>NC_072484.1:33060000-34347500 GCF_027574615.1 Eptesicus fuscus | reverse complement strand
CTCAGAGGTTCCCCTTCCCTTGAGGCGACTAGGAGTGAAAAGCCCAGTCTCAGCCCCTCCAACCATGCCCTCACCAGCTCTTCCTCGCTGTGTGTCAGCAGCCCCTCCTCATCGCCGTCATCTCGAGCCTGTGCTTCTCCCTGGGGTGTGCCTGCCTCAGAAGCTGTGTCCTCTTGGGGGGCCAGTGGTCGGCTACTGCCACCACTATTGCCGCTGCCGCTGCCGCTGTCGCCTTTCTTCTTGCCATCTTGAGGGGAAAGGGTGGTGAAAAGGGGAATAAAACTCAGCCTGGGACAGCTTCCTGGGCAACACTTCAGCAGAAGCTAGGCCTCAACACAGTGGGTCCAGGTGGGATGAGAGGCCATAGGCCCTCTCTGTACCATGCACTGTCCTCCCCCCACCCTTTGCCTTGGGCCCCTGGTCACTTGAATCAGGGAAGGACCCTTGGAAGCTGACCTGGGTTGGCCTTCTGCTCCTCAGCAATCTGTTCCAAGCGGCCCAGCAGGGCGTCAATGTTGGACTTGATCTGCGTCAGCTCTGTCTTGATGGCCTGCAGCTCACTGCTCTTTACTGGGAGTGGAGGGAGTACAGGGCTGTCACCTGGGGACTGGGAGCTCTACTAACACAAGACCCTAGCCCCATTCTGACATTAGGAAGCCAGGCCAATGGCAGGAACTGTCCTTGTCTGCAGCTCTTTTTTTGGCCAGGGGAGAGGCTGAGGCTGCCCGTGGCTTCCCTTGAGACTTTCTGAAAGCCATTCTTAGAGCGACCAGACTGCCCTTCTGAACCTGTATCTTTCCCACACCCAACCTCTCAATTCTGAAAGGGACTGGGGCTGGATAAGAAGGAGGTGTTCCTGAGCAAGCATGTGTCTTTGCTGGTGATATAGAGTGGTTTCTGCCTTTCAAGGTGTGTAAATGTGGGTGTTTTACAATCAGATTTCCTGGGCGCCTGACCACAGCGTTTGCACACTAGAGTGGATGTGAGTAGTGGGCCTGTGTAGACCTGTCCTGTCCTTACTAGAGGAAAGATGACCCCATCTCCTCACTGGGCTCCATGTCACAGCACTGGACTCTGCCCAACCCAAGCCCCTCCGCCTGAAACGTCAGCCTTTTTCTCTTAGAAATACACAAAAATACTCACTTGGTTGTTAGAGCTGCAGAACTGTGGGAGATTTGTTCCTTTATCTATTTTCCAATGTAAAAAAATGTAATTCTATTATTTTGCTAATGACAAAAAAAAGTTATTTAGGAAGAAAGTAAGTCACTCACACTTAATTTTGACTGAGCTGGTGGAGATGGCTGTGGAGCGGGCAAAGAGCTTGACAGGAATGGTGGTTTTGACACGCCGGACCAAAGGGACTGTGACCCGGGGTCGCTTCACAGGGACAGCCCTGGGCACAGGCACCGGCGAAAGGCGGCCCCGATGGTCGAACAGCCTGTGAGGGCAAATGGGCCAGAGGCTGCAGCATGGCCTGTGGCCACCAAGGGTCACTGTAACTTTAGAATGAAATGTGTGTAAGTGGTGACGGGCTGGCCTGCAATACACACCTCTGCTTGCTCCCAACAAGCCCTGGGGTGAAGAGAAAGGGTGTTCAGAACCCTAAGAGCTGCTGGGATCCTCACTACGTTCACTTTTCCTACCAGCCAGCTGCTTAAGGGCAGGTGAGGTTGCAGGTGGTAATAGTTACAGCCCCATTCAATAGAGCAGTAAACTGAGACCAGCCCCAGAAAGGAGCCTTCCCTAGATAGAGCCACCCTGACACCCAGGCCTGCTCTATTTCTGACCTACATTCTGCTCAATCAACTGCCACCTCAATCCCTGGTCAGAGTTTGTAAACTTCGCCAAAGCAGCACAAACCTTCAGCTGGGAACAGAGAGCTGTGGGACTGGAGGGCAATCCCTAAGTCTGCCTGAGCCTCAGTTTCCCCATCTGCCTAATGAGGATGGCTATCCCAAATTCTGAGCCCCTGTGCCCCCCAAAACTGCTGTGAGGTAACGCACAAGAGAACGTGGTTAAAACCCATGTTAGAAGGTGTGACTGACGAATGACCAAGGGTACTAAGAGAAGCATGAGGGCCTTTCCTCATTCTGGACCCCCTCAGTCACTTTCTCCTTCTTAATCCACTTCAGAGATGGAGGGCAGGAGACCCAGCAGAGTATCAAGGTTGGGCAACTCAATCAGATCCCCAGGTGCCCAGACTATGTGCTGCCTGCCCCCCTCCCCCCCAACACCATTACCCAGCCCTCCCAGGAAGGCCTCTTTTCCTGTCATGCAGCTCAGTAGGCTGAGTAGGAGTCTCTGCCATCACATCTGCTGCTACCACCTTTCTGCAGGGAATGGCAGCCTCAGGGGTACACTGTAGGATCACTTTCCTGATGACGACCAGGAAACCTGACATCAATGGGCAATTCAGTGCCCCATGCCTTGGCACTCCTTTGTTCAGGGAGCCCCTGCCCTGGGTTGGTGATGACTGGAGATGGAAAGTCTCTGGGAATGGATCCAGTCCCAGACACTGCATTTCTGCCCCAAAGGGGAGGCGGCAGCTCTGGCCTTGGTCAGAATCACTGAACCACAGAATCCCAGAGCGGGAGGAGCCCTGAGGGATCATTTGGTGCAAGCCTATTTCACAGACTGGGAGGGAATTTACCCAAAGTCACGCAATCCATTCAGTGGCAGAGCTGAGATTAGCACCCAGGTATTCTGACTCCCAGGCTAGGGCACTTTCAACTACACTGCACTGTCTCCTGAGACAATTCACAGGTGAGAAAACCAAGGCTCAGAAAGGTCTGTTCTTCTTGGACAGCCTGGGGCAGGCCAAGAGGGAGGGAGGAAAAGATAGAGGGAGAGAAGCCGAGGGAAGTTTGGGCCAGCTTCCACCATGATTTCCACTCAAGAATGTTGATGGAGCCATGGAATGGAGGCCACAGCCTCAAGTCTGGGGTCTGGGTAGGCTGGGCCAGAGCCTACCGGGGACTGATTCACATCTCTAAAAGGGCCGTTAACTCTTGGCCATAAAAATAAGGCCCAGCAGCTCAGACTGAGCTCTGAGGTCCCTTCCTGCTGGCTGGGTACCTTAGATGGAAAGCAGAAACATAAGAGCCCAAACTCCCTGCCCTGGGCCCTGTACCGTGTTGTACTCCAACTTGCTGCATTTATGTGTCTCTTGGCTGTCCAGTCCCACTGAGCTCCACCCTGGATTTAGGAGGAAGACGGGCAGGCAGAGAATGGGAGACAATGTGGGGTGGGGGAGCTATAGCCTGGGCACCTGCAAACTTAAGTCTAGTCCCCGCTCTGCCACCAACTTGTGGAGCAGCCTTGGGCAAATGCCTGTCCACATCTCTGGGCTTAGGTTCCACTTTGATGGCTGAATGGGCTGCACCAGCAATCTCTCAGGACCCTTCCAGCTTGGCTGCTTCATGCCTGGGCACGCCCCTTCCCTGCTCACCTGTCGTAGAAGTCGTCCCGGTAGTAATCATAGTCAAAGCTGTAGCCACTGGGGAAACAAAGGGGAGAGGGCAGGGGCTTAGGGACAGCCACTCAGCTCACTCTTCATAGGCCCTCATCTCCAAACACCCTCCCAAATTCTAGGCTCAGCACAGCAATCACCAGTGCTTACTCCCTCTGTGGAAGAGGGACCAATCCCACCCAGACAGACAGACAAGGCAGAGTGCCCCACCTGTAAATGGCAGATGCTGCTCTCTTTAACCCCTTGGGTCTGTTGGGCTTGGGCTCACCAGCCATGTTGATGTCTGTGTGAAGGGAAAAGGCAGAGTCAGATGCTGGCAGGACAGCAGGTGCCCATACACATATCACCCTCATGCAAGTGTGCAGCAATTTATGTGTACATATGATATACCCATGAACTTTAGTCACTAACACAGCCAACTCAACAGATGTCCTCACACATTAGACTCATACCCACATAACACATGGAAACACCTCTTTACATATTCATATACATTCAGACACATGCATGCAAGCTCATAAACATATCACTCACACATACTTCATGTACATCACACACATATGCATTCTCAAGTACACTCATGTAAACACAAACATAGATAACACCCTCACACATGTTCACATACACAGGTAATAAGGTCACACAGACACACACAATATATATATATACTCTCAAGTACATTCAGACTTGGTTCCAATACCATATACAAAAGATCTAATGTGCATTCATACAAACAATCTAACAAACATATTTATGCCTAGAGCAGTGCTTAGCACGTGATGGAATCTCAACAAATATTTGGTAAATGAGTATATGCATATCTGCTTACACACTCATATATATTCTGACACATACTACATACATATCCACCATAGGTATATGTCCACGTATTCAGTTATATCCACATACCACATACTCAGGAATACATATACAAATATCCCCTATCAAACATACACATATACACAATACACACTCCACACTAGACCACCAGCATGGCCACATCACATGTATATAACACCAAGGCCAAGGGTACCTGCTTGCTTCAACTGTGCTCCTAGCGCCTCCTCCTGGCTCTCAGAAAGGGTTCTAACCTAAGCAATCTGTAGCCTAATGCATTGATTTGTAACTTCTAAATTTATAACTAAGTTATAACATCTCCAACGGGGATAGTGAGTAGTAGTAGGGGTAACATAAAAGGGATTAAAAGGGAAGCTGGAGAGTGAAGGCCAGCACCTACTCAGGAGAATACTGGGAGCTTACCCAGGGTCTGCCCTGCCAGCACCCGCCCATTCTCTCCCAGCACAGCTGCTCGGGCATGGCGCTCGTTGGCATACTGGACAAAGGCATAGCCCTTGTGCACGGAACAGCCGGCCACACGGCCATACTTGGAGAAGATGGTCTCCACATCTGACTTCTTCACCACAGCTGTGTTGAGGTTTCCGATGAAGACCCGAGAGTTGATGGACTTGGGGTCATTCTTGTTGGTTACGTTGCTTGTCTGGATCTTCAAGGACATGGTGGGCACCTGAAGAGAGAGCCACTGTGAGGCTGGGTCCACGGGTTGGGCTCAAGGGCTGCCCATGGCCCACATCATAGCTAAATGGATTTTTTATGCTTTCCTACATCCCCCCACCCCACAGCATCCAGCTTCCCATTTTTGCTCATCTTATTGGCTGATGAGTTCATGCCAGGTGCTTTACATATGTTCTCTCATTTGGTACGGACAAGCAGAAGCAGGATATTTTACAAAGAAGAGAACGCACATTCAGAGGTCACAATGCTAGTGAATGGCACGGCTGGGATCTGAACCCTGGTCTGCTTGATTCTAATTCTGTTAAACCCACTCCATCTTTAATGCTCATCTCAAAGGTTACCACCCCACACAGGATCTAAATTTGAAGACCTGCCACAGCTTCTGTTCCTTCAATGTAAAACCATGGACAAAAAGTCACATGGTAATTACAAGTAATGTCTGCTCCAGAAAAATGCCATATTATGCGTATTGCTCAGTCTGATCCAGACATGGACCTAGCTATTGCTGTCCTTATTGGTACCCGCCATTTTGAAAATAAGTCTCACTCAACACTCAGTGTGGGCTCAGTCTTCTGCTCATTGGTGCAACTCCCTTTGGAGAATGCCTAACCCATGAGTATTACTAATATTTTACCAGAAACACACTTCAATAACTTCATTAACTTGCCAAGAATGGTCATTCAAACCCATGTCAGTTAGTCCCTAAAAAGCCCATTTCTTTCAACTTTATTACAGTCCTTCCCAGAGCTCAAGCCCATGTAAACACTACAGTAAAGTCAGCATATTTATTTGAGAATTGTTTTTAAATAACTTTTTTAGAGTTAACTATTTTTATACGTACTCATTCAAATTTATTTCTCTTTGCTAGATATACCGTACCTACTCTTTGCTCTCTATACTCTTGCAATGTCTTTTACCCCAAAGGGCTGTATAAATATCTCTGCTACCCCCTTCCATAGACAGGTTACAGCTGGGCACAAGCTACAGCGTGAAAGGGAAAAGGAAGCTCAATTTCAGTAGAAAGGGCTAATGTTAAGCCTTGGCATTTATGCTTCTTGGCTCAGTCTTCTGTTCATTGGCATGGGTTGATGTAACTCCCTTCTAGAGCATGCCTATCTCAATACCCCATCCTGGAGTTATTTCAGAAGGTGCTAAAAAGAAAAAAAGGTGCTAAAGACCCCAAGCCATATGTATAAAACTCTCACCAGTGTAAGCTAACCGCAAACTCCTACCTAATTACTTAATATATTTGGATAGAGGGGGCTTCTTTTTAGTAAAATAGAGAAGAGCTAGGTGTAAGCTGGAAAATCTGTATCCTTTGTTCCATCAGGGTTAGAGTCCACAATTCTCCTAGCCTGGAAGCTGGCATTTCTGACCAACAGATGGCATTGTTTACAAGGGAACCATAGGCTGGACCGGAGCATTCTGGAGAACCTGCTCCTAGGATGGGCTTGCAGTAGCTCCAAGGATATAGTGGGGTCAAGTGTGCCATCCTAAGTAAGAAAGTCTGAGAGGGCACTGCTGTTGATGAAGGGGCTGGTGCCAGCCTTGGAAATGGCCTGGGAGGGACAGATTATTTTTTGTTACTCAGTTTCCCTTTACATCCAGTCATCAACATTTATTGAGCAGTGAGGGACACAACAGAGACCCATAAAAACACACAATACACTGTCCATTCGCAGGAGGAAATGCTCGATATTTGTGGTTTTCTTTGGACTCCCCATTCCTCACAATTCTCTCTGACATGCTTTTTCCTACCTGGATGACAAGCCACTCAAAGGTGAATTCCTTTGCCCATCTGTGGGTATACAAGAAATTTGTGGAGCTTCTCCATGGTAATCAGATAACTCTCTTCTGGTTGGTTCAGCTCACAACCATTACGTTTTGGCCCAGGGAGATGCTACCTGCTTTGGCTGGAGGGGACCAACCAGGCCTGGGGTGTGGACTGAGTAGAAAGAGGAGAGGGGGATTATGGTTCAGAGATCTGTTGATGACTGCTGGCTCTGCCACTGATCTGGTAGGGACAGGACAGTTGTTGCGTTTCCTCAGACCTCTGCCAGAACCCTCTACCACCACGGTGCAACTGCTCTTGGTACAAAAGATAGCAGGATCAGTTCTTGCTGCTTGGCTGGTGAGCACAGTCCTTTCACTTTAGCCCTGGCCCTGTCCAGTCTTTTCTCTCATCACCTAGGGTTTAGACAATGCACATAAAAGGACTTTGCAAGCTGCGAAGCTTTTTGCAAGATCTAATAACTATTTTGACTAGGTTCAACTTCTCTGTTCTACTAACACTACCATTTGTGGGCCTATTCTAGATGAGGGTCAAGGTCAGACTAGAGCACATTCTGAATGATACCAAGGAGAGACAGCCAGAAGCCATGTTACAATGAAGGTCAGTTTTCTGATCTGTAGAGAAGAGACTTGGGAAGTGTATATATGTGGCCGCTCTGGGTGAGGAATCTGCAGAGCCAAGGAGAAATGTCCACCTGAAGCATGCTCCAGGCACCCAACCTCTATACCTTCCTGTCTAAACAGCCTCCAATCCGCTTTCAAAGCCTGCACATTCCTTGGAGGCAGGCTGTGCTACTGCTGTGTGTATCCCCTAAGTACAAGGGGATATATCTATGGAGATAGAGAAAAGCTCAAGTGTCTACATTCATGTCCATGAAGCTCCTAGTAGGGAGGAATGGGATTGGGGGTGGGAAGTGGAAAGGAAGCATACCCAGATTAATTCTCCCAGAACTGCTAGGTTCCAGTGCAGAATCCCAAAGAGTCAAAAATTCTAAATCCAGGCACGGTCTTCCGGGTTGTTAGGAAGAAAACAAATTTGTTAGCTTTACTTAAAACTTTCAAATATTTAGACATATGGTATGTTGGTCTCCATCTATCCTCTTTTTTTAAAATTTATTTTTATTTTTTTTAAAAATATATTTTATTGATTTTTTACAGAGAGGAAGGGAGAGAGATAGAGAGCTAGAAACATCAATGAGAGAGAAACATCCATCAGCTGCCTCCTGCACACCCCCTATTGGGGATGTGCCCGCAACCAAGGTACATGCCCTTGACCAGAATCGAACCTGGGACCCTTGAGTCTGCAGGCCGATGCTCTATCCACTGAGCCAAACAGGTCAGGGCTATTTTTATTTTTTTAAAAATATATTTTATTAATTTTTTATAGAGAGGAAGGGAGAGAGATAGTCAGAAACATCAATGAGAGAGAAACATCGATCAACTGCCTCCTGCACACCCCCCACTGGGATTGTGCCCGCAACCAAGGTACATGCCCTTAACTGGAATCGAACCTGGGACCCTTGAGTCCACAGGCCGACACTCTATCCACTGAGCCAAACCGGTTTCGGCTCCATCTATCCTCTTGCTCTGTCTTCCAAAAGTTAGAGACAGGACTAACAAGGCCTGGGGCACAGTGAGTGCTCAATAAATGTTAGAGAGAGGTGAGGAGGTGAGGTGAGAAGGGCTAGCTGATGGCCCTGCCATAAGTGGGACCATGAAGGGCTGAGATCCCAGGCACTTTCTCTGGTCTCTGACCCAAACACCGCCCTCCACAGACCAACCATCCTCAACTCAATCTTTCCAAGTAATTCTTTTTTGTTTCTTCCAGGCTTCCCCCTAGCTTAGAGTGGGAGCCCTATAAAATATTGACATCCTACTCAGCAGAAGTTGCTTAACTTGACAAGCTATTTTCCCTCCTGGGCTAAACTCTGCCTCACAGATTAGCTATGTAATTGAGAGCAAGGTATCTGCAGCCCCCAGAGGCCCCACGCTTAGCAATGAGCTAAGGAGAGAGCAGTAGAGGGACTGTTCTTGGTGGTGGTGGTGAGGAGGGGAGGTAAAACAGGGGAGGGGGAGAGAGAACCAGACTTGTTTCCAGAGACTTTTTACAAAAATATATTTTATTGATTTTTTTTATAGAGGGTAAGAGAAGGATAGAGAATTAGAAACATTGATGAGAGAGAAACATTGATCAGCTGCCTCCTGCACACCTGCTAATGGGAATGTGCCCGCAGCCAAGGTACATGCCCTTGACCAGAATCGAACCTGGGACCCTTCAGTCCGCAGGCTGTCGCTCTATCCACTGAGCCAAACTGGTTAGGGCTCCAGAGACTTGAAATGTCAGATTAGCAGGGACCTGAGTGAGCATGAAGCTTATATGTCCCCACTGAGGAATAGAGAGAATGCCACAGCCATGAGTAGTAGCGTCAAGAAACCCATGGGTCCTCTGACTCTAAATCTAGGGTCCTTATATTCCATTTTTCCTTTTGGGCTGATATGAGACAAGCCCCCAGGACAATGAAGAGCTGGGAGGGGGTGAGTGTAGATATGTTATGTTTAAGAAAACCAGGGTCTAGCTCCCAAGTAAGTGTCCATACCTTTACCTGCTAGAAAAACAACTGCTGCAGAAAACTGGGTCCTTAAGCTAATTAAAGCACACCAGGGACACAGTCTTTGAAATGCAATTTACAGCTCAAAAGGATGGGCTAGCTTCTTCAGGTTAATAGGAATAGAAGAAATTGGGCAAAAACAAATCATTTTCCCAGTTGAAACATTTCAGATGGAAGCTACGTTTTGAAAATCAAGAACCAAACCTAAACATGGGATGAAGTAACAGGGTTTTGTAAAGGTAGAAAAGTCCTAAAAGGTACCTCCACCCCTGAACTCTAGGTAAATGAGACCCACAGAGGCCCATCCCAGTAAGAATAGCCTCAAATTACTGACTGCTAACAATGCGTCAGAGACTTTTACATAACTCATCTTATTTAATCCTCACAACAGCCCAATGAGGAGGTATTTTAAATAGGGACACAGAAGCTCAGAGAGGCAAAATAGTTGATTAACAGAGCAAAGCCAGACCTGGGACCCAGTCTGTTTAACTCCAAATCCTATGCATAGAGATGTTTGGGGTAGTTATTCCCATGATGAGAATGTGTCAACCTGAGCCGTCACACCCTCTCCTTGGTCCTCACCTGTTCCTATTTTCTACTATAACGCCTCACACACACTTGCACAGGATTTTAGTAGACAAAGCCAGTATATACCCTTGATCCTGACATTGTTGGTCCTATTTTATAGATAAAAAAAGCCGAGGATCAGCAAAGATAAGTGACTTATTTAAGGTCACCTAGGTAGTGAAGCAAGTATCTAGGGGACTTGAATCCAGGCTTTTTGTCCAACATTCTGCATCCCAGTCTCAGAACACCTACAGTAAATAGGTAAACCCTCCGCAGCACTGGATCTTTTCCTTGAAATGCTCGTTTCAAAAGAAGAGCTGCTGCTCTTGGCCTTAATGATTTACCACCAACACCATCTGCTGGACATCTCTGACCTCAGTTTCCAGCATGGAATGAGGGTCACACCAGTCTGTGGCTTGACCTCTGCTCTTAAATAACCCTGGGGACATTCGGGCGGTTTTAAAGGAAAATAGCTATCAGAGATGAGGAGGCTATTTCTGAAGAAAGCCAAGCAATTATACTGATCAGTGCCTGGGGCCTCCTTGGTCCAGAGGCTCCTGGTTACCAGGAGGTCAGGGATGACAAAACATCTATTAATCTCATTAAACTCACCTGGCCCCAGCTCATTAGCATTGCCAAAATGATCATTACTGGCCAGATAGAACTAATTTTCCCAGGCGTGCTCTTTTAGTTCCTGACCATTCCCATTCCCATGAGAAACCCCAGCTTGAGCATTCTGAACCCTGAGGGACCCAGGGGTGGGTGGGAGTATAAGGGATACAGGCTACGGGTCCAGGAAGCTTGGACCTGGCTCTACTGTTATGTGACCTGCAACAAGTCATATAATTTGTCTGAGCCTTATCATCCTTATTCTGAAAACAGACATTTTTTTTCCTGATTACCTTTCAGATTTGATATAAAAATCAAATAGGCTAATCAATGTGAAAGTATTATGTTGCATCTATAACATACTATACAAGAACAGGGGCTTTAAACTATTTCTATTATTACCCAACACCTTTCCCCTTCATTCATTCAACAACCATTTCTTGCTTTTTCTCCTCGGTGCTGGCAGTGTGAAGATGCTGAAAACAGTGCTCATGGGCCTTGTCCTCCACTTGTTTTTCAAGACAGCCCTCTCCCCAGGAACCTGTTTCTTGACCATTTCTTAACAACAAAGGAAAAATGCACAGGAAATGGTAGTAAGAGCACAGGCTTTGAGGTCAGACAGGACTGAGTTCCAATCCCAGTCGTACTACTTGTGAGATGTAACCTTGAACAGGTCCCTTAACCTCACTGAGCACCTCAGGTGCCTCAACTACAAAATGGAAATTATGTCAACCTCCCAGGATTAGGGTAAGGATTAAAGATAAAGTGTGTAAAGTGCCCAGTATAATGGCTGGGACCAGTAGGAAGTTAAGTAAAAAACTAAAATGCCCTATGCCCTTTGAAAACAGAAACCCTCCATATTCCAGCCCTAATTTTCTTTATCATATCATCTCACAATGCTCCACACTTCACCTATTAAGGGGGTCAGAGGTAGTAGGTCTATGCATGCTTTTCCCATCCTAGTATTTGGAGCCAAACCTAGA
Organism: Eptesicus fuscus; assembly: GCF_027574615.1. NCBI lineage: Eukaryota > Metazoa > Chordata > Mammalia > Chiroptera > Vespertilionidae > Eptesicus > Eptesicus fuscus. The sequence continues at coordinate 34,335,939 of NC_072484.1, read as the reverse complement.
AACTTCATAAAGGTGTCCTCCTCCCCATTCCTGTCAAATCAGGCATGTATGAGACTGGGAGAGGAAAGAACGCTGACTGGGAGGAGTTCTAAGACTTGCTGAGCTACGGACTCACCCTCAGCTATACCATGAGTTCTTTAGTCCTATACTATGTAACATTGGTGTCAGCATACCATAGGCCCAGAAAGGAGACCCCAAAATAGAAACAGAAGAAGGCAGAACTGGGGCCTCAGTCATGTCTCCCCATAATGTGGTCTGGGTATATGTATATACCTTACCTTCCCTGCACCTTGCACCCTAACTCTACCCCTGACTGTGGCCTTAGGTTGAGGCTTACAAGCAGCTCTTATAGATACAGGGAGAGAGGTAACAAGGAATGAATAGGTGCAACTTTGGCCCTACAATCCCAATACTGAGTTAGAGTTAGGGACCCACAAATTATTGGCAACCTCTTTTTTTATTTTTATTTATTTACTTACTTTTTAAATTTTTTTTTTATTTTTAAAAATATTTTATTGATTTTTTACAGAGAGGAAGGGAGAGGGGTAGAGTTAGAAATATCGATGAGAGAGAAACATCGATCAGCTGCCTCCTGTACACCCCCTACTGGGGATGTGACCGCAACCAAGGTACAATCGACCAGAATCGAACCTGGGACCTTTCAGTCCACAGGCTGACGCTCTATCCACTGAGACAAACCAGCTAGGGCTACTTACTTTTTAAATACATTTTTTAATTGATTTCAAAGAGGAAGGGAGAGGGAGACAGAAATATCAATGATGAGAATCGTTGATCGACTGCCTCCTGCACGCCCCCTTCTGGGGATGAGCCCGCAACTCGGGCACGTGACCTTGACCGGAATTGAAACCAGGACCCTTCGGTCACAAGCCAATGCTCTGTCCACTGAGCCAAACCGGCTAGGGCCAACCTCTTTTTAAAAATATTTGCCAAAGAAGCCCTAGTCGGTTTGGCTCAGTGGATAGAGCGTCGGCCTGCGGACTCAAGGGTCCCAGGTTCGATTCCAGTCAAGGGCATGTACCTTGGTTGCGGGCACATCCCCAGTGGGGAGTGTGCAGGAGGCAGCTGATCGGTGTTTCTCTCTCATCGATGTTTCTAGCTCTCTATCCCTCTCCCTTGCTCTCTGTAAAAAATCAATAAAATATATTTTAAAAAAATATTTGCCAAAGAATTATCTAAACACCTACCTACTCATTCAATCATAATTACAGATATCCAAATACTCATTGGGCCAACTATGGGCCAGGTGTTAATTAACAAATGAATTGTTCATTCATTCATCCAGCTATTGGTCTGTTACCTGATCTCAAAGAGCTCCCAGCCCAGAAGGGGACACTTACCACAGCCACAAAGCACATGTCACCTGGGCTGGAGTCCACTGACCAGAAGCAACCCAATGCAAAACAGCCAGAGATATCAGAGAAGGGGTAGGAGCATTATAGAAGGCTTTACAAAAAAGAGAACATGTTTAAGGTGAATTCCCATTGAGTGGTGACATGGGGAAAGGCAATACCTGGCAGGAGGAACAAAATATAAAACATGCTCCTTTCTCCTCTTTGCTCCTTCAATTCTGCCCTTTCTCTTGGTTTATTGAAATAAGAGCATTTCTTTAATGCTGTCTCCTCTTCCTTTGATAGCTGCATACTAATTCTTGTCTTGAGGGAGAACAAAAAGGGAACACACAACTTCTTTTTTCTTTTTTAATTTAAATTATTTATTGTTTAAAGTATTACATGAGTCTCCTTTTTCCCCAGTGACCTCTCCCCGGCCACCCCTACCCCCCAGCACAAGCCCCTACCCCCCTACTGTCTGTGTCCATTGGTTATGCTCATATGCATGCATACAAGTCCTTTGGTTGACCTCTTTCCCCCTCACCCCACGCCTTCCCTCATAGGTTATACAGTCTGTTCGATGCTTCTAAACACACAACTTCTTTATGTCAGGCACTGTGTTGGAAGCTTTTCAGGCATAATCCTATATAATAAAGAGGTATATGCAAATCGACCCTCACGCCCTCGCATCACAAGATGACCGCCTCCACGTTGTCACAAGATAGCCGCCCCCATGTCGTCACAAGGTGGCCGCCCCTACATCGTCACAAGATGGGCGTCCCATGTCGTCACAAGATAGCTACCACAAGATGGCTGCCTCCACGTCATCACAAGATGGCCGCCCCATGTTGTCACAAGATGGCCACCACAAGATGGCAGACAAACAGACATGAGAAAATAAGATCATGCTGCTAGGTGGAGACCCCACAGTGTCACAAGATGGCCAGCAGGGGAGGGCAGCTGGGGGTGACCAGGCCTGCAGGGAAGGGCAGTTGGGAGTGATCAGGCCAGTAGGGGAGCAGTTAGGTCTCAATCATGCTGGCAGGGGAGCGGTTAGATGTCAATCAGCCTGGCAGGGGAGCAGTTAGGGGGCTATCAGGCTGGCAGGCAGAGTGGTTAGGGGCAATCAGGCAGCCAGGCAGGCGAGTGGTTAGGTGCCAGCAGTCCCGGATTGTGAGAGGGATGTCCGACTGCCACTTAAACGGGCAGTCAGACATCCCCCGAGGGGTCCCAGATTGGAGAGGGTGCAGGCTGGGCTGAGGGACACCCCCCCCCAGTGCACAAATTTCGTGCACCAGGCCTCTAGTCTTATATAATTCTGATCACAACCTAATGAAAAATAAGTAGTATCATCTTCATTCTACAGATGAAGAAACTGAGGCTCAGAGAGAGCTTAAATAATTTTCCAAGTCACATTAAGTGGCATGATTAGGATAAAAGAGCCCCAAGCTTGCCTAGTTCTAAAGCTTGTGCACTTCCCACTTCACAAAATTGCTCCCACTAACCCCTCCCCCTCCAACAGGACTGGTCCTGGCTTTGCTGCTGATTTGCAACATGACCTTGGGTTCTGAAACATGTGACCACAAAGGACCCTTCCAGGATTAAATGTGTGATCGTGATTATCATTACCAACATTTACTTAGGTGTCAGGAACTGCACTAAGTCTCCTGCTATGAGGTGACGGTATGTATAATGCCTCCTTCACATGAGGAAACAGGGTTGGAGCTTAGTTCTACGTAAGCCATGCAATGCCAGCGCTGGGACCTTGGCCCAGAGTGGCTTCATGCTAAGCAGACCCTGTACCTTCCAGGAGATCAGCTTCTAACACTTTCTGATCCTTTTCAGTATAAACTCATGGGGCCTTGCTAAGAGCATACTTTCAACTTCAAGAGCCAATAAGTATTTGCTGTAAGCCTGGGGGATGCCCCTCCCCCCCTTTCCCATGCCTTAAGGGCTGGCTCCTCACTGTGATAATGTGGCAAGATTAGTCACTGCTTGCTGTTGGTTGATTATAGCTATTCTTTTCTGTAAATGAAGTTTAAAAGTCATCAAAGGGTTTATCAGCTGTGACTTATGAGCCTCTTTCCCGCAGGGAAGTCGGGCAGTGACAAATGCCCCTCTCGTTCTGCCATCTATTACAAGTCGGAAGGTGCCATGTTCCAATTACGGAGACCCCGATGGAGCTCATGGAAAACCCTGCTCCAGGCTGCAGCCATTACTCAGGCCTGGCAGGGCTGCCAGCAGAGCTGCCCTAGGCTCAGGCCCCACTGGATAAGAATGGAGTAAGAGCATGTTTCTGACTTTGTGATCCAGCCCCTTCCACTCTGTACTTTATTATCCCTGGTGAGTTTAGTCTAGACACATTTCACAAACGAGTAAAACCATGGGCACTATGTGGGCTGTCTCAAAGTACCCATGAACAAGGCTGGCTAAGACAAACAGACATGAGAAAATAAGATCATGCTGCTAGGTGGAGTAGGTGGAAATATGGTGCTCAGGAGGGAGGGAGGAGGATAAAGTACCTGGGATGTTCAGAGAAAGTAGAGACTGAAAGAACGCTTAGAGATCATCTAGTGCCGTGGTCAACAAACTGCGGCTCGCGAGCCACATGCGGCTCTTTGGCCCCTTGAGTGTGGCTCTTCCACAAAATACCACGGCCTGGGCGAGTCTATTTTGAAGAAGTGGCATTAGAAGAAGTTTAAGTTTAAAAAATTTGGCTCTCAAAAGAAATTTCAATCGTTGTACTAGTGTAATCAATTATATCAGTACTCAATATCCATTATATATCAAGCCCTATTCAGCTAAATGCTGGGGAACCAAAGATGAATATAACATAGTCTCACTACTGAGGATAGATGAGATAATCCTATATATAAAAGCCTAATATGCTAAGTGTCCGGTTGTCCGTTCAACCAATCAAAGCATAATATGTAAGGCCGCTCAACTGTTTGCTATGATGTGCACTGACTACCAGGGGGCAGACAGTCGATTGGTCGACCAGTCGCTATGACATGCACTGACCACCAGGAGGCAGACGCTCAGACCGGTAGGTTAGCTTGCTGCTGGGGTCCGGCTGATCAGGACTGAGCAAGACTGGCAGGACAAGACCTGGAGTCCTCCCACATCCCTCCCTGGCCCGGATCATGCACTGGTGGGGTCCCTTGGCCTGGCCTGTGCCCTCTTGCAATCTGGGACCCCTTGGGAGATGTTGGAGAGCCAGTTTTGGCCTGATCCCTCATGCCAGGCTGAGGGACCCCACTGGTGCACAAATTCATGCACTGGGCCTCTAGTTATGGTATAAAGAAGTGACTTGCCCAAGGTCGCAAAATCAGTTAGGGTCAGTGATGAAATGAGAAAGCAGGTCTCCAGATCTCTAGTAAAGTTGAGAAAATGGAATGACAGGGAGCCCTCCTGTGTGCCAGGGTTTTCATGCAGAACATGGTACAATACAGTTAAGAGTACCAATTCCCATTCAAGTTCCACATACACACTTACTATAGGTTTAACTTCTGGCAAGTCCCTTAACCTATCCAAGTCTCAGAAAAATGGGGATGATAACAAAACTTATTTCAGAGTTGTGGTGATGATTAAATAAGATAATACATCTATAATAATAAAAGCGTAATATGGTAATTAGACCAGACAGCTAAATGACCTCCCAGATGTCATTCTGGATGACCTTCCGGACGAAGCCGAGGCTGCAAGGGCTGAGCCCCTTGCACGAATTTTGTGCATCGGGCCTCTAGTGTACAATAAATGCACAGTGGCAGGCAAATATTATGTGTCCCAAAATTTTATTTACAATCAAGTAATTCCAAAAATAATAATTTGAGGTATTATTAATCTCACTAGTGGCCTGGTGCATGAAATTCATGCACATTAAAAGGGAATTATTAATTAGAGGAAATCTTAATATATAAAGAGGTAATATGCAAATTAGGCTGGGACGCTGTAACGAGACGACCAGACAGGAGGAGGTTGTGTGTGCAGGTGAGGCCCGGAGCGGAGACGGAGACGGAGACAGAGACGGGGTCCTGCCCAAGCTGGCGCAGCAGCTCCAGCGGCCCGGAGCAGACACAGGCAGAGGGACCGGGGGTGGGGGCGGGCCTGGGGCTGGCTGAGCCGCTGCGCCAGGCAGCCCCGGAGCAGACACAGGCAGGGGGGCAGGGGAGGCCTGGGGCGGAAGTCAGGCGCGGGTCCCGGCTGCCCGTGGTGGCGGACCGGCCTGACTCCTGCTGCAGCCCGCGGGGTGCCTCCTCACACGGCGGGAGGTGTGGCACCTCCTCGAGCGGCTGGGCCTCTAGTATTTTAATATTGTGGGTATCTGGCTCCCTCCTCCCTCCTGTCAGAGTCTGGGACAGCATCAAGACCCACCGGCACCACAAGACCCAGAGTCAAGTCCCGGCCCATCCACACCCGCCTTGCTGCGCACGCAGCCCCGCCCATCCACGTGCACCTCAAAAATGTGCGAGACCCAGACCTGCGGGGATGCAGCATCAAGCCCCTGCAGACATTGTGTGGGACTCCCCTGATTCCCGGAGTCCCGCCCACGGGGATGCAGCGTCAAGTCCCCGCCCACCTGTGTGCGCCTCGCTGTGCATGCAACCCCGCCCACCTGTGTGCCCCTGCCTTGCACGCAGCCTCCTGGTGATCGGTCATTACGGCGTGAGGGCGTCTCGACCACAGGCTTTTTATAATATAGGATTTTACAGACAAGAACACTGAAGCTCTTTTTCATTCTGTCACACTAAATAAGCCAGTATTTCTCAAAACTATTTACCATTTTTAGTGAAGGGCCAGTTTTTTTGTTTGTTTTGCTTTTTAAATCTCCAACCCATTATAAACACAATTATAAAATATAATAAAAATGTCAAATTTTACTGTAACAGTTTCTAAGCACTTATATACTTATCACAAACCAGCAACAGTTTGTGAACTGGCATCATTCAATGGGCCACACTTGGAGTAGCACAGCTCTAAGCCTCTCACCCATCCTATCAACCTCTATAAAAATCAAAGCAAACAAAAAACAGAGTTTATTAAATTTCTTTCAAGTCCTTTAGCCTGACTTCTTTCAGACTTTGGTGTTAAACTGATTTACTAAAATTTACCTAATCTTTTTCCTTTTCATTTCCTTCAAGAAAAAGAGAAGAGGATAAATAGGCCAAGGATGAGTTCAGGAATTTGCCTCCAAACACTTCAGGAGGTGATTTATTTTACTAATCTGCTCTAGGTCATGCCATATCCTTCAAGGGAAGATGATCTAGGCCTAATAGGGATTGAGGCCCGGGGTTCTGAGAGGAAGGTACATTCCTGAAGAGGCTGGTACTCCTAGACCAGTGATGGCGAACCTATGACATGTGTGTCAGCACTGACACGCGAAGCCATTTCTGATGACATGTGGCCGCATGCGAGGATGAAACATTTGCTGCTCCTGAGGATGAAACATTTGCGACTAGAGTCTTGGAGTTAGTTTTTTCCTCAAAGTGACACACTACCCGAGTTATGCTCAGTTTTTTGGCGAAGTTTGACACACCAAGCTCAAAAGGTTGCCCATCACTGTCCTAGACCCTCTCTCCTCACATTAGAAGATGTGAGGAAACCAGCCAGGAAGGGGAGGCATATTAGGACTTTTCTTTTTGGTATTTCTAATTTCAGTTTTGTATCATAGCTGTTTACAAAGCAGTTTTCTCACCCCTTCTAGGGAATTTTTGAGAACAAGATGGGCATCAGATTCACTCCTGATTGCCACTGTACACCCAAGAGTGTCACTGGATGGGGCAGATGAGTAACCAATGTGCCAAGACAAAGTAGTGTACCTTGAATCTTCCAGGTGTTTAGCCAAGTATGTCAGTGTACAAACTTCCTTTTGTTCTGAGCTTATGTGGTGCTATCTTTCAGCACAACCCAGAGATGAGAGGGTCATATGACATGGCGGAGAGGGAGGGAGAACCTGCAGCTATGAACAGGGACCTGCCATCAAGCAGGAGCTAAAGACTAAATGTTTACTCTCATGTAAGAGGCCATATGCCATATGGTCAAGAGAGTAAATTCTGAAGCCAAAATGCCTTCATTCTGCCACTGAACCAGCTATGTGACATGATCTTTGGGAAGTATCTTAAGTTCTTTATGCTTCAATTGTCTCACATGTAAAATGAGGATAGCAGTATATATCTCTATGGTTCCTGAGGATAAAATAATTTAAGTCATGTAAGTGTTTAGAACAGTGTATGGCATATTTAAAAGTATGCAAATATTAGCTACTATTATTATTGTTGGAACCTGCAAGAACTTTTCCTTGTGAGTATAAAAGGGAAGGTGGTGAGTTCTACTCTAACACTAACCTAGAGGTGAACTGTGGTCAAGGAAAGAATACTATCACTGTGGATTCAATAAAGTCTTTTCAAGCATGTCACCAAACTTCTAGTATTTGAAAATGTGCCTTGAACCCAAAATGAATCACAGGAGTAGGCACTCATTAAGTGTTGAATTGAATGGAAGGAAGGAAGGAAGGAAGGAAGGAAGGAAGGAAGGAAGGAAGGAAGGAAGGAAGGAAGGAAGGGTCTCTAGAATAAAGCAGCCTCCTGAGAATACCACTTGAGAAGGGGGCAGAAAGAGAGCCCCTAAGTCCTCTGTACCTTGAGGACACAGAAGGCATGCTGGGCTCCACTTCTGGGCAACAGGTATTTTTAAAAAAATATATTTTATTGATTTTTTACAGAGAGGAAGGGAGAGGGATAGAGAGTTAGAAACATCGATGAGAGAGAAACATCCATCAGCTGCCTCCTGCACACCCCCTACTGGGTATGTGCCCGCAACCAAGGTACATGCCCTTGACCAGAATCGAACCTGGGACCCTTCAGTCCGCAGGCCGATGCTCTATCCACTGAGCCAAACCGGTCAGGGCTGGGCAACAGGTATTGTAAGAAACCTGTTTGCTCACTGTTCTGTGTCTGATGGAAACTCCACATTCAGTGGCTATTCTAGAATAAGGCTGCAAAAGGCTGTGTGCATGTGTCCCCAATTTCCAGCCTATATTAGAAAAGCAAGGAACTCTCTGAGGAACAGATAGGGAGGCCTAACTTCTCCCATGGCAGGCCTCACCATAAGTAAAAATAGTAATAGGGTATTATTAGCTTTGGATTCCTGATTACCTGTGGAACTCTGGGTCCTACCCCCGCCCCCACCCCCCCCACACACACACACATGCTAGCTGTGTGAACTTAGGCACTTCACTCCTCTGAGGTTCCAGGCTCCCCTTCTGTAAAATGAGGAAACAATCCCTGCCCTGCCCACTTGCAGTGCAGGTTGTTGGGAGGGTCAAGAGAGATAACATATGGAAGGAAATGTACTGTTACCTGGGCTGTACAACATAAATCCCCAGGATGGACAGCTGCTGCAGGTCTTCTGAGACAGAGGCACCAGGCAGTAAGCCAGCTGGCTGAAAGCAGGAGGTAGAGGGTATACAGCCTGGCACTGCAACCAAGCATTGTGCCCCTCAGGTGTAAGGGCAGTTGATTAAAATCCTTTCACATGAAACCAATATTTTCCTCATTACAACAATCCTTCTCTTTGAAAACAGCAAAATGCCACCCCTCACAGCCCCACAAAGGCTTGATCCTGCAAATAGCATATGCACTAGCAAATATACAGGGTGTCCCCCAAAAATGTATACACACTTGAACAGCTGCTAATGCAGGTAATTTTCACTCCTTTTCAGGTTTAACTGATTTGAAATAATGGGTCAGGCCAGACTAAGCTTCGAACAAAAAATATTTATCCACTAGACTCTTTCTTATGGGAATACATAAAAAACAAAGTGTACTGTACAAAACAGGCAACAGTCGACAAATTCAGGGCAGCTATTGAATGAGAATGTGCAAAAATACCACACAAAATGATTCTTGATGTTTTGTGACTCCACTGCTTCGTGCTATCAGCAGTGCCTGGACCAGCATGGCCACCAGTTTGAAAACGGGCGTTGACAAAAAAATTACTAATTTCTGTAGATCCTTTTAAATTTTGAAAATGAACTGTATGTTAATGAATACTGTCTTTATAGTCATTCAAAGTGTGTATACATTTTTTTAAACACCCTGTATTTATATGTATATATATTTAATTTCCCACATTCAGATAGGAGAAGGGAAGAAGCTGACCTCTCTCCAGGATTCTAATCTAAACATAACTTAGGGCTCAGCTCAAAGCATCATTTCACAGTGCCATATGTTTGGCCCAAAGATGACCAAGACTAATACCAGAGTCATAGCCACGTTGCCTTCATCCCTCTGGTAACATTAACTTCACAAACATTACTAAGCATGAGCCTCTTGAGGGACTGAGCTTTCACCTCCTGTTTAAGACCCATCAGTGAAGTAGCTTCCCACCACCAAGAACCAAGTCCAACTCCTTTAATGCGGCTTACAAATCCCTTCATGAGTTAAGGCTACCAAATCCACACACAACAATTCTCTGAGGGATTATAAGTCACACTCACTTTACAGATGAGTAAACCCTAGTGCAGAGAGGCAAAATCAGTTGCCCAAGATCACACAGTGAGCAAGTCAGTATGAACTCAGTTCTTCCTGAACAATTGGGTATCAGACTCCAAAGTATGGATTCAAGTTTGACCCCACCTTTTCTTGGACTAGTCTTTATGTGTCACACATGGGGATGGGGCAGTGTATGGCTTAGGTGAACCCTTCCTGTCAGTGAGCTGCTTAGACACTGGTCATAAGTCTAGGTGGTCATTTTGTTTTTTTCCAATTCCTCACTATTACAATTAATAGCACTTGAGGGAAAGTTATTCTATATATTGGATTATTTCCTTAAGACAGATTCCCTGAAGTAAAATTACTGTGTCAAAACATATAAACATTTTCATGGCTCTTGAGATGCACTGCGTAATTGCTTTTCAAAAGTGCTGTACCAATTTACACTGCTATCACCAATAAATGCCACTTTCATGGCAACCTCACCAGAATCGTGTATTATCATATTGTGTGGGGGTGGGGATGTTAATTAGCAGGAAGAAAGCAAATCTTCATTGTGTTTTCATGTATATATGAAGGTAATAGTATCCTGTGTTTACTCATTTTTGAGTCTATAACAAAGAAGTTATCGTAGAGGAATAATATGCTGAAATTTTTAGTTATTTACTCATTTATCCAAAAATAATTTATTAAGCACCTATTACTGCCAAAGTGACTGTACAAAGGATAGAAATGAACAAAATACAACCCTACCCCAGAGGAGTTCACAGTCCAGTGGTAGAGATCTTAACAAAACCAAACCTGTGTGTCATTTTGAGAGGGGCTATGCCAGGAAGACTTGGGAACTGGGGGGCATGTCACTTACCAAAGGCACAGGAGAGAAGGGAAAGGAGGGAATCAAAGAAGAGGGATCATCAAGTTCTGATGTTGTATAAAGTTGAAATGAGCCCACACACGGATGAGATAACATTTAGAAAAGAGGAAACAACATGAGCAAAGCTGTGAAAGCTGGACAGAGCTTCCATATTTAGGGAATAATATGTATTGTGGTTTCGGCTGGAGTGTAGAGTGGATGACACAGGAGACAACAGCAGAGAGCCTGGCAAAGGCCGGATCAGAAAGGGCCTTGTGGGCCACTGAAGAGCCTGAACTTCATGGGAATGGACCACTCTTTTGTCATATGCAGGGCAGTGATCAGTAAGGAGGCACTCATGCGTTCCTATAGCTCCTGAGAGTCTGAGCCCCACAAGTCAATGCCTGATCAAAGCATCCTATCTGTGTTGACTCCTCTTGTCTGTGTTTGGCGAACTTTGGGGCTTTTTCACATCATCTTGCACATTGCTAGGCGCATGGCAGGAGCTCCAATAAACCTCATTAATCTATTAATTGAAGGTACCTCATGCAATAATACATATATTCATGAAGTCTTTGCTGCCTTGGCATAGCCCCTGCCAATCTCAGCAGATGCAAAGTCACTGCTTCTCTTGGCAGATTGTCCTGCCTCAGAAAGCTACCTCCCCCTTCTTGCTCATTCTACCAAATTAAAAAAAAAGTGCCTGGGTACAAGCAGCTATAAAATAAGTGATCACTAAGGAGCACATTGGGTGGCCAGAGGGCTATAAATCCTTCCCCATAGTATGTTCCTCAAGCCAAGGACTCACTAGCCCTACCAGCAGTTTAAGAACACCACTACCTCCCTCCCATACAAATAAAATTGAACATGTTAAAGGTCTCCTTTGAGAAACTGCTGACCTTCTCTAAGGTATTACTACTTTCCACATTAAAAATGATGCTTTAATGATGAGAAGGATATTAATAGGATGATTATTTCAACAATTAATATAACAGCAAATCATTCTCCTAGCTGTGGAATGAGCTATGGGCAGTGGAATCTGATGTGCTGCCTAAGATCCATCTGAGGTCACTGTATTAAAATGATCTGTTTTTGTGTTATCTCCCCACTTAGACTGACTGTGAATTCCTGGGTGGGGACCACAATCTATTTCATCTTGCCATTCCCCCTTGCCTTTCAAAATAGGTCCTGACCCCAGTTTAAGAACACCACTTAAACTGGAAAGTATCTGCTGAACTGAACACCATATACCACTGTCCCCTGCCCCATCCATTCTTTAAAAAAAACAAAGAAGTAGGCTGTACAGATAACAAAGCCAGGAGAGAAAGGTAGGAGGCATCTTTGCAAAGGCCCAATCCACCCAAGCCTTTAGGAAAGGCTGTTTTGTAATATAATAAATAATCATTATGATTTACTAATTACTTATCATTTGGTAGATGTATTACTACTAAGTATATTATTTCTCATCCTATATAATAAAAGGCTAATATGCAAATTGACCGAATGGTGGAACAACCAGTCGCTATGATGCACACTGACCACCAGGGGGCAGACACTCAACGCAGGAGCTGCCCCCTGGTGGTCAGTGTGCTCCCACAGGGGGAGTGCCACTCAGCCAGAAGCTGGGCTCGTGGCTGGCGAGTGCAGTGGCGGTGGTGGGAGACTCTCCCACCTCCACTGCAGTGCTAAGGATCCTTCAGGGGGTCCTAAGCCGGCAGTCAGACATCCCCTGAGGAGTCCCGGACTGTGAGGGCTGAGGGACCCTCCCCCAGTGCACGAATGTCATGCACTGGGCCTCCAGTTTTTACAATAATCCTTTGAGCTAAGAATTATTTCAAGGTCATGTGGTCTTTTGAGGCCCTTTTAGACTGACTCTGAAGTCAGACTGCATAGGTTCAAATTCCAGCTCTGTTACGTATCTGCTATATGATCCAGGCTAAATGACTTAACCTATATGTGCCTTAGTTTTCTCATTTGTAAAATGGGAATAATATTACAGTACCTTTCCCACGAGGTTGTTTTGAGAATTCAATGAGATAATGTACCAGTAAGTTAAGCATTCAAGAATTTTCTAAATAAAAGTATTATTACTATTGGCTCCATTCAATAGACAGCTTCAAATATCACACTCTTACCATTGAGCAAGGTTATGACAGATTGCTGATCAATTAAGCAGAGCTAGAACCAATTTCTGATTTAGTGATGGAGGCTGGGGGCAAGTTTCCTGAGCACAAATCCATTGATGTGGTGCCCTGATAAAAACTCTTAGGAAGGCCTTTTGTTTCCCATCCGTTAGGCAGATCCAGTCACTCCCTCCTATGCGCCCCATATCCTCTACAGACTTCTGATGCAGCAATTATTTGCTGCACATTTGTATTCACATACTTGTCTCTCCCCATTAGACTCTGAACTCCTTGAAGGTAGATTATTTTATTAATCTTTGTAATCCCAGTCACCAACACTGCCCTGGTAACCAGTAGATGCTCAGTGAATTTCAGCTAACTAATAGGGGAAAGGAGTCCAGGTGGACATTGTTTCAGTAAATGGTTTCTCAATGTGCCTGACACAGCAACTTTTTTTTCCCCCCAACTAAGTTAATGAAATGTACTGTCTTAGAACAGTTCTTTTTTTATTTTTTAAGTAATTCTTATTGTTGAAAGTATTACATATGTCCCCTTTTTTCCCATTGACCCCCTCCAGCCTGCTCTCCCCCTGTCTCCTTCCCCCACCCCATTGTCTGTGGCCAGGGGTCATGATATGCATACAATGTTCTTGGTTGATTACTTTCCACCCACCCTCCCCTGCCTTCCCTCGGAGATTCCACACTCTGTTCCATGACTCCATGACATGGCAACTTCTTTTTTTTTTTTTTTTTTTTTAATATTTTATTGAGTTTTTACAGAGAGGAAGAGAGAGGGATAGAGAGTTAGAAACATCGATCAGCTGCCTCCTGCACACCCCCTACTGGGGATGTGCCCGCAACCAAGGTACATGCCCTTGACCGGAATCGAACCTGGGACCCTTGAGTCCGCAGACCGACGCACTATCCACTGAGCCAAACCGGTTTCGGCACATGGCAACTTCTTAAAAGTGAACTGTATAGTGTTTATGAGATGAGCCCACATTCCTCACCCATCAACAGAACTGAAGGACAGGCAAGACAGTGATGAGAGAGAAAATAAATGAGGGACAGAGTGAGAAGCTGGAGAACACTGGTGTCTTCTTGTTCAGTGGACTACAGGGAACTCAAAGAGGTTGAATCTGCAGCCCAGAAACTGCAGAATCTGGGCTTCCTGTGGTGAGAAAGATGTACAAGGTCCTTACCAAGAAGAGCGCAGCAAAGCCTAGAAACCACCATCCTTGTCAGTAATCAACAGCAAGGGAGACAGAACCAGCCCTCCCTCTCCGAATTATCGATGACCCTGAGAAGAGCCCAACCACTATGCCCCACCATCCTAGCTTAATGGAAAAAACACTAGATAAAAAGTTCGAAGACCTGAAGTTCATTCCTGAGAATGTACTAATTATTTAACTGATTTATTTCTTAAGGATCTACTATGTCAGGCTTACACTGGACACCCGTAATACAACAATGAACATATCACTAACTTGCTGTCAGACCTTGGACAAGTCACCACACCTTCTCTCAGGCTTAGAGTCCTCATATGGCACATGGAAAATAAACTCTATGCTACAGGGTTGTATTGAGTATCAGATGTGTTGTGAAAAGTCTACTGCAGGGAGCCTAGCCAGGCTCCCGAGCAGCTCCTCAGACTGGTTAAAAGTTGGATTGACCTTGGGCCCAGTCTTCTCGTGGATTTATCTCAATCGATCTCAACAAAGAACATAATAAAGATGTTTTAGAGTATAAAAGAAAAAATGGGTTGGAATAAACTTTTAAAACACTAATACAGTATGTTCTATAGCAATTAAAGCAGTTTCAATCTATTTATTCAGTTGTAAACGTGAGAAAAAGTTATTGTGAATATGTTGTCAGCATCTGTTTGCATCATTAAATGAAAAAAATAAAAATACTTCTGTATTCTTAAAAAAAGTCTACTGTACAACTTTGCAAATGTAAAGGTAATATTTTTACTAGAGCTGAAATAGAAGGCTTAATAAAACGCAAAGGTAGCCTTCACCAAATGCCAAGGACAACTCCCTCTGCCAGGATCTGGATAGAAACCCAGTAGCATATCCCTAACCATTGAATTCAATGATGAAGATGCTGATGGAGAAGCAGAAGTTTGATACATTCTTTTCAGACCCCTCTCAGGATCGTTTCCATAGTTACTGCTTATCATTGGGAACTGCACTGTGGGCTTCTTAGATGAGCCTGTGGTTGCAAGGTTGCAACTGAAAAAAAAAAAAAAATAATAATATATACATATATACATACAAATATATATATTTATGTTGATTTCAGAGAGGAAGGGAGAGGGAAAGATAGAAACATCAATGATGAGAGAGAATCATTGACCGGCTGCCTCCTGCATGCCCCACACTGGGGATCAAGCCCAAAACCCAGGCATATGCCCTAATTGGGAATCGAACCATGACCTCCCGGTTCATAGGTCGACCCTCAACCATGGAGCCATGCCAGCCAGGCGCAATGGAAACTTCTGAAAGCAAGAACATACTTTAAACTGTGTGGAAAAGCAGAGGTGGGGAACCTTTACTCTGCTGAGGGCTATTTGGATATTTATAACATCATTCACAGGCCATACTAATTTATCAACTTAAAAATTAGGCTACTTCCCTAGCCGGTTTTGCTCAGTGGATAGAGCATCAGCCTGTGGACTGAAGGGTCCCAGGTTCAATTCCGGTCAAGGGCATGTACCTCAGTTGCAGGCTCGATTACCAGCCCTGGTTGGGGAGCGTGCAGAGGCAACCAATTGATGTGTGTCTCTCACATTGATGTTTCTGTCTTTCCCTCTCCCTTCCACTCTCTCTAAAAACCAATGACAAAATATCCTCCAGTGAAGATTAATAATAACAACAACAACAAAATTAGCCTGCTATATTGGTCAAACATTTAATTAACGCATCCCTAACGCATTGGCAGGGCCAGACCCGCAGGCCGGATAGAGAACCTTTCTAGACACTGAGATAATTACCTAACCCCTGCTCCTTCCATTGTTTGGAAACATTTGTTGGCCATTAAGCCTGTTTTTCCCCTCATTTTCCTATTTTCTGGGATAAACACATCAAAACAGAGAGCTCGACTCTAACAATGCTCTCTGATTAGTGGTTTGCAGAATGCTCTGTAATTTTATGATTTGCTGGCTAAAAATGGAAAAAATAGTGGAGTGCAAATAATGCTGTGGCCCAAAAGGGAGTGAGGCACTCTGAACTTGGTTCTACTGTGGACTGCCTCTATAAACTTGGTTACAGACCTCAGGTGCCTCATCTAGAAATGGAGAAACTGGACCAGATCCGTGTTGCATGAACTCTTCTGTGGAAGACCAGTGCTCAAGATGTTAGTAAGAGTTCTCAGAAAAGAGGCTCTAAGGTCAAAGACAGGAAAGTTGGCACACTCCATTCACCCACCCCCTCTCCAAGTCACATGCACACTAAAGGCTCTAAGATGTCAGCAATAAAGAAGTGTACTTTGCATTATTTTGATCTGACTTTTTCCTGGATTATTAATATCTATTCTGAGAAAGATACATTGGAATAAATCTCTAGGGTCCCTATCAGCTCAAACCCACTGTGATTTGTATCAAAAGTACTTAGCTAGTGCCTGGGATACCCGTTCTTTCCACTAATCCAGTTCTCTTAACCCACTATGGCACTTAAATGATACTCTGGTCAATAGGAATTTATTATGTGTAGTTCATTTTACTGTAATCAAGAGTAGTAATTTTCAAAAACTCAGAATACAAGACATTTAAAACACTAAGGGGAAAACCTACAGTTACTGAGCTTCTAATATTTAATCTATATTGTGCCAGCATTTCCCCTATATCATTTGATCTTCAGACAACCATTAGAATATCATTATCATTCTAATATAGAGAAGGAAACTGAGGCTTGGATAGGCTAAATAACTTGCTTAAGATTATGCAGCCAAAAAGTGGTGAGCACCAGATTTCAAATCTAGGACTATTAATCTCCCAAATCTTGGCTCTGCTTGGGGATCTGCCACTATGATTAACCTTCCCTGGTATCAAGTATCAAGTGGGAATAGTAATCCTCACATTGCTTCTCTCACAGAGTTGCTCTAAGATTCAAAGGCAACAACAGGTATGAAAGAGCTCTGTAATGTATAAAGATATAAATATGAAGGACATTTGAAACATTGTGCATATTTCCTTTCATAGTTTATAAGGTATTTGAGGTCTTGCAGGCTTCCCATCATGGAAGTCAATTGTCCTTATCCCAGACACCCCCCTCAAGTAGAGCTTCTTAACATTTTCCAGTTAGGATTTTGGATAAACAGGAAACATGTTGGTTTCTCAGTATCAGTACTGATTGCTCTTTAGGCTGTTTGTCAGAGTCATATTAAACAACCACTCTGCTTAAGGAGTCAGGAGTAAAAGCAGCAGAGTGGGCAGGGGCCTGGCAGAAGGCCTGTAGATAGAGGAGAAGCCAGACTGGCTATGGGGTGAGACTCCTTAATCTCATCTTAGAACATGCCTTGGACAGCAGGTCCTAGAAGCCTTTGTTTTTTTTTTTTTTGTTTGTTTTTTTAAATATATTTTATTGATTTTTTACAGAGAGGAAGAGAGAGGGAATAGAGAGTCAGAAACATCGATGAGAGAGAAACATCGATCAGCTGCCTCTTGCACACCCCCTACTGGGGATGTGCCTGCAACCAAGGTACATGCCCTTGACCGGAATCGAACCTGGGACCCTTGAGTCCACAGGCCGACGCTCTATCCACTAAGCCAAACCGGTTTTGGCCCTAGAAGCCTTTGTATGAAATCTATCCAGGTGACCAACAAGAGCGAGAGATGATATGGCGGGTAGCAGGGGGAGGTGGTGGGAGATTGGGGAGCAGGGTTGGCCAGCTTCACATTGTTCTGGAATAAAAAATACCTTGGCAGCAATAGATGAGTCTAGGGCTCTCAACTCATCCTCTAGTCTTGTCTGGGATCACACCCGCATGATCACATTGCTGTGGCCATCTGCTCCCTCCAGCTTCTGGCAGACTGAGGCCAAAAACAACAGCAAGACATTCTTGGAACTGGGCCTTGGTTAGGGACAGAGAAGTAAATAACAAAAGTCCTTGCTCTTAAAGAAAGCACTGTACCAAAATGGTTTGAGCCTAACCAGAGCCTCTCTTGTACAGCAAAGTGTCTACTTCACGGGATATATTCAAGAATTGTATGAAGTGAAATGAATCAACAGAACCTACATTCTATGACTTAGCACCTGTTTGGTGTCAGGAGCTCTGGATTCTGGCATGAATAATTCAGTGGCTATGGGCAAATTACTTACCTCTGTGGATCTCGGTTTACCCATCTGTATAACAGGCTCTGTCTATCCCACAAGTTGCTATGTGTAGCCAATGAGGTGATGGTTGAGAGAGCACTCTGTAAATGGCATGGGACGGAACTGCGGGAGCTGAAGGAGCACTGGGGCGCATGGTCCTAAAAACTTAGAGCCCAGTCTGTGGAAGACTTAAAATAAACTCCCAGAGGAAATAAATAAATAAATAAACTTCCTTTCTTTCTCCCTAGGCAACT
The DNA here is from genome assembly GCF_027574615.1 of Eptesicus fuscus. Classification (NCBI taxonomy): domain Eukaryota; kingdom Metazoa; phylum Chordata; class Mammalia; order Chiroptera; family Vespertilionidae; genus Eptesicus; species Eptesicus fuscus. The sequence goes on along the minus strand of NC_072484.1, from coordinate 34,317,554 downwards.
TAGGTTTGCTTTTCTCACACTGGAGATGTTTTTTGCATTTCTAGTGAAGGGAAAAGGAAATTTGTTACTCAAGTAGGGGAAAGAAAGGTTGTCATCTGTCTTCTTTTCAAAGTTTGTTTGAACCACTGTACTGCAAAACACAGCACAGGATTTGGAATTACAATCCTAACTTTTGTTAATCAAAAGCTATAAAACCATGAATAAGCCTCAACCTTTCTGACACTTGGTTTCCTCATCTGTAAATTGGGAAATTTCCCAAGTCTTAATATTATAGTTAAGATTCAATTAATTGATGATAGAAAAGTGTTTTGTAACCCACAAAATGCCACACAAATACATCATTACAAAGCTGTCTTCCCATGAGCTCATGAGCTACATAGGACAGTAGTTATCACCATTTGACAGGAGGAATCATCAAAGCCTTGAGAAAATAATGACAGTAACATACAGTTCAATTCTGACTTCCTCCAGCAGAGGTAATTATTCCTTTGATTTATTATAGAAGTTGTTTATTGGTGTGTTTGCCTCATTAAACTGACAGATCTGGGGAAGGGGACTACATATACCTTACATCGCCCAATGCCCAGCATGGCACACTTAAAAGATCTTAAATACAGTAGGTCCTCGGGTTACTTCGGAGATCCGTTCCTACAGCGTGATGTAACGCGATTTTTGCCGTAAGTTGGAACCCACCTACATAAGCACCTACGTCACTCACATGCAACACATACACAGCAGTAATGAAGTGAAACAGTAAAAAAAAAAAAAAAAAATTAAAGAAAGATAACAATTCCTGACCTTTTCTTGTGGTAAATAAATAATAAAAAACATAAAGCACATATGTACATACATCAAAATGATGGAACTTTTTTTTTTATAAATAAATGGGAGATGGCGATGTAACCACGAAACGACGTACGTCGAGTCCGACATAACCCGAGGACTGCCTGTAAATGTTACCTGAGTGATGACTAACACATCTAAACCCAGAACTCCTAATCCCAGGTCTAGGGTTCTTATATCCAGAGGAAGTGGACTAAACCTCATAGATTTGACTTATCTTAACTTTTCATCTCTTCCACAATTCCTCCACTCAGCAACACTCAACTTTCCATTCCTGTAGAGTCTGGTTCTTTGTAGGCACTGGTCCTTGAACACGGCTCATCGACTTCTTTGCCAAGCTAATAATTCCTATTCACCCCTCAGGTCTTTCTAATCTCCCCTAATACTAGGGCTCCCTCTGTATCTGCTTTGTTTATCACAAAACCCTGGCACACAGCATGTGTCAAAATTACCTACTGGAAGCTGAATGAAATACTGGATCTAGAAACCCAAGGGTGTCGCAGGGGAAAATATTACTGGCATGGAAGTCCGGAGGCCTGATTGATTTTAATGCTAGCTCCACTACTATTGTGCTGGGTGATCTTGGCCAAGCCCCATTTGTTTGAACCATCCATAATGAGCTATCATCTACGAATGATCTCAAAAGGTCCTTTCAGCACTGACAGTATATGAGACTTGAATTCACGCTAAGTCGTAGGGGTGAGGAACTTCTGAAGCCAGCTGTGTGCTCCACAGTATGGGAAACCCAACATTCCCACCCCACAAGCAGCACTAGGCACATTGGACTCTGTTGTCAGCAGCCTCCCAGCCTGTTGGTTTACTTAATTCCTCTTGATGAACTGCCAAGAATAAATCGTAGGTGAGCAGCAGAGCATTTTAATGAGTCCAGAGTCTAATGAATCTTTTCCTTCCTGTGTCAATTAGAATTTCAAAGCTAGGATCCCCAAGGACCAATTTATTGGGAACAGAGAGAAGCCTTTTGTTCATTAGCTGCTGCCTGAGCTACCTGCCCTGGCCCTGTATGTCTGATATGTAACAATCCTGCTTACTCAGATATTTCACCTGGTCAGACAGAGATAGTATGGGAGGTCAGATAGAAATGCTCAACATTTCTGGGGCCTGAACGTAAGAAAAAGGAGGGGTCCAGGGTATTTGGAGGCAGTGGGGTGGTCAGAGAATCAGAGCAGCTGAGACTTTAATGCCACCTCCTAAAGATACTGGTCTCCAAAGAGATAATATGCCATTCACCCATCTAAGTATCAGGTGTGACACCTATTTAACTAAGATATTTTGAAGTCTAACCCCAAAAGTAGGTACCAATAGCACTACTTTATAGACAGGGATGCCCTAGCCAGTTTGGTTCAATGGATAGAGTGTCAGCCTGTGGACTTAAGAGTCCCTCCCAGGTTGGATTCCAAGCAAGGGCACGTACCTTGGTTGCAGGCTCAATCCCTAGCCCTGGTTAGGCCACGTGTGGGAAGCAACCAATCAATGTGTTTCTCTCAGTCCAAGTTTCTCAGAGTCCAATGTGTCTCCGTTCTACTCTCTCATAAAATCAATGGGAAAATATTCTTGGGTGAAGATTAATAAAAAGTTAAAATAAAAAAATATAGAGAGAGACAGAGAAACTGAGGCTCTGAGAGGTAAAATAAGAATTAGCCTGGCCTAACTGGTTTGGCTCAGTGGATAGAGCGTTGGCCTGCGGACTCAAGGGTCCCATGTTCAATTCCGGTCAAGGGCATGTACCTTGGTTGTGGGAACATACCCAGTAGAGAGGTGTAGGAGGCAGCTGGTCGATTTTTCTCTCTCATCGATGTTTCTAACTTTCTATCCCTCTCCCTTCCTCTCTGTAAAAAATCAATAAAATATATATTTTTAAAAAGAATTAGCCTAAGGAGCACAATTAGTAATTGTGCATTGTTGGTCATCTATTCAGTGGAGTTTGCAATCCCCCTTATTCCCAGAACATAATCTAAGCAGACAACCCCCAGGCCCATACCTCAGAAATCTTTTGATTTATTTGATTTGTGATGAGTTGCCAGTTCTTGATCTAAAGGCTCCCAGGCACCTAGTTCTTTGCCTCCTGTCCTGTCCTCTCCAAGTCACACAGGGCCAGCCCAGTGGCTGCTACTCTGTCATCAACACAGGAACATTTTCCAAGGCAAACAGGTAAGCAAGTCAGGTTTCAAAACACTTAAGAGTGAGGTCAAGAGGCTTGTCCAAATTTACACAGCTAGAAAATAGCAACAACTGGGACATAGGTACGTACTGAATCCTAATCTCACATCTATCTACATAACTTTTTATTTTGAGATAACTGTAGATTCACATGTAGTAATAAACACTTTTTTTAAGCACTTGGCACGTCGCCTAGCACACAGAAACCCACTCAATAAGTGTTACCTATTAGGTAATTAGGAAAAAGAGAGAGGGCAGTTCAAGATAGGCCTTCAAGGAAGAGTTAGCTTCACTTTATAAAATGCCTGAGGTGTATACATATAATACCTTAAATAATCTTTCTAATGACCCCATCAAGCAGGTATTAACATTCCATTTTACAGATGAGAAAACTGCTCTCAGGTCAAGTTACTTGTCTAAGATTACTTTGTTCCAGTATGTGCCAAAAGTGGGATTCAAATCCAGGTACAATCAAACCTTGTTTCTGGACCAATGATAATTCGGTTCTCAACCAAAGTTGTTCACAGAAAATGTCTCTGTTGTTGAACCAACTTCAGCTCTCCACCTAACAACCCTTTCATACTGATACCTCAGCATGACAAAAAGCATCTGAGGGCAAACACACACACACACACACACACACACACACACACACACACACACAAAAAAAAACAAAAAACAAAGGAGAGGATGCTTTTGTTGCTGGTGAAATCAAGGATTAGCACAATTTTAAAACACAAAGAGGCCCATCAAGAGTGCTAATGTTGCTAAGGTTGTGAAAGAAGCAATGATCACAGGCAATTGAAGAGGTAGAAAAACTGTTGTTGATTTGGATAAACAAAAAGCAGTTAGCCAGTGACAGCATTTCAGAGACAGTGATATATGAACAAACAAAGATGCTGCATAATGACCTGAAAGACACCCCTAGAATGAATGCTGAAAGTGATTCCTTTAAGGCGAGTAGGGGGTGGTTTGATAAACTTGAGAAATGTGTGTATTTATAGATTAAACAGTACATTAGATATGTACTGTATAGAAAGGTTAAAACAGAATCATTTGGGGGTCTGGATTGGATTAATTCAATTTATATTCTTTCTAATGGAAAAAAAATGATTCGGTTTTCAAACAAATCACTTCTTGAACAGCCTTCAAGAACCAATTAAGTTCAAGAACTGAGGTACGCCCTAGATGGTTTGGCTCAGTGGGTAGAGCATAGCCCTGCGGACTGAAGGATCCCAGGTTGGATTTCAAGCAAGAGCACATGCCTGGGTTGTGGGCTCAATCCTCAGTAGGGGGCATGCAGGAGGCAGTCGATCAATGATTATCTCTCACCAATGTTTCTATCTCTCTCTCTCCCTCTCTGAAATAAAAATATATTAAAACAAAACAAAACAGAACCGAGTTACCACTGTATATCCTTTCTACATTGCTTCTCTAGAGAAGCTGGGGCTGGGTTCAAAGACAAGCCTGGATACAGACTGGAGGTTAAGAGCAGGCTGCCAGTTCAAGTATGAGGACAGCATGAACAAGGGTGAGCAATTTACGGACATGCTGTCTTTGCAAAGGGTAGTTTAAAGACCCTGGACAGAATAAAACAGTAAATTCACATGACAAAAGCCAAATAAAATGCTAACGTAAGGGCAGGGGGAAGAGGGTCACTGAATGTGAGCTCAGTTATATGGATCACAACTTGACGCCCTTTAGCTGGACATTAAAGATAGTAGTAGCATGAATAAAATGAAGAGCCAGAGAATAGGAGACAAAGAAAATCAAGTTCTGCCACTAATTAGATAAGTGGCCTTGGGCAAGTCACTTGTCCTCCCTGGGTTTTTTATGTTGGAGGCTGAACTAAAAGACCTTCAAAAACTTCTGTAGCTTTGACCTTCCAGAAATCACTCTATTACCAGGTCATGTGTACAAATTTGAGTGTGGGAAATGCTAATGCTGTGATTAAGCAAAGAAGCCTGGAAAAACAAAACTTTTGTGCTGTGTGACAGAAGTCCTGGGCACAGGGGAAGGGAAAGATAACTGAGAGAGGAAGAGGAGATTGAAGAAATTAAATGGGGTTCAAGTTAATCTTGGGTAAAAGCCAGAAGACATCAGGGAGGTAAAGGAAGGGAGGCTGAAGCAGGATGGTACCAGTCCTGACCTTGCCACTAACTTGCTATGTAGCCGTGGGTATTCATCACCCTCATTTTCTCACTGGCTACTGGCCGAAAGGACCTCAAGGATCCTGTAAGTTCTGGCCTCAGCTGCCCCCTCTCCAACCTTACCTCCTGCTTCTTTCCCCCTCAGGGTACTGTTCCAGCCACACAGTCTGCCTTCTAGTTTTTTTGTGTCCCTCCCTCCCCCGCTGCAAACACACTCTTGCCTTGAGGCCTTTTCACCTGCTCCTCTCTCAGCTGGAAATAATCTTCCTCCTCAGAAAAGCCAGTCCCTGGCCACTTTTTAACCCTTTACCCCCGCTTATCTTTCTTTGCAACGCCTATGAAATGACATAATAAATGATATAATAACTGATTTACTCATTTTCTGTCTCCCACTACAAGAATTTCTATAAAGGCAGTCTGCTTTGTTCACTACTTTAACGCAGCTCCAAGAGTAATAGCAGGCATTTGTTGAATGGATAGATGTCTGAGCTACTGGTGCCTAAGATCACTTCCAATTCTAATGCTATGATTTGGGGACTTGTGGAACTGAGAAGTTCAAGCCCAGGTGAGCATAGGTCAAACCTGTTCTTTTGGCTCTAATTTTTGATATTTGCTTTGCTTCAGTGATCTTCAAAAATGATCTCCAAATGTAACACATACATCCTAACATACATAGACAAATACATACACTTAATTCAAGAATCATTATCTCATGTTATGTGTGAAACACAATATACATCACTAATTCCTTAAGCCTGGAATGTTAGGCCTAACAGTTTAGCCCTAACTTCCTTTGATAACTTTAACCCTAACCACACTCCATTCCTGAAATCCTATACTCTTGCTACACTGAACTGTTTACCCTTCTCTAAGACACACGTGCAAGCTTCTGTGCCTTTGTCCTCACTGGGTTTCTTTGCTTGGAAGCTACAGATTACCCTTCACAATTGCCAAATAAATACCTCATCTTTGAAGTCTAACTCAAATATCACCTCTTCTGTGAAGCCTTCCTTGATCTCCCAGGAAGTTAGTGTCCCCCTCTCCTCCATGTTCCCAAAACACTACACGTTTCCATAATACTGATCATCACTGTCGTCTACTTATTTTACCTGCCTGTCTTCCTTGATCAACATGGCTTCAAAGGCCTTGACTGTGTTTGCCTTCTCCTTACTCCTAAGTACCTACCCGTGGTGTGTGGCACAAATGTTTATCAAATTGGAATGTTTATCAGTTAAGAATGCTTCCTAACTTTCACGGGCAGATTTGATCAGGTTGTTAGATCTTTCTTCATATTATCCAAAACAGTTGGTTTCCCTAATATTTTTATCCACTAATATGAACTCCTATGGAACTGAAAGCCTGAGGAAGAGGGGGAGGAAAGGCTTCAAAGAATGAAGAGAAATAGTCTTTGCAGAGCCTTGAAGGTCATGCTAAGGGGATTAGATTTATTCTAGAAGTTTTATGAGCAGGGAAGTGGTAGGAATAAGATCTGTATCTTAAAACCTATGGAGAAAGAAAGGAAGTTATATTTTAGGAACAAAGCCTGGAGGTGGGGAGATGAATTAGTTGACAATTAAAACAGTCCAAGAGAGAGATGATTAAGATCTGGCCTGGGGTAGTAACAGTGGGGATGAGAGATGGGCAGAATGTTAGGAGATAAAACCATATAATGAAAAAGCAGTTACCTACTTTACCTGAGTAGAACTGTGTGCTCAAAACAAAAACAAACTTCCTCCACAAGTAACTCTGTAACCACTTTTCATCCAAGATGATCCTGAGAATAACTAGAGGCAGGAAAAAACACCTCCTTGACCAGAGAAGAAGCAAGTCTAGGATTAACAAAAGCCAAACTTCAGGCCAGTGAGCAGAGCTGCAGGAGAGCTCAACATCTTGCTGATGGCTGCTACCTGCAGAAGTTTTAGCAAAGAAGTGGGAACTCTACAACTGAGCAGAAAGGTAATTTCCTGGGCTAGGCCTGTTCTAGCTCTTTAACATAATAGGCTCTGATCACTTTCAATAGGATAAAGAAAAGTACCCAGCCCTAACCGGTTTGGCTCAGTGGATAGAGCATAGGCCTTCGGACTCAAGGGTCCCAGGTTAAATTCCGGTCAAGGTCATGTACCTTGGTTGAGGGCACATCCCCAGTAGGGGGTCTGCAGGAGGCAGATGATTGATGTTTCTCTCTCATGGATGTTTCTAACTTTCTATCCCTCCTCTCCCTTCCTCTCTGTAAAAAATCAATAAAAAAATAATTTAAAAAAAAGTATCCAAAACTTGGAAGTAAGGCCAAAAATTATTGTGTGACCTTTTAAAGTCGTTAGAACATTTTAAAATATGTACCTAAGAGTCATCTGACACAACTGGAGTATGGAAGTTTCTTTGACTTACTGTTCACAAGTGGTTAAAGACCAAGTGTTTAAAAACTGTAAAGTTAAAGGTTAATGTGTAGAAAACTGAGATGGTACACTTTTTTAAAGCACAGAGGATAACACCAAAGGTTCATTTCATTAGGACATTAATCAATGTTGGATCTAATTTAGCAATTTAATTTCAGCAATTCTTTTTCCACCAACAACATAAATCTAGTTTCTCAGCTATTCTCTTTCTGCTGTTTCCCACATTAATGAGTTAAACAAAACGTGAAACATGCTTACCATATGTATAAGAATTACTCCCATCCATAGGCTTGCCTGCTTCACAGGAACCAGATGCCAGCAGGCAAGAGAAGCCTGACAGCCAAGCACAGGATGTTAGTGAAGTGGAACAGGTGGTCACTTACGAACAGGGCACCAGACTAAGAGTCAGGAGACCTACCACTAATTCACTGTGCAGCCTTAGACATATTTTTTACTGCCCCCTTGCTGGATCTCAATTTCACAGTTATAAAATGGGAAAGTTGGTCTGCGTCAGTTGGTCAGGGTCCTGGGAACCCTGGAGGTTTAAGGCAGGGGCTATTTTTGGTGAGGGTAAGGGGAAAGCTGAACAGGTTCTAACATCACAGCACTTCCCTACCCCCACTTCAAACAGAGCAGCTGTTTGTTTGTTTGTTTGGTTAATCCTCACACCAGGATACTTTCTCTGTTGCTTTTTGGAGAGAGTGGAAGGGAGGGAGGGAGAGAAACAGAGAAACATCGATGTGATTGTCCCCACGTCCTCCCTGCCTGCCATGTAAATCACATTCAGTAGTCTTACTATTTGCCCTTTCCCTCTTGATGGAAGTAACTGACCAGGTATTGAACCAGCAACTTAGGTATGTGCCCTGACCAGTATCAAACCCTCAACTTTTTGATGTGTGGGACAACGCTCCAACTGACCAAGCCACCCTTCCAGGGCAGAGAGCTCTGTTTTTTTTGTTTGTTTGTTGTTGTTTTTATTGATGTCAGAGAGAAGAAGGGAGAGAGAGATAGAAACATCAAGGATGAGAGGGGTGTGGCTCAGTGGTTGAGCATCGACCTATGAACCAGGAGGTCACGGTTCGATTCCAGGTCAGGGCACCTGCCTAGGTTGTGAGCTCAATTCCCAGTAGGGGCATGCAGGAAGGCAGCTGATCTATGATTCTCTCTCATCATTGATGCTTCTATCTCTCTCTCCCTCTCCCTTCCTTATTTATTTTTTAATTAAGGGAGATAATAAATTTAAAGTACCTATTACAATACCTGCACATGGTGGGCATTCAATAAATGTTACTTCCATCAAGAGGGAAAAGGCAAATAGCATGACTACTAAATGTGACTCATGACAGGTAGGGAGGACTTGGGGACAAACCCCAGCCAGCTGCAGATCAGAACTACGAGTGGCTCAGAATGGAAATGGGCTGATTTGGAGAGTCTGTTGTGCTCTTCTAAGAGCATCTGGATCCTGTTCCAGCCAAAGCAAATCAAACAGGAGTGCTTCTGGAGCGCTTGTTTCTAAAACAAGTTCGGGCTGTGTTATTGACACACGCCACAGGGGAATTGAGAAGGCTGTTGGCAGAGATGTTAAGAAAGCTGACATGCTTTCAGTTCCAATCTTTGCTAACACATTTGTGTGGGTACAACTGACCTTGGCTCCAGAGGAGAAGAAAACCCTGGACTAAGACACAATAAAACCTAGGTTTTGGTCTGAGCTCGACCCTGAGCAGATGACTTCACCTCTCCGGCGTGTTTTTTTTTTTCCTCCTCCACATAATAATTCTCTATGTGCCTGCTCTATTATCAATATCCTAATTTTCAGATGATGATACTATAACTCAGAGAGATTAAGTTAGTACTGGCAGAAATTTGAATTCAAGGTCTGCTGTCAAAGCCTGTAGTCTTTCTACTCTGCTGCATAAATAAATGGATTGAACCAGGTGGACCAAGGTTATTTCTCAACCTGAAAACTTATGATCTTAGTGGCCTGAAATTGTGGTTTCAAGAGCATTCTAAATACTCCAGGGCTAGATAAAGCCTGGCTGGTTAAGGAACCTTTCTCATATGAATGATACACTCAACATCAGCAAAAACTAGGTACAAACAATTTAAGAGCCAGAAGAGAGTGGACAGTGAAATTTTAGAAAGCCCTGAAGAGGCCCTTGGAGAATATATCACCTGATGGAGAATATATTATAGATGAAGATATGGAGGCTGCAGAAAGAGAAATAGCTTGACTGGGAACACCCAGAAAGTGGGTAATGGAGCACAAACAAGGTTCTATGCCTCATGGTCTCTCTCATACTTGCTTTGTACTCAGTCTCCAACTTCCTAGGCCAGTGGTCGGCAAACTGCGGCTCGCGAGCCACATGCGGCTCTTTGGCCCCTTGAGTGTGGCTCTTCCACAAAATACCACGGCCTGGGCGAGTCTATTTTGAAGAAGTGGCGTTAGAAGAAGTTTAAGTTTAAAAAATTTGGCTCTCAAAAGAAATTTCAATCGTTGTACTGTTGATATTTGGCTCTGTTGACTAATGAGTTTGCCGACCATTGTCCTAGGCTATTCTCATCTTCTCTTTGATATTTCTTTTCCAAATGCTGGGTGACAGGCATTCAATGCTCCAGCAGCAGACTCCCAGACACTTCCAACACCTCTTTGTAGATAAGGGCTCTTTCTTTTTAACTGTCCCTGGTGTGGCCTCAGCAGGTCTGAGGCTAAGGCTTCTCCTTTGGCCTCCACTTGACTTTTTTTCCCCCTTTTAACTCTTTGATGTCTTTGAACCACAGACCAATATGCCTTTAATATATTTTTATTGATTTCAGAGAGGAAGGGAGAGGGAGAGAGAGATAGAAACATCAATGATGAGAGAGAATCAGTGATTGACTGCCTCCTGCACATCCCCGACTGGGGATTGAGCCGAAACCTGGGCATGTGCCCTTGGCCTGAATCAAACCTGGGACCCTTCAGTCTTCAGGCCAACGTTCTACCCATTGAGCTAAACGGGCCAGGGCCCAATATGCCTTTAAAGGCACAGAACTGGAAGGGACATCAGCAATTATAGATCAACTTTTTACCTCATTCCCTCTTTTTAGAGCTGAGGAAACTGTGGCCTAAAGATATTAAATGCTTTCCCAAGGTTGAGTTAGTAGAACAGGGTTAAAAGCCTGGATTGTAATACCTTCTACTACAATCTGTCAATGAACACATGGTATCAGAATTTACTCAATTACCTGATTGAACAACAATCTAGGCCAGGCATTTTTTTCATCATCTCCTATTGGCATCACAATAACCACATAGGCATTACTGTCCCCATTTTGCAGATGAGAAAACTACAGCTCAGAGAGATTAGTCACACAGGAAATAAATGCCAGAGCAAGGACTCAAACCTTTGGCTTTAAGGCCTCCTCTCTCTCCCCAGTATCATATGGCCTAAGGTTTTTAAAACTATATGCAATGGTGGAAAAGACACAGTTAATTAATCTCCCAAAAGGTCAGTTATACTATAAGTAACTTTTATCCCTTGGCCTATGCACTTATTATCATAACTCTTGACTGATATGCAAATTGGGAAAATGGAGAGGGGGATGAGGGTAAGGGAGGTGAGTGGAGATTCAGAAAATACCAAAGGACAGATAATTCAAAAGAAGCAATTTTTGCTTTTGTGTTAACATGGAATTCTGTAGGATAGTTTTATTTTTCTACATTTGCCCATCATAAAATCATAAATCCTGTTTATTCATGTCCTACTCTTCTCAGGGTTCTAACACTTTAGGCTCAGGACTCTGCTTCTCTGCCACGGACAACAGCCTAAGAACTGCCCTCTGATTGCTGACCTATAGGACCTATCAGTACCTCTTCTCTCTGGCCTGATGCTCCAGTAGGACAGAAAAATCCTCTTTAGTTTTAATGAAAACTGGGAAAGGCAGGAGGGAGACACAGGGCCCAAGGGGGCCCAGAGCCCTTTGCACACCATTCCTTCCCCATAAGTGAGCTGGGCCTTATTGCTTTTCTGTGACAGCAACCCTCAAGAAAGCCAGCTGAGAAACAAAGTAATAAAATGCGGGCAAAATTCCTGGGTGAGGAGAGAACCAGGACAGCTGTTTCTTATATGAGCCACTCTGTCAGCCTCCCCAGATTTTCTCAACTGAATTCTCTTGGGGCCATAGGATGACTACACTAGCAGACAATGAACCTCCTTATTAAGGCACAAGGTCCACTTTGGGCAGACATTCATCCCCACACCTTAAAGGATGATGAGGCACTGCTACTACTCCCAGACCTGACTCTGCCTAGGTCCCTGTCATGATAGTTACTAACATTAATAGTCCTTTAGATTTATATACAGCAGTTATTTGAGATGTGCCTTATACAGTAGGCTGGGTTAAAGCTGCTCATTGTTTATAGATAAAAAAAAAAACTAAAGGCCACAAATATGTACCCAGTAAGCTCAGACATTGCTCAGAGCTCTTGCTACTTCAATGTTACCCTATGGGATCTATACGTAAGACTTATTTCTCTCCTCCCCCTTTCCCCCCAAATATTCCCAAGTGGCCTTTATTTCACAAAAATATTGCCAAATACTACTTGTACTACATACTATTTAAATGGGAGAAAAAGGCAAATTCACAAATTATGTACCTTAAAAAGTTATTTCTTCTACTTTGAAGCTCTACACATCAAATAGCATCAGTTCCCAAGACTGAATCAGTGAATTCTAAACTCTCTTACATTAATCTTTCACATTAGGTGGGGTATACATACATCAAAGGAGCTTCTGAGTCATGTCACCTGCCCAGGCAGAGGCTTAGATTTTCTATGCTCTTGTGTGGCTTTCCCCAGTCCATTCTTAATCAATCAGCTAGTCTCTGAAAACCACAGCCTATAATTTTATATATATGTGCTACCACTGTGAACACAGAAACCACTAAGCCTTATTTCTTTAATGGAATCAAATCTCTCCTTTGAATCTTAGTCATTAACAGGCAACAGAAGTGTTCTGCAAGGCCTCCAAAACCACCTTGAAGCCTCTGAAGTCTGTGAGGTGGGCAGCTGTCTCCTCCAGCCATGTACCAGGCAAAATCTCCTCAGAAGCCTGGGGAGACTGGCTTTCCATGTGTCACCTGACTTGTGCTGCACTGCCTCCTTCTCCTACACAGAGCTCAGGCCTGCCCAGTGCTGACAGGCAGGCAGGATCCAGGCTGCCCAGCACTATGGGTCGAGCCCTAGCCCACTCCTTGTTGGTAAGGCATACACTACAGACCACTGTCTTCCCCACTGTTGCTGAGTGGGGAAGACAGTGTCTCTTCTCCAGAGACATCAAGAGCAAACTGCCAGCCCACAGGTAAGTCCAGCTGAAGAAAAGTTCATCTGGACTGCACAGTGCCTTAAAAAAAATTAATTAAGCCTTAAGAAACTAAAATAAAAGAAGAGCAAACTAAATCCAAAGCAAGCTAAAGTTAGAAAATAATAAAGATTAAAATAAGAAATCAATAGCCCTGACTAATATGGCTCAATTGTTTGGGTGCTGTCTCATGCACCAAAAGGTTGCCGGTTCAATTTCCAGTCAGGGCATAGGCCAGGGTTTCGAGCTCGATCCCTGGTAGGAGACATGAAGGAGGCAGCCAATAGATGTTTCACTCTCATATCAATGTTTTTCTCTCTTCACCTCCCTTCTTCTTCTCTCTCTCTAAAAAAAAAAAAAGGAAAAAAAATCTTTTTTCTAAAGAAATGGAATAAAAAATGCAACCAAAAGTTGGTTATTTGAGATCAACAAAATTAACAAAACTGTAGCAAAACTGAGAAAAAGAGAGAAGGTACAAATTGCCAAAACCAGGAATGAAAAGGTAATATCACTATTGACCTTACAGAAGTTAAAAGGATTATAAGGAAATACTGGGAACAACTTTACGACAAGAAATTAGGCAGGTTAGACAAAACAAACATATTATGAGAAAGATACAAATGATTAAACGTGACACAAAATGAAATAGAAAATCTAAGTACACCTAAAACAAGTAAAAAATTACTGAATTAGTAATTAAGAGAAAGCTACTGACTAATATCTCTTATGAATATAGATAAAAATCTGCAAAAAAATATTAGCAAACTAAGTCCAACACCATATAAAAATAAAAAGGATTATACACTACTAGAGGCCCGGTGCACGAAATTCGTGCACGGATGGGGGTTGTCCCTCAGCCCAGCCTGTACCCTCTCCAATATGGGACCCCTTGAGGGATGTCCGACTGCCCGTTTAGGCCCACCGGGATCGGGCCAAAACAGGCAGTCGGACATCCCTCTCACAATCCAGGACTGTTGGCTCCCAACTGCTTGCCTGCCTGCCTTCCTGATTGCCCCTAACCGCTTCTGCCTGCCAGCCTGATCACCCCCTAACCACTCCCCTGCCAGCCTGTTTGCCCCCAACTTCCCTCCTCTGCTGGCCTGGTCACCCCTAACTGCCCTCCCCTGCAGGGTTGATCGCCTCCAACTGCCCTCCCTTGCAGGCTTGGTCCCTCTCAACTGCCCTCCCTTGCAGGCTGGGTGCCTCCCAACTGCCCTCTCCTGCTGGCCATCTTGTGGTGGCCATCTTGTGTCCACATGGGGGCAGGATCTTTGACCACATGGGGGCAGCTATATTGTGTGTTGCAGTGATGATCAATCTGTATATTACTCTTTTATTAGATAGGATAGAGGCCTGGTACAGGGGTGAGGGGCCAGCTGGTTTGCCCTGAAGGGCGTCCCGGATCAGGTGGGGGTTCCCTTGGGGTGTGGGGCGGCCTGAGCGAGGGGCCTGTGGTGGTTTGCAGGCCGGCCACGCCCCCTGGCAACCCAAGCGGAGGCCTTGGTATCTAGAATTTATTTTCCTTCTACAATCGAAACTTTGTAGCCTGGAGCGGAGGCAAGCCTGGGGCTCCCTCTGAGGCCGGCAGCCATTTGTGTTGGGGTTATAATTGAAACTTTGTTGCCTTAAGCGGGTGGGCCCGGCCAGGGTGTGTGGAAAGCTTTGCTTCCCCTGTTGCCGGCGGCAACCCTGGCCTGCTCTCTCAAGCTCCAATCTGCCACCATTTGTTTGAATTTATTTACCTTCTATAATTGAAACTTTGTAGCTTGAGTGGAGGCTTAGGCCTGGCAAGGGCAGGCGGAAAGCTTGGCTTCCTCTGTTACCTAGGAAACCTTGCTCTCTGTGGCTGTAGCCATCTTGGTTTGGGTTAATTTGCATACTCGCTCTGATTGGATAATGGGCGTGGCTTGTGGGCATGGCTTGTGGGCGTGTCGGAGGTATGGTCAATTTGCATATTTGTCTATTATTAGATAGGATGATCAAGTGGAATTTATTCTAGGAATATAAGGTTGCTTTAATATCAAAAAAATCAATGTATTGCCATGTTAGTACAATAAAGGACAAAAACCACACAACAAAATCCAACATCCATACATAATAAAACCTCTCCATAAACTAGGAATAGAAGGGAACTTAGCCTGATAAAAGTTATATACAAAATACCTACAGCTAACACCATACTTAATGGGGAAAGACTGAATACTTCTCCCTGAAATTGGAGAAGTGTCTGTTTTCACCAATTATATCCAACATTGTACTGGAGGTCCTAGCTGGTACAATCAGGCAGAGGGATTTTTTTTTTGTTTTTAATGGACATTAGAGTATGTCATTCTACTCAAAACTCTCCAGTGACTTCCTATTTCACTCAATATAAAACCCTACATGATCTGGGTCCCTGTCTAACCTTGTGACTTCTCCATAATCCACTCATACCTACACCCTTGCTTACTTCATCTCTAGCCACACTGACTTCCTTTCATCAAACACAATAAGCATACTCCTGTTTCAGGGCCTCTGAACTTGTTGCCTGAAATGTTATTCCCCAAGATATACAATATACATAGCTTACTACTTTAGTTACTGCATATTTTTGCACAGATTTTATTTTCTCACAGAAGCCTTCTTTCATCACACGGTCCCTATCCCCTTACCCAGCTTTATTTTTCTTCATAGTATTCATTTATCTATTTTCCTTCACTAGAATGTAAACTACAAGAGAGAAGAATATTTTCTTCACTGCTATATTTCAAACTCTTAAAACTGTGCCTGGTACATGGTGGAAACTCAATAAATACTCACTGACTGAATGAATGTCTTTAAAAAGAAAATGTTATATAGGAGAATGAATAAAAGAAAGGGGGAAAGAATGACTAGCCCAAGAGGCTGAAAAGGACCAGGGTTTTGGATCACAGGGAATGAGCGAACAAAGGATAGCAGAAAAACGTGGTTCTCTGAAGCCAGAGTCTTCTGGGTTCTAAGCTTTGCTCTTCCAAGCACTGTCTATTGTGTCCCTCTCTAAGTCTCAGTAATTTATAAAATGAGAACATCACCACCTAACTCCTAAGTTGCTATGAAAATGAAATCAATTTATATATAGCACATAATAGACATTATAATTAACATTTTCTGATACCTCTGGCCTTTAAGAGTAACCTAAAATTACCTTAAAAATTACCACTTACTGAAGCACAGATATGTCCGTAGGGCTGTTGCCCCTAAATTAAATGGCCTCCATACTCATTTTAGCTTCTTTCTTATCATTCTTCTTTCACCTCCTCTCTTACTGTTGGTTCTCAGCTCTCACCACTAGCTCCTGTTAATAGAGCAGTTCCTCCCTGCTTTTTTATATGCTGCTTTTAATTTTATGGGGGTATAGAAACTAAACTGCTAAACTTGTTATAGTAACATGTAACAGTAAGAATTAGTGCTGTGCAAGGGCTTAAGGATGAAAATGACTTGCCTCCTCCTTGTTCTTTAGTTGGGCTCTACAAAATTGAGGATGTTAGATAAATACCCTACTATATGGATATCAGTATTTTATATACTTTTTAATGTGGAATCATTCAAATTTTAAAATAGTCAACGGTGGAACTTCTTCACAGGGTAGTTATTATAAGAACAATAAGATCCAAACTTGGGCCCTGGCTGCTGTGGCTCAGTTGCAACAAAAGGTTGCTAGTTCAATTCTAGGTTAGGCACATGCCTAGGTTGCCTTGCGGGGGGGGGGGGGGGGGGGGGGGGCGGGGATAGGAGCAGGAGGCAGCCAATATATGTTGCGCTCTCACATTGATGTTTCTCTCTTCTCCCTTCCTCTCTCTCTAAAAATCAATAAACTATTCTTAAAAACAAACAAATAAAGATCCAAACTTGGCAACCAAGATGTGAAAAAGCCAGAAGCTATAAAACTTTAGATTAACCAGACAAAAAGAGGTGGCAAACAAGAGTCTGGAGATTCAGAATAGGAAGGAAGGTTGGCCAACCAAGAGCACCAGGTAGGGGACAGACCCCTCTGTGCACCCTCAGGCACACAGAGGGAAGGACAGAATGCCCATTGTTACATAGTATTAAGAAAGTGGCCTACATCACTGGCCAAGGGTGAGAAAGAGATGGTGGGAAACACGACCTCTGATAAGTTATGGGGCTACATGTGTAAGTGCCTTTCTCACTAGCAGTTGGGGGGTGGGGAGGGCGGTGCCTAGAACCTATAGCCAAAAATAGGAATAGCCTTCCTCTTCTGAGATGACAGTAGGGAACAAGGCAACATATTAGTAGAACTAGTGGTTGAGTGCAAACACACGCTGGGAATGAGCTCTTGAAGAGTGCTTTAATATCTGTGCTGGCAGTGGCCTTGGAGCCAGGCTGTGTAAGTGCATTAAAACCTGCATTCGGCAACCAACATGCTGCAAATCATGGCTGATGCTGCCTGGCTTTGTCTCTGTGCCCTGAGATCCCTTCCCTTCTGAAAAGATTGAGCTTTGGGTAGGGCCTGCAGAAGGACAGAAGGACATGGGAAAAGATTTACAGTGCAGATTTCCAAAGGAAAACCCTCCCCTTTACCTTCGGGGAACGGAATGGCAAATAGGTCAGGGACTGAGATGTAAGGGACACTTATGTTTTCTTTACTTTCTCTCATTTCGGTCATGCTGCTTTACAATCCACAAAGCTTTCCAACTTGCATTTCTCATTTGATTCTCTATAACATCCTGCATGGTTACGGTACACACAATAGACGTGGGGTGTGGGGAGCACTCCAATTTTACAAATAGGATAATGGAGATTGTCCAAGGGCAGATGTTGAGAGAGAAGGTAAAAACCCACGATTCTCAGCTCCAACCCAGCTCTCCAGATCCCTGTCTGTTCTGGTCCAAGTGTTTATAGGACCCAATGTGTAACAGGTGTTTTCTTCTGTATTTAGCCTAGGCCTCTGCCTGTTTGAAGGGTTCTTCTTATCATTTTTAGCCTCTTATCCCCTCAATAGCAATGCCATTGTTCAGAAGACACCCCCAACTACTACCTGCCCTGCTGGGCCCCCTCAAATAACTAGACCTCCTTTCTGAATCTCTAAGGAGGTCTGTCTTCTTGAATTTATAAGAAAAATCAGTATTCCAGGGAGATTAGCAACGCAAAGAAAGCCTGCCAAGTCAGGGAGAACAATGGTATTTAGAGTTAGACTGACCTAGGTTCTAACATCAGCTTTGCCCAGGTATGAAACCTAGGCAAATTATTTTAGCTTCCTGAGCCTCCATTCCCTCATCTACAAAATGGGGTTTTGTCTAGAGTAAATAAGATCCATAACACAATTGGTTCTTAAGATGTAGATTTCCCGCCCTGACCAGTGTGGCCATCGCCCCTGCAAAGCATGGTTGCTGTGATCCGGGGAAGGGCACATGCCCAGGTTTGGGGCTCGATCCTTGGTAGGGGGCATGCAAGAGGCAACCAATTGATGTGTCTCGCTCATTATCAATGTATCTCTCTCCCTTCCTCTCTCTAAACATCAATAAAAATCTTTAAAAAAAGAGAGAGATTGATTTCCCTTCCCATTTCATTATCTGCTGTCTTCCCTCTAAGCTTCCCCTGACTTCCCCTTTACACAGCTCGACTCGATCACTCCACCCTCACCACAGTTCAAGATCACACTTTGCAGGGCTGATAAAACTACAGCATTTTCAAAAGCTGACTTATAGGCTTGGTAGGGCACAGTCAAGACTGGAATCAGGAAAGTCTCTAAGGGCTACAAGGTCTTGTTAAGAGATCTTGTGGGAACTGCCAGGTTCAGAAGACCTGCAGCACAAAGCAACTGGCAGAAGCCAGAAAGCATTGAATCTGTTTTGCCTTATTCATGGGAAAAGACCATCTCATGACAACTCCAGTAAAGGAAGTTCAGTTTTCCTTTCAATACAGGAGGCTACCTATGTCAATCTCTTAGACATGGAATAGGAGAGTAATCACCTATAAGTTATCTGTAGTAAGGGTAAAAATAAGCCCCAAACTAGTTACTCTGTACCTTAGCCCAAGCTTGCCAGAGTTTGCCTCACTCACCGAGGCTGAGCTCAGTCTGCGATTACAGAATCAGCACCAGCTGCCTCTGGGAACAGGGCTCACCTATAACAGAGAGGGAATTCAGTCAGGGTCCTGCTCAGAATTTAGGTATATGCAGGCATTCAGAGTCTTTGCCCTCACCCTGGTTGGTGTGGCTCAGTTGGTAGGAGCATCGTCCAGTACACCAAAGAGCCGTGGGTTCGATTCCAAGTTGGGGCATATACCTAGGTTTGATCCATAGCCCTGGTTGGTGGGGCCTGCGCAGTTGGGGGGTGGGAAGGGCGGAAGGCAACTGATGGATGTTTCTTTCTTTCTCTCTTCTCTCTCTCCCCCACTCTCTGAAAATCAATGAAAATGTCCTTGGGTGAGGATTAAAAGATATAAAATAAACAAAGTCCCTGCCCTCACATGTCTTGTATCATAGCAAAAGATAGGTTAATAATTAAATATATCATTGCAGGTCATGATAAGTGTGATAAAAAAAAAAATGCAGCCCTAACCAGTTTGGCTCAGTGGATAGAGCGTCAGCCTGTGGACTAAAGGGTCCCAGGTTCGATTCCGGTCAAGGGCATGTACCTTGGTTGCGGGCACATACCCAGTAGGGAGTGTGCAGGAGGCAGCTGATTGATGTTTCTCTCTCATCGATGTTTCTATCCCTCTCCCTTCTTCTCTGTAAAAAATCAATAAAATATATATTTTTTTAAAAAGCAGAGTAAAAGAAAGAGAATGAAGTCTATTTTTTAAAAAATTTACCTTTACTGCTGAAAGTATTACAGATGTCCTTTTTCTCCCAGTGACCCCCTCCACTCACCCCTAGGCCTTCACTGCACTATTGTCTGAGTACACAGGTTATGCATATCCTACATAATCCTATATAATAAAAGGATAATATGCAAATTGACCCTAACGGCAGAACAACCAGAACAACTGCTCGACCAGTCACTATGAGGCGCACTGACCACCTCTCGGTTCCTTCCCCCAGGCGGCAGGCTCTGATCGCCTGATGGCGAACAGGGAACCGGGGGTGGGTGGCAGGGGACACAGGTGGCACCAGGCCAAGACCCCTACCCTACCACTCACCCCACACACAGAGGGCAACCTGTGGTGGGGGTGGGCAGAACAGCCGATCTCTTGGTTCCTCCCCCTGGCCGGCAAGCTCTGATCACCTGATGGCGAACAGGGAACTGGGGGTGGGTGGTGGCAGGGAGTGGGACTTGCTGCGGGCAACCGGGGAAGATGGCCCTGATCGCAGGCCAGGCCTAGGGACTGTACCCATGCACGAATTTTATGCGCTGGGCCTCTAGTATGAATATAAATGCTTTGGTTAATCTCTTTTCACTCCCCCACCTCCCCTGCCCCTGTTCCCTCTAAGATTCATCAGTCTGTTCCATGCTTCCAGTATCTCTGGATCTATTTTTTTGTGTTTATTTTGTTCATTAGATTCCACATATAAGTGATATGATCATGTGATATTTGTCTTTCTCTGACTGGTTTCTTTTGCTTAGCATAATGACCTCCAGGTCCCTCCAAATGGTTAATGAGGTCTATTTTAGGTAAAATGGTCAGGAAAGGCTTCTTTAAGAGTTGACTACTAGACAGAGATTTGAATAAGTATGGGGTAAGATTTGCAAAGCTCTAAGGGAAGAGTGTTTTAAAGAGGGGGGGAAATAACAAGTACAAAGGCCCCGAGGCAATAGGCAAAAGTAAGTTTATTATGCTTAAGGAGCAAGTAAGTCAATATAGCTAGAATGTAGTGATGGGAAGAATGACATACTAGATACACATGGAGGAATTACTCATTCTCCTTATTTTACATATGAGAAAACTGAGGCTCAGAAAGGATGTCAGTGACAGAACTGGGAATGGAACTCAGGTCTTTGGAACAACTCTAACTCTATCTCACTCCTGGGCCAAGTTCAGATAGCCTAGAACCAAGCTGGGACAAACTTTTAAGTACTCTGAGATTACTTAGATAAGTTTCAGGTTTCTCTGATCATCCCCTCCTCTGCTGGGTGAGGAGGCTTGAAGAACAGAGAAACCCCATACATTACCTGGAATGTGGAATAAACATGACTTTGGGATAAGGAGAATAGGAGCACATGCCAAGCATTGTTGTAAACCCTTTGTTTGTATTACAACAATTTTGTAAGGTTGGAGTGTTGTTATATTTCCCATTTTACTAATGGGGAAACTGAGGTACAAAGAAATTAAATAAATGTGCCCAGGTTACAAAGCCAATACTAGTAGATGGTAGAGTTGGGACATGAACCCAGGAAATCCAGCGTCTAAGTCTTGCCCTTCTAACCACACACTATGCCAATTCTCAAAAATAGAAGAAATAAGTCAGGAAACATGTTCTCTAGTCCTAGCTGACATGGCTCAAAGACCCCATTTATAGCCAATCCTGAGATCGCCTCCATTTACTTGCAGTCCAGGCTTTTTACTGAATACCAGCTGAATGACTCCTGAGTCCTTCAGCCAATTAGTTCCAGAGGCTTCTCTAATTCTGTAGCTACTGTAATCACAAAGCTATGATGATAACCACAAAAATAGTCACTTCATAGCTACTAACATTTAACACACATTTTGAAATTAGACTAGGTACTAGGCTAAGCACCTTACATGTACTATCTTATTTCAGCGAGAGGAAAAAGAATTGTTCTAAGACATAGGTAGAGGGATCTGTGAGGGACTCCAGGCTTGAAACAAAGAAGAAAACACATGGGACTGAAGAATCTCTGATGGCCTGGGTAAAAGAACTAGGGCAGAGGCATTAAGGGATTGGTGGTAAGGGCATAGACTATTAGCACCTTCAATTCAACATGTCAGTAGACTGAACTCATCACCTGTTTCCCACCTCCATCATTCAGCAAGTAGAATAACTATTCTCCAAGTATTAAGAATCCAAATGTTCATGTTCTCCAACTCCTCCTTCCTTCATTCCCCATTCTCACAATTGCGAAGTCCTTGTGGGTTTTTTTTTTTTTTTTTTCTCTAAGAGCTCTACATCCACACTGTTCTTCATTATTCCCTACTGTGTCAACTTCCTCTTGGTTCAGGATCTCATTACCTCTTGCCTGCACAGCTAGAGTATTTCTTAAAATGTGCTGACATTATAAAGACAGACTGTTATAGTAGCCTCTTCCCTGGTCCTTATTTCACTAGCCTCCCTTCACTCCTCCTGTTCCAATCCATTGGGCACACAGTCAGACTAATGTTCCTAATGCTACTCTCCTGCTCAAAAAAAAAAAAAAAAAAAAAAAAAGGTCGTGGCTCCAACCACCTCAGACTCACTCCATAGGTATGCCATGATCGAGTCATCATCTGCCTTACATCTGCCTTGGGCCTTCCAAGCTCTCGTACATTTTTTGTTCATGCCATTGTCTCACCTGGGATGCTTGTCTTCGGGCATTTTTTAGTGCGCTTTGTACATGTACTATGTACTTTGTACATATTTAAATCCTTAATCTTCAAAGCCTAGAAAATCAGTGAAGTTATCCTAAATCCATTCTCACCACTTCCTGTCATGTTCTTGAAACATCTCTACATCTGCCTCTGGCCTCACCATTAGCTAAGGCCTCAGAACTATAGTCCCCCTGTTCCTTCTTGCTTATAATGATTTGTACCTCTTCCAAAGAATGGAAACCTAGTCAGTTAGGATTTCTAGTCTCATTCCTGTTACTCCTATCTTATACTGGAGCTATCTCTTAACAAGAGACCTGGATTCTAATTTGAGCCTCAGATTCCTCAGCTACAAAATAGGGATATAATTCCCATCCTGCCTATATCAGAGGGATTTTGTGAGAATCAATGTGGTAATAGAAAAGGGGAAAAGTTAGGATGGAAGACTCCCAGCCAGATCTTTATTTAATAGCTCTTTCTGTCAGCTGCAATACACTGAATATATATAAAAGCCTTCTATCCAATCAATCAAAAATATTTCCTGGGCCTAGTTGGCTATGGCCATAGCTCTGGCTTAAGGGATACTGAGAGTGCAGGGATGAATAACAGTCCTTATTCTTGGGCTCCTTACAGTTCAGGGTAAGACTGTGTCAACTTCCGGCAAAGAACTACTAACAATATTAGGCAGATCTAACAGTTCAGAGTGCCATAAAAGTGGAGAAAGAAATGTCTGACTGGATATGGCCTCAGAAGCTTCATAGAAGGAATAAGGACTTACGTAAGCCAGGTCTTGATGCAAGGTGATAGAAAGGCTTGGCCTACTCTGCACCAAACACTGAACGAGGCATTATGCTATTAACCCTCACGATACTCTGTGAAGCAGGTGATGGCATGTCCATTTTATAGCCAAGGTAACTGAAGATGGGTAAGGCTAAGTTTGCATTCAAGGTCAAACAGCTAGTAAGTAGCAGAGCCAGGATTTGAACCTAGGTCTGCTTTGCTTCACTTGAAAGCCTATGTGCTTCTTACTTTATGGTCTGCCTTACTTCATTATGTAGCAACATGAAAGGAAGAACAGATAAGGTCCTTTCTACCTCAAAATCCAATTCTTTGAATGGGGAGAGGAGGGAAAGGAGGTTTACGGCTGCTATGTCTTCCCCATAAGACTGATCTTATGGCAGGTTTAGGGTCTTATTAACTGGAATAGTCCAAGTATCTGGCAGAGAGCCTGGCAGGTATGCGACACTAAGTATTTGGGGAACATGTGAATGAATAAATGAATGAATAAACACCTGCCCCAGCACCTTGGTTCTGAGGTCTAAAAGTAAAGTCCAATATCTCAAGCTCCATGTTCTGACTCTCAGCCCCAGTACCTATAATATCAGTATTTCCTAATCTGTTAGCTAAAGGTGCGCTTTTCTCATTCTTGTTTTCAGGAGTTGGGGAGAGGCAAGGAAAGGAAGGGATAAGAAGGAAAGATGGGCAGTTAACAGAGAAAAGAGAGGGAGCCCAGCTGGAGTGGCTTAGTTGGTTGAGTGTCATCCTGTGCACCAAAAGCTGGAGTGGCTTAGTTGGTTGAGTGTCATCCTGTGCACCAAAAGCTGGAGTGGCTTAGTTGGTTGAGTGTCATCCTGTGTACCAAAAGCTGGAGTGGCTTAGTTGGTTGAGTGTCATCCTGTGTACCAAAAGCTGGAGTGGCTTAGTTGGTTGAGTGTCATCCTGTGCACCAAAAGCTGGAGTGGCTTAGTTGGTTGAGTGTCATCCTGTGCACCAAAAGGTTGCCAGTTAGATTCCTAGTCAGGGCACACACCTGGGGTTGCAGGTTCGAACCCTGCTTGGGGCATGTACGGAAGGGAACCAATCGATGTTTCCTTCTCACAATGATATTCCTCTGCCTCTCTCCCTCTCATTACCTCTCTTTCTCCCCCCTCCCCACCTTCCTCCAAGGATGTCCTTGGGTAAGGGTTTTAAAAGAGAGAGAGAGAAAGGGAGAGGAAAGTGGTGAAAGCAGAAAAAGTAAAGGAGGAGACAAAAAGGAAGAGGATGCCTAGGCAGGATTGAAATGTCTGAAGCCTAGACTTTGGGAAAGATTTATTTTTCCTTCTGGTTCCAGAACCAAGGATTTTTTGTTTGATTGATTTTTAAAAGCAGCAGTAGGAATTCCTCGTCATAAATTTTAAATGAAGGGAACTTACTTGTCTAAACCTCAGACTGAAGAGATAGGCAAAAATAAAGTAAAGCTCCTCGGGGTTCCAATCCTCAGTTCTCACCACTGTCCTGCCGGAGCCCACCCCTCGCCTGTTTTAGGCTGAAGCCTGCAGAGGTCAGAAGACATACAGGTTCTTCCGCTATTCCTCTGCTTCTTCTACAAGGGTTACTCCAGGCTAATAAGCCCTGGGAGTCTAACCTGCCTATGGATAAAGGGATACGGACATCCTCGGGACCCTTCCCCACAGCTCCCTGCCATAAAAACTTTATTGAACCATAAAAGGAAAGTGTTTCTCCTTATCTGAATTCCTTAAATGTTTGTAAATGAACTAGGATGAAGTGTAGATGGAGGAATCAAGGTCCCTTTTCAGAACTCTCTAGATCCTAGGTCCTAGTACAGATCAACCCTCTTTAGGCAGATCTAACAGTTCAGAGTGCCATAAAAGTGGAGAAAGACTAGGTCTCATCTGCATATTGTACACAAGTACTTTTCCTTCTTAACTAAATTAGTGGAGAGAGCACTGGGCTAAGAATCAGAAAACCTGAAGGCTAGTTTCAGCTTTACCTCAATTCACCATGTAACCCTGAACAAATCATTTCACCTTCCTGGACCTTAGTCTCCATATCTGTAAAATGAGGATAATAGAACCTACTCTTTTGAAGGATCTGCTGATGGGTCAAACAAGGTTGATAAAACTATTTGGTTTGATGTGAACAGTAAAAGAAGTAATGATGGGATTGTCTCTTTTTAAAAAGGTGGTAGCTATACCATCTTTCAGTTAAAGGGACCTGCTCTGAGTGGAAGAATTAAGAAAAGCTGTAGCATACACAATGTCACTATCTGTACCTCTAAGACAGTCAGGCATTAACTGTGACTTAAAAAGCTCAAGAACTACATGCACACAAATCCCAGCAGATCCAAGTAGAGAGAGAATTGCTCAGGGAAAGTAACAGAAAAGTAGTAATGACCAATTTAGGGCTGAAGAGCTCAGGCTCTAGAATCAGACACCTGGGTTTGAATCCCAGCTTTGTCTCTACTAGCTTTGTGACCTTAGGCAAGGTACTTACCTTCTGTGCTTCAGTTTCCTTTATTTGTTTAAAATGGTTCCTGCGTCACAAATGTGTTATTGGGAGAAATGAGATAGCATAGGAAAGCCCTTAGCTCAGGGCTTGGCAAAAGTGACTCAATGACAGGAATTGTTATTCCATTTAAGTACCACAAAAGTATAAGAAGCAATAAAAAGGCATAGGAAAAAGGAAAGAAATGTACATTTGCCCTTCCTATCATACCCTATGCCCAAAGCCTTATTTATTCTCATTTATTCCTAATAACCTTTTGAGGTCAGTAGAATTATCCCATCTTACAGGAGGAAACTGAGTCTTGGAAATAAAGCAACTTGTCTAAAACAACTCTGCTAAGATAGAGAACTTATTGGAACCCAGATCTGACTCCAAGGTCTGTGTTTTTTCTATTAGATACATTGCACTTTCTCATGCTCAAAAATAAAGGAGTCTGCGCATATCAAAGCAGGCACCAATAATAAAATTTTAGGAAATGGACCAAATTCTCCCATTTTGTAGTTGATGAAGCAACTGCTAGTTTTGCATGCCTGGGAAAAAGATGGGCAGGGATAGAATGCAAGTGCATATCAAGTTCCAGCGATGCAGGACTTGACTTACCAGGCTCTCCCCAAGGGGCTCTCAGCTCATTGTTGCAGTAAGAGAAGAGCTGGGCTTTTACAGAACTGGATGCCATGCCCTTATGGACAAAATATTCTAAGACAATCTAACAAATAGTCAAGAAGTCATGAGAGGTACCTGGGTTAAACCTGATCAGAATACCTTATACTGGAAGGAAATACGATGCTATGAACACCTTTGCAAGAATCAGCATGAACTGTGTCCTTGGGTATGTATACTGTCTCTATTTCTGGGAAGCAATTTACTATGTCCCAGATGACTGCAAGTTAGCCTGGAAAAAGCACTCCTTCCCATGGACCAGGTTATTATTTTGGAGCACTTCATAAAAAAAAAAAATAATAGGGCAGGTTCTACAGGAATATATGGAAACCAGGAATCTACAACTGGTGACTAGAGGAAAGAAGCCAGGAAGTGAATTAGGAGAAAATACTGGGAAGAACTGGGGTCTGGACATCAAAGGCTTTTGGTAGGTGAGGAACCAAGCAAAAGGCCTGGGAAAAGAGAAAGAGTGCTTCAGGGGGCTAAGGAGAGATTCTGACAAAAGAAGTTATCTCCTACACTTGTAAAGCACATTTAAAAAAAAAATAGCATGTCGCCCTAACCAGTTTGGCTCAGTGGATAGAGAGTCGGTCTGCAGACTGAAAGGTCCCAGGTTCGATTCCAGTCAGGGCATGTACCTTGGTTGCGGGCACATCCCCAGTAGGAGGTGTGCAGGAGGCAGCTGATCGATGTTTCTAACTCTATCCCTCTCCCTTCCTCTCTGTAAAAAAGCAATCCTATATAATAAAGAGGTAATATGCAAATTAACCCTCACAAGATGGCTGCCTATGACCAGGCCTGCGGGAGCGGGGGG
This sequence comes from Eptesicus fuscus, assembly GCF_027574615.1. Lineage (NCBI taxonomy): Eukaryota > Metazoa > Chordata > Mammalia > Chiroptera > Vespertilionidae > Eptesicus > Eptesicus fuscus. The sequence goes on along the minus strand of NC_072484.1, from coordinate 34,290,448 downwards.
GGGGGGGGGGGGGGGTGGAGTGGGGTTAGTGAGGGACGACCAAACGACTAAACAAGCAGGCTGTGTGGGGTGACCAGGCCAGCAGGGGGATTAGCGAGGGATGACCAAACGACTGAACAGGCTGTGTGGGGCAACCAGGCTGGCGGGGGGGTCGGGAGAGGCGACCAGGCCAGCACGGGGGGCTGTTGGGGATGACCAGGCCAGCAGGAGGGGCAGTTGAGGGCATAATAGCTCCAAGGCTCAATCAGGCAGGGCTCACCTACAGGTGGCCTCAGACTGACTTCTACTGTAGTCAGCACTTGAAGATGCACAACTGCCCACATCCATCAAGGAGTACAAGACTGGACATAGAGCAAATAGCCCTTGTCCCAGGAGCCCCACTTGCCAATCTCTTTGTTAGTTCTGTTCCAGCTGCCCCTAACCTCAAAGCTCTAACCGCCTCAACCTTCATGAGGCCTGCTTTCCCAGCCTTGACCAAACTCCATTGTCTTGCAGTCCTACCACACTCCTCCCACTCACAAGGATACCTGACCTTGACTCGTGTGACTGGCTCTACTGTGTGGTTGCCTGTGCCCTGGTATAATAAACCAACTAGTTGTGTTGCCAAGGGTATTAAAAATATGACCTCACAACATAATAAAAATGCAACCAGTCACAAAATGGCTCAGTAAAACTCTCCTCTACTCCCCAAGAAAGACAGGTCTCAGGATACCAGAAAATCACAAAAGGAAGCCCTGGAGGGCAGCTGACTTCTTAATGACAAGAGACAGACATTAGGACTCTTAAGCCCAATCCATGTTCATGTCTGAGAACATTATGCATGCCATAAATAGATGAAACTCAATCCAGGCAGTCTCCAGGCTGCCTGGAGGAATATCCAGAGAATGTAACAGATGTGCAAGACAATAATTCTTGCCTTTGCATTTTCTGAGCAGTGAACAGCATTTCTCCTTCCTCAGCTAAAACTGTCTCCAATTTCTCCCTCCTCCTTCCCTAGAAGAGCCAACCCACAAGAATCATCAAGGGAGGCACAAGTAATTACTGTTTTCTTTTCTCCATGCTAATGAGATAGTCAGATGGTTTCCCTTCCCCCTCCTGAGTTGGGAGCAAGAATCTAAGCCTTTACAATCTATAACCAACACACCAAAGCTTGGGCCAGATAGTGCTCTGCAAACTGAACTGTGTAGAAGATTGCTTTCTGTCCCTGATAAGACCAGAGCTGGAAGAGGCCCCACCACTTTACAGAAGGGGTGGTAAGACCAAAGTGGGGAGAGAATCTCTTCAAAGTCATAAAAGAAAAGCAGTGGCAGGGCCAGAATCAGTCTGCTTACTCCCATTCAGGGCACTTCCCACATCATCCAGACTTCTGACAGTACAGAATGACTTTGGAAGTATCCTCAATGTGGAACACGGAACTCGAAGTTTCAAGTTCACATATCGTTTTTTGAATAGTTCCTTAAAAAGCAAAGACAATGCAGCTCTGGTTGATGGCTCACTTGGAGCGTCATCCCCTGCACCAAAAGGCACCCAGTCAGGGCACATACCTGGGTTGTGGGTTTGATTCCTGGTCGGGTGCATGCGGGAGGCGACCGATTGATGTTTCTCTCTTCCATCAATGTTTTCCTCTCTCTCTAAAATAAAATTTAAAAATAAAGCAAACACATATCCTCAAGTGAAAATTAAAAAAAAAAAAAAAAAAGCAATGACCATGCTCTGCAGATTCGGACTCAACCCAAGAACCTCAGTTCCAGTATCTGGGAGATAATGACAATTTTACCCCAAAATTAAAATCACAAGTAGATGGTCAGGCAAAAAAAAAAAAAAAAAATTTGTGAATTCTAGTGGAAATTCAGTTGTTATGTGAAGACTATCAGATACCAAGGGTGGGGGCTGGTGTTAGCCTTAAGAATGAACTTCAGGCTTTGGCCAGTATTGCTCAACGGGTTCGGTTCCTGGTCAGGGACATGTACCTGGCCCCGGTCTCTCTAAAAATCAATGGAGAGAATACCCTCTGGCAAGGATTAAAAAAAAAAAGATTGAACTTCAGATCTGGCGGATAAAGGAGCTCCTGAGCATAGAACATTAGGACCTCGTTCTGGTAGCCCAATCCCTGTATTTCATAGATGAAGAAACTGAATCTAACACTATCAGGGGCTTCACAGAAGAGGACCCAAGGTGAAAGAGCAAGACTGAAGGGTGCTATGGCCCAGAGCTAGCCACAGCCTGCCCGCCTAGCCAGGCTCAGAGAAAAAAGAAGACAGGGTCTCTGGGGCAAGGAATGAACATTTGCAAAGGCTGAGCTGAGAAGAAAATGGTTTAAATTTTTTAAGCTGGAATAATTTGTAGAATCTAACAAGGCTTATTTTTTTTAACCTGGAGACTGGCTCCTGTCAGTCTCTAAAATCTCTTCCCTTCCTTCTCACTATTTATTCTAACTATCATTTCAAGGTGGGATTCAGCAACTCAAATCCAGTCCTCAAACTAATTTTGACTACAGGCAGGAAATATTTATTTTTAATATATTTTTATTGATTTCAGAGAGGAAGGGAGAGGGAGAGAGAGATAGAAACATCAACGATGACAGAGAATCACTGATTGGCTGCCTCTTGCACAACCCCTACTAGAATCGAGCCTACAAGCCGGGCATGTGCCCTGACCAGAAATCGAAACCATGACCTCCTGGTTCATAGGTCGACACTCAATCACTGAACCACACCAGCAGGGCCAGGCAGGAAATATTTAAAAGTCTTAGCTGTAACTCCCATCCCCTACCCATAGTCCCTGGATATCAACCATTCCTCCCTGTTCTCCTGAACCCCAGAGTTGACTCTGTGGTTCCTTGTGGTATTCGTGATATTGCCAGTGCTGACCACCAGGCCTTACTTCTAGAGGGCACAAAATCATGTGCTCCTTCTATAAATGGGCCCAGGTTCATGTGAAAGCCTCTACCTTTGTCATCTGCCTAACACCTCAGGCCTCCTACGACTAAAGTCCAGTTCTGACTCCCAAGGCCAAGCCTCCCCACTAGTGGCCACACTCCAGACTGCCTGCCAACCCGGACTTGCACTTGAGTTAGCCAACTCTCCCTACTCTTTTGCAGGGGAAGGCAGCATGGTATAGTAGAAATATAATGCAGACAGACATGGGCTTGAGCCCTGGCTCTGGGTATCCTTGTTACTTAACTGTATCCTCTTAGAGCTTTGACCACTCTGTTTACTTGTCTATCTCCTCTACCACTCTCCCCTACTTGGGAACAGGGAATATTTAGTTGTTTCCCTGTATCCACCATGAGTCAGTCACTGAGTTCCCACATCTGTAATACAGGATAATATCACCTATATCGTAAGTTATGAGATGAAAGGATGGGAAAAGTATGTAACTTGCCTAGATCAGTGCCTGGCCCTTCCTTCCTCTAGTGTATCACGGATGCCCAGGGCCCAATGTTTGCCTGTACTGAAACAGACTGCCCATCCTAGAGACATCATGCCTTGCTGAACACCTCTAGGGTCAGCTGAACCTAACCCCCAGGGTGTGTTTCATTATAATAATTAGATTTAGTGCCAGTTCCTGAAACCATACTAGTAAAAATAGCTAGAGATATGACTAGAAGGTAGTGAATTTCAAGTAAATGAGGTGTGGGTTTATACTACTTTTTTTTTTTTTTAATATATTTTATTGATTTTTTACAGAGAGGAAGGGAGAGGGATAGAGAACTAGAAACATCGATGAGAGAGAAACATCGACCAGCTGCCTCCTGCACACCCCCTACCGGGGATGTGCCCGCAACCAATGTACATGTCCTTGACCGGAATCGAACCTGGGACCTTTCAGTCCACAGACCGACGCTCTATCCACTGAGCCAAACCGGTTTCGGCTATACTACTATTCTTAATTGAAAGGGAAGGGGTAAAGAAAAAAGTGAAATAAAACATAGGGAAAAGGAAAAAGGCTGTCCTCTGAAGTTGGGTCTTAGGGAAGAAATCTCAAATCCCAAGAAGTGGCTAAAATAATTTGTACTGGAGTCTACAGAAGGGACAGGACCTTGAAACAAGTTGGTTGAGATCACATAGTAAGCTGAAGGGAGAAATGAGTTTGGAACCTACCACTGTGGTCTCCTCATCCAGTGTTTTGTTTTTTTCTGTTCTACAGGATAGATGCACAATGTTCGGGGGAAAAGGAGTAAAGCATAGGGGATACAGTGTAGTTGGCAGGAAGAAGCACATGGAGGAGATATTAAGGAGTACGTATACAGTTTCTGGCTGGGAGAGGTGATCCAGCCTTTAGTTTTGCAGGGGCCTAATATGCTCTGGAGGTTGAAGGCTAGGAATAAATTCAATTTGGCCAGAACAAGTACCAGTAATGAGGGAAGGGAGAGGGAAAGGGTACAGGGTGTCCTTAAAATTATCATGAGCCCCTCTCCACACCACCAACTGCTCTAGGTGATGAAAACACTCTGCATATCCATCCCCAACTTCTCAACTCAAACTATGTTACAGGTTTTCTAGGATGGCTCTTTCCCATTAGAAGGCCCTCAGATTTTTAAACTGGGGTGAAGTATAGAGAAGTGGCAGACTAAGAGCTCTGTGACATGAGGAAGAATCCGATTGATTCTTTTTGCTGTTGTCATCCTATTCACTATATTCACCTGAACTTCTGGGAATTTAAGTGATTACCCAAGGTCACACAGCTAAAAAGAGCAAATCAGGACTTGCCTGTATCCTGTGCCTTTTGTGACCATGGTGACTTTCAGCATATTTGACCTTTACAAAGTTTTGAGAGGCAGGTGGGATTGGTGTACTCTGATTAGTTATGCTGTCTCTTCTAAAAAGTCTCATTTGACACCTCCAATCCATTTCAGGCCTAGTCCTGATATTTATCATCTCTTACAGAACTTTCATAACTTACTTCTAACTCAGAGGTCAGCAAACTTTTTCTGTAAAGAACCAAATAGTAAATATTTCAGATTTTGTGGGCTTATATCAGTCTCTGTAGAGTCAACTCTACCACTGTAGTATGAAAGCAATCACGTAAGAACAAATGAGTGGCTGTATTTCAGAACTTTACCAAAAGAGGCATCAAGCTGAATTGAGCCAACAGCCTACAATTTGCTGACACCTGTTCTAATGTACTGTTTCCAATCACTGTCTCCCAATGCATTATACACCCTATCACAGCCCTGCACCCTCACTGGATACCCTCTGACTACAGGATAAAGTTTAAACTCTACCCTCATCCTCTACCATATCCTTCCCTGCACACTGTACTCCAATTTTTTACCTTTACCCATGCTGTTCCCTAACACCTGCAATGTCCTTCTCCCTTCCTCTGCCAATACTGCCTATTCAGTGACAAACTCAAATGCCAACACCTGTGAGACGTCTTTGCTTGTTCTGCTTTACATAATTAGTCATACTTATATGACTGTCACTCACTCACCACCGCCTCCCCACTTCTCCACAATTCTAAGCTTCTCAGGGGCAGGAGTAGTATCTTACTCAATTCTGTATCTCTTGCAGTACCTAACATAGCACCCAGTGTCTGCTTCTAGGCTGAGCAGAGGTCACTAGAACATAGGGATAGTTGGTTCAACAGAACTAATGACTCACAGCGTTAACGGGACTTCAATCTGCCTCAAGGGCTGCCCCCTCTCCCTCCTCATGTTCCTTGGGTCTGGACAGGTAACTAGTTAAGGGTAAAGATCAGGCATTTCTCTAGATGACTCTAGCCTGTGCTGAGATGTGCAAAGAAAATATCCTATTTTCAGAGCTCCTTGTCCCTGACCTCAAATTGTATCTTTAATATCAGCCATAAACTGAACCTAGATCCAGATTTAGCCCTAGAACAGCAGACAGCCTTCTAATAAGAGCAGGTTCCCAAAGGCAGGGTATTTCACCCAAGGAAAGGCTCAGGTATACAATGCAGTCTGACCTCAATTGAAGAGAGAACACAAAAGTATGTGATAGGAACCATCAGGGGCATCATCTCTGAATGCAAAGGGACCTCTATTGAGATTAGAGGTCCTGAGCAAGCCTGTAGCCCACAAGTATGACTATCCTAGCTTGGGGAAGCTGTGAGGCCAGACTAAAATGCTAAGGGGGGAAACAAAACAAACACATAAAAGAATTATTCTCCCAAGCCCAGAACAGAACAACATCCCATCTGGGTAGGTGAGCTTGTCACAGGCATAGGGTACTTAGCATATCTGCCATTCTAGGATTACAGCTGTCAAGGTTTAATTAGAGTAATTAGAGTTAAAAATGTAATTTCACTTCAGGGGTATTTTGAACTGATCCCATTAATTTCTTCTTTTAAAAGAACAGAGAAAGGAGGGGTAGGCTGAGTGGAACAGAGGATTTTGCCATCAGAGAAGCAAAGTCATGTGCCTGGGCTAGATGAGCTTTCAAACCACTGCCAAAAACCCCATCCAGCACCTTTGCAAGTTTGGTTCAGAGGACAGAGAGCTGCTGTTCATCAGCTTCCTCCCTTAGTTTCCTCCCTGAAACCAAGTATCAGTTGGCACCTACTAATAAATTCACCTCCTTTTCCCCACCTGTGTTACTGACACTCAGTGGTTACTATTACAGCCCTAAATCTGGCAAGGGGCTAGGGCTTAGGGCTGTTAATATGATTTGTTCCATGATAGAGATTGCTCTAATGTCCACTCCATTATCAAGAGTTCCTGGACACATCTTTATGCTAGTTCCTTGGTCTGAAGTACCCTCCTTGCCTTGTCTGTCTCAACTCTTTTCCTTCAAAGTACAGATCAAAGTTATCTCCTCCAAGAAAACCCACCTTCATGCCTCTGTAATCCCAGAGTCCCTTGCACAGGCCTCTATTAAGGCACACACAGAATATTGTGATTTGTTTCCTTTTTGACTCTGATGCTAGATAGTGAGGTCTTTCAGGGCAGAGACTGGGTCTTCATCTGGGAATCCTTACCACTAGCGTGCTCTGACACATAGGAGATACTCAACAAATATTTGTTGAATGACACAACTATAGGGGGAATTTGGTCTGACCACACTGGTAGCTGAGTGGGTTAAGCATGCGGGTTCTACAACGCCTAGAAATATCCATGAGTCCCTTCCCCCGCCTCCCACAGGGCCAGTTCAGAAACCTGACTCTGCACTGCATGCAGGAGGAAGCCTTCCCATTGATCCCAAATGATGATTGATCTCTCCCATTAGAGCCTGCTCATTCCTTAGGGACCTTGGAAAGGAGATGAAAAAGCAAAAGCAAGCAAAGCCTATCCCCCACCCTCCTCACGACTGGTTTTAAAGAATTTCCTCCAATCTTTGAAGGACCCTAGCCTAGAAGGATAAGTATGACCCTAGTTGAGAACAGTACATCAATTTGGAATCAGTGTTGTAAATAATCATAAATGTTGTAGTGTAGTACAACAGAGAACACGCTGTGTGATACATAGGGCAGCCAAGTCACTTCACTTATCTGAGCTTCCGTTTCCTTTTCCAGCCTATTCAGTAGGTTGTTAGGAAAAATAAAAGCAGCTTAACCCAATATTTAACACTTAGTAGGTATTCGATAAGATCATGTTGTATAGTTTATAAAGGTGGGGAATACATATCAAAGGGAGATGGACACAAGTTAACCATTTCCCCATTTGCTCAGAGCCTGCGGGTCCCACCGGAGGAAGTCTACACCAGCAGAACTGTTGTGTTGACAAGTGTAACCAGATCCATTTAATGGTAATCAGATTCTCCCTAGCCAGGAGCTCTCCTCAGGCCTCCTCACAAGCTCCCCAGGCCTGGATGCAAGCCCATATCGATCCACTTCTAATTAGGAGCCAAGTCAGTGCTTCTGACGGGAGGTCAGGGCCTAGATTGCCTCTGCTGGCCTCTGGCCAGACTGAAATGCCCTGCTCAGAGTAGGCCCAGAGAAGGAAGACATTTTTGATAGAAAAGGAGCCCAGACTGATCTTATCATAAAGCAGCCTAAAATTTTAGAGCTGAAAGGGTCCTTTATGAGAATGAGCTTTGTTATAATACAGCTGAAAAAGTTGAGGTCCAGCCCTTGCCAGCTTGGCTCAGTGGATAGAGCGTCGGCCAATAGAGCGTCGGCCTGTGGACTGAAGGGTCCAGGGTTTGATTCCAGTCAAGGGCACATGCCTGGGTTGTGGGCTCGATCCCCATTAGGGGGCATGCAGGAGACAGCCAGTCAATGATTCTCTCTCATTGATGTTTCTATTTCTCTCTCCCTCTCCCTTCCTCTCTGAAATCAATAAAAATATAAATTAAAAAAATAAATAAGAACATAAAAAAAAAAAGAAATTGAAGTCCAGAAAAGATAACTTATCCACGGTGATACAGGAAGATAATACAGATCTTACTTTTAGTTCTTTCCTCTCGATTACAAGTTTCCAATCTGGCTACACAACAGAGATTCAGGGAACTTGTTAAAAATACAGTTTGCCCAGCCGGCGTGGCTCAGTGGTTCAGTGTCGACCTATGAACAGTTCAATTCCCGATCAGGATACATGCCCAGGTTTCGGGTTCAATCCCCAGTGGGAGGAGTGTAGGAGGCAGCTGATCAATGATCATTTCTCATCATTGATGTTTCTATCTCTCTTGCCCTGTCCCTTCCTCTCTGAAATCAATTAAATGTATATGTATACACACACACACACACACACACACACACACACACACACACACTAATAAAAGGGTAATATGCAAATTGGTCACAACACCCTCACAGTAACAACCGAACAGCGGGCTGCATGGGGCGACCAGGCCGGCAGGGGGGTTAGCAAGGGATGACCAAACAACTGACCAGCAGGCTGCGTGGGATGACCAGGTTGGCAGGGGGGTGAGGGCTGACCAAACAACTGACCAGCAGGCTACATGGGGCGACCAGGCCGGCAGGGGGGTTAGCGAGGGATAACCAAACGAATGATCAGCAGGCTGCATGGGGCAACCAGGCCGACCGGGGGTTAGCGAGGGACGACCAAACGACTGACCAGCAGGCTGTGTGGGGCGACCAGGCCAGCAGGGGGGTTAGCGAAGGACAACCAAACGACTGGACAGGCTGACGGGGGGGGGGGGGCAGTGAGCGGCGATCAGGCTGGCAGAGGGGGGCAGTGAGGGGTGACCAGGCCGGCAGAGGGGGACAGTGAGGGGCAACCAGGACAGCAGGGGGGGGGCACTAAGGGGCGACCAGGCCGGTGGTGGGCAGGGCAGTTAGGGGCAACCAGGCCGGCAGGGAGGGGCAGTTAGAGGCGATCAGGCTGGCAGGCAGAAGCAGTTAGGGGTGATCAGGCTGGCGGGGGGGGGGGGAGTTAGTGGCAATCAGGCAGGCAGATGAGCAGTTAGGAGCCAGCGGTCCCGGATTGTGAGAGAAATGTCTGACTGCCGGTTTCGACCCAATCCCAGGGATCGGGCCGAAACCGGCAGTCGGACATCCCCCAAGGGGTCCCAGATTGGAGAGGATGCAGGCTGGGCTGAGGGGACCCCCTCCCCCATGCATGAATTTCATGCACCGGGCCTCTAGCATATCCTATATAATAAAGAGGTAATATGTTAATTGACTGTCACACCCTCAAAGACGGTGGCGCCCACAGCCACAAGATAGCTGCACCCAGTCCCCTCAGCCCCGCCGGGGCGGCAGGTGCGCGGCACAGCTGGGCCCGACCCCAGGCGGATTCGGCTGCTCCGCACGCCTGCCTCCAGAGTCCCCCAATCCCCTCAGCCCCCCAGCCACCCAGGGCTGTCCCGAGGCGCAGGCAAGCCTCGGATGTCAGCTGCCCAGCTGCCCAGGGCCACCTGAGGCTTAGGTATCTAGTGCCAGCCTAGGCTTGAGCTGCCGGCAGTAGCAGCAGCAGAGGTGTGCCGGATCGCCTCCCGTCCTGAGGGCTCCTGGACTGTGAGAGGAGGCAGGCTGGGTTGAGAGACCCCCCTCTCCAGTGCATGTATTTTCATGCACCGGGCCTCTAGTATATATATATATATATATAGAAGGGAACCTTAAAATACAGTATCAAGTTTGAACATAAGTTCAAATCCACACTGTGTCATAAAAGTGCCATTTAGAAGCAACTCACTACTCTCTGATCCAGCCCTGTCCGTCCCCCACCATAACAGGGTTATTTTATTCTATGGGCCTTATCAGACTTCCTAAAGGTTCACAGGCTTAGCTGTCAGCAAAGACATTTCCTTTAAAAACTAAACTGAAACTAAAATGTCTCTTATGAAGATGAGAAATACTTAAATCTAAGGAATAATGGGAGGTGGTGTGGTATTGAATGTGTGGGACCTGGGGTGTGTCTGTGTAGGGGAGGACTTGTGTGGATATGTAAGGGAGTAGACAGTGTGGTGTCTGTAAGACAGGATTGCAGATACTCTCATGTCACACACAATTCTGGGTATTTGGGTAGAAAACAATGGAAATGGATAGAATAACTGTAGGTACATGGCAGGAGGGAGTAAATGATTTAAAGGTATAAGGGAGACAGTATGGATGTGTATGGAAGAAATGTGTGCACCTTTGTGACTCAATTGTGTGTGATACCAACCTATAGGGATAGGAGGGAATGTGTCTCTGTGTGGCCTAAACACCTATATGAATAAGAAAACAAATCATGAGCACTTCTGACTCAGCTAAGCCCTGGTTTTGCCTGAAGGCTCATACCACTTAAGAATAGGCCTGTCTGCAGAAATTTCTCATTAAAATTGACATTTTGACAACTACTACAAAATTGACATTTTGACAACTACTATAACAATGACACTCACAGCACTGGGGGTGAGAGGGATGAGACAGATGAGAAACAACTATGCCATTATTACTTCTCAGTTTCACAAGGTGAGGTGTTGCCAGGAGTTAAATATTGTATAGCTGATTCACATCTTAACCCAAAGGCCTAGATTTCCTGCATAACCTGGGGAAGAGGGCAAGAAAGAAAGTAGCTAGATAGAGATAAACCAAACATACTTTTTCTTTCAAAAGGACTGGAGAAATGGGAAGATGAAAGAAAGGCAAGTATTGAGAAGAAACCAAAGTAAAAGGCAAATGGGTCTCAAGAGATAAGGAGAACAAAAGGAAAGAAGAACAGAAAGAAAAAAGGTAGAAAAGACAGGAGAAAAAGAGGATTTCATTTAGGCTGGCTTAGAATTTAGCACACATTCTAGCAGGAATCTGGCTGAGGGATGTATAATTTAGTAGGTGGGGACCTCTGTACTTCCTCATTGTTTTTTACTCCAATTATTTCCTCCATCTGGAATGTTCATCCTACCATCTTTGCCAAAGGGCATATTCAAATGCTACCAGCTTCTAGAAGCTTCCAAGATTTCTACCAGTTAGAAGGTATCTCTTAAGGACCAAGAGCTGCCCTTGCCACCACCAACATGGAGACTTTGGAATGCCCCAACCTGAAGCTGAAGCCGCCCTGGATACACATGCTCTAGGCCAGTGGCTGGCAAACCGTGGCTCGCGAGCCACATGCGGCTCTTTGGCCCCTTGAGTGTGGCTCTTCCACAAAATACCACGGCCTGGGCGAGTCTATTTTGAAGAAGTGGCGTTAGAAGAAGTTTAAGTTTAAAAAATTTGGCTCTCAAAAGAAATTTCAATCGTTGTACTGTTGATATTTGGCTCTGTTGACTAATGAGTTTGCTGACCACTGCTCTAGGCCATGACAGTGTATGCTTTGCTAGTGGTGTCTTACTTCCTCATCACAGAGGAATAATTTATGATGCTATTGGTGAACCTCCAAGAGCTGGCTCTATGACTGATAAACATGGGCATCAGAGACCAGTGGCTTTCTTGGCCTAATGGGTAAATGGACAATATATTATGGTGGGACTCGCATCCAGCTTCCTGTTTACAATGGGAGGTTTAGGTTTCATAATCCTAGACTGATACAGTGCTCCAAACATTCCAAAACTCAATAGATTTCTTCTTCTATTCATTGAGTTCATCTGTATCATACTGAGTTTTTTCATGGCTAGAGTATCAGAATGAAACTGCCGGGCTATCTAATGGGTAGCATGCTTTTTGAGAAGAAATCTGTGGATAGTGGAAGTGTTCCTGTTAATGAAGTTTTAAAGGCTGTACCAAACCTCTGATATGAAATATGGAAAAGGATGAAAAGCATCAGAGAAGCATCTAGTAGAAACATGGGAGCATATTGAGGCTCAGACTACAATATCTTCTTGGTATCAGAAACAAGCTTATCACAGTGTTTTTTTCCTGCTGACCTACACTGACATACCAATGATGTTAAGTGGCATTTTCTTCTCAGTTTTTAATTTCTTAAAGAAAATATACTCCATTTCTACACCTATAATATTAAATAGTGATTTTTTTTTACAAGCCTCAACATTTTATGGAGATGACATTTCTTTCAGAAATTATTGTAAAATCAGGAAACAAGATCTATAAGCTGAGAACTCAGGACAGCTGATCAGCTTTACCTGTAGTGCTTTGTCTTTAAACAGAGTATGTGGCAGTACATTACTTCAGATGTGTATGTAAGACTGTTTCCTAAACAGGTGTATGAAAGGAGCAGAAATAAATAATTTTTATAATTAATAAACAAAATATAATTCCTGTAAATCTCCAAAGCACTTTTTCATATTTCATCTGTAGCATTTAACATTCAACTTTATATGGTGGCTACTGTCATTCATTCTGCCAGGCCTATTACAGAGACACAAGGAAAACAGGGGTAAGAAGCACACACACTGTCCCCTGGCTCATATGGTCTCTATACCAGTGATTTTCAACCTTTTTCATCTCATGTCACATGTAAACTAATTACTAAAATTCTGCGGCACATTTTTTGCCAATCTGACCAAAAAATGGGTATAGTTTTTATCAATTCACACTGAATGACTACTGTTGTGTTGGATGTCATTTTTTAAATTTGATAATCTAAGGGAAAAGAGGTTGATGCCGCCCTGACTAAACAGTCAGGTACTGAATGTTTTAAAAATTCTTGCAGCACACTGGTTGAAAATTGCTGTTCTATACTATAAATAACAGCAGTTTTGGGTGTGATAGAACTCCAGAATACAACCATAAAAGTAGAAGCAAAATACAAAGATCAAAATTAATTCTGGCCCTAGCTTGTTTGGCTCAGTGGATAGAGCGTCGGCCTGCAGACTGATAGGTCCCAGGTTCGATTCTGGCCAAGGGCACATGCCTGGGTTGCGGGCTCAATCCCCAGTAGGGGGGTGTGCAGGAGGCAGAAGATCAATGATTCTCTCTATCATTGATGTTTCTATCTCTCTATCCCTCTCCCTTCCTCTCTAAAATCAATAAAAATATATTTTTAAAAAATTAATTCTGCTTATAGAGCAATCAGGGAAAGCTTTATTGAGGAGGTAGCAATTGAAATGTATGAAAGATGAGGAGGAGTTTGTCACATAAAGAGGAAAGGGAGTTGCCCAGCCAGTGTGACTCAGTGGTTAAGCATTGACCCATGAACCAAGAGGTCATGAGTTCCATTCTGGTCAGGGCACATGCCTGGGTTTTGTGCTCAATCCCCAGTAGGGGGCATGCAGGAAGCAGCCAAGCAATGTTTCTCTTTCATCAATGTTTCTATCTCTCTATCCCTCTCCCTTCCTCTCTCTCTAAAAATCAATAAAAACATTTTTTTTAAAAAAAGGAAAGGGAGTTACTAGAACTTTCTACTTTCTACTCAAAGGGAATTGTTAAAACAAAGTCATTCCACTGAGCAGGAGCACAAGGAAACAGTGGGTGTTAAGCACCAGGCAGCTGACAGAAGGCAGCAAATCAGGTGGCACCAGACTGTATGAGTCCTGTAACCAAGTCCAGAATTGAGATTTTATCCTTTCCAACCTGGGGTGAGGGTAAAGAAGCAGCAATTTAAAGACATCTAATCTTCCTTATTTAGTTGCCCTACTTAGAGCAAGTCTCCTCAAAAAATGTAGAAAACATGTCCAATCCCAGATTGCACCTATTGCACTGGCGTTATAAGAATTTCACAGTAAGGAGAAGGGCAACAGTGAGAGAAAAACAAAAGATAAAGGATGGAGGAGGGGTTGATGCAGAAGGGAAGGGTAGTAGGGCTCAAGGAGGAAAAAGCTGGAGGGGAGGAAACAGAAGAGGGGAAGATGCAAGGAAGACACAAGGTGGGACAGATCTAGCTTGGCACTGAAGCTCCTTTGCTTAGCTGTCTTCTACATCTTTCTAGGTAGAAAAAATAAGGTGAATCTGACGCTAGTGACAGAAATAGACCTTTTGCACCAAGATGAGGCTGAGCATGCTACTAACTGCTACCTCTACCCTCCCTTTGCTCACAATGATGGGACTGTATCAAGAAGTAAAGTTCTCCATCCCAAAGTATGCCAGGGAAGCCCCTTACCCCATACCGTAGGAGCATGTGAGATAGGAGTACCAAAGGTATGGAGTTTAAAGTGGGGCTGGGGTCATAGAGAACAACTCTACTTCCTTCTCTGGACCTTAGTTCATCTTCAAAACAAGGGGAGTAAATGAGAAGCTCTCTAAGGGCTGAGATAGCCTGTGAGTTCAGTAGATGCTTCCTACAGCTGGTGATGTTTAATGTGGGAATTATCCTAACTTTTCAACTCTTAACTTCACTCTTTCCACTCCGAGCTATATGGCCAGTCTAAAGCTAGAGAGGAGCCAGACCCAGAATGGCAGCTATCCCTGACACCATCATCCATTTGGCCCTGTTCAAAGTCTAGTTCCTGCCCTGACTGTTTATTTCATAGGTCATGAACAGATGCTCAGGCCCAAAGATGTGTTTTGTCTGACTCACACAAGTTTATTTAAAAACCTCTTAAGGCCCTAGCTGGTTTGGCTCGGTGGCTCAGTGAATAGAGCATTGGCCTTCGGACTGAAGGGTCACAGGTTTGATTTCAGTCAAGGGCACATGCCCTGGTTGTGGGCTCAATCCCCAGTGGGGGATGTGCAGGAGACAGCCAGTCAATGATTCTCTCTCATCATTGATGTTTCTCTCTCTCTCCCTCTCCCTTTCTCTCTGAAACCAATAAAAATATATTTAAAATAATAATAATAAAAACCATTAAGCCCTAGCTGGTTTTGCCTCAGTGGTTGGAATGTTAGCCTGAAGACCGAAGGGGTCACAGGTTCGATTCCTCAAGGGCATGTACCTCGGTTGCAGGTTCCCCAGCCTGGGTAAGGGTGAGCGGGGAGGCAACCAATCAATGTGTCTCTCTCACATCAATGTTTCTCTCTCCCCCACCTCCCTCACTTCCCTTCTCTCTAAAAATCAATGGAAAAAATATCCCTGGGTGAAGATTAAAAATAAATAATAAATAACCCTTAAGTTAACTGCCAACATTTAAAATCAGATCTCATTTTTAAACTTCTAGCTTCTCTTAAAAATATCAGCGATCTGGCAACACTAGACCCTCTGTAGTAAAGGTCAAAGGGCCTACTATAATCCTGTAATTTATTTGATGCTTTCTCATTTTATTAATAAAAGTTCATGCTAACATTATCCATTCCGTAACATGATAATAAGAGTAAATTTTTAAATTATTAGTTATAATATTTAAACCAATCCAACTTCAAAAAATCTGAGTACACTGACACTTTAGGAAGATATGTTTTATCTTGTGACTTCATGTATCATATGATATGCAGCCATGTATCCCAGTTTTAGAAACTCCAACAGTTTATCTATTCACTCAAAAAAATACTTAGGTCCTATGGTAGGCACTAGGGTAACATTAATTAACAGGACAAACATGGTTCCTCCGTGGAGCTTATGGTCCAGTGGGCTATAATAGAAAGAAGCCGTATAGAAGAGGAAGCACAAAGAAACACTAAACTGAGGATCTTGAATTTATTTCACAACATAGTGACCCCTTAAGCAAGTTGTTTAACCTCTCTGGACCTCTGTTTCCTTGTCTGCAAAAAGGAAAAGACTTAATTAGACAGTTGCTCCAAAACAGTCCTTTCCAGTACAACATTCTACTAGCATCACAAGAACTTAGCCCAATATCGTTTTTTGAGTTCCTAATACTTATTAGTTTCCTCCTTTTATCTGGGAAATAATGATCAGTTGTCATGAAAATTACCATGGTGCTCCACATTCTGTATGACGATATTACAGTAATTAAAAGAAGCCAAATGGAACAGGCAGCAAAAAAGAGTTGGTTACTTACTCAGAAAGTCACCTACTTTCAACAAATAGGAGCTGCTGTTCATTTAAGCAGGGGACGGGGAATGGGGGGCGGGGGTAAAAAGACTAGGTACAGCCTCATAAGTAAAACAGTTTTGATTTGTATTATATGTCATGATTTCTTCCATGAGGCATCAGAACCACTTCCCCCACCCCCTTTGTGGGTGTTACAGGCTGCTAAAAACTGCCAATTTTACAAAGCCAAGGTTCACTGAGCCTTGACTAGTTTGCTGTCCTTGTGAAGTTCTAAAACAAGCCAGAAAGACTTACTAGCCAACAGGTGCACCAAAAGTTCATAGTAAAATGAAGATAATTCATCTAATCCCAGGAGACTAAGAGCACTACATTGTAACTGGGTAAAGTCCCTGCATTTTACCAAGTTCCATTTAGAGCCCTCCCCCCACTCCATCCCAACCAAGCAGGTAGCAAAACTTAGTACAGCTGACCAAGTGTTTCAAAGAAAAAAGTGCTAGCCTGATGATAAATGGCAAACGGTACTGGGCGTGGATAGCAAAGAGGCAATAGGAAATGTTGTGGACTTGGATAAACTTGAGAACACATGTTGCTCATTGCATCTTGGTGTGTTTAATGTTTCTCTATCCTCTGTATTTCCTGAAAATTGGTGGCTGCCAGTTTGCAACCTCTGATCTAGAGGGTAAGATCCTCTGAAAAGATCTGGAACTGAAAGGATTTAGGAGTCCCCTAAGGACTCTAACTTTGGTTAGAGGAGCTGCTTTTCCAAGGAGCTATCCAGGGTCCTATATCATTTGGATCCTGAACTTTAGGAACCATGATTCCACAGTTGCCTTCTCTGTCAAAATATTTTTTTAGAAAAAGAGAGATATAAGAAGACATTTATTATATGCAAAGCACTATAGGGATACAAATGCCTGAACCTTCTCTTGACTTTTGACTTTAGTAATTGTATGTCAGCCTACATCCCAGTGCCACCTGCCTGTCACCCAAATTACTATAGACCCAAAACACTTCTCTGCTTGACTTCACTCCTATATACCATATTCATTTTAATGTCTTGGCTAGCCAGCGAGATAAAGGTTCAGCAGCTTGGTTTCCCTCCAAAAGGGATACAATTAAACTCTTCTCCCTGGACTCCACAACTAAAAGTTCCTTTTCTTTACAAAAGAGCATATATAATTGCCCCATTACAGTCAGATGTCCTTAGGAGTGAACAGTACAATGATAAACCTATGCTTTCCCCTGAATCAAGATGGCATTCCCCATGCTTCACTCCATCATTATACTATCATCTCCAGATTCCCTCAGCATTTCCATAAAATCAGTAACACCTTTGCCAAACAGAAAACTTATTGCCCTTGAAATATTAACTCAGTCCAAGGAGAAAAGGTTTATTGCTGGGAAAACTTTGTTTTTTATTTACCAGGTCCTCTCCTATGAGCAGGGAGAACACAACAAAAACAGTTTTTAGGAAGAGGTGCCTGGTTGCAGTGAGTAGAATGGCATAAAAGAAATCAAGACAGGATGCAAGGAGGCTAGTAGGGAAGCCTGTATGGGAAAATTAATGGTCTTATGTCTCATTATGACCAATAGGGGCTCCATGTCTGAAACCAGGTATGATCCCTATCTGACTAAATGCTCCTTGAAGACAGTCTTATGCATATGAGTATCAGTACCATTACATCGTAGGCACTCAAATGGTCAGACACATAGAATACTACTCCTGTAAGAACTCTCAGTGTACATATCATAAAAACTAAGGCCCAGCAAACTTAAAATGATTTGCCCAAGCTCACAGAACAGGTGAGTGGTGAAAAGGAAAAACCAAAGGCTTTGGAGATAAGATCTGTGTTGAAATCCAAGATTGCTATGAGGCCTTAGGCAAGTCATCCAACCTTTCTCAGTCTATTTTCTCAACTGCAAAATACAAATAATACCTATTTTTGTTGGGTTTCCATGAGAATTAGAAGATACTGACCTGTAGCTACAACCACCAATTTTCAGGAAATACAGAGGATAGAGAAACATTAAACACACCAAGATGCAATGAGCAAAATTCAGAACATGGAAAACTCTAGAGGAAAAATGACCAGTTTCTTCAATAAATAAAAGGAAAAAAATAAACTTATAAATTAAAATAGATTTAAAAGCTCTAACAACCAATTACATGTGTAAAGCTTACATGAATCCTAACCAAACAAACTATAAAAATAAGAGTGTGACATTTATGAGACAAATAGAAATTTGAATACAATCTGAATGTTGATGGTATTATGGAATTGTTAAATTTCATAAGGTATGTTCATGGCATTGTGGTTATGTTTTTTAGTCATCTTTTAGAAATATAGTAGGAAATATCCTATATAATAAAAGGCTAATATGCAAATTGACCGAATGGCAGAACAACTGAACTGGTCGCTATGATGAGCACTGACCAGCAGGGGGCAGACACTCAATGCAGGAGCGCCACTAAGCCAGAAGCCGGCTCACAGGTGGCGAGCGCAGGCTCCCGCCTCCACGGCAGCGCCAAAGATGTCCTACTGACGGCTCCCAGACTGTGAGAGGGCACAGGCCGGGCTGAGGGAGAGGCTTAGTGCACCAGACCTCTAGTTTAAAGGTAAAGTGATGGCTGAGATTTTCTTCAGAGCACAGGATGAGAAGAAGATCAGGGTATAAATGAAGTAAGTTTGTGAACTTATAACTGTTGAACCTGAGTGATGCTTCAGGTTCTGCCTACTTTACATATGTTTGAAATTTTCCCTATTAAAAATAAAGAAGAATTGGTTAGGTTCAAATCCTAGCAATTCCATTTACTAGCAGTGTGACTATGGGCATATTTCTTAACTTCCTTATTTCTTAGTTCCCTATCTATATGGTAAGGATCAACAGAATCTAATTCTTAGGGTTGAGGTGAGAATAAATATAAAGATTTATATAATATATAAGAGTTTTATATATAAACTAGAGGCCCGGTGCACAAAATTTGTGCATGGGAGGTGCGGGGGGAGGGTGTCCCTCAGCCTGGCCTGCAACGACACCAGCATCCCTCACCCCAGCATCTAGCCAGAGGCTCCTCCCCTCCCTCCGCACAGCCTCTGGGAGATGCTTGTCTTGGGGCCTCCTCAGGGCCCCGGCCCACGATGCCCGGTGGCTCGGGTACTCGGGGGCTTGGGCTCCCAGGTCCCGCTTCCCCGTTAGCATGGTGCGCATCAGCTGCCGTGGGAGCCGCGCCTCAGGAGTCGCTCCCTTGGACCGTACTACTTGCAAGCGCGGGGGGCGGGGGTGGCCGTGGCAGCAGCAACTTGATGTCTGTAGCACACCCACTGGCCCCCTCTCCCTGCTGCAGTGCCATGCTGGCCGCATCCGCACTGCGGGCAGGGGGCTTCCAGTCTGCAACTGGGGCTGTCGGGCTGCGACTGGGGGCTGCAGGTGGAGGACCCGGCACCCATAGGGCTCCGTCAGGGTCAGGAACTGGGAAGATCCATTTTTCTGGGTCTTCCCCTCCCAGCGTCGCTCGCCCCGGCCTCAGGCCAGAGGCCCCTTCCCTCCCTCCTCGCAGCTGGGGCACAGACGCTGGGCTCGCTTCGCTGGGGACAACATGAGCTCAGCGTCCCGCACCCAGTCCTCTGGCCAGAGGCCCCTCCCCTCCCTCCACGACAAGGAGCGGGCACTGGGCTCGCGTTGCCGGGGCACCACCGCCAGCGTCTGCCCTTGCCGCTATGGGCGCCGACACTTTGTTGCGGAGTGACGGTTAATTTGCATATTATTTTTATTAGATAGGATATACTTACAAATTTATAGACATAATATATTTTATATAAAATGTATATATAATATAGTAACCTTCAGTATGAATCAGCTCTATTAGTATGAACACAAGGTACTAACTATGCTATCTTGACAGAGTAGGCACTCAATTCATGGTAGCTATCCTATATAATAATCTACACTAATAAAATAGAAATATGTAAATTGACCATACCTCCACCATGCCCACCAGCCAATCAGGGGGGAATATGCAAATTAGCAGGACAAAGATGGCAGTGGCCCCATCCCCCAGCCACTCCAGGCGCAGAGCAGCTGGTGGGGCAGGACACCTGCTATGAGGGGGAAGGCGGGGGGCGGAGGGAGCTACAGGAGTGGTGCTCCGGCCAGAGCGAAGGCGGAAGGCAGCGGCCAGAGCCAAGGCCTGGGTCCTGGGTGCTGGAGGAAAACCGGTGCCGGCAGCCAGGTGAAGGAAGGCCTATGGCACAAATCTTCGTGTAACGGGCCTCTAGTCCTATATAATAAAAGGCTAACATGCAAATTATCCCCTCGGGAGTTCCACCGACTGGGAGTTTGACTGCTCACTATGATGTGTGCTGACCACCAGGGGGAGGCACAGAATGAAGGAAGGCCCTGGCCGGCAGCCGGCAGCCAGGGGAAGGAAGGGCCCAATCGGCCCTGATCGCCGGCAAGGCCTAGGGACCATGCACAAATTTCGTGCACCAGGCCTCTAGTTATTAATATGAAAGGCAAAGTTAGGTGTAGAACCTAGGACACATTTTTTTATATATATATATTTTTTATTGATTTTCCACAGAGAGGAAGGGAGAGGGATAGAGAGCTAGAAACATCGATGAGAGAGAAACATCGACCAGCTGCCTCCTGCACACCCCCCACTGGGGATGTGCCCGCAACCAATGTACATGCCCTTGACCGGAATCGAACCTGGGACCTTTCAGTCCGCAGACCGACGCTCTATCCACTGAGCCAAACCGGTTTCGGCCTAGGACACATTTTTAATCAAGTACTTGACTAGTGTCCTCAACAGAAAACCTAGATATCCTCTGGTGAATGGCAGCTCTAACACCGCCGCGCCCCCCCCCCACCCCCCCGCAACACACACACACACACACACACACACACACACACACACACACCCCTGCTGGTCTTTCCTAACAAATACCCCAGGATCAGGATCAGGAGCTGACTAATGTTTAACATGAAAGTGACACTCTCTGGGAGCAGACAGGGCCACCTTATTTCCCCCAACCAGGTAATTTAAGGTACATTTTCTAATATTTGCTGACAGAACAAAGGAGTAAGGCTCTAAGACATGATCAATATTCATGCCAGCCTTCAAAATGATTTGGTAAAACTACAGAAAATAAACATCCTGCTAGAGTCCACCTGGCAGGGTAAAAGCTGACAAAGAAATGGCAATTTTTCCCTGAGCAAATACACATGTAATAGATGAGCTCTGAAAGACTAAGCTCTTTAGGTCTTGGCATTTCCTCCCTCCCCTTTCATTTTAAAAGAAGACAAACTCTCTTTTGACACTCTTCAAGTATGACTATTTCCTGGATTAATTTCTTCCCCGAAATGATGTAATTATAGGCAAACTTATTCTCAAATTCTATCCAGTTTAAATACAAATTGGCTTGAGAACAGTATGACCTTTTCCACCTGACCCAAGAGGCTATGAGAAGGCATCACCCACCCCTAAAGTATGGGTCACATACACTCCCCTGCTCATTAGCAGGAATATATCATCTAGTCACTCATTTGTGTGTGGTTGGTTTTTTTTTAATTGATTTTTTACAGAGAGGAAGAGAGAGGGATAGAGAGCTGGAAACATCGATCAGCTGCCTCTTGCACACCCCCTACTGGGGATGTGCCCGCAACCAAGGTACATGCCCTTGACTGGAATCGAACCTGGGACCCTTGAGTCCGCAGGCCGATGCTCTATCCACTGAGCCAAACCGGTTTCGGCTCATTTGTGTTTTTGCTCAGCTGTTCCCATTGCACAGAATGTCCTCTCTCCATCTCTGCAATCTAAATCTCCTGTATACATACCTTCTGGGGGAAAGGGAAGGTAGAAGAGAAGCACAGAAACTAAGAAAAGATATCTGGGTATTGCTTCTGGGTAGTCCAGAAGATATAGTCCAGACACAGAAATATTGGTGTTTCATAATTTATAAGCACAAGTCCAGGCAGAATATTAGAAATTTGAATGGCCTGGATAATATACAGTCACTATGCTAATCCTTCAAAGTCCAGCTCAAATACTCCTCCATAAATGTTCCCTGGGCACCATATCCCAAAAAATGAAACAATCCCTCCCTCTCTGAACTCGCCAATCACTTTACTCCTTTATTGTACTGCTACCTGAGAATTCATATTATGGTTCTTTAAAATCACTTCTATAACTATACACTAACCAGAACGGCTTAAAATGAAAAAAAGACAGACAATGCTAAGTGTTGACAAGGACATGGAGCAACAGGAATTCTCTTACACACAGCTGATAAGAGTGTAATCTAGTATGCCTTTGCAAATAACTACTAACGCTGAACATACACCTAACTACCCTATCACTGAGTATGAGGTCGGAGAACACTCACTCACTGTTCCTCCAAAACAGTTTGCCTACAGACTTTTGCTCCAACACTGCCATGTCTAAATACTCCCATCATTCTTTCTTTCAGTCCTAGAGGCTGGTTCAGACCACTCTTCACATCACTCCAGCCCAGAAAGCTCTCCTATGGAAAACTCTGCCATTTACCTATTACCTTTGACAAATGACTCATGGATTCTTCACATATAAATTACATCATCTGATTTTAGAATATAGTTTTAGTAACCTAATTAACTTGCTCCTCACAATAACATTGTGCAAGATACAGACTATTAGCCCCATTTTATAGATGAGAAAATCCAGTTTACTTGGCCAAATTAGTTCCAGGGAACAAGAGTTGACCTTAGGCCGAAACCGGTTTGGCTCAGTGGATAGAGCGTCGGCCTGCGGACTGAAGGGTCCCGGGTTTGATTCCGGTCAAGGGCATGTACCTTGGTTGCGGGCACATCCCCAGTAGGGGGTGTGCAAGAGGCAGCTGATCGATGTTTCTCTCTCATCGATGTTTCTAACTCTCTATCCCTCTCCCTTCCTCTCTGTAAAAAATCAATAAAATATATTTAAAAAAAAAAAAAAAAGAGTAGACCTTAGGCTTCTGAACCAAGCCCTCTACACCAAATGCCTTACTGTGAGCCACATCTTCATGGTTATCTAATCTCCTCAAAGTCCATAGGTTCCCTGAAGGTATGAGTAGACATTTACTAGCATATCCTTCAGAGCACAGAGGAAGGCACTCAGTGGGCTCCATACAGTTTGGCCAATTTATTTCAATCTTATCCACAACCTTTGAGGATGAACAGCATTATTTCCTTTTTTTTCTAGACCTCACAGACAATGCTAAATTGTTGGAAGAAAGCATGAACACAACACAGCATTCCAAATTAACATTTCTTTTTGAGGGTAGACAAGGGAAGAAAAAGAACCTTTAAAGATTAGGGTAAGCTCAAGGGTCCCTCAACTTCCTAGGGCTCCATGCTGTGACGTATTCAAAGAAGGCTAGCAAAGACCATAGGAATGGGCTTCAAGAACCACAATTTAGCCCTAGCCGGTTTGGCTCAGTAGACAGACCTTTGGGCTGCGAAGTGAAGGGTCCTGGATTTGATTCCAGTCAAGGGCACATGACCCGGTTGTGGGCTTGATCCCCACCCAGTAGGGGGCATGCAGGAGGCAGCCAATCAATGATTCTCTCTCATCATTGATGTTTCTCTCTCTCCCACTCTGAAATCAATAAAAATATATTTTTAAAAAACAAAAAAAGAACCACAATGTAGTCCTGGCTGGTGTGCTCAGTGGTAATACTGTCAGCCCAAGGACGGAAGAGTCTCAGGTTCGATTCCCAGGCAAGGAAATGTACCTGGGTTGCAGGTTTGATCCCGGGCCCTGGCAGGGTGCGTGCGGGAAGCAACCAATTGATGTATCTCTTTCACATCTCTCTCTCTCTCTCTCTCTCTCTCTCTCTCTCTCTCTCTCTCTCTCTCTCTCATACAAATAAATAGGAAATATCCGGGGGGGGGGGGGATTAACAACAACAACAAAAATTTAAGAACCACAATTTAATCATAATTGATAAGTCACAAATTGATCAAATGCCAGAAACTATACCTCATATAATTCCACGTGTAAGTAAAATAGTTATTTTATTTTTAAACTGAAATATAATAAAAGTTATAAAACTTAAAATGATTCCATTGAAATTTAATTTTCTTCATTCCTAAATAAAAAGCTAGATAACATTAAATATTTCTGTAATTCAGCCAGAGAACTGATATGAGAATAGTGAAAGCACTAGGCGAATGTTTGAACATCCAAACCTGAATGTTGTCCCCTACCCTAACATTCTTGACTTTACACACTGGATGTTGGACACCTCAGCAAGAGGATGCTAGTAAATATCTAGAAAACAGGCAGAAGGAAGAGGGGAAGGGAAAGCCAAAAATAAATCTAAACAATGAAGTCAGAATTCAAACAGGTCTCCTTGCATAGTCATATATCCATCAATTTTGCTATTTCCAGCCTAAACCTTCAACCCAAATATCTGAGCCAGGGCAGCAGGGTTAAGAAGCAGCTTGGATCTCTTGGACTTATCTGTCTATCTCTCAAGACTAAAAATAATTTGTGGGAAGCAATCATATCTTGCTTAGTTTTTATGTTCTCCCTAAGGAGAACACATAGTAGGTACTCCAAATTCCTGGGATAAATGGTTAAGCTTAGGAATGAAAAGCAGTTGGACTTCTAAGCATAATCATGTTATAACAGCTAGGCAACCTACTTAGCATGATAACTCTACCTAAAACCCTAATTTTAGTAATTGATGTGAAAATCAATTTAGGGTGAGTCTTTAAGGTCTGAAAAAAAGATATTCTTGTGTTCAACTGATTAAGGCACAGCTATCATTATTGTACTGATTGTACCGTTCCTCAGTGCCAGCTTATAGCTATCTGCAAGAACAAAGTCCCAAAGCTTTAAAATGGTCTATGAAAGCAGGGAACAACATTTGATTTCTCAGTGCAACATGATCATACCTTCCAGAAAAAAAACGCAGACCTAGAGAAACAATGAGTTATGAAAATTATACTTTTAAATCTACTGCTGAGCTTGCTTTCTCACTAACACAAAGAATTACAAAGCAAACTAAACAAATTAACAAACATCATGCAAACAGTACCTTTAACTAGGCTTAGTAAAATTCTTATTAATAAAACAAATAAACAGGAGACAAATACCAGATAAATGCCTCTAGTATGAAGGAAACCTAGCCAATAACATTAAGTTTCTAAACCTGGCCTTTAAAAGAGGATACTTAAATAAAGCAATGATTCTTACCTTGACAAACAGAACTAGTATTCAGTCTCTACAGATGGCATTTCAAGGGCCAGGTAAGCTCATTTAGAGATATCTACCTCATAAAGCTAAAACTCCAAGGAAATGCAAATTTCTGGTCTAGTGTTTTTCCAGTCCTGGTACTGTTTGTGAATCTCTATTAGTGTTTTTTTACTTTCTCTTTATTATCTGATTTTAAACAGTTTGCTACATATTTAAATGTTTGTGTGTTTTTTTAGTCTTGGACTCCAAGTTCGTCCCATGGGACAACAGCTCCAAGTTTATAATGGAACTCAGCAGACAATTTGATAAATTCATCTCACAAGCAATTTTTCAGCAATCTGTTCATTCTAAAAAGCAATATCCATCAGCTGATATAGTAAAAGGTATCTGTGAACCCAGAATTTAACCCTCTGGGTATTCTCAATGCTCTAGCAAAGCCCTTTCTCCTTCCAGTGATGAATTCTTAAGCCACTTCCATAAAACCAAAAATTTAGACTGTTAAGAGGTAAAAATGTCATTCAAAATTATCTAGTCCAACCTCCTTGTTTTACAGACAGGAAGACTGAGATCCTAGAGAGTATTAGGTAATTACAATTAATGTGAGTTTGGCAAGCATCAAAAGCCCACTGAATGCTACTTCCCCCAGTGGAACTGCACTGGCATATTGGGAGGATGGCCAGATTTGCACCTTGGTCAGTGAAGCACTCCACATACATGTGTCTGAGCCTCAGAAAATCTGAGTAGTCAACCACAAACTCTCTACCCCTGTCCCAGCATAGAGAACAGGGTGCAGTGGGCAGCCTAGATGGCTCTCTGGGGATGCAGACTAGGGAGAATATCCCATCCTGCTTACCCTCCTTTCAGGAGATACAGCACATTTATTCACAAGAAGGCCATTATGAAGTGACAGAAAGATACTAAAACTCAGGAGGAAAAGGAAGGGCTATCAAAACCAGTCAGAAAAGATAACAATGACACTTGGCAGATGCCTGACTCTATTCTTCACTTGAGTGAGGAGGGGAACGTGACTAGAGAGAAACCGCCAATCCTTTTCCATCCCCAGCCTCCGCCTTTTGGGCAGATACAGAATTTCAGGACCTCCCAGATTGTTTTATGAGGAAACAGGCCAAAGAAGAGAGGGGGCTTTGCCAAGCCCACACACTGAGTTAGTAGCAGGGACCAGATCAAATGATCCATAGGCTCATGGCTAAGCTCACCATTTATCTCACTGCCCCTTTCTCTAGTCCTAAGAGTCTATGAGCTATACCACATCACAGATCTGAAACTTTCCTTACAGTAGACAGTGGGCAGTTGCAGGACAGCATCCTAACATTACTGCTGTCATCATCTCCCTTCCAGTCGTACATTTTATACATGAATCTAAAGTTGAATAAAACTAGGCTTTTATAGACACTCATTTGAAAACCCTTCTATCTCCACCTTTACCCGCCTCTTCCCCCCCCCCCCACCATAGCCTAAGAAAAAAAGAGGAAAAAGGAAGGAAAGAGCAAAGAGAAGGGGAGGGGAGTGAGAGAGAAGGAGAAAAAAATTCCTCCCCAACAGATATTTTGTATAAATCATCATCTAGAATCATAAAATGTTATTGCTAGAGGGGACCCTTGAAGTCATCTTAATTCTTTTCTATCATTATTCATATGAATAAGCCTGGATCTTTGCCACCTGACGAAAAGACTGGAGCATAGAGCAGGACTTCCTGACTCCTGTCCCTAATGAAATCCCTTAGTCCTTCCCCATCCTGTCCCATCCTGCCCTGCCCACCCCACTCTCTCCCACCACCACTGTATCTAAGCTACTGAACCCTGCTGCCCTTCTGAATGTGAGATCCTCAAAACACCAGTAAAGCTATGTTTTACTGGTCTTTGTTTCCCCAGTGCCTAGCAGACAGTAAACAGAGTTGACTTAGAGAGGTACACACTAGTACATGGAGAACAGTGCCAAAGGAAACTGTCGAGAAAACGTAAGGTTTCCTTGGCTTAACCATAGCAGTCTTCAGAGCTGTGCAGGGCCTGGATGTCTAGGATCCAATATTTCCATTCTTCCAAAACTAGTGTTTACATCCAGTTTATCCAGGGATAGTTATCCAGTAGTTACCAGATTTGCTGCCTCACTTCTGCTCTCCTGGCCATCCCCACAAAGAACTAGGATCAGCAGTAAGAAGACCCTGCATGAGAAACCTCCCCCCTCTCTTACCCCTGCATGAGAAACCTCCCCCTTCTCCTGTGTCCTCACCTCAATAAATAGCATTCCCATATAGATGATGTCACCAAGTAAAAACCTAGAAGTCATCCTTGATCTCTTCCTTACCATCCACACCAACAATCTTTGATTCTCATTGCTCAATTCCATTTTCTTCCTACAACCCTCTCTCCCGCCACCCCCCCCCCCCGCCCCCGCGCCACATACACATCCATTATCTTCATTTGAAACACCATCACCTCTTACTGCAACAGCCTAACTGGTCTCTTTGACTATGGTGCTCTATCCCTCAAATCCACTCCCCAAATAGGTAGCCAAAGTTATCTTTCTAAATGCACTGAGGACCATGGCCCCCCTCACCTTGAAATGAAGTCCAAACTCCTCAACCCAGGCTACAAGGCCCTTTCATAACTTGGCCTCTGCTCTGCCTACCTTGCTAGTCTCATCTCTTGTCACATCCACCCATTCCATGCCTTATGCTCCACCCAGGAATCTTGAGAAACTTATTTAACCCCAGGGTCTATTTCTTCACCTACATAGTAGATACTGTACCTCTCAAGGTATGAGAAGAAATGAGTTAACACGTGTTAAATGCTTAGAATAGTACCTGGTAGATAAAGGGGCCAAAAGTCTCATCTATTGCCTCTACCATCTCTAGACTTGCTATTCCTTCTGCCTAGAACAGTCTTATGTCTCCTCCTTGACTCCCCAAGCTCTTTTCCTGAGGTGTAGGCTTAGCCAGCTTCTCTGAGAAAGCCTTCCCTGACCCTCCGAGGCTGTTAGTTGTCACTCCTCCAAGCTTTCATGGTGCTTGTCCCTGTCACAATACTTTTCACACTGCCTGTTTGCCTGTATGTCTTCCCCACCAGGCTGAGTACACCCAAATCTCTAAGCTTAGCATGCTTAACAATAGTTCAGTAAATGAAAATCTTTCCAAGAATGAGGTGCCCAATGAAAGAGAATCTCAACAGGGAGCCAATCCAAACGTTGCCCAGGTGGCTAGCTGGCCTACATGACTTTAAAGCCCCTGAAATACAAGATGCTATCCAATAAACAAGTCAGAACACTCCGACTTCATTATCACACTTAGGGGTTTGGGCTGCAATATGGAGGAAATGTTGGGCCATCACATTTTTTTAAGGAAAGAGCAACATGCTCAGATCTGTTTATTGCCCTATTACCCATCTCTGGAACACACCCCTTCCCTGCTGGTATCAGGACAAAATTCCAACTACTCATCTCAAACATAAACACCACATCCCAACCCAAGTAAAGGAACAGAAACAGAGAATTGTGAGAGGCTAAATATGGCATTTAACTCCATCTTAACCACCTGTAAACAATGAGGATCCATAAACACCATCTAGAAACCCCCCAAAGCTAATCCCTCTTGTGTGCCTTTATGGAAAGAGGAGAGTGCAAAGAGGGAGCATTTCATCAAGGTAATCCATTTACTTGTCCTGAGTAGTTCTGATCTGAACTGCTGTCATAGCACTGCTATTCATGATCACTGAAGCCCCATGTGCCCAAACCTTATAGTCAGAAAGGCAGATGCAAACAAGGCAAGGGTCCTCTTGCTTCCATTTCAAAGTAGGAGGTCTCTTTGGAAGATACAGAAGGGGTGAGTAGAAATCTCGAAAAACGCTTCAGTAAGAGGGAAATTCACAGAATTCGGGGAAAAGGAAGTTAACCAGACGTACAACTAGGCCTGGGTTCCTGCTCTGGGGCTGCATGCCACATTCTACTGTAAATTCAGACTAGTAATCATTTTGTATTTACAGAGCACCCTGAGGTTAAGGGAAGCACTAAAAGTACCAGCTTTGCCAATCACAAAAGGACAAATATTGTATTATTCTACTTATATGAGGTACCTAGAGCAGTCAAATTCATAAACACAGAAAACAGACTGGTCGTTGCCAGGAGCTGGGGGAAGGGAGGAATAGGGAGTTAGTATTTAATAGGTACAGTTTCAATTGAGGAAGACCAAAAAATTCTAAATGGATGGTGGTGATGGTTGCACTACAATGTAAATGTACTTAATGCACAGAACTATACATTTAAAAATGGTTAAAATGGTAAATTCTATCTTATGTGTATTTTCACAAAATAAAGCATACCAGCTTTAAAGTTATACTAGAGGCCCGTTGCACGAAGATTCGTCCAAGAATAGGCCTTCCTTCCCCTGGCTGCTGGCACTGGTTTTCCTCCGGCACCTGGGACCCAGGCCTTCGCTCAGGCTGGAGCCTTCAATCTTCACTCCAGCCAGAGCGCTGCTCCGCCCCCTACCCTCCCCGTCATAGCAGGCGTCCTGCCCCATGCCTGCATGTGCAAATTAACCTACCATCTTTTTTGGTTGATTTGCAAACTCACTCCTGTTTGGCTGGTGGGCATCACAGAGGTATGGTCAATTTGCATATTTCTCTTTTATTAGTGTAGATTGTCTCTGAGAAAGTCATGTAACCTCTCTAAGCCTGTTTTTTTCTTCTGTAAAACAGGGATAATAATAATATCTAAGTCACACAGTTCCTCTAAGAATTAAACGAAATGTTCCACAGAAAGTCCTTAGTCCAGTGACTGGCAAATGGTAAGTGTTTAATAAATATTAGCTACTATTTCTACTACTCACAACTACTACAATGCGCTTTCACAGACATTTTTCATAGTCCCTACACAACCCTGTGAGAGTTCACAGATAAGGAAATTGAGGCTCAGAAAGCCAAAATGAAAAGCTTAGATGATTTTACATCAAATCCTCTGCCCAGGAGAGGTTTCTGTCCTGTCCTCGCCATTTATTCAGTGATCTAAGTAAGGCAGTGCTCTTAGCTGTAAAAACGCTAACTCCCTCACAGGACTGGATTAGAAATGAAATCAGATAATGGTAACAGAAGAGTATTATAAAGTACTAGACAATAAAATTGGTGACTTATGGGAACTAGCATATCTGTGCACAAAACCTGGTCTCCTTCTAATGCTAAACTTGAGCATGGAGAGTGTCTGAGATTAAACTTCCTTGTGATTTCAATATACTCAGGATTCCTGGTCTTAAGACCTGCATAAGTAATTTAATGCCCTTTCAAAAGGTAGCAAGGGCCCAGCCAGGTGGCTCAGTGGTTGAGTGTAAACCTATGAACCAGGAGGTCACGGTTCACTTCCAGGTCAGGGCACATGCCCAGGTTGCAGGACCAATCCCCAGTGTGGGTTGTGCAGGAGGCAGCTGATCAATGATTCATTCTCATCATTGATGTTTCTATCTCTCTTCCCCTCTCCCTTCCTCTCTGAAATCAGTAGAAATATATTTTTTAAAAATAAAAACGGTAGCAAGGTATGGCAGAAATAAAAATACTACTGGACTGAGAAGAAGAAGACTTGGAATTTTACTTCTGATTCTGTCACTAAGGCAGTCTGTGAATTTATTTATTTGTTTATTTTTTAAGTGCATGTGCCCTGACCAGGATTCAAATAGTGACCTCCTGGTTCATAGGTTGACACGCTCAACAACTAAGCCTCCCGGCAGGGCCTGTCTATGAATTTAGACTTACTTCTCCTTTCCAAGGTTCAGTTAAATGGGAAGGTGGGTGGGGTGGGCAGGCTGAAAAGCTGTACCAGATGACCTGTAAGACCCCTTCCAGGTCCTACACACCACAACTCCTAAATCCAGAATATTGGAAAGGGGTGAGCATAGCAGACCTCCAGACTCCAAAGAACTAATGCAAACATCAAGAGACCCCTCAAGCCGAAACCGGTTTGGCTCAGTGGATAGAGCGTCGGTCTGCGGACTGAAGGGTCCCAGGTTTGATTCCTGTCAAGGGCATGTACATTAGTTGCAGGCACATCCCCAGTGGGGGGTGTGCAGGAGGCAGCTGGTCGATGTTTCTCTCTCATCGATGTTTCTAGCTCTCTGTCCCTCTCCCTTCTCTGTAAAAAATCAATAAAATATATATTTAAAAAAAAAAAAGGAGACCCCCTCAAGACCTGGCCTAGAAACTGCCCTGCCTGATTTTTAGACACTCCCAACACCACCATCAAACACACTGAAAAATTAAAATACTTGCCAAAGTTAATTTTAGTTCGCTTTTACCCCTCTGGGTCTTATCTGAAAATAGAAGAAACAAAACCCTATTTGAAGGCAGGGAGCTGAAGCAGTTGACTTAAGCCACTTCCTGCTCCTCCTCCCCCAACTAGGAATTATACATCTGAACACTATAGAGAACATTCAAGGTTTGGAGGAAAGAACATGCCATAAACGAAAGAGAGGATGGACCTCACTGTTTATAATGACAAGCTTTCCTTGAGCCAAAACCCCAGGGAACCTCAGTGTGCTTGAGATCTGCAGTCTCCTACATCCATCAACTTCCAATGGGCAATACTAGGGGGAAAATCCATAGTAACGTCCTTTCCCTTGGACCTCCAGGAGCCCCAGAATGGGATTTCATCCATAGTACAGGGACACTGGCCCGGGAATCGGGGAGAAAGGAGCTACGTGTTTAACGGCGTCACCCCAGGGTTCCGTCAAGTGCCCTCTGACAGATGACAGAGGCTCACCCTCATACACAGCAGGTACTAGCACCACGGCTTTACACTTCTGTGGCCGCTAACTGTGATTTGAAGCCAATTCTTGAACCGCTCTGCGCCTTGATTTCTCCTGGTGTATCGGGGATAACCCAGGAAGGCCGCCGTGAGCATTCAATGGAATAAGACTTGTGAAGTTCCTGAGTCAAGTCCATTACATTGTACCTGTTGGTATTAAACACTTCTCTCACATATTACTTTCCCTCCCGGAATCTACAAACACCCTTCGAGGCGACTTTCTATATCTACCCCATTTCACCGAGGGGCAAACTGAGGCTCGGCCGAGAAGGGGGCGGCGTCACGTGCGGAACACAGCCTCAGCTCGAGGGCCCGTGGTTGAACCTCTCCAAGCCCAAGGTGTGTCACGGGCCCGGGACCCGCGTAAGGGGTGGCTGAGGCGGCGCTCGGGCCCGTGCGGAGCGAGGCAGGTCCAGTTTGGCGCGCCGCCGGGAGCCCGCAGACCCGGCCCGAGGCCTCCCCCGCCGGCCTCTAATGCCCCCGCCTCCCCTTGCGGGGCGGGGCGCGAGCACAAAAGACTCCCAACTTCCTAGCGGGCGCGGGCCCACCCCGCCAACTCCGGACCCCGGACTCCGGACCCAGGCCGGGCCCGCGGGCAGGCAGCGGCCAAGGAACGCGGGGCGCCCCGGCCAGGAGCGGGCGCGGATGGGCCGGGCGGCGGGCCCGGGAGGGTAGGAGCTGAGGGAGGGGCCAGGAGTTACTCCGGCTCGCGGGACTCCCAGGATGGCAACAAAAAAAAGAGTTTCTAAAAATAGGCAGCGGCCCGCGCGAAGAAGTGGGCGACCAAAAAGGAACAAGGGACACCCCCCTCGTCACCCCTGAGGAGACGCCCTCGGCTCCCACTCACCCGTGCCGAGGTCTAGAGGCAGCCGCGCGGCGCGGAAGGCGGTGCCGCCGCACTTGGGGGCGGAAGGGAGGGAGAGGGCGGGCCCGGCCGCGGCGTGAGAGCTGAGCACACGCGCGGGAGTCACTCCCGCCGCCGCCGCCCCCTCCGCTCTCCGCTCTGCCCGTCCCGCTCCCGCACCCCTCGCGCGCGCCCAGCCGCACTGACAGCGGCGCGGGCCCCGCAGCCCCGAGCCCTTCCCTCGGCCGGTACCACCGAGGCGCGCGGGGGTAGGGGAGCCCCGAGCGGCTTCCCTCTAGTCCGCCCGCCGGCCGCTCGGGCCCTGGCCCCGGGCTCTCCCTCTCCCCCTCCACTGCCGGCCTCCAGGGAAGGACGAGGCGACACACATTCGGGGAGTCCGCAGCCTCGCGCTGGCACAGCCCGGCTCCCCGGGCGCGGGGCTCTCCGCCGCCTCAGCGAGGCTTTGGAAAGGTCCGGAGCCGCGGCGAGGAGAGGAGGGGGGCGGGGCCGGGGCGGGAACCTGGGGGGGCGGGGCCGGGGCGGGAAGGGCGGCTCGTTCACACCCGCCGAAGGTGGGCTGGGACTGAGAGGGCGACGGCGCCGGGAAAGAGGGGAGCACAAGGCGAGTGTGGGAGACCGCGGAGGCTCTCGCAGAGCGGGAGCCCGGCCGGTGTTTGAAAGGGGGGGCTGTGGGCGGGGCTAAGGGGAGGCGGTGCCCAGAGGAGGAGTCAAGGGTGGAGGGAAGCTCGGGCGAGGCTGGGCTCAAAGGAAGCCCGGGAGGAAAGATTGAGGCGAGACTGGAGGAGAGCGGGAGGGGGGCGTAACCCAAAGGAGGATCGCAGGGGCGGTGCTGGGAGGGCGGGGCCGGGAGGGGCCCAAACAAACCCGCGGGGGCGGTGCCCTAGGGAGGCTCGAGAGACCTAGTGGGCAGGAGCACCGAGTTTTTTCACTTTCAAGGAACCTAGTGCTTCGTCTGGGAGAGGATCGCTCCTCACTGCCTAGGCTGGGACTGGGCGGAGAAGCCGCCTTGAGGATGGGTCTGGGAGGAGGTGCCTCCCCCACCTAAAAAAGAGGTCTGCCCCGGCCGGTTTGGCTCAGTGGATAGAGCGTGGGCCTGGGGATTCTGGTCAAGGATACAAGCCCGGGGTTGTGGGCTGGGTCCCCAGTAGGGGGCGTGCAAGAGGCAGCCAATCAATGATTCTCTCTCATCTTTGATGTTTCTCTCTCTCCCTCTCTCTTCCTCTTTGAAATTAATAAAATTATATTTTTTAAAAAGAGGTCAAATTAAGTTTACCTTTATCCTTCTGGGGTGCAGGAACTGTTTTATAACTTGACCTGGGTGGTGGTCCTCCCTTCTGAATATTTCTCCTGTCGGAAACCCTCACCTCCACTTCCAGCCTCCAGGACTCAAGACAGAGGGGTCTTCCAAGAGCACACAGGGACCATTGCCCTTCAGTCCTTAGCTACAGACCTCCCTGAAGGCTGGGAATTGTCCAGATTCTCCATGCATCGTCCAATATGTGATAATCGTGGTTGTATTTTTCACATCGCTGTCTCCAGAACCTAAGAGCTTGGATTCCCGAGAGTCTGGCAGAGCTTGAATTGAACCTCGGCTCTGCGAGAACAGCAGTTATAGCTCCAACTTGTTTTTTTTTTGTTGAACTCAGTGTCTCGCTTCAAAAGGAAAAGAAACCAGATATAAGAGAAGGTGACACTGAGACCAAAGCCAGGACCGTTCTTCCCCCATCTCTTCTAACTTCTGGTTCCTTATGCCTCAGGCCTCTGCCTAAATATCACCTCCTGGAAGAGGCTTTCCCCGAACACCGCCTCCCTTGCCATGAAGGCTTGCTTGATTTCCTAGGCTCCCTAGCAGGTGACAGAGTTCTGGCCATGATATGCAAGTGGGAGTTGCTTAGTTACTTAACCAAAAGAGGTTTTTAAAAAATATATCTTTATTGATTTCAGAGAGGAGGGAGGGGGAGAGATAGAAACATCAATGATGAGAGAGAATCATTGATTGGCTGCCTCCTGCACATCCCCGACTGGATCCAGCAGGCAACCCGGGCATGTGCCCTGACCAGAATCAACCTCCTAATTCATAGATGGCACTCAACCACTGAGCCACGCTGGCTGGGCCAAAAATGTTTTGTTTGTTTTTTAAGAGACAGGCTCAACTGGCATTCATCAGCCTTTTGCACTTACCCCTGTGTTCTGCCTGGAACAGAAATGTGATGCACAGAGGCACAGCAGCCATCTTGAAATACTGTATTGACTTGATAAGAATGGTACAGCAGAAAGACAGAAAGAACCTGGATTCCTCCAGGCTTCTTATGTGAGATAAAGCCCCATATATTTGTGCCACTGTTCCTTTTGATTTTTGCTTCTTGCTGTCAAGAGTATTTCTGACTCATACAGCATAATATCTGGTTCACTGTAGTACTCAATAAATATTAGCTATTGTTATTCTGCTTATATTACTTATTATAATCATAACTACCATATGCTGTGGGTGTTAGTATCCTCAGTTTAGAAGTGGGGAAAGTCAGACTTCTTCCCAGAGTGGGTTGTAAAGTTTCAATGAGATGAGTAACCGTAATAACAGCCAACATTTATCAGCACTTGCTATGTTCCTGGCACAGTTTCAAGTGTTTCACATATATTATTTCACTTAGACCTTACAGAAACCTTGGAAGAAAATGCAATTATTACTCCCATTTAACAGAATGAAGAAACTGAACATTAGAGAGACTAAGTGACTTGCCCAATGTCATACAGTTAACAAGCAGCAGATCCAGGACTCAATCTTAACAGTCTTAGAACAGTGTCTGGCATCGGGATATGTGTGTGTATATGTATTTTTTTATCAGAAAAAAAGTGCAGCTCATAGTTGCATAGTTGCTATAAAGCCATACAACCAGGAAGAGGTAATGAATTTGAATCCAGGATTTGGACCCAGGTCTGGCTGATTCCAGATCCATATCATTAAGGGAACCCCTGTGGGTAAAGAGGTAAGTGGCCTGCAGTGTTGAAGAGTCACAGTTTTTGTACCGTGAGGAAAGGCTATGCAGAGAGAAAAGACTGGAGCCATTCTCAAGGTCGCTGTGCCATCCAGATGAAGAATCTGAGGCTCAGAGAGGGAACATGACTCACCCAAGGTCGTCCAACTAGAAAGGGACATTGCTGTGCCTAGGATCTAGCTCTATTCCATGATTGTGTGGACTCAAGGGGTGAGAGGGGGGCTGTACATTCCTGATCATAATGAGCCTTGGAGACAGCAAAGAGTCAAGTGGCAGTGAGGGACAACCCAGCCATTATACAAGTTAAGAGGGCATTAAATTGAAGGGATACTTGCAGCCCTTTGGTTACCAACCAGTGTTCTGACAGCCTCACCATTCTCTATGAGTCCAGCAGGACTTGCATGAGGCACAGAGAGCAACCCCTCACACCCTGGCTCTCTACTAAAGCACTTAATTGTCCAAGAGAAAATAACAGTACTCTTGCCCAGTTTTGGGTGAAGCTACAATAAACTAATTGAAATTAAATGTTTTGGATCTGGGAAGGGAAAGGGCCACTAGTATGAAAATACAGAGCATACATTCATGCAACAAATATTTATTCAGCATCTCTGTGCCCAGCATAGAGCTGTGAGCTACAAGTACAGCAATGATCAAAAATAGGTAAAGGCCCTGTCTTCATGGAGATTATATTTGTGATAGGGTTGGAAACTACTCCACAACTCATAGGCACACAAAAAAATATAGATTCTTTATTTTTTTATAATTGACATTTTTTCTTGTGCCCCCTATTATTAAGAAAAATATAAACCTGATTATTAACAATAACTTAGTCTCTTCCAGTTTAAAATGGTCTTGCTTAGATAAATACAAGCATACCTCACTTTACTGCACTTCACAGGTGTGTTTTCATCAAAGTTGAGGCAATTTATTGGCAGCTTTTCTTTCTACCAGTGGAAAAAAATACAACTCTTGGAAGGCTCAGATGATGGCTAGTACTTCTTAGCAATAGAGTTTTGTTTTCTTAAAATGTTTTATTGATTTTAGAGAGAGAAGAAGGGAGAGAAAGAGAAACATTGATTGACTGCCTCCTCCACACTACCTACTGGGGACAGAGCTTGCAAGCAAGGCATGTGCCCTGACCAGGAATTGAGCCAGCAACCTCTCAGTGCATAGGACGACACTCAACCAACTGAGCCACACTGGCCAGGGTGTAGTACAGTATTTTTAAATTAAAGTGTGTACTTTTTTTAAACATAATGCTATTGCACACTTAATAGACTACAGTATCGTGTAAACATAACTTTTATATGCACTGGAAACTTAAAAAAAAATCATGTGACTTGATTTATTGGTCTGGAACTGAACCTGCAGTATCCCAGAGGTATGCCTGTAATATCTTTTGAGTAAAAGGTTCATCTTTCTGTGCCCTTTCTCAATCCAAGATGGTTTCTAGGTGTCAGCCAGTCAACATATGAATCCTTGTGCTGTCCTGTTAACCTACCAAGGCTGGGGACAGCATGTGTACTCAAATGTGGGCCACCTTCCCCTCCCCACTGAATCAATGTTAGGGTGGGAGAACCCCTTGTCACAGGAGCACACTTGGCTCATGGACTGGACAAGGCAAAAGTACTGGCAATGTAATGCCTATAGAAATATCCTTCAGCCAATGACCAATGGAGAGTTGATGGTGACCCTGGTGTCCTCCTCCCTCATATGGGATAGCTCTGAGGGGTATTCTTAATTGCCTCATTGAGTTCCTTGGTAAGATTAGATTCCATTTGCTCACAATAGTAAGTTACCTGATCACAGACAATTTTTTGGCAGTTTTTCTTTCCCTGCCTCACTCCCTACTCAACCAATGGTGTTTCCTGGGATCATCTCTCAAATAAACTAGTTGATCTCAAATTCTGGTCTCAAGGCCTGCATCTAAGGAAACCAATCACATATTCAATATTTTTAAGTATAATACCCATTATATATTCTACTAGGGGTTAATAAACAAAAAGTACAAATATGGAAGAAGCCCCTTTATTCATATTATCAAGACAGGTAATTGAACTAATAAAAATATTAGTTCAAATGTGGATTAATCATAATATATGATACATACATACCTTAAACATTTTAGTTTAATTTAAAATAAATAATTGCACAGTTAGTTGCCAACCTTTTGACAGAGGGCCAATAATTTGCCAGAAGGCCGATCTTCAGAAAATTCCACATTGCTCACTAGGCTTCTAGCTGAATAGAGATATGCTTGGGGACAGCTTGAAGTAGAGGCAAGGATGTGACAGAAGGGAATTGGTCAATGGCATGACAGAGCCAGTTCTAGAACTTAAGGCTCTGTCCTAATCCTCATGTC
This sequence comes from Eptesicus fuscus, assembly GCF_027574615.1. Classification (NCBI taxonomy): domain Eukaryota; kingdom Metazoa; phylum Chordata; class Mammalia; order Chiroptera; family Vespertilionidae; genus Eptesicus; species Eptesicus fuscus. The sequence continues at coordinate 34,252,075 of NC_072484.1, read as the reverse complement.
AAGGTTGGAATGCCCCAAGCTTTAAACAGTCACAATTGTGGTGAAGCTGGCTAGTAACCAGCCATCCAGGGGCCAGCAGCGGGCAACTGCTGTCGTTTCACATCCCAGGCCAGCTACCTCGGTGGCATTAAACCTGACCCACTCACCAACTCACAGGGACCAAATCCAGAGGGCCCCCAAAAGAGAGTATGAGAAGTGCCCTGGCTGGTGTTATTCAGTGATTAGAGCATTGGCCCCACACCAAAGGGTCTTGGGTTCGATTCCCAGTCAAGGGCACATACTTGGGTTTCAGGTCAAACCCTGGCCCCAGTCAGTGTGGGTGCAACCAATAAATGTGTCTTCCTCACATCAATGTTTCTCTCCCCCCCACCACTTCTACTCTCTAAAAATCAATTGAAAAAATATCCTCAGGTGAGGATTAATTTTTAAAAAGAGAGAATAGTGTGTTATTTTATGAAAGGGTCACAGGATATTTGTATGGAAAGGTTTTCCAGATCACCCAACCCTGCCATTATACATATGGGCTTCCTAAGCTACTGAATGGATAAAGGGCTTGGTACCAACTTCATAGTTCTCATAAGGAGCATTATAATTCATATAAATTAAATTCATTTCACAATTCACAGTGATTTCCCCAGATATCCCCAGCAATGAAAAAGATGAGCTTTCAAGTGGCCTCCCAGGCAATAGATATTCACAGGCAGAAGCTGGGACAAGAAAGGAAGGGCCACATAAGGATGACTGCCAATAGCTGGTACTAAGCATATAAGAAATACCTTCTGGAGACTCCTAGGAATACACATATCCCCTGCTTTATTTTGTATTTTGCCTCCTCCTTCTCTTCCTCCGCCACCTCCTCCTCCTCCTCCTTTTTCTCTTCCTCCTCCTCCTTCTCCTCTTCCTCCTCCTTCTTTCCTTCTTCTTCTTTCCTTCTTCTTCTTCTTTTCTTGTTCTCCTTCTCTCTCTCTCTCTCTCTCTCTCTCTCTCTCCCCCTCCCTCCCTCCCTCCCTCCCTCCTTCCCTCCTTCCTTCCTTCCCTGACTCCCTCTATGTATCTATCTATCTCTCCTGAGATAAAGGGGAAAAGCACTTTAAAGAAAAGGTATTGCCATAACACAACATTCCGAGTCAGTACTTATTATTTAACTCTCCTGTAAAGCCCAGGCTCTAGGTATATTCTCTCTCACTATATAAGGCAGAAAAGAAAATAGACACTTTATTGTTCTGACTCATTCTCCCTCTCCTTTCTTTAGCATTTCTAAATTAATTTATTACCTTTTATAACCTTATGTAACCATTAAAACTAGAACAGATCCATTCTTTATGAGGAATTGCACAGTACTTAGCTCCTCTCAAACAGAAGACGTCATGTGCATGTAAAAGCTTGACATAAAGCACTGAGGTTATTTGTCAGATTCTTCAAGAGCAGGGTCTGCCTGGTGGGTAGAGGAGGGAGCTTAGAGGCATAAACTTGGGATCAATATTTTATTTCTTTTTAATTATTGGGAAGAAATGTTGGGTAATTGAGAAAATAAGAGTAAGTTTTTCTAACGCCCTGTTCTAGGAGGTGGGAGAGGAGCCCATCCTATGAATTTCCTATGAATATTCATCATTTGAGGGTTAATTATACTGTGATACTTTGGGATTAAAAGGAGAACATGGGGAAGACTTGTAAAGGGCTATTGAGGTCCTATGTGAGTAAAAAACTGATGAGAAAAGGAACCATTGGCTTCTGATAAACGATAGATTAGATTGTTGCCAGGAACATCTCCTCTGTTCCCCTCTACCTTCATGGATAGAGTATATTTCCTCATCCCTTGACTTTGGGCTTGACTGTGAGACTTGCTTTGGCCACTGGGCTTGAAATGTGCTTGAGTTTGGCATGCTCTCTTGTAATCTAGCCATCGCTAGGAAAGAAGTATGTTCTGATTAGCCCAATGGTGTGAATGATAAAACAAGCTGTGATTCCTCTCTGAAATCAATAAAAATATTTTTAAAAGAGAGGGAGTATGTACCTGGGTTGCAGGGTCAATCCCTAGCCCAATTTGGGTGCATGAGGCAGGCAACCAATCGAAGTGTCTCTCTCACATTGATGTTTCTCTCTCCCCACCCCCATCCCCCACTTCCACTCTTTCTAAAAATCTATGGAAAAAATATCCTCAGGTGAGAATTAACAACAACAACAAAAAGTCAATTCCATTCTTCAAACAAAAAAATTATAGAAGTGCAGAACAGATTAGTGCTTGCCAGGGGTGAGGGAAGATAAGGATGAGAAAGCAGTGGGGAAGAAGGTAGGTTTGGCTATAAAAGCGCAACACATGAGATCCTTAGGGTGATGGAACTATTCTGAATGTTGACTGTATCGGTGTCAATATGCTGGTTGTGAGATTGTGCTATAGTTTTGTAAAACGTCACCCTTGGGAAAACTGGATAAATGATACATGGAATATCTCAGTATTATTTCTCATTAGAGGCCCAGTGCACGAATTCATGCACCAGTGGGGTCCCTCGGCCTGGCCTGCGGGATCAGGCCAAAACCTGCTCTCTGACATCCCCCAAAGGATCCCGGATTGCAAGAGGGTGCAGACCAGGCTGAGGGACCCCACTGGTGCACAATTGGGACTGGGGAGGGATGCAAGAGGTTGGCCAGCTAGGGAGGGACTGCGGGAGGGCTTCAGGGCATGTCCAGCCCGTCTTGCCCAGTCCTGATCAGCCAGGCCCCAGCAGCAAGCTAACCTACCAGTCTAAGCATCTGCCCCCTGCTGGTCAGTGCACATAATAGCAAGCAGTTAAGCAGCCTTAGCATATCATTAGAATATTACGTTTTGATTGGTTGAACGGCAGAAGGGTCAACTCGACACTTAGCATATTAGGCTTTTATTATATAGGACTAGTTGCCCAGTGCACGAAATTCGTGCACAGAGGGGGAGGGGTGTTCCTCAGCCTGGCCTGAACCCTCTCCAATCTGGGACCCCTCAAAGGATGTCCTACTGCCGGTTTACAGGGATTGGGCCTAAACTGGCAGTCAGACATCCCTCTCAAAATCCAGGACTGCTGGCTCCTAACCACTCACCTGCCTGCCTGCCTGCCTGATTGCCCCTAACCACTCTGCCTGCCGACCTGCTCGCCCCGAACTGCCCCCCGTGCTAGTGTGCTTGCCCCCAACTGCCCCCCCTACTGGCCTGCTCGCCCCCACCTGCCCTCCCAACTGGCCTGCTCGCCCCCAACTGCCCCCCCTACTGTCCTGATCACCCCCAACTGACCCCCACTGATGGCCTGCTCACCCCAAACTGGCCCCCCTGCTGGTCTGCTCACTCCCAACAGCCCCCCGCCCACAGGCCTGATCACCCCCAATGGCCCCCCCCCCGACCTGATCACCCACAACTGCCCTCCCCTCTTGGCCTCTAACCGCCTCTACCTTGGCCCCGCCACCATGGCTTTGTCCAGAAGAACATCCAGAAGGTCTCCTGGAAGGTCTCCCAGTCTAATTAGCATATTACCCTTTTATCCCTTTGCACTCGATAGCTTTTTTCTCGAGCTGCTACTGATGCTAACGATGTCGAGTCACACTCGACACCCAAGTGCAAAAGGTTAATAGTATAGATAGAGGCCTGGTGCACGGGTGGGGGCCAGCTGGTTTGCCCTGAAGGGTGTCCCGGATCAGGGTGGGGATCCCCTTGGGGTGTGGGGTGGCCTGGGCAAGGGGCCTGTGGTGGTTTGCAGGCTGGCCACGCCCCCATGGGGTGAGGGTCCCCGCTGGGGGGCATGGCCAGCCTCAGTGAGGGGCTGAGGGCTGTTTTCAAGCTTGCCACACCCCCTTCAGGGTGGGGGTTCCCACTGAGGTGCCTGGCCAGCCTGGGTGAGGGGCTGATGGCTGTTTGCAGGCTGGCCACGCACCCAGGCGACCCAGGCTCCCAGCCCCTCCTTGAGCAGAGGCCAGGGCGGGCTGGAAGCTTGGCTTCCTCCATCGCCGGGGGCAACCCAAGCCTCCTGCTCACTCCAGCTCCATGGCCACTGCCATCTTTGTTGGGTTAATTTGCATACTCACTCCTGATTGGCTGGTGGGCATAGCAGAGGGATGATCAATTTGCATGTTTTCCTTTTATTAGTGTAGACTAGTGGCCTGGTGCATGAAATTCATGCATGGGGGGATGTTCCTCAGTCCAGCCTGCACCCTCTCCAATCTGAGACCCCCTCGAAGGATGTCCTACTGCTGGTTTACAGGGATCGGGCCTAAACTGGCAGTCGGACATCCTTCTCGCAATCCGGGACTGCTGGTTCCTAACTGCTCACCTGCCTGCCAGCCTGCTCGTCCCCAACTGCCCCCTGCTGCTGGCCTACTCACCCCCAAATGCCCCCCTTGCCAGCCTGATCACCTCCAACTGCCCCCCGTGCCAGCCTGCTCGCCCCCAACTACCCCCCTGCTGGCCTGCTCGCCCCCACCTGCCCTCCACTCTGGCCTGCTCGTCCCCAACTGCCCCCATCCTGGCCTGCTCACTCTAAACTGCCCCCCCACTATCCTGACCACCTCCAACTGACCCCCACTGATGGCCTGCTCACCCCCAACTGGCCCCCCTGCTGGTCTGCTTACCCCCAACGGCCCCACCCCCCACCAGCCTGATCACCCACAAATGCCCTCCCCTCTTGGCCTCAAACCGCCTCTACCTTGGCCCTGCCACCATGGCTTTGTCCAGAAGAATGTCTGGAAGGTCTCCCAGTCTAATTAGCATAGATAGAGGCCTGGTGCACGGGTGGGGGCCAGCTGGTTTGCCCTGAAGGGTGTCCCAGATCAGGATGGGGGTTCCTTTGGGGCATGGGGTGGCCTGGGTGAGGGGCCTGTGGTGGTTTGCAGGCCAGCCACACCCCCATGGGTGAGGGTCCCTGCTGCGGGGGCATGGCCAGCCTGGGTGAGGGGCTGAGGGCTGTTTTCAAGCTTGCCACACCCCCTTCAGGGTGGGGGTCCCCGCTAGGGTGCCTGGCCAGCCTGGGTGAGAGGCTTATGGCTGTTTGCATGCTGGCCAAGCCCCCCAGCTGGGACCCTCACCCCTTGGGAGTGTGGCCAGGCTTGGTGAGGGGCTGAGGGCTGTTTTCAGGCTGGCCACACCCCCTTCAGGGTGGGGGTCTTCGCTGGGGTGCCTGGCCAGCCTTGGTGAGGGGCTGATGGCTGTTTTCAGGCTGACCACAGCCCCTTCAGGGTGGGGGGTCCCGCTGGGGTGCCTGGCCAGCCTGGGTGAGGGGCTGATGTTTGTCTGCAGGCTAGCCACGCCCCCCAGTGACCCAAGCTTCCAGCCCCTCCTTTGTTTCTTTTTTTTTTTTCAGCGCCTCCTTGAGCTGAGGCCAGGGCTAGCTAAAAGCAAGTACCTGGGATTTATTTATCTTCTATAATTGAAACTTTGTAGCCTTGAGCGGAGGCCAGGGATGGCCAGGGACAGCCAGGGCAGGCGGGAAGCTTGGCTTCCTCCATCGCCAGGGGCAACCCAAGCCTCCTGCTCACTCCAGCTCTGTGGCTGCCACCATCTTTGTTGGGTTAATTTGCATACTTGCTCTGATTGGCTGGTGGGCGTAGTGGAGGTACGGTCAATTTCCATGTTTCTCTTTTATTAGATAGGATAACTGCATGTAAATCTATAAAAGTTTCATATAAAAAAGGGAGAATGAGAATGCTTTCTATATGAATGTGGAAAGATATCACTGTTAAGTGATAGGAAAGGGGTCAAAAGAATGTGAGTGTGTACATGCATAGAGAAATCTGGAAGGATACACATGACACTACTTAAAGTGACTCCCTGCAGGTGAGAAGAGGTAGATGGAGAAGGGGCAGGTAGAAGAGGTAAATACAATGCTTGGCTTTTGAACAATAGGAAAAACTACAATAAAAATTCTTCTAGCTGCTGTGTGGAGAGTGGATTAGAGGAGCCAAGGTTTGTACTGAAGAGACCAAAAAGGAGACTTCACCCAGTTAGAGAACAGCAGAGTTCTACACTCTTAATGCAGGCTAACCTGCTTTTTAAAACAAATCTATCCGCTCTCTGCTTAAAATCCTCTTCACCCGAGGATAAAGGCTAGCAGCTCAGCATGGTATTCAAGATATTTCACAGTGTGGTCCCCAGCTGACTTTCCCAGGCTCATCCTCTCTCACCGATCCTTGAATCATGAAGCTCTCCTTTGTTTGAACTCTTAAAGTATTATCGCACCTCTGTGCCTTTGCCCATGCTGTTCCTGCTGCATGTAATGCCCTTCCTGCACACCTCACCCTTACAATCTTCAACTTCTTAAGACCAAGTTCAAGTTTTTCCTTCTTTCTGGATGCTTCTCTGACCAATCCATCTCCTAATGCCCCATTCACAATTAATTGCTCTCTGTTGAGGGCTTCCAAGGCACTTTCTCTAACTGCCATTTTATTACTTGTGATATTGGCATATACTCAGTGTTATTAAATAATTAATTGAGTGGTTACTTGTTTAATATCCTTCTCCCCCACTAGACTGCCAGTTCCAGGATGGTAGGAACCATGTCTGCCACACCCCCTTCCTGTGACAGTGTCTAGAATCCTGGAGCCCACTGCTCCCACGCATGTTAAAGGAGCAGTGTTCTTTTTAAAATATATATAATATATATATAATTATATATATTTGATTTAAGAGAGAAAGGGAGAAGGAGAGGGAGATAGAAACATCAACAAAGACAGAGAGTCATTGATTGGCTGCCACCTGCATGCCTCATACTAGGGATTGATCCTACAACCCAGGCATGTGCCCTGACTGGGAATCCAACTGGCAACCTTTCAGTGCTCAGTACCTGGTTTGTTTTTTTGTTGTTATTGTTTTTTTGTTTTTATTTAAACCTCACAACGGGTCTATTAGATGGATACTAGTATGATTCCCATTTACAGATGGGGCAATTGAGGCTCATAGACCTGAAGCTATTTGTCCAAAGTCATATGGTAAGCAAGTGACAGAGCAGGCTTTGAACCCTAAAGCCCAGTTTTCTAGACTTCTTCCTTTGAGGGGTGGGATCTTCCTTTGAGGGGTGGATCTGCCCCTAGACCAAACTGAAACTTGGTCTAGTTCCACAGTCCTCTTTGCCAAGATGAGTTCCTGCCAACTCTATTGGAGGCTCCAAGCACTTGATGGATGTTCCATACCCATCAGCGGGGGCCTCCAGCATCAGCTGGCATCAGTCGGGAGTTTTTCTGACTTCTCCTTCCTGCTGCCCTAGATGAGATGCTAGGCCCTGAAGCAGAGTGCAAGTAGAACATGAATTCTGCTGACAGGGTAATAACAAGGCTTCTAAATCAGCATTTGGGCTTTTTGCTTTACATATATTAGTCAGATTACATGTCAGGAATTAATACACATTATAAACCAGATGTGTCGGTTACATATTTCTCTCTGGAACATCTCTTGGGTGCCTCCTGAAACTGCTACTTGTATTAACCACACATTCTTCCCACTATGCTTGCCATGGTGGGGCCACACTGTCAGCAGAAGGGCCGGGAGGGATCAGGAAGGATGGGAGACATAGAGGAGCAGTAATGAACCAGAAGCTGGTTTTTTTACTTTGGAATCAGACCCAGCTGCACTGGATTTCACAGCCACTTCTGTATCTTTCTGCTGTGCAAGCTTTGGCTTTCAGGTTGGTGTCCCCAGTGCTTAGCCAGGGTAAGCATTGGGGACACCATGGCACATAGTACCTACTCAGAGGTGGTGGTAGAGGCTGCTTATTGCCTGCATTATGTCTATTCTCTTCTTGTTTCCGATGAACAAAACCCTGACATCATTTGGGAATGCAATGTACCAAGCTAAAAATACCTTCCCAATTTCCTTGTGGCTAGGTATGGGTGTGTGAACCAGCTATGGCCAATGAGATAGAAGAAGAAATATGTTGGGGATTTCTGGGACCATCACTTACTTCTTTGCAATTCCATCACTTTTCTTCCTTCCTGGAACATAGTTGTGAGGATCACAGCTGCAGCCATCTTGCAACCATGAGGTGATAAGCATGAAAACAAAAGCTGGCATGCTAGACTGGAGGTGTGAAAAGATGGGAGGATTCTGGAATCATGTGGCTGTATCTGAGCTTCGGTACCAGACATGTTGTGATATAAGAAAAATAAGCCATCATCTTCAGTTTGCAGTTATCAGGAGTTACTGCACTCCTGATACATTTGCTTTCCAAACCCCTGGGATCCACAGAGAAGCCACTCTTGGTGAACCTCCTCAGTCCTTGCCTCTCTTTTCTGAATTGTGCCTATCACCACATTCTTGTCCATACCTGCCTCTCAGAGAGTTTTTACTGGGAAGCAGTGTACCACAGCCACAGCTGATTGATTCAGTGGGTAAATCTGACCCTGAGAATTTTAACTGGACCCAGAGATTTATTCAGAACACACAAACTGGCAACTGCAGCCCATCCTGGCCCTGGGAGGTATTTGCTTGTACATTATTTTTTTAGATTATTAATATTAGAAAACATCTGACTTCTACAAAAATCTGGATTTCTGACTTCTCTTGAAATAGTGGAAAGTCTGGCATCACCAGGCTTGGCAAGGAAGGAAGGCTGCTGAGATGTGGCTATTCTCTCTAGACAGGCACACACTCTTCCATATTCTATAGTTTCCACCCTGCCCCAGTGCATTCTTACACCTGGCTCTACTTCCACTTATTACTGCTGCCTGCCTGGCTCCTGTAGGCACCTGAGTTAAGACATCTGCTTTAGCCTCCATTAGGCCCTTGAATCATGATGATGAAAATAATGCTGTTGATAAAGATAACGATAGTAACAATTATCAACGGTTACTATGAGCCAAGCAGCATGATGATGGCTTTACATACATTATCTTATTTAGTCTTCAAAACAAGAAGAAGGCCCTATGAGCAGTGTATAGATAAGGCAAGAGGTGCAGTAACCTGACCAAAGCCTCACAGTTTGTAAGCTGTACAGAATTCGAATCCAAGCATTCTGATATCAAAGTGGGCACTTTCCAACTAACAGGCTATACAGCTTTCCCACGAATTAAGGCAGAATTATAGCTGAAAAAGGACATGGCAGATGCACAGAGAGGGTAAGAGGCACCAGAGTGGGAGGCAGGGAGTGGTTCCCTTGGTCCCTGGCTGTTTTCTGGTTCCTTATGAGGCCTGGATGCACTCCACACTTGCACTCCAAGGAAATAACCACCAGTTGGGATTCATAAATGCAAGCAGTAGAAACTGACTGGTAGATTTAAGAGTAATCAGTAGAAAAGATACTGGGGAGCTTTTGAATTGCTGGAAAAGCTGGAGAACCAGACCTGGCTGCCAAACTGGCAGAAACCTGGGGCTAGTCTGGTGAGAACTCTGCTGCCCCCACCACAGACTGCCAGACCGTTTAGCTCACCTCTCTGACCCTGCTAACACGTCATACTTGGACACTAGGGACTGCCATTGGCCTTGCTGCCTGGGCTGCCCCAGAGACAGGATATTGCTGCTTCTATGGCTGCCACCATCAGATTTGGCCTCTCCTTGGTCCTTGTGTCTTCATGTCACTGGCTTCTCATTCAAAGTCCAGTGTGATTCTCTGACTGACTGAGCCCAGGTCACATGTCCAAACCCTTAGCTGCAAGGGAGGCTGGGAAAGCAAGTAGTAGTAGCCCTTATACATTCTACATTGAGAAGTGAGTTCTACTTCCCAGGAAGACTCACATGGTGGGAAATTCTCCAGATGTAAGTATGAGTCTGGGCAGCCAAAAGAGACAACTATCCATGAAAACTTTTAACCTACCTAAATAAAGTGCTATATCATTCAGGATTGCATTGGGAAAGGGATGACACACTCAAATGGAGTAATCAAGGAGCAATTAATAAAGAAAGAACTTATAAAGGTGCAAGAAGAATTAAGGGAAACCAGTAAAGGATGGGGAAGTACCCCAGAGTTTGGAGGGACATTATTATTCCAGGCCTCATTTCTCTAGTCTCCTGCAGGTACCTCCCACAGGCAAATCCAAATGGAAGTTAGAGAATGAAGGATCCTGTTGACATATTTCATAGAGGTGAGCCTCTGTGACATAGCCTCCCCAGGTGGAGAGTGTGGAGAGTGTGGAGAGTAGATCTGTAGAACTCTAGAATAGCCTACAACCCATGGTGTGATCTCAGTTCTTTCAGTTAATTACTCTGACCCAGTGTCTTCACTTTAAAGTGAGGAGCCCTGATAATTTGTAGTTCTCTCAAGTCTTTCTGCTGAATTGTAATTTCTTCCTTTTTTCTATGTGGCCTTAGGGATTCTCCTTTGCTGCAGGTAGAAACAATTCTCCATCCAGTTCCCCCAATTCTGATTTGGTGACTCCTCTGGAAGTTTGTCATACCAGCAACTTTTTTCACCCATTTTTTCAATATATCTTTTTATTATTGATAGTATTACAGATAGCCCCCATTTCCCCCACTCCTACCAGTCCCTAGGCCCCCACACCCCTCCCCAGGTCTTCACTACCCTATTGCTCATTTCCACGGGCTATGCATATAAGTTCCTTTGTTTATCTCTTCTCGTCCCCCCAACCACACATCGAGGTATGTCAATCTGTTCCATGCCTCCCTGCTTCAGGTCTTATTTTGTTGGTCAATTCATTTTGTTCATTAGATTCCATAAAGAAACAGCTTGTCTTTTTAAGGCATAAAATGTCTGCCCAGATCTCAAGAGCTACCTTGATGGGCTGTTTCTTTATCCTCTCACAACTTGATCCTCCAACTAAATACCCATTCTGGCTTCCCACATTCCCCTTTGAGTGATCATTTCTCCGTGACCCAGATCTCTCCTATTGCAAAGAACAACAGCATGTCTCTACCTTAATTGCACTTCGGTGACTCCACTGCCAGCATGATTTGAAATTGTTCTTGCCTAGATTTCTGATGGAAAAAGCAAAGTTTCTCCTCATTCTTTAAAGTTTTGAGTGGATGACTTAAATAGATGAGCAATGAAACTATGAAGACTGAGCTCAAAGGAGTGACTTTTAACATTGTGCTCATATAAAATTTATGCATAGTTTTTAGGCAATGCATTTAATAAGTGATCACAAATGATTAATGTGTACATATATAACAAGTGACAATGAAAAAATTAGATCACAGTTCTCAGGGAGTCGTGGCAGTGTTGTGGACGCTGATATTCCATACAGATACTCCACCACCACCACCCTTGAGGAATGAAGGACTCATTCCTCTAGTTGCTAGGAATACTGTTGGCAGATGGCCCCTAGACGTAAGGCCTCTTTGGGGATCTCTTTGCTGCTTTTTTGAGGCAGCCTGTATACAATGATTGATCAACTTGGGAGCAGAGAGGCCTGGTCCTTTTGCCCCAACTCAGGACAACTTTGAAGACAAACTTCAGAATTTCCCATGGGGTCAGTAAAAGCCTTTGTTCTGACATTATAATTCAGACTTCCCCCTTCTGTTTTTTGTTTTGTTTGTGTGGTTTTTTTTTTTTAAATATATTCTTATTGATTTCAGAGAGAGAGAGGGAGAGATAGAAACATCAATGATGAGAGAGAATCACTGATTGGCTGCCTCCTGCAGGGGGATCGAGCCTGAAAACCTGGCACATGCCCCTAACTGGATTCGAACCTGGGAACCTTCAGTCCGCAAGCCGATGCTGTAACCACTGCGCCAAACCAGCTAGGGGTCCTTCTGTTTCTTCTTTTCTCTTCCACAGCTGTTGATCCCAAGAGTACTCCCTAAATAACTTCCCACTTGCTAATCTCCATGTCAGAATCCACTTTGCAAAGAATGCAGCCTGCTATCCTCCACATACCCCTTCTTATATCCACGCCCATTGGAATGTGATTTTGCAGCTTCTCCAATCAAGAGGAGGCTTTTTCTTCACCCCTTGAATCTAGGCTGGCCTGTGACTTGCTTTGGTTAACACAATGAGGCAAAAGTGATACAGTACCAGCTCTGAGCCTGAGCCTTCAGAAGACTTGCATGCTTCTGCTCTCACTCTTGGAGCCCTGCCACCACCATGAAAATAAGCCCAAGCTAACCTGCCTGGAGCATGAAAGACATGATCAAGTTATCGCTGTTCCCCAGCTGACATCCTACCAACCCCCAGAAGCAGAGCCATCTAGCTGACCACAATGCATGAATGAACTTAGCCAGGACCAGACATACTACTTAACTGAGCCTGGCCCAAATTGCTGAGCCAGAATATCATGAGCTAATAGTGTTGTTTTAAGCCAGTTAAGTTTTGGGTGCATTTGTTATATAGCAATTCCTAAATGATTCAAGAGAGAAACGTGTTTGAGAAACCACTTTGACAAGATACAATAGAAAGTAAAACCGTAGAAGCAGGAGCATCAGGCCCCAAACAACACAAGGGATGATTGATTAAGCGGCTTTCCATGAGAAAACAGGAAAAATTCATATTTTGACCCTGTGAAGAAGGTAGAAAGATAAGGGGGTAGAGGCATAAAAAATAGAAAAGGAGAAAATTGGTAAGTGACTGTGCACAATATGGGTAGAAGCTGCAGCAGGAATACCCCAGAGGGTCTGAGTCCATATGCATGGAGGTGGAGTGGCAGGGCATTTAAGCACAGACAAGCCTAGTAGTTATTTTGAACTTCTTTGCATTTCTTTGATGTAACCATTTCTCTGTTTGTTTGCATCTCATTCAGTCTTCTAAAATCCTACGTAACAGGAACTCTTCTACTTTGCTGGTGGAAGTGTAAAACTGGCACGGCCACTTTGGAAAGCAATTTGGTAGTATTTATTTAGTGAAGTACAACATGTGCATGCCCTTTGACCCTACAATTCTACTTACAGGTTTTTACAGAAACTCTTGCACATGCACACCAGGAGACACATTCAAGAATGTTTGCTCTTCACAGCATTGTCTGTAATAGAGGAAATTTGGAAAAACCTTAATTGCCTACCAGTAGAGCTATTTAGGTAGATGAATTTCTAAATATCCTATATAATAAAAGGCTAATATGCAAATTGACTGAATGGCAGAACTAACGATCGCTATGATGCACACTGACCACTAAGGGGCGGTCGCTCAACATAGGAGCTGCCCCCTGGTGGTCAGTGCACTCCCACAGGGGGAACGCTGCTCAGCCAGAAGCCCGGCTCATGGCTGGCAAGCGCAATGGCAGTGGCAGGAGCCTCTTCCGCCTCCGCTGCAGCGCTAAGGATGTCCGACTGCTTAGGAAGCAGGCCTAAGCCATCAGTCAAACATCCCCCATGGGATCCCAGACTGCAAGAGGGTGCAGGCTGGGCTGAGGGACGCCCCCCTCCCCCGAGTGCACAAATCTCGTGCACCGGGCCTCTGCCGTGATGCACACTGGCTAGTTACAAAGAAACGGCAATGCAGACCTGGTGCCTACAAAGGAACACTCGGCTTCCCCTAAGTGGGACACAGGCCACGCCACCTCCCGGAGTGACAGCCCACCAAATCACAGCCGATGCTGCCGAGACCCCAAGGCGCAAAATGCAGCCCACAGCCCAGTCCAGCCCAGAATGGTTGCTGTGGGCACTGGGTAATGACGTCATGTAGCAATGCCCAGTTTCCTCTCCCTAGTGACTAGCCTTCTTGGAGTTTCTTTAGCCCAGGAACATGACTTGCTTTATAGCCAGGTGCAAACATTTTACACTTTAACCAAATGTCTATGAAGCGTTTTCCCATGCCTCATCTCATTTGATCCTCACAGAAGTCCTGGATTAGGTAGATAGGAGACTCAATGGAATCCTATTTTCTTTTCATAAACTGGAAAACGAAGATTTAGAAAGTTTAGAAACTTGACCCGATTGAAAAGAAGTAAGAAATGGTGGACCTTGAAAATGACTTCAGTCTACACAGAATGTAGTCAAACACTACTGCAGTTAAATATTTTACCCTTTGTTCTCCCTGAGTAATCTACAATAATAATCTGCTTCGTGTTGATATTTACTGCTGTGTTGCTGACAATTACCTGAAAGAGAAGTTGGGGTGCTTCACTGGGATGGAAAAAGTTTAGCTAAATCAGAAAGCAGGTCTAATTAAGCAAGTTTATTCTATATCTATAAAAGGCTAAGTTGACTCACACATGCGCGATATATAAAAGGCTAAGCTGACTCACTGGCGCCAATCGCACACATGTGTTTCCAACTGACATTATCAATCGTGAATTTGGTTGTTTTTGTTGACATTCTGAAGCTTAAAGAAAGTGGCAGCGTTGCATGGAAGTAACAATGGTGATTAAATATGATCATAATAGTGATCCGGTTAGATATAATTATCCCTGTTTAACCAAAGTTGCCGTCATATTCAGAAACAAAGATGGAAGACCTCCTTTTGAAAGGGACTTGCTCATTCATTGTAAACCAGATCCCAATAATCCGAATGCCACTAAAATGAAACAAATTAGTATCTTATTCTTTTCCCACATGGTGAAAAAGGCTGGGGAACGGATATTGCATTAAGACTCAGAGACGACAGTGTAATTGACAATAATACTAGATTCAACGGATGATGCCGAAAAGGAAAATTTTCCCTTCGAATTTCTTAAAAGTATTACTCCTTCGGGAATGCCGTGTCATAAATTAGAATTGAAAGTAGGTGCAATCATCATGTTACTGAGAAACCTTAATAGTAAATGGGGTCTTCGTAATGGTACTAGATTTATTATCAAAAGATTGTGACCTAACATAATCGAAGCTCAAGTATTAACAGGATCTGCGGAGGAGAGGTTGTTCTGATTCCAAGAATTGATTTGCCCCCGTCTGACACTGGCCTCAGTTAGAATAGGTTTAATCAATTTATCAGTCATTGTTTTTATCAATGTTGTTTTTGTTATTTTTATATCATGTTTTTATTCTTTTTATATAATGTCTTTGTTGTTGTTATATCATGTTGCTAGTTTATTTATTAATCAATTTATATATTATTTTCATATACATTTTACTAATTTTCTTTCATCTCTGACACTTCTATTATAGAGAAAGGGAAAATAGCGATATTAAAATATTTCTTCTAATTAATTTCCTTTTAATGTGCACGAATCCGTGCACCAGGCCACTAGTATACAGTAAAAGTATAAACTCAAGATTTGTACCTGGGGGGCAAGTAAGGGCTGGGAGGAAGGAGGTTGGGGGTGGGAGATATCTGTAATACTATCAATAATAAAAAATATATTTTAAAAAAAAGATTTGGAAGGACAAACACCAAATTCCTGATGGTGGATTCCTTTGGGAAGGGAGATGTACATAGATTTCACTTTTAACCCTATCAGATTTTTAAAAATCAGAAGCAAATACTATAAAATGATAAGATTAAATTCTGAGAGTTAGAGAACATGGGTTTGTTAGATTGTGCTGTTCTTTCCTGTATTTAAAATTTTTACCAACTGAGAAAAAAATCTAATTATACCCATGAATGCTTTTTGTGATGAGTGGTTATTTGTCTGTGTGTGTGGCTGAGTTTCACATCTGGGTCACAGAGATTCATGCCAGAACCAGGCCTTCAGAGGCAAATGTTATTGAGCACGTGAACCCCCTGGGGGTCTCTAGACTCTTGGAGAGAGCTCTGTGGACCTATAATACGAGTCAGTCTTACTAAGATCGCCCATGGTGAGAGACTTGAGAGTACATCTGGATTACGTGTTTAATTGTTACAGACACTGACACCAATGGCAAGCTGGTCTCATAAATTAAATGAGTGGTGGAAAAACTTACTTTGTTAATTTCCAGTGTCTATGATCAGGCTAGTATGAATGGTTTCCCCTAATTCTGTGTATAATCTCACACACTTTTAAAGGAAAGTTTCTGGAAATGACTGAATTATGGGTATTGGTTGATGAAACAGACAGATCTTAAAAAACGAGAACTCATCAGGGGAGCAGTGAGTGAATGAAGAGTGAAGGTGTGGCTCAGTGGATAGAGCATCGGCCAGCACACTGAAGAGTCAAGGGTTCATTCCCCATCAAGGGCACATACTGGGTTGCAGGTTCTTTGATATCGATGTTTCTCTCTCTCTCTCTCTCTCTCCCCTCTTTCTCCCTTCATTCCACTCTCTCTTCAAACCCCCGCTCCCCCCCCCCAAAAAAAAAAAACAACAACAAACAAACAAGAATGAAGAGAAGAGTCACAAAAAGAGAGCTCTTAGGAGCTCACTGACTTCCCTGGTGCTGTGCTCTGGACCCATTTTGGGTGCCTAATTCATTCTCACCTACTGTAACCTCTGGCTAAATTTTCTTTCTAAAAACTCTAAATGGAGCCAGGCCTCACTTTGATTTCTGTTTTGGGCACATAATTTTACAGATATACTAGCCGTGTGATCTTGAAGAAGTCACTGAACTCTGCTAAACCTCA
Organism: Eptesicus fuscus; assembly: GCF_027574615.1. NCBI lineage: Eukaryota > Metazoa > Chordata > Mammalia > Chiroptera > Vespertilionidae > Eptesicus > Eptesicus fuscus. The sequence goes on along the minus strand of NC_072484.1, from coordinate 34,235,766 downwards.
AGTTTTCTCACCCATAAAATATGGATTGTAACCATTGCCTCCCCCACAGAACTGTTTTTAAAAGATTAAATAATGGATGTGACAGTGGATTTGCAACCTGTAAGGCTCTATTCGAAACAGTTGTAAATGATTCCTCAACTCAAGAGAGCAACTGCTGTAGAGTCTCTTTTATTTCTTTAAATTAAATCCAAAAGTGACAGGAACTACCACCCCTACAAGATTGGCAGGAAGTCTAGGATCACTACTGTTGCTGTTGCTCCTCCCCTCCAAAAGAGGCGCTATCATATTGTGGCTCACCTGTGTCCTTAAGTGCTGCTTCTCCAGGCTGCAGCCACATCTCTCCCCTCCCAGCTCCCAGCATCCACTACTGTGGTTCTTAGATGGAGGTTCCTCCACTGCTGTGGGCCATGTTTGACACCAGTTACCAAGTCACAGCTCTTGTACCCAAACAGCCATTTACCTCTAGAGTACAGATGCCCAGGAGGCTTTGTGCCAAAGTTAGTTAGCTATCGTTCCCTTATAAAAACCACAATTATCTTTCTCTCTTTCCAGCTTAAGGATTGGGTCCATTTCTTCTGGTGGGGTTTATAAAGACACAGAAAAATGTAAAGAAAAAATATCAATAATCCATATTTTGCCATGGTCTGTCTTAGCATATTTTCTTCCAGTCATTTAGAAACTTAACTCTATAGTTTTGGGAAAATTATACAACCCTATCTAAAGAATTCAAATTAAGCAGAAAAGCCGGAAGGTAAAAGCAGAAAAAACAACAACAAAAAACCCCACACTAGATTCTGTGGTCTAGAAATTACAAGAGATGAGCATTATCTGAAACATCTCTCTATGCCAATATAAAAGTAGGAGGATGAGATAGAAATATTTTATTAAAATGAGATTATATTATAGGTTCACTTTTTAAAAAATATTACATTTATTTTATTATAATTTATTAGAAGAAAGAGAAACTAAAGGAATTGCTGAAAGTCAAATAAAGTTTCTTGCCCTGGCTGGGTAGCTCAGTTGGTTAGAGGGTTGTCCATACACCAAGGTTGCAGGTTCGATCCCCAGTCAGGGTACATACAAGCATAAACCAATGAATGCATAAGTAAGTGGAAAAACAAGTCAATGTATCTCTCTCTCTCTCAAATCAATTTTAAAAATTTAAATAAAGTTTCTATTTTAATTTCTTAAAATAGTCTTCTAAATTTATAAAGAAGAGCCCGTGCCCTGGCTGACACTGCTCTATGGTTAGAGCGTGGGCCCGTGCACTGAGGGTCGCAGGTTCCATTCTCGGCCTAGTTGGGGCATGTGCATGTGTGGGAGGCAACCAATTCATGTGTCTCTCTCACATTGATGTTTCTCTCTCTCTCCCCACCCCCCTGTCTAAAAATCAATGGAAAAATATCCTCTGGTGAGGATTAACAACAAAAAATAAATACATTTATGAGGAAGAGATTATAAAAACATTAAAGTTGTGGTCATTATGCTTTTATTTTAAATTTTATGTTTCAGTTTGTCTATCTCCCCACTTTGAAAAATTATGACATTAGCACTCTTACCTTTCTCTTTTTACTCCCCCAATTTTTTTTATTATTTTAAAATTTTTTATAAAGTTATTTATTCCTATTTTTATTTTTTATTGTTTAAAGTATTACATATGTCTCTTTTTTTTTATAGCAAAGGTGGAAATTTATTGAAGAACAAATAGACTCCCACGTGGGGAGGGGGAAAAGTCCCCCAAAGTTATTTTTAAAAAATATATTTTATTGATTTTTTTACAGAAAGGAAGGGAGAGGGATAGAGAGTTAGAAACATTGTTGAGAGAGAAGCATTGATCAGCTGCCTCCTGCACACCCCCTACTGGGGATGTGCCTGAAATCAAGGTACATGCCCTTGACCGGAATCGAACCTGGGACCCTTCATTCCCCAGGCTGACGCTCTATCCAGTGAGCCAAACCGGCTAGGGCCCCCAAAGTTATTTTTTAAAACAATATTTATAGTGGGGGGTTTTCTAGAGTAATTTATTTATTTTTAGAGGAGAGAGAAACATCGATGTGAGAGTGGAACATCAATCGGCTGGCTCCTGCTTACCCCCTACTGGGGATCAAGCCCACAACCTCAGCACGTGCCCTGAACAGGAATTGAACCAGCAATCTTTCCGTGCTCGGGATGATGCCCAACCAACTAAGCCACACTGGCCAGGGCTACAAAGTTATTTTACAATTTACAAAATTTTAATCAATTTTACTGTGTTTTAAGTCCAGGGATTTCTTTCAATGCATATATATATTTTTTTATTATTGAGTTACCCACATACCATAAAATTTACCATTTTAAAGTGTACAATTTAATGGGTTTTAGTATACTTATGAAATTGTACAACCATCACCACTATCTAATTCCAGAATATTTTATTATGCCAAAAAGAAACCCTGTACCCATTTGTAGCCACTTCCCATTAATAATGTTTATATTGATAAGATTTTGAAATGATATTTTTGATATGTAGGATTAAATAAAATATATTATGAAATTAATATCACCTGTTACTTTGTATTTTTTTATGTGACTATTAGAGGAACTGCTTTAGAAAATTTGAAATTACATATGTGGCTCGCATTTGTGGCTCATGTTATATTTCTATGTATCCTATATATTTCTAGAAATATATACTCTATTTCTAGTGCTGACCTAAAGTTTAGAAACCCAAAATGTCTGATACCTTCCTGGTCATGGGAGTGGTTGGGAGTTACCTCGTATGCCCTTCCCAAGAAAAAGGTGATTTGCTGGTAACTGTTTTATCAAGACAAGAAAACACACAAATTAAGTCTTCCCCAGGTCACTGTGCTAGTGAAATCATCAGTGGGTCATCTTAGTATATATCTACAAGTTCAAGTTATCATGACCTGGTGTCCCCTGATCTCACCTTCACTTATTTTGGAACGAAGTCCTCAAGTTCTGGTACCTACCAGCTGGGTCTACAGCTTCACTCTGAGGCACCCTGCATTTGAGTAAAGATTTATTCTCAGAATTGGCTCTTCTAACCTTTGCAAAGGATTTGCCAAATGCATCTCAAGATGAAGACAGGCTCCCTCACCCCTTTTTCTTTCCTTTCTTTCATTTTTTAATTTGTAAGGTGACGTAAATTTCCCTTCATCTTCCCCAAGGTGAAAGTGTAAGTGAGTAATGCCCACCAAAAAATATAAACCTTGAGGAGCTCAAACCATTTATATGAGGAAAACTTCAAATATCCATTCCAGGTCACACGCAGGCCACCCAGAGAGAGGCATCCATTGTGAAATTCAATTACCAGCCCTCATTCAGCTGCTCCCTGGAAGACCAATTAATTTCCCCCCTTTTCTGCATGTGGAGCCTCTTTATAAAGCTTCAATTAAGGGTTTTCCTGAGGCAAAGCCTGTTTTCCCTTTTAGGTAAATAAAATGAACAGGAAATGTACCCTTTCTTTTTTGCTATGGGAGAGGCACCCAGGGGTGACAAAGAGCCAACATCTTGTAGACAGAGCCTCTCTTTCAAGTCTCTACCAGGCAGCACCCTGGGTTTGCCCTGAGAGTAGAAATCCTGGCATGATTCCTTCTTCCACATTGGTTGAGGATCTCCTCTGGGCCAGATGCTGGGGAAACCACAGAGAACAAACCCCCTGCAAGCCTGTGTACGGTCCAACGACTACGAGACAAGGCCTAACAACAAAATTAGCATCATGGGGTGCTGTGAGGGAAAGGGACAGCTGTGTGACAGCAATTAGACACCTCATCTAATCGTCACTTTTTGTATTCACGTTTTACTTATTCTTCCTTTACTTTATTGTAGTTTATTTTTTAGTATATTTTGCTACAGAACTCTTCCAGTGAAGCAAATTTCAAGATGAATCAGTGGAGCTGCCCTGGTTGAAGGAGGATGGGTGAAACAAAGCCTCCCAGAGCGAATCTTCCCCTTGCTACCTAATGCAGCCCTGAGTTTCCACCAGGCACAGTTTAAAAACAACTGGGTTGAGAAATTATCTCCAGAATGCCCCTCTTGACTATTCCATGGGAGCCTTCCCCAAGGTGGAGCCTCAGCCTCCCAGTGGCAACATTAGTGGTAACTATCTCAGTCAGATTGTTGGGAGAATTAAATGTAAAGTGCTTGCATAGGGTGTGGGACATAGTAGGTGCACGATAAATGGCCATCTCATTATTATGATTCAATCTTGGACTCTGAGACACAGTTTTTCCCTGATGGAGCTCACACACTGACAAATGGGTTGTGCCCTGACCCATGTGTCTGGATTTCTGTCCTAGTCACCTGCCCTGTCCCCAAGACTTTTGAGTCTGGTTCTGGGCTGGAAGACTTCTGACCCCCTTTCACAGGGAGGACAGTTTTCCAGGCTCCAGCTCTGATTTGAATAGGTCTTTTCTTAGTTCCAATCACTGTTTCACAGGACCATGAAGCCACACCTCCTGACCTGCTTGAATATTAAGACCTCTTTCCCTAGTCTCTGAAGTGCATAGATTTACGTGTAGGAGGAGGTGGGGGGCTACTGCAACATCAGCTTAAAGTAGAACTGTTCCTGCTTTAAGTTCACCCTGATTTTCAGGCACTTGGGGATTTCCCTTTTCTCCTTTTAAACTCAGCTATGTGTTTACAAGATACGTTTTAAGACTTTTATCCAGCCTTTCTCTATGCATGTAGTTAAAGCAAGGGTCTACATAAACCTGGTAGACCACAGTGCCCAATTCAGAGTTCTCACTTTCAAACAACTGTGTAAAGATTTCATGGTCCCTTTTATTATCTTGCTCTACTAAAAGCCTGATTCTCTTTCTTCTAAGGAAAGGCCATCAATACTTATTCAGCTATAGATTTCACGTGGGGGTTATGTCCTAATTTCAACACTATAAGGTGAAAATTACTTATTGTCAAAATTACTACTGAAAATCCTGCATAAATTGCCTTTTAATCTTTGAAAATTAACTTCTTTGGGAATTAACTTCTTTGGTTTCTCTTCCCATTCAGCTGTGACTCTCTTTCCCTGGTACAGTGAGAACCCAGGACTAGTGAGAAAGGAAATGAGGAGGGTAACCTAAAATAATACAGTTACCTAAAAATGGAACCTATGTAATTTCTACTGTATCTATCATAGTCTTTACATGCCTACAATAAGATTTAGCATTTCTTTTTGTGATTAAAATTGCCTTTCAAGGAGGGGGGTCAGTTAACTGAAAGGCCTTTGTGTTTGGCTGAGCACCTTGGAGGGGGGTTGTCGGGTGTGCTTGTGCAGGGAATAAGGGCTGGGGAGAGCAGACTTATTCCACATACCAGAAAGAGAAGAATTTGGACAGGGGTGATGGGGGTGAGCCAAGGTAAAGGTTGAGAAGAAGACATGGAGTGAAGGGGAAGGGAGCGAAGCAAGGAGCAGAAAGAAGGTGAGAAGGTGAAGATCATATGGGGTGACATGGTGAGGAGCTGTCATGGGAGGCATGGCTGAGGCTTAGGAAGTGCCATGTCTAAAGGTCAACTTACAGCCATTTGTGTAAGAAGCAGTAAACCCCTTCTCCCCATTGCACCCGAATGTTTTTAGTAAACCGTGCTAAACTTACCAAAAAATGTTTTTGATTGGGAGTTCATGTGTGGGAATTAAGGAAGGGATGAGATTTCACATCTGAATCAACTTAGTGCAGAATCACAATAGATAACCTGTCTATTTTGGGTGCTTTACACATAGTAACTAACTCCATCTTTATAACAACCTTAAGAGGTAGGTGTTATTATCATTTCTATTTTACAGATGAGGAAACTGAGGCCCAAAGAAATGAACTTGCCCAAGATCACACCTAGAGTAAATATTGAAGCTGAGATTTTAAAAAGTTTGTGCCAGAATCCACACCCTTAACCACTGAACCCCACCACCTCCCAATATAGACATACCAGAAGTCTGGAGTCAGAGGTATAGGAAGTGCTTCATAAAATAGACTTTCTCTAGCACTTTCTAACAGGTACTGTTCTAAGCCCTGAACAAGCATTAATTTGCATAGAAGGGCAAGTGTAAGATTTGAACTCATCTTGGGCCAAGCTCAAGGGGCTGGCAGACCCAGCTAAAATGTTGGATTGTATCTTTTCTCATTGACTATTTATAGCTACTGTATGTGGTTGGCACTATCCCCATGAACGGATGTGAAAACCCAGGGTTAAGGAGGTGACATTCCCTGCCCAAGGTCACAGGAATGGGATAGATTCACCTCAGGAAGCAAGAACATCCAATAGTAATGGACAAGCATCATTTGGGACTACACAGAACCAGTCTTCAAAAGCGTCACAGTATGACTTTAAGAAGCAATGGCTATAGTCGACTGATGAGACTTCGTGGTTTTTCTCTGTGACATTGGAATTTTATCTTATCTTAGCTGGTTTGGCTCAGTGGAGAGAGCATTGGCCTGTATACAGAAGAATCTCAGGTTCGATTCCAGTCAAGGGCACGTCCCCTAAACCCAGGCTCAGGGGGCCCCATCCAGATGATACTGCCAGCCCCAGAGGAACTCTTGGAAAATTTTGAGGTAGGCGTTTCTGGCAACTGGAACTCAACACAGGACCAGTTCTGGGCTTAGGGCACCAGGCTTGAATAGCACCACCAGCCCCATCTGGTCCAGATATACCAGAAAGAGACTTCCTTTAAGGAAGGCATTCTGTCAGATCCCTCAGGCCTGAGCCTGGAGACCTCACTTACCTGGGTCTCTAGGAAGTACTAAATGGGAGCTAGCTAGGTGTGGAAGCCAGATTCACAGTTCAGCTTCACACATTTACTGAGCACCTGCTAAGTGCCAGGCACTGGGTGGGGACAAATTAGAAATGCACGAGGCCACAGTGCATTGCATATCGAGGTGCTGTCAGAGAAATTACCCACTGGCTGCATGGCATTGTTCCACTCATTTCTAATAGATTCCAAATTGCCTGAAATAGAGAGCAGCCCCATTCATCCAGGGACCTGTTTACATCTCACTGCATCCATTATTTCATTCCATTCCATAAATAGTAAATAACAGAAAACATCGAGGTTTATTCCATGCATTCCAGGCATTTGTTTATACCTCATTAGTTTCTAGACAGAGCTCTTGGGTGAAGACAGTGAGAAGCCCAAAGAGGTGAATCATGAGGGGCCCAACCCAGGACTAGAGTTGTCAGGGAAAATAATTCTCTTTCTTGTCTCTTTCCACATGGGTTCCTTTCATACCTCACACCTTAATAAAGACTCCACTGGTTATAAGGAGAAATCTTTTCAAAAAACGAGACCCCCTTATCCTAGCTGGTTTGGCTCAGTGGAGAGAGCATTGGCCTGTGTACAGAAGAATCCCAGGTTCGATTCCAGTCAAGGGCACGTACCTGGGTTGCAGGCTCCTCCCTGGTCTGGGCCCTGGTGGGGCGAGTGCAGGAGGCAACCAATCGATATGTTTCTCTCACATCGATATTTCTCTCTGTCTTTCCTTCTCTCTTCCACTCTCTCTAAAAATCAATGGAAAAATATCCTGGGGTGAGGATTTAAAAATGAGACTCCCGAGGTCTGCCCTGAAGAGGCAGAGATCATCATTAGCTAGATAACTATGGGCTCTTTTGTTCATCTGGAAAAAAGAAGCAAGGTGAGGATACAAGGTTTTTTCTTGAAGAACATGTCTCATATTCCCTAATACAAAACAATGAGAAAATGGAAACTAAAATTTGACACTGACTTTGTGAGCCATCTTTCAAAAGATGCATTCCAGAGTTTGATAAACACTTACTTCTCACAGTCATTGTTCAAACGACGGCACTTCAGTAATGCAGGCACAGTTGAAGGGTCACCCCATGATACCTGATCCAGGGGGAATGAGAGAATAAATAAGCTTAAGGCAGTGTCCTCAAGTCTGGCAGAACATAGAATCTTAAAAAAAGAAAAAGCCCAGTGGGTGGGTGGCAAGAGATTAACCAAAGAACTTATATGCATATATGCATAACCCTTGGACACATACAATAGCATGCTGAATGCCTGGGGTCGGGGGAGGGGGCGGGCTAGAAGGGGTCAATGGTGGAAAAAAGGGTACAGCTGTATTACTTTCAACAATAAAGATTTTTTTAAAAAAAATTTTAAAGCCCAGACCCGCCACCTGGCATGGCTCAGTGGTTGAGCATCGACCTATGAACCAGGAGGCCACGGTTCGATTTTGGTAGGGGCACATGCCCAGGTTGTGGGCTCGATCCCCAGTGTGGGGCATGCAGGAAGCAGCCGCTCAATGATCTCTCTCATCATTGCTGTTTCTATCTCCCTCTCCTTCTCCCTTCCTCTCTGAAATGAATTAAAAAAAAAAATAAATAAAAGCCCAGACCCCACCCCAGACCAATTACATGGGAATCTCTGAGGGTGGGGTCTGGGCACCTGTGTGCTTTAAAAGCTCCCTGGTGACTCCATACCTGTCTTCATCTTGCTCCTGAGTACAGAGGAGAGGATATGGCTTTTGGAATGAGAGAGACTTGGGTTCAAATCCTTCTACGTGTATGCTGCGTGAACCTGAGCTGCTTATTTGACTTCTCTGAGCATCTCATGCCTCATCTGTACAGAGGAGTCATACCCACCCCATAGGATTCTTGTGATGATTCAGTGACACAAGACGAGTCCTGTGCCCACACAGGCATGCTGGACAATGGGGGCTCAGCACACCTTCATCCTCTCCTTCAGTGACTCTCCCACCACTCAGAGACTGACACAAAAGAAAGGGGCACCCACTAGCAAAACCTCAGCTTCCATGAGGGCTTGGAGAGTACAGGTTTGAGCTGATTATTTGGGGAGAGTAACAATGTTCATGAATCAAATCCTTAATTCATTATTTTCTATTTTTAATTAGTATTTAATTATATCAGTTCTACTTTTATTGATTTTTAGAGAAAGGAAGGGAGAAGGAGGGAAGGAGGGAGGGAGGAAGGGAGAAGGAAGGGAGGAGGGGGGAGAGAGAGAGAGAGAGAGAGAGAGAGAGAGAGAGAGAGAGAGAGACATTGATATGAGAAATCTATTGGCTGCCTCCTGCACACCCCCAGGGATTGAGCCCATAACCTAGGCATGTACCTTGACTGGGAATTGAGCCAGCAACCTTTTGGTGCACAGGATGACACCCAACCAATGTGTGTGGGAGGCAACCAATCAATGTGTCTCTCTCACATTGATGTTTCTCTCTCTCTCCTTTCTCTCTCTCTCTCCCCTCCCCCTTCCACTCTCTCTGAAAGTCAATGGGAAAAATATCCTTAGGTGAGGATTAACAATAAAAAACCCACATATATAGAACATTGTAAATAAAGCACAAATCTTCTTTACCCACCTTTCTAGTCCACATCACCTTCCCCAATATTGAATTTGGCAGGTTCCTTCCAGAGACCCATAGAAAATATGTAACATTGTTTTATGTAGTTTTAGTGATACATGGGGTTTTTTACAGTGTATATCAATATGAAACTTTTCTATGCAACAACATGTTCACAAGACTTACCCATGTTATATATAGACCAGAGGCCCGGTGCATGAATTTGTTCACGGGTGGGGGCCCGATCGGGCCCGGGAGGCTGGGGGGAGGGGCCGAGGGAGGTTGGCCAACCAGCCCCACCCCCGATCAGGATGGGGAGGTGATTGGGGGCAGGGTCAGCTAGGGGGAGGGGCCTCAGGCAGTTGGCCAGCAGGCCCCGCCCTCTGGTCAAACTCCTGGTTGAACTCACAGTCGAGAGGACAATTTGCATATTAGTCTTTTATTATATAAGATGAGTTCATTCCTTTTAGCTCCTCTATAATATTCCATTGTAGGTATAAGTTATGTACTACTTACTTTCCTATTGGTAGACATTTAAATTCTTTCCAATTTCCTAACATCGCAAAGCTGCCAAGAGCATGCTTGTACCTTTCACCAAATCCTGTGTATTTTTCACTTTCAGAATTACACTTCATTGCTCTGCAGTGGAATGAGCACTGAATTGGGAGTCAATGGACTGTGAGCTGGTTGTCTAGCACCTCTGAATCCTAAGCTCTCTATCCTAGCACAGTCTCTGCCCCCTTCTGCCGTGACTCTGTCACCTTAATCACTTCACCTGCCTCGTCACTGAGTTCCTGTCTCTGGCTCCTCCCAATCCACCTTAAAGCCAAGCCCTGCAGACCCACGGGTGGTGGGACAGACAGCGGCACTGAGAAGGGCCACAGGGGATAGCACAGAATCATGATGACCTGGAAATGAAATGCCTATAGAACTCTCCACTGATCACTCAAAAACTCCTACCCAAATTGTCTACCTGGGCATAACTGCTCCCCTCCACCTTTCACAGTACTTTCATGGTACTTTGTCCTACTACTATTTCAGTGCCTTGCACACTGAAGTTTAGCATGTTATCTTCCTGCCTGTCTCTCCTTTGGCCTGTGAACTCTTTGGAGGCTGAAAGCGTGTCTCTGAATCCTCAGTGGCCAAACAGGACTTGGTTCAAGTAGTAGGTATGAATCACTGTTTGCACTTGGACATGAAGTTCGATGGGAAACAGAGCAGCTCTGGCAGGTGGCCAGCGTTAGGAGGTCCAATACATGTGTCAGTCAGGGGTCCTGAAATTGTCAAAGTATAGTTTACAACATCTAAAATGTCAGGGAGGAGCCAGACTCCAGTTCTAGAAGGGTTGGTGTCTCAATTATCTATCACTATTTCACAAGCCACTCTAAATCTTAGGGCTCAAAACGACATTTATTTCTTACAATTCCAAAGGCTGGTAGCTGGGCAGTTTTTCCATGGGGTGTTAGCTGGGAAAAACCCCATGCTGAACTTAGGCATTCAAATGGGGGTTCACCTAGGCTAGAACATTCAAGATAGCAGCCAGGGTGGCTTGAACAACTTGGGGCTGGTTGGGCCTCACTCTCCAGCAAGTTAGTTGGACTTTTTCCTCAGTAGCTCAGGGCTCGAAACGAGTAGAAACTTCCAGGTTTTTTAAGGGCGAGGCCTAGAATTGGCACAGCAGCAGGTCAAAGCCAAGTCACAAAGCCAGGGCAGATTCCAGGGAGAAGAAATGGTACCCCCTCTTGGCAGAAAGAGCAGCATGCACATCCAGGGTTGGGAGGCATTGCTGGTAACCATCTTAGTTTTCTGTTGTTGTTTTTTAATCCTCACCCAAGGATATTATTCCATTGACTTTTAGAGAGAGGAAAAGATAGAAATATCAACGTGAGAGAAACACATTATCAGTTGTCTCCTGCACATGCCCTGACCAGGGCCCGGGCCAGGGCGGAGCCTGCAACCAAGGTACATGCCCTTGACCGGAAACAAACCCGGGACCCTTCAGTCCAACGCTCTATCCACTGAGCCAAACCGGCTAGGGCTGATGACCATCTTTGGACACAAAGTCCCACAGGACAGAAAGTCTGGGCTCTTTTCTTCCAAATACCAGCCTTTATAGTTATCTCTATCTAGCTCTTAGGTGGGAGGCTGATGGGACAAGACAGGTGGTTGGTGATGCCTGTTGGAGAGTTCCAGCGCTTGTAGGGAGAGGCCCAGAGTAATCAAGAACTTCCAAGGCTTTCAAAAAGAGGGGATGGATGAAGGGAACACAGAAGCAAGGAAATGGTAGGAAGGTCAACACTGAGGTTCAGGACTGAGCCCCTGGCTGGGGAAGGGGCAGGAAGTATCGCAGAGGTGAGCCAGTGTCAGTCATGTCAGGATGAACATCCATCATCTGATGTCAGCAGGGGAAAGGGAGAAGAAGTATCTGGAGACCTTGCCTCCCCCATTCTGACCTGCCACTGGTCCTCTTACTCCCTGGAATTACTTCTGAGCCCGATTCTCCCATTTAGGACGAGACAATTCCTTGAGTTTCAATTGCCCCCAGTTATAGAATAAGGATATCTGTCTAGTCTTTCCTGCTTATAAATATTTGAGCAGCAGTTTGTTAATTTTTCTTACTTTCTGCAACAGAGATTAATTGCTATTTTACATTACACTCAACTTCTATTAGTTTAGGATTTACTTCCTCAGTGATACCACTGGCATTGGTCTTGAATAAAACATTTTAACCTAGACAAACTCATTAAATTCTTGAAGGTGAGTGGACAGAGAGAGGGAGAACCAGCCCTAAGTTTGCAGTTTTGAGAGTAGCAATTTAAATCCATCAGGGAGTGTCAAGCAGGGTGGGGGCCAGGGAGCACTAGGAGATGAAGGATGGAAGCCACTGGAAGGACTTTCCTGTTCAATTCTGTTGGGCCTCAGGCCACCAGAACCAGCCCTTTCCCAGAGCCAGACCAACCTCTAAGCTGGCTTCTGACACCCCCAAAGTGTTCACAGCCTTGGTCCCCCATATCTCATCCTGACCCAAATACGATTCCGTTTCTTAATTCGTTCTCCATCATCCTATCTGACCATTGACTCATATTTTTTAGAATCTGATTTTATACCTTGTACCTGACACTCAGCACTGCTGAGAGTGATGAGGTTTTCTCATCTGTAATCAAATGTTATGACTATTATCCTATTCACCATCATTATCATTGTAAATATGCTATACCTGACCCAAGGGATGGATGCTGCTTTTGAGATTTTCCCCATCACCTGGGACACACCTCATCTGCGACTGTGACTCTATAATGAGAACTCCTCTAGCCCAGAAGCCAACTGCCCCACTATTTCTCTGTGACCCCAGACCCTGCCCTTGTTGGTTCTATTCCTCCCCCTCTTCCCTACAGGGCATAAAGCACATACCTATGCCGACCACATAATGTTTGAGGGCTAAAAAGTCTAAGGAATTTCTATAGGTAGTGTTAAACAGTAGGGTGTTCGGATTTTAGAAATGCAGTCATGATAATACTCTCATTTTCCTGAAATACTTCAGACTCCTAGGCCTTATTTTTTAGGGTCTGATCTTAATCCTTCAGCTTAACATTCAGCTGTGCTGATAATGGCAAAATAACATGCCCAAGGTCATAGGCAGGAGGGAAAAAGTATGGGAAGCTCTAATTGAGCAGACTAGATTCCTCCATTCAAGGAACCCATATTCCCACAACAAACCTTCGAAGCATCAGTTGTGAAAGCTGCTGAACAAAAAGCCTATAAAATGCAATAGCTGGTATTGAACACTGGGCACCAGGACAGACTTCCTCTTCAGTTATGGTCATTTTCCCTGTGGGTCTTTATGTCCTTTACTTCAGGGGCTTTGGTTAGACTTATCCCAATCAACCAGAAAGGTTGTGATCATGTTTTATTTCAAAAAAAAAAAAAAGGGGGCGGTACACTTGGTTGCCGGCACGTTCCCAGTAGGGGGTGTGCAGGAGGCAGCTGATCAATGTTTCTCTCTCATCGATGTTTCTAACTCTCTATCCCTCTCTCTTCCTCTCTGTGAAAAATCAATAAAATATATTTTTTAAAAAAGTGGGGGATACATAGAATGCGTCATATAGAATGGGTCATATATCCCCCAAGCATTGTCTCCCCCCCCCCAATAAATTTTGTTTTCTCCCCAATAAATTTTGGTTTCTTCCTACCAAAAAAAAGAGGGTGGGGCACAGGGCCTAGATTCCTGACTTCCTAGGTAGCTCCTGGCCCATTTGCAAATTTGCCCAACTCCTCCCCAGCTTCAGCTGTGTAAACCAAGGGTTTACTTTAAGGGGCATATTTATGGAAGCCACAGAATATCCTTTGTGGCACACCTTTCCCACAGAACAAGAGGTACCAACTCTCGCATATTTCAGAGGGAAGTTTCTAGAAAAGTCCAAGAGAATCTGCTGCACAGAGAGGGAAGTGGCTAAATTATTTTATGTTCCAAAACACCTCACAACCCACTTTATGACTACTTGGAGAGCCAAGGGAGATAAATTCAGGGCCATCCTCACACAGAACTAGAGCCTTAGGAACACAGGAGGCCTTTTTTTTTTTTTTTTCCTTCGGGTCCAATCTTTTTCTCTCTCCTTTCCTCTGGCTAGCTTCCTCTGCTCCCATTGCCACATCATGTCTACATGCCACCCCCAGAAGCAGACCTGGAGACAAGGATTTAAGTGCACATAGTTTATTTAGGAGGTGGCCCCCGAAAATACTGGTTGTGTAGTGAGAAAATGAGACAGGAAAAGGAAGGATGCATGATCACTCTGTTACCCCTTGCAATGGAGCTTGATGCTATCAGAGAACTCTGGGGAGAACATGGGTCAGAGTTACCCCACCAAAGGGCCTGGGGAGCTGGGGTGTTTATCCCTGGCTGTCATCGTTCATTAGGGGAGGGCTGTCCTCTGGGCAATAACGCTTTGACACTTTGGCTTTCCCTGCATGCAGATTAAATGCCCTCAGCAGAAAGCAGCCAAAAAACCCTCAGACAGAAGGTGGCAGGTACCAGGCAAAAGGTGGCAGATCCCAAGTGTTCAGAGTAGGAGGCCTCACAATTATGGGCAGTGCATCAGCCATGACGGCTCCCTCGCCCCAACCCAAGTGCTATGTGAATTTTTATCACCAGTGCTTGCCCTTTGTTATGGGCTGAATCATGTCCGCCCAAAATTCATACGTTGAAGGCCTAAGCCCCAATACCCTAGAAAATTATTGTATTTGGAGAAAGGGTCTGTGAAGAGGTGATGAAGTTAAAATGAGGCTGTTATGGTGGGCTCTACTTCAATCTAACTGGTGTCCTTATAATAAGAGGAAATCTGGATGCACAGAGACCCCAGGGATGCTCACACACAGAGAAAAAAACGTAAGAGGACACAGAGAGAAGGCAGCTATCTGCAAGCCAAGGAGAGAGGGCCTCAGGAGAAACCAACCCTGCCAGCACCTTGATCTTGAATTTCTAGCCTCCAGACTGTGAGAAATAAATTCCTGTTGTTTAAGCCTCCCATTCTGTGGTACTTTGCTATGGCAGCTCTAGCAAACTAATTCACCCTTCCCTAGTTCTGTTTCTCCATCCCCAAACTTGCCTCTGATTGGCTCAGTTCATCTTTTCTAGTCAGGCCACACAGGTCAGAAGTATCTGAGCCATCTTTGAGTCAGGTGTCCATCTCAGTCAAATCAGCTGTTTGAGGGCCTGGGGGTGGGGCGGGGGGAGAAGGGCACATGACTAGGATTGTGAGTAAGGACAGATCTCTGGAGAGGGAGCATCACTGGGAAAGGAACCCAAAATCTGCCTGTACCTTGGCCTTCTTGGATGGTCCTCAGTGAGGTGGCCATCCATCCATGTGCTTGCTTTAATCTGGGGCATCTCCAAACCACGGTGTTTTCGTCCTAAAGATAGATCATCCAGGAAAATAAGTCAGCAAAATGCTGAGCATCTAGACACTGCGTCAGACAGCACACACCTCAGGTCACATGTTGGTTAGTTTCCTGACTTGGAGATTGTAACCATGAAAGCCCCAAACCCTATCAACTGGGGCTGAAGCAGAAGCTGGAAAGCACAGTCTGCCTTGTCTGAGAACCAGCAGGCAATGAGGCTGACAGTTAATTAGATTAATTAGGAAACCATGCCTTAAAATGTAATGTTGTTTTCATGAGCCTTTAAAGCCTATCAAAATGTTTGCTGAATTTGATGGCTGGTAATTAACAACCTTGTAAAAATATACAAGGAAATAAGGAGCTGTCAGGGAGCTTTTGAATGTGACAGCTACCAGACACACATACAGAGCCTGGTCTGGCCTTCACATGAACTGGGTTCGAATCTCAGCTCTGTTTGAACTTGCTGTACCTCAGACAAGTTCCTCACCCTCTCTGGTCTCATAGCCTTATCTTTCCAATTAGAAGGCTAGACCTGGAATCAGCCACATTTCTCTGCCTCTCCCTTTCTTGTGCCTCAGAGCTCAGTCTTCCTGCAGGCTCCACTGCCCTGTGAGCTATGTAATCATCAAGACCTAAGTGTTCTTGCCCAGCCAGTGGCTCAGGTGGTTGAGCATCATCCTCTGCACAAAGAGGTCATCAGCTCGATCCCCGGTAGGGGGCGTGCAGGAGGCAGCCAATGATGATTCTCATCTATATTTCTAGCTCTCCCTCTCCTTTCCTCTGTCTATAAAATAAATAAAACAAATATTTTTAAAAAGACCTAATTGTCTTTACAATAGAATTCTAATATGGCAGGGAGAGCATCAGCATCCCACTCCATGGAAGTAGACATACAAAGCTTTTGTGGTCAAAGGTCCATTCAACCTTCTTTTTTCTAAAAATATATTTTTATTGATTTCACAGAGCAAGGGAGAGGGAGAGATAGAAACATCAATGATGAGAGCATTATTGATCGGCTGCCCCCTGCACACTCCACACTGGGGATCGAGCCAACAACCTGGGCATGTGCCCTGAATTGAACCCTGACCTCCTGGTTCATAGGTCAACACTCAACCACTGAGCCACGCCAGCCGGGCCCATTCAACCTTCTCTTCCAACAATTAGGTTGCTTTTGGCCTCCTTTGGGGGACCTCTACCTTCCAGTTCTCAGTCCCTGTACTTTAAACATAGTTGATTCCACTCTTAGTGCTAGGGGTGGGCCTGTCTCTCAGCTGTAGCAATCAAAACATTTCAATTCTCTGACCACAGTGATTTGCTCAGGGATGGCCACCTGACTCAATCAGAGCCAATGAGGAACAAAGGAGAGAAAGGCTTCTCTATTTAATTCCATTGGGATGATTTAAATCTGGGCTTGTTGGCAGCCATCTTGGCACCATGTGGAGTGTGGAGTTAATCCAGAATAGAGCAAGGCTGAGCCAGATGATGGAGAGAGACCAGGTTATAGCAACATTGTTTGAGTCTCTGAGTTTAGTCACTTCTTCAATTTATCCTTAGACTTTTCAATTACATGAACCAAAACCCCCTTTATTTAAGCTATTTTGAGGTGGGTTTTCTGTTCACTGAAAACAAAGAGTTCTAAGTTATATGGCATGTTTGTGAATACAGAGTTGTGAGAGAGAAAGAGGGAGAAAAACAAAGAAATAAAGAAATAAATTTTAAGTGAAAGTACATGCTAGAATTTGCATGCTCTTTCCTGTACATAAAATGTCCTTTGCCTCTTTTCCTTTTTGAGGATTCTTATTAATCTTCTTGAAGCCCATCTCAATAGTATCTCCTCTTTCTCAGCTCCCAAGGCAAACTTAATCACTCCTTCCCCTATGCCCCTGGGATAGGTTAACATGTCAAGTTTCTCCATGTGGGACCCTCCATAACTGGACTAAGATGGACTCACAGGGTGGCCACTTATACCTGGGTCAAATTATCTGTAGGGAAAAATCTCCAACCATTGTGGCAAGATTCATTGTATTATCCAATGCCCCCTTTGTAAAAACTCACATGATAAATTCCCAGAAAAAGTTGGGGTGTCTTAAAAAAATTGGTAGATTTCTTAGTGAAAAATCATGACAGTTATGGAATCCATTTGGTTTCCTTTTTGCTTCTACCACCAGGGGAACCAAAGCGAAATGAAATGCTCCTATCAAGGTCACCAATGACCTCCATGTTGTTAAATCCAATGGTCAGTCTTCAGTTCTCACCTTAGTTACCCCACCAGCAGCACTGGCCATAGATGAGCACTCTCTCCTTCTGAAAACCCTTCATCATCTGGCTCCCAGGACCTTTCACTCTCTTGGTCTTCCTCCCACTCACCGACCACTTCTCAGTCTTCTCAACTCCCCAACTTCTCAAATAGGAAGGTCATAAGGTCTGGTCCTTTGTCATGTTCTCATTTCTGTCACTCTGCCTCCACTGGCAATCTCATCTAGCCTCGTGACTTTAAATACCATCTCTCTGATGATGATGCCCGAATAGCCTTTCTCCTGAACTTTGGACCCATATATCCAACTGCTAATTTGATATTTCTTCTTAGACACCTGTATTAGTCAGCTCAGGCTGCCATATGAGATGGCCCAGACTGAATGACTTTAACAATAGACATTTTTTTTTTTTTTACAGTTCTGGAGGCTGAAAGTCCAATATCAAGGTGCCAACAGGGTTGGTTTCTGGTGAGATTTGGCTTGTAGACAATTACCTTCTCACATGGCCTTCTCACTGTGTCCTCACATGGCCTTTTCTCTGTACATGACAATGGACAGATCTCTAGGTGTCTCAAGGACACCAGTTTATTGGATGAGGGGCCCAACCTTTTAACCTCATTTAAGCTTAATTACCTCCTTGAAGATCCTAACTCCAATACAGTCACATATGGATTTTCTTAAGAGGACACAATTTAAAAAGAAAACAAATAAAAATAAAGAGGATACAATTTAGTTCATAACATTGTATCCAACAGTCATCTCAAACTAAATACATCCAAGACTAAATTCCTTATCCCCAACAGTGATCCACTCACAGCCTTCCTCATCTCAGAAAATGAAAACTCTCATTTGCTCAGAACAAAAGCCTTAGAGACATCTTTGACTTCTTTCTCGTTTTTTTTTTTTTAATACCCACCGCCAATCTATCTGCATATCCTATTGCTTCTGCCTTTAGACTATATCCTGTTCCAAACCACTTCTCAGTCTCTCACTGTTTCTACTATATTTCAAACTACCATCTTTTCTTGCCTGGATTATAACAATAGTTTTTCTGCTTCTGCCTATATCATCCTCCAGTCTATTTTAATCACAGCCTCCAAAGATATGTTTTCAAGCCATAAGTCATATTATGCCTTGGTCTGTTTTCACCACCAGTGGCACCATTATGCTTGAAATAACAGTCCTTACCTGGCCTACAAGGCCCCCATATGTTCTGTCCCTTTGTTACCTCTCTGGCCTTCTCTACGAGTGAGTGATTTCCCTTCATGCAAAGACGACTGATAGTCATGGGAGTTGGTGAGGTTGTTCAAGGTAAGGGAGTTAAGTGAGAAGAGAGGAGGGGAGGGCAGGGGAGAATGGGGGCAGGAAAGAATTTGACCAAAAAAAAAAAAAAAAAAAGTGAGCCTGAGAAGGTGCAGCCCCAGGACTAGGAGAGGAGCCAGTAGAGGTGGGTCCACCAAAACCCAGAAAAGAGATGTCTCCAGAAGGCCTACGGGGCTGAACATCCCATCTTCAATTTCCCTTTCATACTGTTAAATTTTTTAAACATTTTTAATAATGAGCAATTTTTCATGGAAGCAGTTGGCAGCCAAGCTGGATAACGAGAAAAAATATTAGCGTCTTTTGACTGGACATTTCCCCCCCTTTTTAGCATAAGCAGGCCAGAATCAGTATCCATTATTAATAGATACATGTTTTATTAAAGGTATAAAGACCAAAGATTTGTAACTTCAATAACCCAGATTCTTATTTTAAATTATCCAACACTATTATTTATTGATTGGCTGTGGATGTTTCTTTTGCAATCTGCCAATTCCTGGAGGGGAAACAGAAGTGGTGGGATTAGGGGAGCTGGCATTGCTATTAACTTACCGAAGGGTATGGACAAAACTCCCAAGAAATGAGCACCCACTCTGTGCAAGGCCAGGATGACAAAGGCACAACGCTCTCCCAACTGGGGAGGTAGAAAAACACTACGGGGACAATGCAATAATTTGGGGTGGGGTGGGGAATAGAGTTGATGGAATTAGGAAGGTTTAAGTCTCAGTGCCACAACTTCCTAGCTGAGTGATCTTGGACATTATATTAACTGAGGCCCTCTCTGAGTCTGTTTCCTCACCTGTAAAATGGGGATGATATAGGATTATCACGAAGATTATGAAATACTAATGCATATGTCTTGCTTGGCACAGTGCTCAGCACATAGTAAGCCCTCAGTAAATGGTAACTAAGGTGGTGATGGCAGTGATGTAAAAACTGTCAGGGGCATACACTCTGGGCCTTGATTCTTCCTAGAGGAGAAGGGGTTAAGAGAAGCTTTCATCGAGGAGGACACATTTTGAGCTGGTTCTTGAAGGATGATTAGAATTTTAAAAAGCTGACAAGCTTCAGGGAAGGACACTGCAGGCAAAGAAAACAGCCAGGGGAAAGCTGGTTGGTGAGCAATGTGAGCTGTTTGGGGAAACAGAAGAGCTTGGTAGGGCTGGAGAATATAGAGCTGGAGGGCACTGGTGGGAGGAGGCTATGAAGAAGGAGCGTTCAGTGTGCAGAGGGCCTCAGAGGCCAGGGGAAGGGGTCCAGCTTCACCCTAAAGGCTATGGGGAGCCTTGAAGGGTGTTTTTTTTTAATTATGGCCCCAAAAAATGTAATATAAAATTTATGATCTTAATCATTTTAAGTGTACAATTCAATGGTGTTAACTATATTCACAGTGTTGTGCAAAAGATCTCTAAAACGTTTTCATTTTATTCTCCCAACACTACTAATATCCCCATTTCAGTCATCTTGCAAAACTGAAACTCTATGCCTATTGAACAACTAATCCCCATTTGCCCCTCCTCCTAACCCCTACCCAGAGCAACCACCATTCTACTGTTTCTGAGTTTGACTACCCTAGATACCTCATTAAAGTGGAATTGTTACTGGTGTTGGGATTCCTGTGTTCCCCAAGATGAAAATCGAGATGAAACTCCAGAGAAATTTCCAGAAAGATTTTATTAAGCTTATGCTCCAGCACAAGGGAGGCAGCACAGAAGGAAGGTCCCCTGAACTGGCACCAGGCTGGCTCTGTTTGGCTGCTTCTATAAGCTGAGGACAAAGTGGGTGGGTTTTTTTTAAAAAGACAAGCCTCTACTGGTATGGCTCAGTTAGTGAGGTCACCAGGACACATGCCTGGGTTGTAGGCTCAATCCCCAGTAGGGGGAATGCAGGAGGCAGTCTATCATTCTACCTCTCTCTCCCTCTCCCTTCTTCTCTCTCTAAAAACCAATAAAAACATATTTTTAAAAAAGAAAAAGAAAAGGTCAGGCTTGCAGAATTTTTCATTTCAGGGTCAGGTGACTTCCTCTTTCAGTTGCATTGCCTGGAGCTGTGGGGCCAAGATGGTGGACTGCTGGCCTTAGCAGGGGAGCTCAGTTGATTAGACCACCATCCTGATATGCCAAGGTTGTGGGTTCAATCCCCTTTCAGGGCACAAACAAGAAGCAACTAATAAATGCATAAATAAATGGAAAAACAAATCGATGTTTCTCTCTTCCCTCCCCTTCCCCCTTCTCTCTCTAAAATAAATAAATGCAAATGTTTTTAAAATGGCAACTGCTCATACCTTCACCCTAGGAAGGTCATGTAGTGGTCAAACTTTGATCAACTGAGCATGCAGGTCAGTGTTCAAGCAGGTAGAAGGGAGATAAAATCAATTACCTCTGCATTTTTTAATAGGAAGTGGAGGGTGGTGACATTTTTGTGGTCTAGCATTCCTTCTGGCCATCTGGCTTCCTTGGAGTCCCAGGCCTGGGTCCCTGTGTGTTGTCTCATAATCCTACAGTGTTTGTCCACTTGTGATTGGTTTATTTCACTTTCATAATGTCCTCAAGCATCATCCAGATTGTAGCATATGACAGGATTTCCTTCTTTTTAAGGCTAAATAATATTCCATTTTATATCCTATCTAATAAAGAGGGAATATGCTAATTGACCCTCATGCCATTGCAAAGATGGCAGCGCCCCCAGCCAATAAGGAGGGAATACGCTAATTGATTGTCATGCCCTCAAAGATGGCGGTGCCCCCAGCCACAAGATAGCGGTGCCCAGTCCCCTCAGCCCCTCCCTGCTGCCCAGGGCTGGCCCGAGGCTCCGGCAAGCCTTGGGTGGCGGCTGCCCAGCTGCCCAAGGCTGCCTGAGGCTCAGGTAACCAGGGCTAGCCAAGGCTTGTGCTGCCAGCAGTGGCAGCAGCAGAGGTGTGATGGGGACGTTGCCTTCCCCTGATCACCGGGTCACCTCCTGCCCCTAAGGGCTCCCGAACTGTGAGAGGGGGCAGGCCGGGCTGAGGGACACTCCCCTCCAGTGCATGAATTTTCATGCACCGGGCCTCTAGTATATACATATAACATTTTCTTTATCCATTCACTCCTTGGAAGGTTTTAAGCAAGGGTGTGATCCCATTTGGTCTGTGATTTAGAACAATCGCTGGGGGCAGGGGAGGGGGAGGGAGCAGGGTGGTTCTAGAATGAAATGGAGGTGACAAATCATCAGCAGGGAAACCAGGGAGGGTGCAGGTTCCAGGTAAGATGATGGTGGCTTGGCCTCAGGTGTGGCAGCAGGCTTGCATTCCAGAGATACTCTAGAATTGGAATTGGCAAGATTTGATAATGATGATAAGATATTTGTCCTAACTTTAGAAATCCAGAGGTGGCTCAGGTCTTTCCAGCCCCCAAGCCCCCAAAGGAGGAGGAAAAGAGGGCTGTCTGGTCTCCTTTGAGGGTGAAGAGGGAGACAGTAGAATGCTGTAAGTTCTACTGTAAGCCTTCAGGAAGTTCCCACCCTGCAGACTATAGCCACCACCACCCTGCCCCCAGTGTGTGACTGGGATGTTGGGCAGAATGGTTAGCTGGCTACATGATGGACAAGGGAACACAGCCTCTGGGAGAGAGCACTGGCCTTCTGGTCCTTGTACTATCAGTGACTCACTGTGTGACTTTGGATAAGCCCATGCTCCTATCTGGTCCTCAGTTCAGTGCTGCCGAAAATGACAATGAGGGTCAGCCAACTCTTTGATGATGGCAGCCAACTCTTTCAGTGTTTGTTTTCGGTAGGCACTCTTCTAATGCTTTGCAAGCGTTTGCCTAAGATCACACTGGTATCACAGTGATCACAGGCAGAGCTGGAATTCAAATTCAGGCAGTCTGGCTCTGGAATCACCTGGGAGCTTTAAAATAAGATTCCTAGACCCAACCTAGACCTGCTGAATCAGAGCCTCCAGTGTGGCCCCAGGCATCAACTGCTCAGAGGCTCTTAGGGTTAAAGGTGTTTTTGTTTTGTTTTATTAATTGACTAGTGGCCCAATGCATGAATGAAGATTCGTGCAAGAACGGGCCTTCATTCCCCTGGCTGTGGGCACCACCTTCACTCTGGCCAGAGCCACCTTTCTGCTCCAGCCCAGAGCCGCCTTTCTGCCTTCCCACACTGCCCAGAAGCCCGGAGTGGCTGGGGTGGTGCGGAACGCCTGTGTCATAGCCACGATGCAAGCATCCTGACCCGTCCCCGGCCACTAGGCACATGTGTATGCAAATTAACCCGCCATCTTTGTCGGGTTAATTTGCATACTCGCTCCTGATTGGCTGGTGGATGTCGCAAAGGTACAGTCAACTAGCATATTACTCTTTTATTAGGTAGATTTTAGAAAGAGAGAGAAAAAGATTGATTTCTTGTTCCACTTCTTTATGCATTCATTGGTTGATTCTTGTATGTGCCCTGACCCAGGATCAAACCCACAACCTTGGTGCACTGGGACAACGTTCTAACCAAATGTGCTGCCAGGACTAAAGGCCCGGGTTGACACTAAGGGTTCCATCAGAACAGACAATGCTTGAATCTGCCCTGAGAGAGAGTAGAGCCTGACTCTCCCCACCTTCCCTGAACACTGATTTTCCTTAGGTCTGGGGGTGAGTGGCCCTTTTGGTGAGAATCCAAAGTGGTGTCCAGGTCACTCCCTCATACATAACCTTGATGGAGCAGCCTCCAGCTTCCTAACTCTCCCAGTCCTCCAGAAAGGTTCCCTGAGGGATGTAAGGGTACATAGATGACAGATGATCCTAAAAATATACTCAACCTCTCTAGTAACTCAAGAAATGAGAATTAAAGCAACAGGAATATGCCCTGGAAGGCTCTCAAGAAAGTAGGAGTATGGTCAGACACCTTTCTAATCAAACTCACTCTGCTTCATTTGGAACCTGAATGCACTTGAATACTCTCAAAACCTAAATTATTTTCTTTTTTTAAATTGGGGCATTGGGTGCATACTATCATGACAGTATTAGATCCACAAATATCTTAGCATTTGGTTGTCTTTTTAATATATTTTTATGATTTCAGAGAGGAAGGGAGAGGGAGAGAGTGATATAAGCATCAATGATGAGAGAGAGCCGAAACCAGTTTGGCTCAGTGGATAGAGCATCGGCCTGCAGACTGACAGGTCCCAGGTTCGATTCCGGTCAAGGGCATGTACCTTGGTTGCGGGCACATCCTCAGTAGGGGGTGTGCAAGAGGCAGCTGATCGATGTTTCTCTCTCATCGATGTTTCTAACTCTCTATCCCTCTCTCTTCCTCTCTGTAAAAAAATCAATAAAATATATTTTTTTAAAAATGATGAGAGAGAATCATTGATGAGCTGCCTCTTCCACATCCTCTACCGGGGATCAAGCCCTCAACACAGGCATGTGCCCTGACCTGGAATTGAACCGTGACCACCTGATTCATAGGTCAGTGCTCAACCACTGAGCCACACAGGCTGGGTGGCATTTGGTTCTTTTTAAAAAGAACAGCATACTGTTAAAGTAGATACCAATAACCAGCAATCACTAATCACTTTTGAAAATCCTAATTTTAAAAAAGAGTTCAAGAACACTGCCATATACACCAAGAATGAATCTCATATACACAAGCAGATGAGCAAAAGAAACCAGAAACAGAAAACTAAGTGATTGCATTTATATGAAAATCAAGAACAGACAAAACTAACCTATGATGATATAAATCAGGATAATTCTTATCTCTGAGGGGTATTGATTGAGAGGGAAACTTCGGGGGGGGGGGGCTGGAAATATCCTGTCTCTTGACGTAGGTGGGGATTACATGGGTACACAAAATAAAGATTCATTGGGTTGTACACTTAGAATGTATGCACTTTACTGGGTACAGCTCATGCCTTAACAAAAATGTTTGGGAGAATTAGATTATTGTTTCTTTCTGGTTATCCATGTCTTTCACTAAAATTTAGATGATGATTCAGCACTGATTGAGTGCCTACAGTGTACACAGCCACTCATGCTAGGCAAGTGGCAGAAGCAAAAAAGGGTTAGGGCTTAGCTGTCTACCCACAAGGAGCTGGCACGTGGCTCTGGACTTCAAACAAAGCTCACAGCTGGAGGGGTAACCAGGGTCAATTGTGCTTGATGCCATTGAGACCCCTGCTCCTACATGCACCCCAAAAGAGCCTGCTCCATCAGGCCACTGGACAAATCAAAAGGCAGGCAGATTCGAGAGGCCAGGATGGGCAGGGTCACTTTAGGATGGCAACAGGTGAAGCATAAGTCAGCAGATGCCCTGGCCACAGGGACCTGTCCAGATAAAAGATAAAATGGACTAGACCCACATGGCAAGGGTGAAGCCAGAGTCAGCAGGAAGGAACATTAGGAAGGATATCAGGTCAGGTTGGACAATAGCTCAGAGATAATGGGATTTTCATCTCTTGTTGGGACCACATGCCAGGAGGTGAGGGCTCAGGTGGGGCAGGGGATGAAAGATGTTCAGCCAGCCCCAATAGAGACCAGAGATATCTAGTTCCTCCCCAAGGTTACGCAGGAAGTCAGGAACTGATCTAGGCCAAGATCCCACACATTCTGTACCCAATAGATTTCTCCCTATCACCTTGGAATACCCCACAATAATTTCTATTCCTCCCCTCTGGATGCTCCACATTCTACATACCCTTTGTTTTCAGCTTTAAAAAAAAAAAAAAAAAAAAGACTTCTTGATTCTTATGACAACTTACATTATCTTGAAAGTGGAGGAAAAATCATCCCACACCAGCCACTTTTAATACAGATCTTTGCTGTATCAGGAGAATAAACAAAACAAAAAAGCAATAATTAGCTCTAAATTCAGTAGAGGTTTATGGAACGTGAACCTTTTGGGTAATCAGCTGTGGTGGTGCCATGAAGTGGTAATTAATTTGCTTTTTCCTTAAAATGTTTTACTTAATTAAGGGAGGTGCTGATTTATATACACCCACTCCCTGGGGATGGTTTGTAAGGCAAGAGAAAATTCTGACTGTCTCCTTGCCACGTTTCTCTTCGAATTATTTCATTACATACAATACACTTTTGCAACATTGATTGTGACAGATCCTGGAATTATTAGCTCATAAATACTGGGGGTGGGAGGGGCTGGGGACGCACACTTAATGGGAAATGTTCTCATAATCAAAAGAATATTTCAAGCTGTGACAATGCAGCCAAGAGAGGGAAGGGAACTGTTTTTTCTTCAAAGAACAACAGGATGCTGAAACCAACCCAGCACCTGCAGCTCTCTCCTTCCCAGTCAGCTGGGCCTTGGACTCTCACCTTGTACAGATGGTGGAAGTCAGGAAGATTTGGATCTAGTCCCAACTCCACCACAACTTACTACGAGTTGATAGTAGCTTAAATTTGTTCTTTCATTTATTCAACAAATATTTCCTGAGCACTGACTATGAGGTAGGCACTGTGGTACACGCTGGGAATATAGTGGTGATGGAAAATGACTCCAGTCAACCCAAGGGTAATCCTCTGAAAAAAAATCTCCCATGTGCGTTGTCAAAAGGTAGCACCCAAAAGCTGGGAATGGGCATGAAGAAATGGGAAAAGGATCTGAGGGGATCTGAGTGTGCAACATCCACCACCAGAAATTTGCTCCCAAGGATAGGAAGGGTCAAACTTGAGAGGGTGGCCCTGAGATATAGTAGCCAAACAATCTGGGTTTTAATCTTGTATCAGACTAACCGTGTTATCTGAGGCAAGTTACTTTACCTCTTTGATCCTTAGTTTTCTCATCTGTAAATTGGGAATGACAATAAATCTCCATCTCAGGATTATGATAGGAAAGCCTGAAAAGAATCTAACTTGGGCCCTAGCCGGTTTTGCTCAGTGGATAGAGCGTCGGTCTGCGGACTGAAGGGTCCCAGGTTCGACTCCAGTCAAGGGCATGTACTTTGGTTGTGGGCACATCCCCAGTAGGGGGTGTTGCAGGAGGCAGCTGATCGATGTTTCTAACTCGCTATCCCTCTCCTTTCCTCTCTGTAAAAAAAATCAATAAAATATATATATTTTAAAAAAAGAATCTAACTTAGGTTTTCATTATATTTTTCAAAAATTATTTGTTCCTGTGCTGGTCCCCACACTTTCAGAGAGACAAGAAATAACTGGCCCTTGTTCCATGAGTGATTAAGTTGGTGGGAGTACCCCACACCATTTTATGTGTAACTGGTTTACTATTTGGAAATTTTAAGAAGAGATTCACCTAAGATCCTCCACTCAAAATATATACAAAACTAAAGTATAGGTGGAATACAATTAATCAGCAATTATGTTTTATATTTTAAAAACATCAAGAACCCAATGGATAAATGGACAAAGAGTACTGACAGTTTACACAGGAAGAAATACAAATGGCCAATAAATATTAGATTAAAATGTTCAGTATTACTAAAACTTAAGAAATTTGAGAGAATGAAAAATGCAGTGTAGATTTTTACCCATCAAGCTAGCAAATATTTAAAATACGTAATATTTAATGTTGGAATGGGTAGATATAATGGACACTCTCATAAATGTTAGTATAAGAAAATTGGTTTTGTTTGTTTTTTTTTAATATATTTTTATTGATTTCATAGAGGAAGGGAGAGGGAGAGAGAGATAGAAACATCAATGGTGAGAGAGAATCATTGATCGGCTGCCTCCTGCATGACCCCAACTGGGGATCGAGCCCACAACCCAGGCATGTGCCCTTGACCGGAATCAAACCCAGAACTCTTCAGTCCACAGGCCGACACTCTATCCACTGAGCCAAACCGGCCAGGGTAATAAAATTGGTTTTAAAAAAATGGATTGCGCTTACAGTCTTTTTTTAGCAGATTTTCCACCTCTGCCTCAGTCCTCCTCAGGACACCTCAGTCCTAGATGCTGCTAAGGGATCATTACTGCTGTTATGTGAGTGATATGTGATCATTCCAGTAAGGGCTCTTTGTAAAAAAATTAAAAACAAATAATAAAACTTTATAAAATGATGTATGCATTTTTATAGTCTATCAGTTTGATATATCGAGGTCAATATGTTTCTCAATCTGCATTTATTTCATTAAAAATGTTAATGTCAAAAAATGGGGGCTATCATCACTAAAATGTTTACAACACTTGGACCCCTGGTTTCATTTCTAGGATGTGATTCTAAGGAAATAATTTGAAACACAATAAAAGGATTTTATATACAAAGTATATTTTAATCACAGCATTGTGATGTGGAAGTAAAAAATTAAAAACCACCCAAATGTCTAACAAGGGAATGATCAGTAAATTGCTCAGACAATGGTGTATCATACAATCGGTAAAAGTAAATTCATGTTTGCAAAGAGATTTTAATGGTAGGGAGGGATATTCCTGTAATAATGTTAAGTGGGGAGGGGGGAAGCAGGGCACCAAATTTTATATTCACTATGTACTCAATAATGCAAAAAGAATGAACAGGAAAGGCAGAAGTAAAAGTTAATGGTGGTTCTTTCTAGGAGGTGGGATTATGGGTCATTTTTTATCTTCTTTCTACTTTGCTATAAATGTACCAAGTTTTCAGCCCTGGCAGGTAGCTCAGCTGATTAGAGCACTGTCCCAGTACACCAAGGTTGTGAGTTCGAGCCCTAGTCAGAACACAAACAAGAGTCAACCAATGAATGCATAACTAAGTGGAAAAACAAATCCACGTCTCTCTCTCTCTCTCTCTCTCTCTCTCTCTCTCTCTCTCTCTCTCTCTCTCTTCCTCCCTCTCTAAAATCAATAAATTTTTTAAAATTTAATAAAATAAAGTTATGTATCCATCATGTGCCAAGCACTTTACCTCCATTATCTCCTTTCAGTCCCACAAAAAGCCCAAGATACCAGTATTACAGATGAGGAAGCTGGGGCTCAGAGAGGTGGCGAGACTTGCCTGAATTCACCAGCTGGAAAAGTGGCAGAGCAAAAACTCCAACACAGGTCTGCCTGCCTACCTGGGATGACAAGACACCTCCTACTTTATCAACAGCCAGAGTCGGCTCAAAGCCAGGCAGACAGGCAGACAGCACTGCCATTTCTGCTCTCAGCCCAGGCTGTGAGACCCGTGCCTGGCAGTCTATGGGGCAGTACACAGGCTGGCCTGCTTCACGTGCTCTCATTCATTTTGTCCTTATAAAAACTCTGTGAGGTGGTTCTATTATTTACCCATTTCACAGACAATGAAACAAAGAAAAGGGGGAGGAAATTACTTCCCCCATTTACATGGTTCATAGGGACTAGTCACTAAAACTTCAGGTGACCCCCAGGATGGGCTATGGATAAATCTTAACAGTATTCATCCTCCTGTGAGATAGACACTATTTTTCACAAGTCTACAATGGTATCATTCATAATATACACCATTATTTTATTACAACCAAAAAGAAAAAAAGTGCCACTGATTAAAAATATGGCATACCATCAATTGTAAGATACAACCCAATTTCAGAGATGTGACATGTGAAAAACTGTGCCTCTTAGGATCGATAGAGTATGTCATGTCCCCATTTTGCATATAAAAACACCAAGGCAACAAGAGTTAATGTTTTGCACAAAGTTACATAGCTAACAAGGAGCAGAACCAGGATTCAAACATAGGTCCATCTAATCCCAAAGCCTGGCTCTGAACCTCCTGCAGAATAATCTGCTGAGTTTTCACAGGTTGAGCACTGGACTGTGAATGGTGCCCCCGAAAGCTGTGAAGCGCCCATCCTGGGCAGCTGTAATGAGCTGTCCTCCTATACTTGTTCCACTGAGCCCAGCTGAGATAGTTGGGTTAGAATGATGAAGAACATTCCAGGAGGGCTAGGGATATACCACAAGCCAAAGCACCAGGAACAAGCATGAAGCATGGGGCTGGAAATCAGCCTGATTGTGGCAGAGGATATACACTGGGGAACCCAGGGAGATATGAGTCTATAGATGAAGTGGTTTTGAATAACAGGCCACCTGGGAAATGTTCTCAACTTCTCCTCAGGTCCTCCAGGGTTCAGTTTCTGGCATTTCCAGGTACCTGGGGCCAGATGACAAAGCAGGCTCCTTAAGCCTTACCCTGCTCTAAAATCTAAGACCTTGTCCACTGCTGCTCCCGCATCTGGGGGATCTTCCTGCAGTCTAGCAGAGATCAGGCATCCAGCTCACTCACTGCTTATCGGGTTTGCAGCTGAGCTATTGATATTCCTGCCATGATCCATCCTGGTGTCTTTATTTTCCCATTTTATTTTTCCCAATGCCATTGGGTGAGTTTTATCAAATACTAGAGGCCCAGTGCACAAAATTTGTGCACTGGTAGGGTCCCTAGCTGGTGCTGGCTATAGCCTCCCTCCCTTCCCCCTGCCACCTGCTGCTGCCAGGGCCTCCCTCCCTTCCCCTGGCCAGCCCCACCCCCTGGTCAAACTCCCAGATGAACTCCCAGTCAAGGGGACAATTTGCATACTATGCTTTTATTATATAGGATAAGATACAGATAGGTGTTAAATACATGACTTTATAATGTTTGACACCTAGAGAGGTTTAGGATGGTCCTTGGGAATGATATTCTGCTTCACACATTAAGCATATCCTGGATGTCCACAAGGTTTGGGAAGACAGCTGATAGAATTTATTTATTTTATTTTTTAAATATTTTTATTGATTTTTTTTACAGAGAGGAAGGGAGAGGGATAGAGAGTTAGAAACATCGATGAGAGAGAAACATCAATCAGCTGCCTCCTGCACACCCCCTACTGGGGATGTGCCCGCAACCAAGGTACATGCCCTTGACCGGAATCGAACCTGGGGCCCTTCAGTCCACAGGCCAACGCTCTATCCACTGAGCCAAACCCGTTAGGGCTATTTCTTTTCTTTTAAATTAACTTCACAGAGGAAGGGAGAGAAAGAGAAAGAGAGAGAGAGATAGAAACATCAGTGATGAGAATCATTGATCGGCTGCCTTCTGCATGTGCCCCCTGGGGATCAAGCCCACAAGCCAAGCATGTACCCTAACCTGGAATCGAACCAGTGACCTCTTGGTTCCTGGGTCAACACTTAACCACTGAGCCACATCCAGCTGGGTGGAATTTATTTCTGATCTTTTCTTCCACTCTCCATCATCCCCAAATCTCCACATTAGAGGCTGCCTGGCTGAGCAAGTTTCAGAAGCAGATATTTTTGAGGGGGAGTGGTATTACTCTGTCTGCCCTGCCACAACTCCCCACTGGGCGGAGGGTCTGTTCATTTGAAGTCCGGGCCTCAGGAACAATGAGGATATGGCTACATCTTTGGGTTCCACAAGAGTGGAGAAGGTCCCAGCAAAAAGGCAGTTTAGGCAGCACTTCTCATCATACCCTCTCTGGGACCTCATGTTCCCCCCAGCCATAGCCATTAAGTATATTATCTAGAACAAGCAATAGAAACCCATTCCACACTGGCTGTGATGGTTAATTTGATGTGTCAACTTGACTGGGTGAAGGGATGCTCAGAGAGAAACGCCATTTCTGGGTGGGTCTGGAAGGATGTTTCCAGGATTGATTAGCATCTGAATTAGTGAACTGAATAAAGTAGATGGCCCTCCCCAGTGTGGTGAGTATCATTCATTCTATTAAGGACCCAAACAGAACAAAAAGTGGGAGGAAGGGTTAATTTCTGCTTAAGCTGAGATAAGGAAAATGTACCTTGTTAAATGACCCTCTTGGGACCTAGAGGTCTGAACCCAGGATCAAGTGTGGCTTTTTAATAGAAGTCTTGAAAACATGGCCTGGGTCCTGCCAGGAAGTCCAGAGGAACCATGTCTCTCTCCTTCCCTGCAGTCTTCCCTCTTCTCAGCATCACTCCATGACCGGACATAGCCCACCTCATTCCCTGAAAACACCTTGAACACAGACAGTCATACGTAACCAGCTTTTACTGAGGGGTTTTTTGATAATGGAAAAGTTAGAATCCAATTAGGAAGCAACTTAAAATTGAGTACCAGGCATTTCTATTCTAAAAGATCTTTTAACTAGAACTCTCTGGGCCAAGATGCCAGCTGATTACAAACTTAGGACCCTGGGCTCACAGCCTCTCCGGCTCCAACTCAGCAGCCTGGAAAGAACCCTCAACAGAGCACTACAGATTTCCACTACCACCAGATCAGGTTTACCACATGAGATAAAACCATTCATCTAAACTTTAGACCCAAAATCAACAGATCATAGGGAGGGATCTTTAAGCTCCAAACTACTTTGAACCCACTGAAATAACTGAAACTTTACAGGGGACCTTACAGATAGATGACCAAATGAGCTGTGACAAATTCCAGAATTTCACTAGTCCCGGGGCGTTTCCTCTCAGCTCACAAAAATAGCTGCTACCCATCAGATGTCATCCGTCAACAACTAGTTAACTTACCTAATACCCTAGATGGCTGCTATCCCTAATGATGACAGTGGAGCCGCCCAGAGCAGTCTGAGTGTAGTTCTGTTGTCCCCTGTTCCTAAGACTAGCACTGGAGAATTTGAATGGCTATTGGATGTGCCAAGACAGTTAAGCGACAAAACCATCATGTCCATTTGCTCGCACACCTGTCCTTGGCCTGATCCTGATGGAATTGGAAGAAACTCTCTTCATTTTTCTTTTTCTCCTTTAAGGTATGTTTTTATTGATTTCAGAGAAAAGAAGGGAGAGGGGGAGAGAGATGGTAACATCAAGGATGACAGAGAATCATCCAGCCGCTGCCTTCTGCACACCCCCTACTGGGGCTTGAGCCTTCAACACGGGCATGCATCCGGATCAGGAATCAAACTGACCTCCTGGTTCACAGGTCAATGCTCAACCACTGCACAGCACCAGCTGGGCCTCCCTTCATTTTTCTGAAGAGGCAGTGCACTTCTCTGAATGTCTGTTATTATTATTGATCTTCTTTATGGCCAGAAATAAGGAATCCAATTTGATTAGGGGCTGATTTGGCCTCCAAAGCAAGATGTGTCAATACGACAGATGAGAATCGTGCAGGCACCAATTTGGTTAGAGTTGATCGAGCATATTCAGAGTGGTATCAAGACCCCTCACTCACCCTTCCTGTTGTCAGCTGCCTCCATCCTTTCTCTGCTGACCCCCAACTCAGATAGGGGTGATAAAGTAACAAATGAAGTCATTCCCAAGGCTTGGACATTCCACATCTCCATATCTAACCCCCCAACCCCCACCTCTCTCAGAAGTGGGAAGAGATGAAGTCAGACTAACTTGGGTTCAGATCCTTGCTCTACTATACCAGTACACCGTGGGACCTAGGGCAAGTCATTGCTCTGAGCCTCAGTTCCCTCATCTGTAAAATGAGGATATTAAATTGGCACCCCTTTAGGTTGCAATGGCAGCAACCCTGCCACATATTTTGTCTCTCAAACCCTCACGCTCTCATTCAGCCCTATCAAGCCTTTTTCAGGTCCCTCCAAAGTGCCACATCTCTTGCCCAATGGCCTTCTAGTCCAAGATAGCCTCATGGCTGGACTCTCCTGCCCTTTGTTCTTCACCTTTCAAGTATCAGCTTAGGAGTCACCTCCTTCAGGAAGCTTTCCTTTCCCCTCCCTCCCCACCCAGGCTGTGTCAAGGGCCCTAACTAGCTCTGGACCTCACAGTCCCCTGTGCTCCCATCACAATCCTCATGCCTCTGCCTTGCAATTATCTGCCTCCCCATTAGACTGTGAGCTCTGGGAAGACAGAGGCTTGGAGTCTCTTTTGTCTCTACAGCCTCAGTATCAGGCCTAGAATAGGCATCCAATGAATGAATAAACAAGTCTGTGGTGACAAGTTACTGCTCTGATTCCTATTGCTGTGTAACAAATTACCCTAAAACTTACTGGCATACAACTACTTAATTAGGCTCAGTGTGGATCAGGAACTCAGACAGGGCATGATAGGCGTGGCTTTTCTCTGCTCCATGTTGTCTGTGGCCTAGGCTGGGAAGATATGAGGCAACTCCAAGGAAGATGGGACATGAGCCCTTGCTTACATGGGGCTGAAACCAGGTGCCATGCAAACAAAAAATACAAGTAAAAGTAAGAATTCAAGTACAAATTTTAACAAGCTTCTAAGGCTGGTACAGGGATATGAACCCTGGAAACAGCAAACACATGGGAAATTTGCACCCATTCACAAACCTTTCTCTTCAGACTGCACTGGGTGAAAGATCAGAGAAAGCCTGCCTAGTGGTACAGGCTAGAGGTGGGGAGCAGTAGGAAGACAAATCCTGTCACCCTCAGTGCCTCTGCAACTAGGGAAAGAGAATAGAAAAATCCCTATACCAATGAGGGAGGGGCTGAATCACTGAGAAAGCCCCACCCCAAGACCCAAGGACAGAGTTTCTGTCTTAGACCTACGTGGTACCAGGACAACAGAGAACAGCGTTCCCACATACCTTCTACCCAGTGTCCTAGAGTTTAGCTCTACTCTGACTCTATCTACCTGGGAGATAGCATCAGATCCCACAGGTTAAGAAGAGGCTCAGCCCTTCAAGACTGCCCCCATTCAGACATCATTCTCAAATGCAGGTTGTTGCCTGTATTTCTGAACAACCAACTATAAACCAGGGTTCCCATGACTTTCTCCTCAGGTTTGATTAATTTGCTAGAGAAGTTAAGAGAAACATTGCTTACATTTACCAGTTTATTATAAAGGATACAAATGAAGAGCCAGATTAGGACATACATAGAGTAAGATTCAAATGGGTGCAGGAGCTTCTGTCCCCAAGGAACTGGGGTGTGTCAATCCTCCCAGCATGTGAGTATGTTCACCAATCTAGAAGCTCATGATGTTGTTCAAGAGTTTTCATAGAGCTTAATTTCCAACCCCAACACCCTTCCCAGAAGTGGGTGGGCGAAGCTGAAAGTTCCAACTCTCTAATCACTTCATCTTTCTGGTGATCAGCCCATCCTGCTAGGCTTTCCAAAAAGTCACTTGATTAAATAATTAGCTCAGGTGTGGTGAAAGAGGCTTGATATGAATGTCAGAAGACATTTTAAAAATATGTACATATTTTTTATTGATTTCAGAGAGGAAGGGAGAGGGAGAGAGAGAAACATCAATGATGAGAGAGAATCGTTGATCGGCTGTCTCCTGAATGCCCCCCACTGGGGATGGAGCCTGAAATCTAGGCATATCCCCTGACTGTGAATCGAACCATGAACTCCTGGTTCATAGGTCAACACTCAACCATTAAGCCACGCTGGCCGGGCCAGAAGACATTTTTATAGCTCTTATCACTTAGGAAATTCCAAGAGATTTAGGTATGAAATTAAGACCAAATATATATTTCTTACTATAAATCACAATAACCCATTCTAAAAAATTGAATAGCAAGTGTAACAAGAGTACAGAGGATGAGAAACGAGCTGAGGTCTACAGGGCTGTGTTTGTTGTTTATTATGTGGACAGAAGGGAGCCACGGAAGGATCTAAAAGGGGGGAAGGAGGAGGTGTGTGTGACATGACCAAATTTGTCAGTGGCCAGTACAGAGGGTGGTTTATAAGGGGCTGGGAGAGCAGCATTGAGAAGACAGGTGTGATCAATCAAAAAAAGTGCATTGCCACTGATCCAGGGTAGGTGGAGCAGAGTTGGAGGAGTGGAGGGACAATCAGAGAGGGGTGGGTTGGGATAGAAGGCAGAGCTAAGAAAGCCTCCTCTGTGGGGCAGGAGGGTGTCAGCCAGCTCAGAAGAGATGTGGATGTTAAACCTTGAGCCCCACTCAGTCACACTGGCCCTGATAAACCCCCACTTCTGCTCCAGTAGCCAGTCGTTATTCTTCCTATGTACAGCCTCCCTAATTGCTGAGAGATGAAGTGACTGGGTCTGCCCTCTTGCCATGGCTGACAAATGCCTGTCTGAGCAAGAGCCAGGGGGCTTGGGGAACAGGACAGATGGGGTCCTGTTCAGCTTCTCTACTCCCAGATTCCCCAGGTCATGCTGCTGCTGTGAACTTCGGGAACAACAACAAAAAAATCTTTGTGCTTAATGAGGCAGCCCAGTCATCCATCACACAAGGCCAATGCACTGTGACAAGGGAAAACCCAGCAGGCAAGAGTCAGGCCAGGATCCCTGAGTCAGGACAGGGTGAGAGCGGTGAGGGCTCAGCAGAAAGAACAAGGACTCAGTGCAGTTAAATCTGAACTGTAAGTCACCATACCTCTCTGAGCTGCAATTTCTTCACTTAAATAAATAACATTCTGTGTGGCAGATGTTACAAGTTAACAGCTTCACGCCCACTTGTTCTACTACCTTACTAAGAGAACAGCATTGTTTCCTGGTGGGAAAGAATGGGACCACCAAAAAATTCCCCGTTTCCCTTGCATCTAGGGGCCACCTGGACAATGTGATGTGACCTGGTTCTGGACAATGAGATAAGATAGAAGTCGTGGTGGGATTTCAAAGATGGGATGCCTTGAAGTGCAACAAGAAGGTAAATGTCATAGCCGGAGGGTGATGGAGTAGGAAAATCCAAGGTGTCTGAGTGCCTGGCAGCATCATAGGGCCATCACACCAGCCTGGGGCTGCCATATCTGGACTTCCAGTTGGAAAGAGTTGGGGTTTTAATGACTCTGTGAGGAGGAAAGATGAGGCTCTAGAGCTTGTGAGAGGCTGGCAGCTGAAACTAGGATTCCCTAGATAAAGCAGACGTTGGAAATGAGCTGTTTCTTCTGTGAAGGGAGACTGGATAACAACTGCCAATAATCCTAGGCTGTAACCTAGAACTGAGTTTCCTGCCCTGGGCCATGGAAGAAAAATCATCATCCAACATAAACTGAAATTAAACTCAGTATATGGGTTTGACAGTAGTCTGGACATAGCTGTTACCTAGAAGATTTATCTGAGGCCATTGCTCAGAATATAACACACAGAGAGATAAAGAGATGTGAAATATAAAAGAGAAGTTTAGCCCTAACTGGTTTGGCTCAGTGGATAGAGCGTCGGTCTGCGGACTGAAGGGTCCCAGGTTCGATTCCAGTCAAGGGCATGTACCTTGGTTGCAGGCACATCCCCAGTAGGGGGTGTGCAGGAGGCGGCTGATCAATGTTTCTCTCTCATCGATGTTTCTAAATTCTGCCACATAGAATATTATTTATTTAGGTGAAGAAATTGCAGCTCAGAGAGGTATGGTAATTTACAGTTCAGATTTAACTGCAGAGTCCAGCGGTCCAGAATTGTGAGAGGGATGTCCAACTCCTTTCCTCTCTATAAAAAAATCAATAAAATATATTTTTTTAAAAAGAGAAGTTTAAGCTGAAAGATGAAATGAGACAATCCATTATATGTATAATAGGAATTCCAGTAAGAGACAATAAAAGAACATGGGAAAGGCAATATATGAAAATACAATAGATAAGAATTTCCAGAATTGAAGAAAGACCTGAGTCCTCATAGAGTTCAAAGTGGGATAAATAAACAAATCAACACTTTACTGCAGTGAACAACATCCTATATAATAAAGAGGTAATATGCAAATTGACCCTCACACCCTCACAAGATGGCTGCCTACAACCAGGCCGGCAGGGGAGTTAGTGAGGGACTTACCAAACGACTGAACAAGCAGGCTGCATGGGGTGACCAGGCCAGCAAGGGGGTTAGTGAGGGACAACCAAAAGATTGAATAGCAGGCTGCGTGGGGCAACCAGGCCAGCAGGGGGGTTAGTGAGGGACGACCAAATGACTAAACAGCAGGCTGTGAGAAGCGACCAGGTTGGCAGGGGGTGCAGTTGGGGGCAACCAGGCCAGCAGGGGGGGGGGGGCAGTGAGGGGTGAATAGGCCAGCAGGGGGAGGGGGGGGAGTTGGGAGTGACCAGGCTGGCAGGGGGGGCAGTAAGGGATGACCAAGCCGGCAGGGGGGGGGCAGTTAGGAGAGACCAGGTCGGCAGGGGGGGCAGTTAGGGGCAATCAGGCTGGCACGCAGAGGCAGTGAGGGGCTATCAGGCCGGCAGGTGGGGGCAGTTAGGGGTGACCAGGCAGGCAGGCAAGTGAGCAATTAGGAGCCAGCGGTCCAGAATTGTGAGAGGGATGTCCAACTGCCAGGATCGGGCCTAAACCGGCAGTCAGACATCCCCCGAGGGGTCCCAGATTGGAGAGGGTGCAGGCTGGGCTGAGGGGACCCACCCCCATGCACTAATTTCATGCACCAAGCCTCTAGTTAAGAATAAAAGAATATCTTTAAAGATGCCAGGGGGTGGGGGGGAGAAGATTCCCTTCAAAGAATCAACAATTTGAAAATTAAGCAAGCAGAGTTCTAATTAGGAACAATAGGAGCCTGAAAAGAATGGAATGATATTTCCAAACAAAGTGAAAAATTCTTGTTAGCCTAGAGTTCTATACCTAGCTAAACTGTCATTAGAGAATGAGACTAAAGTAAAGATGCTTCCAGACATGCATGAATAAGATAGGTTACTACTCATTGGCTCTTGCTGAAAATATTATTAAAGGGTGCACTTAAATAAGGAAAATGATGCCCTAGCCAGGTAGCTCAGTTGGTTAGAGCATAGCCTCCTTATGCCAAGGTTGTGGGTTCAATCCCCATTCTGGGCACATACAAGAATCAACTAATGAATGCATAAATAAGTGAAAGAACAGATCAATATTTCCCTCTCTCTCAAATCAATAAATAAAAATTTTTTATTTATAAAAAGAAGGAAAATGAACTCATGAGGAAGAAATGGAATGCAAGGTGCAGTGGTCAACAAAGCTTTGGTGAATCATGATGGAAAATCTAAATAAGTTTTATTGTAAAAAATAATACTAAAAATCAGGTTTTTTGTTTTTTAATATTATTTTAATAATATTAAAATTAATAATAAGTTTTATTATTATTATTATTTAATAATATTAAAATTAATAATAAGTTTTATTGTAAAAAATAATACTAAAAATCAGGTTTTTTGTTTTTTTATTATTTATTATAGAGAGAGAGGAAGGCAGAGGGATAGAGAGATAGAAACTTCACTGAGAGAGAAACATCATCTATCAGCTGCCTCTTGCATGCCTCCTACTGGGGATTGAGCTCAAAACCCAGGCATGTGCCTTGATTGGGAATTGAACCAGTGACCTCTTGGTTCATGGGTTAATGCTCAACCACTGAGCCACACTGGCTGGGTTCAAGTTTTTTAACTAAAATACTAAACAAAATAACAAAGGAGCTGGGACAAGGACGTTCAGAAGGAAAGCAATGCATTCTGAGATAATTTTTAAATAACTGTAGATTTTGTTAGAAATCTATAAAGTTAAACAAGTATGAAAATCAAGTGTAGCCTCTAAAATAACAAGTTTAACCTTCCCCTTCTTGGCGGGGGGCCAGACTGTGGCCTTGTTTTCCGTAATACAAAGAGGCAGAGGGAAAGGGCTCTGGCCCCCTCAGCATCATGTCTTTAGTACTGATGGTTTCCAGTCCACCAGTTCTATCCTCAAGCACTGGGACACCGGTAAAAAATAAAGCTTAAACTGGTTAAACATTAAACATGGCCATAAATTCATTATTCCTCTCATTACTTGATGGAGTCTATTTTTCCATCCCTTGAATCTGGGCTGTTCTGATGATCTGTTTTGTCCAAAAGAATGCAGAACTGAAGCTGTGTAACTTTCGAGGCTGGGCCTTAAGATAGATCAAAAGCTATTAGAACATTCCTTCTTGAAATCCAGCTCCCATGCTGTGAGGAAGTTCAAGCAGCAATGTGGAAAGGCTCAGTAGAGAAGAACCAAGCCCCCAACCAATAGCCCTAACTAAGCTCCCAGCTAGTGGCTAGCACAAATTGCCAGTCATATTAATGAGGCTTTTTAAAACCCTTTAGCTGTCTCATTGCCACAGTCACGTGAAGCAGAAGAATTAATAATTATTGTTTTAAGCCACTCACGTGTGATTTCAGGTTTGCTATGTTGCAAAAGATACCTGAAACAGAATAAAACTATTTATAACTTCCAAGCAAATAGATAAAATTAGCTAAATAAAGAAACCTTAATCTGAAAGGAGACTTGACTCTGGGTGGTGAACACACAATACAACATACAGATGATCCTATATAATAAAAGGCTAATATGCAAATCGACCAAACGGTGGAATGACTGGTCACTATGATGCGCACTGACCACCAGGGGGCAGATGCTCAATGCAGGAGCTGCCCCTTGGTGGTCAGTGTGCTCCCAAAGGGGTAGTGCCACTCAATCAGAAACTGGGTTCACATCTGGTCTCTCCCGCCTCCGCAGCAGTGCTAAGGATGTCTGACTGATGGCTTAGGCCCGCTCCCCGCGGGGAGCATGCCTAAACCATCAGCCGGACATTCCCTGAGGACTCCCGGACAGATAGAAGGTGCAAGTCTGGCTGAGGGAAGCCCCCCAAGTGCATGAATTTCATGCACTGGGCCTCTAGTGTATTATAAAATTGTATACCTGATATAATTTTATTAACCAATATCACCTCAATACATTTAAGAAAAATTAAAAAGAGCCCTGGCGGTGGTTAGAGTGAACAATGGTTAGAGTGTAGGCCCTGCACTGAAGGGTCATGGTTCGACTCCTGGTCAGGGGCACGTACCTCAGTTGCAGGTTTGCTCCCCACCCCTAGTCCATGTGTCTCTCTCACATTGATGTTTCTCTCTCCCTCCTCCCCTCCCTTCCACTCTCACTAAAAAAAAAAAAAAAAAGAAGAAGAAAATATCCTCGGGTGAGGATTAAAAATATATATTAAAAAGAAAAAACTTAATCCTAAAGGAAGCTCTAAAGAACAATTAAGAAACAGAGAACAGAAACTTCTTACAGCCCCACATTACCTCTCACCAAAGGCCTTTCTGGAAAAGTAATGAAGACTTGGGGTTACTATGATTTGGGCCAGACCTCATCCCTCCAGGTTTTCAGAGAGGCGAAGCCTGCCTGTAGGGATGCCATTTGAGGAATGAAAGTGTGTGTGTCCTTTCTCTGCTACTTCCTGGGCTCCCAGCTGCTGGCCACAGCCTGACAGCAGACCTGCTGAAACCCTCTGGCCTAATTAAAAAATCAAATCAAAAAAAGAAAGAAAACTTTTTATTACCCTTTGCTACTGGTGGAAAATAGTTTCAGGCATACTAGTAGAGGAGCATTCAGCTGGCTACTTCCCAGGCGTCAAAAATTAACAGCCACTACATTTTATTCTGAGGAATTAATGGAAAAATTTACAGGAGAGCGTAAAATGTAGGGGACAACATGAAGGACACAATTCTTCATTGGAGAACTCACTCCCTTACTTGCAACAAAGACACTGGTTTGGCCACCTGCTCTGTCCTGCAGCTGTAGGCTCATAGGAGACCGAACGCGTTATAGGGAACATGGAAAGGGAGATATTGGGGGAACTGGATGCAGCCTTGGTGGGAAGGTTCTAAAGCCTCCACTGCACAGAAATTCAAATCTTGTCTCTGTCCTGCCTTCCAGCCACTTCCTCTGCACCACTCAACCCTCCCTTCCCCCTGAGTGATTGCTGATGGTGAGAACATCAGACTCTGGCAGTAGGCCTGGGTTCTACTCCCGCTATACAGTGATGGGCTTGCTGCTGGTTCCTCTTGGGGGTCTCTATCTCTGTGAAATGGCCACAAGAACTCTGAGATCCCTCTAGATCCTGATATAAACCAAACTTGGTTTTTGTTTTCACATAAGAATCTGGGCTTTAGAGTCAGGCATAGCTGGGTTCAAATCCTAGTTCAGCCACTTATCAGCTTTATGGCCCTAAGCAAGTCACTCTCTGAGACTCAGTTTCCATTTTCTTTTCTTTTTTTCTTTTTAAATATTTTTATTGACTTCAGATAGGGAGAGGGAGAGAGAGAGAAACTTCAATGATGAGAATCATTGATCAGCTGCCTCCTGCATGCCCACTACTGGGGATCAAGCCCACAATCCAGGCATGTGCCCTTGACTAGAATTGAACCTGGGACCCTTCAGTCGGCAGGCCAATGCTCTATCCACTGAGCAAAACCAGCTAGGGCTCCATTTTCTTTTTTAAAGAAACTATTTTTTATTGATTTTAGAGAGAGGAAGAGAGAAAGAGTGAGAAACATCCATCAATTGCCTCCTAATGACATAGGCCCAAGACCCTTTTCCTGTTTCCACAAAAGAGCTCACTCTATAAAACCAGTGAGCAGTGAATACTTTACAGAAATCTCTGCAGGGGTGGGGCGGGGAGGGTTTATCTCACTCACTTCACAGTATATAACTGCAAATCCCCTTTAGAGTAAACACCAGTTACTCTCTAGGGAGTGGGATGGAGGTAGCAGAGGGAGCACAGGCAGGGTTTTTGGAAAGTAATTTAAGTTTATTTGGAAAAAAGCAGCACATAATTGATAACTATATTATGTCTGTTATTGTTCTTTATTTGAAATGTTTCTCAATCCAAAGTTTAAGCATTTAAATATATTTATTTTTAAAATAAATATTTATATTTTAATAACACTGGCAATTTCTCGGAGGAGCAGTAAGCCTGGAGTAAATCACACTCTTCCTGGGGTTTTTGTCCAGTTCACGGCCTCAGTGTCCCCTCCTTGCTGGCCACATCCTCACTCCTTCTCAAGTCCAGACCTTTCTTCAAACCACAAATGCTGTGGCCTCCTGGACATCTCCCCAGTGTCTCACCTCCCTCCCACTCAGGGGTCCCAACATGGACCAGAGCTGCTCCCCACTCCCCACCCCCAATCCCAACTGTGTGAGCTAGGGTCCTGCATGCCACCCTGGCCTTCCTCCCAGTCCAATATCTAACACTAATGATCTTACCTCTGAAACATCACTCAAATCTGCCCCCTGCTCTCCAGGTCTGCTACCCCACTCAGTCCAGGCCCTTGTCATTCCTCACCTCCTCCTCTAATCATTGCACAGCCGGAGTGAGCTTTCTAAACACTCCTATTCCTCCCACTGCTTCATCCTTTCACCTCTGAGGGCATCAGGACATCTACACTCCTCACCTGGCTCGAACACCTTCTAAA
Organism: Eptesicus fuscus; assembly: GCF_027574615.1. Taxonomy (NCBI): domain Eukaryota; kingdom Metazoa; phylum Chordata; class Mammalia; order Chiroptera; family Vespertilionidae; genus Eptesicus; species Eptesicus fuscus. Next base: position 34,193,041 of record NC_072484.1, on the reverse strand, counting down.
ACCCAGCCTCTGTGGGTGTCTCCAGCCTGATCCTTCACCATTCCAAGCCTGAAGCTTTAGGCTCTGGTACAACCAAACTGCACAGGAGCCCTGCATGTCCCAGCTACTTCCTGCCGCCACACCTTTGCCCAAGTTGTGCCCTCTTCTTGGTGTGCCCTTTCCTCTCTCCATTTCTCTACCTTGTGGCCCCATCCCCAACATTCACATCCACAACATTTCCAGACCTTTTGCACATCACCTCTGTCACTCCTTCTAGCCCGGTTCAACCAATTAGCAACTCTGTTTGAAAACAAGGAATGAATACCTACTGAGCCAGACTGTGTCCTTGCCTTCAAAGAGTGCTGAGTCTAGAGAAAACAACAACAACAAAAAAAACACACAAAACAAAACAGACATAAACACAGATGATTAAAATCCTGTTTTGATGCTGGGATGAAGGACTTATATGGGACTGGATTCCAGAAGAAAGCCTAACACAGCCAGAGAGACAAAGGGTTCCTGGGGGAGGCCAGCTTTGAGTGGAGCCTAAAAGAGGAGGAGGTATTCAGCCAGCAGAGAAGAAAGGGTCAGCGCAATAGGCAGAGAGCACAGCATCCGCAAAGGCTAGGGTTGCACTTTCCAACAGGGGCCCAGCCCAGCCTCTAAAAATCTCCTTCCAGTGGCTTCTTTACATAAACCTGGCCTGAGTGCATTTCCAATTCTTCAGAGCACTGCCCAGAGAACAGCTCTCAATGAGGATAAAGATTTAGTTGGTTGTGAAGTGAAAGTCAGGCTGGGGTTGGGCACAAGGCGGAGAGAAGGCATGATAAAGACACAGGCAGAAGACAGCCATCATCCAGTCCCAGGGACCCTGAGCCAGTAGCTCCTATCAACTCAACGTTCCCCCAACAAAGGTGCCTCCCACAAACACATAGTGAGTGCCCGCCGTCTATGAGCCCGGTGCCAGGTGCTAGGATACAAGCACAAACAAGACCACAAAGGCCTTGCTGTCAGCCAGAGACGAAACGTCCCCGACAGGGACAGGCCAGAGGAACTGATGCTGAGGTGGCAGGAAGCCTGAGTAGGGAGAGCCCAGAGAAGACCCCTGACCCAACCTGGCTGGTGGAGGGGGGGTAGTGGGGAGCAAGAGAGGCAGGTAGAGACAGCTTCCAGGAGAAGAGGGTTGTAAAAAGGAAAGAGTGTGTGTGAAGATGCTCCTCAGCCATGCCCTGGGTGGGAACAGGCCTGCAGTCCTCAGGGGGGTTCAACCCCTGTGGCTCTGCCCCTCCTAGCCCTCAGCTCCTACCCCTGGCAGCCCACCCCAGACCTCTTGCTGCCCCTTGAGTTCTTGCCCCAGCAGACAGCTCTAGCGAGCCTCTTCCTTCCTTCAGGTCCACTTGACCACAGCCTCCTCCATGCAGCCCTCCCTGCCTACCCATATCCTGTCCAGCACAGAAAGGCCGGGAAACTGCCTAATCAGGCCCTGTAATGTGGCACGAGATGCCTGTCTGCCTTTCTAGTGGACCCCCATCTCTGCCAGAGCTCTTGGGAAAGCCTCTCCTCTCCCACAGGGAGGGGGCGATAACCCGCGCTCCTCCCCTAGGGCCAACAATTTACAATCCGATAGTTCTCCCTGGGTGTCTCTCGTCGCTTTTCTGCTTAAGGAGACAGAACAAAGGGTTAAGGGTGGGAGCAGAGAGCAGCTGGGTAACAGAATTTGCTGGACTGTCTTTTATAAGCCCTGAACGGTGTATCTGGCGCCAATTTTGACTGCGCTCTTTAAAATTAGAATGTGGGGTATTTGATGCCTTTGCCTATCGCTTTGGCCTCAGTTGTCACTGCTGGGGCAACAGGAAATTGTTCCACGCCTCATACTGGTATGTGTACAAAACTGTTCATTTGCCCTATTAGCTATAATTATGAAAATCTGGAAACACCACAAATGCCTAACAGTAGGGGAGAGCTATAAACTCCGTAAGAACAGGAACAACATCTTTGTTATTATTGTTATATCCCTAGTGCCTAATGTGGTTCCTAGCACATAGTAGGTGCTCAGGAAACATTTGTGGAAGGGAGGGAGGGAGGGAGGGAGGGAGGGAGGGAGGGAGGGAGGGAGGGAGAGAGGGAGGGAGGGAGGGAAGGAGGGAGGGAGGGAGGGAGGGAGGGAGGGAGGGAGGGAGGGAGGGAGGGGAAGGAAGAAGGAGGGAGGGGAAAAAAGAAAGAATAAACTTTGAAAGGATCTGCCAGAACCTGAGAAAGCAAACCCTCTGCCCTTTAGCCGAGCTAAAGATGATGTACTTGGGAGGAGGGAGGGCTGTTATTGTTCATTTCTAAAGTTCCATCAAATTACTCCAAAATTCAATTCCCTCTTGAATGTTGTTTCTTTTTTCATTTTCATCATCTCCATCTTTTTAACACTGGCTGTTGAATTTCACGTTTGGAGCAGTTGATTGAATTGTGGCTCTGGGGACTTGCAACAGTCACTTTAGACACTCGGAGTTCCACTCACGCAGCCACCACGCCAGCCGCCCTTTAGCTCCAGAGAAACCATCTCTTACGAGAGCCGATTATATTCTTACAGCCAAGAATGCCACACTCTAAAACACGGACTATAAAAATCAGAATTCTCCATCACCAATATGTGTCCAATGAAAATATAAAATGCCTCGTTAATGGGAAAAGGCTGATTGGAAAAATCCACACGCAGATGAAGTTCCATAGCTGATGTCACATGGGGCCCAAGCCTGGAAAAGGCTGGGAGCTCACCTACCCAGGGGCCAAAAGCCATCCAATGCCTCAGGTTCCTGTAGGCTCCCGCAGTCCTGCACAGGGAGTGGCAGCCAAGGGAGGCAGATGGAGGCAGGCATTCCTGTCCATTAAGCACCTTCTGTGTGCGAGGCACTGACCTTGTGGAATCCCGAGAACAATTCTGTGAACTGAAACTCATTCTCACCCACTTGCAGAGGGGGCTTCCTGCGGGGGTCTCAAAAAATGAAGGAGTTAGCTGGGGAAAGAGGAGGGCCCTGGAAAGGAATTACATGAAGAAGGAACAGCACGGACATAGGCAAGAGGCAATCAGTAGAATAAAAGCAGTTTGAAGTTTAAGTGCCATCAAGGCGAGGGGAAGAACAAGGTTGAGGGAAGTGGACAGGGGTCAAGAGTTTTGTAGACCTTGTTGGGTGGGGAAGGAACGACAGGCAAAACCCAGAAGCCTGGAGATGCCAAAGTGAGCTGTCAGTTATCTGGGCAAGAGATGATGGAGCCCGGAGCGATGTATCATGGTGATAAAGTCAACAGGACTGGGTGACTGAGTGGTTGCCCATGGAGGGTGAAGTGAGGAGTAGACTCAAGGATGACATCCAGATTCCATTCTCCAGCACTGATGGCGGGGCTGCCTCTGCCTTGGGGACCCATGGGCGGCACAGGTCAGGGCAAAGATACTACACTGCACTGTGGACATGCTGGGCTCATGGTGCTCACAAGATGTAAGAACCAGATGAGAGGGTCTGCCTCAGGAGCAGGTCTGGGCTCAATTTAGAGGTACAGCTCTCGGTTGCCAGCTTGGTGATAATCGCTAAAAACACAGAGCAGTGGGGTTCACCTAGAAAAGTGGGTGAGAGCCTGCAAATGAGCAGCCATGGGATTCATCTGTCCCATACACAAGTTTAGTTAGGTCTGCACAGCATTTTAAAAATATTAGAGCCAAATTTTAAAAATTAAGCACGCTCACTTAAAAATAGAAATCTCTGGCCCTAGCTGTTTGGCTCAGTGGATAGAGCGCTGGCCTGCAGACTGGATGGGGCCGGGTTCATTTCTGGTCAAGGGCACATACCTCATTGGCAGGCTCCTCCCCGGCCTGGGCCTTGGTCCCTGGTCGGGGCTCGTGCAAGAGGCAACCAATCGATGTTGGTTCACACCTAATGAAGCCCTGCCAGTTCCAATGTGTTTCTCTCACATTGATATTTCTCTCTGGCTTTCCCTCTCTCTTCCACTCTCTCTAAAAATCAATGGAAAAATATCCTCGGGTGAGGATTAAAAATATGAATCTCTGGCTTCTCTTGGAAAATCAGAAGATCTGGCAACATGGGCTAGAAACTCCTGAGAACAACCATTGCTCGAAGTAGCTAAGAAGTCATTTCTCCCTTAGACAGAGCATGTGCTTGCCCAATCACCACAGTCTCCATACCCCCCTATTGTCTTGCAGAATGTGAGGCTAAGTAGTTCTATTGTCAGTTATTGCACTTGCAATGATTTCTATGTTCCACACCTCTTTCAAATAAAGGGTAGTCTCTGAGAGTGTTTCAAGCGAAACAGAACATATATCATTGCAGATGCCAAGACAATTTCTTTGCCTTTAATATGCAAAACAAGGCAACACTGTCTTCTCTCATTCACAAGGGCTTGCTGGCAATGATTAGAGAACTCTAGAAAAAGAAAAGAGGAACGCATAGGAGAGAGAGATCAGACAGGGAGGGTGACATGGGAAGCTGTCAGGGAAGAGACTTTTTTTTCCATTTTTTTTTATTAAGGTATTATATGTGTACATATCTTACCATTGCCCCCCACCCACTCCCATACATGCCCTCACCCCCCAGTGTTTTGCGTCCATTGGTTATGCTTATATGCATGCATACAAGTCCTTCGGTTGATCTCTTATCTCCCACACCTCTCCCTAAAGGAAGAGACTTTTAAGGAGGGTGTGATCCGCAATATCTAATGCTAACAGGAAGTTGAGTGACACAGGCATGAAGAGTTGGTGACATACAAGTACATGCAAGGCCATACAGGAACATGTGTGCAGGTCCACCTACATTCATGTGTACATGTCTTTGCACACAGTGAGACATGTGTGCGCACACAAAGAATACAATAAAGGGCTGTGCACATGTGAGCATGTACATGAACACACACATGCAGGCAGGAGACACGTGTACTCAAGCACAAAGGTATCCGTGTCTGCACAGACACAGGCACACAGGCACACTGTGTTCACAGAGCCGCCCAGATCTGTGCATACTCCCAGAGATACATGCTCACACCTAATGAAGCCCTGCCAGTTCCAAACCAGCAACTTGTAACTAAATAAATATGATAAACAACTCCCCTCCAGATGGCTCCACATGCACACCCACTCCTCCCGCTGGGAGGGATGGCACATTCTATGCCAATAAATCCTCCTGTTTGAAAACATTTACCTTCCTAATTGGCCTGTTATGGGTAAAATATGTTTCTGGGTAACACTCTGCCAGAAAGGGATTCTGAGATGCCCGCCCACCTCAGAGACAGGACCTGGGTGCCAGGGAGGTTCCGCTTGACCCACTCACAGAGAAAAGACACAAAGGGGGAGCATCTCAGTACTTACTGCCAGGGCAGCTCCCCCGGTGGCTCTTTCTTCCCTCCCGCTCCGTTTCTTTCTTTGGCTCCACACTGCACACAGCACAGACCAGTCCTCTGCTTCTCACTTTCATTTCTCTGGCAGCATGCCTGCAAGGTGTGACGACTACGATAACCCCGTGATGGGCTGAATGAAGGGTGGTCCCCACAAAAGGTATGTCCACATCCAAATCCCTGGAACCTGTGAATGTGACCTTATTTGAAAATAAAATTAAATTAAGGGTCTTAAGATGATATCATCCTGGGTTACCCAGGTGGGCCCCAAATCTAATGATCAGTGTCCTTACAGGAGACAGGAGAAGGTGATATGAAGGCAGAGCAGAGGTTGGAGGCTCCCAGCCAAGGAACGCCAAGGCTTGCTAGCGAAGAAGGCAAGGGAGGATTCTCCCTCAGAGCCCTGCTGACATCTTGATTTTGGACTTCTGTCCTGATCTGTGGGAGAACAGACTCCTATTACCTGAAGCCACTTCATTTGTGGTGAATTGCTGCAGCAGCCTCAGGAAGCTGATACACTCCCGCTTTCATGGGGGGAGTGACTGCACAGAGCTGGGGCTCAGGCTCACATTTGCTCTTTACTCTGGCACCTCACAGGTCTGGAAGGAGATCCACAGTAGAGATGGAGAAGCTGAGGCCCAAAAAAGGGCAGGGTGTCATCTAGTGGCAAGGGAGGGACCTAGGACACTGACCCTCCTCGTGCTACACCCCGGCAGTTTCCTCACCAAGAGCAGAGTGGGCAAGATGCGCCGCACAGGACAGCCCTGAGGTGAGGTTCCCCCTCACGAACCAATTCTGGGATCCATGGAGGAAGGACCGAAAAGAGACCCCTCACGGGTGCCGTTTTCCCGGGGGTAAATCAATAAGATCCCTCATAGCCGTTCTCTACCGGACGCTGGGACCACCACCTCTCCATCCATAGGCCCCACCCCCACACAGGAAGGTGTGCACCTACCTCTATTCCCTCGCTGAGGTGGGAGAAGGAACATACCTGCCATAAAGGGCTCCTTGTGGTTAATTGGGCCCAAAGCAATAACCAGAGCCCAGCAGCCATTGCTGACAGAGGCCTCTCACCACACTCTGTCGCTTGCACGCACGCACGCACGCACGCACGCACGCACGCACGCACGCACGCACGCATATAGCCTCCCAGGAAAAGCCCCAGGCTGAGCCACCAGCCTTTTACCGTGTTCCTGCTGTGTCAGCCGGCTCTTATAAGGGAGCGGTGTGTCTTTCAACCAATGGACTGAGACCTGCCCTGTCCAATCTGAACTGCACAGCTGTAGCCTCATTTGCATCTTTATTGACCAATCAGAGGAGCTCTATAATGACCAATCAGAACGTGTGATTCTCACCTATCAAGACTGTTATTTGGACCAATCACACTGTGCAGATTTGGATTCCTCACATTCATAAAAAATGGACCAATCTAGGAGCAGGGAGGGGACTTTCTCTACAAAAAGCTGTCTCCCCATTGTCTCAGAGGTGTACACTTCCAGTTCCCACCATAGCCGTCTCCCTGATTTGCAAACCGTTTAACTGAATAAAGCTTCTTTTACTCACCCCAGATTGGGGACTCCTGTTGGCATTAGATTGGTGGCAGCAAACTTTTGTTGACACCAAAGAGGAAGCCACATACCACACCACACAGCTGGATAGCTCCAGAGCAGGGATTCAAACTCAGATCCAGAGCAGGGTTTCGAACTCAGATCTATCTGCTTCAAAGGCCACCTGGACATGCTGCCTCCCAGGTAAGAGCTGTGGTGCTTCCCAGGATCAGGAGATGTTGCCAGGCCACCAGAAGCAAGTGAGGCCCTGGTTTCTCTTTCAACAAAGGTAAAACGACTTGTGTTTTTTTATTCATGATAAAAACTTATAGGAATAGTAGTGGTGATACAGATTCCAGTAAAAACATAAATGTATTACTCCACCTCCATGTAGTGAAAAGTATACTTGTACAATGTTTTGACTTGTATTTCGTGATATTAAAACAGTGAAGTAAAAAAAAAAAAATAACAACAAAAAACAAGAGGCAGCAGGGGAGTGACAACATCTGGCCTAGATATTAAAAGGTACCTCTGGCAGCTGAGTGGAGAATGGTTTGTAGGGGTCAGAGAGACAGTAGGGAAGCCAGTGAGGAGGCCTTGGCAATGAGTGATGCTGGTAACCTGGACCACAGCCGTGGCAAGCATCATGGGTGTGAGACCTGTGCAACTGCACAGGGCCCTCACTCAGAAAGGCCCCATACTTGGTTTAATGCTCTGTTGTCACTTTCTTAGAATTCTTAATACTTTTTGAACAAGGAACCCGTATTTCATTTTGCACTGACCCTGACAAATTCCAGAAGGTCCTGATCAAAGCAGAGAAAGGATCTTAAACACTCAAAGTCATAAACAGGCCTTTTGCCACTGGTCTGCTGGAGCCAGCTTCTACCAGCTCAGAGAGCCAATTGTTCAATTTTGAGGAATTGTGTTGTCATGTTGGTAGCTTGAAATTGGTCACCGTGAAAGTATTTACACCATAGAAATCAGCAAACATTACACTAGTCAGGATCTTTTTTTTTTTTTAAAGACATTTCTTTAAAAAAAAAAACTTTTTAAAAAAATATATTTTATTGATTTTTTACAGAGAGGAAAGGAGAGGGATAGAGAGCCAGAAATATCAATGAGAGAGAAACATTGACCAGCTGCCTCCTGCACACCCCCCACTGGGGACATGCCCGCAACCAAGGTACATGCCCTTGACTGGAATCGAACCCGGGACCCTCCAGTCCGCAGGCTGACGCTCTATCCACTGAGCCAAACCGGTTTCGGCTAAAAAAAAACATTTTTGTTGATTTCAGAGAGAGGAAGAGAGAAAGAGAAACAATCAATGATGAGAGAGAATCATTGATCAGCTGCCTCCTACAAACCCCCTTTCATCTCTCTCTAAAATCAATCAATCAATCAAAAATAAAAAATAAAAGCTCCTGTGGACTGATCCCTGAAGAGAAATCGAACCACAACCTTCTGGTTCATAGGTTGAGGCTCAACTACTGAGCTACACTTGCCAGGCTAAAAAAGACATTTCTTCATCAGGGTTTTCCCAGCGTGTGTTCAAGGCCCACCTTAGCAGTGTGCTAAAAATAGTAGTTTCTGGGCAACCCTCCCCAGTCCTTCTGGGTCACCCTGCAGTGTGTAGAGTGGGGCTCTGGCTGATTCCTGAGCCCCCTAAGGCTGCAGGGCCAGGTCAGGAAGGCTGAGGTCCTACACAGTGGGTCCACAAGCTCCACTGGAAATAGGGGCAGAAGAACCCAGTTTTTGGAGTTGGAAAAGGAAATCTGCTTGAGCTGTGGGTGTGGCAGCTCATCAAGAGAGCAGAGGGGCAGCTGTTCCGGATACTGAAGTTCTTGGCCTGGGACCCACCCCTACTCTCCCACGTGGAGGCCAAGCCCAAGGGGGAGGCGTCATCCACAGCGCTGCCTTCCTTTGCTGGCAGGGACCTTTAACAGAGACCTTCTGAACCAGTGAGACGCACACAGCGTAATGGCCCCTTGTAGAGTGGGCGCACAGTAAATAACGACTATTGCTAGTATTATTACGAATGTGTTGTTATAATGGCCGCGCCTCCTGGCTGGGTTGCCCACTTTCTCCTAAACCCTTTCCTCTCGAACCCTTTAATGAGAAAGAAAATCACGTGGTAGCATGTTGATTTATTTTTATTCTTGTTTGATTGAAAGGGGGTGGAGAGAGAGAGAGACAGAGGGAGAGAGAGAGAGAGAGAGAGATCCCCCTCCTTCCCCCAAGCTGTGACAGCAGCCGGGACCACCACATATCCATTCCCTACCACTGCTTCCCGTCGGGGACCCTGGCAGCCTAGCATCAGAGAACCCCAGCAAAGAGAGTAGGTGGAGATGGCGGGGAGACGGGGGTCGATTCTAAGCAGACACCCTCACCTCCACTCCAGCTCCTCTCGCCCATCCCTCCAGGAGCGCAGACCACCGGGAAAAGCCACCCTCTCCCTGTTGTTGCGAGGAAGCGCAGGGTCTCACTGCCTGGGAGATGGCGCCACCTACAGACTCCTGGGAGCTCTGCGGCTTCGGCCCCTGAAACCAGGGAGGAGGAGGCGGAGAGGACCCCGCCCCTCCCCACCCCCTCCGCCCCATAGGGGCCTGGGCCGGCTCCTGCGCTGAACCAAATCCAGCATCACACTGTCTCCCGCTGCCCTGGGACCCTGAAGGAGCCTTTCCAAAACGTGTTCCGTGGAACCCAAACCCTGATCAAGAAGTTTAGGAAATGCCCCTTGGAGATTGTCGGGGCATATTTGCCCCCAAAACCTGACTTGAATTAACCCTTCAGTTCCCTAACACGAACACTGAGACCATGGCAAAGTTCCTTTTTCTTGGCCTGTTACCTCATCTGCAGAATGGGGGAGAGGGTATTGCACTGGAAGAGTATCTCAAAGCTCAGGTGGGAGTCTCAGAATTTAATGAGAAAGAAAATCACGTGGTAGCATGTTTAAAATGCAGTTTCCAGGGCACAACCTCCCAACAAATTCTGATCCATACAGGAACCTGCAGGTTGAGTTAGTTTCTGAGAGATGCAGATGCAGATGTTCTGCCAACCCAGCATGAGAAACACCAAAGGAACCAGACTCAAGGAGGCTAGAAAAGCAGGCAAGGGGCTTGCCAAATCATACCGCGAGTGTGGAAGCTGTGACTCTATCCAGAGGGCAGCAGAAGACACAGGAGCTTTTATTTTCTAAATTTTGATTTATTTTTATTCTTGTTTGATTGAAAGGGGGTGGAGAGAGAGAGAGAAAGAGAGAGGGAGAGAGAGAGAGAGAGAGAGAGAGAGAGAGAGAGAGATCAATTTCCGTTCCACTGATTTACTAGTCTGCAGTCATTGGTTGATTCTTGTATGTGCCTGGCAGGGGTTAGAACCCACAACCTTGGCGTATCGGGACACTCTAACCAACTGAGCTACTGGGCCAGGGCATGGAGCTTTTATTTTGTTTTATATAATTTTTAAAATATGTTTATTTCAGAGAAGGGAGAGGGAGAGTTAGAAACATCAATGATGAGAATTGCCTCCTGCACGCCCCCACACTGGGGATCGAGCCCACAACCTGGGCATGTGCCCTGACTGGGAATCAAACCACCTCGTGACCTCCTGGTTCATAGCTCCACGTTCAACCACTGAGCCACACCGGCTGGGCAGAGGTAAATTCTTTAAATCCTTTGGAATATGAGAATACATTGGAATTTCTGATTACATTTATTGTTTATACCAGCCTTTTAAAACCTCAAGGGATTGTGTATTATGTACACAATACATTGGTACAGTGGTATATATTTTTTGAGCACATCACATAATATATTTGGCCTGGACAATCACTTTTAGAGCCCTGAGTTCAGACTACATTGAGGCCTTCATACTGTGAGAAAGCTCAAGCCATATTGAGAGGCCACATGCTCCTGCTGACAGCCCAGGAGAGGTCCCAGCCTTCTACCAGCATCAATGGTCCCACACACCATAGGACTGAAGAGGTCTGATGATTCCAGCTGTTGAAGTCACCACCAGCCTTTAGGTCTCTGTAGGTCTTTCCAGTTATCACAGAACAGAGATAAGTTGTTCCCACTGGCCTTTTACAAATTTTGGACCACAGAATTGATGAGCATAATGAAATAATTGCTTTTCACAATTGTGTTTCAGGATGGTTTATTATGAAGCAATAGATAAGAGGAACTGTCATCATTAAGTACCATAGTGTCTTCTTCCACTTTCTGTGAAGGAACCAAGTGTCCCCCACATAGCTGCCCATACTGAGAGGCAGAGAAGGAAACAGAGGTAGTGTCAGTGAGGTGGTCTGGGGAAAAAGAGGTGAGGCCTCAGGGTGGGGAGAGCAAACCAGCCCCCGAGGGATCCCACCTGCAAAGCCCCTGTGGGAGGAGCTAGGAATCTAACTTGCCGTATGGCTCTGACCCCACCACTCCATTCCAGATCCTGCTGCCTGGGGCCTTTTACTCTTAGCAGGAAGATTTCCAAGAGAGTTGGCCACCTCTTTGGACCCCAGTATTAGGTCACATTTAGTTGGCACCTTCTAAAGGAGAAAGGGAAGATCTCTGTGAACCTGCCCCTCCCCACCACTGTGGCAGAAAAGGTATTCCAGGGCTGGATTTTTGTGTTTCCACTGCTCACCAGCTTTGTGACCTTGGGCAAGTCACTTTATCCCCCTGAGCCTGAGTTTTCTCTGTGGTAAAATCGGGCAATGAGTAGTCCTGCCCTGAAAACAGTTCCTGTGTGGATTAAATAAAATGAAGTAGATATAAGTGCCCAGTCTTTTTTATATATATATATTTTATTGATTTTTTACAGAGAGGGAGAGGGATAGTTAGAAACATCGATGAGAGAGAAACATCTATCAGCTTCCTCCTGCACACTCCCCACTGGAGATGTGCCCGCAACCAAGGTACATGCCCTTGACTAGAATCAAACCTGGGACCCTTCAGTCTGCAGGCCAATGCTCTATCCATTGAGCCAAACCGGTTAGGGCTAAGTGCCCAGTCTTAGTAAAATGCTCCCTTACAGTCTGTCATTCTTTTGGGACTGTTGCTATATATATATATATACACATACATATACATATATATACATATATATATATGTGTGTGTGTGTGTATGTATATGTGTATGTATACATACATACACACACACACACACACACACACACACACACACACATATATATTTTAATTGACTTCAGAGAGAAAGGGAAAGGGAGACACAGAAACATCAATGGGAAAGAATCATTGATTGGCTGCCTCCTGCACATGCTGCACTGGGTATAGAGCCTGCAACCCGGGCATGTGCCTTGACTAGGAATCCAACTGTGACTTCCTGGTTCATAGGTCTGTCTATGCTCAACCACTGAGCCACACCCAGCCTGGCTGGGACTGTTGCTCATGTTGAAAACCAAAAAGTCCAGACAAGTAATGTCACTGTGAGGAGAACATTTTTGCTTCAGCCCAAGTCACCCTGTGGGAATGTGGACCCAGTATAGCCACAGCCTCATGGAAATCTAGCCTGGGACTGGTGCAGAGTCTGGGCTGCAGGTAACTAAAGTTCTATGCTTCTATCTCAGCTCCATTTGTCTCCGCTGAGCAAAGCCAGGATGCAGATTAGCAGGAAGAAAGGAAGCTATTTTTTCTTTTTAAATTGATTTCAGAGAGCCCTGACCGGTTTGGCTCAGTGGATAGAGCATCAGCCTGCGGACTGAAAGGTCCCAGGTTCGATTCCGGTCAAGGGCATGTACCTTGGTTGCGGGCACATCCCCAGTAGAGGGTGTGCAGGAGGCAGCTGATTGATGTGTCTAACTCTCTATCCCTCTTCCTTCCTCTCTGTAAAAAATCAATAAAATATATTTTAAAATAAATAAATTGATTTCAGAGAGAGAAAGAGAAAGGGAGAGAGAAACATCAATGATGAGACAGAATCATCAGTCAGCTTTTTCCTGCACTCCCTCTACTGGGGATGAACCTGTAATCAGATCAGGTGCCCTGACCAGGAATCTTCTGGTTCATGGGTTAACTACGCTCAACCACTGAGCCACACCTGCCAGGCAGAAGGAAACTATTTCTGCAGGGTGGTACCCAGTGCACACAAGAGACCTAGATGGGGAAACAGGGAAGTTGAGTTCCTATCTTAGCTCTGCCCGTACTTGCTATAGGATTTGAAACACCTGGTACCTCAGTTTCCCCATCTATAATTCACTTCATAAATACTTATCAAAAGTATTAACTCTGTGTCATTGTCCAGCTCAGACCCACAAGGGTGCCCAGAGTAGTCCCCCAGGCCTTTGCACATACCGTTAAAAACTATCCCCCTGCCCTGGCCGATGTGCTCAGTGGTTAGAGCGCCAACTCAGCACCAAAGGATTGCAGGTTCAATTCCCAGTCAAGGGCAAGCACCAGGGTTGCAGATTGGATCCCCACCTTGGACGGGGCTCTGTGGGAGGCAACCAATCCATGTGTCTCTCTCACATTGATGTTTCTCTCTCTCTCTCCTCCTCCCTCCTTTCCACTCTCTCTAAAAATCAATGGAAAAAAATATCCTCAGGTGAGGATTAACAAACAAACAAAACCAAAAACAACTATCCTCCTCTCTCTGTCTTTCCTGTCTTTCCCTTGCTGAATCCTTAGCACCTCTCAATCTTGGATGAGACAGTGCTTCCTTCTCAAGCCCTCTGGCTCAGTCACCCTTTTCTCAATGCATTATTCTACATTGATTACCCAGTGTGTGATGGCAATGATGATGAAGGGGAAGATGACCATAGCCTAATTTTCCCACCAAACCATGAGCTTTGTTAGAGCTGGCACACAGGTGTCCAAAATACAGTTGTTGAATAAATGGCCTTCAGGAGACAAGAAATTCATTTCCTTGATCTTTCTGTCACTTATTAGCAGTGGAATCCAAAGCTTCTCTAAGTTTTGGTTTTCCCATCTAGCAAATGGGGTCCATAATCCCTGTTTCCCATCTCTATCTCAGGACTTTTTAAACCCTGCTGGGTGACCTTTCAAGCTATATGAGGCAGCATAGGGCATTAAATAGTGTGCCCAAATTCATGTCTACTTGGAATTAAGGCCTTGGAAGTAAGTGTCTTGGAAATAAGGTCTTTGTAGATGTAATTAAGGTGAGGATCAAGGATGAGATCATATTACTTTAGGGTGCGCCCTAACAATGACAAGTGTCCTTATAAGAGACAGAAAAGGAAGTCCTCTAGTCCCCGTCACTCACACCTGGTTGAGAAGCCCCTGAAGCAGCTGATGAGAAGAGCTTAATGTCTACCTCGCACACCAATGATGGCCAGGGACCACCAACTGCAGGAAGAGGAGGTAAAAACTGGCAGCAAGCATTGCTACTAGATTCTTCTTGAGGTGGAAAAAAAATTTCTGACAATAGCCAGACCCAACCTCCACATAAGCCAGGAAATTTCAAGCCACTGTGGTCAAGTCCCAATTCTATGTGTGGCAGCCCTGGGAAAAGGAACAATGAGGAACAGGGCAAGCGCGACCTCACAGGTAGGACCCACCCCCTTTTTTCAGGTGAGAAAAAGAGATCCAAGGTTGGGGCAAACTTGCCCCAGGGCACCCAGTGAGTGATGGTAGTGTTTAATTGTGAACTCTCAATTCTGCCAATTTGCATGCAGAATTAAAGATGAATATGCACAGATCCACTTTTATGAGGGAGAGGGTCCATAGCATTCATCAGATTCTCAAGGGAGTACAAGACTAAAGAAGAGTAGAGAGTGGAAGAGTCCAGGCCAAAGTCAATGGCAAGTCACCGCAGATCTGAGCGTACAATTTGTGTCCTAGATTCTCAATCACTGCCCTACACTTGTTCCTCATGGGAAAGGCCATTTTCTTCAATGCATCTGATTTAAGGGCCCAGTTAGTAGGAACACCATGGTTTTCAACGGGTGAAGGCTGTTGTCCTGCTGACATTGCCTATGGACACTGATAGAGAAGAACTAGGGAAGACTCTAGAGCTACAAAGAAGCAACTCACTCCTAAACTGTTCACGCAAGGTGAAGGCCACAGATGCATGGCTTTCAGAGCCTAACACATTTCTAATAAGATACACTCTGCTCTTTGGTTCAAATTGTTGATTTAGGTCATGCTCAAGTCTTCTATATGTTTCCACAGGCTCCACTGGACCATGCTGGCCTGGAAAGGGTCAACTCCCAAAGCAAATGAGATTGATTGAACACAACGGCAAAGTATGAAAATTAATTGAGATATTTAATAGACAGTGCAAACCATAATTTCATCTGAATATAAATGTATGCACATGTTTCCAATGAGTTATCTATCAGTTATCACAAACAGCAACAAGGACCTTAGAGCTATGTTAGAAAAACATATAGCTGGAATTTAACTCTAACAATCTCACTTGTTCTCAAGAGAACACCATCCATTTCAAATCAGTGTCACAAACGTCAAAAGACCAGGGAAGTGGAAGTGAGGAGTGGGCTAGAATAGGAAACACGGGGGCCAGTACACAGGTGATGGACAGAAATACAGCTCTTGAGAAAACCAAAATCAGATGCATTATTACAGCTAAGGACAAGGAAAAGCCTATGGCTTTTAAAAAACGACTTTTCTGCCAGTACCATACAAGTCTTACAAAGAGATGTACGACAAGTCAACTGACTTAAAAGGACAGAGGCTACATTTTCAGATCATTTCAACTGCAAATGGTCGACCCTTTCCATTGAGGTTCAGCAGTGGAGTTAGCGTAGTCCAGAAGCTCAATGTTGGATTTGCAAATACAGTTTATTTTACAGAAATTCAACATTATAAACAGCAGGCACCTCCCATCCCACCCACCCACCCTTAACCCCGCCCACCCCGCTGGGTACAGACCATGCTATGCAGAGTGAGCAGTGATGCAGCCCTACTGCTTTGGAGGGAGATTCGAGAGCGATGGAACCTGCCTGTACCATGTCCTGCCTGCCCTGCACACGCAAACGCCTGCCCATTTGCAGGTCACCAGAGTCTGTCTGGGCCCAGCTTGCAATGGACCAGTTAATTAAAGGTTCCAGCCCAGTTCTCCAATTCCTTCATGTCGTCGTCTTCCTCTTCCTTCTTCTTGGCTGTGTGACAAGAGAAAAGGAAAATTAGAAGGGCTAGTTGTAGTCCTCTGAACTCATTCTGGCTGGGTGCCAGGACTGTGCCACATGGTGTCTGCAAAAACAGCCCTGCCCTTGCAGCCACCTCATCTCCAGGCTATCAGCAGACTGCCTCTCTGTGCCTAAAAGCTGCAACGTAAAACTCCAGATAACCAGGCACACTTTCCCCAGCACCTCCCTTCTACCAGCATCAGGGCCGGACAAAACAAGGATTCTACACTAAGAGTCAAGATTCAGGGGAGGCCTCAGTTCCAGAGCATCCAAGGTCAGGAAGAGAAGGAAAAATACCAGAGATCAAATCCTTGCCACCTCCCTTTCCCCCTCAAGTGTCTTGAACCACCTCTCCACACCTGTAGGCAACTTGCTGGACATTTGGACTCCTCTGCCCCTATTCCAGCCCCACCTGAAGAGCTGACTCAACTCGAAGGGCCATCTCCTCCTTGAAACTGGGAGAATGAGGTGACTACAGTCTGATCACACTCTGCTCCCCGGGTACTCTCTATACCAAATCAAACTGCTTCACCTTTTCTAGTTCTGTGTGGAATACTTCCACCCAAGGATAAAATAATCGGGGAGGGAAGGGGAAGGAGGAGCAGGCAGAAGGAAATGAAAGTTTTATAAAACCAGGACTTTAAAAAAGCCAAGCTATTTCCTTCCCACAGTGACGGCCTCCGAGGCTCCAGGCTTTTACAGGTGCATACAGCACAGGATTCTAGACAGGGAGCAAGAGCTGTCCTGGAATTAAACTCTCACACCTTCTCCCAGGCCTTATTTGGTGACACAGGGAAAATCATTCTGGGTTCTCAACTGGAGGTGATACCCTCCCACATCCCAAAGGGGACATCTGGCAATATGTGAAGATATTTTTGGTTGTCACAATTTGGGAAGGGATGCTACTGGCATCTAGTGGATAGAAGAGGCCAGGGATGCTGTTCAACATGCACAGTGTGCAGGACAGGCCTCCCACCCAGCCCCAGCCCTAAGGACAATCTGGCTATGTCAACAATGCCATGAATAAGAAACCCTGTTCTAGAGAGAAACTAGGATAGGGCATTTGTCTCGGGGCCATCACAACAGATCCCACCTGGTTCTCAACTCTGGGCAACTCTAGACCCAAACTGAAACCAAATGGTCACGTGGCATCATGGGTGTGTTGGGACTCTGGATAAGAAGTACTCACTGGGTTTTGATGGTAGAGCTATAGAGGGAACATTTGGTAGAGGAACTGTTTCAGGTCCACTGATTTCCAGCAAATTCTTGTCTAGTTCCTCCTGTTCTAGTTCTTCTAATTCTGCCATGAGTTCATCCTGGTAAAAAGAAACACAAGAATGAGAGAGATACCCTGGGGAATCCCAGCCTCCACAGCAGTACCTTTTGCCTGATGGCTAAGGGGACACACACCCCTTCTGAGAAGATCAGAGAAGAGATGAACTCCAAGTCCACACTCTGTGACTCAATTATCCTGAATTCGCTTCTATTGATGAACATAATACACAATTGAGCAATACTGATGTCTATGTCTATGTCTGCACTAGGCTGTGCACATCTTGAGAAAATGAATTGTATCCTTTCATCCTATTTCTTTGTCTCAGAACTGAGCGCACTAAGTGAATATGCAGAAATGTTTGCTGAATTGAAATAAACTTGCCTAGTCCATCAAACTCCAACTGGGAAACATGAAAACCCTGGTACTGGCAACCAAGGGTAGGAGCCACAGGCTGTTAAATCAGCTACACCATGGGAATCAGATAGCACAAAGAATCAGGTTCAATGGAGAGGGCCTGACCCTCAGTGGACTCAAATCTAAGGCAGAATGAAGTACCTTCAACAAGGTCTATTACTGTATTTCAAAAATCGATTTCTTCTTTGGTAACCCAATCATTGTTTAAAAATCTAAGGGACTCAGAGTCCTACTTGCTATAGCAGAAACTGGTAAGTTCCAGACCGATTCCCTCAGCACTCAGTTGTGCAGGTAACTACTTGTTGAAACCAATTATTGACCTAAAGCCCATTGTGGGGTCCCAACAAAGGTTCCTTTACTTCACCTAACCTTCTACCCCAAACAGTGAAAGCGTCCCTCAAATTAGAGAATTAGGGAGGGCTAATACCATGCCCTGTTTGTGCAAATCTCTGGAGGGATAAGAACTGGTGATTTCGAAACCACATTCTGCCTTCAAGAGAGCCTTCCTTCACTAGCACATCAAAGGGCAGCCGGTGTCATTTGTAAAGCTTGTGTGATCTGCATGAAAACACTCACCTCATCAAACTCTTCTCCAAACCCTACAGGTTTTGAAATCGCTGTTGAAATCTCCTCTGCAAGTTCTTGCTGGTCAGCAATGTCCTGCATTAACTCATCAACTTTATCGATGTCCCTGTAAATGAAATGGACAGATGTCATATTAACCATCCGTCTGTGAAGAGAGAGTCTGTGAGGCAGGAATAGAAACTCTCTACTCCACCCATCTGCTTCCCAGCTCCACCCCCTACAATTACTCTCTGCAAGGAATTTTTGTCTTTATTCTCTTCCGTTAGCCCTTTAAAACAGAGAACCACAGAATCAAGAGGATGGACGTGTCCTTAGATATCAACCTAATCCAACACCCTAAGGAAATAAGGTTTAGCAAAGCTAGGGGCTACAGTCATTGTCTCTCATGCAAACTAGTAAACATGTCAGATGAGACCACAGGACTTTAACTGCTGGGCCAATAGCTCTTCTTCAAGCTCAAGGGAAATTCTTGAACAGGGTCTATTACGGGGGAATGTGCTCTTTGTGTTATAGTGAAAGCAACAAATCATAGTCACAAATCAAAATGAGCCACACCACTTGACAGGTCCTTCCCATCTACTCAAATACATGTGTGGTCCTCTACTAGACTCCAAAGAAAAGGCAAAAATGCAGAATTATTTTCTATACTAGAGGCCCGGTGCACGAAATTCATGCACGGGAGAGGGGCAGGGGAGGCTGTCCTCAGCCCAGCCTGCACCCTCTCCAATCTGGGATCCCTAAATGGGTGGTTGGACATCCCTCTCACAATCCAGGACTGCTGGCTCCCAACTGCTCACCTGCCTCTGCCTGATTGCCCCTAACTGCTTCTGCCTGCCAGCCTGATCACCCCCTAACCACTCCCCTGCCAGCCTGATCGACGCCTAACTGCTCCCCAGCTGGCCCAATTGCTCCTAACTGCCCTCCCCTGCTGGCCTGGTCACCCCTAACTGCCTTCCCCTGCTGGCCTGGTCTCCCCCAACTGCCCTCCTCTGCTGGCCCGTTCACCCCTAACTGCCCTCCCTGCTGGCCTGATCACCCACAATTGCCCTCCCCTGCAGATCTGGTCTCCCCCAACTGCCCTCCTCTGCTGGCCTGGTCACCCCTAACTGCCCTCCCTGCTGGCCTGATCGCCCACAACTGCCCTTCCCTGCAGGCCTGGTCCCTCCAACTGCCCTCCCCTGCAGGCCTGATACCCCTCAACTGCCCTCCCCTGCAGGCCTGCCCCCGAACAACTGCCCTCCCCTGCAGTCCTGGTGTCCCCCAACTGCCCTCCCCTGCCGGCCTGGTCACCCCCAACTGCCCTCCCCTGCTGGCCTGGTCCCCCCCCGCAACTGCCCTCCTCTGCTGGCCTGGTCACCCCTAACTGCCCACAACTGCCCTCCCCTGCAGATCTGGTCTCCCCCCAACTGCCCTCCTCTGCTGGCCTGGTCTCTCCAACTGCCCTCCCCTGCAGGCCTGCCCCCCAACAACTGCCCTCCCTGCAGTCCTGGTGTCCCCCAACTGCCCTCCCCTGCCAGCCTGGTCACCCCCAACTGCCCTCCCCTGCTAGCCTGGTCCCCCCCCAACTGCCCTCCCCTGCAGGCCTGGGTCCCCCGCAACTGCCCTCCCCTGCAGGCCTGCCCCCCCCCAACTGCCCTCCCTTCCTGGCCTGGTCTCCCCTAACTGCCCTCCTCTGCTGGCCTGGTCACCCCTAACTGCCCACAACTGCCCTCCCCTGCAGGCCATCTTGTGGTGGCCATCTTGTGTCCACATGGGGCAGTCATGTTTGACCACATGGGGGTGGCCATCTTGTGTCTTAGAGTGACGGTCAATTTGCATATTACTCTTTTATTAGATAGGATACTGTCAATCTTAATCATATAAACATATAATTAACATAGTATATATACATATACTTCAAAGTATGCACAGTATTTACTGAGCTGTGCTCTGTACTAGCCATCCTGGAGAACACAGAAATGAAGCAGACATGGACCACACTCAGGAAGCTCAGTCCAATGAACATCCACCCTGAGATAACACCTCACTTATTTGAAGGCTACGTTTCCTGCAGCCCCACATTTCTAGAGCAAAGACCAGCAAACTTTTCCTGTAATGGGCCAAATAGTAAATTTTAGAATTTGTGGGCCATTTGATCTCTGTGGCAAATACTCAACACTGCATAGCACAAAAAAACAGCCACAGACAATATGTAAATTAATGGGCACAACTGTGTTTCAATAAAACTTTATTTACAAAAATAGGTAACGGGCCAATAGGCTACATTTTGCCAATCCCTATTCTATATCATGGCTGAGTACTCAAAAGGAAGCAAAATGGCGCTCTAAGCACTCCCAAATATATGCTACCAAGTTCAAGCACTAAAACAACTGCAACAATTTTGTTCATGGGAGAGGCCCTCGTTTGAAACCTAGTGTTACCCTTGCCTTTAATTACGATTGCAACAAGTTTGATTATCTAGTTTCTTAGGCCAAAGTATATGAGGAGTAGCCACCTAAAGCAGAGGCTGCTAAATCAAGAACATTATAAATAAGAGAGCCAAAGCCTGAAAGCAAGAGGGGGGGAGGCAGAAACTTCCATCAAAAGCATTCATAAGGCCCTAGCTGGTTTTGCTCAGTGGATAGAGCACCAGACTGTGGACTGAAGGGTCCTGGGTTCGATTCCAGTCCAGGGCACATGCCTGGGTTGCAGGCTCAAGTCCCAGTAGGGGGCGTGCAGGAAGGCAGCCGATCAATGATTCTCTCTCATCATTGATGTTTCTATCTCTCTCTCCCTCTCCATTCCTCTCTGAAATCAATAAAAATATTTTAAAAAAAAGAAAAAGCATTCATAAGAATAGAGAGATTCAATGCCCTTGGATGTACACTTTTCAGGGCCCCTGATAGCAGCAGGAAAAAGTCACAAACATTGGTTCTAGTCCTAGTTCTGTTCAAGCTCATACATAACCCAGGGCAAAGCACCTCCCCTCTCTGGGACATGACTTCCCCTCCTTGATAATCAGAGGCCTGGGTGAGGAGACCTTCTAAGAACCTTTCCAGCTTGAAACTCTGCTCATCACAATAACTCAGAATTACTCAGAAAATACTGCTTCACTCCATGAGATCTGCTTCCAAAGGCAGCAAGGTACATAATTCATTTCAGCAGGTACATAATTCATTTCAGTTTCAAAAAGAATGCAAATTAAACTCAGGTGCTTGAATGGATAAATCAAAGGGACTGCCAAGGCCATGGCCTGAGCTCCAGGCATTCCAGGGCCAGCACTGCCCTGCCACACGAGTGCCCCCCACCAGCCAGTGGCCACATACATGTTGTCGTGGGCAGCTTTCATAGCCTTGGCAGCATAGCCCATGTTCTTGAGCACCTCGGTGTTGGTATTGGCATTTTCCAGGGCCTCTCGCTGGAACTCGATGGTTGATAGTGTGCCGTCAATCTGTGCCAGCTGCTTTTCATACCTCTTCTTGCGCTTCAGTGCCTGGAGGGCTGCTGCATGGGGAGAAAACACGAGTTTCAGAGAGTCTAGACATGAGGTAATATTTTGGAATTCACCTGAGTCTTCTCTAATTTTTTTTAAAAATATTTTTTTCATTGATTTCAGAGAAGAAGTGAGAGGGAGAGAGAGATAGAAACATCAATGATGAGAGAGAATCACTGATTGGCTGCCTCCTGACTCTCCCTACTGGGGATTGAGCCCACAACCCGGGCATGTGCCCCTGACTGGACTCAAACCTGGGACCCTTCAATCTGCAGGCCAACGCTCTATCCACTGAACCATACCGGCTAGGGCTTCTCTCTAATTTTTTTTAAAAAATATGTTTTTATTGATTTGAAAGAGAGAGAAAGGGAAACGCTGATCAGCTGCCTTCTACACGCCCACTACTGGAAATTGAGCCCGTTACCAGGGCATGTGCCCTGACTAGGAATTGAACCAATGACCTCACTCAACGAACTGAGCCACAATGGCCAGGACTCTTCTAATTTTAATGGATGTACCTCAGTTGTTGCTCCCACTATAACACAAAGAACACATTCAGTTTTCTGAGAAACTATACAAAATTCACGTGCAACCAAGCACACAAGCAAAAGTTCACATTCTCTGATAGCACCTCCCACCACACACACACACACACACACACACACACACACACATCAAATCATAAAGAGGCATTCAGAGAAAGAATATGCTTTGAGGTCAAACTATTTTAGGTTCAAAACCCAGTTCACAGACTTAGGTGAGCTATTTAGCTTCCCCAATAGGTTCACAATGAGGAGTAAATGACAGAACATAGCATAACATTAAACAGTGGACACCAAAAAAAACCCAACAGCTCTAATTATGATAAGGCAGTTTTAAGGTATCATTTTATGTCAACTAAATTACAAAAACAGTAAATAATGACTATACCTAGTGATGGATCAGTTAGGGTTAAAATGCTATCTCACTGTACATAGCTGACAACTGTAACTTGTTATAATGCTTCTGAAAAGTAACATGGCAATACACAGCACCAGCCATAATGACACTCCTGTCCTCTGACTCAGTAACTTCCTTCTGGAAATGTATTTAACAAAAGCAGAAAGTCCCATGACTGAGGATGGTTACTATAGCATTCTCTATCATAGAAAACACAACAGAATAACGACAGAACTCCCTGTCAGGGACAAATCTAGTGTGACCATTTAGTCAAGTCAATGTCATCACCTATCTTGGTTTCTGGCATGTTAAGGCTATAGAGATAATCTTGTTTTAAGTCAGAGTCATGATAGGCAATTTAATCACGGTGAATTTGTGGCTGAGCAGGGGCCTAAACCACATTTCCCTACTCAAAACCCATGCTTCCTCCCTTACTGTCCCAATTCCCTCTTTACACTGAAAATGG
Source organism: Eptesicus fuscus (assembly GCF_027574615.1). Classification (NCBI taxonomy): domain Eukaryota; kingdom Metazoa; phylum Chordata; class Mammalia; order Chiroptera; family Vespertilionidae; genus Eptesicus; species Eptesicus fuscus. The sequence continues at coordinate 34,169,863 of NC_072484.1, read as the reverse complement.
TCTTTAGCACACATCTTAGATGGGTATCAAAGCCAGAAAGGAGGCTCTGCACAGACTCAAGAAGAATGAATGCACTGGGTTGGGAATGCTGCCCAGCCCCTGCCTTGGCCTGGACAGCACCAGCCACACATATGCACCCAAGCATGCATGCTCCTCATGCCTACGGGCTTCAGACTAGAGTCATCTCCTGTAGGCAAGAGTCAATCATTTCCTCCATATGTCACATGAATATGTTCCATGCTCCTTCCACTCACACTCCCTGTTAGCCTAGGATTGTGTCCTAAAAACCAGTTGCCAGCCCTAGCCGGTTTGGCTCAGTGGACAGAGCATCAGCCTGAGGACCAAAGGGTCCCAGGTTCGCTTCTGGTCAAGGGCACATGCCTGGGTTGCGGGCTCGGTCCAACGTGAAGGAGGCAGCCAATCAATGATTCCCTCTCATCACTGATGTTTCTATCTCTCTCTTCCTCTCCCTCTCTGAAATCAATAAAAATATGTATTTTTTAAAACAACAGTTGCCAAGGGAAAACAAGCTTGGCCTGCAGTCCATGGTTCCTGCAAAAGCAGCAAATAAAACCACCAGGAAAACTATTCCAGTCAAAGGACAAAGCAGGCTAAACAGAAATTGTAAAAAATCGGAAGAACAATAAAATGTGCCTCATTAGGACTTCTGGTCAAGATGGTGGCATAAGTAAATGCGGCACTCACATCTTTCCTCAACCACATAAAAATTACAACTAAACCACAGAACTGCCATTCAAAACCGCCTGAAATCTGGCTGAACAAAAGTCCTACAACTAGAGAATTAAAGAAGCCACATTGAGACTGGTAGGAAGGGCAGGGGCACGGAATGGGACAGTCCAATACCCACATGTGGCGGGTTGTTGTTTTTTTTTAAGCAGCAGTGATATCTTGGCTTCGGAGGTCTACATGAGGAGCAAGGGGTCCCAGTTCCACACCAGACCCCTCAGCCAAGTATTCCATTGCTGGGAGAAGAAGTCCCCATAACTTCGGGCTGTAAAAACCAGAGGCTGCTGGCCCTAGCTGGTTTGGCTCAGTGGATAGAACGTTGGCCTGCGGACTGAAGGGTCCCAGGTTAGATTCTGGTCAGGGGCACATGCTTGGACTGTGGGCTCGCTCCCCAGTGGGGGACATGCAGGAGGCAGCCAATCAATGATCTCTCTCATCATTGATGTTTCCATCTCTCTCTCCCTCTCCCTTCCTCTCTGAAATCAATAAAAATATTTAAAACAAAAAAACAAAACAGAGGCTGCTGGAGCCACAGGTGTTCCCCTTAAACAGCCGGCACATGAACTTACTTGGACTCACTCCCTCTGAGCTCTAGCGCTGGGGCACAAGCTTGAAAGGATCAGGGGACATACAGGGAAGAACTAAATGGTCTGGCATCAGAGTAAGAACTGGAGGTTGGGGGTCAGCTTTCTCCCAGACCAAAGTGCTGACAGAGAATATAGTTCCTATGCTGAGACATCCCCTGCCACAAAGCCAAATGGCAGGCGCCGCGGTATCTGAGTTTCCATCAACCTGGCTCATACTGTTCGCCTGGCCCTGGTGACTCCCTCTAACCCAATTTGCAGCCCCACCCAAGCTGTTTGCAGTGGTCTTTCCTGTCCTGGTTCAGGCTTCAGACTTTTCTAAAATCTCTCAAACAAGTAGCAGCTGGCCTCAGCATGCCCCCTACCCCCCTCTCTCTCTTTTTCCCCCTTTGATTTTTAGGAAGAGTGGAAAAGAGAAGGAAAGACAGAGAGAAACATCAATGTGAGAGAAACACATCGATTGGTTGCCTCCTGCATGAGCCTTGACCAGGGCCCAGGCCAGGGAGGAGCCTGCAACCAAGGTATGTGCCCTTGACTAGAATCGAACCCAGGACCCTTGGGTCCATAGGCCAACACTCTATCCACTGAGCCAAACCGGCTAGGGCCATACCTCTTAATAAGAGGCCCCAGGCCAGGCATTAGTAGCAGCCTGCCTTGCTTCACAGCTTGACCTCTCCTGGTCACGTCCAAGCCAAACACAAGTAGCAACCATCTGCAGATCGCTCTGTAGCTTGTGCCGGGTGGCCCCAGGCAGGACACAGGCAGTGGTTGAATTTGCACCTCCCAGGAGGCCCCAGAGCCAGTCCACCCAGTAGTCAGTTTCAGACCACACCAGATTACAACCCTACCACATCCACCAGCAACACACTCAAGGGGCAGACTCAGTGAGCACCAAAGCCCCACTGAAGCAAGTCCTGTCCCATAGGGGCATCTCCTGTGCAGCAGCTGTTCCACTGTAATGACAGCTGGTCCACACAGCCAATTGGCCTGGGGGGTCAGTCCCTCCCAGTGACGCAAACAGCAAACAAAGCTCAACTAAAATAGGACAGTGCACACAACCCACATAGGGGCATACCTAGAGTGCCCAGCTCAGGTGAGTGGGGAGGCTGAGCAACTGGGCCCTATAGGATACTTACTACACAAGGCCTCTATCAATTCCAGGAGACCTAGCAGCTCTACCTCATAATATATAGAAACAAATACAGGGAAACAGCCAAAATATAGAGACAAAGAAACATGTTGCAAATGAAAGAACAGAAGAAATCTCCAGAAAAAGAAATAAATGAAATGGAAGCAAGCAAACTACCAGATACAGAGTTCAAAACAATGGTTATAAGGATACTCAAGGAACTTAATGAGATCTTCAAGGAACTTAGTGACAACTTTAAGGAACTTAAGAGAGAACATCAACAATATAAAAAAGGACCAGTCAGAAATAAAACATACACTAACTGAAATGAAGAATCATTTATAGGGAATCAACAACAGAGTAGAGGACACCAAGAATCAAATTAGCGATGTGGAATATGAGGAAGCAAAAAAAACCCCAATCAGAACAATAAAAAGAAAAAGAATCCAAAGATATGAAGCTAGTGTAAGAAACCTCTGGACAACTTCAAGCTTACCAACATTTGCATCACAGGGGTGCTAGAAGGAGAGGGAGCAAGAAATTGAAAATCTATTTGAAAAAATAATGACAGAAAACTTCCCTTACCTGGTGAAAGCAGCAGACATACAAGTCCAGGAAGTGGAGAGAGTATCAAACATGAGAAACTCAAAGAGGCACACATCAAAACACATCATAATTAAAATGCCAAGGGTTAAAGACAAAGGGAGAATCTTAAAAGCAGATTCCTCAACATAAACTTTGCAGGCCAGAAGGGAGTGGAAAGAATATTCAAAGTGAAGAATAGCAAGGACCTACAACCAAGATTACTCTGCCCAGCAAAGCTCTATCATTTAGAACTGTAAGTCAGATAAAGAGCTTCACAGACAAGAAAAAGTAAAGGAATTCATCACCACCAAACCAGTATTACATGAAACGTTAAAGCGTCTTATTGAACAAGAACAAGAAGAGGAGAAGGAGGAGGAGGAGGAAAAAGATTAAAAATTTGAACAATAAAATGACAATAAATACATATCTATTCTAAAAATCAAAATAAACAAACAAGGAATCTAACAAACAAAATAAACTGATGAATAAAATAGAACCAGAGGCATGGAAACATGGAATGGACTAAAGAATCTCAGAGAGAGGGGGGGAGTGATGAGATTAACCAAAGAACTTATATTCATATATGCATTACTTATGGACACAGACAATAGGGTGGTGAAGGCCTGGGGTGGGGCGGGATCTGGGTGGAGGGAGACAATGAGGGGTGGGGGAGGAAGAGAAGGGACATCTATAATACTCTCAACAGTATTTTTTTTTAAATATGCCTCATTAAAAGCTGAAAAGCCACTGCACCTGTTATCTCCTTTGATTCTAGTGTGAATGGTCGGTGACTAAGAAATCCAACCTGCAGTCACACTCAGGGTCCCCAAGACCCCTTACTGAACACCATCACCTTCTGCTAGTACTAAGTCATACATGCTATATATGTACCTCACAACAACAACCCTTTAAGGTCAAAATAACCACCCTTTTTAGTAGATGAGGAAACTGAGGTTCAGAGAGGTCATTAACTCAGGTCACTAGGTGACAAGAAGCAGAACCTCAGTTTCCTCATCTGATAAAAAGGGTGATTATTTCTACCTTAAAGGGTTGCTGTGAGGTACGTATATAGCACGGCCCTTCATTGTTCCCCCTTCCCACCTGTAGAATTCACACAGTCTCTTCCCCTCCATGCAGTGAACTCTCCAGGATGGTGTCTGGCAGGGATAGTTGATTTGTTTAGCCTAATCTAACTTCTGTGTGCATTTCTCAAGTAACTGAGAACTCCTAAGAGAAAGGGTACATGATTAATTTTCCTCCTCCATACATGATTTGAGTAAAGTAACCTTAAAATTAGACATGGGGTCAGCATTCGGGCTGCAGAATATGTGCAAACATATTCACAGCACTGGAAATACATCTGTATCTTACAATATTCCTCCATCCCAACCTTATTTCTAACCAACAAAATGTGCTTCCATATGTAGCCAAAGTCTAAAGAGTCAAGCCCAATATCTTACATAAATATTTGCTGGCTCTTAGGTTCTTGTCTTGTACTTCTCCAAATTCCTGATGGCTGATTAAAAAAACAAGTACTATTGTCATCACAAGAAAATAAATTAATCACTATGAGGTGATGGATGTTAACTAAACTTATTGTAGTAATCATGTTATAATCCTATATAATTAATGAAAGCATACGTGGTGTTGCACGATGTGGTCATAAGATGGCCGCCCCCACGTGGTCATAAGATGGCCGCCACAAGATGGCCACCCCACGTCGTCACAAGATGGCTGCCACAAGATGGCCACCCCCACATCATCACAAGATGGCTGCCACAAGATGGCTGGCAGGGAAGGGCAGTTGGGTGCAAGATCAGGCCAGCAGGGGAGGGCAATTAGGGGCAAGAGCAGGCCGGCAGAAGGCAGTTGGGGGCAACCAGGCCAGCAGGGGAGGGCAGTTGGGGGCAATAGGGCCAGCAGGGGATCGGTTAGGGGGCGATCAGGCAGGCAGGCAGTCGAGCGGTTAGGAGCCAGCAGTCCCGGATTGTGAGGGGGATGTCTGACTGCCGGTTAGGCCCAGCAGTCGGACATCCCCCAAGGGGCCCCAGATTGGAAAGGGTACAGGCCAGGCTGAGGGACACCACCCCCTCGTACATGAATTTCGTTCACCGGGCTTCTAGTCATAATAATAAAAAGCCAAGAGGCATCACAACCAAAATGACCAAACAAACCGTCACCAGAAGGTGCATGGAGCACCTCTCGGCCATAACGAACTAACAACTGGTTGCTATGACGCCCACTGTGGCTAGCGACCGGCCTGATCAGGAGGTGGGGCCGGCAGCCAACCTTGAGACCCCTTCCCCCTGCCGGCCTGCCCCTGCTTGGACTCTCCCACCCCAATCAAGAGCCAGGCCTGCCAGCCAAACGCCCCCTCCCTTCCCCCCACCCCCGCCACCCGCGCCCCCATCAGCCCGCCCCAGCACGATAGGCCCGCAGCCCCTCCCCTCGGCTACCCACCCCTGATCGCACCCCACCCCCCAATTGGGGGGGGCTGAGCAGCCAACCTCCTGCAGCCCCTCCCCATGGCCAGTCACATCCCTGATGGACCCCCACCACCCTGATTGGCCCACAGCCCCTCCCTCTGGCCAGTCCCACCCCTGATCGCCCCCCAACCCCAATAGGGGGCAGGGCTGGCTGACCAATATCCTGCAGCCCCTCCCTCTACCTGGCCCCACCCCAGATTGGCCTCCCCACCCCAATCAGGGGCAGGGCCAGCCGGCCAACCACCCATGGCCCCTCCCCCAGGTGGCTGGCCCCCAATCAGCACCTCCTACCCACCCCTTTCAGGGGAGGGGCCAGCCGGCCCACTGCCCACAGCCCCTCCCCATGGCCAGCCCCAGCCCCAATCAGCGCCCCAACCCCAATCGAGGACAGGGCCTGCTGGCCAATTGCCTGCAGCCTCTTCCCCCAGCCGGCCCGGCCCTGATCCAGGCAGGCCGGCTGGCCAACCTCCCGTCATCTCCTCCTCCCACAGGCCCAGCCCTGACCCACCCTGATTGAGGCCAGGCCAGCTGGACCCCACCCATGGGCCTCTAGTCCATATATATAAAACCCTAATATGCAAATAGACCGAACGGCAGAACTACTGAACAACCGGTCATTATGACATGCACTGACCACCAGGGGGTGCGCGCGGAACATGGCAGGCATCGGCAGCAGGCGGCAGAGCACAGAACATGGTGGGCATTGGCCGCGGTGGGATAGTGGAGCAGGTGAGTGGGGGCGCCAGACCAAGGCAGGGCGCTGGTCGCTGTCATCAGAGCAAGCCTCAGGTAGTTACTGAAAATTCTTTGCTCCAATGTGACGCGGTCCCACCAGGTGCTCACACCTGCTGCCAGTGCCTGCACCTGCTGCTGACGCCGGCCCCAATCACACCTCAGGGCTTCTCCACCTCCCCCTGCTCCTGAGGAGCAACTGGGGCAGCAGCTGCCACTCACACCCGCTGACGGCGCCGGTCCCGCTCACGGCATGCCATCAGTGGATGTGAGTGGGGCCAGCACTGTCAGCACATGGGAGTGGTGGTGGCGGGAGCGGGGCTGCTGGCAGACAGGGGAACGGGGCTGTGGTGGGAGGGGCCGGGCGGGGGTGTGGAGGATGTGCCAAGACCCGCCCCTGTGCCCACTGTAGCCTCTCGGCCCACAATTCCTTTCAAGATGCATGAATCCGTGCACTGGGCCCCTAGTATTATATATGTATATCAAATCAATATGTTATACACCTAAAACTAATACAATATTATGTCAATTATATCTCAATAACACTGAGGGGAATGGAAAAAATAACCCAAGTACTGAGTTAACAAGGAGTGCATAAAAACCAAATAATCAAAGAAGGGGCATACAAAGAGATCCCTTTTCTGCCAAAGAACTTCAGTGTCATTCATAAGCACAATGGCTTTAACAACTGAAATCTAACCCAGACCAATAGAAGTTTAAAAGGTTGCTTTTAGATGGGGAAAAAAAGACTTCAGAATCTCCATATTTAATTATGCCTTTGCTGGTTCCAAGATGGTAATTACAGAATCTAATAACCAGCTTTACTGGCTCTGAAAGATAAAAGCAAAAACAACTCCAACCATGTAAAAATAAACACTGGTCTCCAGACAGTTGCTTCATTAGACACTTTGAACAGCTACCTGAAGAAAAAACACAGAAGAGATACCCTAAAAAGCAGAGAGACCAGTGGAAAAGACATTCACCCAAGACCAGAAACTCCTTCTGCAAAGGCATCTGTTAGTAACTGTACAGAAACCATTTTCAGAGAACACACCAGTTCAATACAACTAGATAGGGTGTTCCTTTCTTCTAGGCAAAGACAGACTTGACTTCTCTTTGAAGAGTTTCTGAGGAGTGTCAGTTTGCTTGCCCCGATTTGGGGCAGTTAGTATAGGATCATTAGCCCAAGGCATCTCAATAGATGCTTAGAAGTCATAACTGTACACTCATTACTTGTATACAGAGAGATTTGGGCATTGGTGGAAAAGAAGGTCCAGTAATACCATACGCTCTCACTAACTGAATGACGGTGTCTACAGTTCTTTCAAAGACCCAAGGTTCTACATCTGAATTCATCTAGCAAAAGGCATAAGAGCTGAGAGGGAAGGAAGAGAGTACTGCTACTTTCTCAGTCTCAGCATAACTACACAGCAAACATGAACATACACACAAATGTAACATTAAGTGAGAATTCTGAAGAACTTTCAGCAGCCTGGTCATGGCAGGGTTTCTGGCAGGCAGGGTGCTGAGTAAAGCTGAGGGAATAATCATTCAGATTCTCCTTTCTCATTATGCCCATAAATAAACCTAAGATATTCAGGGTACTATGTCTCAGGGTACTCAGGTGGGTCCAGTTAGTTACAGGGCCTGCTCTTCAGCCATATTGGAAAACCTCTTAATTCATGGGTTTGGGGTATTCAGAAGGGTCTTGTCTCAATAGTAGGGTCTAGCCCTATCTATAATAATAAAAGCATAATATGCTAATTAGATCCGACATCCTTCCGGACGTCCTTCCGGATGAAGCCACAGTAGCGGGGGCAGAGGCAGCCGCCGTGGCAGCGGGGGCTGAGCCCCTTGCATGAATTTTGTGCATTGGGCCTCTAGTCCTATCCTATATAATAAAAGCCTAGCCCTAACTGGTTTGGCTCGGTGGATAGAGCGTCGCCTGCAGACTGAAAGGTCCCAGGTTCGATTCCGGTCAAGGGCATGTACCTTGGTTGCGGGCACATCCCCAGTGGGGGTTGTGCAAGAGGCAGCTGATCGATGTTTCTCTCTCATCAATGTTTCTAACTCTCTATCCCTCTCCCTTCCTCTCTGTAAAAAAATCAATAAATTTTTTAAAAAATTAAAAATAAATAAAAGCCTAATATGCTAAGTGTCCAGTTGTCCATCCGTTCAACCAATCAAAGCATAATATGCTAATGATATGCTAAGGTCGCTCAACTGCTTGCTATGACGTGCACTGACCACCAGGGGTAGACAGTCGACCAGCTGACCAGTCGCTATGACGTGCACTGACTACCAGGGGGCAGGTGCTCTGACCGGAAGGTTAGCTTGCTGCTGGGGTCCAGCTGATCTGGACTGAGCGAGATGGGCTGGACACACCCTAGAGTCCTTTCGCGGTCCCTCCCCGGCTGGCCAACCTTCTGCGTCCCTCCCCAGCCCCAATCATGTACCAGTGAGGTCCCTCAGCTTCACCTGTGCCCTCTCGCAATCTGGGACCCCCTCGGGGGATGTTGGGAGAGCTGGTTTCGGCCCGATCCCGCAGGCCAGGCCAAGGAACCCCACTGGTGCACAAATTCGTGCACCAGGCCTCTAGTATTAGATAAACATTGAGCTGGGTCCACCTAACAAATCTTAAAAACAAGACCAAAAAGGACAAACTGTTACAGAGGAAATAAACTATTCCCAAACAAAGCTTGAGTTTATAGAAATATAGAAATACCCAGTACCCAACAAGGTAAAATTTACATTCAACACCCAATCAAAAGTTACCATGTGAAGAAGCAGGTGAATACTATCCGCAACACAAAGAAAAATAAAATAAAATCCAAGTAACCCAGAACTAATACAGATAGTTAGCAATTTGTTATGGAAGCGGGGACAAAAATGATACACTCCCAAGGTTGAAGGAACTCACTAATCATCAGAGAGGACAAGGTGATATGATGACGGAGGTAACAACAGGGCACTCTGGGAGCCTAGAGGAAGAGAACCTAATCTTTGGAGCTATCACATATTTAAAGGATGATAAAAGATAGACAAGAGGGACATATCCCAGGCAGGAGGAAAAGAGAGGCATGAGAAAATGGGGGAGGGGCAAGGAACGATAAAAAGTTCCAGAAAGAAACTCAAGACCAGTCTTCTATGTCTTGTTAAGGAGCTGTTGGAGTTGATCCCAGGGTTAGAGGGAAGCTATTGAAAGATGAAAGATGAAGCAAAAACATGATCGGATTTGCATTTCAGAAAGATCCCTCTGGCTGCTACGGGGAGAAAGGACTGGCAGCCACTGTACTAATCCACAGGGTTTGGATTTCAAGGGCCTGAACTAAGGCCAGAGCAGAGGATCTGACCAGGAGAGGATCAACTTGAGAGACACTAGAAGACTCCATGGGCCTGTAAACCTGTTTGAATATGCAGGGTAAAGAAATGAAGAGGAAGTCAGAAACAAAGTATAGGTTCCTGAAAGGAGAACCTGGATGGCTGAGATGCCATTTCTCTGAGAGACTAGTGACTTAGAGGACAGAAGCTGGGTCAGGAAAGAAGAAACCATTCCCCCCAGGTCTTTCTGTAAGGCTCTGAACTTCAAAATTTAGATCAGTACCTGAAATCTGAATTAACATTTTCTAAATCCATATGATCAAGATAGAAAAGTTCAGGAATTTCTGAGTGGTTCAAATCTAAATATTTCTTATTAAACTGTAAAGAGCACAGGATTCAAAGGTAACCTAACCGTTACCATTTATGTATGTATGTGTCAGGAGAATATCTAGTACGTGTTTGTAATTTACAGAGACTATCTTTGGTCCTTATAATTGGTTACTCTGGGAGAAACCCTGAATGGCTAGGGCAGGGAAGGAACTTTGCAAATTATGTACTATTTGCAATACATCTAATCAAAATAAACAAAAAAGTAACTTAAATGAAATAGCCAATTTCTTCCCCATCCCTAGATATGGAAAGGCAGTTATAGTTAAAATAGCAAACATTTACTTAGAACAATTTAACTATGCCTGGCACTAGATCTGTGGTCTGGTCCCACCAGTGGATTAAAGGCATTGATTATGCTCCTCTCCCCAATCTCTCAACACGCCAGGTCGGAGGCTAGATGCTCTTAGCTGGGCTTACAGGGGGTGACTAGGTCCTTGGCTTCCATTCCCAGGCTGGGATGAAATGGTTCTTTTCTGACTGGCTTTTCTTCCTCCACTTCCAACTGAACCCACACCAACAAGAGCCCCCTTCTGCCTGAGCAAGCATGAAAGCACCCTGGCAACTGCGATGACAACAGAGGTCAGGGCTGGGGTTTTTTTGTAGGGAAGTAGGAAGGGGGACATTGCCAGCAGAAAAACACTTTCCAGTGTTTTTCCAAAGCAAGAGGAAAACCAAATCTTTTCTCCTTTTAGAATCAGACAGACATGATGAGGGATTGTAGAGACAAATCACTCTCCTTGACCAAATAGAAGCAAGGGCTGAAGGGCAAAAGGAGCCACAAGAACCTGGTGACTTCCTTGGGGGGGGGGGGGGGAGGGATGGACGGATGACACTTGCCTTGGTCCCCCCAAAATGGGGACACAGCATCTCAGAGTCCTGGAACCCTAGTGCACATCTCTATTTTCACACTGCCTGTAATTTAATTAGAATGGGAGCTCCTGGACGAAGGGACTATCTCCCTATCTCAGTATCCTTGGTACAGAGTAGGTGCTCAGAGAAATGGTTGGCTGCACAAACATACTCTTGGAGAGTAAATCTGACCTTGTTTCATTTGTTTCTAGGGCAAAGGAGACTAAGGAGAAAATAAAACAAATGGGACTACATCAAAATAAAAAGTTACTGAACAGCAAAAGAAACCATCAACAAAACGAAAAGGGAACCCAATGTATGGGAGAACATATTTGGCAATGATACATTTGATAAAGGGTTACTTTCCAAAATATAAAAGGAACTCATACAACTTAACAAAAAGAAGACAAACAATCCAATTAAAAAATCAGCAAAGGACCTAAATAGACACTTCTCCAAAGAGGGCATACAGCTAGCCAAGAGCCATGTGAAAAAATACTCAAAGTCACGAATCATCAGGCAGATGCAAATTAAAATGACAATGAGGTATCACCTCACACCTGTCAGAATGACTACCATCAACAAATCAACAAATGACAAGAGCAGGCAAGGATGTGGAGAAAAGGGAACCCTAAGTACACCGCTGGTGGGAATGCAGACTGGTGTAGCCATTATGGAAAACAGTATGGAGTTTCCTCAAAAAATTAAATAAGGAACTGCCATTTGACCCAGTAATCCCACTTCTAGGAATATATCCTAAGAAATCCGAAACACCGCCCTGACCGGTTTGGCTCAGTGGATAGAGCGTCAGCCTGTGGACTGGAGGGTCCCAGGTTCGATTCCAGTCAAGGGCATGTACCTTGGTTGCGGGCACATCCCCAGTAGGGGGTGTGCAGGATGCAGCTGATCAATGTTTCTCTCTCATTGATGTAACTTTCTATTCTTCTCCCTTTCTCTCTGTAAAAAATCAATAAAATATTATTTAAAAAAAAAAAAAAAAGAAATCCGAAGCACCCCTATGTTCATAGCAGCACAATTTACAATAGCTAAGATCTGGAAACAGCCCAAGTGTCCATCAGTAGATAAGTAGATAAAAAAGCTGTAGTACATTTACACCATGGAATACTATGCAGCAGTAAAAAAGAAGGATCACTTATCCTTTGAGATAGCATGAAGGGAACTGGAGTGTATTATGCTAAGCAAAATAAGCCAGTCAGAGAAAGACAACTATCACATGATCTCACTCATATGTGGAATCTAATGAACAAAATAGATCCAGAAACACAGAAGCATAGAACAGACTGCAGAATCTCAGAGGGAAGGTGGGGGGAGGGCCTGGGTGGAAAGAGATCAACCAAAGAACTTGTATGCAATAATCCATGGACACAGACAATAAGGTGTCTGAGGCTGGGGAGTGAGGAAGGGGAGCCAGGGGCAAGCTGGAAGGGGTCAATGGGGGGGAAAATGGGGACATATGTAATACTTTCAACAATAAAGATTTAATTTTTTTAAATGGTAACTTTTATGTTATATATACTTTAACACAAAAAATATATATATAGCCGAAACCGGTTTGGCTCAGTGGATGGAGCGTCGGCCTGCGGACTGAAAGGTCCCGGGGTTCGATTCCGGTCAAGGGCATGTACCTTGGTTGCGGGCACCTTCCCAGTAGGGGGTGTGCAGGAGGCAGCTGATAGATGGTTCTCTCTCATCGATGTTTCTAATTCTCTCTCTCTCCCTTCCGCTCTGTAAAAAAGTCAATAAAATATATTTTTTAAAAAAAAAATATATATATATATATAGGTCGGTTCATGAGTTTGCTATCTGGTCTTCCCTGCTGAACAATCCTATATAATAAAAGCCTAATATGTTAAGTGTCTGGTTGTCCAGTCATCCGTTCAACTAATCAAAGTGTAATATGCTAATGATATGCTAAGGTCGCTCAACTGCTAGCTATGACATGTACTGAACACCAGGGGACAGATAGTCGACCAGTCGACTAGTCACTATAACGTGCACTGACCACCAGGGGGCAGATGCTCCAACCAGTAGGTTAGCTTGCTGCTGGGGTCCGGCTGATCAGGACTGAGTGAGACAGGGCAGACACGCCCTGAAGCCCTCCCAAGGTTCCTCCCTGGCTGGCCAACCTCCCGTGTCCCTCCCCAGCCCCGATTGTGCAACGGTGGGGTCCTCTGGCCTGGCCTGCACCCTCTTGCAATCCCCTCAGGGGGATGTCAGAGAGCCAGTTTCGGCCCAATCCCACAGGCCAGGCCGAGGGACCCCCCCTGGTGCACGAAGCCTTTAGTGTAGTTTATAACCATACTAGAAGCCCAGTGCACGGATTTGTACACTGGTGGGGGGTGAGGTCTACGGGGATTGGTCCACTGTGGAGGTGCCACTCCTCCCAGTTGGGAGCAGCCACTCATCCCAGTCAGCTGAGTGGCTTTCACACTGTGAGAGCACATTGACCACCAGGGGGCAGCTCCTGTGTTGAGTGTCTGCCCCCTGGTGGTCAGTGCGCATCATAGAGACTGGTCATTCTGGTCATTCTGCCATTCAGTCGCTGGGCTTTTATAGATATAGGTATGTGAGAATAACAAAACCGGAGCACTAACTCCAAACTGCACAGAATAACCAGAAACCAAAATACTTGGGGGGAAATAATTTATATTCTCTTAAACAATATGTTGAAGTGCTAGATTATAATCCAATTGGTTAGAAAAGAATGTGAAGAAAGGAATGTCAGAAAGCAGGCTTCCTACCAAGGCTCAGGGTCTCCTTGTAGCAATTAGAAAACAAAAGATGAGGATAAATGCTGAAAATTCTCCAGCCAATTAAAATCCCTTATCCTGGCTTCAGTAGCCCCTTTACAGTAGGGCTCCCAGGACCCTCCACACAGATGATTGACAGGCAGCCTCAGAGTCTTCTCTGTCTCCCCACCTCTGGCAGTTTGGTTTTTCTGGCTCCAAATGTTAAGGGGAAAATGCCACTCCATTCACCCTTTGCCTTCTGCCTCATCACCACCCTCTCCCAGCCAAGCTTCCTTCCAAATCCCGCTGAGCATTCTGTACCCCAACAGACAGTTCTGGTTCCAGCTCTCTGGTCAAATCAAAGACTTAATTTTCCTTATCTGTAAAATGGGAGTAGGGAATGAACCCACATGATCGAAGTCTCATGTTTCCCAGACACAGTAACTCATCAGCAATTGAATATGGTCAGCTAGGCTGAGCCATTCACCCTTCTTTCTTTCTTATCTACTGTCTACACATGAACAAGATATAGCTCTATAATGTCTAGTTGTCCTAGCATGTCTTCATGCTGACTGCCAGACATTGGTCTTCACGACTTTGGAGACTATTTCTTTAAAGAAAGGGATCATTCTGTATCTGCTTTGGACATGACTTTTTCCCTCCTACCAATCACAGAGCTGGATGCCTTTATTAGAAACTAAAACAAAACCAAATAAAAACTGCTTTCTCATACATGAAAAAGATCAGGAAAGTCCTTCTTGGATCTGTTTGCACTTAAGATACAGAAAATCATATTTTAAACTCCTGGATCAAAGTGGGCAGAAAAATTCAGGCCAAAATTAACTCAAGGTAGACTGACTTGTGGGCTTATGGGTCTTATAAGTCTTAAAATCCACGACAGAAGGAAGTCAGCTCCTAAGAGCCTGGGGGGCCAAAGAAGCGGGAGAAAGTGCCTCTTGTGTTTGCTTTCCTCCATACTGCCTGTGTTCTCTCCTGTTTCCCAAAAGAGAAGGTAAGGCTGAGCAAATACTACAGATGTGGGTTTTCAGCCGGGTTTGCACCTCTCCAAGTACCCAACAAGGTCTGAGAATGCAAAGAACTGGCTAAGGGACAGAAAATCCATAATCTGGCCCCTTTGCTGTATTTATAGACAGAAGGACTGGGGAAAATTCTGTGTCTACACAAATATACACTCCCTCTTCTCCCTGCAAAAGGCGACCTCCCTCCTTCAAGCTGCCTCTCACAGCCTTTCTCACTTTCTCCCTTGGACACTAGTCATAATCCCTGATGGGTGGAGAGACTGAGACAGGAGCCAACAATGACCAGTTTCTGTACTCCCAGTAATACCTAACACAGAGCCCTGCACTGCTGGTGTTTGGGAAATAGACACTAAATGAGTAATAGAGGATAATATCCTGCTCTCTTCTCAAGTCCTAAGCTACTCTAAAAATCATCAAGACTGCTGAAACCAGTTTGGCTCAGTGGATAGAGCGTCAGTCTGCGGACTGAAAGGTCCCAGGTTCAATTCCGGTCAAGGGCATGTACCTTGGTTGTGGGCATATCCCCAGTGGGGGTTGTGCAAGAGGCAGCTGATCGATGTTTCTCTATCATCAATGTTTCTAACTCTCTATCCCTCTCTCATCCTCTCTGTGAAAAATCAATAAAATATATTTTTTTAAAAATCATCAAGACTACTGGAGTGCTGAAAATGTTCTGTATGATCTGGGTGGTGGTTACGTAGGTATATACATTTGTGAAAATTCACTGAGCTGTAGCCCTGGCCTGTGTGGCTCAGCTGGTTGGGCATCATCCTGTGCACTAAAAGGCTACTGGTTTGACTTGCAGCAGGGCACATGCCCCAGTTGCAAGCTCAGACACCAGTGTGGAGCATGCAGGAGGCAGCTGATCAATGTCTCTCTCTCATCGATGTTTCTCTTTCCCTCTCCCTTCCTCTCTAAAATCAATAAAAATATACTTTTTTAAAAATCTTTAAAAAATTCACTGAGCTGTACACTTAAGAACTGTCTGCCTTACTATAAATAACTTATACCTTAATTTAAAAAAAAAAAAAACACAAAAAACAAGAAGCACAAAAAATGAAGTATTTATATACCAACCTTTCCTATGTCTCTTTATAGACTTCCTAGTCTTCTCTAGAGTCCTATAAAAAGTGGGAGTTATTCTAAACCCTTGTATATGCAGCCCCAGGGAACAGGAAAAGACAATCTGGTTCTCTGGAGTTTATGACCCTCCATCCAGCCTGTGCCAGTCCACCAAAACCACCAAAAGCCAGTTATAACTCAAAAGAAAACAATCCCCCAAAATAGCAACTGTTTGCTCCGTCTCTCCTGTCAGCTGGCTTTTTGCAGGGCAACTTTAATTTTATTTTCAAAACCATTATGGCAGGACTGTGAACATGCCACCACAGTGTCTACTGAAAAGCAACGAGGCAGCAGAACTCACTGGAATGAGGAGGATGTAAAAAGCATGGATCTAGTCCCAGGTTTGCCTTCATGAGCTGTGTCATTTTAAATAAATAAATATATGTATGTATGTGTATATATATATATATATATATATATATATATTTTTTTTTTTTTAAATCCTCACCCGAGGATATTTGTTTATTTATTAAATATATTTTTATTGATTTCAGAGAAGAAGGGAGAGGGATAGAAGCATCAATAATAAGAAAGGATCATTGAATGCTGCCTCCTGCACGCTCTGCACTGGGAATCAAGTTTGCAACTGGGGCATATGCACTGACCGGGAATCGAACTGTGACCTTCTGGTTCATAGGTCAACACTAAACCACACCAGCCAGGCTGTTTATTGATTTAAGAGGGAAAGGAAGGGAGAAACACTGATGAAAGAGAGAAACACTGACCAGTTGCCTCCCAACAGGGGAATCGAACCCAAAATCTAGGCATGTGCCCTGACCGGGAATTGAACCTGCAACCTTTTGGTAAACAGGACAATGCTCCAACCAATCAAGACACCTGGCCAGGGCTGGGACTTGAGGTTTTAAAGACCTTAATTTAGAACCAGGTGGGTAAATGTCTTCCATATTGCTAAAATGCTTAGCTACTCATGGTGGCACCAGGATTTACACTAAGCACAAGAGGCCTTTCCAGAGAAGCCCACTGCTTTTCCCAAGACTCCCAGCATCATCTTCAATCACCAACCTAAAGAGCAGATTTAATTAAAATGATTCAAGTCAGACCAGCCCTTAGCAGTTGGTTCCTTTCTCTATTCCGCTCATAAGAGACAAATGGCCTGCATCCTGTGGCCCAAAGGTGGGTCTGTGAGGAAGTCAAGTCCTGCCACAAGGAAACACTCCTAGTCTGTTTAACTGGTCACTACTAGGTTTTTGTCCAGCAGAGCTTGAGCCTGCCTGCTCAGCCTCAGCAGAAATCTGTGACTGTGACTTGCTACAAGTCTGGCAGTCAAATCAGAGGCAGGCTACTGATCCAAACAAGGCTCAGACACCAGGACAGATCTCCTCCAGCATCTGTGTTGCTTGCTTGGACAAAGGCTCAGGGGATCAGCTAAAAACCATTATTCAGCTCTGGTCTCTGAATCAGGGAATCAAAATGGAAAAATGTCCAGCACCTTCTACAAAACAGTCTGTGGCTGCTCTCAGCTTTTACAAAGAGTAGGGATGTACCCAAGCTGATAACAGACAAAATGAATGCTGAGCTGCTTCATCTTGTTACGCAGCAAAACTGCCTGGAGCAATACCTGGTTCTCTGGTGGGTTACTGTACAGTGGACACTTGTTGACTCAGAGAATGTTAGAGCAGGAACAAATCTTAGCATTCATGCAATCCATCGTTCTCATTTTACTGTCAAGAAAACAAAAGCCCAGAGTTGGGAAGACACTTGCTCAAAGACAGCAGTTCACAGTCAGAATTAGAACCAAGGTACAGTATCTAAGTCCTAGAGCTCTGTCTGGCCATCCTGGGTGATGGAAGGAGCACCCAGAGAATTGCAAAGCCAACAGGAAACTGGGAGCTCAGAAAAAAAGGGATGGAGTTCCTCTTCAGATTTTTGTGATTAAGATAGCAGATAGAGTCTGGGTTGAACTTAATGTATGACCTCAGAAACACAGGCCCTTGTCATCAGCTAAGGGAAATAACTAGCTCTCTCTCTTGGATCAAAGGTAAACATGAAGAGAAGATTAAATAATCTCAAAGATCACAACTAATTGACTGAGCCAGCCAGGCACTGAGAGGAAACGTACAGTATAAGGCAGCCAAGAACCTGATTAATAAATGAGGTTGGGTCAAGCCAATTTAAATAGGGGAGATGTGCCTGCTGACCTTCAGCATGTAACCTGATATACTCACTAAATTCAATCTAGCATAGATCTCTCAGTTTGGAATCCAGGGCCTCCTTAGAAAAGCCACCTTTTCAACTTTCACTTTACCTGAGCCACCACTACTCCTCAACCATCCTCCATAACACCTCCCACCCCTCACACACACACAACTTATGTTAATCTTGGCTCCCACAATACCCCTGCCTGGAATGGCCCACCCACCCCCTCCGCTGTTCCAATCCTGCTCATCTGTGTCCCATCATCTATGTCCCATACAGACCCTTCACATGGACTCTTTCACAGTGGGCACTCAAAATGTTGGCTGAATTGGGTGGAACTTAATCCAGCAACCCTTTTCCTTCTCTCACCATCATCTGATAGAAGCTAATAGCCCTATCCTGGAATGCCAACCAGAGTCCCAGCTCCTAAAGCTGGGAGTAGCTGGCTCTCTTTCAGAGACAATTTGTGTGGTCTGGTCTCTCTGTCTCTTACCTCTGAAATAAGAGTAATAGTACCCTACCTGCTTTGGTTCAGAGGTTAGAGCACTGGCCCGCTAACTGAAGGAAGGGTCATGGATTTCATTCCAAGTGAAGAACACGTACCTCAGTTACAGGCTCCATTCCCCAACCCACCCCCAATCTGGGCATTGGGGAGGCAACCAATCCATGTGTCTCACATGGATGTTTCTCTTTCTTCTGTCTCTCCCCTGCCCCTCCACTCTCTCTAAAAATCAATGGGAAAAAAATATCCTCGGGTGAGGATTAACAAAAAAAGAGAGTAATAGTACTTGTCAGAGAAGCTAAGTGCTTTGAGATGAGAGGCTCTGGAAATACAGATTCTCAAGTTCAAGGCCATGAGTTTAAACTCACCTCAGGCCCATGCACCATTTACCAACTAATGCTAGGACCTGAAAGTCTGTTTCCAGCCAAATGCTTCTTCTATTATCACAAATGCCCTAGAGTATAGCTGTTGAGAGAGCTACAGTGAGGACTCCGGATTGCCCTTGCCTGTTGGCTTTTTATTTCCAGAGTGTGGAGATTTCCATCTCGAGTGTGGAGATAGTTCATGGTTTCAAGAAAAGCCCAGAGTTTCAGGCTTGCTGTTCTCTAAAATCTCATGGTATAATGCACCAATTCATTCCCAACCTCTGGGCTGTGAGTCCATCGGGTTCAGTTATCACTCCACTGCTCTGTACTAGTATATGTGGCCACCCAGGGCACTGCCTGTGTACCACATTTTATATATATATATCTCACAAAAATAAAAATAACTACCACGTGGCCACCTACTACCATTCATGTCAGACACAGTCCTAGGATAGAGAAACAAATAGTAGGTATTCAATAAATACTGGCTGAAGAGCTGTCTGCAGCCACCAGCCCAATAGCCCTGTCTAGGAGCTCGTGTCCCCCAGGGGACAAAATAAGCAGTGTTTGGAGACATTTTTGGTTGTCAAAACTGGAGAGGGGATGCTATAGAATTCTAGTGAGTAGAGGTCAAAGATGCTTCTAAACATCCTGCAATGCACAGGACAGCCTCCCACAAGAGAGAATTATCCAGTCCATAGTATCAATAGTGCCAAGGTGGAGAAACACTGCTCTAGAGGCCATTGAGAAAACTAAATTATTGTGGTGAAAGAAATGGAAACCAGACTGGGAAATACACAATGCTAATGGTGTAGCAGACTGTAAATAAATTAATACAGTGAAATAAATTAATAATATTAATAAATTAATACAGGTCTCTCTGACACTAGTCCCACTGTATATACGAGCCGGTCACTCTAAGGACCCCCAACCTTGTCCTCCTTAACCTGGCCCATACCCATTACGGATACATAGCCTTGCTGAAGCTGGCAAGGGAATCTGAGACTGAGCATTAATAAGAGGGAGGCAGAACCATGTAGAAAAGCACTTGGAGCCTAAAGAAGGGTTCTAGCTTTGACAGTCCCTAGGAAAACCACTTAATTGCTCTGAGCCTTAGTTTCCTCTCCTGCAAAATGGGGTTAAAAATCACACCCTGCCCTTTCTAACTAATAAAGCTTCTCCGAGTTTCAAAATAAGATCACGTGCCGAAACCGGTTTGGCTCAGTGGATAGAGCGTCGGCCTGCGGACTGAAAGGTCCCAGGTTCGATTCCGGTCAAGGGCATGTAACTTGGTTGCGGGCACATCCCCAGTGGGGGGGGGGGGGGGTTGTGCAGGAGGCAGTTGATTGATGTTCCTCTATCATCTAACTCTCTATCCCTCTCTCTTCCTCTTTGTAAAAAATCAATAAAATATAAAAAAAAAAAAACCAGCAAAATAAGATCACGTATGTGAAAGTGCTTTGGAAGCCATAAAACCCTGTACAAATGTGAAGTATCTCCCTGTAGAATAACAAGCATTCACACTGTGGAGGGAATGTTATAAAAATTGATTTCCCATGGCAGGATTTTGTCCATTGATAAGTTATAAGCACTAAAGGCTATAGAGTCTTGGTCCCATGAGAACACCAAAGATACCAGAACCCACTGTGATACAGCCCACCTCAGGATGGCTCCTTGGTCAGTGCTATGACTCATACAATCCAAACCTCACCTTTCTCATCTCTAAAGGGTGGGAGTGAGGTGTAACACCACTTAATGCAAGGGGTTGTTGAAAAAAAAATCAAAAGTGATCAAGTTTTTAAAGTGCGTGGCATTTCCCAAAGATAGAGGGTTTTCATTTTCTGAAGATTTTTCTCCCCCAAAAATTGTTTTTACTTTGAAATATAACTTTCTTAGACTGATGAAATAACTTAAGAAAAGAAAAGGTGTTCCTACTCTGCCATCTGTCCTTTATACCTCCAAAATTACCTCTAAAATCTAAGCATGAGAGGAGCTGCCTGCAGCCACCAGCCCAATAGTCTTGTCTGCTAAGAACAAAAGCTGAATGCCAGGCTGATAGCTCCTTCCTTGGATGTGGTCAGAGAAGGCTATCAGAACCCACTACAACTCAACAACCAAGTCTACTCCAGACTTGCTAAGCAATCTGCAACCACTTACTGCCCAGTGTGCAAGATTCAAAGGGAGAAAATGCTCTGGATAGGGGAAAGCAACTGATCGACCTGATGGAGAATTAAGAAACTAGCAATCATTTGAGATTTAAATGTCACCCTTGTCAGTCAACGTTTCCAAGGCTAATAAATTCTGGGAACACCGAGATGATCAAACTCCTCACCTTAATGGGAAGTCTTCCAGGTGGCCTCGTCTGAGTAGCAACCCCTCTCTTCAAACCTCTGTCCAGAGAACAGCAGCCAGGCCACACACATGTACAAATCTTATTTTTGCTTTTACAACTATCAGTCTTACAAAGATTACAAACAAGCAACTTACAGTTCTTGCATATGCATGTAGTAGAGAATCCACTCCTCAGATTTATTAGTCCCTACCTTCTTTTGCCAGAAGTAGACAAAGCAAATGTGTAATAATTATCAGAATAAGCTCTACTTTAAACTTAGTATTCTAAAGCTAATTATTTAATGACTAACCTAAGCCAAGCATTTATTCATTCAAACGCCCCCCCCCCCGACACACACACACACACACACACACACACACACACACACACACAAAGGGGCTTCTGATTCAAATAAAATACTTCAGTTTGATTCCTGGTCAGGGCACATGCCCAAGTTGTGGGTTCACCCTGGTAGGGGTGCATACAGGAGACAACCAATAGATCTCTCTCAAAAAAACAAAACAAAAAACAAACCACAATAAAAACATATTTTAAAAATAAATAAATAAAATAAAAAACAAAAGTACTGCATGTATTTCCATTTCCTGGTTTTTCTTTCTCAAAAACATTTTCTATTAAATCAGCTTAAAGCATTCATACATTTTGAGTTCCCTCTGCTCTAATATTCTAGAACTCTCCAAAATACCTATTTACTAAAACTCAGATTTAAGCAATACACACACTCCACTGTATATCCTATGCTCTGAATTCTGAATATGCTTCTAGAACAGATCACACTGTATCCTGATTACATATGTTTACTTGTCTGTCACTCTATATGAGCATCTCAGAGGCAATGACTTGTCTTCATCTGCATTTACCCGGTAAACTAGCACAGTATCTGGCACACAGCTCAAGTTAACATATACTTATCAATCAAGTATATGAAGCAAGTTTCTAGCTACGTTCTTTAAAAATGGACCATCTGAAATGAAATGCAAATTTCTATCTATGCAGCACTAAGACCAAAAAAGGGAGATCTCAACATCAGAGCCCCTAAACCAGTGATGGGCAACCTTTTGAGCTTGGTGTGTCAAACTTCGCCAAAAAAACTGAGCATAACTCAGGTAGTGTGTCACTTTGAGGAAAAAACATTATTTCGCAAATGTTTCATCCTCGGCATGCGGCTGCCTCAGCAGCCGCGTGTCATCAGAAATGGCTACGCGTGTCAGTGCTGACACGCGTGTCATAGGTTCGCCATCACTGCCCTAAACAGTACACAATATCCAATCTATTTCAAAATTTTAGTTTCCTTTTCTCAAATACACTACTCTTTACGCAACACAGCTAGATGAAAGCAATGTTCTTTTGCAATTTCCAGTTGTAAGTCTAAATCTGAGGTGATGTCACATGAGTATTTACACCCAACCTCCACCTCACCCCACAACTACCTACTTCTTTAAGGACTAATGGGAAGAATCACATTGTCACCCCTAACCCTAAACTGTGGCAACTGCTCATTCTTCAAATCTCCACCAAGCTCCATTTAGGGTGCTCCTGTGGGTGGTACTTACAGCCAACTTTGGACTTTAATTACTCCTGTCCTGGGTTTATTACCATACCAAGAACCTCCTGAGAACATAGTTGTAAGGCAGGGCCTCACACCTGGGCCTGCTTTGGGACTCAGAGCCTCCTAGCTCTGAGCAAACTCAACTGCCCTGAGTGTTCAATGGGAGATGTGCTCAGCAGTCTGTGCCAAGCCTCAGGCCAAGCCCCCTGAGCAACCTGGTGCTTGCTGCCTGTTTGCTTGTGTTATTTGGGGGGGGGGGGGGGGGGGGGGGAGTTAGGAGGGGGGAGAAACGTGTTATTTTTTTTTGGGGGGGGGGATTCAAGGCTGAAAAGAAGATAATGCACTTTGCTGGATTTTAACCCAATTAGGAATCCCTGCTCAAAAATTCACTATCACCCCAAAATACAGAAAAAAATGTCATCTTATAGAATTAAAGAGGGCAAGTTTAATGGAATGTCCCGCTTCATCATCCCACCTAACTTCTGCTCTCCTATCTGAGAAACTTTTGTCGTAACATTTTTCTCTTAGAGAGCCACAGATCTATTCACTGTAGTACCCACTGGGCCAGAAAATCCACATGGCATCTCAGATGGCTCCTATCACAGAACAGGCACTCAAAAGAACACCTGTCCCTCCTGCTGTAGAAAACTTGGTAGGTCAGAACAGTAGCAATATGATATAAACAGACTAGGAAAAAGCCATTGAACAAAAAAATTAGAACTCTTCAAAAAATCATTTCTGGTGCCTGACTGACTTATGAACCAGGAGTTCGTGGTTCAATTCCCGGTCAGGGCACGATTCCCAGTGTCCGGCGTGCAGGAGGCAGCAGTGATTCTCTCTCATTGTTGATGTTTCTATCTCGCTTTGTCTCTCCCTTCCTCTCTAAAATCAATAAAAATGTATTTTAAAAAATAATTTCTAGTAGAAAAAGATATAACTTTAAAAAAGGCATTTCCTAGCCCCCACCCCTGTGGTTCTTATGGCATTCTACACAAGCCTTACTAGTTGGAAATTCTTTCTTCACTAACTGGTCCCCCCCACCAGGCAGTAGTGCTCCCTGAGGATGGGAACTTTCTTTAACTTACTACTGGGGTTGCCAGTGCATGAGAACCAGTGGATCTTCATGACAGAACGCATAAATGAATGTCTGTCAGTTATCCAAATGACTGTCATCTTTCATGAAGTAGGCTGCTACCCAATCAGCAGGACATTTGCTTCAAGTTTTTTTTCAAGAAGGGGAAGATGAACTTCTACTAAATCGTCCATCTTCCGAGGCCTCATCAGATTTTGAGGTAACTGAAGGTATTTGGGAATAAGGTGAGCTGGATAAGAGCTTAATCTTTGAGGAGCAAAAAAAGTAAGCAAACTGATCAGGGAGACAGCATCTTCACTGTCCAGGAATGAGTACTGGCCTGGTCATGTGAAAAATGCCCAACATTCTCATTTAATCCCTACAATAACTATAAAGAAGTGTCTCTCAAACTTTAATGTGCATACAAAGACCTGGGGAATCTCATTAAAATGTAGGTTCTGCTTCAGAAGGTCTTGTGGGGCCTGAAAGTATGCATTTCTAACAACTTCCCAAATGTTCCCACAGACCACACTTTTGAGTAGCAAAGTTGTATAGTATCCTGTTTTTGCAGCCGAAGAAGCTGGTGCTCAGAAATATGAGACTTGCCCCAGATCACAAAACTAGTAAGTAGCAAAGGTGAAATGTAAACTCAGATCTTCTGATCCCAACCCAACGCCTTTTCTTCCATACCATACCATACCATACCATACCATACCATACCATACCATACCATACATACCACTAACCTTTTGAGCTAAACAGTCACAACCACAGAGATGTATAGTTTTTGTGAATTCCTCAAATAAGCCTTCCAGCCAGCTTTGCCCTGTAAGGAAGAAGGAGGAGATAGAGCTAGAAATATCAGCTACGGGAGAATCGAACCAGTCAGCTGCTCTTGTTAAGAACTTAAATCCTTCAATCTTTCAGCTAAGACTCCTGAAGAAGAACCAAACAAACTTTAGGGGTTGCTAGATACTCATTCCTTTACTAATAAAAGGCCACAGCAAAGTATAACTGCTTTTCAAAACAACAACAACTGTCTCAGTGATATGTGAATTATCAGGGCCACACAGCACACAGAACCAAATTAAATCCTAAACAAATGGCTAGACCTGCATGTTCTGGGCTATGCTGCCCAGACCTTGGCTGGAATATTCAGAGTATTCACTCTGCCCACTCTACACCTTAAAAGCAACGATGAGCAGGAGAACATCCAGGGGAGGATAACAAGGAAAGAACAGAAACACCAGGCAACAGAACAGTCATTGCAAGAGAAATCTGTCCTAGGGAAGTGCAGGCTTGAGACATAAACACCATCTTCCTTGATCATTCTTGTCAAAGGAGTATTAGACCTGTTCTGAGGTCCCAAGAAGCAGAATGAGCAACCTCATTTCCCAACACTGTCTATGTCAGAGCTCAGAATTGCTCCCCAAGCTTCTAACTCCAGATCCCACCTTCTCTCCACCTCCCAAGCTGCTTCTATGGAGCTACCACCCCAATCTGTACTGGACGTAGGTACTGCAGGAAGGCAGATCTGTTCCAAATAAGAAAGGCGATTTTATAGTCAGAGTGTCCGAAGACAGACTATGCTGTAGTATAGGAGGATAGAGCATGAAATATAAATCCCATTAGCAGAGAGGTTCAATCAGAGGTTAATCTCTTGATAGGAATACTACAAAGGGAATCTGGGCAATGGATGGGTGGCTGGGTGAGATGAACCTGCCAACCCTCAGAGATGAATTAATCTCTTCCTGCTGCGTTTTCCTCTAACATTTCACTTATACACTTACCACAATTTGCCTTTTATCAATTTGCCTTTTGTACATGTGTGTGTTCTTCACTGAATTGTGAGCCCTTATAGGGAGAAGTAGGGTCTCAGTCATCTTTACATCCCCTTTTGTGCCTAAGACTATACCTGGGAAACCAAGGACATTTATGTCCCTCCTTTGTGCCAGGCACTCTGCTAGGCACTTTACGTATATCAACTTATTCCGTATCCTTATAAGAACTCTAAGAATTATTGTTATTCCTTTTTATAGATGGGAAAATTGAGACTCAGAGTAGATAAGTAACTGCCAAGGTACTGTTGGTGAGTCGTTAAGCTGGCATTCAAATGGAGAAATATTTGCCTACACCATACATTATGCTGTCTCCCTCCTAGAAAGAACTCAATAAACATATGCTGACTTGAAACAAATACCTTAAAAACAGGGTAGTACTATATCCAACTAGGACTGTAGTTTGTTTCCTACTATGATGCTTAAATTTTCCTTCTAAATATAGCCATCCATCCTCAAAATGACCAATATAAAGTTGTTGTGTTTGAATATCCTCTGTCTCACTTTTTACAAGACAGTGGTGTAGCCCTAGCCAGTTTGGCTCAATGGATAGAGCATCGGCCTGTGGACTGAAGGGTCCCAGGTTCGATTCCGGACGGGGGCACATGCCCGGGTTGCGGGCTCGATCCACAGTTGGGGGGTGTGCAGGAGGCAGCCAATCAATGATTCTCTCTCATCATTGATGTTTCTATCTCTCTCTCCCTCTCCCTTCCTCTCTGAAATCAATAAAAATATATTTAAAAAAAAAAAAAAAGAATGGTATAGCACAACACAATCTTGGGCAAGAGGACTACATTTTCTTAAACCCTTCCTACCCAAAAGAACTCCTATGGCCCCAAGGGCTGCATCCCCCCTCCTAGTGGGTCGCGGCTCCATTTCAGGGCTCTGGACCACTGTAAACAAAGCAGCTCCTGGCTTTCTGCCTCAGAGATGTACACTCACACACATCCTCACAGGCCTCATTCTCCACACTCAGAAGTTCCCTGAATACAATAGTCCAACTCAAAGATCCTCACATTTAGCTAAACTTCCAAACAAAATCTATCTTGAATTTTAAATCACATTATAAACCCACTGGCAGGCACTTAAAAAATATTTAATCTTCCTGCCAAATGGGGCAAAAAAAAAAAAAAAAAAAAATTTGTCATTTGAATCAAAGGAGCCAGCATGTTTGGACAGCCAACACATGAGGCCTCTCTGACATTTCATCTGTCTTAAGAAGTAAACCAAACCCAATCTAGCCAACCATTTCTTGAAACAAGAAACTTAAGTGTCACCAAGGGAAATTCCCACTGCTCAGTTCCCCAGCTGGGTTTCAGGTTTTCCATCCCTGGGCCTCTGGGAGAGGAGATCCTATTAGCATATTAACCATTAAGATGCTGTGATTTTCCACCTGTCAGAATGGCTATCATCAACAAATCAACAAACAACAAGTGCTGGCGAGGATGTGGAGAAAAAGGAACCCTCGTGCACTGCTGGTGGGAATGCAGACTGGTGTAGCCACTGTGGAGAACAGTATGGAGTTTCCTCGAAAAACTAAAAATGGAACTCCCATTTGACCCAGTGATCCCACTTCTAGGAATATATCCCAATTAGAAAGGATATATGCACCCCTATGTTCAGAGCAGCACAATTTACCATAGCTAAGATTTGGAAACAGCCTAAGTGCCCATCAGCAGATGAGTGGATTAAAAAACTGTAGTACATCTATACAATGGAATACTATGCTGCGGTAAAAAAAGAAGTTCTTACCATTTGCAACAGCATGGATGGAACTGGAGAGCATTACGCTAAGTGAAATAAGCCAGTCAGAGAAAGATAAATATCACATGATCTCACTCATTTATGAAATATAATGAACAACATAAACTGATGAACAAAAACAGATCCAGAGACAGAGAAGCATCGATCAGACCATCAAACCTCAGAGGGAAGGTAGGGGAGGGTGGGGGTAAGGGGGAGAGATCAAACAAAGGACGTGTATACATGCATATAAGCCTAACCAATGGACACAGACACCAGGGGGGTGAGGGCAAGAGGGGGTGGGGGGTAAGGACACACATGTAATACCTTAATCAATAAAAAATATTTTTAAATAATTTATTGGGGAATTTTAGAGCTCAATAAAATGTTTGACTATTGAAGTAAAAAAAAAAAAAAAAAGCCGAAGCCGGTTTGGCTCAGTGGATAGAGCGTCGGCCTGCGGACTCGAGGGTCCCAGGTTCGATTCCAGTCCAGGGCATGTACCTTGGTTGCGGGCACATTCCCAGTGGGGGATGTGCAGGAGGCAGCTGATCGATGTTTCTCTCTCATCGATGTTTCTAACTCTCTATCCCTCTCTCTTCCTCTCTGTAAAAAATCAATAAAATATATTTAAAAAAAAAAAAAAAAAGATGCTGTGATTTTCAACCTGATACCTTGATTCCAGAGAACCAAAAGCCACATTCACTATAAATTTAACTTAAGATATCTTCCCACATACTAATGTTTTACAGCAACGTTACTAAACATGAGAGAACCACCTGACTCCAGCAATAAGCAGACTTAATGAAGACATATTTCCGTGAGCTCCTGGCCTCTCTGCATCGATCAGACATTTTCAGCTGAACCTAAATTAACCTGTAAGTGAACTGATTTGCATCCATAAATCCAAAAGAAATGTACCATTGTAGTGTGTCTGAGACACCCAGTCTCCATTTCCCAATCTCATACAATTCTCTTGTTAAACTAAATTATGCTCCTTTCTACAAACGGTTTTCATCTTTATTAAAACAGGACAAAAGGGAAATCTGAACCACCAAGGGTAGATATTTCATAACTAGTTACAGTCCCTTAAAAAGAAAAGAATCTCAGATATCTGATCATCCTTCTTAGGAAGAAAACCAACAGGACACTATTTAGAAAGGTACCAAAAGAGACCTAAGTTTCAGTGATTTTGTCATTTCACTTAGACTGCAATCCTGGTTTCCATCTAGTTCTCAGTGAAAGAACTTTTCCATTTTGATAATCAAACCAAAGAAGACTGACTAACAAGAAGGAAAGAAAAGTATACTTACTCAATATCCACAATGTGCTACACTCTTTCATACATTATCTTAGCTAATCCTCACCATATAGTCATTTGAGATGTATATAATTTCCACTTTGTAGAAAAGGAAAGTGATGATAAACTTAAGTCTCCTGGATGGCAGGGATCACGTCTAGTGTCTCTACATTCCTAGTACTGAGCTCCCAGCACTGAGTATGTGGCCTAGGACACAGTTTAAGAGCCTATCACATGCTTAAGAATGAATGCATGACTAAGGGAAAGGAAAAGAAATTTGGAAAAAATATTCAATCTAAATTTTGCTCTAAGCCTTTAACTGAAACCACTGACTGGAACACACCTGCACACTGCAAATAATCTACTTGAGCTTCAGAGGTTTGTTTCAAAGGACAATTTATCATCTTTCTAATATGTATGCCACAAAGATACCATCCATATTTGGCTATACACTCCACAGGGCAGCGCCTGATCCTACTGAACTTTTTTTCTCCCACTCAGCACCACACCTTGCACAGGAGGGCATTTAATGATCTGAGCAATGACAAAGGTCATGATGACAGCTTCAGCCATCATGGGAGTAAACAAAACACAAGATGCCCACAGCCACCAGAAGAACTGGTCTCTGAGTCATTACTTCCTGTCTCCAGCCTCATTTTCCTCTCTAAACAATGGGAATAACAAGAGAACACACTCACAAGATGGTTTTAATTCATTTAATAAATACTAAGCACTAATCACATGCCAGACACTATGCTAGATGTGATGAACATGATTATCACATCATGCCTCATGGAACTCACAGTCCCAGTGGATGCTGTGAGACTCATATGAAAAAAGGACTTTTACAAACTTCAAAGAACTACACTAGTAGGAAGTACTGCTTCTCCCCTGTGTTTCCCAACTTGGTTAATGGCATCACCCTCTAACCACTGTCCAAGCTCTACACTTGGGAATTGTCCTCAACTCTCTCTCCTTCATCCTGCGCACAGTTCTAATCCATCACCAAGCCTCTTCTGATTGTCCTTCAGAAAAGTCTCTGTCATTATCACTTCTCGTCTAGTTTTCCATGCTTCTACACTAGGCACTTTGTTCCTACCTGAATAATTACAAGTCTTGTAATGGCAAGCAGTTATTGATCACTTACCATATGGCAGGCTTTGTATTAAGAGCTTTGCATGCATAACGTAATTTAATCCAATAAGGTAAATACTACTACCCTTATTTATAGATGAATCTGAGGTGCAGAGCAACCTACTCAAGGTGCACACAGCTAGTGACAAAGCTAAGGCTCATATCCATATCTATGAGATTCTACCCTTATCTGTTACTGGATCCCTGCCTCCAGTTCTTTCCTGGTTGGTCTACACTCTTTCCTTATGATGCTGCTGGAGTGTTCTTTCAAAAACCCAAGCTGACCTGTATCTTCAGGTTTAAGACAGACAGTGGCTCCTCACCATCTACAGGTTAAAGTCTGAAGGCTACAGGCCACTCCTGTGTTACCTATTTGTTGTCCCGCCACACTCGCACAGCTCCCCAAATTATTTGCTGACCCACCTCACATCTCCCTCTTCTGCGAAGCCTTTTTTGCCCTTCGCCCCATGACAGGAACCTTCTCCTCTTTAGCCTCAGCCCCAAATACATACACACTCATGTTTCAGCACGGACAGGTATGTTTCTTTCCTTCTCCCTCTCTCTCTCTCTCTCTCTCTCTCTCTCTCTCTCTCTCTCTCTCACACACACACACACACACACACACACCACACACATAACTCACACAAACTCAAACAAACTACACACTTCCAATCCTGAGTCCCTGGAGGGCAGGCACAATGTATTTTCATCTCTGTTTCTCTAGGTCCCAGCACAGTATCAAGTCAATAAGTGACTAAATGAGTGGTATGTGGTGGCGTTAACACCTCACAGCACTATCCCAATAAGCAGATATGACCTTTCCTCCAGAGGACGCTATAAAGAAGGGCAGTAGCTTCTGTCCTCTCAGGAAAACTCAAGACAGACTGCTTTCAGCAAAGTTATTACAACTGAGATTGGTACTCCATAGTCTGCTAGAAGCCTCGCTCCAAGCCTCTTTCAAGCCAATTCAATCACCTCTAAAACTGCAGAAACTAAACTAGCTTCAAACCCAAAGACCACTGGAAAATTGCCCTTTGATGGGAGATGGTGTAAAATGACGCCCTCCTCTACCACCCTGAAATGAGCAGAGCATTCCCAAATGCAGACCAGTAAAAACAATGACTCTAATTACCATGAACAACAGAGGACCTTCCTGACTGAGAGTCATCCCCCCAAAAAAAAGCTAGAGACAGCAAAATCTGATCCTGCTCTCCATCTCCAGAGCTACAACTGGAGTCTAGGCCACAAACAGATGACTGCAACTGCCTTCTCACTGGTCTCCCTGCTCCCACCCTCACTCCCTCAACCAGTCTGTTTTCCAAAGAGCAACCGGATGGTGTTTTTAAAACCATTATCAATAATTATGACAGTTAGGACAGGCCTAACACCCTCCAACAGCTTTCCATCACTTGAAAGAAACTCTTTACCAGGAAGTTCAAGGTCCACTCCCCACCCCCTTATTTCCCACCACTCTGCCCTTCAATGACTGCATTCCAGAAACAGAGGTCTTCTGTTTCTTAAAACAGGCCAACCTCTGGGCCTTTTCCTGTGCTGTCCTCCGGGCCCAAAGGCCCCTCCCCCAGATTTTTCGAGGGCTGGTTCCTTCTCAAGAACAAATTTACCTTTTCAAAGAGGACTTCCCTGACCACTCTATCTAAAGTGACACCCATTTCCACCCCATCACTCCCCATCAGTTATTTCTTCCCTACACATCACAACTAGACAATATTTTCTTGATTGATTTTCCTGTCTCTGTCTTCTCCCTCATTCGAGTAGAAGCTGTGTTTTGTTCACCCTATGAAAGCACACAAAATTCCAAAAGAATTGTAGACTATTGACAAAGGGACATCCTCAGGATGGGCTATGTTGTTCTTATGTTAAAATGAAGAAAATATCTATTTAGCCCTTACTACGTGCTGGGCACTGTAAATCCATAATCTTCCTTTCAGAAAGGTAAATTAACTAGTTCAAGATCACAGGGCTAGGGACTATCAGAGTTCAAGTTAAGTAACTTATCTATAGAGCTTTTCAACCCCTCTCACCTTTGCCCCCTCTTAGGGGAAAGGTCTCAGGCTATGTATGGTTCACTCTCATATTGCCATAACAAGAAAGATTAAATGTCTAAATTGCTTTACAATTATTAAAGCATTTTCACATTCACCTTAAGAATATAAAGCAAAAAGAGAAAAAAAGAATATAAAGCTCGTACCCAGAAAGCCATACAACAATTAAAGTGTCTCAAGGTTCAATATCCCTGCCCTTAAACACAGCAGTGGGGACTGGGGAGGAGTCCTGGCCAATGGAGGAATGGAATCTTTATTTCTGGTATAGAGGGACGGGGAAGCGGTGAGTCACGGGGTGAGGGCTTGGCCTCTGTGAAACTCTGGTAAGACCTGGCTCTGAAGCACCAAGAAGCGAATCACAGAGCTGGAAAGCACTTTAGGCCTCATGGAGGCAAAACCTTGGCTGACGGATGGGGCAAAATGAGACAAGAGGAAAAGTAACTTGCTCAAGTTCACTCAGCAAGCGAACAGAGCCGGAACCTGGGGTCTCCTCTCCCCCAGTCCCCTTTCCTCTCCGTCAAGGAGGCTTCTCAAGGATAATTCTGAGTCAGAGGGTGGAAAGAGCCAAGGGCAGCTCATGGACTCCACAGAGGGGTAGGGGAAGGACCAGGAAAGGACAAGTGTTAGGGAATCGGCAGTACCTGGGAAGGGTGGGTGAGGGCAGGCCAGAGGGAGAAGGAAAGGCGGAAGGGAAACGAAAAGAGAGAGAGAGAAGTCAAGTGTTGTGAAAACAGGGTCTGAAGGGGCCTGGTAGAGTGGCAAAGCCTGAGGGGAGAGGGCTTGGAATGAGAGTCTGATGGTGGAGAAGTCCAAGGCTCGGGGAGACACTGAAGGGAGTCTGACGGGGGAGATTCCAGGATCCGAGCAGATCCTGGTGCGCGTCTGACGAAGGTGGAGTCCGAGCCCCGGAAGCTGAGGGCAGTCTAAGGGAGCCGGGCCGACTCACCACGCTTGTTTTTGGTGCCGTGCTTCTTGGCGGCCGTCAGCTCCTGCTCGATCTTCTTCTCCAGAAATTCTTGCTTTTTACTTAGCATCTCTTCCGTGTCCCGCAGCCTCTGGATGGCCTCCTGGGGGGTCGGGCCGCCCTTGCCAGCCTTACCCCCTCCCGCCCCGAACAGCTTCCCAAATACCGACATGGTTGCTGCTCGCCGCGCCGGCCTGCGCCGTCCGCTCCGGCTCGGCTCGGCTCCGGCGCCCGCTCCCGGCCCAGCCGCTCCCAGCCGCCGCAGGCCTCTCCACCACCTCCGCCCCGCAGCTGAGCCCGGCCGTGCCACCTCCCATAGGCCCCCACGCCCGGCTCCGCTGGCGTCAGGGCAACACGCCGCCTACTACAACTCCCGGTGGGCAACGCGCTGACTGTGCCTCAAATATAATGGAGAGAGGCGCATGGCATGCCGGGAAGCTATAGTCTTCCGGCTTGAGGCGCTGGGCGACGCGAGTTGTTTGGTCTGTCTACGGTTAAAGGGCGAGGGGGAATGCTGGGAAATGTAGTGTCCTTGGGAATCCACTCTGCGGGGGAAGAACAGAAAGAGAAATAACTTTTTAAAAAACACACACTGTAATTTACATTACGCGCATTCTGTGATCCAGGCATCGTGAAAAGCACTTTATATACATTATCACATTTAATTCTCACAAGCCTATGACAAATAATACTGTTCTGATTTCGTAGGTGAGTAACCAAGACTGAGAAATTGAGTGATTAACTAATTTAACTTACTATTCCTGTCTTTGCATTTGCTGTTCCCTCTGCCTGGAATGCCTTTCTATTTTTTATTCACCTAATAGGTTCTTTGAAATACTTTCTTGGGCAAGTTGCATCCTCTACCCTGTGTACCTCTCTCTTGTGGAAACTGTAAACCGGAGCAGATAACAGGACCACCTTAAAGCTTATGTAAGCTAGGGAATGAAAAGTGCTTACTTAACATAGGCCTAGCATAGTAGGGGCTCAAAAATGTGTATTCATGCTCAACCGGTGTTGCTCAGTTGGTTGAGAGTCCTCCCATGCACCAAAAGGTCGCTGGTTGGATCCCCAGTAAGGGGCAAGCAGGAGGCACCCAAAGGATGATTCTATCTCTCTCTCCCCCACTTCTCTCTCTCTCTAAAAAAAAAATCAATTAAAAAAAGCTTTGAAAATAAAAATGTGTGTTCATTACTACATATTCTGGGTCATCATTATGCACAATAATTAAACCAGTAAGTGACACAGAACTTTCAAAAGTAGCGGAAATATTGAGCATTTCCACCTCCTGCATTACACAGGCCCAGCTGGATGTGAGACCACATTTCATTGTTTTCCCTTCTCCTTTGCTGTCAAGAATCACTTCCCCACCCATTAGCAGTGAGGTCTCGAGTAACAGCCAATACTTCCCTAAGCCCACCATTCTAATTTGCAGCCTCCAATTGCCAATGAAAAAAAAACATGACTTCTCAAAGGCCTTTTTTATTCTTCCTAAACCTTTCAAATATGTGAAGTTGCTTGGGAACAGAGTTTCAAATAAACTAGAGGCCTGATGCACGAAAATTCGTGCAAGAGTAGCAGGCCTTCCTTACCCCGGCTGCCAATACCAGCTTCCCTCTGGCACCTGGGACCCGGGCATCCCTCCTCCAGCCACCCGCAGGCACCTGGGACCCCGGCTGGCTTCCCCTGGGCCCTGGCTTTATCAGGAAGGATGTCTGGACATCCGGAAGGTCATTCAGCTGTCCAGTCTAATTACCATATTACCCTTTTATTATTATAGATGACAGCTTAACTGAACTTTTTCTCTTATTATTTCACATATGAGTCTTGTCTCCCCCCACCCCCCAGACTATGATCTAGATGTGAATAAAAACACCTCTCAGATATTGTTCTTGTTTAATCTGCTACAATCCCAGCTTGCATATATAAGTACCCATTCTCAGAGAATGGGAGATTTTATTTCACCCAACTTTCCAGGATGGAAGACATTTTTCAAATGTGAGAGACAAGCTAGAACTATCAAGAATTCACAGCAACATAAATTGTAAAATATGTCACACTTGTGTTTGTTTTGTAATTAAGACATTGCAATGTTTTTATCAAAATAAAAACAAAGAGACTTCAATCAAGCCACTTTATGGATATAATAACCCTTCCATATCTAAGCAATCTGTCCCCTCCCCTCTTTTTTTTTTTAATCCTCACTGGAGGATATGCTTGGAGAGAGAGGAAGGGGTTGGGGGTGAGGGAAGAGAAACATCAATATGAGAGAGTAACATGGATTGGTTGCCTCCCATACACACAGGGACCAGGGATTGAACCTGCAACCTAGGTATGTGCCCTGACTGGGAATTGAATAAGCAACAGGAGGACGCTCCTACCAACTGAGCCACCTGGCCAGGGCCTCCTCCCCTCTTATCTAAGTCATGCTGCAACCAGGCATACAGGTGAAAAACACTTGTTGGGCTTGAACCATGAACCAAAGAATATATGAATAGGAAGCCCCTGCCCTGGCTGGTGTGGTTCAGTTAGTTGAGCATTGTCCCATGCACCAAGAGGTTGCCAGTTCGATTCCTGGTCAGAGTTGGGGCTCAATCCCCAGTAGAGGGCATGTGTATATTTCTCTCTCTCTCTCTCTCTCTCTCTCTCTCTCTCTCTCTATATATATATATATATATATATATATATATATATATAATCTTTCTCTCAAAAAATCAATAAAAACATATTTTTTAAAAATAGGCACATCCTGTAGGCCTTATCACCATCAGTCTTATATTGCTGGGCGGGGGGGGGGGGGGGGGGGGGTGTAAACTGAGGATGATAGTGGAGCCCCTTGTCTAAGGTGACCGGATTTTAACATTGGTAATGCGGGACACCATTGATGGGGGGGGGGGGTTTTAATATACTTAATTGATTTTTTACAGAGAGGAAGAGAGAGGGATAGAGAGTTAGAAACATCGATGAGAGAGAAACATTGATCAGCTGCCTCTTGCACACCCCCTACTGGGGATGTGCCCGCAACCAAGGTACATGCCCTTGACCAGAATCGAACCTGGGACCCTTGAGTCCGCAGGTCGACGCTCTATCCACTGAGCCAAACCGGTTTCGGCCTGGCGGGGGGGGGGGGGGGGGGGGGGGGGGGCGGTTTTCTTGATTAAAAATTTGGTCTATATTGTAATCGCTTTTGGTTTTTTTAATAAAAGGAAATTCACTTCTTAGATCATCGTTGAATTTGCATCCTCTTTTCTTACTCATGTTAAAAATCTAAAAAAAATAATTTAAAATTATATTATAAATTATGATATACATATTGCTTAAAAACACAGTAAGTAGGTACATAATTACATGAACATATTTTATTGTTAGTTTATAAATTAAATTAATTTGATTGATATAAAGTAACTATATTTTAAAAATTATTTTAATCCTATATTTCTTTCTAAATACTAACTTGTATTATTTTTCCTCTGAATTTGCCGTAACGTAAGTCATGTCACTTTCAAGGCCAGCACTAGACTTTTTGCCGCCACTATAAAATATAAATAATATGAGTACTGTCTGCTAAATTCAAGAAAATTTATGTATTTATGAAATAAATAAATAAATAAATAACTTACCTAAATTATCTGAATAGCTGATTTGTAATGACATCACTTGCTTAACTAGCTTACTAGCACGCAGTACGATGTGTATCGTCTGAGAAACAGTTACAAAATGTTTTCGTCGTTGCCAATCCCAAAAAATGCCATTGTTCATTAAGTCCAAACAAT
Source organism: Eptesicus fuscus (assembly GCF_027574615.1). Taxonomy (NCBI): domain Eukaryota; kingdom Metazoa; phylum Chordata; class Mammalia; order Chiroptera; family Vespertilionidae; genus Eptesicus; species Eptesicus fuscus. The sequence goes on along the minus strand of NC_072484.1, from coordinate 34,133,318 downwards.
GGTGGTCGAATTCTAACAACTGATCAACAATGCGAACTTTGATAAGCAGTTCTCGATAATCAGTTCTCAACAATTATTTGTTATTATTAAAGTTTAACATTATAAAATTACCAAAAACAATATAAAACTCATATCCTGGCTAAATAGCCACATGGCCGCCGAAAACCATATATTCCCTTCCTGTTCTCCCGCCGTTCCCTAGCCTGTCGTGCATTCTTTCCAAAAATCGGGACTTTTTTAAAACGCTGCGGGACGCGGGACAAATTGTTAAAAATCGGGACTGTCCCGCCAAAAGCGGCATGTCTGGTCACCTTACCCTTGTCATAACTTTGGGAGCCCAGACAAACATCTTGGGGATATGATAGCAGAACACTCATTTTATCTTTTTTTTTTTTTTTTCACAGAGGAAGTGAGAGGGAGAGACAGAACACCCATGATGAGAGAGAATCAGCATCGGCTGACTCCTGCATGCCCCACACTGAGGATCGAGCCCACAATCCAGGCATGTGCCCTAACTGGGAATGGAACCTGTGACCTCCTGGTTCATAGGTCAGTGCTCAACCACTGAGCCACACAAGCTGGGCAACACTCATTTTACCTTAATTATCAACCCAAATCAATTGGTGTGAATCACTTGGATTGCTGGGTTGAGAAGAATTTTGAGGCTGCATCAGGACTCCCTGTAATAATGTGCTGAGATAGATTTGTGATGTCTGCCTAGAGCAGTGATGGTGAACCTATGACACGCGTGTCAGCACTGACACGCGGCCGCATGCTGAGGATGAAACATTTGCTGCTCCTGAGGATGAAACATTTGTGACTAGAGTCTTGGAGTTAGTTTTTTCCTCAAAGTGACACACTACTCGAGTTATGCTCAGTTTTTTGGCGAAGTTTGACACACCTAGCTCAAAAGGTTGCCCATCACTGGCCTAGAGTGTGGGATTGGAAGTGGTGGCATTTGGGCAAGGTAACTGCCATCCTGGCTGAGGATCCAGCTGCCTTAGCAGAGATTCACAGGATGAACTGGCTCCATACTGCAGAGCCCTGGGTTTTATTTTTCTGGTCTCTTGGGCAAATACACAACCTTTTCAAACTGTGACTGACAGGTATTAGCTAATTTAAAAGTATGTGAAAAGAATGACCATTGCATACAACGACTTGGATGACTCACAGATATGCTGAGTGAAAGAAATCAAACACAAAGGGCCTGTACAATTCCATTAATACAAAATTCAAAACCAGGCAAGACAAATCTATGGTGATAGGAATCAGATTAGGGGTCACCTCTGAGGGTGGTGTAGCCCAGGCAGTATGGCCCTTGTGAGGTGCTAGACAGGTTCTATATCATGATCCAGTGGTGTTCACATAGGTACATACAAATTTATCTGTCTTTATACTTAAGATCACTGCCCTTTATATACCTTGTATACTTTACTAAATACATGTTATATCACAATTTTAAAATGTTATCTCATAAGAGCAGCAAAAGAAACACATTTCTTTTGTTTGCAAAGTACCTTTGCATACAAAAATCCCATCTTATCTCCATTCACCCACACCCCATGAAATAAGCATTACTATACCATCTTCACTTTACAGTTGGGGAAACTGAGGCCCACAGAAGTAGGAAGTGCCCAAGGTCACATGGTTAAAGCCATGTATTTGTAACTTTCTTTAAAAACATGTCAAGAGGGCCCTGGCCAGTGTCGCTCAGTTGGTTGGGCAGCATCCTGTGCACCAAAAGGTCGCAGGTTCCATTCCTGGTCTGGGTGTACCCAAGGTTGCAGGTTCAATCCCTGGTCAGGTGCCTCAGAGAGGCAACTGATCAATGTTTCTCTCTCACATCCATGTTTCTCTCACTCTCTCCCTCAAATTAAAAAAAAAAAATTTGTTTTAATCTTTATTGAGCACTTCATGGTAAGCAAGACACTGAGCTGAACATTTACATGCTCATTTAGCCTGCAAAACAACTGCATTAAGTGGGCATTATTATTGTCCTTGTTTTATACAGTAGGTGCTGGAGAAACAGAAAAGTTAAACAGCTTGCCCAAGGTCACACTTGTAAGGGCAGAAAGCTTGTAAGAGCAGAGAGAGCTGAATTCTAACTGTAAAGACAAACTGCTGAGCCCTATGCTATTTTGCCTACATCCAAATGAATGAATGATTATGAGGCAGGATAGTAAGAAGCTAGGAAAATTCCTTGGCAAATAGAATGGGGAAACTGAAATAAATATCTGAATAAACTGGCCAAGCAATTTACAGCCAGATATAGGTCACCTCCCTAGAGATAACATCTAGGCCTCAGTGGTATTTCAGCTCCAGGTCCAGAAAAGCAGCAAAACCAGGTGGGTGACACCAAGACCAGCTGCAATGGTCAATGAACCCTGCTCTGGTGCGGACCAATCAGTAGAGACCGCGACCCTGGAAGGCCACACCTGGAAAACTAATAAATATTTTGCTGAAATCTTCCTCTGACATCTCCCCACCTGCAAGAGAGAGATAAAACCCTCAAGACAAAGGGCCCCACCCAGCCGGTGTGGCTCAGTGCTTGAGCATCAACCCATGAACCAGGAGGTCACCATTCGATCCCCAATAGGGGGCATGCAGGAGGCAGCCCATCAATGATTCTCTCTCATCATTAATGTTTCTATCTCTCTCTCCCTCTCCCTCCTCTCTCTGAGTCAATAAAAACATATTAAAAAAAAAAAAAAAGACAAAGGGCCCAGCGTGCGCTCTCCCTCTGGGGAGCACGCCCCATGTCATTCCCTCCCTCCTCCTCTTCCCTCACAGGGAATATCTAAGGACCCCACAAGACTTGCAATCAGGGGAGCAATGAGCAGTGGCAGCTTGTCCTGGGCTAACTCCCTGAACCAACCTGCTGAATCTGTCTCCAAGGGCCCCTTTCCTCTGACTTCCCAGTGAGCTAAAGCAGCCCCACCTAGGCTCTCCTGTTGCTTCTTCTATGTTAAGCCCTTCCTTGTTTCATTGTGCCCAGCTTTAATAAATGTACTCTCAAAGTCACCTGGACTCGTATTGTGAAATCTTTCCTACACAAAGTCAAGAGCCCACCTACTACTGGCTAGTCCTAGGCAGACCTGCTCAGAGCCAGGTCCCTTGTCCAGTAATAAATAGGTACACACCCAAAAGCCCATAAATAAATGAAGTGTGATGGACCTGGGAGCATGTATGACCTCCCTGAGGAATAGAGGTAGGAGGGACCTGGCAGAACCTGAGAGGGGCACGTGTGGAGTGGGAGGAGAGTACGCACTGGAGGGGCCCCTGTACCTGAGCTAATGGGGGGTTACACAGCCTACACCATACCCATTCATCAGAGCATGTGCAGGCCACACAGCAGGCACAGTGCCCTAGAGAGCCAAATGTGTCCTTCTCAGTGAGGTTTTCCAGGCCAATCCATACAATTCTGCAACTTGGCCCCGCCTACATTCCCAAAACCTCTCCTCTATTTTTTCTTTTTCTGCAATACTCAGCACCTTCTAGCATATCATATAACTTGCTTATTTACTTTGTTGTTTATGTTCTGCTTCTTCAACAGGGGATCTCCACAGATCATTGTTTGGTTTAAGGTGTATCATCAATGCCAGAACTATATCCAGTATTTAGTAGGTGTTCAATAAATACCTGTCAAATGAATAAATGAATAGACTGAGGTAGAAGTGACCTGGGGGCAGGAGAACTGGGTCTGGACTCATTCTTGCCATAATGAAACCTTGGGCAAGACCCTTTCCTTTTCTGGGTCTGTTTATTCTGATTCTACAAAGGGCTCAAGACCCTGAAGTTGGGACTCTGCCTCCTGCCTCAGAGTTCTGTGCCTGAACATGCATCAGCCATCCTTGGCAAGTAGGGGGTCACTCTCAACTCTGAGATGGAATCTGCTAACCTGGGGGCTGGGGGGTCGGGGGGGTAGAGAGGCTACCACCCTTCAAGTCCTTGAGAATCCCTGAGGGTCACTTGCTGGAAGCCCTGGGGCTTGGGAGCACCTGTAGTTGCCTCTACTCCTTCCTCCCCAGGGGAGACAAAACTGGTCCAACCAGTTCTCCTGGGCCTCACAGGATACCTGCTCTGCCAACTGAGACTTTCAAGCCACCACCTGTCATTTGTCCCAGATATTTTTAGCTCCCTCTGAAAATGGAAGTGTCCTTTATATCAAACATTAACTTCCAGAGTTTGGGGTCAGCATTTCTCAGACTACATGGCAGATCTTACTGGGAAAAACCCTTGACCTCTGTGGGACAAGAGAAGGAGATGGGTAGAATGAGTCTTGTTCTCTCAAAGTGCTGTTGTTCATTCACTCAGGAAATATTGATTGGGCAAATCCTGGACAGTTCTAGGCACTACATAAATATCAGTGAATAAAACAGACAAAAAACCTTGTCCTTGTGGACCTTTTATTTTTAATGAGGGAAACAGACAATAAAGAAATGTCTAACATAATGTCAGGGATGATGAATACTAGAGTATGATGGTGGTGGGATGGGAGCTATTTTAGACAGATTGTCCAGAGAAGGCCTCTCAGAGGGAATGACTTTTGGACAAAGGTGAATGGAGTGTGAGCCAGCCATGTGAAAATCTAAGGGGAAGACATTCTAGACAGAAGGAGCGGCAAGTGCAAAGGCCCTAAGGCAGGAACTAGCTTATATGATGGAGGAGCAGCAAGAGGGCAGGTGTGGCTGGAGTGAAAGAAGAAGGATGGTAGGAGACGAGGGCTGCATCATGTAGAACTTGAGATCTACAGGGAAAACTTTATATTTCACTCTGGAAGGGATCAAAAGCCACTAGAGGGTTTTAAACAGGAAAGTGGCATAATCTGATTCAGGCTCTAGAAAGATCCCGAAGACTGCAGTCCAAGAGAATGGATTATGGCAGGGTGGGGGGAAACAGGGAGACCAAAGAGAGACTGATACAGTCACCCATGCAAAAGAGGCAGCCTGGACAGGATCGTGGTGACCAAGGAGATGAACAGGGGTTGGTCCAAAGAAGTGGTCCAAATAAAACCCTGGCTTATCTGAGCAGGTGAGAGCTTTAGAAATCCTAAGACCAGGCAGGAACTTTGGAGTCCTAGGTCTGAAGCCCAGATTTACACATTACAGCTTTAAGTCCTTAGGTAAGTTGCTACACCTCTCTGAGCCTTGGTTTTCCCATCTGTAAACTGAGAATGATGAGAGCTTGTTTCTAAGGGGTGTCTTGAGGACTCAGTGACAAGTAAATAAAGCACAGTGCACAGGGCTTAACACTTAGTAGACAGTAAAGTTATTAACAACTCAATTCCCCACATTTATTGCTAGAAAAACAGAGGCCAGCTAGCTTAGAGGCAGACAGAGGAAGGGGAAGGGAGAAAAGGAAGCAGGACTTACACAGTTTCTCAAGTCATATACCCCCAGCGTCCAGACAGTAAGATGGATGAGTGAAGTGGTCTAGGAGCATGAAAAATCATGTGATTCTCTCTAGTCATCTTGTTCTCCCACTTTTGAGAGACATGGGAAATTAGAAATATTTCTCTCCTCTTAGATAAATCAACGTAAGTATAGTAAGTAGCAATCAATATTCAGCTGCAATGTCAGGGAGAAAACAGTGAAGAGTGGTAACTATGGCCATGTGGAATTCATGTGCCCATGGAAAGGGACTGGCTAGCAGCTTCACCTGACTGCTCCCCACTGTGAGATATCCCAATTTTAATTTTAGAAGACAGAAATCCATATTTTTAGATGAAATCTCCCAATTTTATTTTTTAAATATATTTTTATTTATTTCAGAAAGGAAGAGGAAGAGAGAAATAGAAACATCAAGGATGAGAATCATTGATTGGCTACCTCCTGCACACCCCCACTGGGGATCAAGCCTGCAACCCAGGCATGTGTCCTGACTGGGAATGGAACTGTGACCTCCTGGTTCATAGGTCAACGTTCAACCACTGAGCAACACTGGCTGGGCAAATCTTCTAATTTTAATTAAATTTCCTAAGTGCTTCTGGATATGGGAACACAGTATATTGATCTTGCTACTATTTCACCCTTTCTGATCCTTATACCATTTATTTCTTTTTCTTGCCTTATTGCTTTGGCTAGGTCTCCAATATAATGGTGATGTAATAATAGAAGGCATCCTTGTCTTGTTCCTAACACAAAGGAAATGCATCTCACTTTTTAGCATTGCAGTAGGTTTTACGTTTCATATATATATGAGGATATTTTTCCATTAACGTTTAGAGAGTAGAAGGGAAGGGGAAAGATAGAGAAACATCGATGTCACATTCATTGGTTGCCTCCCGTACGTGCCTCAACCAGGGTTGGGGATTGAGCCTGCAACCAAGGTACGTGCCCTTGACCAGAATCAATCCCAGGACCCTTCAGTCTGCAGGCTGATGCTCTATCCACTGAGCAAACTGGCTAGGGCTAAATTTCATTATTTTTAAATATTGGCTTATTTTTTCAAGCTAAACAAAGTTTCTCTGTAGGCTGGAATCAAACTAAGGGCTTCCAATTTGTGATATTTACTTTATCTGAATTCTCTGTCTGAATTGTGACAACAACTTCATTGGGTAGGTACTACTTAGTTTCCCCATTTGACATATGAAGACAAGGAAGTTCGGAGAAGTGAAGTGACTTGCCACAGTCATACAGCTGGGAAGGGGCAGGGAAGGATTCAAACCCAACTCTTCCTGATGCCAAAATCGGTGGGATCTTACATGCCCAGGACAGCCATTTTACACTATATTCTGTCTAGTACCTTGGGGCTCTATAAGGAGTCCTGGTATCCTGAGTGACCCTTGACTAAGGGCCTTCCCCCCTTGGGCCTTAGTATCTCCATCTGCCAACCTAGGAGGGGTTCAGCTATGGGAACCCCAATATTGACCCAGCTTCCTCCCCTGTAGTCCAACTCTGCAGCTATTAAATATTAGACCCGATCTTGATATCTTCTGTGACCTGGCTCTGCCACTTACTGCTGCGTGACTTGGGGTTACTTAACCTCAATGTGCCTGTTGCCTCATCTCAGCTGTAAATGGGATTAAACACAGCACCTACCTAGAAAAGCTTAGGACATGCCAAGCACAGTATAACTGCCTGCCTAGTAAACATTAATCCTCATGTTTCTGGTAAATGTGCATGCATGTGTGCACTGACAGGAAGAGGCAGAAATGTAACTTAAATAGTTGTATTAGGATAAAAATGTGGCTTTTAACATTTCCTTTAATGTCACAATTAATAATGTTTAATACCTCCTATGACTCGTCTATTATATAGAGAATAAAGTCCAAATTCCTTAACTCCATGTCCAAGGGTTTCTGATTCAATATTAATCCATATTTCAATAGAGTAAAGTGGCTAACAGCACAAGGAGACAGGCCTCCCCAGCCTGAATACCTGCTCTGTGATTTACTAGCTCTATGAGCTTGGGCAAGGAAGTTTGCCTCTCTGTGCCTCTGCTTCCTCATCTATAAAATAAGGAAAGTAACAATTCTCACCTAATTGGGCTGAGTGATATGAAATAAAAGGCTTAGCAGGGTGTCCATAATATGTTCATGTAGAGGCTTGAACATAGCGATTGTCATGCTCTACCCACTGCCTCTAAATCTCTGGTCACTCTGGACCATTCACTGGCACCAGAATACAACAGGCCTTGCATTGTCATACCTGGAAGTCTTTACTCATACCTTGCCTTCCCCTAATTATCCAACACTTTGATCTATGGTTAGAGCATCAGCCCATGCACCAACGGGTCTCAGGTTTGAGTCAAGGACATGTACCTGGGTTGCAGGTTCGATCCCCACCCCGGTCGAGTGGGAGGCAACCAATTGATGTTATTCTCTCTCTCTCTCTCTCTCTCTCTCTCTCTCTCTCTCTCTCTCTCTCTCTCTCTCTCTCTCTCTCTCTCTCTCCCCTCCCTCCATCCTGTCCACTCTCTCTAAAAATCAATGGAAAAAATATCCTCATGCAAGGACTAACAAAAGAAACAACAACACACACAAAACCACTCTGTATCAAGGCCCAGCTCAAATGTCACATCCTTCAAAGAGACTTCCCATCTCCATTAATCCCTCTCCTAGCTTTTATGAGGGCTGGGTACACGTAAAGCTCTCACCTCCTTGGCCGACTCATTTGTCCCTCCCATTGGCTCCCACCCTTCCTGAGGATGTGAGGAAATCAGGCTTGCTCTGAGCAGATGTCTGAGGTATGTGTTAGCCTTCAAGGAAACTCAGTTATCAAACTGAGTCCAACCATTCTGCCACATCCTGCCCTGTCCCCTCCTGAGCCTCAGTTTCATCTGTAACTGAGGCAATGTGGCCCAGCAGGGTGGCAGTGAAAATAAATTAGGAACTCAGCCAAGGCCGCTTTTCTCTCTCCCGGCCTCCCAATGAGCCTGGTTTGCTTACCCCTGAACTAGCTGGTGATGGGGAAGGGAATGCTGGAAGCAGGGGCATCTATGGCCATGCAGAGACCTGCTCAAGGCAGACCTCTGGCTCTAGTCAGGGTTTCTGATTCCAAAGGGTTTGGGGGCAAGGCCCAGGATCCCACATTTTCAAAAGCAAGTAGAAACTCTTCTTCTGGGTGTTTCCAAGGGCTATGTTCTGAAACAGCCATTCTGGGAGCACAAAACTTCTCCAAGGCTAATGGGGCAGACAGCCCCAGGAGGGACCAAGGCCCCCTCAGCCTCCACACACCTTGGAGGGGAGAATGTTGCCACATAGGGACTAAGAAGGAAACTGCCAAAGCTAGGGTCTAAGCCATGTGGACACACATTTTGATAAAAACATTTATTGAGCACTTTCCAAGTGCCGGGCACTATGTGAACCCTTTGCATATTTCATCATACCAGGTCCCCATGACAGCCCTATGAGGTAGTGTTGTCATTACCCTCATTGTACAGATGAGGAACACAGGGCTCAGAGAGGTGAAGTGACTCACCCAAGGTCACACGGCAGTGAGTACAGCACTTGAATTTGAAGCCAGATCTGGCTGATAGCTGCACTCTAACCACAGCACTCGAGTGCCTCCCAAGTGCCTACATCAGAGTCATCTGAAGATGCTGTGAGGAACCATATGTAAAAATGTATAGCAGATAAGGGCTCTGACCATGTCAGGCTGCCCAAAGAGCAACCTGACTACAGGCCAGCCCTAAGGCAGCCCAAAGCGGGGTGGGCAGGACCACCCTGTCTTCTCTGTTTAGGCTCCCCAACTACAAGCCTGCACCAGCCAAACCCTGGGCCACTCAGATTCAGCCATCTCTCTTGCTATCACTCCTGCCTGGAAGCCATAAGCAGCCCTGCCCCAGGTCCCAGAATGCGACAGGGCTTTCCAGAGGGATAGGGGACACAGCAGGGCAGTCACAGGCCATCTCTGCTGACAGCTCGCTTCCACTGGGAAGGATCTTATCTGTCCCCAGAGGCCATGGACCCAAAGGTGAGCATCAGGCTGGGCTACGGGAGCAAACACCATGGGTCCATCACTCAGAGGCCTGGATGTAGACAGGCACAGCAAGCATGGCACACGGGCCATCAGCCCCCGCCTGTAGCTCTGCCAGTGCCAGGTTGGGGCCCAGGCCCTCGGCATGCCCAGGCACTACCAGCTCAGGTTCACTGCCCACCGTGCCACCTACTACGATGGACAGCACGGCATCCGGCTCTGAGAAGGGTGGCTTGCCTGGGGCAGCCTCATGCACTGGTCCAGTCCCTGGGTCCTTCAACTCCTCCAGCCCCAGTGGGTCAGGCAGGGGGGTCACCACCTTGTGTCCACCACTACTGCCACTGCGGGGGGCAGCCCTCCTCCGGGGGGGCCGCCGGGCTTGCAGGTCCTTATCCTTTTGGGGTCCGAGGCGGCAGCGGTGATCCTTGAGGTATTTGTGGCGGGAAAAGCCCTTGGCGCAGCCAGCACAGCGGAACTTGTAGTTGCCGGTGTGGGCGCGCTGGTGCTCAGCGAGATGGGCGCGGCGGCTGAAGGACTTGCTGCACAGGGCACACTTGTGGAGCTTCATGCCTGGTGGGGAGGGGAAGTCAGTGAGAGGCACCCAGACCCTTTACCCTGCAACAGCGCCCCTGCACTTGAAACAAAATCCAGTTTCTCGGCTTGTCTAAAAACATCTGTGTGATCTGGGCCCTCCCACCACCAGTCTCATCTCTCACCTGCTCCCAGCCACTGTGCCAACCACACTTGTTCTCCTCAAAGGCATCCAGCTGGTTCCTGCTTCTGGGCCTTTGCACTTGCTGTTCCCTCTGCGGGAACAACATGTTCCGCCCCCTAATTTTCCAAGGTCCACCATCTATCTCCTCTCTGGTATGCTTGCCTCACGCGGCCCCCTAAGGCCATTTCCTACAGGGCAGCTAGTGACATCTTCGGAAAACACATAAAGAATCATGATATTCCCTGCTCCAAACCCTTTAATGATTCCCCAAATTTCCCACAAAACCCCGTACAGTTTGACCAATCGTTCACCTCTCAGTAGCATCTCCTCCCTCCCCACACCTTGTTCTCTGAGCTCCAGGCCTCCCTCTTGCCTTTCCTTGTCTCAGACAGTCCCCCCATCCCCCCACACCCTCCCTTCCCTACCTCAAGGCTTTGCATTTGCTGCTCCCTCACCCTAAAGCCATTTCCTGGCTCTTTTCATGTCACCTCCTCTCTTCATTCTCTGCCCCATCACCCTGTTTATCTCCATCTTTGCATTCAGCATACTTTGCAGCTACATACTAATTTGTCTGCTGTTCATTTTCCATCTCCACTACTAAATCGAAGCTTCCCCAGGAGGGTGGGGTGGGGTTCTTCCTGATTCAGTGCCTCACACATGGTAGGTTCTCAATAGTTACTCACTGAATAAGTCACTGGTGCCTCCACGTACATATGAAGTCACTCCAGCCCACTCACAGCCTGAGCCATAGCCCCCTCAACCTCCCTGGCTTACAGAGGGGCAGTGACTTGCCTGAGGCAAGTGGCAGTGCCAGAGCTCAAACCCAAGCCATCTGCCTCTAAGTCCTGATTTATTCTCACAGTTTTCAAACTTTCTTTAGCCATTAAATCCTTTCTGTAAACCAATGGTTCTTAACCAAGGGTGATTTTAGTCCCCAGGAGACTTTTGGCTTGTCCCCTGGAGACATTTCTGGTTGCCAAAAATGTGGAGAGATGCCACTGACACCTGGATAGAGGCCAGGGATGCTACTAAACATCCTATAGTGCACAACACTGCCCCTACAACAACGAATTATCTGGCCCCAAATAATAAATAGCGCCAAGGTTGAGAAACCCATTCTAGACTAAAGAATATAGTTTAGGGGGAAGCTTTGTGAAGCCCCAGAAAACCAAGGACTTCTGTGGGGACCCCTGACCCACAGCCCAGCTACCCTACTCTGCCGAGGGGACAAAGAAACTTCCTGGCCTTATCTTGGGCCCAGTCAGAATATGATCTCCCTCTACATCTGATCCTCACCTCTATCCACTGGGAACCTCTCTGATTTATAGTTATCTCTTCTCAGGTCGGCTTCCCCCTCAGCCTGGGGGACTGTGTCTGACTCACCTCTGCGCACCCCAAGGACCCAAACACAAGCCTGGCTCCTGGCTCACACGAGCAAACGTTTGTTGGCTGGAATGTACCAGACAGGAATAACAAGTCTCATGGGCTGTGTCTGGGAGCCTGCCCCAGGGGGCTTAGGCTGAACCAGACCCTCCTGGCAGTCCAAGGCCACTTACCAGAGTGGGAGAGGATATGAGCCTTCAGCTTATCTGGCCGGTTGAACTCCTTACTGCAGCCTGTGTGTGTCCTAGAACCAAAGCCACTGGTCAGGAGGTGCTTACCAAGTTCAGGACCCTCTTGCTGGCCCCTCTGCTAACCCTGAGCATGAGGACACTTTTGTCCATCCTAATGGCTGGGCAAAGAAGCAGGGCGGGGAGTGAAGCCAGCAGGTGGGGCCCAGGACAGGATAAGAGGAGGGAGGGCCTTCAGTCCTCAGACCTGATATCTTCCTGTCTCACTAGTGGGTAAACCCATGCCCCCTCCATGCCAACCTCTACTCACGAGAAGGGGCATTTGTATTTCTTGAATGGCTCATGGATCAACATGTGTCTCTTCAGTTTGTCTTTGCGGTTGAATGCGGACTCACACACTGAGCATTTGTAGGGCTTCTCACCTGCAGGAGACACAGACACAGGGGATGAGGATCCCAAGAGATAGTCTGAACATGAGCCATGGGGGGTGGGGGGGTCCCCACTAGAGGGCAGCAGCTCCTCTAGGAAGGCGACCTGGGAGAAAATAGCCACTCCCATTCCTTGTGACTTGGTTTTGCCAAGAAGAGGGAGCCATTTCAGATAGAGTGGTCAGGAAAGGCCTCTCTGATGGGCAACAGTTGAGGTGAGACCTGAGGTAGTAAGGGAGCGAGCCATGTGGAAATCTGGGAGTGAGGGTCCCAGACAGAAGGAAAGGAGGGGGGTGCTTGAGGAACAACAAGGATGCCAGTGTGGTTGGAACTGAGTAGGGGGATGGAGAATGAGGCAGAAGATGAGGTCAGTGAGGCTTCCTGGCCCCACAGGGACGGCCTAGAAGGCCAAGGAAGGACTTGGGCTTTTGCTCTTAACCTGATGAGAAGCCACAGAGGGGCTGAGCAGAGGAGGGGCAGGATCTGACTAAAGAGTTTCTCAGGCTCCCTCTGGTTGCATGTAGAGAAGAGAATGAGGGGGTGAGGGAGGAGAAAGGAAGGAGGCTGGAACAAGAAACGGGAAGAGGTCAAGCACAGACTATGTTGGAATGCAGATTTGGCAGCCCTTGCCAATGAATTGGCTGTGGGGTGTAAGAAGAAGGGGAGAGTCTAGAATGAGACGAACGTGAGCCAAGTGACAGAGTGTGTGATCGTGGCATTTACTGAAATGAGGTACACCGTGGGGGAGGGGGGAATTACACCTTATCCAATTGGATCCTTGCAATACCAAACCATGAGATAAGTACTATCATTATCCCTTTTTATAGATGAGAAAACTGAAGTTCATGGTCTATACCTAGTGGTTGAGGGAGCTAAGATTCTAGCCCAGCAGTATGGTCCAGAGCCCACCTTATTGCAGCCTGATTGTCCTGCTGCAGAACCACTGGGGAGGAAGGGGGGTTGGGGACAGCTCTCACCTGACAGCTCACAACACGCCTTAGGAAAGGACTGTTACTGGGCTGTTTTAATTTCCTGCCATTATTTCCTCTCTATTCTCCCTCTGGAATGAGTAAATTACTTTTGAAAAATGCCATCCCCCCCCCCCCAGTGATTAAGGAAATTCTGGTCCTTACAATGGAATGCTCTGCAGTTATTAAAAAGATTAAGTTACACCTGTGTTTCTTGATCTGGAAAGATCTCCTAGACATATTGCTAAGGGGAAAAGAAAGCTATTGAACAGCTTAATATAGTCCCATTTTTGTAAGAAAAAAAATACAATCCTCACACTCAAAAAAAGCCCAAGCTATATGCATTTGTATATACACAGAATATGCAGGAAGAACAGTGGGGGAGGGTACAATCTGTAGCAATTAGGATTTGAAGGAGGAATTTAACATTTGATTTTATGCACTTCTATACTACTTCCATATTTACAATAAGCATGTATTACTTTAAAAAAATTCTTTATTGTTGAAAGTATTACATATGTCTTCTTTTTCCCCCATTGACCTCTCCCAACCACTCGTGCCTCCCAGCACAGGCCCTCACCACCCTATTATCTGTGTCCATTGGTTATGCTTATATGCATACATACAAGTAAGCATGTATTACTTTTGAATAATAATACTTTCTTTTAATCCTTACCCAAGGATATGTTTTTATTTATCTTAGAGAAAGAGGAAGGGAGAGGGAAGGGAGAGGGAGAAACATCTATCGGTTGCCTCACATATGCACCCCAACCGGGGATGGAACCCACAACCTGGGTTTGTGCCCTGACAGGGAATTGAACCTGTGACTTTTCTTTTTCTTCTTCTTTTTTTTAATATATTTTTATTAATTTCAGAGAGGAAGGGAGAGGAAGAGAGAGATAGAAACAGCTGCACGCCCCCTGCTGGGGACTGAACCCACAACCTGGGCATGTGCCCCCGACTGGAATCGAACCCAGGACCCTTGAGTCCGCAAACTGACGCTCTATACACTGAGCTAAACTGGCTAGGGTGAACCTGTGACTTTTCAATGTATGGGATGACATTCCAACCAACTGAGCCACACCAGTCAGGGATGAATAATAAAAATTTAAAATCATAAAGAGATTAATTTGGGCCCTGACCGGTTTGGCTCAGTGGATAGAGCGTCGGCCTGCGGACTGAAATGTCCCAGGTTAGATTCCCGTCAAGGGCATGTACCTTGGTTGCGGGCACATCCCCAGTAGGGGGTGTGCAGGAGGCAGCTGATCGATGTTTCTCTCTCATCGATGTTTCTGACTCTCTATTCCCTCTCCCTTCCTCTCTGTAAAAAAATCAATAAAATATTAAAACATATTTTTTTATAAAAGAGACTAATTTGGCAATACCTATCAAAACTATTAATGCATATACTTACCTTGTTTCTTTTTTTACTGTAAAATATACCTAACATAAAATTTATCATTTTAACTATCTTTTAAGTGTACAGTTCAGTGGCATTCACACTGTTGTACAATAATCTTCATCATCCATCTCCTGAACATTTTCAGCATTCCAAACTGAAACTTAGTGCTACATATACATTTTAACCTTGCACTTCCTCTTTAGGAATATACACTATAGATATACTACCAAAAGCTTGCTGAGGGTCCCACACAGCATTGTGTATGCAAACCAACAGCTAAAAAATAATTTAAGTGTCCATCCATAGGAAACTGGTTAAACAAAAGATGGTAAATGTAGAGAAATACTGTGAAGCTAAGAAAAAAGGTAGTATTAAGGAACATCTTCAAGGTATAATGATAAGTGAAGAAAAAAGGTACATAATAGAATTATAGTATGTGCTCATTTGTAGAAAAGTAAGCAAGTACTTTATATAGATGTAAAATAAAACTAGAATGTTGCAGGCATGCCACTAATAGCTGTTGTCTTTGAGGAGGGTGTTGCCTTTGGTAGGAGTATTTTTCAAACTGCAAACTGGGAGTCACAAGCTGTTGGTGGTTATTTTAACGACGAAAATTAAACAGAATAGAAGAGAAAATAATGCTTTGTGAAACTTTTGTTTCAATATATTCTATGTATATAGATGTGTTTCCTGAGTTGCAATAAAAAATGTATATTTTACCATAGGTCATAGCAAAAAAAAAAAAAAAAAAGAATTGAGAAACATTTGGCTTGTCCATCTGAGGTGAGAGGGGGGTTCATTTTCATTATATATGCTTTTGTATTGTTGAGGACTTTCTCCTAAGGTTTTCTCAATCTTTTGATCCTCTTCAATAAAAAAACCCCAGAATTTTCCAACTAATAAAAATTTTAATGATTAAAAAAAAAGCCAATGTGTCTCCACTGGGGAACCAAGGAGAGGGGGTTTTGTCCAGGTTCGAGTGCTAATTTTATGGTGAGAAAAGTGTCCCCACCCCCCAGGGCTCACAATGGTCTGAGGGGACTGACTCTCAAGGGGCAAAGCCGAAAGAACACGCACCAGCTTCCACCTGAGTGGCTGATCTCTGCTCTAGTGTTGGTGGGCAGGTGCGGGGGGGTGGGGGGGGGGGCAAGAAGGAGATAGGAGGGAAAGGGGGCAGAAGGCAGATACAGGAGAGCTAAAGGGAGATGAGGAGGAAAGCCAGATAGGGACGGGAAGGAGAACAAAGAGGGGGTTGGGGATGGGAGAGATGAAGTAGGCAGGAGTTGGAGGGGAGCTGGGTACCCACCTGAGTGGATGTGAGCATGCAGTTTGAGGTAGTGCTCCCGCCGGAAGAACTTCTTACACACCTGGCACTTGAACCTGCCTCCGCTGCCATGTGTGGGCAGGTGACGCCGAAGGTAGCGTTCGCAAGGAAACACCTGACAGAAGAAAGAAATCAGTTTCAAGTCTGACTCACTAGCCCTTGCCACCTTCTCAGCTCCCCCACATTTCCAGCCTTTCCTTATGGAAGCAACTCCTTTTCTGCTTACCCCGGGTCAGAGCCCACACTGTCAGGCATAGCCCTTAGAACATCATGGTTCCTACCACTCACCCATAAGTCCAGTCAAAACATGCCGGCTCAGAGCTTCTGCCCAGGCTGTTTTTTTTTCCTACCCTGAGGGCCTTTCTCTCTTACTCTGACAAACTCCTACTCATCCTTCAAGGCCCAACTCAGGTGTCATTGCTTCTTGAAGCCCTGACTCCACATTGCCACACCAGGCAAAGCAAATTCTGCCCTTGAATATACATCTACGTTTTTAAAGTCAGCATTTAACCCATTGAATTACAGCCCTTTGCTTATATGGGATCTCCAAGAGGACAGAAAGGGGCTTTCATTCCCCAGCATAGGGCCTGAGTCAACTGACTGACAAGTAAAAGAATAAATGAATAAAATGAACAAATAGCTAAAGAAATTAATGAAAAGATAACAAAAAGCCAGAAGACATAGAAACCAAAATCTTCTTCCTCCCAGATATAGGATAGGCATTCGTTCATTTTTTCCCCCCATTCATTTGATATAGAGAAGTGGTCAAGGGGCACAGACCCAACTACCCAGTACTTATTAGCCCTACCATTTCCTAGTTGGGTGACCTTTCTGTGCCTACCTCCTAGGGTTAAATGAGTCAATTCAGATAAAATGTTCAGAACAGTATCTGGCACATGGTTCTTGCTTGATTCACATCTATTACTTGAACCACAAATTCCGAAGTTCAAAATTAGACTATATAATTAGAAACATCTACAATGAGGCTGAAATGAAACCAGGGCTGTGCTGGAAAATCTGCCATGTCAGGTTGTAAGAAAATGAGTAGAGCAAAGAAACAAGTTAAACACACCAGGGGGATACAATCAGCAAAATCCAGACTTCAGGAAACTCCACAGGACCAATTGCCTAGTTTCTTCAACAAATAAATTGAAAGGGAAACAAAGGAACAATGGTTGGGAAACCTCTATATTAAAAGAAACTGGTCACATCAACCAACTGCAATATGTAGACCGGATACAAACAAACTTTACAAAATGTATGATGTTTTTGATACAATTGGAACATGGCCTGGATATTTGATGGTATTAAGGGATAGCCTTCAATGAGACTTCCCAGATTTGCTAAAAAGAAATAACAAGGATAGCCCAGCGGGTGTGGCTCAGTAGTTGAGTGTAGACCTATGAACCAGGAGGTCACTGTTCGATTCCTGGCCAGGGCACATGCCTAGGTTGCAGGTTACATTACCAGTAAGGGGCATACAAGAGGCAGCTGATCAATGATTCTCTCTCATTATTGATGTTTCTATCTCTCTCTCCCTCTCCCTTCCTCTCTGAAATCAATACAAATATGCTTTTTAAAAATAAAAATAAATAACAAGGATAATAACACGAGGAAACTGGTGGCCACTGTTCAGACACTGGGCCTGGGCCTAGGACAGGCCTCATCCCTTGTCAGCCCACCAGCAGCACCAGATGGCCATGTGTGGTGTCTGATGGGTAAGAGGCCAGGCAGAGCTCTTGCTCTTCAAAATGAAGTGTCATCTGTGGAGACAACTCCAAGCTCTGCCTTCATGGGGTTAGGAGGGGAGGAGGGGACAAGGAAACAGTGAGGTTTTCACTCCACCACCTGTTGCCCCCGTTGTCGCAGGGATACCCACCTTTTGGCAGTGTGGGCAGGGAAAGTTGTGGGTGGCGGTCTGTAGGTGGTGCTCCAGGGCCTCAGGGGTAGAGTATTTGTTGACACATTTGACACATCTAAATAGGAAGGAGCAGAAGTAAGAGTAATGTGGGGGGGGGGCTGGACTCACCCAGCAGGTCTAAGAATCAGCTTCTCCACTCCCCCAGGGCCAACATTAGGAGGCAAAATCCTACATTTAATTCATTCTCAACTCAGTGTACTCTTCTCGTTAGCCACCGTCTCCATCCTAGTCCAAGCTGTCATTCTCTCTCACTGGGACATGTGCAGTAGCCTCCTCACTGGCCACCCCTGCCCTACCCTACCCTCTATAAGGTCCGTTACCCATAGGGGAGCCAGAAGTGCCTTTAAAAATCAAAATCAGATCATGTCACACCCTTGCTTAAAAGTCCCCACCTTAGTCTAAAGGCCCTACTGGCCTGATCTACTGCTACTCCCAAACTTCATCTTTCTTCACTGCCCAGCTCACTCACTCTGCTCCAGCTACTCTGGCCTCCTTAATGTACCTCAAACACACCAAGTCTGATCCCACTTGAGGACCTTTGTACTTGCTGTTTCCATCATCTGGAACACTCTTCCCCAAGTCTTCCACTAGGCAGCACCTTCTCATCCTTTGTGTCTCAGCTCCTCAGAGAGGCCCTCCCTGACCACCCTGTCTTAAGTTTCTCCCTCTGTCCACCCCTCAACTCTTTCTATTACGTTACCCAGGTTTATCTTCTTCTCAGCACTCATTGCCTATTATTACTTTATTTGTTTGCTTACTTGGTTATTATCTATCTCCTCCACCAGAAAATGGGCTCTGGAGACAGGAACCATATCTGCCCTTTCACAAACTGCTCTGAGCACCAGTGACAATCTGTTATATGAGAGTCAGACAAGGATCCCGGCCTGGTTCTTCCCCATCTCTGACCCTCAGTTTCCTTATCCAGAAAATGGGAATCCCAAATGGTCCTGCCGCTTGTTCATTTTTAAGACTGTCATGAGAGTCAAAGGACACAACTGTGCTAAATAGTTCATAAACCGCAAAGCACTATACTGTAGACATGTCTTTAGTGTAAACAGTCTTTATAGCACTGTGGTTAACATGCCTTAAAAATAGCAGCTTCAGGCCACAGACCTGAAGAAGATCCCATTGTCTCCCCAACACGAAAACATTTGCCAGCAAATAAAACCAATTACGATGCAGTACCAGTGAGGAACGCCACAGGTAAGTAGGCAATTCATGCCAAAAACAAAAACAAGGGCCCTGCCAACCATATAGCAGGGCCACCATGGGAAACCAGCAGGCAGGTGCACCTGTGGAGGGTGCAGGGGACACCCTCAAACCACACAATGAAATGCTTCCACAGCAAGAAAGGAAGAGGAGGGGGGTAGGGGTGGGAAGAGAGCTACCAGGAGGGCAGAAACCTCACAAGCTGGTGTGAGGAAGAGGATAAGAACTGCACCAGCTTCAGCAGTGAGGAGACACAGGTTTGTGTGGGAAATATTTTAGCAATAACCACTAAAATTAAAACTCCCTGAAAGAAAAACCACCCTAATTAAGTCATCCAAGGTAACATCCCCAGCAATGGGGTAAACCAACATCATGTACCTCCTGATATAATGCATTGAGAAGGACACAGCATCACCTTGTGGTATTTCTGCCAAAAGTACCAATTTGGATCTAGACAAATCTAAACCAAGGACATTCTACAAAATAACTGGCCTACACTCTTCAAAAATATCAAGGTCATCACCCAGCCCGTGGTTGAATGCTGAACTATGAACCATGAAGTCACAGTTCAATTCCCAGTCAGGGCACATGCCCAGGTTGTGGGCTCAAACCCCAGTAGGGGGCATGCAGGAGGCAGCCCATCAATGATGTTTCTCTCTAATTGATGTTTCTATCTCTATTCCTCTCCCTTCCTCTCTCTAAAAACCATAAAAACATATATTTAAAAAAAAACATATATAAGAAAATATCAAGGTCATGAAAGACAAAGACAGACTGAAGACTTGGAAAGTAAAGAGACATGACAACTGTCCTGGCCAGGTAGCTCAGTTGGTTAAAGTGGGGTTCCAATATGCCAAGGTTGTAGGTTCAATCCCCTGTCAGGGCACATACAATAATCAACCAATGAATGCATAAATAAGTGGAACAACAAACTGATATTTCTCTCCCTCCTTCCCCTCCCCTCTCTCTAAAATCAATAAGTAAAAAATTATTTTTAAAAAGAGAGAGATGACAACTTCATTAAATGTGTGGTCCTGGGCCAGAAAAACTTTTTTTCTTTTTCTTGGTCTATAAAGGATGCATTGGAACAACTGGAAATTTTTGAGTAACGTCTGTAGATTGATAACAGAAGTGTATTGATTTAACTTCCTAATTGATAACTATACCATGTCTATGTAAGAGGTTACCCTTGTTTTTAGAAAATACACACTAAAAAGAAAGGGTAAGGGAGCATCATGTTGGCAAATTGTTCTCAAATGGCTCAGAATAGGATAAAGCAAATGTCATAAAAAGTTAACATCTGGGAAGTCTGGGTGAAGAGTATCTGTGGGAATTCTTTGTACTAGTCTTATAATTTCTCTGGAAGTCTGAAATTATGTCAAAACTAGAGGCCCAGTGCATGAAATTCGTGCACGGGGTGTGTGTCCCTCAGCCCAGCCTGCACCCTCTCCAATCTGGGACCCCTCAAGGGATGTCCGACTGCCTGTTTAATCCTGATCCTAAATGGGCAGTCAGACATCCCTCTCACAATCCAGGACTGCTGGCTCCCAACTGCTCGCCTGCCTGCCTTCCTGATTGCCCCTAACCACTTCTGCCTGCCAGCCTGATCACCCACTAACCACTCCCCTGCCAGCCTGATTGATGCCTAACTGCTCCCCTGCCAACCTGATTGCCCCTAACTGCCCTCCCCTGCAGGCCTGGTCACTCCTAACTGCCCTCCCCTGCAGGCCTGGGCCCTCCCCTGCAGGCCTGGTCCCCTCCAACTGCTCTCCCCTGCAGGCCTGGGTCCCCCCAACTTCCCTCCTCTGCCAGCCTGGTCACCCCTAACTGCCCTCTCCTGCAGGCTTGATTGCCCCCAACTGCCCTCCCTTGCAGGCCTGGTCCCTCCCTACTGCCCTCCCCTGCTGGCCATCTTGTGGCGACCATCTTGTGTCCACATGGGGGCAGCCATCTTTGACCACATGGGGGCAGCCATCTTGTATGTTGGAGTGATGGTCAATTTGCATATTACTCTTTTATTAGATAGGATAAGTTGAAAAAGAACACTTCCTGAAAGCGATTGTGTGTGGGATGGGGTGGGTCAAGGTGGAAGGAAAATTCCTCTACAATTTTTTTAGATTTTATATTTATTTATTTATTTGTTTGTATTATATATATAGACACACACACACACACACACACACACACACACACACACACACATATATATATATATACACACTTTTTTTTTTCAGAGAAAGGAGGGATAGGGAGAGAGAGAAACATCAATGATGTGAGAGAATCATTGATTGGCTGCCTCCTGCATGCCCCCCACTGGGGATCAAGCCCGCAACCCTGGGCATGTGCCCTGATCAGGAATCGAACCATGATCTCCTGGTTCATAGGTCTACGCTCAACCACTGAGCCACACCAGTCAGGCCAGAGAGATCCTATTAAAGTTTTTGTCTGTCAGAAGTTGTGCAATAGGAAGATGGTGTGATACATTTTTATCAAATTTGGTGACTGTGTTTGGGATGATCTGACTTAAATATAGCTGTGATATTTATATATATATATCCATACCTATAGACATGCTTGTACAAATATATACCAAAAGGCATGTACCAAGAGGTTAATAGGGGTTATCTTGGGTGACAGGGTTTTATTTTTTGTTTCTGTGTGGGTTTTTAAAAGATCTTTTTCTCTTCATTGAACATGAATTTTGTAATTAGAAAACAAATCAATAAATCTTATTTTTAAGAGGAAAAAGTAAATATATAGCATGAATTTAACTAGAGGGGTTTGGGCAGGCACCATAGATAGGCCAAGGTAATGTGGCCCAAAGCAGAGCAGCCAGACCAATGGGGCCTGGGCCCCTGAAAACAGAATGAAGCCACCACACCTGCTCAAATGTTACCATGAGAGAGAAATAAACTCTCATCTTGTTTAAGCCACTGTTACTTTTGTCTCTATTGCAAGTAACCAAACCTATATCTAAACTAAACAAATAAAAAATTACAGCAATAATATTTATTGAGCACCTATTATGTTCCAGGCACCATGTCTAAGTGCCTCATACTCATCTTACTTGATCCTAATAAATAATCCAATAGGGTAGGCACAAAAAAAAAAAAAAAAAATAGGGTAGGCACTATCGCATCCTCATTTCACAGATGAGAAGACGGGGGCTTAGAATGGTAGAATGCCTTGCCAAGGTCTTCCATCGGGTTTGTAGTCAAGCTGAGACTGGAGCACAAGCAGGTGGCTCCAGAGCCCTTATCAGTACCATGACACGATTTCACCCTTAGGCCATCCAGAGAGTGGCCTGCCTCCCTGCATCTTACTCTTACTTTTGAGCCATCAGCTCCAACAGCAATAGAAGTGATTGACTGCGGACACGGGGCCATCGGCATTGAGCTCAACCCTCAGCCTGCAAATTCCCAGACCAGAGCTATGAAGCTTCCAAGATCCCGGACAAGGTTTGAATCCCTGCTGATATTGTGGGCAGGTCACTTCTCCTGTCTGAGTCTCAGTGTCCTCATGTTCAAAATGGGGAGAATACCATTATGGACTGAACTGTGTCCCTCCAAAATTCATATGTTGAAGCCCTGGCCCTCAATGTAATGGTATCTGGAGATGGGCCTTTGGGAGGTAGTTAAGGATTAGATGACATCATGAGTGTGAGGTCCTCATGATGAGATTAGTGCCCTTATAAAAGAAGACCAGAGAGATAAGGCACCCATCCCCTCTCTCATATGTCTATAGTATTTTTTTTATAGCAGCTTGAGCTGACTAATACAACCTACCTCCCAGGATTGTGGGGATCAATATCACAAAGTCAGAACTCAGCACATAGTAGGTGCTCCCTTCCTTTTACTTGGCATCTCAGTCCAGAGGGCCACATAGCCAAAGAAATTTATAGATAATCCACAGTCTGGAAGAGCAAAAACAAAAGCTAATATCCTCCAAGTACAAATTTCCATCCCCCTTGGCTGGTAAAAGCCTCATCTGGCTTTCCTGTCTCTCTGGCTCCATTTGCCAATCTCCCCCAGGGCCAGCTGCTCTATACCCCATTTCACGAGTCACAGTCCCCCTGCCAACTTCTCAAATCTCTTGTGATTTCTATAAGACCCTCAGGCCCTGGCACCGCCCACCCCACCCGCCTTCATGTAAATATCACTTCCCACTTGTACTCTACACAACAGTCATTCCAAACCACTTGCTAATTTTTTCATATCTCTACACTTGTTAATATTCCTGCTAGGAATGCACTCCACCCGACCCACTGCCAACCTGGCAAACTCCTACTCATCCTTCAAAACCCAGTTCAGATACCATGCTCTGGGACACCTTCTCTACCTCCCACTGTGGTATTTCTATATCAGATTATATCTATACTAGAGGCCCAGTGCGTGTAATTACGCGGCCCCGCCCATCCGTGAGCGCTCCGCCCCCACCGCCCCCCGCCGCCCCCCGCGCCCACCTGCTCACTGTGCCCACCCGCCTGCTGCCCCACCCACCCGCTGGTCACCAGCCTTGCTGCGATCAGAGCCTGTGGGTTGCGGGGGAAGTCCCGAGAGGTGCTCCATGCACCTCATGGTGACTGGTCGTTTCGGTCGTGATGCCTCTTGGCCTTTTATTATTATGATATATAAAAGCCCAGCGACCATTATGTCAGAACAACCGGAACAACCAGTGGCTATGACCCGCACTGCGGCAGCCAACCGCCCCGCCCCCGATTGACCTCCCCCACCTGCTGGTCACGGACAAAGGGAGCATGCGACTGAGCTGTCGGCACCCCTTCTGAGGGGAGAAGCCAGCCAGGTATACAGAAGGTGCTCAGCGAGGAGTCCGCACCAGTTGTGTTTGCACCTTCATGCTGTCCCCCCCCACCACCACCACAATGCCAAAGGAAGGCTGATTCAGGAACCCCGTGCTGACCACCCACATGGAGAAACAGTATGTGATCAACAGCATGTCTCATAGACATCTGAATCCGCCTCAAGAGGAAGACGCTACAGACCCGGCTGCCCGACCCTACTCCCTGGACCCTCTGTGTGCGAAGCGCCTGCATCGCCGCCCTTGGACGGAGGCCTGTGAGTGAGTGAAGACTGTGGCTGTGCCTGTGGCTGCGCTTGGCCTCCTGCCCTTGTGGAAAAGCAGGAAACATATTTACGTGCCAGAATCTAAAACCCTCTTTATCAGTAATAGCGCAAATAATGCAAGACCCACACGTTTCTAAACAGGACTCTGTCCAGCTGCGTGTGAACCCAGATCCAAGGTGTGCTCTCTGCCGAGGAGGCTGCAAAGGCTGCCACTGCCATCAAATCCTCCGCGCAGTGGTGATGTCAGAGCCCATCACCCCCCCCCCCCCCGCCCCAGCCCCCGTGTCCAGGGCTCAGACGACTGAGCCACTGACACCTGGCAGGTCGCCTGGCACCAGCCTCATCTACGCAGCCACTTTCAACCTCCCGCCAGCTCCCAGAGGCGGGTGGGCTCGCGGATGGAGGCTTCAGTGTTAAAGCAGCCCTGTTGGTGTAGCACAGACACTCGGGCTTTTTGATGAGAGAGAACCCATAACATCCCTTCAAGAACATGTTTTTAACTGTTCTGAGATCATGCTCCCAGCCTTGGCGACTCTCTAATAGGCCTCAGTGATTCCACTCGCCCGATGCAAAGACTGACCCAGGTTTCACAAGTTTGAACGAACCCTCACCCTGGGAGCAGCCGCATCCTTTCAAAAGGAAGGTCACCCTGCCTGCAGGTCCTTGCTCTTCATCACTTTGAATATTTCTTGCCACGCCCTTCTCTACCCAGCAAAGCTCATTTAGAATTGAAGGCCAGATAAAGAGCTTCACAGACAAGAAAAAGCTAAAGGAGTTCATCACCCCTTGGGGGCGGGTCGGCCAACCACCCGAGGCTCCCCTGCCCCTGCACAATTGCCCCAAGATTGGGACGGCCAGCGGACCCCACCCGTGCGTGAATTTGTGCACCAGGCCTCTAGTATCCTATATAATAAAAGGTTAATATGCAAATAGACCAAACAGCGGAACAACCGAACAACAGGTGGTTATGATGTGTGCTGACCACCAGGGGGCGTGCATGGAACATGGTGAGCATTGGCCACGGCAGGATGGTGGAGCAGGTGAGTGGGGGCGCCAGACTTAGGTGGGGCGCCGGTGGCTGTCATCGGGGTGAGCCTCTGCTGGTTACCCTCTGACTATACCGGCCCCACTCCCACCCACTGCTGGCACCGGCCCCAATCACTCCACGCCTTCAGCGGGTGCAATTGGGGCCAGCGCCGTCAGCATGTGGGAGTGGCTGTGGCGGAGGCGGGGCTGCCAGCAGACAGGGAACGGGTGGCCGCAGCGGGAGGGGCTGGGTGGGGGCATGGAGGATGGGCCGAGACCCGCCCCTGTGCCTACCACAGCCTCACAGCCCACAGTTCCTTTCAAGATGCACAAATTCATGCACTGGGCCCCTAGTATATATATAATAGCATTTTATCACAATATATGGTAAAAATATTTATACATTTGTCTCCCTAAGCAGCCCATGCATTCTAAACTCAAGGTCTATATTTACTTGTCTCTGAACCTCAGAAGTTCACCCAGGAATTACAGCAGGGGCCCCTAACAGAGGTCATCAGCCAAATCCCTGCAGGTACAATATTGGTTTTGTTTTAATCCTCACCCGAAGATATTTTTTTCCACTGATTTCTAGAGAGAGTGGAAGGGAGAGAGAGAGACTCTGAAAGAAAGAGAGAGAGAACCATTGACGTGAGGGAGACATATCAATTGGTCGCCTCCCCCACACGCCTCTACCAGGATTGGGGAACCTGCAATCAAGGTGCATGCCCTTGACTGGGAATTGAACCCACGACTCTTCGGTCCTTGGGCTAAAACTCTAACCACTGAGTAAAACTGGCCAGGGCCTTGCAGGTACAATTTTGTACAAAGAAGCAAAAGCCATTTAACATGAAAATCTTCACCAACAACTAGAAGGAGTCGTTCTCAAACAAGTCCTTGTTTTCTCTAAGATCTATCCCCACATATTTGCTGAGCATTGTGATACAGTAACACAGGGCAAATGCGCAGCAAAATAACTGCAGGGCAAAAATGCAATAATTCACAAAGTTAGAAAAGATATACTGGATAACTGCAAATAACCCCACCAATAAAGGAGAGTCTAGAGGAGAAGCCAGAAAACAATTGAGGAAGAGAAACTCAAAGGCTAATCAAGGAATGATAGCTCCAAAGAGAATGATTTAAGGATCTGAGGATTAAAAGCATAAGGCAAAACTGAGGGAGGCTTCCATCATTTCTGCCAAAGGGACCCTCTTTATGACTGTAACAGAAAACTAAGGTGATGTAAAGGACAGTCAGAAAAAATAACCCCAAATCAAATCTACACTTGAAGCATTCCTTGTTCATTCTAAGAATCAGCATATAGCTTCAACTTTAACCTAAATTTTATATATTACTAGTGGCCCAGTGCACGAAATTCATGCACTGGTGGGGGGGGGGTTGTCCCTCAGCCCAGCATGCACCCTCTCCAATCGGGGACCCCTTGGGGGACATCCCTCTCGCAATCTGGGACCGCTGGCTTCTAACCACTCACCTGCCTGCCTGCCTGATTGCCCCTAACTGCCTCTGCCTGCCTGCCTGATCACCCCTAACTGCCCTGCCCTGCTGGCCTGATCTCGCCCCTAACTGCCCTGCCCTGCTGGCCTCATTGCCCCTAACTGCCTCTGCCTGCCTCATCGCCCCTAACTGCCCTCCCCTGCCGGCCTCCACCACCATGGCTTTGTCTGGAAGGAAGTCAAACGTCCAGAAGATGGCCGGTTGACCTGGTCTAATTAGCATATTACCCTTTTATTAGTATAGATAGATTATATAGGATAGGATTTAAATGGGGGGGGGGAGCTTTTTTCTGCAGGAGGAGATGCTCTTGGCAGACAAAAACACATAATCCCTATATCTGGACTGATAGCCAGCCATATGCACTATACTGCCAAACTGGTCATTAAAAAATTGAACCGCTTTCTTACACCTTACACCAAACAGCTGTTGCCCTTAAAACTCCTCCTCAGCCCCCACCTTAGGTTCTGCCTTTGTAGTTCACCCAGATTAGGTTCTGATTGGTTGGTTTCTATGCCAGTCAGTGTCAAAAGCTCCGCCTCTGCCGAAACTGGTTTGGCTCAGTGGATAGAGCGTCGGTCTGTGGACTGAAGGGTCCCAGGTTCGATTCCAGTCAAGGGCATGTACATTGGTTGCGGGCACATCCCTGGTGGTGGGTGTGCAGGAGGCAGCTGGTTGATGTCTCTCTCTCATCGATGTTTCTAGCTCTCTATCCCTCTCCCTTCCTCTCTGTAAAAAATCAATAAAATATATTTAAAAAAAAAAAAAAGCTCTGCCTCCTAGGCAGCCATTGGCTCCTGGCACTTCACCCAGATTTGGTTCTGATTGGTCGGTTTCTATGCCAGACAGCGTCTCCAGGCCTATCTCTGGGCCTGATCAAAGAGGCAGGGCTGATCAGCAGCCCCACAGAGGCCCGGAGAGAAACAGAGGCACGGCTGCTGGTGAAGCCTGGAGAAAAAGAGAGAGACAATGGCTGATCAACAGCTGCCACTGAGGCTGCAGATCAGACCCTGCCTCTCTCTCTGCAGGCCTCTCTCGGGGCCTAATCTGCAGCCCCCTCAGCAGTCAGTGCTGGGTCGCCACAGCGACCCACCACTGACTTCCAATGTTAGGTTGAGCCTTCAGTCGTTATGGACTCTGGCTCTTTATATATACAGATAAAAAAAAATAGAATCTTATTTTTATGATTTTTGCTTTCAAATGTGCTTATTAATTTGTTTTTTCATTCTAAGAATCTGTGTACCATTCCAAATGTAACCTAAATTTTGTAATTATCAGACAAAATAATATTTTCATAAAAATAATCATACCTAATAAAATGGTAATATGCAAATTACCATCACTCCGCTACGCCCACGATTGGGCCGGCTGGAGGCGCGGGGGGCGGGACTCAAGGTGGCCGATTGGCTGGCGGTAGGAGTGGGGGGCGGGGACTCGCGAGTCCCCGACCCCCGCTCCTCCCGCCGGCTTAGACGGCCAGTGCTGCTTAGGCCGGCGCTGCGGAAGACGCTGGTGGCGGAACTCGGGGTAGCCGATTGCGTGGCTGCTGGCACCAGTTTTCCGCCAGCAGCAGTTTTCCTCTGGCCACCCGCCCGATCGGAGTGCCTCCCGATCGGAGTTCCTCTCGGGGTGGCCGATCGTGCTGGCGGGAGGCGCTCTGATCGGCGGGTGGCCAGAGGAAAACTGCTGCTGGCAGATAACTGGTGCCGGCAGCCAGGTGAAGGAAAAGTCTATTGCATGAAACTTCGTGCAACGGGCTCCTAGTATTTTCATAATATTTTTAGTATAGAAAAAAATCAAATTCTTTTTCTACTGTAACAAGGAAAGACTGGCTTCCTCCTTTTTTTTTTTAAGGATAAATGTCTGCCAAGTTAAAGAATGCTATAAGGAGGGCCAGCATCTTTTCCCCCACCAGTGCTAAGGCCCAAAACCCACTGTGCCAGACTGGACCCGAGCCCAGAGACTCAGTTTCCCCTCTGAGGTGTCTGACAGTCCTGTGGGAGAGGAAGTGGAAGACACATACTTGTAGACCGTGCTGTCCTTCTTGGGGCTGTGCTGCGGCAGGAGGCTGTGGGAGTACTGGTGCACGCCCAGGTCATACAGTGAGGGAAAGTCCTTGCTGCAGAGGTGGCAGCGGTAGCTCAACTCCTCCTGGTGGCTCTTGATGTGCTCCAGAAATGTGTCGAGCTTCGGAAACGTCTGAGCGCAGCTTTTGACCACACACTTGTACACCTTGATGGTAGACATGGAGCAGGTTAAAGGGGAGGCAGGAGAGCTGCCGTCACTGCTTCCCCCCTGCCCTGTGGCATCCACCTGGAACACTGCTGGTGAATGACCCTACTCCCCTGCTTTTATTTTGATTGGAGGGTCCTCTCCTCTCAGCCAGTCATAATGACCACAGTACCCTTTCCTCAGGCTCTGGAAATATAGTAAAAAGATGACACTGTGGCATTCCAATCTCATACTGGAGTAGTGGCTCCCCAACTTGAGCACACATGACAGTAACAGATTGCTGGGCGCCACCCCCAGAGTATCTGATTGAGCAGGTCTGGTGGCCTGAACATGTGCATCCTAACAAGTACCCAGGTGATGCTGGTCCAGAGACCTCACTTTGAGAACTGCTGTCTAACAAGCCTAACTATGGTCATCTCTGGGGGAATGCACATTGTTTTGACTATTTACCACTGATTAGAATCCAGACTCTAACACTAAATATTAACCTTTACAAAAGTGATCTGATATAAATGACTTTTGTCAGGTAGAAAGGATAACTCAAAACCTTATAGGTTTTGTTGCCCTGTAGGACATTAACTAGATTTGTATCTATCTTAGCAATCCTTTTTAAAAAAATTAAATTTATTGGGGTGATATTGGTTAATAGGATCATATAGGTTTCAGGTGTAGATTTCTAAGATACTAACTTAGCAATCTCATTTCAGTATTCCTTTTTCCCCTGATAGTACTATATAGGTATAAATATCAGTGTCTCATAGCTTCTTTTGAACTGACTTTCTCATCCTTCCAGTTCCCTCATTAATGAGTTACATATTCTGACACATATTCATTATGTTATTTACATGAGAATCATGTTTTTAACATTTTGAAAAATTATACTTTGACAAGTGGAACACACTCCTGGTTGCCTAAACAATTCCACAAGCTCCTTTCTTTTTTTTTATTAAAAAAAAATACATTTTTATTGATTTCAGAGAAAGGAATAGAAAGGGAGAGAGGAATAGAAAAACATCAATGATGAGAGAGAATAACTGATTGGCTATCTCCCACAGGTTCCCTACCGGGGATTGAGCCAGCAACCTGATTGAGAATCGAACCATGGCCTCCTGGTTCATGGGTCAACCTTCAACCACTGAACCACACCGGCCAGGCACACAAGCTCTTTTTTCCTAACAAAGTGAACCATGATTTGCTCAGAGTGGTAGTATGCTCAGTTAAAGGCTGGTGTGGCTCAGTTGGTTGGAGCATCATCCTGTACTCCAAAAGGTGGTGGGTTTGATTCCCAGTCAGGGCACATATCCAGGTTGTGGACTCGATCCCAGGTCGGGACACATGTGGGAGGCAACCAATCTATGTTTCTCTCTCTTTCCCCCTTCCTCTCTCTCTCTTTCTAAAAAATATTTTTATTGATTTCAGAGAGGAAGGGAGAGGGGAGAGATAGAAACATCAATGATGAGAGATCATTGATTGGCTGCCTCCTGCACGTCCCCTAGTGGGGACTGAGCCTGAAACCCAGGAATGTGCCCTTGACTGGAATTGAACCTGGGACCCTTCAATCCCCAAGCAGACACTCTATCCACTGAGCCAAACCAGCTAGAGCCCCCTTCCTCTCTCTTAAAAAACAAAAAACATCTGATTCCATACCCCCTGTCTCCCTTGCATCTAGTGTCAGCCATATGACTCCTTTCTTACCAATGATATGTAGTAGTATTTTTTTTTAAATATATTTTATTGATTTTTCACAGAGAGGAAGGGAGAGGGATAGAGAGTTAGAAACATCGATGAGAGAGAAACATCGATCAGCTGCCTCTTGCACACCCCCTACTGGGGATGTGCCCGCAACCAAGGTACATGCCCCTGACCGGAATCGAACCTGGGACCCTTGAGTCCGCAGGCCGACGCTCTATCCACTGAGCAAAACCGGTTTCGGCAATATGTAGTAGTCTTTAGGGAAGGCATCATTCCCAGAACAAAAAGGCAAAAAAGCTTCCTAGAAGAAATCCCCTCTGCCTTTTGCATTTGTCCTGACTAGAATACAGATGTGATGGCTGGAGATATAGCAGCCATCCTGCAATCTTGAGAATGAAAGCCACATGCTAAGGATAGCAGAACAGAAAGCCAGAAAAAGCCTGAGTCCATGATGACATATCTGATCTGCTATACAAGCCCAACATTGCCTACTTATGGACTTCTTCTGATGTGAGAGAAATAAAACCCTAAGTAGTAAGCCAGTTTTCTATTATTTACAGCAAATACATTCCTAAATGATAGAGCACATGCACTGACTCTGACC
This sequence comes from Eptesicus fuscus, assembly GCF_027574615.1. Lineage (NCBI taxonomy): Eukaryota > Metazoa > Chordata > Mammalia > Chiroptera > Vespertilionidae > Eptesicus > Eptesicus fuscus. Next base: position 34,102,214 of record NC_072484.1, on the reverse strand, counting down.
AACAAGAGATCCTCAAGGAAAGGTTTCCTTGCTTCTAAAAGAAGCATAGAAAAGCCTGGCAGGCATGGCTCAGTGGTGAAACGTTGACCTATGAACCAGGAGGTCACGGTTCGATTCCTGCTCAGGGCACATGCCCAGGTTGCAGGCTGGATCCCAAGTGGGGGGTGTGCAGAAGGCAGCCAATCAATGATTCTTTCTCATCACTGATGTTTCTATCTCTCTTTCCCTCTCTCTTCTTTTCTCTGAAATCAATAAAAACATTTTTTTTAAAGACATAGAAAAAGATAGCCCCTTTTTGCACATAGATAAGACTGTAACTGGACCTAGAAAGAATGACCACTATCCCAGGACCACAGGTGAGCCATCAGTAGAGAACAGGGCCACATGGTAGAGAGATGGTGGAGATGAGCTGAAAAACACAGGGTCCTTGATGCTGGGTTCAGTCAACTGACTATTTCAGGCCTGGAACTGCTGTACCTTGGGTTTTCTTGTTAAATGAGATGACAAACTTCCTAATTGTTTAAGCCAGTTTGAATCAAAGGTTTCTGTGATTTGTCATCAAGGATATCCTAACTAACTTCCATCAACCCCCACCCTCGCTAGGAATCTATCATAAGAAAAAAATCAGAGATGTGAACAAATATTTGATTACAATGATCCCACCATGGTTTTGTTTATAATAGCAAAACTCAGGAAGTAATAAACATTTAACTATAGGAGAATTTAAAAAATGTAGCCATTAAACTTAGGTGTTTAAAAATAGTGATGTGAGCTACATATTTTCCACAATTCCCTTTTCTTTCTCTCTTTTCCTGTAGCCCAAAGTGCAGAAAGAAAAGAAGGCTAAGGGGAAGAAGGTGGTTCCGGCCCCTGCGGTCATGAAGAAGGTAAATCCCCTGTTTGAGAAAAGACCCAAGAATTCTGGCATTGGACAGGACATCCAGCTCAAAAGGGACCTCACCTGCTTTGTCAAATGGCCCAGCTACATTCGGCTGCAGCGGCAAAGGGCTATTCTCTATAGGTGTCTGAAAGTGCCATTAACCAGTTCACTCAGGCCTTGGATCACCAAACAGCTACTCAACTGCTGAAGCTGGCCCACAAGTACAGACCAGAGACAAAGCAAGAGAAGAAGCAGAGAATGGTGGCTCAGGCTGAGAAAAAAGCTGCCAGCAAAGGGGATATCACCACCAAGAGTCTACCTATCCTGGCAGGGGTTAACACTGTCACCACCCTGCAGTGAGAGAACAAGAAGACTCGGCTGGTGGTGACTACACATAATGTGGATCCCATCCAGCTGGTGGTCTTCCTGCCCTCCCTGTGCTGGCAGATGGAGTTCCCTACAGCCTGAGCAAGGGGAAGGCCAGGCTGGGCGTCTCGTCCACAGGAAGACCTGCACCACTGTTGCCTTCACGCAGGTTAACCTGGAAGAAAAAGGAGCTCTGGCTAAGCTGGTGGGAGCTATCTGTTCTAATTACAACAACAGATATGATGAGACCCATCGCTTGGGGAGGCAACGTCCTGGGTCCAAGTCACAGGCTATCATTGCCAAGCTGGAAATGGCAAAGGCTAAAAAAACTGGCCCCCAAATTGGCTACCTGTACAGTGCTGGGTTTTCTGTAAATAAAAGTAATAAAAACTGTCCTTCAAAAAAATAATAGTGACATGAGAAAAATACTCAAATATAAAATTAGGTTAAAAAAATAGCACAAATCTCAAGAGAATTTATGCTGAGTCAAAAAAAGCCAATCTCAAAAAGTCACATACTGGATGACTCTATTTATACAACATTCTCAAACTGATGAACTTATAGGGAGATAGAGAACTGATCAGTGGTTTCTGGAGGTTAAGTATGTTGGGGAGGAGAAGGATGTCTAATAAGGTGCAACAAAAGGGAGAGCTCTATCCAACGGTTAAGTTCAACAGTGGATTGGGGCATGTGTGGGGAGAGGGGTGGGATGGGAATGGGGGGATGAGGACGGATGTGTGACACCTTAATCAATAAAGAAATTTAAAAAAAAATAAATAAATAAAAAATAAAAATAAAAATAAAAATAAAAAAAATTAAAAAAAAAGGGAGAGCTCTGTGGGATAAAATAGTTCAGTACTGCCAAGCAACGTGGCTCAGCAGTTGACCTATGAACCCTGAGGACACAGTTCGATTCCCAGTCAAGGCACATGCCCAGGTTTCGGGTTTGATCCCCAGTAGGGGGCATGCAGGAGGCAACTGATCAATGACTCTCCCTCTCTCTTCCTTTCTCTGAAATAAATAAAAACATATGAAAAAAAACACACACTAGAATAGAATTACCAAGTAACCCAGCAATTTCATTTCTAGGCTTATACCCAAGCCAACTGAAAACATATCTATATCTATATATATATAAAAAGCCAGCGACTGGAATGCTATAACAACCGGTCGCTATGATGCCCATTACGGCCATCGAACTACCCAATGGAGGGCGGGCCAGAGGCCAACCTCCCGCGGCCCCTCCCTCTGGCCAGCCCACCCCTGATGGGCCTCTCCCACCCCAATCGAAGGGGGGGTAGCCAGCCAAACCCCCAGAAGCCTTTCCCCTGGGCCAGGCGGCCCCCAATTGGCCTGAGGCCCCTCCCCCTGGCTGGCCCAACCCCTGATCATCCCCCCTACCCCAATAGGGAGCGGGGTTGGCCGGCCAACCTCCTGCAGCCCCTCCCCCCACCCAGTCCCACCCCTGAAAAGCCCCTCCACCCCCATCAGGGGCAGGGCCAGATGGCCAACCGCCTGCAGCCCCTCCCCCCGACCAGCGCCCCCCCCCATGGGCCCTCACCACCCCGATCAGGGGCAGGGCTGGCTGGCCAACCACCCATGGCCCCTCCCCCAGGCTGCTGGCACCCAATCACCCCCCCCAGTCAGGGGCGGGGCCCGCCAGCCAATCGCCCTTGGCCCCTCCTCCCAATCACCCCCCCCAATAGGGGGCGGGGCCTGCCAGTCCATCCCACGGCCCCTTCCCCCAGCCAGCTAGCTCTGATCGGGCCCTGATTGGGGCAGGACTGGCTGGACCCCACCCATGCATGAATTCGTGCACTGGGCCTCTAGTGTTCATATAAAAATGTGTACATGTATGTCCATAACAGCATTATTCACAAAAGCCAAAAAATAGAAATAATCCAAATGTCCATTACCCGATGAAAGGATAAACAAAATATGCTATATCCATATAATAGAATATTATTCTACCATAAAGAGAAATAAAGTACTGGTACATGCTACAACATGGATAAACCTTAAAAACAGTATCTCAAAAGGCCACATACTATATGATTCCATTTATATTAAATGTCCAGTATAGGCAAATCCATAGAGACAGAAACTAGATGAGTGATTACCAGGGTCTGGGGGCAGGGTGATTGCTAATGGGTACAGGGTTTCTGTTTGGGGTGATGAAAATATTCTGGAATTAGTGTTGATGGCTGTACAACCTATGAATATATTAAAAACCACTGAACTGTACACTTTTAAAAGGGTGAATTTTATGGTATGTGAATTATATCTCAATTAAAAAGAAAAAAGACTGTAGTCCTAAATCCCCACAGACATTTGATTTTTTCAGGGTATTAAGAATTTTTCCTGTCTCTGATTCCTTCATTATATGATCCTTGAGAGGTGGGCTTCCTCCCTCAGCACCATAATGGCCCAGTAAGCTGGCCCCACGTAGGCAGAATAGAGGGGAAAGTTTGGCCCCATCCCGAATGGTTAGACAGTAGCTCAGACTAAATGAGGCCCATGCCTGTCCCCTTTGTAGGCCATGTTCAAGACCCCAGCATCAGCCAAGGCTCATGACTAGGATGGAAGTACCCTCCGACCCCCCCGCTGCCCACTCGCCACCTACCTGCTCATTCTTATGCTGGGTCATGTGGGACTTGAGCTGGAAGTAAGTGCTGAACTTGCTGGGGCAGAACTGGCATAGGTAGGAGCTATCGATGAGGACCACCTGCTTGCCCTCCAGCTTCTCCCCTTCATCCTCACCTGCTGTGGGCAAGGCCTGGGGCTGTGGGGCACTCGACAGTGTCTGGCCCAACCCTATGGAGAAAGCCAGGAAGCGAAGTCACTGAGAAGGGCAGAGGAAGCATCAGGACAGAGACCACTCAGGAAGGATCACGGAACATCTCCTACGTGCTCCACTGTGTACACCCCACAACCACCACATGCTTGGTGTTGGACACAGTTCTCAAGGCCCTGCACTCACATACAGTTGGTGTGCACTGATACCACACTTCCTGGTGCTAAAATACTGAAATACTTACATTCCAATTGATGAATAGCTATTGCCTCAAGTCTCCCACCCCTGGCCTCCCCCTCAGACACTCTAGACCTCTCTCCATGGTTGTTAAAAATCCTGAACACAGCTCCTAGCTATACTCATCATGCCTCTCAGCTCCTTGTTCTAATTACACTCATTTGTTTGGTTGTCTTTCCCTCACATTCTCTGAGGACAGGGGCCTGGCACAGAGGAGGCCTCCATAAATGTTTGCTAAATGCCTGAACCCTTGGTGATAGGCACTGTAGGAGTTTAAAAGAAATAGAAAAAAATGGTTTCTTCTCCAAGGAACTCACAAAGACTCCAAGTGCACACATAGAATGGCTAAATACACAGGGAGATGATATAAAGTGGCCATGTGCTTTTTGCACAGCAAAACACCCCTTCATTAGCTGGCATGTGGCAGGTGTTGCTCACCTATGGGGCTGCATAGGAAAGCCCCAGCCTTACATTGGCAAATACAATGGCAAAGAGCCACATGTGGCAACTGAGAACTCAAAATCTGGCTTGTCCCAATCCAGATGTGCTATAAATGTAAATGGATTTTGGAAACTTAGCATAAAAAAAGAATATAAAATATCTCATTAATAATTTCTTTAAATTACATGCTAAAATGACAATATTAATATATTAGGTTAAATAAAATATATGATTAACATTAACTTCACCTTTTTATATTTTTTAAAAGACAGATTATTAATCTTTTATTATTATACCACGTAACAGTGGAATAAATTATTTAGAGTTAGCACATGTACATGTATGGGAATTATGATGGTCAGTGGTGGTTTAGATTAAATACACAGGACTTTGTTTTTTAAGCACCCCCTTTTTTTCCTTTAGAGTAGTCCTTGAGCATCAATCAATGTTTGGTGGTTTCTTCCAGCAAGTCCTTTGCTTCATTTATTTTGTTTGCTAAGTATGGAGATCCACCTGTATCTTCGTGATTCAAAATCATGATTCTCCTGTGAGCTGTTCTAATCTTGGTCTTGCCAGCAGATGGGCTTACACCCAAAATAAGACTAGCTTCTCGCCTACCCATTTGCTGTTCAAATCCTCCTCCTTTACAGTAGGATAAAGGCTAGGAGTTGAAATCTTCTTTGTAGTTTCTAAGGTTACTTGTTCCAGAGGTTTCCAGATCTGAAATACATAGCAACCTGCAACTGCAAAAGCTGCACCACCCAGTCCTACAGCTATCAGGCTTCTTGCCAGGCCCCGGTCCATGTCCGCATCAGGCCGTTTGGTCGAGGGCAGCGGGGCAATGCCACCGAAGGCAGCCATGGCGAAGCTCCCAGGAAGACTGGCTTTTTATATTATTTTTATGTAACTATTAGGAAATTTTAAATGGCATATGTTGCTCATATTATATTTTTCCTGGACAGTGTTGCTCTAATTAAACCAATATTAAGGAAAAGGTCATTAGCTCAGGGACAAGTGATGGCTTTGATGACAATTTTACAAACTATAAAGATCTCTGGAGATCACCTGCCCATAGAGGCCAAACAGATTTCAATTTCAGATAAACTGAGAGTGACTGTCTAGAGCCATCTATTGAAAATAGATTCTGAGGTGGTATCCAAACTCAGCAAAAATGATAGGTGATTGATTAGTGATGTTTGTCATGGCTACAGCATTAGAGCAACAACACACAAATTGTATATTTGTTATTCCTCCTTTCATCTTATGCTCCACTTTATAACTGATGGAGATTGAAGCCCAAAGAGGTCAAGGAGGTTGCCCAAAGCCATAGAGAAACGAAACCCATGAAGCTGCAGAGGAGAGGTGTGGGGAGAGTGGCGTTCCCCCCTTCAACCTACCTGTGCTTTCCTCATCCTCCTGTCTGCTGGGGTTCAGGGCCATGACCTGCACAGTCACAGAGTTGCGTGAGATGGTGCCACCACTGCGCCCTGGAGGCCACACCTTGTGAGTCTGCATGTGTTTCTTGACATTAGACTTCTGGGCGAAGGCACGGCCACATGCGATGCACTGGAAGGGTTTCTCACCAGTGTGGCTGCAGGAAAAAAAGCTTGTCAGCACCCTTGTGTAGGAATTGAGATGTGACCTCAACCCAGGAGCTCATGGCCACCAGGAATCCCAGATAGAACATCTAGATGTTGCTGGCAACCATTCTGACACCATAAGGACAAGCCCCTTGCTGAGGCAGGCAGACCAGACAGAAAGACGCTGTGCTCTTGGTGGCATTACTGAGCTGCTGAATCAACAGCCCTGGAGCTAACTTTCTCCATGACCATCTTATCCTGTGAGATGAAACATTTCCTAACTATTCAAGCCCATGTAAATAGGGATTTCTGTTACTTGAAGGAGAAAATATCCTAGCTATTACAGCACAGCACTCGTATCATTATTTACTATTTCCTTCAAGTAAATTCTACATGTTTTTTTAAAATACATTTTTACTGATTTTAGAGAAAGGGGAAGAGAGAGAGAGATACACTGATGTGAGAAGTATCAATCAGTTGCCTCCTGTATGCACCCGACCAAGGTTTGAACCCGCAACCTGGGCATGACCTGACCAGGAATTAAACTGGTGAATTTTTGGTGCACAGGACAAGGCTCAAACAACTGAGCCACACCAGCCAGGGCCAATTCTATGTTTTAACCCTTTGCACTCGCTTGCTTTTTTCTCGATTCCTTTATTCTACTCGGGATTTAATTTTTTAAATACCCCAGATTTTACAAAGCGCTGCAGTAGAATAAAAAACTGGAATTTCTTTTCATACAAACTTATTTATTTGGATTTTTTTATATTTCAAATTATTGATACATTCAAAGAGTAATTTTAATCTCGACATCCAAGTGCAAAAGGTTAAAACTTAAAATATTTTAAAATGAAGCTTCCACTTGTTATTGTATACAGAAAACCACTTGTCATAAATATGAAGTAACCAAAATGCAATAATTTATAAAATGATCTAGAGCTGCATTGCCCAGTAAGGTAGACATAAACCACATGGACTATTTAAATTTAAATTCATTAAAATAAAAATTTCAATTTCTCAATCATACTAGCCACATTTCAAGTGCTCAACAGCCATTTATGGTTAGTGGTACCCAATTAGACGCGCCGTTTTGGGCATTTCCATCAGAAAGTTCTACTGGACAGCACCAGTGTGGACCAGTGATTCTCAAATGCGATTGATTTTGCCCTTCAGGGAACATTTGGCAATATTTGGAGACACTTTTCTTTGTCACAGCTGAGAAATGAGGAATGCTATTGGCATTTAATAGTTATAGGTTAGGCCCTAGCTGGTTTGGCTCAGTGCATAGAGCGTCAGCCTGTGGACTTTCATCATTGATGTTTCTATCTCTCTCTCTTCCTCTCTGAAATTAATAAAAAATACTTTTAAAAAAAAAAAAACCAAAAACATGAGCTAGCACGTGAGAGGTATTAGGAGAGACTAGCATCAAATTGAGGCTTTCTCCTTTGACTCTCTAAGAACTGAAAGAAATTGAAGAGAATAATTTTTTCACTATGTCTTTCAGAACTTTTCGAAACCATGTCCAAGAACCACCTAAAATCATCTCCTGTACCAATTACCCCACTCTGAGAAACACTGAACAAGTCCACCCCTCTGCTTCACAGAAGAAAGACCTGAGGGGTTCCCTGTATGTTCTTGGAACAAGAGGTATTGTGATTAGTCCTGAGTGAGCAGTCAGTCATATTTGCAGAGCATGGCAGCCCTTGAGGCCAGCCCTTTCTGCAGAGGTAAGGACTGGGGCACCACCCCTCATGCCTGCAAAGCCCCTAACAGTTCAGGTCCACTTCTCCCCCTACCTCACCCCATTTGGACCTTCCCCATCATAGTGGGCAGGCCCCACAGCTTTCACAGACCCTCCATTATTCCTGGAAGAGAAGAGGGAAAATCATCCTGACCTGGACTGAAGTTCTGAGAACCATGACAAGACAGATGGGGCCTTGGACACCACCCAGGTTAGGAGGCTGGGAAGGGACCCTTGCTTCCACTGCAGATGGCTCCCCAGCCAGGGCTGCCTGGGAGCCACCTGACCCACCATGCCTGGGTACCTTCGGATGTGCTGCTGCAGGTCGAAGTTTTTGGTGAATGACTTGTCACAGTATGAGCACTTGAGTTTCTGAGCCTTTGGCTTCCCTGCAGCTGAAAGACAAAGTGGGAGGAGTGAGATGGTGAGGCTGGGGATAAAACTATGGGTGCCAAGAGCAGCCTCCAGCCACTCTACTCCCGGGGCCTAGGGCCAGAAATCCCAGACCCTGGGAGATCTCATGGACAGGCAGGGGAAGAGGCACAGGTGAGCCTCTCAGAGTTCTGGGGGGAGGAAAGCCTAGGACATGCTCGGCCTGGGTGAGCAGGACAAACCCCTCAGAGGCTCCCCCCTGCCTTAGGATAAAATCCGAACGCTGTGCTGTGACCTACAGGGCTCTGCATTCTCTGCTTCCTGGCAACCTCATTATTCTCTCCATCTAGCTACGGCAGACTCCTTGCTAACCTTGAAGGACCTCAAACATGATCCCACCTCAGGACCTTTGAACCTGCTGTTCCCCCTTACCTGGTATCCTTGTCCTTCAGATAGCCTCAAGGCTGTTTCCTTCTCATTCCCAGATGGATAGGTCGCATTATTCTCAATCATAGTACCCCATTAATCTCCTTCCTAGAGTAACCCATAAATGTTTATTTATTCCCTGACTGTCTTTTCCATTAAACTGTGATAACTGAGGGTAGGGAAATCCTGAAACAAGGTGCTAGATCCCCAGTGCCTGACACCGAACTCAAGATATATTTGTGAAAGAAAGGCAGTGCGGAAGTAGCTGACTGGAAGGTCCTGAAAATTCCTCAATTTCTCTGTCCTTCTCCCCCGCCAGCATTTTCTGACTCTGCTTCCAACCCATACCAGTGGCAGACATTGTTTCTTGCTTGCCTAATATCCATTCTCCCCTTCTTCTTTCCTCACAGGTGCTCTACCTAAGGGGAACATTTCCCAGCTTCCTTTGCTGCTAGATATGCTCATGTGACTAAGTTCTGACCAATGAGATGTAAACAAAAGCATCGTGCAGAACTGCTAGAAGCTGGCAGATGCCCCCTTTTTTTCTTCTTACTGCCTAGAATATGAAATTAATGATTGGAGCTCTAGTAACCATCTTACACAGTGAGGCACCCTGATAACAGAAGCCACACACCAGGGATGGCAGAGCAGAAAGAGAGGAAATGTGGGTTCCTGGTGACCATACAGGCACACGATCTCCTGATTGCCTACCTCTGGCCTTGTTTTGCACAGGAGAAAAAATTCTATCATTTTGAAGTCACTCTTATTTTGGATTTTTCATTACATGCAAACAAACTTAATCCTAATCATCATAAAAGGGAAGACTAGAACTAAGCAGCCTGTGGACAGGCCAATGCTGAGGAAAGATGCTCAGGCTGTGGACCCACCTTCTGGGAGTCCACTGGCACCTTTGGCCCGTCGAGTCTTCAGCGTTGGTGGGGAGTCAAAAGTGGCCACAGTGCCCCCAGTGGCGTTGGTCATGGGGGCAGTGGGGTTGGGTCCTTTTGGTTTGAATCCCTGTTTGCCGGGGCTGTACACTGGGGGCGTGGGGTATACTGGAGCCTCCACACACTGGTTTGGCACCTGGAAGGACAGCAGAATCAGGGAGAGAGCTCTGGGATGGGAGGGGGAAAACCACCCCAGCCAGGAGGACCCTCACAGCGGCCCTGGCTGATCTCAGCCACTCCCCACCTACAGCACCTTCCTAATTCCCCCACCTAGCTCAGTCACCCCAGTCACTCCCAAAACCCCTTTGAACTTCATGAAGTCAGAAGGTTAGAAGCAGCTTTGGAGCCAGGTTGCTTGGGTTCAAATCCTGACTCTAACATTGATTAAAAAACAAAACAAAACCTAAGAGATCTTGGGCAAGTCTTTAAACTTCTCTGTCTCAGTTTTCACATCTGTAAAATGAGGCTAATCATAGTACCCCTCTCATTGGGTTGTTGTGTGGATTAAATGAACTAATAAGAGTTTAGAATAGTGCCTAAAATATAGTTAAGTACTCAATAAACATTATCTATTGTTATTGCCACTATTATTATTATTGTAGCTTTTTGCACAGAAGAACCAGGAAGTCAGAAAGGTAGCCCCCACCAGCTACTCCACTTCTTTTTATTTTTTGTTAATCCTCACCCGAGGATATTATCCCATTGATTTTTAGAGTGGGAGTGCGAGAGACAGAGAGAGAGAGAGAAACACTGATGTGAGAGAGACACATCAATTGGTTGCTTCTCTGCAACTGAGGTATGTGTCCTTGACTAGAATCTAATCCATGACCCTTTGGTCGGCTGGCCGATGCTCTATCCACTGAGCCAAACCAGCTAGGGCTGCTACTCCACTTTTTAAGTAACCCTGTTGGACACCACACCAGCAGGCATCCCTCAACCAAGAATTGACATTGAGACCACAAGAAATTAGCTAATAAATTCTGAGCCATTCAAACTTAGTTTAACATCATGACACTAATGCATTGTGGGAAGCTTGAAACCACAGTCCTAGACTATCTTGCCAGCACAGTTCTGAACACAGAGAAGGTTCTGCTCACAAGAAGCATGACATGTGGAAGGCAGAAGGGAGGCAGAAACCACTCTCCAGCAGCTGTGTTGAGACAGGTGGATTTAGTCATGAGCTTTGCAGTAGCTGACTGAACTCTACATCTCCTTCCTGACAACCAGCCGCAAGGACAGCAGGGCAACCGGAACAACCACAACAGCATCCTACAGTTTCCTCTCCTCTGGTGCAGCAGCAGTGCCCTGGCTCTCCGGGCCAAGCAACAACAGTGAATCTGAAAACCAGTTATGCTCGCCACCCCTGACTTTTGCTTCTCTAGCCCTTCCATCAACTTTGTAAGCACCTACTTCTTGCATTTAATCCTTCTGCCAGAAACACCTAGAGTGGTTTCTATTTTCCTGGCCAATACTACACTCAATAAATATTTGTCACATGAATGAATTCACCCATCATTCAGGTTACTCCTGAGCAATTATGTGACTGCCACTGGGTTAGCTCTCATTATCCTCAACAGCTCTGCAAGGGGAGTTCCCATTTTAGAGAAGAAACTGAACTCAGAGAGGCCTATTTCAAATACCTACTATAGGCCAGGTTCTCTGCAAAGTGCTAAGGATGCAAAATCAAAGACTCAGGCTCCAACCTCAAAGACTACGCTCTTCTACATGGAAACTAAAAAGTGGCAGCTCCCCCTGTATTGGCCCCTCTGCCTACCATGCCACCACCATCCTCTCAGCATCTCACTGACTTAACTTTCCCTTTTTAATTCAACCAAGTCCCAGACTAGAGCAAATCTTCTTGCAGGCTCTCATAACATCACATGGTTGGAGGTAGAATTTCCCCACTTGTGTGGTTCTCCTTACATATAGATGCCACCTGACATGGAATGTCTGTCTGTAGGAATGACTCCAAGGTGACTGGGATAATGTGACCTCAAATGCAGGCAGGCTCTTTGTCATAACCATGCACCTAGCACTGGTGTCTAGGAAGATTCTGAACTCTTATCACCTTGAGAGTAGACTGCTTATAGCCCAGAAGAGCTCTTCAGCAGGGAGTTAGTATGGTTTATATGGTGTAATTGCATAATGGCCTCAATTCTTTACCTCTCCCTATGCCCATGCCCTTTACAGTGTGACTTTGCAGCTTTTCCCATTAAGAGATGGCGTCTATTTCCTTATTTATTTTTTATTGATTTTTAGAGAGAGAAAGGGAGAGGAATAGAGAGAGAGAAACATGGATGAGAGAGAAACATTCCCTATTGGGCATGTGCCTGACCGGGAAGCGACCTCTTGGTTCATGGATCAATGTTCAGCCCCTGAGCCACACTGGCAGGGTTTCCTTATTACTTAAATCTAAGCCGGCCTTAGATCTGTTTTGAACAATAGAAGTGACACTGTGTTACAAGCCTAAGCCTCAAGAAGCCTTGAGCATTTCTGCTTGCATTACTGCATCTCCACCACTGCCTGGCTAACCTGCTGGATAATGAAAGATGCGTGGAGCAGAGATGGGTTACCCACTCATCCCACCCCAGGCCATGGTAGAGCAGCCAACAGCCAGCCAACCTCCAGACACAGGGGGAGCCCAGCCAAGATCAGCAGAGTTGCCACACTGACCACGACAGATGTGAGAACAAGAAATGGTTTTTCCTATATGCCACTGAAGCTTTGTGGATATTTCTTACAGAGCCATAGCTAACTAATATATCTTGCTAGTTTTTTTTAAAAAGTAAGAGATACATAGATACTTTTTGGAATCATCTTTCCAACAAACAGGTCATCTCTGACTGTTCTGAGCACTCCCTGAGGGCTGCTTGTATGCTACACCCTCTATTTCACACTACCTTTTCATGGTTTGCATTTTACATTTACAGCAGTGATGTCTTGATTAAAGTCTCTCTCTCCCCTGATGTGGTACACAACATGATCTGGTTTTGCAACCCCCCACCATGGTATCTCCAGCAGTGTCTGGCACACGTTTGGTGCTTAGGAAAGGTCTGGGTTACCCATAATGAACATGACCAGTTTTTCCCCCTCCACCCCAAACTCCATCTCTGCTCACCTCCAGGGGTGGGTAGGCCTGCATTCCCAATGCCTGGATCTCCACTGTTCCACTTCCAGCCAGAGGTGCCGTGGCACTGTACACCTCCACCACGCCATTCCCACCAGGGTTGGAACGCCCGGGGGGACCCAGGCTCTGAGGTGGTGGGGGTGGAGGTTGAGGGGGTGGGGGTGGGGGCAGTGGTGGAGGGGGTTGAGGGGGTGGTGGAGGCTGGGTGAGGTAGCTGGGCGCAGAATGCATGTTCAGGCTGCTCTGAAATCAGAAGAGAAAATTAAAGCGTCATAGTCTCTTGACACCAGCTGTCTTATCAGTGAGGAAGGACATTTGCCTTAGCTATGTGGAAAGAACGGCCACTCCCAAGGCAGCGCAGAGGACAATGCTGAGAGGGGGCTTGCAAACGAAGTTATGTGAGAATTCAGAGGAGCCATTAGCTAGGTGCTGCTATTCCTTTCCTTTGTGAAAGTCAGCAAAAATGGCCCAGTTTGTGCAGGAATGAGTTCACACAGCAGGCCTAATGTTGCTGTCTTTAGAAAGGCTTGCTTATAGGACTGGCTCTTAACTGGCATCTGAGAACCTGCCTTGTAGAAGGTTCCCTATGTTGATAAGGCTCTTTTGCCCAACTGGGGCACTGACCATATTATATCAACTCACCTAGACTGTCTGCACAAATAATGTGATTTATGGTGAACACTTCCTTACCATCTGGGCGTCTAGAGTTTTTATCATCATGGCTGGATATCTGTGACCAATCCCCAATAAAAGCCTGAGTCTCAGAGTCCTAGGTGTGCTTCCCTGGGCAGAAATACTGCACACATGTTTTTGGTTGCTCTTCATTGCTGGAGGAATAAGTGTGCTTTTTTCTTTTTTAATATATTTTTTTATTGATTTTTTACAGAGAGGAAGGGAGAGGGATAGAGAGTTAGAAACATCGATGAGAGAGAAACATCAATCAGCTGCCTCCTGCACACCCCCTACTGGGGATGTGCCCGCAACCAAGGTACATGCCCTTGACCGGGAATCGAACCCGGGACCCTTCAGTCCGCAAGCCGATGCTCTATCCACTGAGCCAAACCGGCTAGGGCAGAATAAGTGTGCTTTGTGCAGCCTCTCCCTGATCCCCCAAGGAGGAGAACTTTGGAAACCTATACCTGGATTCTTCTAGACTCCAGCTGATGTGCCTTTTTCCCTTCTGACCCTGCTATGCTTCCTTTTGCTGTAATAAACCACAGCCATGCGTACAACCGTCCTAAATCCTGGGAGTTTTTCTAGGGAGTCACCACATGGGTGGGTGGCTATGGACCCCTGAAACACAGCCATGGATTCTAGAAATTTATTCTACAAAAATAATCAAGCAGGTGGACAAAGATATCTACACATGGATGTTACTCCAGCTGTATTTATGACAGCAAAAAGTGGCTACAACCTACATGTCCATCCACGGAAGCCTGGCTAAGTAGAGGGTGACCCATTACATGATGGAATCCTTTACAGCTGTTAAAACGATAATGCTGAGCAGTATTTCATAAAGGGTGCTCCTTTTAATTGCTCTTCCTTGGGTTCCACAGTCAAATAGGTTTTGGGAAAAATCTGGGATGACAGAATCAAAAGTATTTCTTTACTGCAGGAAAAAAACAGGGACAAAGCAAGGGAAGAAGTAGAATGCCTCCACTTTAGGCTGGTTTGACCAGAGATCCTTATTTTATTGGAAAATCCCAAGGAGCCAGTATTCCAATGAACTTTTGGGGAAATATTGATGTACAGTTATAGGCATAGAGAATGAGGTTAAACAAAAGGCAAAGTAAGAAAGGAAAATTCCAGAACTGTGCATTTAACATGGCCCATTTATATAGGTGTGTATATTATAAATGGTTTTTTTAAACCTATTTCTAATTTTATTTGCATTCAAGGTCAGGAAAGCCAAAATTCTGATAGTGCTTTCTTTGAATAGAGATAATATGAGTGACTGATTGATTGATTGCCCAATTTTTATCCTGAAAAATTCCAAACTTATAGAAAGATTGCAAAAAGAATACATTGAGCCTTTCTGATTTGGCTCAGTGTATAGAGCATCAGACTGAAGGGCTTGATTTTGGTCAAGGGCATGTACCTCAATTGCAGGCTCAATCCCCGGCCCTGGTTGGGGCACATGCAGGAGACAACCACTTGATATGTCTCTCTCATTGTTGATGATTCTCTCTCTCTCCCTTCCTCTCTGAAATCAATAAAAAAATATTTTTTTAAAAAACCTCTATAAAAAAAAGAACATATTGAACACTCTTCATATTTCATTTAATTCACTCAGTTATTACACACATATATCTGCTGTTTCAAGCCACCTGAGAATTAGCTACATAAATCATAACACTTTGTTCCTCAAAACTGTACATCTCCTAAAAATAAGGATATTCTCCTATATAATCAAAATTTAATCATCACACTCAGGAATCTATCTATATAAAAGCCTAAGCGATCCTTATGACGGGTCAACTGAATGACAGGTCGACGGGTCGCTATGACGCTCACTGACCACCAGGGGGTAGACGGTCAACACAAGAGCTGCCCCCTGGTGGTCAGTGTGCTCCCATAGCCAACCTCCCACAGCTGGTTGGCCCCGATCAGTCCCAATGGCCAACGAGGCTGAGAGACCCCATCCGTGCACAAATTCATGCACCGGGCCTCTAGTTGGATGTAAATTTAATACTATTATCTAAAATATTCAAATTCCTCCATATTCTAATTTTCCCAATAATGCCTTTATAGCTCCATCCCCCACAACCCAGGATCCAGCCAAGAAATGCACATTGTAGTCAGTTACCATTATCACTTTACTTTCCAGATTATGAATAAACATTTTTTTTTTTTTACTTTTCTTGTGTATTTTCTAATGGACATGGAACACTTTTGTTAAGAATAAAAACAGGAGTCAAAATAGCTGGACTGTGGCTATGAAATTCCAAAGTCACATTCTGGGTCCCCATTAAAGTGGCAACCTTCCCAACCACAGGGTTGGGCAAGGGGAGGCTGGCTGTCCTCCTCAGCATGGGGGAGAGCTGGGGCCAAGCCCCCTTCTTTCTACAAAATTCTGAATCTGTAGGAGTCAACATGCAGGCCTGGAATAAGATCCTGTGAAAAGTTAGCCTCCTTCTTACCTGCACAGGCGGCGGGCCCTGGGGCATCGGTTGGTCCAGGGATGTGAAAGCTGACATGGCAGACATGAGCACATCATCGCTCACCAAGATGTTCCCCTGCACCAAGGTCTGGATCAGCGGGGATGGGGGCACTGTGATGTACGTGGAGATCTGGAAAGGGAGGGAAGGAGGGAGGGAGGGAGAGGGGGAGAGAGAGAGAGAGAGAGAAGGGGAGAGAGAGAGAGGAAGAGAAGCATGAACATGTGTGAGGCTCTGGGAAGAAGCAGAGAGCAGGATGCAAAAGATCTGGGTTCCGAAGTCCCACAGAACTAAATTCCATTTCCACCTCTGATGCTCCCTGCTGCTGTGTGATCCTGAGCAAGTCACTCCACCTCTCTGAACCTCCATTTCCCTATCTATCAAATGAGAGGAATAAGTCATACCTCCCTGTAAGGCACATTACCTACAACCCAGAAATAATACTTCCAGCATCTATCCTAGAGAAGCACACATGTCCACAGGGAGTTCATGAACAAGAGTATTCTGTACAGTGTTGTTTCTTTTAATTCAATGGATTAAAAAGTACAATACAGTCATGGATAGAATACTATACAGCAGGTAAAAGGTATTGCATGAAAAATCAAATTATATAATAGCATGTACATTATGTACTCTTATTTTTGAAAATCAAAAATAATACTATTATATAATTCCTATGATACTTAAATAAATATGTGAAAGTATCTTAAAAGGTTGAGAAGAATACCTATCAGTAGTTACTGGGGGCAAGGGAGAGGAATAGTGCCAAAGAGGACTTGATTTGTAACATTCTTTTACAAAGAAGGGAAACATGTATTGCCTTCAAACAAATGAGTGAATAATAAAAATAATAATACGCTCTCAGGTTAACAGTGAAGATGAAAGGCAGATCTTATAAGGGAGTGTCAAACCTGCCGTGACTGCTCCAGTCAGCAGATGGAAAGGGTATTTTGTTTTGTTTACCTATTGCTTTTCTTTTCTAATTTTTATGTATTGATTTGAGGGAGAGAGAAAGAAACATCAATTTGTTCCTTCACTTACTTATGCATTCTTTGGTTGATTCTAGTATGTGCTCTGACTGGGGACCAAACCTTTGTATCAGGATGACACTCTAACCAACTGAGCTACCCGGCCAGGGCCAATTGTTGGTGTTCTGAAGTTATTTTCTCTGCCCAAGACTGAAAGAATTTTTCCCTCTCCTTTTATTGGAAAAAAAAAAAGAAAAAAAAAAAGGTGTGTGTGGGGGATATTTTCTGATAACTAAACTCATATTCAAAGAGTGAGAAAAAGAACTGTGTTCAGTGTTTTATGTCTGTAGTAACTTGAAAAGTTTCCATCTACATGTTCTATGGGCCTGGGCATGAAGGCTTTCATTTTGATGACGAGAATTATGACTACTACAATCAAGGAAAATAATATTTTAAAGAAATATGGAGGAAGTCAGGGAAATTCGACTCCTTGACCTGGCATCCTGAGACATGCCCAGCTCCCTTTATAAAGATTCTTTAATCCCTTAAGGCAGCGGTCGCCAACCTTTCAGACCTCAAAGACAACCGGGGGTCCTCGGACCACCGGTTGGTGACCACTGCCTTAAGGGACCCTACCCTGGGTGTCTTTGCTCCAGAACTGTGTTCCTGACTGAGGACTCTGGAAGCTTCTCCAGATACCTCCAGCCGGGCCCTCTCCCCTGACCTCCAGAGTTGTGTATCTGTCTGCATCTTCACAGTGGCCTCCACTTAAAAGTCTATTGGGCATCTCAAATCCAACATGTCCAGCTGGACTCCTAACATCCCCTCCAATCTTCTCCTAGCCGTTTTCCCCATGTTGGTTAATGGCAACTCCAACTCTGGAGTCACCCTTGACTCCTCTTGATCTCACACCTCACACTCAATCTATCTACAAGCTCTCCAAAATATTTCCAAAATCTCATCCTTCTCACGACCTCTACCAGTACCACCCTGATCAAGCCACCACCCTCTACCTGGATTTGTACAACAGTCTCCTATTGTACAACAGTACAATATAGTCATGGATATTGACTCCTGGCTTTCTCTCTTGACTGCCATTAAACTCTGTTCTCTGTACAGCATCCAGTGTGACCTAGTTAAAGTGTAAATCAGACCTTATCCCTCTTCTGCTCAAAACCCCCCAATGGCTCCTATTTCTCAGAATAAAAGTCCACAAGTCCCACATGAGAAAGACATCCTCATCATCTAGGGGTCACACCACAAGATCCCCTTGTTGCCTCTCTGAGCTTATCATCTCCAACCCTCCTCCTCACTCATTCAGATCCAGCCACTCTCACCTCCTTGCTGTTCCCAGCACACAACTGCCTCAGGGCCTTTGCACTTGCTGACCACATATCCTGGAATCCTCTTCCCCAAATTGGTTGCTAGATTCGTTCTCTCATCTCCTTAGGTCTCTGCTCAAATGTCAGTTCTTCACAGAACCTTCCCCCAAGCACCATATACAAAAATGGCAAAAACTCCTACCCTGGTCATGACATCCTCTATCCCTCTGCATTTAACATCCTGAAAAAAGCATATCTCTACAAATCTGCTTGGGTACTGTCTGTCTCACTCAAATCTATGAGGGCAGTGACTTGGTCTGTTTGTCCATAACTGTACCCCTAATGCCTGCACAGTGCCTGACACACAGCGGGTGCTCAAAAAAACCCCACAAACCTTGCTGAATGGATGAATAAACAATTGAATGAATACCTGGCGATTCGTAGGAGGTGGGGCCTGCTGGACTGCTGTGGGTGCTGCTGAAGGCGTGTAGATGCTGTTGGTGGCCAGTGAAACTGTGGCCAGGGGCGGGGCATTCCCCTGGCACTGTTCCCGCTTGTGGGTCATAAACGCCGGCAGTGAGTTGAACTGCTTCTTACACTTCCCGCAGAGAAAGACATCCTCATCATCTAGGGGTCACACCACACAGCAGCAGGAGGAGAATAACAAAAGAAAAGCAATAAAGGAGCAGGTATTACAGTGAGAAATGGGAGGAGACCTGCATCTGGACCAGGAGGACAGCAGATCTAACAGCATTCTGTGATTCCATGTGCATGAGTCAAGTGCCAATTTTGTGCTTCCTAGGAGCTTTCAAAACCACATAGGCACCAACGGGAAGATCCAGCCATGTGCATGAAGGTATCAAAAAATTAGGTTCAGGAAATAGTAAAGAGCGTTCGCTTCAAAGTTGAGAACTTCAGAATCTTTACCCTGCCTCAATTTATTCATCAGTTGCCAAATAGGCCACATGATCACACTCCTCTGTGGCTTTGCATCCAGTTTTCACCTGTCAAGCTGCCTCACTCAGACCAACTCATTCTACAAGGCTCAGCTCAGATGTCACCTCCTCTAGGAAGCTTTCCTAAAGCAGTGGCCACAGTGCCTTCTCATATCACACTTTTCGCATCACCACCAGACTGTGAGACCCCAAGGGAAAAAATATGTCTTACTTTTCACCATAACTATAGTATCTCCTGGGCACATAGGAGGCCCTCAGTGGATGTTTGCTGAATGAATTAAAAACTAAATGAATGATTAGCTACTTAACACGACACATTACTGAGGGTCATGGCCACTCACTGTGCTAAGCACTTGGCATGTTGTGGCAGAAATGTCAACTTGTCATTCAATATTCACTCTCAATACAAATTTCAGTGTGAAACATGGCTGTCTAGTTAAAGACTGTATTTCCCAGCCTTCTTTGCAGCTAGACATGTCATGTGACTGACTGAACTCTGACCAATAAGACAAGACCAGAGGTATAGTGTCTATGCAACTTCTCCTTAACTGGAAGGAGTATGACTCACACTTCCATCTTTTTTCCTCTCATGTTGGCTGGAATGTGGAAATGAAAGTGAGAGGCTGGAGCAACCATCCTAGGCAGCATGTTGAGGATAGTACAGCCACAAGAAAGGAATCTGGGTCTCACCATATCCACCCCAAATGCCCATCAGTACTTCATATAACAGAAAAATAAACTTTAATCTTGTATAAACTAAAACAGGTAAAATAAAATGTTCCCAAAAATTGTTCCATCAAGTTAAGTCAAGCCAGAACTATGGCAGTTATCAATAGATAGCTATAAAACAATGGCCCGGGAATTAACCTGACTTCTCTTATCATTTTTGTTGTTGTTGTTATGGAGGATATTCTCTCCATAGGTTTTCAGGGGGAGTGAAAGGGAGGAAGGGCGGGAGAGAAAGAGAGAGAAAAACATGGATGTGAGAGAGAAACATTGACCGATTGCCTCCTGCACACACCTGACCAGGGGTGGGAAATGAACCTGCAACCCAAGTATGTGCCCTCAACCGGGAATCAAACCTACAGCCTTCAGTGCATGTGCCAATGCTCCAACCACTGAGCTACATCGGCCAGGGCTAACCTGACTTCTTTTGTTTTTCAGATTTAAAGCCAAGCCACAAACCCTAGACAAACTCAATACCTGGTTGGAAAAGTCCCTTCCTGCATCCCATAGTAAGTCTTGCACAATCCCAGAATGCCTTGCTTTACTGACATGTACCCAGACTTCAGTGGGACCCCAGCATTCCTACAAAGGAAAAAGCCAGGCAACCTACATTATGGTTTGTTAACCCCTTCAACTTCTGTGTTCCCAAGGAATAAAACTCCCCACGCCCCACATTTGGTGTGCAGAACCTGGGGCCCTATCTCAGTGTTCTTACCTTCGGCAGAGTCTCAGTAAATCTGCCTTTGCTTTTTATCAGTGTTCCTGGTCTAAATTCTTTTATATCAGGAGATAAGAACACAAACTCATTGATAACAAAACCACAAGAAACTTGCATTTCTTATTTATAACAGCTACAAAAGTATCCCAAGTATCCTCACAAGATTTCTATGAGGTAGGACTATTATCCCCATTTCACAGATGTGAAAACGTGGACACAGAAAGGTTAACTCACTTGCCCAAAGGCACAGAGCCAGGAACAAGGATTCAAACCCAGGTGTGTATCTCTCTGTTCCCAACATGGTTCCCAAGTACTCACATATGTTTGTGGAATAAGTAACTGAACACACTTCTCACACAGGGCTCTAAAAGTTCTTGGCCCTGCCCAGTGTGGCTCAGTTGGTTGAGCGGCATCCCATGCACCAAAAGGTCGCTGGTTCCGTTCCTGGTCAGAGCACATACACTGGTTGTGGGCTCAATCCCTAGGAGGCAGCCCATCCATGTTTCTCTCTCTCTTTCTCCCTCTCCCGTGCTCTCTCTCTAAAATCAATAAAAACCTATTTAAAAAAAGAAAAAGAACTTCTCTGTCTTAGGGGAATGGCCTGTAAATTGGAGAGAGTCAGACTCAGCCTGTTCTTTCCATAGATGGGAGGCTGAGAAACGACTTCTGGGTCAAAGGTACAAACATTGCTAAGCATCAGGACTCCTAGCCATTCCTGGTGTCATGACCCCCGAATTCACTAAGTGATTGAGAGAGGGTGTTCTTAGAGATGAGCAGAAAAAGGCATCGGCCTGATCATTAGCCTCCAGCCTGGAAGGAAGGGGAGAAGGTCCACTCCCACATCCTCTCATGAGTACCGCTTGTTTTTCATGGGGAGCCACTCACCCTTCCCGTTGGTGAACCTGAGCAGATACTCACCTAGCGGCTGGATAGTAGGGGGTGCATTGACACTCTGGCCTGTTGGATCAGGGACTGCTCCTTGACCATCCAACAACGACTGGACAGCCAGGACGGTCTGATTGTCCATTCCTGAAAAAACAAATGCAACCTCTTTGGAAGGTGGGCCGAGCATCCTGCTCTGACATCACCTTTACAAGCCAGACCCACTGCAAGGCCCCCACTGCCAAGACAGTGATGGTGCCCTGATATACATGCTCTCCTACTTCCACTGCAATAGAACCCAATACTTTGGCCAAAAGCTGGTTCCAGAATAAAAATTACACTTCCCAGCCACTCCTGCAGCCACGGAATGTTTAAGTTCTGGCCAATGGGGTGCATATGGCAGTTTCTGGGAAATTTTCTTAAAAGCTGCCTGGTATTCAACCCCCTTATTTGTCCTACCCTCCATCTGCTTCCTAAAATAAGAATCCCATGTCAGGAGGACAAGGGCCATGCCCCAGGGCAAGGCAAAAAAGTGGAAAAATCCTGGGCCTCTGAGAATCTTGCAGAACACAGTCACCCTCATAGCTCTGGACTGTCTCCCTCCTAACTCCCATGTGAGAGAAATGAACTTCTAGCCTATTTAAGCCACTGATAGGTTGTGCTGCTCTCTTGATCATGGCTGGATCTAATCCTAAGTAATACAGCTCCTCTGAAAATCACCAAGTCTTCCCCGTCCACACCCCACCAACCCCACAAATCTGTTTGCACTTGGGTAACCTTACTTCCCCTGTTTTCCAATGCATGCTTGTCTTTTTTGTTCCTCAATAAATAGCATAATCTTAATTTGTAGTCAGGGGACTCTTGAGAAGCAGACTATTTCCATGTTTTCCAATCAGTTGTCACTGCTGAGGTTCACAGTAGTAAACTTGTCCAGCCATGTCACTAGCTGGAGGACAGGCCTCGTCACACCTAAGTTGCTTCCTTCCAAATAACCCAGAGGGTGCCTCCTTCTCTCTGTCCCCACAGCCAATGCTCTGTCCCCAACTTCTCAGCTCTTACCTGGACACCTGCCCTAGCTTCTAACTGCAATGCAAATTATAACCATTAGCTCCCACAGCCAAAGTGAATCCACACCTTTCCCTGTTACTATGCAGGCTGTGTCCCTCCTGAGGCCAGCCCTTACATCCATCCCCTCCTGCTCCCTCAGAAACCACTCACTACCAACTAGCTCCCTCGTTCCCATGAGCCAGAACACAGGTCTCTCTAGAATGCCCCTCCTCGAACCCATGTTTCCATCTCTCGTCTTTTTTCTCTCATCTTTTTTTGTCAAGATCAAGCAACTGCAACCAAAGGACTTGTGTGCAAGCATATGCGCCTAACCAGCGGTTGGGGACAACAGGAGGGTGGGGGTATGTGTGGGGAGGGGTGTGGGATGGGAATGGGGGGATGAGGACAAATATGTGATACCTTAATCAATAAAGAAATTTAAAAAAAAAAGATCAAGATCTGATGAGAGCCATCTATCATCCTCCACCTCCCAATCCTCCTTCACCCACTCCAGTGGGGCTTAAGCCCTACAAACCCACCAATACCACCATCTGGCAGCATCAGGTGAAACACTCCCTTCTTTGGCTTCAGGACATCACCTTTCCCGGGTCTTCCATCTTTCTGTTCTGTTCGCTCCTACCTAGCCTCCTTTACTCTCTGCTTCTCCTAGGTATCCCCCTAAATGTTTCTATTTTAAAAAAATATTTCTTTATTGATTTCAGAGAGGAAGGGAGGAGAGAGGAAGGGAGGAAGGGAGGAGAGAGAGGTAGAAACATCAATCATCAATGATGAGAGAGAATCATTGATCAGCTGCCTCCTGCACACCCCCTACTGGGGATCAAGCCTGCAACCCAGGCATGTGTCCTTGGCCGGAATCGAACCTGGGACCCTTCAGTCTGCAGGCCGACGCTCTATCCACTGAGCCAAGCCGGCCAGGACGAAATGTTTCTATTTTGAAGGGTTCCTTCTGTCTGGACTCCCCTCTTATACTCCTTCCCCTCTTATACTCTCCCTGGGCAGCCTCACTCACCCCTAGACTCATTCTCCCTAATATCGCAGCTCATGCTTCCCTGAATGAGCTTCAGTAAAACTTCTAAGGTTTTATGCAAAATTGTATGTTAGCATTTGTGTCAAATCTGTACATGAACATTCAGAGCAGCTTTATTTATAATAGTAAAAAAACTGAAACAAACTCAAATGTCCTTCAACAAGTGAATGTTTAAACCATGATATATCCAGGCTCGCTCTCCCTTCCCCTCTCCCCTCTTTCCACACAGGCATGCATCTCCTAAACCCGAAGGGTCCCCAGGTGACTTGCAACCAGGGCAGCAATGGGCAGCGGCCACTCTCCTGGGCTAACACCTTAAACCTGTCTCCAAGCCCCCCTTTTCTCTGACTCTCCAGTGAGCTGACAGCAGCCCCGCCTTGGCTCACATATTTCTAGAGAATCAAAGAAGCCCCACCTGGTCTCTCTCCAGCTTCTCTATCCTAAGCCCTTCCTTGTTTCACTGCCCCAGCTTTAAAGAAGACTCTCAAAACAAACAAACAAAACAGCCCAGCTGGTGTGGCTCAGTGGTTGAGTATCAATCTATGAACCAGGAAATCACATTTCAATTCCATCAGGGTACGTGCCCAGTTTGTGTGCAGGAGGCAGCTGATCAATGATTCTCCTCATCATTGATGTTTCTATCTCTCTCTCTTTCTTCCTCTCTGAAATCAATAAAAATATATTGGGGGGGGGGGGACAAAAAACAAAAACTGTGGTATATCCAGCAATAAAAGGGAACAAAATTTTTGATATACACAACAGTATACAAATCTCCATGGAATTACGATGAATGAAAAAAGGTCAATCTCAAAGATTATATACTATGTGATTACATTTACATGACATTCTTTTTTATTTTTTAATATATTTTATTGATTTTTTACAGAGAGGAAGGGAGAGGGATAGAGAGTTAGAAACATCGACGAGAGAGAAATATCGATCAGCTGCCTCCTGCACACTCCCCACTGGGGATGTGCCCACAACCAAAGTACATGCCCTTGACCAGAATCGAACCTGGGACCCTTGAGTCTGCAGGCCGACGCTCTATCCTCTAAGCCAAACCAGTTAGGGCTACAGGACATTCTTGAAATGAAAACACTTTGGAAATGGAGAACAGGTGGTTGCCGAGCATCAGGAATAGGGGGTAGGGGAAGGAGGTGGGTGTGGCTATAAAAGGACAACATCTTGTAGTGATGGAACTGTTCTGTGTGTTGTTGACTGGTTGTATATGATAGGATAGTTTTGCAAGATATTACATTGGGGGAAACTAGGTAAAGTGTACATGGGTTCTCTCTGTATTATTTCTTTTTTCTCTTTTTTGTCAATCTCCACCAGAGGATATTTTTTCCCCATCAATTTTTAGAGAGAGTAGAAAGGAGGGGGAGAGAAAGAGAGAGAAACAGCAACACGAGAGAAACACATCGATTGGTTGCCTCCCAAATGTGCCCCGACTAGGGCCAGGGATCGAGCCTGCAACCGAGGAGTGTGCCCTTGACTGGAATTGAACCCAAGACCCTTCAGTCCTCAGGCCGATGTTCTAACCACTGAGCAAAACCAACTAGGGCTCTGCATGTGAATCTTCAGAAAAAAATTATTTCAAAATAGCTCTGGCCATTTTTGCTCAGTAGTTAGAGCATTGGCCCAAAGACCAAACGGTTACAGGTTCGATTCCCAGTCAAGGGCATGCACCTGTGTTGCAGTTATCCATCCTGGACCCGGTCAGGGCTCAGGCGGGAGGCAACCAATCGATGCGACTCTTTCACCTCGGTGTTTCTCCCTCTTTCCCCCCCCACCATCCCTTCCTCCCTTCCACTCTCTCTAAAAATCAATAAAAAAATATCCTCAGGTAAGGATTAACAACAAGTAATAATAATAAAATATTTTTTCAAAAAGTGGTGCCTATCTACTAGTAAACTGAACTCCAACTCCTCTGGCCAGGCAGAGCAAGTTGGTTAGAGTCATCCTGTTACGTTAAGGTTGCAGGTTCAATCCCTGGTCAAGACACATACAATACTCAAGCAATGAATGCATAAATAAGTGGAACAACAAACCGATGTTTCTCTTTCTCACGCCTCTCTAAAATCTATAATAATAAAAGGGTAATATGCTAATTAAACCGGATGTCCTTCCGGACAAAGCCACAGCGGGCGGGGGCCAGGGCCAAGGCCCTTGCACGAATTTCGTGCATCAGGCCTCTAGTCAATAAATAAAAATAAACTGAACTCAAACTAAATGTCATCACTGCTCCCCTAGTCTGTTCCTCTTCCAGTAATCCTCATCAAGAACAGGGTACCACTGTCCACCCAGCCACAGCCTCTGGGGCACCGCTTGATTTTTCCCTCAACCTATCTCCTCTCCCTCCCCCCATTTCTATTCCTTCAGCAAATCTGTCTCCTAAATATCACTCAGATTCACTTTCTCTCCAACCCCACAGCTGTCCCTTGGGCCCACACCACCATCAGTTCTCAGCAGGACAACCGCAGTCATCTCCTTCACCTTCCTGCTGCTATTCTGGCCCCCTCAGAGCAGCCGGGGTGAACTTTATAAAACATGTATCACATTGTGTTGCTCCCCTGCTGAAAATCCTTTCTTAGCTCCACTCTGAGTCCAAGATAAAGTTCACAAGCCTCATCTCTAGCTGCTCACCCATGCGAACTTCTGTGAATCCCTAAAAGACCTCTCTCGCCCCAGAGCTTTGCAAATACGGTTCCCACTGCCCAGGTCATCTCTAGATCCCCAACAGTTCTGCTACCCTCCCCCTAGCCCAGCATGCATCACACTGTCCTAAGAACTGATTTTTTCTTTAATTTATTCACCACTCAATACACGAACACATTCTTGCAGTAAAAATTCAAACACAAACACATTCTTGCAGTAAAAATTCAAACACTGATGAATCCCATGGAACCTAAGAGAAAGCAGGCCTCACCCCATCCTATTGGCCCCCCCAGAGAGAACCACCACTGACCCTGGCCCTCCACATCCATCACCATCATAGCAGTGACGCCAGCTGAGGTTATTTTCCTTTACTGTTTGTCTTTTTCGTATGGTAATTCTATAACTGCTCGTTGTATCATTTCTATCTGTTCTCCACTGGACTATGGGACAGGGACTGTCTGGTTCAATGAGTAGATGCGGGGCGGGGGTAGGGGGTGGGGGGTGGGTAGGGATTTACACCCTATATCACGGTGAGAACTCCAATCCTCCAAGAAGTGAAGGCACATGGCTGCGATCTCCGGGGCAGTTGCAGCGCTCAAAGCCTCAGCCACATACCATTAGTCCGGCCTACTTTCAGTCTGGACTCTAATTATGTGTATACTCGTCCTATCACACCCCTCCAAGAACACTTGTGGGTCTGCAACCCCCACCCCCCTCTCCCAACATCAACTCTATGACATGACCCTGAAGTCGCCTAGGCTTCCTCCACGAGTTCCAGTAGGCTCTCAGCGTTTGCTGCCTCCAAAGCCCACAATTCCCTGTGCCTGAGGCCCACTCCCATTTTAGGATCTTGCAGAGCACAGGACCATCAGTCGGTGCCCAGTGTCCGCTGGTGTGGGCCTGGGACACCACGTCCCAGCCAAGCACAACTGTGGCACCCATCCTTTCTTGGTCTTAGTTTGTAAAACTCTGCATCCCCAGACGGTGCATAAAATAGGCGCCTGGTGTTTGCTGGCTTTGTGAGCACCAAGTCCTGGCATTGCACGCAGGAGGCAACTGTCCTTTCCTGATCTGAACTGAGACCTGTCACAGCATGAGGCTCCATACTAGTTCATGGTCAAACGCCTGGCTGGGCAGCTCCGGAGGCCTAGGCCCTCCCGTCCCATAAAAGCTCCCACCCCACGGCCCGCAGGAGGCTGCCGCCCTCTCCCGCGGTTCCAGGCCCGGACGGCCCCACCCTCCCGGCTGTTCCCTCCAGGAGCCCTTCCCGCGGCCGCCGGCAGCAGGTGCCATTCCGGCCCGAGGCCCCCCTCCCCGCCGGGCCAGCCTTCCCCCGGCTGTTCCGGTCCCAGGGCTCCCTCCCAGGGCTTCCTCTGTCCTGCTGTTCCGGTCCCGAGGCCCGCCCGCCACTGAGCCTGCTCTCCACCGCAGTTCGGTGTGGAGGCTCCCACCCGGGCCCCGGCTCCCGCGGCTGTTCCCGCCCGCGCCCCTCCCCCCGGCTGTTCCGGCCCCGGCGCCCTCCGCCCCGCGGCCGCCGCGCGCCCTGGGCCCCGCGCTGCGAGGGCGCGGCGGGAGGGGGCGCAACGCGGAACAGCCGCTTCCCACGACACCGCCGCCGCTCACCCTCCAGGGCCTCGAAGATCGTCTGCGCCATCTTGGAGCCGCCGCCGCCACGGGAACCCAAGCGGGGCCACGCGAGCATTGTGGGAACCGCGGCGGCGGCGGCGAGGTCGGGGCCGCCAGGGGGCGCCCGGGAGCCGCCGCCGAACCCCCAGTCCTGGAACCTGGCCATGGCCCGCGGAAAATCCAGCCTCCCGGGGCGCCCCAGCTCCGCCTCGATGATCCAGTCACCGGAGCATGTGGACCCCTAAACCCGCCTTATTTGGATCCCCCAACTTTGCACACCGTCCCACCGCCGCCACACTAGACCTGACTCCAACTCTGTCGCACACACGTCTCCATGGCATGTGAGACCGCCAGCTCCGCAACACGGACCTTATTCCCACTGCACACGGTATCCCCCACTTTTGCAGCCCCCTCCCCACCTCACCTGGACCACCCAAGGACCCCCAATGAACACAGGACCCCTGCCCCAACTGTGCATCAGAGGCCCATCCCTTGTCCTAGACTTCTCATTCCCCTCCCACAGGAGCCCTATCTCTGCCCAGTGGAAGCCACCGTGGCTGCTACTTCAGCCTCTTCATCTCGGAGATTCACCAATGGCTATCGCCTAACCCCCCTCCCCATTTACACCTTTTGGGATCTCCATTTCCTCTTCACACAGACCTCCATCCCTGCCTCTCAGGGACCCCATTTCTGTCACATAAACCCCCAATACCCGCTTCAGCAACCTCCAGCCCAGCCCCACAGAAAGCCCATTCAGAGCTCACAGGGATCCTCCTGCCCCGTCTTCAGACGCTCACGAGGCCTTACTATACACTGAGTCTTATACAGCAATATCTCCAGGAATACAGTGGTGCTTTCCCATGGAGTTAGGGGTGGGAGGAGCAGACAAGCACGAAATCTTTAAAATTATTTAATTACAAGGTGTGTATTTAATTACAAGGTGTGATAGTGGTTTCAAAGAAGTACACTTGAACGAAAAGAAAGAGTTGGGGTGTGTATGGGGTGGGGGCGGGGGGAGGGAACCAGGGAGATGCCATCAATTGTGATTTCTCTCATGAGCCAAATCCTCCAACTGGGCTACCATAGATTTGTCTTTAAATGTTTTCATTATATTTTAGCCTCATCCAAAGCAATAATAAAAAATCACAATTTTTATTTTCTTACATTTGCTAAATAAATGTATAACTCCTAAAAGTAATATATATACAATGTTATATATATATATATATATAACACATATATATATATATTCAAAACTCCTCTGTACACTACCAGCCCCTGTTCCTGTTAAATTGCCTTACAGACCCTCTGCTTATGTTATGGGCAGAAATGAATATTGGGGACCAGCCATAATTATAAGAAATACTAGAGGCCCGGTGCATGAAATTTGTGCACTTGTGGGGGGGGAGGTCCTTCAGCCCTGCCTGCACCCTCTCGCAGTCAGTGAGCCCCGTGAATGATCGCCCCACAGAGGGAGGCCCCGCCCACCACCACTGGCCAGTGGCCTGGGCCTCCCTCTGCGGGGCGATCATGGGCCAATGGTGCCCCCCCCTCCCGCTCCCCGCCGACCAATCGCATTGCACCCGCCTTGGTGGTGACAGTTGCATTGCACCTGCCTTGGCAGTGACAGTCAGTGCTGGGTTGCCGTGGTGCCCGCGACCCAGGAGGGACCCAGAGGTCAGCAGTTCAGCCTGCTCGCCAGTCCCCGCCCACCCAAGCCTGCTGTATGCACAGCCTGGCATTCGGTTGTCCATTCTGTGGTTTTGGATGTCATGGACCCTGGCTCTTTGTATATTAGGACTAACCATGATGGTTCTGTTCTGATTAGAGAAAGTACATTCTAATGTGGCTGAGAGTTGTACACCCTGGGATATGGGAGCTAACATCAGAATGCAGTCCATCCTCCTTTTCTGAGAACTGCTATAATTATGAAAAGATTTACAACCTCGTGGTTGAAATCTAGTTCCGGAGGCACCCACTCTTTATAACCTCCAGCCCCTATTGCCTGTAATCTGGTCTGGAATCCAGAGGTGCCCGCCGGTTGCAAACGCCCCCAACCTCCCCACCCACCCACCCAGCCTGCATGACTTGTACTTTCCCATGCCTATAATTCCTACTTCCCCATGTAACCTTTGTCCTTCTACCCAATATAAGCAGCTGGCTTATGGAAGGTTGCAGAGCAGATTTTTGTGGATGACCTTCTGCTCTCCCATACTGCCAGCAGTATTGGAATAAATGCTCATATATGATTCAACTCTGTCTCTGTTTAATTGGCTGAACAGCCTGGACCCCTTGGTTGTCCAGTTACACTTACACATGCCTCGAGGCTTATTTCTACCAGTAAACTCTCCATCCTGTCCTGAACACTACCCCTGTGCCCCATACCACTACCTCCTTCCCCTTCTAGTCTCCCCCTTTGCACAGTGAGCCCTGTGCCTCACAGAGAACCCACCCTCCTACCAGACTCCATGCCCCACTTTCTTTCCTGGGAACCTTGGAGAACTAGGCCCCACCTCAAGCCCTAAACCCCCCCTTCTCACTGCCTCTCTGGCAGGAATAAGGCCAGTGTTCCTTCCTTCCTATCTTTCCTTGAACATCCCCAGATCCAATGGCCTCAGATTCTCCTTATCTCTCCTCTGCAAGAATTTCTCAATATAACTGTTCTTTTTAAAAACATTATTCAATATATTAGTACAGTCATATTAATTTAATTAATTAAAAATCTTTACTGGGTGCCTATTGTATGCTAGGAGGGACAAAACCATGAACAAGAAGATAAAAATCTTTGCCTTCATGGAGTCATAGTTCAGCAGGCAAGATGGGCTGTAAATAAAGGGAAAAAAAAGAAAAGTTACATGACTTCAAATAATTTTTTGTGGGGGAGGTGAGCCTCCTTTAGAAAGGGTGGTTAGGGATGGCTTTTTTGAGGAGGTGGACCAGAGAAATGAGATGAGTCAGATGGAGAAAAGGGAACAGAGAGGCCTCTTGGGCAAGTGCAAAGGCCCTAAGGTCAAAATGAAAGCAGTCCAAGGACTGTGAAAGGAGTAATAGGGTAACAAGTGAGGTATGGGTACAGGGGGATGAGGAAGGAGAGATGAACAGGGCCATTGGGAGGCACTGGACAGCAAACAATTCTACCAACCCAAGCCTTGGCAGCTCTCCACATATTTTTATATATCCAGGTGCATATACAAGTATTTGATTTATATCTGCTCTTCGGGCCTTCGTACTTGCTGTTCTCTCTTGTCAAAATGTCATCTTGGAACAACAGAAGCTTGTCTTCTTGCCTCCTCTAAGAAGCTCTCCCTGGTTTCCCTGGATGAGATCCCATCCCTCCCTAGCTGTTCGAGTTTCTTGGTACTACCCCTGTCATGTGATAATCTTTAGCCCTTGGAAGTTTGTATTTTCTCTACCCCCTCAATAGGGGGCCCTCTTAGCAGAGGAGGTCCTTCATCCATTCTGGTTGGAACTCAGGTCCTGGCACAGAGGTAACCTGGGAAATATGCTTGTTGACTGACTACCTGGACTGATGGAACAACCGAATGAGCTTACAGGGAGGTTCTCCAAGCAGGCTTCCCCTGATTCAAACTCTTGACTCCTTACCTCCATCTCTTCCTCTACCAAAATTTATCAGTTCCATGTCCCATTCCCTCAGGGCGAGCTGGTTGGCACTGAACCTAATCCAATAACAGTTTAGAGACTCTTAGAGTAAATAATGTAGAAATTACAGGCAGAGAGCCAAATAGGGAGGAGGGAACATTTAAGAAACTTCCAGTGTCCCCCTCCACAATGAGTGCTCCAGCCACCCCAAAAATGATAACTTCCCTGTGGGGACGGGAGAAGTCATGAGCAGCTTAAACCAGACTCCAGTTGCAAGGGAAAGAAAGGACATACAAAATAAAGCTTGTCCCTGACATCTTGTTAGATTTGTTGGTATTGGTAGGAGACAGCAAGGCGTAATGGTTATTATGGGCTGACTAGTGTCCCCCAGAATTCATATGTTGACATCCTATATGTTGATATTCTAGTACCTCAGAAGTGACCATATTTGGTGATAGGACCTTTAAAGAGACAATTAATATTAAATGAGGTCATACAGGTGGGCCCTAATCCAATGACTGCTGTCCTTATAAAAAGAGATTTGACAAAGTCGACTGAGGAGTAATCATGTGAGGACATGGTGAGAAGCTAGCCATCTGAAAGTGAAGGAGAGAGGCCTCAAAAGAAACCAAACCTGCCTCGCCAGCATGGCTCAGTGGTTGAGCATTGACCTAAGAACCAGGAGGTCATGGTTCAATTCCCAGTCAGGGCACGTGCTCGGGTTGCTGGCTTGATCCCTGGTATGGGGCATGCACGAGGCAGCCAATCAATGATTCTCTCTCATCATTGATGTTTCTATCTCTCTCTCTCTCCCCCTTCCTCTGTGACATCAATAAAAAAATATTTTTTAAAAAAGAAGCTAAACCTGTAAACACCCTGATCTTAGACTTTCCTTCAACTGTTCTCAGCATCAAGGCAAACTTATCTGAACTCACTTGGAGCTTATAGTGTGGGGTATGCAGTAGGTTCTTATCACATAAAACTTTAGGGTGAAATACTTTGGGGGGTCTCAGCTTAATGTGAAGAGGAGGTTCTCCCCACCGTGGGCAGGCCCTGGACTTTCACTTCTGTCCCTCTTGCTCTATGTAGCTAATGAACTGAAACTCACAGGTTCAATATTGGCAAATGCCCTCATATCATAAGTAGTTTTGGTCCTCCAATAATCCAATATTTCTGTTAACTGGTTTTCAGTTTCCAACCTATAATTTACCTAGGCATTCCCCAGGCTTTAATCATTTCAGTGTTTTTCAGAGGATATTTTAATATTTTATTTAATACTAGAGGCCCAGTGCACGAAATTCATGCACTGGAGGGGGGGTTGTCCCTCAGCCTGGCCTGTGCCCTCTCACAGATCGGGAGCCCCTCCATCGATAGCCCCAAAGAGGTAGGCCCCACCCAACTGCTGCAGTGCTGCCACGGGGTAGCCTGGGCCTCCCTCTTTGGGGCAATTGATCTGATCATGCCCCTGCAGAGGGAGGCCCCGCCCACTCACTGCAGCCTGCTGGTCGGTGGCCTGGGCTTCCCTCTTTGGGGCAATCGTGGAGCCCCCTGAATGATCAATCACCCTGCCAGCTGGTGGCCTGGGCCTCCCTCTGCAGGGCGATCATGGGGCAATGGCTGGGCCCCAACCAATCACATCACACCCACCTTGGCTGGCCTGGTGCCAGTGGGTGTCATAGCGTGGTCATCGGGAAAGTCGACTGGAAGGTCATTCTGCTGTCTGGTCTAATTAACATATTACACTTTTATTATTATAGATTACCACTATTTTCAGAGGAAGGATTACCTGAATTAACCAATCTACCATACTGAAAAAAGAGAAAGGAAGGAAAAAAAGGAAGAAATTCCAGTTTCAGTGATAAAATAGGCCCAGCATAATTTCTCCTTCACTGACCTCTGACATCCTTCCATGACACTGATCTAGTGTACATGACCCAAGTACTACTACTCAGTGCATACCTGTTTATCCAATGACAACTCCACAGAGTAGCATCATACATAGATGTCACTTATCAATGCTCTGGGAGGTGACAACCCAAACTACATTGTCTCAACAAGCATATATTGGGCACCTACCATGTCCTAATTGCTGGGGTTGCAGCAGAAAACAAGATAAAAGAGTGAAACGTTTTATGAAGAAAATAAAAAGAGAATAATGAGTCAGAGAGTGGGTAGTGCTATTTTAGATGGGATATCTAGGAAGGCCTCTCTGAGGAGGTGGCATTTGAGCTGAAACCTGAAGGTTGAGAAAGAGCCAGCCATGGGAAAAACTGGAAGTGTTGCATAGCAGGCAGGGAGATAGCAACTGCAAGGCACTGGGCCTGGAACGTTATGGGAATGCTCAAGAAACAGCAAGGAAGCCAGTTTGGCTGGAGAGGAACGAATGAGGAGGCAAGTGACACGGCATGAGTTTAGATAGGGAAACAGCGGCCAGCTTATACAGAATCTTGTCTTTTGGGCCCTGGGAAGTGTTAGGTCCAGGAGGAAAAGAGCCAGGCCAAGAGACGTTGTGAGAGTTTAAGAAACTTTATTACAGTCCCTTACAGCGGGCTGAGACCAGTGTGTCGAATAGATTCTCTTATATAGGGTAGAAGTAAGCAATGTAAGGTCAGGATGTGGGTGCACCAGTCGGTCAAACGAAGGGGAGGGCATGAGTCAGTCAAGGCAGGCCAGGGAGGAGAGTGCACAGGTCAGTCAGGCGGAGAGGAGTTCTTACCTTGCTTCTGCAGGTGCCGGCCGTCTGCCCCAAGCTAGGGGAAAAGGCTTATAACAATACATATTTCAGAAAACATGTCTAAGCAGGAGAGATTAGGGGTAGTTCACCCTAACAGGAAGGAGTTCGGGTTTTAAAAACAGATGGAAAACATTGACGGTGCCAAGTGATTCATGCTCAGAAGAGATCGCTAGGATCACTGTTACTCAATTAAAACTGTCATGTTGTGTAAAGCTGGCTCCTCCCGGTGTCACCATTCCAACTTTCGGGAGGGCGGCCCCTCTTTCGAAACTTTGGAAACTTAACAGGTGACACACCTCCTTCCAAACGCACAGGAACGTGCTTTCTGATTGGACAAACCCAGGAGCGTTTCTAACATTCCTTAGGTCGAGTCGGGCGGAGCCCACTGTGATTGGTTACAAGCCCTCCTTTCCTTCCAATCAGACTTCTCTTCGGGAGAGTGCGTGAGCCTTGTGAGGTGCGTGTGCCCTATGATTGGGTCTTCATATCTGAGTGACAGAAGACACAGCCTATGGTCGTAAAGATGCGGAGGCGCGGCTCCGAGCTGCGGGTAGGTGAGGGCTGTGCCCCCGGAACCCGGGGCTGTCAGTTCACCGCGGACTCCGCGTTCCACCCCGGCGTGATACCCTCGCTATGGCCGCCCCGCCGCAGCTGCGAGGTCTGCTCCTGGCTGTGAACGCCCTGTTGCGCAAGCGTCGCTACCACACTGCGTTGGCCGTGCTTAAAGGCTTCCGGAACGGAGCCGTGTGAGTGGGCCGTAGGTCCGGCGGGGGCTCGGGGACCGGCCTGGCTCGGGTCAGCGGCGCGGGTTCCCGGCCTGGCGCCGCTGCTCTGTGTGCCCTTGAACAGCCGTAGTGTGTCCGAAGGTCTCGGTGTCCGTGTCCACCGTCTGCTGTGGGCGCTGGATTTTGGGTCCCGCGCGTCTTCTGAGCCGGAGGTCCCACTGTGCTTTTCCGGGTCCTTGTGCTTTGCAGCCTGGTCCTCTTGCCTTGACCACCTCCCATGCCAGTCTCTGTATTCCCTGCTTTAAGTCTAGTTTCTCCCTTTCCCTCCTCCTCCGCTGTGTGCCCTTGGGCCTCTCTGGCTTCAGTGGCCTCATCTGCACAAAGGGCAGCTGGCCTCTAGCAGACCTCTGCCTATGCTCCCGCTACCCCGCCTCCCGCATTAACCTGGCCTTGGGCTCACACCCCCTTTCTCACTCCCCATCTGTATAACTCTGGCGCCAAATCCCCATCTAGCACAGGGACTTCAGGGTCATAAGCCTCAGGGGTGACAGCAAATGTTTTTAAAAGTTGCAAATACAGTACTTGTTGGGCAGATTGATTCTACCCTGGCTATCAGACCTGCAGAAGAGGTCTTGGGATAATAATTTCCACTGCCTGGTTCTTGGAGGGGAGCACGACCTCCTTCAAACCTCGTGCATAACAGCTATCATTTATTGAGAGCCTATTGTGCTAGAACTGGGAACGCAGCAGAGAACAAACTGAACAGAGATCTCTATCCTCTTGGAGTGGCAGCCTGGCCTGGTGATAAGGATGTGGACTGCCTCAGTTTGAATCCTGGTGCCACCTATCTGTGTGATCTTGAGCAAGTTATTTAGCCTCTGTACGCCTCAATTTCTATAAAATAGGGATGATAATAGGACTTACACTGTCAGAGAATTGAGTCAATATGTATGTAATGCTTAGCACAATGCCTTATATATATGTATTACTGTTGGCTGCTGTTATTGTTATATTCACATGGATTCTGCCTGGCTCACTTTCCTCATCTTTTTCAGGCCTCTGTTTGTGTCACCTCCTCAGTGAGGCCATCCCTGAACTCCCCACCTGCTTCCCTACTTAATTTTTCTCCATAGTACTTGTCACCATCTAACACTAAGTAGTTCACTCATGTATCCTGTTGTTGTTGTTTTTTCTCCTTAATATTTTTTATTGATTTCAGAGAAGAAGGGAGAGGGAGAGAGAGATAGAAACATCAATGATGAGAGAGAATCATTGATCGGCTGCCTCCTGCACGCCTCACACTGGGGATCGAGCCCACAACCCAGGCATGTACCCTGACTGGGAATTGAATTGTGACCCCCTGTTTCTAGGTCGCTGCTCAACCACTGAGCCATGCCAGCTGGGCATGTGTCCTGTTTTTATACTCTGTCTCTCATTAGAAAGTAAGCTTCATGGGACAGACATTTTTATCTACTTTGTTCTTGGTTATATTCTTAGTACCTGGTAAATAGTAGGTACTTTCAAATATTTATTGAATGAATGAGTAAGTGTGCAAGGTAGGAATTGTCATTGTCCCCATTTTCCAGATGAGAAGACTGTGGCTCAGAGAAGTGAATTCATTGCTCTTGATTATGTCACTTTGTCAGGTTCCAAGCCAGGATTTAAACCCCAGGATGCCCAGGCTCTTGACTTCCACGGGCACCCAGAGTTTCAGGTAGAAGTCGATTCCTGCTGAGCTGTGCCTTGGTGTGACGAGGGTGGAATGGACCCTGAGATAACATCAGTTTCCCTTTGGCAAGGTATCCTTAGGACAAAAAAGAGTTAATAGGAGTCACACAAGCCCTGGTGCCAGCAGGCATTGCCCAGTGCTGGCTTTGTACACCTGTTCCCACTCAACTCCTCCTGTGATCTCAGGAACCTTCCCAGCCAGGGAAGGCACTTGCTAAGGTCAAGCCCTTGGGCTCAAATTCCAGTTCCTTTATTTCAAAGCTGGGTGCCCTTCATCTCTTCTGGCCTCAGTTTCCTCCCCTGGAAAATGGAAACAAATTCACCTATTCAGGGGTTTTCTAGGCAGTGATCCCATTACACTGGTTAGTGCTAAGACACCATGCCCATCCAGAAGGACCTGGAGTCCAACGGGCAGACTGATCTTTAAACTTTCATGGCAATGCCAGGTGATTGGAGTGCTGTACAGAAGAGGTGATGCTGGTATTTTGAAGGCTGAGTTGGACTTTGCCAGGGGGAGAAGGGCACCCTGGGTAGAAGGGATGGTTTGAACAGATGCCTGGAAGTGGGAAAGAGTGTGCTACTTGTGAAGAAAGGCCATCCATTTAGGGAGACAGTCCTGGATGACTGAGACATGTGAACTTTGTAAAATTTAATTCATTTTCATGTCACACTCCTAAATATATCAGGGTGCATCTCTACAAATAAGAGCGTTTTTTTTTTATATGGCTGAATTATCATGATTGCATTTAGTAAGTTAATATTAATCCTATAATATAGACCACTGTCCAGTCAATAGTCAAGTTGTTTCGGTTGTCCCCCAAATATTCTCCTGCCTTGATCCAGACCAGGATCCTCCAGGACATCACATTACACCTCTGTCATTTTATGTCCTTTAAGTCCTTTTAAATCGAGGGCACCCCTCTTTTCAGGACACAGAGTAATCCTGTGTGAAAGGTTTGCGACGCAGGAAACAAGACACAGAGTCCAGGCCATGGAAAAGGGGGGAGGTTTTAATCTTGCGCTCCCGGGCGAAACTCACCGGTCCGAGAGTGGGCCAGGGGAGTTCGCGCCAAAACAGGGGCTTAGGTACTTCCTTTATACAGCCGTTTGGTGAGGGGAGGGTGGAGAGCATGAGAGATGTGGAATTCCTGCCTCGGGCAGGGGTTTGGGAAGGCTAGCAAGGTTCTGGGAAGGGGCCAGTTATCTGCCAGTTATCTTCGTCACCATCTACCTTGCGGGTGCTTGCATGGCTGTGGTCTTTCCCCCATGCCTCGGCCTAACACAGTCCATATAAGGTGCTCAGGAATGTCCGGCTGCAGGTGGAGTTTACGTCATACTCTGTCCATCAGTTGGGGGAAGGGAGGATCTATCATTCCAGGCTTTTGCTAATATTAAAAAAAATTGAGAGACCGGGCAGGGTCAGGGTATGAAGGTCCGTCTTCCATAGCTACTTCCTGCTGAGAGGGGGCGTCGTTAGGGGCGTCTACCCGGGGTCTCAAGGATTCTGGTGTTAGGTTCTGAATTCAGTGCCAGATAGATCTCTCCCACCTTCTGGTTGGCGAACACCTGTATTCTGTTCTGCAAAAGACTAGAAAACAGCGCATGAGAAAGGGGGCTAAAGAGCAAAATTAAAGGAATAGACACCAGTTGGCCTAATGATGGGAGGCTGGACGAGGAGTGCAGCAGCATAATTTATCCAAGAGACTGGTTGGTGAAGTCTTGAGAGCGATCCTGTTGAGTCACTTGGGAGGTAGAAGCTGGTCCTGAGGCTGCCACAGCGTCACTTGTCTGGTTTTGCTGCTTTTCTGGGCCTGGAGCTAAAAGACAACTGAGACCTAGATGTTACTTTTAGGGGGGAAAAGAGTAGGGTTTCAGTTGCCTCACTAGTGATATGAAAGGGGAGAATAGGTTACCCTGGGGGTGAGGTTCTTGCTTTCCCAGTTTTGCCCCTTGTTGGGCATCCACAGACAGGGTTTCAAAGTATGGGTAGAGCAGTAGTTAAGCTCCCTGTGGCAGTTCCAACTCCTGCTGTGATGCTGAGGGTTAAGAGGAGAGGGATGATCTGGACTGCCCTTTTGTGTCAGATATGATGGGTTACAGGGACAGGTAAAGACTGATTATTGGGGGCTAAATCTACATTGGGTGAGAGACAGATGAGAGTACAGGTTCCTGTCCAGCTGATAGGGAGACAGATGTATGTGTTTTCCCCACAGGGGAAGAAAAATCCCTGATCATGGAGACAAGTTGAAAGGTGTAAGGAGAAGAGGTGGGCTAAAGGGTATGAGATTCCTTTTTCTAGTTCCGCACTCCAAGCTGAGAGGGTAGTCACCATGGCGCTACCAATAAGGGGTGACAGATGAGTGGTTGAGATTGTATTGCAGTGAAAGTGGGAGGGAAAGGGAAGGAAAGGAGTAGTGAGAGCCAGGGACCTGGATGGTTGGATAAGAGGTTAGACACTGAATATTCTGCTTTAGCTTAAGAAGTATCCAGCAACCTTGTCCTGCCAGGCTTGGAGACTGAACCCTCACTTTCTTGCTCAGAGTAACTTCTTTCTTTCTTTTTATTTTTCTTTCTCTTCTCCATCTCATCACATGCACAACCTTCACAAAAACCTTCACAATTTCAAATTAGCCTTCAAACCTTCTTTCTATGTCCTTCAAAAATGCATAACCATGCCTCAGACCTTCTATTCAGTATTTCTAAAAGGCGATGGGGGAGGGAGCAGGCTCCGCAGCCAGTTCCCAGGCTAGCCAGGCCTCTAGCTGCTTCAGTCCCAAATGGCCACATTCTTCCTAGAGATAATGATCATAGAGGAGATAAGGCGTTTACAGTCCAAGGAATGGCTTGGCCTTTTGGGGTAAGAGAGTGAAACTGAGGTAGGTGACTGTGGTTTGGGACAACTGGGTTTTAAGAGGGGATGCATGGTAGCCCTGGCTGGGCACCAAGGTAGAATGGGAAAAGAGTGAATGGGGGAATTTAGTAAGATGCCGTGTAGACATGAGGTGGCTAATGGCTGTGAGACTAATCCGTCAACCCCATAATAGAGACTGAGGAGGGGACAAGGGTCCCAGCGAATTCAGAGAGGGCAGAATAAGTGGCCCTAGTGTCAATTATAAAGGAGATCGGCTTACCTGCCACCACAGTCATTACTCGAGGCTCTGTCCTGGTGATGTAAGTCTGTGGGGCCCTGTCAGGGCCTGGCAGCTTCTTCAGTGGCCAGTCCCAGGGGGTCTGGGAGCTCCAAACCGGATCCAGAGGGTGGCCTGCTGGACTGGCTGAGGCCAGACCGGAGGAGCCAGACTACAGTCTGATTTCCAGTGGCCTTCCCTTCCGCACCTTGGGCAGGGCCCAGGCGGGGGTCTCGGGTTTGAGCAGGACTTGGCTCAGTGTCCTTCCTTGCTGCATTTGAAGGAGGGCCCAGAGGAGGCTTAGCCCTGACTTACCCGCGGTTGGAGGACCGGCACTCCGTTTGGGGTTCGTGAGAGTGGTGGCTAGGAGCTGGAAGGCCTCCTAATGGGCCTCCGCCTTGGCCTGATCTCGTCTTTGATTTTGGATTTGGGTCTCCTTGTCTCTATTATTAAAGACCTTGAAGGTTAGGTTAACGAGGTCTTTTTGAGGGGTTTGTGGACCTGCAGTTGCAGTGTATGTCGGGGAGTACAGGTGGTCAGGTCAATGGAAAAAGAAACCTGAGATGCCTCTCAATCTGTGAGGCTGGACATAGAGAATGGGACCTGGACTCAAAAAGTGTGCCCTCAGTTCCTGCTGCCTCCCTCAGGGGTAGCTGCAGGTTGGGTGGAGGCAGCAGGAAGGAGTGTGGCTGGGTTCAGGGCTGGGGACTGAGTTAGGGAGATGTAAGGACTCTCCAGGAGCAGGAGATGGAGTTCCTGCATGGGAGAGGGGACAAGGAGAGATAAGGACCGGTGTGACAGAAGATCTTGGAGAAGACCTGTAGGGGTTGCTGGAGGCAAATCTTCTGGGCCTCCGTGGTGAGAGCAGCAGCTGCAGCCAGAGCCCGGAGGCAGGGCTGCCATTCCTGAATTGTGGGATCAAGCTGTATGGTCAGGTAGGCTGCGGGGTGAAGGCTGGAAGAATCCTACCAGTGGAGGCCAGCTGTATGCCTCTGAGACATGTCCAGGGAGGGGCTGCAGAGAAGGAGATCATCTCCATACTGGAGGAAAGTGCTGGGTTCTAATGAGCATTGTCGGAGGGCTCTGTTAGGCCTGGCCAAACAGATGAGGGCTGTCTCTGAGCCCCTGGGGCAAGACCGTCCAGGTGAGTGGGTCCTTTTAAAATCCTTGTCAACAGTTAACTTTAAAACTTCTTGGAACAGGCCTCTAACTGCTTGAATTCAGAACTGAGTTTCTGATAAGCCTGTGTCAGCAAGAAAGTTGTTCTCTAGGGAGGGAGGAGCGAGGTGAGAAGGCGCTGAGGCCAGAGCATGTTTGCCATCAATACCCATGACCGAAATCGTGGAAGGGGCAATGGCCTGGAAAAGGAGGGCAAGGACAGAGCCGTAGCCCCCGTATGATCAGGAAGGAGATCTGCTTACCCGCTACCTTGAGCGTTTACCTGGGGGCCCGGCGAGGGTGATGGGTCGTCGAGTCCTGCCATCTTCAGCCTTCAGCCAGTTCCATCATGGCCAGCGGCGGGTCATGACCTGGAAGGACAGCCCCTCTACGTTGAGACGCAGAGGGCCCGTCACTTTTCCAGGGGCAGTCACTTTTCCAGTGGCCGCTTTGACCGCACGCCGGGCAGGGCTGGGTTGGAGCCCAGGGTTGGGGGCACTGTGGCCTTTGTTTCTGCACTGGAAGCATTCTCTCGTTGCACCCCCACCACGCACAGTCCCTCATGGACCATGTGTGGCTGCCGCTGGCCCCAAAGGTAGCAAGGTTTGGGTTTGCAGACTCATCTCCTGTTGAAGGTGGGCGTACTCTGCCTGCTCCTCACCGGCATTGAAAACCTTAAATGCCATATTCACCAGATCCCGGACAGGGGTCTGAGGGCCACCTGCCTTTTTTTAACTTTTTTCGGATATCTGGGGCTGACTAGGAAATGAAGTGAGTGGCTAGAACTGTTGTTCTGGCCGGGGACCCAGGGTCTAGGCGAGTATATAAGGTCAGAGCCTCAGTCAGCCTGTTAAGGAAGACTGCGGGGTTCTCATCTGGTCCCTGAGTAACTTCCCTCAGCTTGTCAAAGTTAACTACCTGTGGGAGACGGCCTGTAGGCCGGCTGTTAGGCATTGGAGCATCTGGTCGCGATGTCGGTGCCCCTCTCGCCCTTCCGGGGTATCTAGTGGGTACACCCAGCCTGGTTCCTGATGAGGAACGGCCTGGGGAGGTCGGGGAGTGAGGATGGGGGAAGGGAGGGAGCGGACGGCAGGGCAGAAGGAGGCAGGGCGGAAGGAGCCCTGTTGCAGGGAGGCCGGGCGAGTCGGAGGGGAGGAGGAGGAGGAGGAGGAGGCGGGGCCGCGGACCCGGGGGCTCGGGGGTCCGAGCCCGGTCGCTGTCCGGGAGGTCCTGTGCCTGAGTCAGCGGCACTGCCCGCCCTCCCCACGTCTGCTCCCTTGCCGCCTCCGCTCCCCCACCCCGGAGCACGGGAGCCAGCTGTTCGGAGCGGCTTGCGGGATGGCGGGCGGGCGGCTCTCCTGCTGTGCGGCGGCGATGGTTGCGGCCGCGGGGAAGAAAGCGCAGCGGCGGCCGCGGGAGGGAGCGGCACGGTCGCGGTGGTGTTGCCCACGGCCACGGAAACCGCGGGTGGGCAGGTGAGGTGCTGCCGAGAAAGCACCTGCCACGGGGAAGAAAGGGAGCCGTGGCGAAGAAGGAGGAAGAGGAGGGGGCCGAAAGCGTTCAGCGGGAGGAGGAGGGGTGGAAGTGAGAGAGCAGCTGGATCCAAAGAGTCAGAGAATAGAAGGAGCAGAGGACAGAGTCAGAGAGAACAGAGGAGCAGAGGGAGGGACGGGAGCGCAGATTGAAAAAGGCCTGGACACATGGAACCTCCAGCCCCTTCCCAGCTCGTTGGCAGAAGTTGTTAAGGTCGGTCAGGATGTTAAAATCAAAAGTCCCATGTTCAGGCCACTGTGACCTGTTGTCCAATTCATACTGAGGCCATGCCACGGTACAGAAGCAAACGAGGCGTTTAGGACGCAGATCCCGGGACAGGCCCAGCTTAGCCAGATTGGTGAGCAGGCACCCAGCGGCGCCTGCGAGTCAGTTTTGGATTTCTGGTTGCCCATTTTGAAACCTAGGGTCAGTAGCGAGGCCCAAGGATCAGCGTCCCAATCCTTGAGCCAAGGCTACGGACGGAATCCGAGGGATGGTGGGAGACGTCTCTCGCCGACCCCCTGGGATCAGAGTGAGGCCAAAAGGCCGGAGACCGAGGTGGAGTAGGAACGTCTTCACTACCCCCCAGGGTCAGAACCTTTCCTGGAAAGGTCCGGAGGGCTACGCCCGGAAAGCAATCTCTGACGCGGACCGCGGTTTACGGACAGAGACGCCGACGGAGGACCCTAGGAGTCAATAGGGACTGGGACTCACCAACTGACGCTGCCGAGCTGGAAAGAAGCCTGAGGGTTCCGCGGAAACAAGTGGGGAGGGGTACCCCAAATGGGATACACACTCAATCCCCACCCAGGTTTCGGCACCAGATGAAAGGTTTGCGACGCAGGAAACAAGACACAGAGTCCAGGCCATGGAAAAGGGGGGAGGTTTTAATCTTGCGCTCCCGGGCGAAACTCACCGGTCCGAGAGTGGGCCAGGGGAGTTCGCGCCAAAACAGGGGCTTAGGTACTTCCTTTATACAGCCGTTTGGTGAGGGGAGGGTGGAGAGCATGAGAGATGTGGAATTCCTGCCTCGGGCAGGGGTTTGGGAAGGCTACCAAGGTTCTGGGAAGGGGCCAGTTATCTGCCAGTTATCTTCGTCACCATCTACCTTGCGGGTGCTTGCATGGCTGTGGTCTTTCCCCCATGCCTCGGCCTAACACAGTCCATATAAGGTGCTCAGGAATGTCCGGCTGCAGGTGGAGTTTACGTCATACTCTGTCCATCAGTTGGGGGAAGGGAGGATCTATCACTGTGAACAGTAGTAACCAGCTCACCCTGATTTGAAGACCTTGGGAAGGGGGCTTGGCAGACTTAGGGAGTTGGGGGAACTGTTCTGCTTGTGTCTGGGGCATAAGGAAGGGTCCTTTTAGCCCTGGTCACCTGGAGGCGGCTGAAGGCTTCTTTGTTCAGGAGAGAAAGAGATCGCTGTGGATGAGGCGGGACAGAGAGCTTTCTGGGGCCAGGATGGGTGTCCTGCCCACTGCAAGGCAGGGGAGAAGATAAGCTTTAACTTATTAACATTTTTATTTTGTTAGTTTATTTTTTTTAATTACATAACATTCAGAAAAGCCATAAAAAGTTAAATGCTAGAAAGTTCTGCCCACCGTATCCTTCTGTCACATAGTCCCCCTCCCTGTCGGTGGCCTCTGTGTGCAGTCCCATGTCTCCCTTCATAAATATTGTCTACATAGACAAATCCATACATTCTCCTCCCATACCTTTTTAAACAAGTTTTATTTTGAAATACTCTTAGATTTATAGAAGAACTAGTGGCCCGGTGCACGAAATTCATGCACATTAAAAGGGGGACCCAAAGTCAAGTCCCTGCCCACCCACATGTGCCTCAAAATCATGTGAGACCCAGACCCGGCCACCCCCCTCCACATTGGGCTAGATCCAGACCCAGCCAGTCCCACCCTTGT
Source organism: Eptesicus fuscus (assembly GCF_027574615.1). Classification (NCBI taxonomy): domain Eukaryota; kingdom Metazoa; phylum Chordata; class Mammalia; order Chiroptera; family Vespertilionidae; genus Eptesicus; species Eptesicus fuscus. Next base: position 34,057,666 of record NC_072484.1, on the reverse strand, counting down.
CAAGCCCCGCCAGGCAGGGGGCATAGCCTCAGGTCCCCTGGCCCGGCACCAGGACGGGGGGCGTGGCCTGAGGTCCCCCAGATGGGGCGGGGGGCGTGCCTTGAGGTCCCCCGTCAAGCCCTGCCAGGTGGGTAACATGGCCTGAGATCCCCTGTCAAGCCCCACTGGGTGGGGGGCATGGCCTGAGGCCCCCCGTCAAGCCCTGCCAGGCGGGGGATATAGCCTGAGTTCCCCCGACCCAGCACTAGGGGTGTACCTTGAGGTCCCCCATCAAGCCCCGCTGGGTGGGGAGCATGGCCTGAGGTCCCCTGTCAAGCCCTGCCAGGTGGGATCGCGGCATGAGGTCCTCTGTCAAGCCCCATAGTGGAGGGGGCGGGCGTAGCCTCAAGTCCCTGCTGATTGCTCGTTAAGGCTACTTAAGGGAACTTGGCCTCAGCTGTGGTTGCAGCCATCTTTGTGATGGAGTGATGGTCAATTAGCATATTCCCTCTTTATTAGATAAGATTTTCTTGTTTTACACAATTTTACATGTTACACACCTTGCTCTGGTAAAACCCTGCAGTGCACATAAAGTCACCTCATTCTTTTTTTAATGTTTTTTTTTTTAAATTTATTTCATAGAAGAAGGGAGAGGGAGAGGGAGAGAGAGAGGGAGAGGGAGAGGGAGAGGGAGATACAAACATCAATGATGAGAATCATCTGTCAGCTGCCTCCTGCATGCCCCCTACTGGAGATCAGGCCCGCAACCCGGGCATGTGCCCTGACCGGGAATCAAACTGTGACTTGGTTCATGGGTTGACGATCAACCACTGAGCCACACCTGCTGGGCAAGCTGCCTCATTCTTTTACTGCTGTTCAGTATTCTACTGAATGGATAGACCATTATTAATTTATCCAATAACACCCCCTGCAGATAGACCCCAGTTTGCTTCCAGTCTTTGGCTATTTCAAACAAGCCTATAGTGAACATTCACAGATACTCATGTGACAACAATATATGGCTCATGACCATTGGTTCAAGGAGAATGCTATGGATTTTTACAGCTTGTAGCCTGGTCAGATCAGGGCCTGGCGGTTGGAGAACTTGGTGAGGGAAAGGCGAGTCCAATAAAGGAGAACAAGAAAGAAAGAGATATTAACATTTGTTGAACTAGGAACTTGCACATGTGCTATGTCCTTACCTGCCAGAAGCAACTCTGAAATGGAGAATACTTTTTACTGATGAGAATACGGCGGCTTAGAGAGGTTAAGTCATTTATCCAAGTTTATACAGCAAAACGTGGCAGGACTTTGACACCAAGTACTATTTCCTCTCTATGACCCACTTTGAACCTAGACCTAACTCAAAAACTAGCATTATTTTCCTTCCTAAAATGATGCTAGGATTAGGGAGAGAGAGAGGGAGGCAAGGGGATCAAAGAAATAGCCCAGCCTGGCTGGCATGGCTCAGTGGTTGAGTGTCAACCTGTGAACCAGTTGTGGGTTCGATTCCTGGTCAGGGCACATGCCTGGGTTTTGGGCTAGATCCCCAGTGGGGGGCGTGCAGGAGGCAGCCAATCGTGATTCTCTCTCATCATTAATGTTTCCATCTCTCTCTCTGAAATCAATATATATATATATATATAAATAGCCCAGAAAAAACATTAATACAGTGATGCTGTAGTAACTGTTTTCTTTTGTTTTTACAGCTATGGAGCCAAAATCCGGGCCCCTCACGCATTGGTCATGACCTTTCTCTTCCGGAGTGGCAGGTACCCAGCCTCATCTGCACACCCTTTAAACTGGGAGAAAATGTAGTCAGGCCTCAGTGCCAGGGCTGTTGCAGTAGCTTCCTAGCTGGGTCTAGCCTGTCCCTACACCCACCTCCTAAAGTACAACTCTGATTCTACTGTCCCTGCTAGAAAACTCCCCTGGATCCCACCCCCTTCAAAGAAACCCAACTTCCAGGTGTGGCCTTTAGACCGTCTGCAGTTTGGCCTCAGCTGCATCCCACCCTGTTCTCCCATGTTCACCCTGGGGTGTCTTTGGCACACAGGACTTGCTGTCATCCCATGCACAGGCCACATGTGCTCCTATCCATACATTTGCTCATGCAGTACCCCCCTGCCAGGAGCTCCCTTTCCTCTTCTACCCCACCTTTATTTCCTTCTTAGCAACCCAGTTCTCTGAGGATCACGTTCTCAGAAAACTGTCCATGACCTCCCTCTGCTCAAACTTCTTGGTCTTCCTCTGATATCTCAAGTCTTCCCTCAAGGCATTTCTCAGAAAACAGTTTGTGATCTAGTTTTTAATGTATGTAGTCTCACCTGGACCTTATAAGAATCATACATGGACAGACTTCTGGTCAAATTCAGCTTCAACATTTTCTCTTTTTGTATTTTTACTTTTTAAAAAATATATATATATTTTATTGATTTTTTTACAGGGAGGAAGGGAGAGGGATAGAGAGTTAGAAACATCGATGAGAGAGAAACATCAATCAGCTGCCTCCTGCACACCACCCACTGGGGATGTGCCCGCAACCAAGGTACATGCCCTTGACCGGAATCAAACCTGGGACCCTTGAGTCCGCAGGCCGACGCTCTATCCACTTGAGCCAGACCGGTTAGGGCTGTATTTTTACTTTTAAAATTTATTTGTGTTTGGTTTGGTTTTTGTGCTCCGATTCATTTTTTTTTTAAACTGAGCTCAGTCATTCATTCAGTAGATATTTATTGAGCATCTGCTGTGGATCAGACACTGTTTTAGATGCTGGGATACAGCAGTGAACAAAACAGACAATGTTCACTGCCCTCACAGAGCTGCATTCTAACAGGAGGTGGAAGAAGAAAAAACATGGTAAATAAGGAGAGTATGTGTGAAAAGGTGATGTGGGCTGTGGGAAGTAAAAATTAGAACAAGGAAAGAGAGAAAGGGGATCAGGAGTGCTGGAGGAAAGGCATACTGCAGAATTAAATAGGGAAGGCCTCAGTGAGAAAGTGACATTCGAGTAAAGACTTTAAGGAGGTGAAAGAGTTGGCCAAATGGGCATTAGGGGAAAGAGTGTTTCAGGCCAAGGGAATAGCCAGTGCAAAGTCCCCGAGGTGAGGTCGTGCCTGGTGAATCTGAGGACGCTGGAGGTGGGGGGTTTTGAAGGGGAGAGAACAAAGAGGAAGGTAACCTGGGCCCATTCTGTCCAACTTTAAAGAGGAGTTTGGCTTTTCCTTTAAGTGAAACAGGAAATTGTAAGCTTTTTCCAGGGATATGGTACTATTTGCCCTGCCTTTTAGTACTGTGAGAGTGAAGAGTTTGCTGCCAGATTAAGAACAGATGGGTGAGGGTGCCAAGGGCAGAAGTAAGTGTAAAATGGGAGGCTGTGGCAATAATGCAGGTGAGTAACACTGATGGCAGTGGCGATTAGAAATAGTTAGATTCTAGAAACAATTTGAAGGCAGGGTTAGTGTTAACACTTAAAAACTGGGAAATCTAACTTGTCTTAGAATTGGCAACACTGGGCCCATGTTCCTGTGGGGCAAGAACCAGGTGGTTTCTGGCTGTGTCCACTCACCTGACATTTCCACAGAGCTTAGTAGACCCACTCCAAGGTCCTCATTTAGCTTCGAGGACACTTGGGTTTACCATTCCTGAATTGATCTCCCAGAGTACACTCTGTACTTCTCCCTGTGTTTTTCCCACTGCCCCCAAGTGATTTAATTTAGTTTATTTTAAATTTTTTATTTATTTTATTTTATTTTTTAAAAAAACATATTTTATTGATTTTTTACAGAGAGGAAGAGAGAGGGATAGAGAGTTAGAAACATCGATGAGAGAGAAACATCGATCAGCTGCCTCTTGCACACCCCTTACTGGGGATGTGCCCGCAACCAAGGTACATGCCCTTGACCGGAATCGAACCTGGGACCCTTGAGTCCGCAGGCCGACGCTCTATCCACTGAGCCAATCCGCTTTCGGCAAATTTTTTATTGATTTTAGAAAGCGAGAGGAAAGGAGAGAGAGTGGGAGAGATTCATCGATTTGTGGTTCCACTCATTTAAAAAATATATGTTTTTTATTGATTTCAGAGAGGAAGGGAAAGAGAGAGACAGAAGCATCAATGATTAGAGAGAACCATTCATCTGCTTTCTGCATGTGCCTCATTGGGGGTCGACTTGCAATCTGGGAATGTGCCCTGACTGGGAATCAAACTGTGACCTCCTGGTTCATAGGTCGACGCTCAACCACTGAGCCACCGTCACCAGGACACTTATTTTTAAAAAATTGATTTTTAGAGAGAGAAGAAGGGAGAGGAGAGAGAGAGAGAAACATTGATGTGAGAGCAAAGCATTGATTGGCTGCCTCCTGCACGCCCCCTACTGGGAATTGAGTCCTGACCAGTAATAAAACTGGCAACCTTTTGGTGCACTGGACGATGCCTAACCAATGGAGCCATGCCAGCCAGGGCTGTTGTTCTACTTATTTATTTTTTATTTAATTTTTTTAATTTTTGAAAAATGCTACCTTTACAAGAACACTGAGGGGAAAAAAAAACATCAAAAAAAAATTTTAGGTCTCCTGAAAACTTCTGTTGTCTTACTTCTAACAAGAAATCAAAATTCATTATAACATGTGATTTTTTTTATTTTTGAATGTTCTTGTTCCACTTATTTATGCATTCATTGGTTGATTCTTGTATGTGCCATGACCAGGGATTGAACCCACAATCTTAGACAATATTCTAACCAACTGAGCTGTCCAGACAGGTTCCGAGTGATTTAATTTTAAAGGATAAATCAACTACCTACCCTACTTAAATGTTTGTTTCTCTCAGGATAAGGAGAAAAGTTAGCATGGCCTTACCTGCTACCCTGCATCCCCTACATCCTTTGCCCACACATTCTCTGCTCAGATTTTTCTCTGTTCCTTTACTCCCCACTCTCTGTCCCTCCTCAGGATCTTTGCTGATCTCTCTGCCTGGGATGCAACTCCTCTCCCCTCTTGACCACATTGATTCCTCACCCTTCAGATCCCACAATTATCTCTTGCCAAGGTCAAAGTTTGACCCTTGCTCCGATTAGATCATAAACCTCATGAGGGCAGCAAGCAGATCTTTTCCCCCCAGAATTATATTCCCAGATCCAGCACACAGTAGGCACTAACTCCCTCATTCATTTATTTCTCCTCATGTTCACGCCAAAAAAAATATTTATTGAGCACCTACTCTTGGTCAGACGCTGTTCTGGGCCCTACGGATGAACAAGTCAGCTGTAGATACCACTCTCTGGTATCTTCCATTGGCTTGAGGTGGGAGTGGGGGAGATAATAAACAAGCATATACAAGTCAGATGGCAATAAGACCTATGAAGGAAAAAAAAAAAGTAGGGTCAGGGGACAGATGTGATGGGCATTCTTTTATGTAGGGTGGTCGGGGAAAGACTCTCTGAGGAAGTGGCATGACGTTAAGGCCTGAATCAAGGATGCCAGCAGCCCTCAGGACATGGATGTTAGAGGCCCTGAGCTGCTTGTGTGGCTTAGTTTTGCATGCCCAGTGGGTGAATGCCCTCCAAATGGCTGGGCCTGCGCTCATGGTAATTCCCTAATTTTGCGCAGCCTCCGGGAGAAGCTTCGGGCCATCCTGCAGGCCACGTACACCCACTCTTCGAACCTGGCCTGCTTCGTGTTCACCTACAAGGCCCTCTGTGCCCTGCAGTCGTACCTGCAGGGGGAGACTCACCAGGTGCACTCGTTCCTGGCTGGCTGCATCGGGGGCTTCCTGGTGTTTAAAGAGAACAATAACATCAACAGCCAGGTAAAGATCCTCCCCGGGCATGTGTGTGTGGGCTGCCTGGGTTTGGGGTGGGATATGGTTCAGGTTTGAGTTGGGGTGAGGGGTCAAAGGAGATGAGCTCGTGGCTCCCTTCCCAGTCTGAGGATCGGTGATTCACCAGTCCCACTGTGATCTTGGGACGGTCATTTCCCCCTCCGTTTCCTCGTCTGTAAATCAAGCAGCTTATTGGAATTTTATGATTTCCAAAATCAATGTGTACTGCTCTCTGGGGACAAAGATGTTTTTATTTTTTTTAAAGAAAATCACTCTGCAGTAAAATGAGAAAAAAGAAAAATGACCCTGAAATATGATTTTCATAAAACAAAATTTATTAAAGAATTGCCTTATTCTGTAACTTGTCCTTTTTCTGGGTTAAAGTTCTATTTATTTTTTATTGATTTCAGAGAGAGGAAGGGAGAGGGGTGTGGGGGAGAGGGGAGAGGGAGGGAGGGAGGGAGGGAGGGAGGGAGGGAGAGAGAGAGAGAGAGAGAGAGAGAAACATTAATCAATGTTCTGCACGTTCCCCAAACCGGGGATCCAATCTGCAACCTGGGCATGTACCCAGACCTAGAATTGAGCTTGCCACCTTTTTTTTTTTTAAATCAAGATTTCTATTTTATTTATTTATTTTAAAATATGTTTTTATTGATTTTGAGAGAGAGAGGAATAGAGAGATAGAAACATTGATGAAAGAGAAACATCATTGATCGGCTGCCTCCTGCTCGCCCTCTACAAGGGATTGAACCTGCAACCCAGGCATGTTCTCTGACCGGGAATTGAACTGGTGACCTCTTGGTTCATGGGTTGACGCTCTAACTGCTGAGCACACAAGCCAGGGCTTATTAAATATTTTTAAATTATAACAGTTTTATTTTCACATTTTAAAAAATGCAGATTAAACAGTCCCTATGTGCCTGGCATATGTCTAGGTGCTTGGGATACATGATGATAAAGTAGAAAATAAATTGAAAAGAAAGTTTCCATCCTCCTCCAATTGTCAAGCCACTGTCCTGGGACAGTCACTTTAATTGTATCTTGAGTAGCTCTTCAGAAATTGTCTGTGCTTATTTTAGTGTACATATCAGGAGTTTCCCACCAATGAGATCATACTGCTTTTTTTTTTTTTTTTCATGGAATGATGTATCTAGGAGACCTTTCTTGTCAGTCCTTCAGCCTTTTTAATATCAGAGCCCTCCACTGCTGGGTGGATGGTCCTGCCCTGATTTTACTAATCTCCTCTCGATGGGCATTTATAAGGTCCGTAGCCTTTTGCCATCACACACATGCAGTCTACATCTTTGTTTGGACATCTTTCTGCATTTGTGTCAGTCTGTCCGAAAGTTCCTAGACGTGGAATTATGGAGTCTGTGCATGTGAGAGTTTTGTGTTTTGAGGAAATTTCCTCAGTTTTATATTTGTTAGAAATTTCACATCCAAAGGCAAAGAATCCTGGTCACACCATCTCCTTCCCCCTCCCCTCTTTTCCTTGACTCCTGGCAATAATTATTCTGACCTCCATTTCTAAAATCTTGTCATTTCAACAGTGTTATGTAAGTGGAGTCATTACAGTATGCAGTCTTTGGGATTGGCTTTTTTCACTCGGCGTAATTCGCTGGAGATTCATCCAAGTTGTTGAGTCTGTCAGTAGTTCATTTATTTTTATGGCTGAGTGGTGTTCCATTGCATGGATATACCACAGTTTGTTTAAACATTTATCCCCAGAAGGACCTGTGAGTTGTTTCCAACTTTTGGCTATTAGGAATAAGCTGCTAAGAACATTCTTGTACAAGTTTTTGAGTGAGCATTAGTTTTCATTTCTCTGAGATAAATGCCCAAGAGTACAGTTGCTGGGTCAAATGGTACATGCATGTTTAGTTTTATAAGAACCTGGCAAACTATTTTCCACAGTGACTTACTATTTTACATTCCCATCAGGAATATATACAAGTGACTCAGTTCCTGTACATTGTAGCCAGTGTTTGGTTTGTCTTATTTTTTTTTATTTTAGCTATTTTGATAGGTGTGAAGTGCCATCTCATTTGTGGTTTTAAGTTTGCGTTTCCCCGAAGGCTAGTGATGTTAAACAGCTTTTCATGTGCTTATTTCCCATCTGTATAACCTCTTCAGTGAAGCATCTGTTCACGTCTTTTGACCATTTACTAATTGGGTTGTGTGTTTTTTTACTGTTGAGTTTTGAGTTTTTAAAAAATGTATTCCAGATAGTAGTCTTTGTCATATATATATATATATGTACATATATATATATATGTATATGTGTATATATATATATATTGTAAATACTTTCTCCCAGTCTATAGCTTTTCTTTTTGGCCTCTTCACATGGGCTTTCATAACAACAACAACAAAAAATGATTAATTTTGATGAGATCCAGTTTATCAAAAAATTTTAAGGATATTTTTGGTGTCAAGTTACTTTTTAGTTTTGAACCATGTAAGTATATTAATTAAAAATTTTTAAATAAATAAGAATAATAAATTAAAGATAGAAAGTAGTACTATTTATTTATTTATTTTATTTTTTTAAAAAATATATTTTATTGATTTTTTACAGAGAGGAAGAGAGAGGGATAGAGAGTTAGAAACATCGATAAGAGAGAAACATCGATCAGCTGCCTCTTGCACACCCCCTACTGGGGATGTGCCCGCAACCAAGGTACATGCCCTTGACCGGAATCGAACCTGGGACCCTTGAGTCCGCAGGCCGACGCTCTATCCACTGAGCCAAACCGGTTTCGGCGAAAGTAGTACTATTTAAAATGTCCTTACTACCAAGGCAATCTATAGATTCAGTGCAATCCCTATTGAAATATCAATGGCATATTTCACAGAGTTAGAACAAATACTCCAAAAATTTATATGGAATCAAAAAAGACCCCGAATAGCTGCAGCAATTTTGAGAAAGAAAAATAAAGTTGGAGAAATCACAGTACCAAATTTCAAGTTATACTACAAAGCCACCATAATCAAAACAGCCTGGCATAGGCACAAGAACAGGCATATAAATCAATGGAGCAGAACAGAGAACCCAGAAATTGACCCAAGCCATTACACTCAATTAATATTTGACAAAGAAGGCAAGAGCATACAATGGAGTCAAGAGAGTGGTGTTGGGAAAATTGGACAGATATGTGCAAAAAAATGAAAATAGACCACCAACTTACATCATACACAGTATAAACTCAAAATGGATAAAAGACTTTTAAATGTAAGTTGTGAAACCATAAAAATCCTAGAAGAAACCATAGGCAGCAAAATCTCAGACATCAACATATCAATAAATGACAAGTGCTGGAGAGGATGTGGAGAAAAGGGAACCCTAGTACATTGCTGGTGGGAATACAAACTGGTGCAACAATTATGGAAAACAGTATGGAGTTTCCTTAAAAAATTAAGTCTGGCCGAAACCGGTTTGGCTCAGCGGATAGAGCGTCGGTCTGCAGACTGAAAGGTCCCAGGTTCGATTCCGGTCAAGGGCATGTACATTGGTTGCGGGCACATCCCCTGTGGGGGGTGTGCAGGAGGCAGCTGGTCAATGTTTCTCTCTCATTGATATTTCTAGCTCTCTATCCCTCTCCCTTCCTCTCTGTGGAAAATCAATAAAATATATTAAAAAAAAAATTAAGTCTGGAACTGCCATTTGACCCAGTGGATTCCACTTCTAGGAATATATCCTAAAAAACCTGCAACACCAATCAGAAAGAAAGTATGCACCCCTATGCTCATAGCGGCACAATTTACAATAGCTAAAATCTGGAAACAGCCCAAGTGCCCATCAGTAGATGAATGGATAAACAAGTTGTGGTACATTTATACCATGGAATATTATGCAGTAGTAAAAAAAGAAGAATCTCTTACCCTTTGAGACAGCATGGAGGGACCTGGAGAGTATTATGCTAAGTGAAATAAGTTAGTCATAGAAAGACAAATATCACATGATCGCACTCAGATGGAATCTAAGTAACAAAATAAACTGATGAATGGAGTAGACCCAAAGACATGGAAGCATGGAACAGAGTGCAGAATCTCATAGGGAAGGCAGGGAGGGTGGGTGGGTGGGAGTTAATCAACCAAAGACCTTATATACATAATAGAGGCCCAATGCACAAAATTTGTGCAAGAGTAGGCCTTCCTTCCCCCGGCTGCCGGTACCGGCTTCCCTCTGGCACCCGGGACCCGGGCTTCCTTCGCAGCCCCAGCTTCATCTGTAAGGTTGTCTGGAAGGATGTCCAGAAGGATGTCCAGTCTAATTAGCATATTACGCTTTTATTATTATAAATATGCATAACCCATGGACACAGACAATAGGGTGCTGAAGACCGGGGGAAGCAGGGGGGTAGGCTGGAGGGGGGTCAATGGGGGGAAAAGGGGGACATATGTAATACTTTCAGCAATAAAGAATTATTTTTAAAAAATTAAATAAAAGTGGGTAACAACCTTAAAAAATAAATAATATAGTACTATTAAAATGTCTGATACCACTTCATCTGCACACCAACTTTGAAAAACAGTGATCCGTGCATGGGGGTGGGCAGAAGGTTCCCAGAGGCTGTGCACACCTGTAATCCCCTGTCATTCCCTCCCTGCAGATCAACATGTACCTGCTGTCACGCGTCCTATTTGCCCTGTGCCGCCTGGGAGTGGAGAAGGGCTACATTCCCGAACCCAAGTGGGACCCATTCCCATTGTTCACCGCGTTAGTGTGGGGGCTGGTGCTGTGGCTCTTTGAATACCATCGGCCCACGCTGCAGCCCTCGCTGCAGTCCTCTATGACCTACCTGTACGAGGACAGCAATGTGTGGCACGACATCTCGGACTTCCTCATCTACAACAAGAGCCGTCCCTCAAAGTAACGCAGCCCTGAGGTGCTTATGGGGGCTTCTACCTGAGTAGGCTCTGGGCGGTGTCCAGTTGTGGCATGAGATTGGCTCCATCAGTGAAACCTCCCAGAGGATCCTGCTTTCCCAGGATCATGGCTCTCAGACTCCAACTTTTATTAACCCAGGGTTCCATTGTCCAAAGCAAAAGCACCAATTTTCCAATCTCATTAGGTCCTCTTGAATGGTGGAGTAAGAGGCTGAATCAGGCTGAGGAACCTAACGCATGGTTCCAGCATACTGCTAACTTCTGTGAGACCAGGGAAAGTCACCCCCTCTCTAGGCCTCAGGGGTCATGGAGCTCAGAGGAGGGCCCTGAAATCTCTTTCTGGTGGGTATGTTCTTTGACTGTTCTTACGCTGGTGGGCAGTGGGTTTGCAAATATGTTTTTACAAAATATTAAGTTCCTTTTCTCGAGTGTTCTATTGGAGAGGCTCTAGAGTTTCACTGTCCAATAGAAACATGATGACAGTCATATACGTATGTAATTGAAATTTTTCTAGTGGCCACATTTTAAAAAAGTGGAAAGAAGCAGATGAGATTAATTTTGATATATTTTAGCCCAAATTTCTAAAATATTATCATTTCAACATGTGATTACTATGAAAATAAGATCTTTTATATTTTTTCTTATGTGAAGTCATCAAAATCAAGTATATGTTTTACATTTACAGCACACCTCAATTTAGACCAGTCATATTTCAAGGCTCAGTAAGTAGCCCCTATGTGGCTAGTAGTGGCTGTATTGAAGATATAGAATACTTCCATCATCACAGAAAATCCTCGTGGACATTGCAGATATAGAGCTAGAGGACATGGTTGGAGTCCCCACCCCACCACTATGTAATTTTGAGGAAGGTTTGTGACCTCCCAGAGCCTCAGTTTCTTGTAAAATGAGGATAATTGTAATAATACCCGGTGTCCATGTTGGACTTGTATAACTGCAACGGCTGCTACCCACACTAATCGTTTCCATTTAATGAGCTCCTACTTCCTCCTGGGTGCTTTGCACATACTTTTTAAATCCATACAATGACCTTACAGGTCTGTATTTTGATTTTCATTTTACAGATGTGGAAACAGAATCAGAGAAGGGAAGTAACTTGCCCAAGATATACAGTTAGTATGGTAGCCCTATCAGGGTTTGAACCCAGATTTATCTGATTTCAAAGCCTGTGTGTTTTTAAGTGCCTTACTTTAAATTTAGAAACCTAAGCTAAGCTATGCAAATGTTAGCTAGGTCTAGGGTCTGTTTCAGAAGGGGGTACAAACTCAAATGCCTACAGGGGCCTGACAGTGACATAAGTGATAATGTTCTGGGTGCTATGTAGTAGGGACTGACGAGGTCGCGGTGAACTGGAGACTCAGGTGCCAGTCCGATATTTTAAAACCAAGCTGGACAAATCCATCAGGTCTCCAGGAAGCTTTGGTCCATGGACCCACTAATTGGAGTCCCTTGGCCTAATAGGAATATCTCAGTCTCTTTATATTTTAGAACTTACTAGTAGAAATGTACACAGGAGTCACTGGCGATCTTATTAAAATGCAAATTCTGATTCAGTGGGTTTGGGGTGGGGCCTGAATATTCTGCATGTCTCTCAGACTCCCAGGTGCTGCTGCTACTGCTGCTGGTCTGAGCCACACCTTGAGTAGCAAGGTAGTAGGGGATGATATGGGGCCAGCTGCTATCCCATGTGACACATGTGGAAACTGAATTGAACAGAGCTGAGCTGTTAGGTAACAGAGCAGGGATTAGGTCTGATTCTAACAGCTGTGTTCTCAGCCACGCTGTTGTACTGCCAACCTGGAGAAAGTGATCTTGAAGGTCCCTTAGTTCATTCTGTGGAGGGTGAACGAGATCCTAAGGTTATGGGGAAGGGAGGGGGTCGTCATCAGCAAGTGGGTTTTATGGCAGATGGGGGGGGGGGGGCCTGCCCATATCCCTTTAGTTTACCACGTTAGTGCATACCAGCCAGCTTTTCCAACAGCCACCCCTGTGTCTTTCTGCCTGAGGCCATCACTTGCCACTGGCACCTGCTTTGCCACCCTGCAGCAGACCTGCAGTGCAGGAGGATTAACACATCCAGGGCACAGCTCTCAATCAATGCCCGATAAATAGCCCCAGTCCCGCCCCCCTTGCCCAGTAGGCATGCTCCATTCTGGCTCCCAGGGCAGTCCGGCAGGACTGAGCCCCTCTTGTCCACAGTGGTCACTTGCTCGATAACACCTCCTTTCCTGTCTCCCTTCCTCATGCCCCTACCAGTGCTCCCCGGGACCACTTCCCAGGTAAACCACTTGCACTCAAATCCTTGTCTTGGGGTCTGCTGTTGGAGAACCCAAACTAAAACTGGCCTCTGGTATGGCAGGTTGAGAGGTAGTGTAACATGGTGGTTGGGGACATAGGCTTTGAAGCCCATGTCTGGGCTCAGCTCTGGTTCTGTTGTTTCCTAGGGCAAGTGATTTAACTATTCTGTACCTGTGTTTCAATCATCTGTAAAGTAGGTGTCCTATAGGGTGATCTGGAGGATTAAATATGACACATAAAGTGATCACTCAGTAAATGTTTGCTGTTATTTCTAATAGTGTTCAAACATAGAAGGAAGCATGGTCCTGAGAACTGAGTATACCCTGCTTTCAGCCTGTCCTACCCGCCAGCCGAAGGTAAAGCCTTGGCCGCCTGCCCTGCCCACATCCCCCCACTGCCACTGGGGTTGGCCAGCTCCACCACCGACTGTCTCTGCTCTCTAAGAATAGGTTTTCCTGACAGATGGCATCTCTCTGGATCCTGCCAGAGCATCTGGTGCCTCCAACTGCTCACTCCAGGGAGGAAGGCGGTGTGGACCTTGCCGAGGAGCAGAGTGCTGGCTTCCAGCAGGCCTGAAAGGAGTCCCCACTCGGCTCCTTCCTAAGATCAGTAAAACGGGCATTGCCAAAGGGCCCTTGGTACACAGTAGGCACTCCATAAATGCTGGTTCCTTAAACAGCACAGTGATTTAACGTGTGTTTATTAAGCACCCGCCACATTCCTACAAAGCCTTCTGACATGCAGGACTGTAAATAATAACTTCATTTTTAAAAGATTTTTTATTGATTTAAGAGAGAGAGAGAGACAGAGACATCGACGTGAGAGCCTGTGAGCCCGCAATCTGAGCATATGTCCTAACCGGGAATCAAACCAACCATCTTGGTGCACTGGCCGATGCCCAACCAACTAAGCCACACCAGCCAGGGTTGTAGACAATAAATTTTAAATTAATAATATGTACACATAGTACAGAATTTAAATGGTACAAAAGTTGTGTAATAGGAAAGTCAGGTTCCATCCTACAACCCAAGCTCCTCCCCTCTCTTGCCAGGGGCACTCACTGTTAGCACTTTCCAGTACTGCCTTCCGGAGATATTCCATGCACAGTCACCTATCCTTGTCTCATAAGAGCCTATTACATTACACTGTCATCTCAACAACTTTGGCATTTCCTCTCTGCCCTCTGCATTGTTAGTTTCTCTTTGATTAATAATCTGATATGAGTTCTTTCTTTGAGCTGGTTCCCTCAACTCAACCCCTACCCCCCCAGATATCTTGGGCAGATTCTTACTGTAATGAGCATGAAGATGAACCACCCTAGATATCCTGAGCCTTATCATAGACGACACCCAACATTCAGGCTCACGGATCACCAAGTGAAAGGGGAAGGACAAAGCTGAGTTAATTGGGGCCCTTCTGCTGCTCTGCTCCCAAATTAGAGATCTTTCAGTGAACCCGTATGAGAGCAATGATTCACAGGCTGAGATGCCAAGAAATTGCCTCATGATGCTCGCTGCTCCCACCTTCCACAGGCTCTAGAAAGGATCCAGGAGATGGTGTTTCTTTCTATATTGTTCACTTCTCCCACTCCCACGAGTGCATTTTGGGTTTATAAGAATCAGGCTTTAAACTTAAACCAGAACATTGGGCTGTGCTCCACTTCCTGGAACGAACCCCACATGTCCACAATCTGTGACTTCAGATAAGTTTCTTGTTTTAATAGATTAGAGAGTATTTATTTTTTTTAAAAAAGTCATATCCCCTCTCACCCCCCCCCCCCCTTTATCTAGTTCCAGATTCATAGAGAGAGAGTGTGTCTTTCAGCCTTGGAGAGCATTTTGGGTGAGGAGTTTAATTTTAACCGAAAAGTGTCTTGTGATCTGGAAGCCACACGGTTAGGCAGAGGACAGAGGGAAAGCGGGGTGTTCTTCTGAGTATTATTCTTAATTGATTTTAGAGAGAGGAAGGGGAGAGAGAGAGAAAGAGAGAGACAGAGAGAGAGAGAGAGAGATCTGTTGTTCCACTCAGTTATGCATTCATTGGTGGATTCTTGTACGTGTTCTGACCAACCCCACAACCTTGGTGTATCAGGATGATGCTCTAACCAACGGAGCTATGTGGCCAGGCTTTTTAGAGAGGGCTTTCTAATGGAGGGCTCCCCATTTTCTGTACCAGGTCTCTGCTCAAAGCTGCTGCAGATGTCACGATTTTATAAATAAGACAGGAAATAGAGGCTATGGGGTCTCTTTTGGAAACCTTGTTCTCACTGCTCTTCCGGGCTTCTCCCTTCAGCCTCTCTTCGTGGGCTGCATGTCAGCTGACAGAAGGGTCAGGGACAGACCACATCAGCTCTTTAGGGTACCTTATATATGTGTGTCATGAACCCCTTTGGCATCTGGTGAAACCTATGGACCCTTCTCTTTTTTGTTTTTTTGTTTTGGACCCTTCTCTTTATGCTGTTTTTAAAACATATACAACAAAATACATAGGATTTTAAAAAGGACAAGTACATTGAATTTTGAAATAATAAACAAAATAGTTTTAAATATATTTTTATTGATTTCAGAGAGGAAGGGAGAGGGAGAGAGAGATAGAAACATCAATGATGAGAGAGAATCATTGATTGGCTGCCTCCTGCACGCCCCACACTGGGCATCAAGCCCACAACCCGGGCATATACGCTGACCGGGAATCAAACCGGTGACCTCTTGGTTCCTGGGTCAACGCTCAACCACTGAGCCACACCTGGCTGGGCCACATGTTCTTTTTTTTATCTCATTAAAAAACAATGGTCCAAAACTACCATGATTTTATAGATGCAATAGCACAAATAATCTCACAATACCTGCAGCAACTGAAGCAGGATATGGAAATAGCTGTGACTTCTATTGGTGATAAAGCCCCAGCTACTGCTAATAGGCCTCAAGTTTGTTGCCAACATTTAGAAAATGTTACATTGCAGTCAGAGAGTAGTGAAAATATAGGTGTAATTTTTTTTTTCTGTCCAAGTTCATGGATTTCAGATTCAAAATTCCTACTTAAGAGTGACCTTCCCCGTCTGACCATATGGCAGCTGCCATTGTTTAGCAAACCCAGAGCACAGAATAAAGAAAATAATGGCTAATGCTGGCTGATCCCTTACTAAGTACTAAGTACGCAGTGATATTGGATACTAGGATTCAGCAATGAAAGAAGCCAGTTCCTGCCCAACTGGGGCTTATAAATGAATATGTAAATAAGATGATTCCAAAATGGTAGGTACTATGAAGTCAATAGTACAGACCAGTGTAATAGAATGGCTTAGAAGGGAGAACGAAAGGGTCTGTTTTCCAGGGAAAGGTTCTCTGAGGAGGTGATGTTTGCTCTGAGACCTGAATCATGAGAGTCAGGCAAAGTTGTGGATGGAGAAAGGGGTGACTGGCCACAGGCAATTTTGTCTTGTAAAAGATAAACTAACTGGTTAACAGTTTGGTGTTGGGTTTTTTGTTTGGCTTCATTTCTCCATTGTTTTCAGACTTAGTAAATTTCATTTTTTCATTGGTTTCAGACTTTCACATATTTAAACTAGTTATTAGTTTGGTTTCATTTCTTCATTGACAAAGTTCTCGCAGTTACTCCCATTTTTATATTATAGTATTTGCCCCTTATCCAAGGAGGATCTATTCCAAGACTCGCAGTGCATGCCTGAAACCGAGGATAGTACTGAATCAATCATATGTATATTTATATACACACACATATATAATGTTTTACCCTATACATACATGCCTATGGTAAAGTTTAATTTATAAATTATACACAGGAAGAGATGAACAATAACTAAAAATGGAAAAGTTATAACAATATACTGCAATACAAGTTATCCGAATATGGTTCTCTCTAGTAATTTTTATAGTTCTCATTCTAAACCTATTCCTTGGTTTGGTGTCACTCATTTCAGGAGATCCCTTCTGAAATCTTTGTTTAGGCTTAAAGCTTTCTGGCCCAACACATTGTCATGAGTCGGAACACGTTTTCTATTCATGTCTTCCACCCACAAGTTTAATGTCTTTTACAATTAACTAAGCACTTATGCACTGTGGCCATAACTTTTGCAGTTTGAGGTGCAAGAGCAAAATTAGCATAAGTTTCTCTTTTTTTTAAAGTTCTTTTTTAAAATTATTTTTATTTTATTGATTTTTAGAACAAGAGAGAAACATTGGTTTGTTGTTTCACCCATATATGCATTCCTTGGATGCTTCTTGCATGTGCCCTGACCAGGGATTGAATCCACAACCTCAGCCCATTGGGACAATGATCTAACCAACTGAGCTACTCAGCCAGGGCTATTAGCACAATTTCTTTTTCCTTCTTCATGACCGGAGGATATTGTTTCCATTGAATTTTAGAGCGAGAGGAAAGGAGGGAGGGAGGGAAATTGATGTGAGAGAGACACATAGGTAGATTCCCTCGTGCACATGCCCTCGTGTACAGACCAGGTGTACGCCCCTGACTGAGAATTGAACTTGAAACCCTTCAGTGTGCGGGTTGATGCTCTAACCACTGAGAGTACTGGCTAGGGCAGAAGATTCATTCTTACCATAGATCTTGGCAACCTCAGCATATGATTTTTTCTCGTTCCTTATTGAGAACTTTCACCTTTTCACTTAAAAGAAGCACTTTATGGCTTCTCTTTGGCATATCCGAATTGCCAGCATCACTACTCTTGTGCTTTGGGGTCATTATTAAGTAAATCAAGGCTTACTTGAACACAAGTACGTGTCTTTGACCTGGAAGCAAACCTACAACCCTTCAGTGTGAGGGCCGACGCTCTCACCACTGAGAACACTGGCCAGGGCCATTATGTCCTTTTTAAAAAATTTTGTTTTTTATTGTCATTATGTCCTCTCTAATGTTGTGATTTTATCTTTTTTATGACAAAATTGCCTTATGGTCAGTGAGTTTTACAGCGAAAATGTTTGTGGCAGAAATGCTTGCCACAAATATGCTACAGTGAAAGTATCTAGAACTGTGTACAGAATAGGATCTGCAAAATGCACAGACCTGGAGAAGGGAACCAGCTGAAAGCTTTCCAGGGCCTGGCAGGAGACCTGAGTGGCTGAGACAGAGTGCAGGGCGGGACTTGTTGGAGCACTGGAGCCGAAGTCCATCAGGCAGGCTTTGTGGGCCAGAGTAAAGGGTTTGAGTTTTCTTCTAAGTATGAGGGCAGCCTTTGGCAGGTTTAAGCAGAGGAGTGATGTGATGTTAATTTACATTTTAGAAAGACCCAGCTACACGTGGAGAAGAGTGTAGGGAGCCAGGCTGGCAGCAAAAATCTGTTGAGGAAGACCTGCAATGGTCCACGTGAGAGACTATGGCTGCCTGGACCAGGGTGGGGCCATGATTTGGGGAGACTCAGCAGCCCAGAGCTGTGGGGGTGAGGAAGTGGGGTGTAGCGAATAACCCTCATGCTCCCCCTCCTTAGGCCTTCCCCCGCACCTTGTCCCCCACCTTGCCTCCTCAGCCCCCTACAGCCCTCCATGGCCCCTCTGGGGCCTGCTACCCGCCCACCAGGCCCCTGGTGTTCTGGCTTCCCAGCTGGCCCCAATTGTTGTCACTCTCCAGGGAGTCATGGGAACACACTCCCCCTCCCCCTTCAACCCCTCTCCTCACAGATGAGGCCAGGCCCTAACAATGGCCCCTCAGCCAGCCAGTGGCCTGGACACAAGACCCCTGTTTGGATTCATTGCCAGCCCCAGGAGGCTGCTGGGTTTCCTGGCCTGTTTGGCATATATATAACTCTGGCTTCCAGGAGGGATTCTTTTTTGTTGTTAAAACAAAACAAAACAAAAAAACTCTGCCTCCTCTTCTCTGAATCTCTAATATATTATAAAAAGCCTTTCTCTTCCCATCCTGAGCCCTCCCTACTCCCTTTCCTGACCGCATTTGCCATGTGCCTGTCAACCCAGGGCCAAATGCAGGTCAGCAGGTGTCAGTGAGAAAATGAGAAAAAGAAAGAAAAGCTGCTCACCCCACCGTGGCCAGCCTCGAATGTGCTGGTGAGGCTGAAGGTCATGAGATTAATCCGAGGGCTTATGGCGTGGCAGGCACTGTGCCCAGCACTCTTGTACACCATATCTCATTACTTCTGAGATCCATCGAAGATGAGGTACAACATTATTTTGAGCCCCTGAGAAAGAAGCTACTGAGCAAAAATGGACATGCCATTGATTGTATGATACACCTGCATTTTAGAGATGTTAAAATATGAAAAAAAATAGTCTTAGAATCAAGGGAATATGGGATTGCCTCATCTACACCCTTCATTGCCCTTCAATGTATTTTGTTCCTTGTCTCTGCCCAATGGAGTTTGGGAGGCAGTGCAGGATTACTTCAAGAAAACTCTCCCATTTTACCATTTGCAACAGCATGGGTGGAACTGGAGAGCATTATGCTAAGCGAAATAAGCCAGTCGAAGAAAGATAAATATCACATGATCTCACTCATATGTGGGATATAATGATCAACATAAACTGATGAACAAAAGTAGATCCAGAGACAAATGCCAGAGGAGGTGGGGGGTGGGGGGTAGAGAACAACCAAAGGACTTGTATGCATGCATGTTAGCATAACCAATGGACACAGACACTGGGTCAGTGGGGGCTTGCCTGGGTGGGAATGGCTGGGAGGTGGGGGTGGGGTCAATCGGGGGAAAAGGAGACATATGTAAAACTTTAAACAATAAAAAAAAGAAAAAGAAAAGTAAAAAAAGAAAGAAAAAAGACAACATGAAACAGAAAATTCTTTTGATAAAAACAAACAAAACTCTCCCATTCTGCAGCTTAACAAGAACAGTTTTTCTTGTCTCCTTTGGAAAAAAAAAATCAAGAGATGTAGGCCAGTCATTCATCTCACATTCTTTTGTTGTTGTTGTTGTTAATCCTCACCCCAGGATATTTTTCTATTGATTTTTAAAGAGAGTGGAAGGGAGGGGGAGAGACACAGAGAGAGAAACATCTATGTGAGAGAGATACATCGATTGGTTGCCTTGTGCATGTGCTCAGACCAGTGCCGGGTGTCGAGCCTGCAACTGAGTTACGTGCCCTTTTTTTTAAAAAATATATTTTATTGATTTTTGACAGAGGGGAAGAGAGAGGGATAGAGAGTTAGAAACATTGATGAGAGAGAAACATCGATCAGCTGCCTCCTGCACACCCCCTGCTGGGGATGTGCCCGCAACCAAGGTACATGCCCTTGACCGGAATCGAACCTGGGACCCTTGAGTCCGAAGGCCGACGCTCTATCCACTGAGCCAAACCGGTTTTGGCGAGTTACGTGCCCTTGACTGGAATCAAACCCAGGACCCTTCAGTCTGGGTCCGTAGGGCTGACGCTCTATCCACTGAGCCAACCTCACATTCTTAATTTAATAACAGCTTACATTTATTGAACACTCTCTATGCGCCAGGTACTGTCCTAAGCACTTGAATAACGAATTTAATATCCCAACAACCCTATCAAGTAGAAACTTATCATTATCATCATCCCCATTTTAAAAATGAAAAAGGCTGAGCTCGTCTGCTCTACAGGCCCCCTACCAACTTACTGCACCTCTGGTCAGGGTAGTCATAGCTACTATGTCTGATTTTCTCCCTCTCCTTGGGAAAGCAAAATCCCTTCTCACACATTGGAGCGATACAATGAAAGGAAGAGTCACTGGGTGAGGCTTGGAAAGGAGAGAAGTCCCCAGAGCATGAGCTCAGCGAGAAACGGGTGTGGGAAGGTAGGTTTGCTTATAGACCTGAGACCTATGTGCTTACATTGGACCTTGGACCCTCTGACCCACACCACACTGAACATATGGACCGAACTAATGGCCAAGGATTTGGCCAAGGCCACACAGCTAGACAGCTGTCGGCTGGCACTAAACCCCATCTCTTCTGTTTCACCACGAATGCCCACTTTTCCTACTCTTCCATGGCCACATCTCTTTAGTCACTTGCAAAGCAGAGGAGCCGTGCTGGTGCCGGTTGGTTCCTTGGCAGTAATAATAGTCGTTAACGTTTATTGGGTGTTTACTCTGTGCCAGGCACAGGCATCAGGGTTTGCAAATTCAGATACCTGGAATGGCAAGTAAGGTCACTGAGTGAGGCAAGCAAAGCAGGGACTCTGGTGGCCTAGACGGTCAAGGCTCTGGCTAAATGGGGGACAGCAACTGCTCAGACCATGATGGCCTGGCTAGTATTGCCAGGTATTAGTGTTTTAAAGGAAAGACATATATTTGAATTTTTATATAGCATTTCCCAATTTAAAAATTTTTTTAAAACGAATTCACAATTCAGAAAAAGTACTCTGTAGGCAAATGAAATCACAGCTGTTGGCCTGTTTGCAAACTCTGCTTGCCGTTTTCTCATTTGCTCTGACACCCATTCTGTAAAGGGGCCTTGTTCTACTGATGGAGCAAGCAAAGTTCTTCAGGAGGGTAAATCACTTACTCAAGGTCATCTAGCCACGCTACACAGGTGTAGTCTGTATGACTCCAAGGTTGGAACCTATGATAGCCGGCCTCTTGGATGGGTAAGGGGTCTGTGTTCAGACACAGCCAGAGCTGACACCATGACAGAACATGTCCAGGGGTAGTAAACTGTCAGTCAGAGAACTCAGTGTAGCAACAAGGGATCATTCAAGACGAATGTAATGTTGCAGAACTTCCCACCTCCCTCTGTCAGAACTTAACAATGGATGTCTCTGTGCCCTTAATAAAGTTAAGTTACCACGGGCCTGGCCAGGTAGCTTGGTTGGTTAGAGCATTGATCCCATACGCCAAGGTTGCAGGTTCTATCCCCAACAGGGCACATGCAAGAAGCAACTAATGAGTGAATGAGTAAGTGAATCAGCAAATTGATGTTTCTCCCTCCCTCCCCCACCTCTCTCTTTAAAAATCAATAAACAAAAATTAAGTCATTGTATGTTTAGGAGAGGTGGCATATGTGGAATAAATACCTTCGGCTTATTTGTGTCATTTATCAAACTTTTTAACAAACATATTGTGTAGGTCCGTAAAAACAATTCTGACTCTTTCACTGGACTATGAGCTCCAGCTATCAGAGGTGGATCTGTTTTTGCTTCCAGCTGTCTCCCAGCACCTAGCACAATGTCTGACACACAGTAGGTGTTCAATAAATATATGCAGAATAAAGGAGTGTGGCTCAACGCAAGTGAATTGACTTGTCAGGTCACACAGACCAACGTTCCTGTTTACATACCTTGATTTAGAAGCTCATGCTATCATTTCTACACAATCCTGCCTCTTGGAGAGAATCAAGGGAAAGATGTTTCTAGGCTAAGGATCTTGGGCCCAGGAGCTTCCACTTCTTTGGACTCCTATAGAGTAGGAGTTGGTAGAAGTGGTGATAGGGGTAAGCATCTATTAATTGAGCCATGATCTACCATAATACCTTTTGGAAACCACACATTATAATCTTGACAGCCCTGAGCCCAGCTCTTAGGGTATTTACAGAGGGTGGCAGGGTATGAAGGGCAGGCCCTACCTAGGTTTTGCTGTGGAACAGGCTAAGTTCCCATCTCAGTTCTGCTGTGTTACCTTGACCTTTGAGTGTCCCTCTCTGAGCCTCCTTCTTCCTGGACCCTGTGGATAAAAAAACTTCACTTAGGGATTATCAGGTTGAAAGGAGATCATCCATGGAAGTGGCTGTCCCGTAATTGTGGATTTTTTGAAAGCCTGCCAGCCTGAGAACTGTTGACATTGAGAACAGCCTTATCAGGATCAGCCAGGCTTAGGGCCAAGGAGTGCCATCTATCAGGCCGTTGCTGCTTTCAAGTGGGTATTAGTAGATACAGAAGGCCCTTATCTCTCCCTTGCTTTCACACTGGGAATTCACTCCTTTCTGCTGAGCAGGAGAAGAGGGATTGTGGGAAGGAGGGCACCTGCTTCTACGTGGGAGGGTGTGTACTTGAATACTGTGGAGAAGGCAGGGCTTTGGAAAACCCCTGGCTTTGGCCTGCCAAGCCTGAATAATATACTTTTCACCTGCTAAGTAAGCTCATGTCCTTTGGGCTTCAGTTTCCTCATCATAAAATGGGCCAAAAATAACTATATCTTCCTTCTCCAGCGATCAGTGTAGTGCTTGGCACGTGACAGGTGCTCAATAAGTGTTCATTGAATGACTATTGGGCATGATAGGGCTATATAAAGTGAACATTACTGTTATTGAGACCCTTTGGGAAAATGCGAAGAAAGGAAACTCCATTTGGAATGGGATTGTTGCTGGATTCTCTCACCTTCTGGCAGATTCTAGCTTGTTTTTTTTTTTTCGAATGAGACTTACCATTCTAATGGCAGCTTCTCTATCAGTGGAGGTGAAGGGAGACAGGCTAATCCCTCAGCTGGGAATCTGTGGAGGCCAGATTCTATCACGGGCTGGCTTCACAGGTCCCTACCCCTAATGGGCCTCACTTTTCTCATCTGTATAGTAAGAAGCCTCTTACTATACAGATGAGAAAAGTGAGGCCCATTAGGGCCTATAGTCTCTATGGTCTTTTCTAGTGTTGACACAGTCTATGATTTGCAATGAATAATTTCATAAAGGGCTTAGGAAACGCCTGCTGTTTTTCTAAACCACTTCATAGTTTAGAAAACACTTTTAGATCCCTTATGCTTTTCATCCTCATGGCAACCCTGGAAGAGGCCAGGGCAATGTGCCCATCTTACAGATGAGGAACTGAAGCTGAGGTGTCTTCAAGGGGCTATAATTTGAGACTGCACCACACATTTTGGTTATACAGATATATCAATTTGTTCTCAAATGTAATCGTGCATAAAAATCACTTGGAATGGAGGTGGGGGATTGCTTGTACAACTGTAGATTCCTGGGCACTTAGAGATTCTAAATTGGCAGGGCTGGGCGGGCCCAAACTTAACAAGTACTCAGGTGACTCTGAAGCCAGGGGCTAGGGCCTACTGTCACATTCTAGATAGCCTCCAGCATCAGCCTGTTTCTTTTCTTAATCCCTCTCAGTGCCTGCTCTGAGCTATGTTGGGAGGAATCTGCTCAGACCAGTGTTGGGAGGAATCTGGAAGGAAGGCAGATGGCGAGACAGTGTGTGGTCAATGCTAGAAGAGAGGCATCGTCAGGCAGTGGAAGAAGTGACTAACCCTGGAGGGCTCTCTGGAGGAAGTGATGTTTCTACTGGGCCTAGGGATTTGATCCTTATTTGTGTCTATTTTTTTTTTTTTCTTTTGTGGGGCATCCCCACCAGATGGCAGGCAAGTTCATAGAAATGATCAAATCTTTCATATCTCTGCCCTCAGTGCTGGCACAGACCTGGCAAAGAGGAAAGGACAGTGTTGGTCAAATCAGCTGACCTGAGCAATGTAAATGGCTGATGGAGAGGTCCCAGGGCCTCCCGGATTCAATGCATTTTCATGCTCAGCACCCTCACCTCCTCCCTTTATGAGATCTAACATGGAGTTAGTTTAATGGTGGAAATTCCTCATCAGATTGTAAACATTTGTTACCTCTTGATCTCCCTCCTCCCTTTTTCACTAGACTGAGCTTGTTAAGGTCTGAACTAAGAATGGGGCACAGAGCAGGCTCTCAAAACGTTTGTTGACTATGAATGAGTTCAATCAGCTGTGCATTGTCTATTCTGAACCCCCTTATGGACCAGTTGCTATGACGTCCACTGCAGCCAGTGAATGATGGCAGGGAGCAGCCGGCCAGCCAACTTCCTGCAGTCCCCCTCCCTCCCCCCCCCCCCCCCCCGCTCCCCTGTCCCCCCTCCCCCCTCCCCCCACCAGCCCTTGCCTCTGCTGGGTCCCCACCACCCTGATTGGCCCACAGCCCCTCCCCCTGCCAGCCCCCCCCCTGATCGCCCCCTCCCCTACACCAATAGGGGGTGGGTCTGGCTGGCCAACCTCTTGCAGCACCTCCCCCTGGCCAGCCATGCCCCTGATGGGCTCCCACCACCCCATCGGCCCATGGCCCCTCCCCCCAGCCAGCTCTGCCCCCTGAAAGGCTCCCACACACCAATCAGGGGTGGGGCTGGCTGGCCAACCTCCCGCCATGGTCCTCCTGACACGCCCCGCCCTGATCCACCAAGTGGGGCCAGGCGGACCCCCCTCATGTATGAATTTGTGCGCTGAGCCTCTAGTCCTATATAATAAAAGTCTAATGTGCAAATTGTCCCCTCCACCAAGAGTTCAACCAGGAGGCTGGGTGGCCAGCTAACTGCCTGCGGCACCCCCCCCCCCAGTAGAAGATAAAAGGGGGCTTGCAGGAAAACCCCAACTGTTATTGGGATGGACACCCTCCCCATTTCCTGGCAAACCCCCTTCTACTTTGAGAGGGATATGGTGAACGCAGGATTAAAAAAAATTTTTTTTAAATAGATGTTTATTGACTTCAGAGAGGAAGAGAGAGAAACATCAATGGGGAGAATCATTGATCAGCTGCCTCCTGCATGCCCCCTACTGGGGATCCAGCCCGGAACCTGGGCATGTGCCCTTGACCAGAATTGAACCCAGGACCCTTCAGTCCGCAGGTGGACGCTATCTACTGAGCCAAACCAGCTAGGGCCGGTGGTAGGATTTTAAACTCAACGGCATACGTGGGGCAAGTTCAGGATGGGAGATGTGTCTGAGGCACAGGAAGTGGGCCTGAGAACCCAGAAAAGAGGAGGAGCAATTTCTAGAGATGTGGCAGAGAGCGTTGGGGCTACAGGTGTGTGTGGAGGTGTCTGGGGGGTCAAGTAGGGTCTGCTGACGATGAGATGTACCCACTGGGTGTTCCGTCCAAAAGGTGTCCACGGGACTAGCAGGGTGATGAGTGTCGAAGCGCAAGTCGGACCACCACGCCCCGCGCAGGGGACGCCCCAGCTGGGGGCGGGGATTGCGAACGCGCCTGGCACCGCCCCGACAAAGCCTGCGCGCGCCCCGTCCTGCGATTGGCCGTCCCTCCTCGCACCGCTGCCCCGTCCCACCCTCCGCCGCCGGCCCGGCACGCAGCAGCCAATAGATGCCGTCGCCGTCGCCTCCGTCACTGCCTGGACAGCCAATAGTGGCAGCGCTCGGCGGCTCGTGGCTCTTTCGCGGCAAAAAGGATTTGGCGCGCAAAAGTGGCCGGGACTTTGCAGGCAGCGGCGGCCGGGGGCGGAGCGGGATCCGGAGCGGGATCGAGCTCTCGCCGCGGCCTGCCGCCATGGGTCCGCGCCGCCGCCGCCGCTTGCCACCTGGGCCGCGCGGGCCGTGAGCGCCATGGCCGTGGCCCCCGCGGGCGGCCCATGCGCGCCGGCGCTGGAGGCCCTGCTCGGGGCCGGCGCGCTGCGGCTGCTCGACTCCTCGCAGATCGTCATCATCTCCACCGCGCAGGACACTAGCGCCCCGCCGGCTCCCGCCGGCCCCGCCGTGCGCGCCGCGGGCCCCCGCGACCCCGACCTGCTGCTCTTCGCCACGCCGCAGGCGCCCCGGCCCACACCCAGCGCGCCGCGCCCGGCGCTCGGCCGCCCGCCGGTACGGACACCAAGGACACTGGGCCGAGTGTGCTGCCCGGACCCCCCTGCGCCGAACCTGGCGGGGCGCGGTTTGGGGCCTGGAGGCTGGAGGGTCGGGGGAGGGGTGGGCTGAGGCGCCGGGACTGGGCGGTGCCGAGCCTGGGTTGGGCCTCCGGGCCCCGCCCCAGGGTTCGAGGTGACCTCGGGCCAGTTCCTATTTGCTCCCTTGTTCTGTGGGCCTCAGCTTCCTCATCAGAGCCGGTCAGACTCAGTAATAATAATGGCCCACGTGTATTCAGCTGGCGCTGCCTGCATGCCAGGCCTCTGGCCGACTTCAAGCCAGCTAAAGCTCAAAACCCAGGCTGTGAGCTCGGTGTTGTCACTGTGCCCATCTAAACAGAGGCCCAGAGAGGGAAAGTGACTTGCCCCGGGTCATATGGCTGCAAGTGGTGAGACTAGGATTTGAACTGAGGCCTGCTGGCTTCAGATCAGAACTTGTGGCTTGGTAGTGGGCATGGCTACTTGGGGAGGTGAAGCGGGGAGCATCCTGGGGCCAGACTGTTGAGCCTTTGAGAAAGCCCTCCTTCCTGCCCTGATGCTCGACTGCCAGCTGCAGGCCTGGGACTCTGGGGACAGGCCTGGCTGGGAGGCCTTCTCTGCAGGGCGGGGTGGCTGGGCCAGCTGCTGATTCCCCTCCCTCTGCCTGTCCTTCCATCTGCCACCCTCTACCCTCCCAGGCTCTGGTTGCCATGGAACCTCATTAATCAGGCAGGCAGACCCCTTGAAAGTACTGGGTGGGCTGGGCCTCTGGGAGCAGGAGAGGGGGCCTCCAGTGCCAGGAGAGTAAACATCCCGAGGAGATGTCTTGATAAAGTGCTTCCTGAGCAACAAGAGGTTCAAGATCAGTTTAGATTGGGGGGCCAAGAAGAGCTGGCTGAATTACATGGGAAGAAGGGAGTGGAGGCCTGGAGCTTGGACCTGTGGGCTGCAGGCCAGGGCGTGGAGACCAGTTTGACTGGCGAAGCTTGTGGGTGAAGGTGGGGCACAGGCTGGCAGGCAGGGGCAACAGGCCAGGCTGGATAGGGTCTCAGCAGGGGGCTTGGAGCAAGTGGGAGGGGAGAGGCAGGGCCCAGGACAAGGAGGTGGAAGCTGCTCAACTGCCGGTGGAGGCCTAGGTGGCAGCTGGTCCCTGAGGCATCCTCTAACCCCTTTGGCCCCATGCCCAGTGCTGCCTTCCTTCCGGAATCACCAAGATGCTAATAATAATAATAGAAGCACCATTGTTCTGAGACTGTTTTGTTTGTCAGGCTCTGTGCCAAAGCACTCTGCCCAATTAACTCATTTAACCCTCTCAACAATGGTCCCCTTTTACAGATGGGGACGCTGAGGCTGAGAGACGTTAGAATCTTCCCTAGTTATTCAGCTAGTAGTTGGTGGGACCAGTCCAAATTTCCTGAGCGGTTAACCTAACCATTGGGATGCCTTGCCGCCTAGAGATGTTAATAGTAGTTAAAGGAAGCCCAGGGGCCCTGCCTCCTAATGAGTGATGGCGTGGGGGTGGAGGGTGGGGGTACCAGTGGCCTGTTTCTGCTGGTACCATCTTGGGGCCTGGAAAATAACTTCCATTTAGCTGACTTGACAAGTACTCAGCAGGCCCAGGGCTATGGGTCCTGCCCTCAGGGAGCTGAATTCCAGGCTCAGAGTGACTGCCAGGGACTTGGCCAACGAAACATTCCCTCTGCTTCACCTCCAGTGGTGTCGAGGCAGCCTCAGTGAGCCTGAGCATTCCACTCATTCACCAGTCATTAGTGAGCACCCAGGAGGTACTAGGTACAGAGGCAAGTATGGGGCCTCTGCCCTCATAGTACTTAGGGTTGGTGGGAAGGAGTGGGGCTGGCACCATCCTGGAGCTGAAGCTTTTGCCCTCCAATAACCCCCCAGTTCATGAGTTGTGGCCTCCACTGACCCACTGCATTGGTGTTTTTGGGAGGAAGCTCTTGAAACAAACTGCAGGCTCAGTTTCTGCACCAGTGAGCATTCACAGAGCACTTCCTGCATACAAGGCTCTGCAACTCAGCTATCTCTCCTGGACCTTCCTGTCTACCGCTACTGTGTTGTCATGGCTTTCAAAAAACAAACTAGTCTGGCTGGTGTGGCTCAGTTGGTTGGGCGTCATCCTGTGCACCCAAAGGTTGCCGTTGGATTCCCAGTCAGGGCACATGTTCGGGTTGTGGGCTCGATCCCCAGTAGAGGGGGTATGCAGGAGGCAGCTGATCAATGTTTTGCCCTCATCGATGTATCTCCCTTCCTCTAAAATATCAATAAAAAGGTTTTTAAAAAGCTAAATATAATACACATTTACCATAGAAAAAGAGTTAAGAGACTAAAAAGTTGAAGGAGGCAGAATCACAACTCCATTGTTCCTTTTCCTAAGCCTATTTTTATTTTTAGGTTGTTATGACAGTTTTTTTTCTAAAATTTTGAAAACTGTAGTTTTTCCTTTATTTCCATGTTCAAACAGTGCACCACCCACACTTTGCAGATAACAATGCCCCATGGTCCTCCCTCCCATGCTTAGGTTACCCCTGAAATGCATTCTATAATAATAGAAACGGAACCAGAGAACAATGGTTTCATGAGCTTTTTTTTTAATTCAAAAAATGATTATATACATCCTTTGCCCTAGTGTTTTTCTTGTCAGTGTCTTTGAGAGGATTCTGTGTTGACCTGCCTCAGTCTTTGACAGCTGTGTGATATTCCAGGGTCTGGATGAACCACGGATTCTGTAGCCCCCTCCCATGGGTGGGTTTTTGAATCATTAGGTTTTGTCACCAGTGTTCTGTGCCTTCCAGGACCCCTATGCCAGGATCTCTCGAGAATGTTTGGCAGAAATGGGTGTCCATCTGCTTGAGCCCTTGTTTTAGAGTTTGGTATTGACCTGCCTTCAGGGAGAAGGCAAGGGATGCATGTCCTCCTGCTAAGGGTTCAGGCAGTAGGGGAAAGGCTAGCGAGGGGGAACATTCTGGTTGGCTTTTGGGGACCTGGCTCTGGCTTCTGGACTGGGTTCTAGGGAGGCAGGGCCTGTGGTGAATATTAACGTGGGCTCTGCCAGCTCATTAAGGTTGAAATCCTGCCTCCACCTCTCACTATCTTGTGTGACCTCTCTGAGGTATTGGATGGCTCCTTGTGAAGTGGAGGTCTTGATAGCGCCAGCTGCAAAGTCTGGTTGGAGGGTTGATGAGTGAATGCAGGGGAAGCGGTTCCTTCGTGGTGTACACAGGAAGCATCCAGCATGTGTCAGCGCTTCTACCCTGGGACACCTGCGGGAATGAATCCCTGAATGTGTGAGAGGGAGTGTCTGGGTCCGTCAGCATGTGGGGAGGCTCATTCCGTAGACACTTGTTGATGCCAGGGCCCATGCAGACACTGTGGAGATTATTTAGACCCAGTGCCTGCCTCTGAAGGACTCCCTGGCTTCTTGGTGAGTCACACACATCTGTAGAAATTTGTAGCGAGAGACAATGTGGGAAGAGGTTGGGTTCCAGGCAGTTTAGAGGGAGGAGAGGTGCAGTCTCTATTGCAGGATCCTACGGACTTCGGTAAGGGGTAAGGTACCTGCCCTCGGGAGCAGGTGTGAAGGGCAGGAAGGAGGGAATGACCAGTATGGACTAAGTTTTGGAGGCACAGGTTTGTGAAGAAACATGTCTCAGCAGAGGTTCATATGAAGAAGCCATAACAGATGAGGACACTAAGGTGGAGGGGGACAGATGGAGGCGGGGAGACCAGGGGGAAGAGGGCTGAAAGGTGCAGATGGGAGGTGGTAGTGCTCTGGTGATGGGATTTCTTGGCAAATAGAGGCCATGCGGTCAGTGGCAGGGCCAAATGAGGTTCTAGCTTGGGGAACCCCACCCCCATCCTCCAGCCCTACCTTGCCAGGAAATGCTGTGGTTGGCAGGAGGGCGAGGGGAGGTACGTCTGGTTTTGGATGTGTTTGAGATGCCTGTGAGACTTCCTGGGCCATCTCCATCCTTGCGTGTTTGTAGCTAAATCAGGGAACCCTGGCTCTGCCACTTCCTGACTGTATGACCTTAGGCCCCTCTGGGTTTGGTTGCTCTATTTGTAAAACGGGGCCATTATTGTGCTGCTGGTCTATAAGATGGAATGATCTACTTACTATATGCAAAGCACATGCTGGGCACCAGCTACTGCCGTGTTCATAGATAAAAGCCGAGAGGTGGTGACTTGCCCGAGGGGTTCCGTATTGGACTGGCTTAAAATAAACATCACACAGTTTCTGTGGGTCAGGAATTCAGAGGAGACTTAGCTGGGTGCTTCTGGCTCAGGGTGTCTTTTTTGAGGTTGCAGCTAAAATGTTGGCCTGGGCCACAGTTGTCTGAAGGCAGGACTAGGGTTGGAGACTGTTTCTAAGCTCAGTCATGTTGCTGTTGGGAAGAGGCCTCAGTTCCTTGCCACTTGGGACTGTCCTTTGAGCTACTTGAGGACCTGCATGACATGGCAGCTGGCTCCCTCCAGAGTGAGTGACCCAAAGAGCAAGGAGGAAGCTCTCATGGGTCTCTGATCCAGACTCAGAAGTGACCGTGTGTCACTTCTGCCACACGCCGTTCATTGGAAAGATCTGGCTTCTGTTTAAGGGGGGAGAATTAGGTTCCATCTTTTGAAAGGAGGGGTATCAGAAAATTTACAGAACGTATTTTAAAACCACCACAAGCCCCCAGGTAGGTAGTGGTAGAGCTGGGACTTGAACTTGGGTCTTCTGCCTTCCAGTGAGTGGTCCATCCTGTGTGCCAGGATTGTGTGCCCTAGGATCTCCCCTAATACTCAAAGGCTTCATGGTAGGGAAATTGAGATGGGGTAGCCCAGGAACCTCAGCCAGGTCTCTTGTGGCCTCACTCTCCTGGGTACTGAGTATTCTCCCATTGTTTTTTTGCCATAGGTAAAGCGGAGGCTGGACCTGGAAACTGACCATCAATACCTGGCTGAGAGCAGCGGTCTAGCCCGGGGGAGAGGCCGCCACCCAGGAAAAGGTACCCACAGAGCTCAGGCTAGTGCAGGCTCCCTGACTGGGCCCAGGTTGGGGGTGTGGATAGACAAACATGCTTGCAAACTAAGTTCTGGTCTCTCAGGCCTGGGCCTGAGCCAGGCCTCTGGGGGCCCCAAAGGGCAGCTGGAGTGTCTGTCTGGCATGGTTTCCCCAGGCCCTGGGGGTGGGGAGTTCCCCAGCCTGAAGAGGAATGCTGTGGTTGGCAGGCAGCAGCCACAGGGCCTCCCTGCTTGGCCTCACCAAGGGAAGGAGCCATCTGTCAATCCCCCACCCCCATCCTCCTGCCCTACATTGCCAGGGAGGCTGGCCCAACTGGATGTGTGGGTGGTGCTGAGGGCCCTGTCTTGCCTGTCCCCTGCCCCAGGTGTGAAATCCCCAGGGGAGAAGTCGCGCTATGAGACATCCCTGAATCTGACCACCAAACGCTTCCTGGAGCTGCTGAGCCGCTCAGCTGATGGTGTTGTCGACCTGAACTGGGCAGCTGAGGTGCTGAAGGTGCAGAAACGGCGCATCTACGACATCACCAATGTCCTGGAGGGCATTCAGCTCATCGCCAAGAAGTCCAAGAACCACATCCAGTGGCTGTAGGTACCCGTCAAACAGGAGGGAAGGCAGAGGTCCAGGTCAGATCAGCTTGGAGGAGCTGAAAGCGAGACCCACTGTGGTAGCTGCCATCTTATAACTGGGGAAACAGGCTGAGAGAGGAAAGGTGTCTTTCCTGGGGTGGCAGATGCAGGAAAGTACACAAATCTTGCATATCTAGCTTAGTGCAGCTTGGCAGACTTCAACGGGGTAATCCCCATCCAGATCAGGAGAAAGCATTTCCAGCGCCCAGAAAGTTTCCTCGTGCCCTCCCCAGTCATTGCCCACCCCTCAGACCACCAGGTGACCACTATTCTGGTTTCTGTTGCCAGAAATGAGATTGTCTAACATAGCTGTTTTATTCTTGTTAATTATTGTTGTTTTTTTTCCTTCTCCGTCTTTCCCCGGTCATCCTGCCTTCCGTCTCCTTGACAAATCTGCCTTTTCAGTTTGTTTCCTCCCACCCCCCCCCGGCCCCCAATTACAGTTGGTATTCAATATTATTTTGTATTAGTTTCAGGCACACAGCACAGTGGTTAAACAATCATACTTTTTAGTGTTTCCCTCGATATTTCCAGTACCTACCTGGCACCATACATAGTTATTATATTACTGACTATTGCTGCACTTTACAGCCCCATGACTATGTCACAGCTACCAGTTTGTATTTCTCAATCCCCTCAGCTTTTTCACTCAGTTTCCCATCCTGGCAACCATCAGTTTGTATCTATGAGTCTGTTTCTGTTTTGTTTGTTTATATTGTTCTTTAGATTTCACATAGTATACATGAAATCATGTGGTATTTGTCTTTCTCTGACTAACTTGTTTCACTTAGGATAATACCTTCTAGGTCCACCCATGCTGTTGCAAATGGTAAGATTTCATTCTTTTTTATGGCTGAGTAATATTCCATTGTGTATATGCACAACAGCTTTTTTACCTACTTGTCCACTGCTGGTCAACATTGGGCTGCTTCCATATCTTGGCTATTGTAAATAACGCTGCAATGAATATAAGGATGTGCATATTCTTTCAAATTAGTGTTTTTGATTTCTTTGGATATATACCCAGAAGTGGAATCACTGGGTCAGTGCCTTTTCAGTTTTTGATACATCATTCTATTCTGCATCTTTTTTCTTTTTACTTGACAATGCTTTAGAAATACTTCTATGTCTATACATCTAATGCGTTGTCATTCTTTTATACAGCTATGTAGTATTTCACGGCATGTCTGTGCCATCATTTACTTATCCGGCTCCCTCTGAGGGACAGGTGGGTGTTCAGAGATATTCCGGTCTGACTTTAAGCCCATGCCAGTCTGACTTGGAGCCCTGTTTCAGCCCTCTGCTGTTTGCCAACTGAGGAGCCAGATCAAGAGAGGAGCAGGGCTCACCTGGGTCTCAAAGAACAGAGGCAGCAGCAGGCTGGGTGCAGAGGGTCAGGGCTCCTGGGCAGAGGGCGCAGGAGCTGTTAACCCTCCCTGTGCCTCTCCACAGAGGCAGTCATGCCACGGTGGGTATTGGTGGGCGGCTTGAAGCACTGACCAAGGACCTACAGCAACTGCAGGAGAATGAGCGGCAGCTAGACCACCTGATCCACGTCTGTACCACTCAACTTCGGCTGCTCTCTGAGGATGCCGACAGCCAACGATATCCTTGACTGTGGAGGGCAGGCCTGGCAGGCGGGGCCCCCACCCAAGTGAGGCTAGAGAGGCTATCCCGGGCCCTGGATTCAGGAGAGAGCGAGCTCTGGCTTTACATGCATGTCCTGGCTCAGCATTGACTCACTGACACTGAACAGGTTACTTAATCTCTCTGAGTCTCAGCTTCATCTCCAAAAGGAGAAACAAGTCCAATTCCAGAATTGCTAAATTAAAACGAGAAAAGCTGGTACCAACAACAACAAGCACTTAGTACAGTGATTCAATACATGGTTGTAGCTTCAGGATTAGAGATACAAATTTTTATCATTCATAAAAACAGAAACTTTATTTTGAAATAAGCTTTTTTTTTTTTTTTAAGTGAATACCCAAATTATGTTTATAAATTTTGGAGACAAACACTAATTGACAACGTGATCATGAGTCAGAATAAATTCTTAACACCAGAATGGACTTGTCACACAGATGTGGAAATTGAGGCTCAGGGCCACGAGATAGGCTTGAGCACAAACTATGTGTCAGGTGACGGATGGAGAGGGCAGGAGTGACTTAAGCAAGTGTGGGTGCTACCTTAGATGTCTGAGTGGGTGGCCCCCAGAGGTCAAAGGTTACGTGGTTCTTGACTCCACCAACCCTGGCCTACGTGACTTGCCAAGATCTTCGTAGCATTGCAGACCCCGCAGAGGAGATGGTCATGGTGATCAAGGCTCCTCCTGAGACCCAGCTTCAAGCCGTGGACTCCTCAGAGGTGAGGCGTGAGATCTCAGGTCTGACCAGGATAGGCTGGGCTGGCATGGTGGTCAACTGGGCCTCAGTTTACCCTGTCTGCCACCTCCACACAGGCCTTTCAGATCTCCCTTAAGAGCAAACAAGGCCCCATCGATGTTTTCCTGTGCCCTGAGGAGAGTGCAGGTGGGATCAGCCCTAGGAAGACGCCGTCCCAAGGGGCAGCTACTGGGGAGGAGGACAGGGCAGCTGATCCTACCACTACAGCGCCACCATCATCATCTCTCCCCTCAACCCCTGACATGGATTCCAGCCAGCCCCTGCTCAGCCTGGAACAAGGTGGGTGAAGGGTGGGAGGGTGGGTGGGTGGGTGAAGGGTGGTGGTGGGCAGGCCTAACAGCCCCCTCTGCCCCCCCTGCTGGGGCATCTCCGGCCTGTGATGCTCCCCCATCTCCCCAGAACCTCTGCTTTCCCGGATGGGTGGCCTGCGGGCTGCCATGGATGAAGACCACCTGTCTCCACTGGTGGCAGCCGACTCGCTCCTGGAGCATGTGCGGGAGGACTTCTCCAGCCTCCTCCCCGAGGAGTTCATCAGTCTGTCTCCTCCGCATGGGGCCCTCGACTACCACTTTGGCCTTGAGGAGGGCGAGGGCATCAGAGACCTCTTCGACTGTGACTTCGGGGACCTCACCCCCCTGGATTTCTGACAGGGCTTATGGGGACCAGGGCCTCCTGAGATGCCCACCCTGTCTCTGCAGTCCTGGAGCCCCCTGCTCCTGGCCATGCTCCCAGCCTGATTGGAAATGTTTAATTTATACCCCTTTCCTCTCTCTCCAGAGGCTTATAGCTCTGGAGTCTGGCTACTGCCAAGAGGCTGAGCAAGCCAGAAAGGGAAGGATTCTGTTTGTGGTGTATGTGTGCATGCACCCAATACCCAGCGTGTGTACACGGGGTGAGTGGTGTGTGGGCATGTGTGTGTGCATGTACCGGGGAATGAAGGTGAACACATCTGTGCGTGCATTGAAAACACGTCCCAGTGTGTCCACGTGTGTGCATGAGTCCATGTGTGTGTGTGGTGGGGGCTCTAACTGCACTTTTGGTCTCCTTGCTCCAGGGGCCCCACAAGGCCCAGGGTGGCCACCTGCCCCCGAATCCTGCGTGCTGACCAGGCCAGGTGGTGAGGCCTTGGCCTGTTTGCAGGACAGCAAGAGCACTTCTGTCGTCTTAAAGGTTTTTCTGATTGAAGCTTTAATGGAGCGTTATTTATTTATCAAGGTCTCTTTGGCAAGCCTGGGGCACCAGCAAAGGGTAGGAGGGATGTGGGGCTGATGTCCCAACTCCGTATACCCCTGAGTGAGGGCAGGGGTCCCTGAGCTGTTCTTTGCCCCACTCTGAAGGAGTTGAGGCCTAAGCGGTTTTATTTATTGGGAGAAGGAGTGAGGGAGGGAAACTGACTGACTGACAGCCATGGGTGGATCAAGGGGGTGGTCCCTCCCCAGGGGGTTACTGCAGGGCTTCAGCTGCCCCCCAGGACGGATGTGAGATGGGAGAGGTGAGTGGGGGACCTTCACCGACAGGGTGGGCAGGAGGGGTGGGTAAAGGGCCTTCTCCCCTAGCCCAGCCCACAGGGGCCCCTCCTGTGGCATTTGAAGTGCCCCCCTCCACTCCACTTCTTGCTCTGCTCCATCCTCCAATGTGCACTTTGATTTGCCTTCCTAACAGCTCTGTTCCCTTCTGCTTTGGTTTTAATAAATGTTTTGATGGTGTTTGGGCCAGTTTCTGGGATTGTGTACTGGGAGCAAATCTGAGGGTGGGAAAGGTCAAGATTGCTGGGAAAATACCCATTCTCTCTTCCTAAAATATATTTTTGTTGATTTCAGAGAGGAAGGGAGAGGGAGAGATGAAACATCAATGATGAGAGAGTATCATTGATTGGATGCCTCCTGCATGCCCTCTACTGGGAATCGAGTCCACAACCTGGGCATGTGCCCTTGACTGGAATCGAACCCAGGACCCTTCAGTCCACAGGCCAACGCTCTATCCGCTGAGCCAAACCAGCTAGGACAAGCCATTCTCTACTTGCCTTCGCCCTGTCCCTACTTAGTTTCATTTCATTTGAGCCTCACAGCCCCAAGAAGGGTAGGCTTCATCACCACCATTTCTGTCCTAACTTAAAAACGGATCCAATGGAGCAATAATGGGAACTCCCCCTCTTTCCCCAGCCCCAGAGAAGCTGCTCTGCTATGTTCCTTCCAGATGTTTCTGGGCATTTGTAAACTTGCAACAAATAATCACAACTGGCCAATTCTGTGTCAGGATCTTTCAGGTTCTGGGGACACAAGTTCCCTCCTTTCATGAGGCTCTCATAATCTGTTGGAGGGACTCACACAAAATCGGGGAGGGCTTCCTGAAAGAGCGCTTGAGACGGGAGCTGTAGTTAACTGAAGAGGAGAACATGAGCACAACAGGCAGAGGGCAGTGTGGGCAAAGGCCCTGGGGCAGGAGGGCGCAGGGCACAGCATCAGGTTTGGCTGGAGTCTGCGGTAAGGACCCGGGTGGAGAGAAGTTCAGTTGGGCTTTATTCAGGGGACAAGACTCACCGATGAGTCTGGGGAGTGATGTCTCGTTTTATCTTTTAGATATAATTAATTGTGGGAAGGGGGGTTAGAATGGTAGAGGGGAGGATGGAGTTGAAGGTTGTCCACACACCTATTTTACGAACCCTTAAGTGGGCTTTGAGCCAGTCCCTATTTTAAGCCCTTTATAGTCTGCATCCTCACAATTCTGTGGAGTGTCTGCTATTACCCCGATTTTGCGAAGAGGATACAGATGCTCAGGGGAATTCACTTGGTTTTACCCACAGCGTGTCACAGTATCGGGCTGGTTTGCCGGCCCTATAATGGTGTGGGACCTACCGGTGGGCATGTGCAGCCCCTCACGTTCTGTTCCTGGCTGTGTGGTCTCTCCCAAGCGGACAGTGGGGGAGACCTCCAGCGAGGTGCCTTTGCGGTGGCCACTGTCCAGGAACCTCCAAGGTGAATGGTGTTCGGCATCTCCGTTGTGCACTTTCTAACTCGGGATGAAGTTTGCTCCCCTTTCCAGCCTGGGAACCGCCCTGGAGGTGCTTCACACGGCTCCCGGGGTGGGTAGGGGGGTTGTTCGTGGCCGGCCTGGGCAGTGGGCGGGGCTGGGGGGTGGGGCCCTCGGCGTGTGCGCCGGCGCCCATAGGCAGGCGCCCCCTCCCAATCTCCCCGATCTCCAATCCCTGGCCGCAGCCGTGGCGTTCGAGCCGCAGCCTCAGCCCAGCCAGAGCCGGCGGCGGCGCCATGGCGTGCGCGGGGCTGCTCACCGTGTGCCTGGTCCGGCAGCCCGCGCCCCAGCCCCCGCGGTCCCCCACGCCAGCCACCGGTTCCGCGGGACACGCGCTCTTCCAGGATGTGAGTCGGGAGAGGGCAGGGGGCGTCGGCTCTCCTGGCCCTGGGGGTTGGCAGTGTCTCTCCAGGTCTATCTCCTTGTGTCTCGCTGGGCTCTCTCTCCTTGCCCCTGCCTCTGTCTCTGGGTTTCTGTCTCTCTCGTTCTCTTTCTCTGATCCTGCTGTCTCTGTTTCCATGTCCCCCTTCTTTATCTCATTGCCTTTGTTGCCTGTTCTCTGTCTCATCCTTTCTCACCTCCTTGTCTCTGGTTCAGTGACACTGCCCCCCCCCTCCTCTTCCCCGCACCCACCCCGTCTATGTGTGCCTGGTGGGGTAAGACTACCAACACTTGGTCCCGGAGCAGGTGCACTGCCCCTCGATGGCAGCCCCTGGATGGGCTGATCCAGCAAGGGGGCCTGGAGGAATAAGACCCAGTGTGACCCCAGAGTTAGACCTGACCCAGGGGCCGTGGGCTCCCACCGTTGGTCAGTGTTGCCCAAAGTCATCCTCTGAGGTCTGTACACCTCTTGTGGGTGGCAGGTGGTCTGCAGGCCCCACGGGCACCAGCGTGGAGTAGCCTGGCCTTAGTCACTGCCCTGAGCCCCTTCCCCCACCTCTCAGCCCGTGCTCAGTCCCACCTGGTCCTCTCCATGCTCCTGCTCCCAGAGGCCCTGGCCTGTGGGAAGGGCTGTGCTCCTGTCCCTTCCCCACGGCCCCCAGTGACTCAGCACCTTGACCACAGTCCTCTTGGCTGGAAGGGACTGACCCTCCCATTTCCTAGATGGAAAAAATGAGGCCTGAGGGGT
The DNA here is from genome assembly GCF_027574615.1 of Eptesicus fuscus. NCBI lineage: Eukaryota > Metazoa > Chordata > Mammalia > Chiroptera > Vespertilionidae > Eptesicus > Eptesicus fuscus. Next base: position 34,018,924 of record NC_072484.1, on the reverse strand, counting down.
TAGGGGCATGTCTAAGATCACACATGGAGGCAGGGGCATGCTAGGGTGTGGCCCCAGGTGTCCTCATTCCCAGCTTAGCACTCTTATACCCCCTCCCCCCAGTATCTCCATCTGCCCCAACCAGACTATGCTGGGCTGCTGTGACCTCAAGCCAGTGGCAGACCTCTGAGACTTTCGACTAGTAGTTAGATTTATTCCTGAGACTCACCGATACTGAGAAAACAGCCAGAGGCGGGTGACACTGAGAACTTAGAGCTGCTGGGGCTCTCTGTCCAGGCTTTGGCCTGCCTCTCCTTGCCAGGCTGCTGGTCCCCTTTGCTGGGCTGCTTTAGGTGGTCTGGAGTCTCTGTGCCTTTCTGTTTATCTGCCTCTGTTGCCCTTCATCTCTGCTTCACACACACACACACACACACACACACACACACACACACACACACAATGAGTCGGCCTCATAGGAAGCCCCAGTCCTGGAAGGGTTAACCCCAGTCTGCTCTGTCAGGTCCTAGGGCTAAAACTGAGACCCCGGCAAAGGAAAGACAAGCACACAAGGAAATAGCCGAAAGTGGGCAGAATCTGGGATGGACCGTGGCCCACAGCAGATTTGGGGGTTCAGTCTGGGACAGTTGTCCAGGATTCTCAGGCCGCATCTTGGCCCATTTCCCCATCTTCCTCAAGCTGGGACTCTGCCAAGGGCTGATGCATCAGATAGAAATCAGGATATACTCAGTGTGGGAGGTGGGGGTGCAAGGAGCTGGCCTGGAGCACCCCATGAAGCCAAGCCCCGCAGGAAAAGTGAGCAAGCAGTTGGACCTGCTGTGTGCTCTTCCTCTGCCCCCCTCATTGAAAAGCTCCTGTAGGGCTGAGCTGGGCAGGCAGTTGGGACCAGGCTGGGCAGGAGGGAAGGCTGGCCCGCTGGGGCCCTGTCAAGGTGGGCAGGGGCCTCTTACCTCCCAGACTCCACTCACAGCTCCCATCCATGCCTCTTTGTCCTCTAGGTTTTCCGCAGAGCAGACAAGAATGGTGAGTGTGGCTTTCCCTGGGCCCCACAGTGGGAGGAACAGTGGGGGACATCATGGAGGCTTGGGAGGGTTGGGGGTTTGGGGGCACAGTGTAGAATGGAGAAAAATTTGGGGGGACCCAAAGCAAGAGAATCAATCAAGGCATCCTTCCTGGAGGAAGTGCTATTTTGAGCCAAGTTTGGCAGGATGGAGAGTGGAGGGTATGTAGTTTAGCCAGAGGCTGAAAGTAGAGGCTTGCTTTCATGCAGTGCCCTGGCACAGGGATAGGTACCTGTACCTTCCTGTATATGACTGTGATTTTTACCCCATTTCACAAACAAAGGAACAGGGGCCCAGAGAGGTAAGGCAGGTTGCCTGAGGTCACACATCCTTTAACCCAGGTCTGCATGATGCTTGGTCCCAGGCTCCCTGGGTGAGAGGCTGGGACATGTGGGCTAATGGGGATGAGGCCCTGTGGGGACTTTTACTCTTCGATTTTTAGCGGGTTCAGTCGCTTTCCATATGACCAACTATCTGGGTCAGGAGGGCCTGGGCATGATAAAGCTGTCTCCAGGGAATCAGCTCCTTCTGCCCCGGGTCCTGGGCAGTCACAGACCCAGGTCTAGGAAAACCTTGGAAGTAAAGCAGGGGACCCCGCAGGCAGGTGATTGCCCGTAGGTGACCCGGAACAGCCCGCTGTACCCTGTTTGGCCAGGCGAGGATCTGAGCTGAGGCTCTTCAGACCCTCCTGTGTTTCAGCCTCCTTGAAATAGGATCGTGTCCCTACCCTCTGGCCCTTCTCCTTAGGTCTCTTCAAACTGGTAGAGACCATTTGTCCCAATCCGTTGATCAGGACGCATAGTCTCATTTGGATCAGGGCATTCTGTCCGACCCCCCTGCTTAGAGACCTGACAGGCCAGCTCCCCAGTGTCTTGGGCCGCCCCACTCAAGTGCTCTCAGCCTTTGCTACATGCCCCCGGGGACGGGAGGTTATTCACTCTGGAGTCAGTCTGCTGCTGCTTACGGTGCCCAGCCCGTGAGAAGGTCTCCTCAGCCTCCCTGTGGCTTCTCTGTGAAGGGCCTGCATTCACAGTACACAGGCTGTCCTCCTCCTGGGGCCAGGCTGCCGGCACGTGAGGCGACTCTCAGCCCCCAAGTCCTCCAAGTGACATCGAGGCCCTGCCATGACCAGGCTGTGTCCCGGGCTGTTCATTTGCTTCTCCATTTGGCAAACGTTTATTGAGTCCCTACCCAAGGCCGTGTGCGTAGTGCCCGCCTTGGGTACATGCACAGAGGTCCCTGTCGCCTTAAGAGGGCCTCTCTAGGGGCTCCTGCTCTTTTGTCCCCAACAGCCAGGCCCCCCACCAAGCTCAGAATCGCATTCCACCTGGCTGGGTGGGTGTGATATGCTGTGAGGCCTTTGGGGGGGCCTGGACCTGGTGGCAGGGGCGCAGCCAGGGGTCAGGGATATCGACTCTGTTCCCTGTCCACCCACCAGATGATGGTAAGCTCTCATTTGAGGAATTCCAGAATTACTTTGCTGATGGGGTTCTCAGCGCTGGGGAGCTTCGGGAGCTGTTCAGCGGCATTGATGGGCGTTCCACTGAGTGAGTACAAGGGGGAGATGGAAGAGCCGTGGGTAGATGGTTCCTTTTGGAGGACAGAGGACCGAAGAAGAGGGGATGTAGGGGAGGGGTGTCAGGGCTCAGTGCCAAGTTTCACCCACCCACTCGCTGCCTCCCTAGCTTCAGCCTTGCCCATCACACTCCAACTAGGACCTTAAAATAGCCAGACCTGAGTCACCATCGGTGGTTCAGCCCACAGGTGCCCCCCTCGCCATTCCTGCTTCCTGGGGATGCCTGGGGACAGCTGGGGCCTGCCTGCTCCCACACAGGGACGCAGGTACATGGACACGCACATACCACCCCACGTGTGCGCCCACATCCGCAAGCCTTAGCACGAGTTTGCGTGCTTTCCTTCCCATGCTGCCTCACACGGGAGCGACACATACGCAGCTGTCCCTCCCTCTCACTCCCTTCTCCCCTCATCTCCTGAGAATGAATTGTGAGCGCCCTAGCTGGCTTTACTCAGTGGTTAGAACGTTGGCTTTCGGACTGAAGGGTCACAAATTCGATTCCGGTCAAGGGCAGGTCCCTAGGTTACCGTCTCGATCCCTGGCCCTGTCGGGGTACATATTCGAAGGGCTGGGGAGGCTCTAGGTTCGGGACCAGGTTTGGGACCAGGACAGTGAAGAGAAGCTGCACACGGCACATGTGCTGGGCCTCTCGTGGGTGAGTTAGGGAGGTGAGCCTCGATTTGGAGACCACAAGGGGCAAGATAGCCAGAGCAGGGCTGAGGGTAGAAGTCACTGAGAAGCCCCAGAGAGGAAGGTAGGTTGGGGGTTGGGCTTGCGAATCCCATTGGGAGGCAGCCAATAGTTGTTTCTCTCTCACATAGATGTTTCTCTCTCTCTGTCTCATCCCTGCCCTTCTACTCTCTCTAAATCAATTGAAAAAATACCTTCAGGTGAGGATTAACAGCAAAAAAAAAAAAAGAATACATTCTGAGGACTGGGCTGGACCCTTTGTCTGCACCCCCCTGCACCTCACCACCAGACACTCCAGTCAAATTCCTTGTCCTTCAAGGCCTGACATAGGCAGTCCCTCCCATAGGAAGCCCTCCCTGACCTACCAAGTAATACCCCGTGCCTTCTCCGTATGTTCCCCGCCTTGGCTCCCCCTTCCCAGCTCTGACCGCTCCTCTCTGGCCTGCGTCCACGTCAGTCTCTCTTGGCCTGAAATTTCCCTGGAGGCCGAGAGTGGGTGTGAGTTTCTGCCCTCAGAGAGTGTTTGATGGGGCAGTTGTATCCTTGTTCCCTCCCCCCAACCCCCGCCCCACAGCCTCTGCCCACTGAGCAACTTAACCTGGGGTGGAGTCAGGCGTTGCCTCGTTGTCAGGCTAAGCTGGGTGGGGAGGGGGAGAAACAGCACTGTGCTGGCTGCGCTTCAGAGTCCCGGTTCACCAGGCTCAGATGTGAGGGTCTGAAGGGCTCCTTCTCTTCTCTCTGCAGCAATTTGGAAACCGAGAAACTGTGTGGTGAGTAAGCCCACCGGAGCTCTTGTCTCCTGGCACCTCTGGACGGATGGGTGTGGTGAGGGGCTGTTGCTGGTCTCCTGAGAGAGTAGGATGGGCTGGGTTCCGCATAGGAGGCTGGTTGGCTGTTGAGGGATTCCCTGTTGGGCAGGTGGGGGCAGGGCGGGAACCTTCGAGCACCCTCTCTGCCCGCAGACTACTTCTCGGAACACCTGGGTGTCTACAGGCCTGTGCTGGCTGCGCTGGAGTCCCTGAACCGTGCAGTGCTCACTGCCATGGACACCACCAAGCTGGTGAGCAAAAGAGCTGTTATGATGGGGGCAGGGCCCCAAATGAGTTCAGGGGGTCTGCCGTGCTGTGGGGGCCTCCACTGGCTTAGGCTGTTGAGCTAGAGGGCTGGGTTCAAATCCTGGCTCTCCCACTTTCTGTTTGTGTGCCTTCCCCTCCCTGGGCCTCAGTTCCCTCGTCTGTAAGCTGGGGGTAAAACCAGAGCCTGCCTCCATACGCTTGTGACAAGTAAATGGGAATGAAGGCAGGGATTTTTGTCTTCTCCTCCTCTCTCCCCAGCACTCAGAACGCTGCCTGGCACATAGTAAGTGCCTAATCCCTGGAGCTGCTGCTACTACTGGTTTTTATTATCGGCCAGACCTAACTATTGTGGGGGATTGTGCCTAGGACGCGGTAGGGATGGGCTGGGGGTGCGGGGTGCTTGCACGTGTGTCCACAGGCCCAGGCTGGTGTGCAGAGCCTCGTGGGGGTGGAGCCTGGCCTGAGGGCGGTAGGGAGTATTCAGCAAGTGCTCACCCACGTGTGTGCGCACGTGTGGACGTGTGTGCGCAGGCAGAAACTGTGCTCACAGCCGGGGCTCCAGGCCTCCGTGTGGTGACTTCAGAAACCCGCCCGCCGCCCATGCCTTTGTGTGTTCCTTTTAAGAGATGTCTGCACTTCCCTTTGTCCCATGGCTTTAATGAGGGGGCAGGGAGGGGGCCGTGAGCAAGCCTGGCTTTCCTCGTGCCTGATTTTTCTGTGGAGGGGAAGCTGACACCCTCGGCCAGCGGACGGTCATGGAGGACAGTGCTTCCCCTCTGGTTGCTTTCACGTGGGATTTAGTAGCTTTTCAAAGGGTCCCCCTTGGGGGTCTGGCATGGGATGGGAATCTGAATGGTACTGTACCATTTGGGGTTGGCGTATTGTGGCAACTTCTGTATCTGTGGCCTGTACACATGTGTGGGCATCAGCTTCCTTATTGCCATGGAGACAGGGCCCTGGGCGTGGGCGGCTGGGTCAGTTAGGGGAATTCAAACTGCAGGTTCCAGCGGGGGCCCCAGACCACCTCCTCCTGGCCCGGAAACGGAGAGGAGGTGACCCATCACCACACAATGACTCCGCGCGCTCCGGTCACCTGATGCCTTTATCTGGCACTGGGTGCCTCTGCTAGAGCGCCCGCTTAGCCCGCTAAGCCTCTGGCCCTGCAGCCCGCTGGGGCACCACCGCTCCCGGCCCGCTGTGCCTCAGTGGAAGACTTCGTGCACCAGCCTGGAGCCACACTCATGGTACATGGCCCGGGTCATCCACTGGCGCTGGAAGTTGTGCAGTGAAGCCACCATGGAGCCGCCTGTCCACACCGCTGTTCCCCGCCCGGGCTTGACCACCAGGTGTGGCTGCAGTGCCCCGTAGCCATGCTGCTGGCACCGCGCCAGCAGCTCCATCTCCAGGCGCTCAGTGAAACCGGGGAAAAGCGTGGAGCCCCCTGCCAGCACCACAGTGTCGGCCAGCCTCCTCCGCAGCGTCTCCGGCACCTTCTGCAGTGCCCAGAAGGCCAGTGTCGATAGGCCCGGCTCAGCGTGGCCTAGCAGAGCAGGCTGAAAGATGGGTTCGGGGCAGCGGAAGCGCTCGCTGCTGAGGTAGACAGAGCGTCCGTTGCCCAAGCGGAACCTGGCTGGATGGTGGCGGGCAGGGTTACGGAGGTCACCCTCAAAGTCCAGGGAGACGTAGCAGCAGCGCTTCTTGAGCTGTGTGACGGCCTTCCGGGGGAGGGTCTGCAGCAGTAGGTCCGGGCACGCCGCCACCAGCAGGTCCCGCAGGTAGCGCGAGAGGGTGGTGCCTGCCACCTCCAGCCGGAAGGTGGCCTCGTGCCACGAGTGGCCCGCGTAGATGGGAGTGGCGTGGCATACCCCCGCTCCTGCCTCCACGGCCAGCCCGCTGAAAGCGCCGGTGGAGCAGACAGCCAACACCGCAGTGCTGGCCATGTGGCACGCGGGCACTGCCAGGGCCTCGAACAGCAGCTCTGCTACCCTCTCGCGGCTCGAGGGTGGCGCCGAGGGCGAGTCGCTCACCAGCACCGGCCACTGCTCTGGGCACACCCGCAGACCGCCTACCAGCAGGCGCTCCCAGAGCCCCTCCAGCGCCTCCCAGTCCACCACCATGCCATGCTTGATGGGGTGCGCCCGCTCCACGCCCCCCACCAGCTCACAGCCCAGCACCCCCGACAGCACGGGCTGGTCCCAGCTGGGCACGAGGCTGGAGCTCTTCAACACCAGACGCGGCTGGTTCTCGCCCGCGAAGCCCGCCTTGGTGAAGCCCGATCCCTGGTCCACCACCACTGCGATGCGGCCCAGCGGGGGCGGCCGGGCCCGGCGCCTCCCCGACACCGACGCCACCTTCCGGGCTCAGCTGCGCTCCCAGAGGCGGTTCTGTCCCACTGGCCGAGATGGAGGCCCGCCTTTCGGCTCTTGACTCTGTGCCCTGGGACTAAATCCCTACCTTAACGGACTAGGTAACGACTTTCTCAATTTCTGGCACCGCTTTTTCTGCCCAGAGTGGATGTCTCTTTTCAGCTCTTGGCTCCTTGGGAACCCAGAAGTCCAGCCCCAGGCAGTGTCTTGGACCTGTCACCTGGGCTTGACGGAAGTAGTTCCTGGTTGTGGAGATGGGAGGGGGTCATCAGAGAAGGAAAAGAACTTGGATCCGACTAATTGTGACCTCAGTCCTCAGCACCTGCTGTGCTTCCGCAGGCCCCCGCCCCCCCAATGAAAACACCCTGGACCCCTCCTCTCTCCTAGGGCAGGGCCAAGGGCAGTGAATTGGGCATCCAGGAGTCTGGCTGCTACTGCCCAGCACAATCAATGATTCCTTCCCCAAACCACTTCACATGGTCAGATCTACTCTGGTCAAATGTAGGCCTCCTCCCCCTCCAATGCTGAAGAGAAAGCCCTTAGTCACAGACCCACAGCCACTCTGGAGTACCTGTGTGCCCATCCTTGAGGGGCCCAGGAGCCCACACAGGGACTCGACCTTCAGGGACCTCCACCTAGGGACTCCTGTGGGCCCGAGTTTGACTCAGCTCTGAAGCTGACTCACTCAGCAAGCAAGTCCTAATCTTCCTGAGCTCCGTTTCCTCCTCCGAACGGTAGAAATCTCCACACGCAGGAAAGAGGCCACTCCTGGTCTCTGCAGAGTCTCATTCTCTTCAGGACCATTTTGGTGGCAAGTTGCAGACCCACGCACGAGAGTGTAAGCTGAAATAAGGATTTTATTACAAGGATCTTGTATGTACGATGGATACCAAAGGCAAGGGTGAAAGCAGGTTTCAGGAGCTGACTGGAAGCAGGGCCTGACTGCAGGGAACCCAGGATGTGCACTGTGCCCGTGTGTGTTTTTATTCTTCTGAAGATTGGCTTCAGCCCGTGCGTGTTCCCTTATGGCCCCTGAATTACTGTCCCAGGGAAGGGGCTGATAGGACCCGGGGCTTATGGCCAGGCGGTGTCGTCACATGGAGGAACTTGGTTACTCTGACTGTAATTATGTGGATGGCAGGGAAGGGTCAGTTCTACAAGCAGCAGGGGCGGTGCTATGGGCCCTGAAACCTCCAGCACGAGGCAGACAGCGTGGAGGAGCCCCTGACAGGAACGGAAGCACATCTTGAGCAGAAGCTGGGCCGGTGGCTTTCGTGAGCGGGGACCTGCACCTGCTGCCTCTGCCCCCGAACGCCGTCCTGAGGTTGGTTGCCGGTGGAAAGCAGTGGAAAGCAGGCTGCCGTTTCGAAGGGCTGGGGAGGCTCTAGGTTCGGGACCAGGACAGCGAAGAGAAGCAGCTGCTCACGGCACACGTGCTGGGCCTCTCGTGGGTGAGTTAGGGAGGTGAGCCTCGATTTGGAGACCCCAAGTGGCAAGATAGCCAGAGCAGGGGTGAGGGTAGAAGTCACTGAGAAGCCCCAGAGAGGAAGGTAGGTTGGGGGTTGGGCTTGCGAATCCCAGTAACAGGTTTGGGTGTTTCCCTGTGGGCGGTGGGGAGCCAGTGCGAGCTTATGAGCAAAGTGAACCGCCCGACGGGTAGTGACTTTGAAGAAGCCTTTGGCTGCCATGTGGAGAGAGGATGGAACAGCATAGGATGGGAGACAAGTGGCTAAGTTCCCCGGGGGGTTACCAAGCAGGGATAGCAGTGCAGGGTCAAGAGCCTCTCCCGGGTCCCCTCGGAGGCAGACTGAGTCTCAGGCCCCACCTCTGCTCTCAGTAGGACCCTCACACTTCTCCTCCCGGGTGTTGGCTCTTTGCCTGGGACCGTGGCTCTGCCTAAGGAGGACTTGTGAATGCTGGGGCCTTGGAGATGCCGTGCTCAGCTGAAGCAAGCCCCTCCTGGTGTGGCCAAGCCTGGGTTTGCTCAAGCTCACCTCCCTTGGGTCTGCAGACCCGGCAAGGCCTGACCCAGGCCTCGAGTTGTGGGGGGAAGGGGAACATCCTCCCTTCTCCACTGTGGTAGGGTGTCCCCTCCCCGGGGGCAGGGGTTCTGACTTTTGGGTCACGAGGAAGGGAAAAACAGTTGGCTCCCGACTGTGGCCATTGCTCAAGCTGTTCATCCCGGTCTCGCTCTGGCGCCAGACACGTCAGACAGAGCGAGCCGGAGCCAGGGTTGCTATGCGCTCTTTATTGGGTCGGGGCCGGGGGTCGTGGGGCCAGGGTGCCGGACCAGGTGCTCGGGGCCGCTGGCACGGATGCTCCTGGATGGGGTCGGAAACGCTGTTGATCACCAGGCGCTGCGCGGAGCCACTGCCTGCCCCGCGCGGCCCTGGCCGAGTCCCCGGCCCCGCCCCCGGCCCCGCCCGCTGCGCGGAGCCCCGCCTCCTTCCGCCGCGCGTCGGCGGCCGGGATCATCTCGGGCTCCCGCACGCGCGCCCTCGTGCCACTGGGCGCCGTCGCCTGCTCCGCGCATCCTGGGGGGCGCCGCCGCCAGGGAGCCCACCAGGACGCCCACCGACTCCTCGCTCGGCTGCCCGGGCCATGCGACCGGGCCCACCGCCGCCTCCGCTAGCTGCTGCCGCTCGTCCGTGGAGAAAAGCAGCACGATCTTGGTCTGGGGAGGGGCAGCGGGTGAGGGAAAAGTGTGGCCCGCCCTCTTCCTGGGGACCCTGACCCGCCCTGGTCCTATCTACCAAGACCATGCCCTCTACGTTTCCGGGACCCCGCCATCCTTCCAAGCCCGGGAGGGGGATCCCCACTCTGCTCCATCACCAGGCACCCCCGCCTCTCTCGGAAACCCTTACCCACCCAGGCTGACCTGAGACCACCGTTCTGGGATCCCTGTCTGCCCACTTGAGGGGGAAAGGAGCATGTTTTGAGGCGAGGGGGTGGAAAGGGGACATAAGGAAACCCTTGGTGCTCGTATCCCAGAGATGCCAATCATGCTGGGACCTCCACCCATGGATCCATCCAGGTTGTAAGAATCCCCTTCTGCCCACCCTTCCGACTCCCAAGTCCCATCCATCTCCTGGTCTCTGGAATCCCTACACTCTCTTCTGGGCTTTTAGGACCCCATCCATACCCACGTGCGTTTCTGGGACCCTCCTCCTCAGGAGGGATTCTCTAACCTCCTAGTCCATGGCCCTAGGACTTTGGATCACAAGGCCTACACTCCCAGCATCCCCGCCTGCCCATCTGTCCATGTTCCCCTGCCCCCTCCCACCCGCTGCTTACGCCTGGCTTCTGCCTGAAGTGGCTGAAGAACTGCTGTTTCCCCAGGGCCTTGTCCACATCGGGTGGCCTCTTCTTGCCAACCTGCTTGGGCACTTTGGTCCTTTTGTGGGAACTGTTGTTTCCCATGGCAGGACTGGTTAACACTGGGTCCACGGCCCATGCTGCTCTGCCCTGCCCTCTGGCTAGGGGACCCCTGCCCTAGCATTGTCCCAGAGAGGCCACTTTGTGACCTCATTGGTCGACCTCACCAGCTCCAGGCTCTGAGCATCTCACAGAACCCACAGGTGAATCGTGGCTCCATTCACTCTCTCTGTGATTTCTGGCCTGTAAAAGGGCTAATGATCATAAATGAGGCAATGTTTCATTATTGGTCTGGGTCCAATAATGAAGGCGCTTAGTGATGAGTACAGAGGAATTTCTGTGGCCTAAGTTTGAATTCTGGCTCTGTTCCTAACTAGTTGTGTGATCTTGGCCAAGGTAATCAACTCTTCTGGACCTCAGTCTTCTTACCTGCAAACGGGGTCAATCATGATCTCTGTAATTGTTATGAGGATTAAATGAAATTCTGCTTGGAACAGTGCCTGGCACAGACTAGATGTTTGTGTCAGCTGGGTTCTTTGGTTGCAAGCAACAGAAACTGACCAGTCATTTTAAGAGCCCAAAATGGAATTTATTGGAAGGATTTTAGAGAGCTCAGAGCATGGCCAGAAGTCTGGGGTAGGACAGAAGTCTAGAGAGAGATCAGAAACCACTGGCCTGTTTGAGTGAGTTAGGGAGGTGAGCCTTGGTGCTCACCCTCAGCTCACCCATCCTCCCCTCTGTCCTTGCCTCTCCGCATAAGTCTCCGCATAAGCCTGGTCCAGCAGGGTCCCCCTGATGGCTGAACTGAGGCAGATTATGGGCAGGAGGCAAAGCCCCTGATGGATAGTGCCTCTGGGGCCCCTCGAAGAGGGACAGCAGGCACCTGGACCATGGCTCTGGAGGGCCTGGCACATGGTCTGCCTCTCTCTGCCCTTTTTAGGAGGGGCAAAGGGAGGCTGGTTATGTAGGTTGGGCTCAGTGCTGTGGTGTGTGTGTTAGGACAGTAACTTGGCTGTCTTGTGTCTGCAGCTCCTAGTAAAAGGTACTCAGTAAATGTCTGTTACATGGATGAGTGAATGCATGCATGCATGCATACACTGAGTGGCCAGATTATTATGATCTCTGAACGCACAATAATCTGGCCACTCAGTGTATATCCTATATAATAAAAGGCTAATATGCAAATTGTCCCCTCGATCAGGAGTTCAACCAGCAGGCAGGCCAGCCAACCGCCCATGTCCCCTCCCCCTGGCCAGGCTGGCTGGACCCCACCCATGCACAAATTCATGCACCGGGCCTCTCTCTCTATATATATATACACTGAGTGGCCAGATTATAATGTGTTCAGAGATCATAATAATCTGGCCACTCAGTGTATATAGCCTGTGACTTTGTGGCCAACTGGTGAGTATGGGGCCGTATCACACCATCATTTTGCCTCGTGTCAAAATAGGTCTTTGGATATCCTATGACCTGCCCTATCCACAACCCCCCACCCCAGCCTAACTGTGCAGGGGCCTTACTGGCTGAAGGTGGTAGCCCCAATATGGAAGGGGCCTTGGGGCCCAGAGAATGGCAGATAACTCCTTACAAGTTGGCCTCATACTTCCCTGGAAGGGAGGCCAGGCCTTGCTCCTAGTCCCTGTGCCCTCCTGTTTATGCCAGGTCTGCAGGCCCTCTTTACGATGCCACTGTGGCTCTGATGGGGTGGGAGGAGGAGCAGGGGATGGCTCCTCCTTCAGAAATATATACTTGGAGCCCAGAGGTGCTGACTATGTCCCCTCTGTCCCCAGGAGTATGAGCGGGCCTCCAAGGTGGACCAGTTTGTGACTCGCTTCCTACTGCGGGAGACAGTGAGCCAGCTACAAGCCCTGCAGAGCTCGCTGGAGGGGGCGTCAGAGACCCTGGAGGCCCAGGCCCAGACCCGTGGGCCACGGTATGTGAGGAGCCCTGTTGACCTGCGGGTCCAGTTCATGAAGACCCAGCATCTCCACATTTCGAGTCCCTCAGCTTTTCCTGCATCGGGTAGTTCCAGCAGACTACCTGCTCTGGGGCAGGGAGGCCGAAAAGGTGTGAGAGGCTGGCTGGCTGGCTTTGAAGCTAGGGCCTCCATATCCCCAGATGCCTGTCTTGCCCCACCCAAGCCTGGTCCTTTTGGGGGGACCCAGCCCTTGGCCCTGAGGGTCTGCCGGCAGTGCACTGTGCTTCCCCTTCCCTTAGGTCAGATGAAGAGAGAGTGAAGGTGCAGAGCAGGCCCCGTGGCAGCCGGCGGGCAGGGCGCAGGGCCTTGTGGAGCGTCAGCCGGTCACCCACCTGGTCTCCTGGCTCCTCTGACGCAGGTGTGCTGTGGTGGGTGGGAGGGCTGGCTGAGGAGGTCCAGAGCAGTGCCCCCAATGCCTGCTCCTCCACTGCCCCTCAGTTCATCCTGAGGGACCTCCCAGCCTGAATTCCCCCATGGGCTCCACCCCAGGGCAGAGTTCAGAGGCTGAGATGCAGTGGCGGCTCCAGGTTAATCGTCTCCAGGAGCTCATCGACCAACTCGAGTGCAAGGTGAGCAGCTGAGTGGCCAGTGCCCCACGGGGGTGGGCCTTCCTGGAATCTGCCCAAGATATGCACATGCTGGGTGCCTGACCCACACTCTGTGTCCCTCACAGGCCCCCCTCCTGGAACCCCTACATGAAGAGGAGCTTACCAAGGGACCCAACTCGGTGAGTCTGGGAAAGGGAGAGGCAGCTGGGTATCAGGGGCTGGGTATCACGAAGTGAGGGCGCTCACAGAGCCAGCTACCCACCCGGCCTCTGCCCTGCACACATCTCCGATTTCTCAGCTTTGGCCCAGCCCGCATCCCCCAGGCCTGGCAGGCAGGTGCTGGGTTCTGGTCCTTGCTCTGTGACTCCACAGAAACCACTGCCCCTCTCTGGGCATCAGTTTCCCTTCTCTGCATTTCTGAGTCGGGCAGTGTGGACGGAGGCTGGAGGGGGCAGTAAGAAGTGGTGGCATACTGCAGGAGAGACAATGACTGCTTCAAGGCAGCACCCTTGGTGATGGGGAGAGGAGGATGGAGTCCGGGATGTTGGGGCAGGAGCCCGACCTCAGGGTAGGCCACGTCTGATGCAAGTCAAGCAGGGCGGGGCCCTCCTGGCGGCTTCAGCCAGTCCGTCACCTGTGTCCTGCGCTGCCCGGGCTGACTGGGCCACCTCTCTTGCCAGCACATCCTCGTGTCCCAGAGGCAGGTTCCCGTGGCAGAAGAAGCCCTGCAGGACTTCTCCCGGGCCCTGCACTGCTACGTGGACTTCACAGGGGCCCAGAGCCATTGCCTGCAGTGAGTTCCTAGCCTCCTGGTGGGCCGGCCAAGGCGGGGAATGAGCAGGGAGGAACACAGGGGCTGAGCATTTTGGGCCAAGGTTCCCATTAGATACCCCTGCCGGGGTGGGCAGCAGTGGTTGCAGCCCAGGCCTGGCCTGGTCATCTCTTTGGCTCTACAGTGTGTCTGCTCAGAAGATGCTAGACAATGCCTCCTTCACCCTGTACGAGTTCTGGCGGGATGAGTCCTCCTGGAGAAGGTATGAATGGCCGTCTAACAACTAATGTTTATGGAGTATGGGCCCTGGAGTGAGTCAGGCCTGGGTCCAAATCCTCCTCTCCTACTCACTGGCTGTGTGACCTAGAAGAATTACTTAATCCCTCTGTACCCTAGTGGCCTCCTTTCCAAAATGGGAGTGATAACAGTTCCATCTTCATTTGAGCTGAATGAGATGATATGCAAAGAACCGAACACAGCCAGGTACATAGAAGATGCTCAGTGAATATACACCGTCACCATTGTGTCACATCCTATGCCAAGCACTTGTGTGTTACTTCATGTAATCCTCACAGTATCTAGCACAGTAGACACTATTGTCCCATTTCACAGAAGAGAAAGCTAAGGTTCAGAGATAGTATGAGGAAGGACTGGGATCTGAATCCAGACAGCAGGACTGGGGTGGGATTGATCTTTGGGGAAGATCAAGTCCACTCCATGGCCCTCCCCAGGCACCAGGAGTCCGCCTGCAGTAAGGCCTTCCAGCGCATCCTCATTGACCACCTGCGGGCTCCGGACACCCTCACTACTGTGTTCTTCCCAGGTGTGCTGAAGCCCTGACCCTCTCTGTAGCCTTGGGGCCTGAGGAGGGGCAGTGTACCCCTTATGGCCTCTGACCCCCAACCTCTGACCCCCAGCCTCCTGGTGGATTATGAATAATAACTGATCCTGACCTGCATTAGTCAAGGACCCTGTGGCCCTGCCTGCCTCCTTCTGGAGCTTCGGGACGGTCAATTCAGCATCGAGACCAAGGATGCTGCTGCTCCTAGACCTGGAGTCTGGCTCTCAGAGGCCTCCAAGACCAGCTGGTGGAGAGTCCTCAGTCCAGGGATCAGGGACTGGTCTGCTTGCTTTCTATTTCTTTATTTATCAGTGTATTTTATTGTTTGTAGCTTTGGTCTCTGAGGCACTCTGGCCTCTACCTGACTCAGAAGGCCTGGATTCTGGTTCTCTCTGCCTCTGCCTGGTTGTGTGACCCAGGGCAGATCCCTTCCCTCTCCGCGTGAGCCTTGGACTGTCTGGCTGCCCCGTGGGTGCCTGCTCTCTTCCCGCTGTCTTGGGGCCAAGTTCTGCTCTTCCTCAACCAGCAACAGAACCAGGGCTGATGCTCAGGGACCCCCATCCCCACCCCAAACCTTGACCCCTGAGGCTGAGCTGGGTCTGCACTGTGGGGTAAAAACCTGGATATCCCCACCACCCTCCTGGGCTGCGAGCTTCTGACTCTTCAGCACCCTCCACTGCACCAGAGTCACCTGGAAGATCCTGGGTTGGTTTGCATGTCATTTGCATATAATTTGCATGTTCATGCCCACCCACACTCAGGACACTATGGGAAGCCCCAAGGTGACCTTGCCCAGTAGCAGTAATTTGTGGCTAGAGTCGCCTGTTGTCCCCAGATACCTCTGAACCTGAACCCCAGCCCACAACCCCAGCAGAGAGACAATAAAGGCAGTGGTCACTTCTGGTGTCGCCTCCTGTCTCCCGTAGCAAGAAAGCTGGACTGTGGGGGGCTGGTTTGCATCTCTGACCGTAGGCTCGGGGCAAGAAGCCTTCCTTCCGAAATCAGCCCGTTCCCATCTCAAGCTCCCCTGCCTCAGATGCTGGCAACTTCATCGCTGCTGACCAGGTCTCCTCAATTCAGGGCCCTCTCATGCCCACAAGCCCTGGCTCTGGGAGTGAGTATGATCTGTGCTTTCAACCCCCGCCCACGGGGGCTCGAGCTTCACCCCCTCCTCCCCCACTTTGCCAAAAGGGTGTGCAGTGGAGTTGGGGACTGAGCACAGAGCCTTCTCAGGGTCCCGGATAGCATAGTTGGGTTCTGTGAAACCTGTCCCCAGACAGAACCTCCCTCTCTCCCTCTCCTCCCCCGCTTCCAGGCCACCCCTGCCACCCGACATAGAGCAGTTCCAGGGAAGTAAAGGCCGAGTTGGTCTGTCCAGCCTCTGGGGGAACCTTCCTTCTAGCCATCTGCGGGGAGGGGTGCGGGCATGGGGGGTGATGACTGACACCGACGAGGGCTCTAAAGGGAGGTATGTGGCACCACAAGAACAAGATGGCCTCCGACCTTGTCTGGGGGTGTTGGTGAGGAGTTTTCAGGCTTTGAGGGGAGGAGAACTTGCCTCCCTGAACTGAAAGCAGCCAGCTGTGGGCTGCAGCTGGGGAGGGAAAACGGGCTGACACCAAGGCGGGGAGGTGGCAGGGCCTCGAACGTGCTTCATCCTGGGAAGCCGTGGCAGCCTGTAACAGGTGTGCCTGGCCAGTGGGCCGAGTGGCATTTCACCCGTGTTTTGAATGGCCCGGTGGTGCCAGGTCCTCGCTGGGTACAGCTCAGATGGTGGCAGCTCAGGGTAGATGACCTGGACTGGGACTCCAGGTAGGGTCTTCCCTGAGGTTTCTCCCCAGTGACTCCTTGGCCAGCGCTATGCCAGGCTGCCCTCCTGCCTCCCCACTTCCCAGACTCCTGGCGGTTCCTAGAAATTGCTGCCAGCACCTGAGCCACAGCTCTGGGTGGGCTTGAGGGGGTTTCAGTGTCTTTGTTAGAGAAGAAGCCCACTTAGGATAAATAATTGTGCTTTCTGTTCTGTGTTCTAATTTTTCCGCTTCCTCCACAAAAACAGCAACAGCAAATCCTCAAAACAAAACAAAAAACTTCCCATTGCCATGTTAGAACACAGGTACTGAAATCCTCAAGCTGACACCTCTCAAGGGTCTCCTTAAATTTTGCACCCTTGCCTGCCTCTCTCTGCAGTGGAGTTGTAAAAGTTAATACTTTAAAAAAAAAAAAAAAAAAAAAGACGGGCTATGTCGTCCCTCCCTAGCTGAAGGCTTGGAGGTGCTGGGGAGGGTCAGGGAAGGCCTCTTAAAGATGGTGATGTTTGCTTTGAGCTGTGAGAGGTTAGGAGGGGTCTCCAGACAGATGTTCAGGCAGATAGGCAGTGGGAATACTGCAAAGGGAGCAGAAGGTGGATCTTGGAGGGTAAAGGATTGGAGGTGAGCCAGGGGGGCCAGACCAGAGGGTGTGAGTCAGGAGGTTGCCAGACGGGAGTTTCTGGGTGGGTGGGTGGGTGGGGGGGCTGGACTGCTTTACTCTCGCAAGCCCCCATCTCCATCTTGCCATTCCCCTACCCCCAAGTCTTGGCCACCATCTCCAGTCTCTTGGCCATGCCCCTGTACCCAGCAAGGACCTGGGGCATTCAAAACATTGGTGAAATGTCCCTCAGCCCACTGGCCAGTCACACTGGCCACACTTCCAGTCTCTGGCCTGGAAGACTATGCCAACCTCTTCATTGGGCTTCTTGTCCCCACTCCACTCTTAACAGTCCATTCCCCATAATGGAACAGCAGAAGGGGCTTTCAAAGCATTGCCATGGTGACCACACCCCTTGACCAAGACCCTTCAATGGCCCCCTACTGCCTTCAGTATCAAGGTCAAGTTTGATTTTTTGACTCGGCATTCAAGGCCCTTATAATCAGCCCCCACCCCCAGGATGTGCAGCTTCCTGTCCCTAAAACATTCCAGATGAGCTGGACTATTCATGACCTCAGTCACCCCTACTCTTGGCCTTTGTTCTCCTTCCCTCCCCTGCTCACTACAGAAACATCATCTTAGCCTTTATTTATGTAGCAGGTCAAAGCCATCAGGTCTGGGTTACCTTTCTCAAGCCTTGCCCTCAACACCCTGCTCTTGGTGGCTCTGCAGCTCATTTCAACAGCCACCGACACCTGCTTTGTGGCAGGTGCTGGGCATGGTGAAATGTCCCAGGTTGGTGATAATACCCAGGCCAAGGATAGTCAGAGTACCGAAGCTAGTAGAGCTCCTGGCTCCTGCTAGCTGCCACTCCCCACCCTTTCATCTACGCCCTGCACCTGCCTCCCACCTGTGCTAGTGACTCACCTGCACACACTCGAACCTGTCCTGGGTGGGGACTGGCCAGGTGCTAGAGAGAGTCTAGGTGGCTGCCACTGGCCTCCAGCTCTCAATGGGAAATACGCACACCTAGTGCGCTTAACAGCCTCTGACGGGGTGAAACAGGAACTGAGAATGCGGTGGGACTTCACGAAGTCATTCTCAAAACAAATACTACTTGAGTAAGACCAGGGTCCAGGCAGGATGCTGGGACAAAGATGAATCCTTGGGAATCACACATTGGCAGAGAGAAGAGCAGGTTGTCTGGCAGCCTCTGTTTACGGGGCTTCCTGGGTGCTAGGGCGACTCGCATCTGATCACATTTCACTTCACAGCAGCCCAGTGATATAGGCATCATTAGCACCCCCAGTTTACAGGTGAAGAAACATAGAAGCTCCACGAGCAAGTACCTTGCTCCCGGTCACACAGCTGGATCTGTTCCCTGGCACCAACAGCTATTTGCTGTCTAGCGTGAATAGCGCTGGGAGAGATCTCGGGCATCCTGATGATGGAAACCCGCTCAGAGCTGGAGGACAGTGGTAGCTCCAACAAAGGGAAGAGTGAGGCTACGCCCTGGGGCTGCAGGATAGCGGATGGGGCAGCAAGCGAGAGCCATGGGAGCACAGCACAGGCTCTGGGGGGCTCTCCAGCGCCCAGCCCTCAGAAGGGAGATGGTGGTGGGGCCAAGGCCTGATCATTTATGGGACTTCCTAGGAAGGCACCCAGAGAACGTTAGCTAAACTTGTGGGGCAGAAAGGTGTGCAAAGGCTCAGAAAAGGTGTACAAAGGAGAAAGGAAAAGTTGCTGGGGTGTGTGCCCTGGAGAGGAATCTGGCTTGTGGATGGAGGGCTGGAAAGGGGGCATGTCTGGCTTTGTCCACAAGAGGGCACCTGGCACCAGGCAATGAAGCTGAAGCTGTCCTGGGGAATGGGGTGTTGGTTTCCCCAACCTTCAGAGGGAGGGTCTGGATACCCCAACTCAGAACCCTGAAATTCCAGCAGTTAGAAACAAGCAAGGTGGGTTTAGATTGATGCATGTTTGCTCATTCTGAAATTTTTACCATCACCTGTGGCCGATTATTTCTCGTCCTACTGAGGAACACTACTCACCAGGCTCTGTGACTCCATATCTGGTAAAATTTGAAAGGCTTTTCCCCTAGCAACTTACCTTCCAGAAGGAATAACCTATTTTCCCTCTCTTTGTCTTTGACAAAGAATCATGTAGTAACGCTTCACTCATTTTCAGGTTCATTGAATCTGCTGTTTGATGAATAGTGCACCCAGTATTCATTTCAGTGATTGCCATTTCCAGAATTCTATTTTCAAATCTGCCCAGTTTTATTTTTATTTGAGCTTGATTACTGCTTTGTCCCTCCCAGAGTACAGGCTCCGGGAGGGCTGTCTGCCTAGTTATTTTTAGTCTCATACTTTTTTGCCAATTTCTTTTCTTGAGGTTTCAGTTACTTCATATTATGTATCTGATAACGTCTGAAGTCCCAGGGATCTAAATTGTTTGTTTATTGATCTGCTGACTCTTGCTTAGAGTGACTTGTTTCATTGGATGTTCAGTAACTTTTTTGAATAGTTTATAATTCTTTGGTATGCAATATTATGATTATTTTGGTATTTTTCTCTAGAGGATTTGCATTTTTGCTTCTGCCAGACACCTGGAGATAATACTATAAGCCTAGAATCATCTCAATTCCTCAGCCCAGCGATTCTTTGGTCTCTGGAGTAATGAAAATCTGAACCTCAACCCCTGAAGGGAGCAGACATACTTAATAGCCTCTGGTCAGATTTTTTTTTCTTTTTCTTCAAGCAGGGGCAGAGAGGTTTTCTGCTTAGTTCCCTTTGCAGACAGGCATGTTTTCCCTGCTTGCCTTCTCATTGTGGCTGAAGCCAAAGTGATCTTGCCTCTAGCCTTGTGGAGAGGTCCCGGTTTTTGTTTTCTTGTAGTAGCTCAAAGCCTAGTCTCTCTCATGTTTCCCGTGAGGCAGCTAATCGCTCAAACTTCACTTCTCGGAATTTCTTTTGCTCCCATGCAGCACAAGCTCCCTCTTTTTGTATTCAACCTCCTCTGTGGCTTCAGTTTACTCAAGTTTTTCCTGGCCCTTGGGGATTTCCTACACTTTCTTATCTGTGACCTCAGCGGTGCAGTTACAAGTACACTCATTAAAATTTATACTTTTGCCCTAGCTGGTTTGGCTCAGTGGATAGAGCATTGGCCTGCGGACTGAAGGGTCCCAGGTTCGATTCCAGTCAAGGGCACATGCCTGGGTTGCGGGCTTGATCCCCAGTAGGGGGCATGCAGGAGGCAACCGATCAATGATTCTCATCATTGATATTTCTCTCTCTCTCCCTTTCTGAAATCAATAAAAATATATTTTAAAAAATTAATACTTTCAACAATAAAGATTAAAAAATATTTTAAAAAATTATCCAGAATTGGGTGTTTATGGCAATGGCAGATTTTTCAGTCTGCCATTTCTATAGGAAAAGTTTTTTAAAAAAATATTTTTATTGATTTTTTTACAGAGAGGAAGGGAGAGGTATAGAGTTAGAAACATCGATCAGCTGCCTCCTGCACACCCCCTACTGGGGATGTGCCTGCAAGCAAGGTACATGCCCTTGACTGGAATTGAACCCGGGACCCTTCAGTTTGCAGGCCGACACTCTATCCACTGAGCCAAACCAGTTAGGGCTCTATAGGAAATTTAACACAGCATTTTACTATATTGTCATTAGAGTCCCTGGGATCCTTTTTTCCAGAGCTAAGGCAGACTGTGGATTCCTGACTTGGCTACCAAATGTTTTTGTGGTAAGCTGACAGTCACAAGGCTGAGATCCTGTAATTGATCTGGGTGGTGGGTTGCAATGCTGGGCAGCTGTGGAGACTGGCAGTTGGTCCCCATGTGCATGGGAGATCACACAGCTAAGCTCCCACCTTGCCTTTTGGAGCAAAGGCCACAGCCAGACCCTTCTCCCTATTCTGAGATCTAGTAACCGACCCCTCAATGCATTTTTGAGGCCTGTGAAGTTGGTGGTGCCAACAAGGGTCTTGGGCAAGACTGCTTAGAAGTAGGTTTAGGGCAGAGGCCAGAGCTGGGTATTCAGGCAACAGAGTGAGGCTGGGCCAGAACCTTAGGAAGTGAGGCCTCAGGTCACCGACTAAGAAACTGGACTAATAGCCAAAGACTCCATAAACACAGGTGCACCTGCACAAATCTGTCATTTCACAGCTGGCTAGACCATCTCAGAGCCCTGAAGATAGGATCGGCTTGTTGGAGGCCCAGCAAACTGGTGGGCTTTCAGGGAAAGCAGTTTGAACATATGCTTCGAGGGTCTGAGAAGCGTACAGTTCTAGAAATTCCACTTGAGAAAATTATTCCAGAGAAATAAATCAAGCAAAGGAAGACATTCAGTTCAGTATGCCAGACTGGGAAAATGGGAAAGCAACCCAATTGCTCAACAGGAGGTGAAGAATTAAGAAAATTATGGCCTTGATTAAAGCATACAACCCATTCCGCAAGGTAACGGGAAGGCAATGAACTTATTTATGATTTAACATCAGTATAAAAAGGACATGAACATTTCAAACTTTCTGTGGTTGTTTCCTTATTAAATCACTTAAGGGTGAAGAAATTAACAAGGAATTGGGAGTCTGTAAGTTGTTATTGGCACTAACCACAGGCCCACTGGGTGGGCAGGCGAAGTCATGGGCATGAGCAGCCAGCCCAGTGGGGCCTGGGCCCCTCAGCTGGCTTCCCGTAGGCCTAGCGGCTGAAACCATCTTTTTAGCAAATCCTGCTTTCATTCCTCTGGTGGCTCTTTAGGCCGCAGCAAGGACCACTGGAGGTCTGCCCACTCCCACTCCCACTCCCACGCTCCGCCAAAGACAGGGGAAGAAAGGGGAGAGGACGCAGAAGCCTGCCTGTCCGATGTCTCAGTGCACCTACCACCTTCCCTCCCAGTGGCATTCCAGTTTGAGTCAAAAAAGGAATATAGCCTTTTTATTGACTACTTTAAGTAGAACAAACTAAATACATATTTAACAGTTTTGGTTCGTTTATACAGTACATTAAATAAGTTATGCACAGAGTTAAGTAACAAAAGTTCCTATCAGAGAAATGACAAAGCACAGAAAAACCAGACCCTACCGCATCCTGTGGGTGGTTTCACATTCATCGAATCCCTTAAAAAACCACGCTTGGAGGCTTAGTTTTTTATTTACATTATTGGCTTTCTTTTACAAATGGAGCTTTTGTAGCCTCATCAGGAACTTGGAAAGCTATGAAAGTGGACCGAAGGCCTCTTAGCCAAACAGCACTTTCAGCCATTCACCTAATGCGTATTGCTGCTTCTTTGCCAACTCCAACGCAGGGACAGGGCTGTCCCTGCCAGCCACTAGCCACACATGCCCTATTTGGTATAAGCATCAATGAGTGTATGCTGGGCAGTAGTGGATCGGACCAGATGGGGTCTGCAGGGGAAGCACCATCTCTGTGGCTGCGGAAGGGAGGATGCAAGGCCCGCTGCCCTCAGGCCTCCTGACCTTCTGGCCCTTGGTGGAAAAGGTCACCTGCACCATCATCTTTGGAAATGAGCATATCAAAGCATGTGGGCAAAGAGGCAGGGAGTCAACGTTTTGGTTTCACAGGAACTAGGCACCCAGAGTTGGAAGGGCCCTATTGGGCAGCTGGCCCAGTACCCACCCCACCCCGGACAGGACTCCTCCTGACAGTGGCTGTCTGGCCCATGTGGGAACAGCCCAAGTTCCTCTGGCTTTTCTTACATTTGGTTCAAACACACCACCACCCAGTTTTCTGCAAAGAGCTAAAAAATAATAAATTTAAGAAAGTTGGCTTGGTCAACTGACCTGGGAGTCTAGAAACCAGTTCTGAAGAAAGCCTCCAAGATATATTCTATTTTAAATGATTTATTCAATCCACAATCCCTTCCACAATTTCCAGGACAAACAGCCAGCTGGCCATCACCTATGAATTCACCACCATACAATTCCAATTTTTTGTTGTTGAACCTTCAAATCCACTTGCTGAAATCTTTTCTGGAGCTACCTAGAACAAGGTCTACACTCTTTGCAAGCAGGTGACAGCACTGGATATCAATTCGACTTTGGAACAGGCTGCACAAAGTCAAGTGTAGGTTTTCTGTCTAGAAGCTGAAGATGCTCACATTGACACCAAGAAGGGAGGGGCTCCTGGTAGACCAACTGGCCTGGATGGGCACTGCAGCCAGTGTCGGACGTACCCATGCTGGGTAGATGTGTCTTGTTTCCAGACTTAGATCCATTGAGACACACATACCACTCAGCACGGTCCAGGAAAAGATCCACTCACTCGGTGACCTTAGGGCCCATGGCCCCTGGAGCTGAAGAGCCCCCCAAAGTGGGGAGTGCTCACACCTCAGAAGGTGGGTGGCTATTCCTGCGCAGGTGAAATGAACAAACTTCTTCCAGACTCAGTTTTCACCATGAGGCAGAGCCAGGCATGCTGCAGGCAGTGGGGACACAGAAGGCAACTGAAGATCTGAGGGGCCAGCCCGCAAGTATCCCTCGGAACATCTAACGCACCCACACCGGTCTCTTCTGCTCTTCTCTGGTTCCTGCAACTGTTCTTCACTGGGTAGGACAATGATATCCCATCGCTTGTCAGTATCCCTGAACACTGGCCTCATTCTCCAGATGTGCTCTGACCGTTGGGCAGGCTTGTGTCACTTTTTAAAAAAAATTTATTAAATTTATTGGGGTGACACTGGTCAACATATGTCACCTTTGCTTTTGACTTCTAGGGTAACATTGAAGAGCCCGTGACTGCTTTGATAACATCTTCAGTACCATCACTCCGAACCCTTCTACCTTTTGTCCCCCCAAATATTAGCTACAAAAGTTGGTCCTCTAAGAAACCTGATTATATAAAAATATTTAAAATCCAACTAGATGAAGGTGGGAAGCCTGAACGTGAACCCCTCACCTGGTAGCTGGAGTGGTATTAGCAGAAACTGGAAATCAAGTGGGGAACTCAGACTCAACCCTGCCTCTCCAGTGCCATCACCCCATCCCAACCAGAGAGCTGGAGGATTTCAGACAGGAAGCTAGAGAAAGGAGTTCTTTCCATCTAAATAGTAAGCCTTGAACAGATACCTGCAACCCCTGTGTGAAACTGACCAAATACTGCCGAGGTTTTCAGCTTGGACTCTGGGTAGTACATGAGCAAAGCAGTGTTGAATAGCATCACAGAAACTCTGAAAACGAAGCTGTCATTGGAACCACAGCCCACAGAGTCAGCTAGGCCCTGCACAACTAAACCTATGCCTTAGCTTAAGAAAATGACATCGAGCTCTGATAATATCTTGTTGGTTTTGGTCTTTATTCCAACCAAGAAAAATCTGATCTACCCTGTCTAGTCTTGTGGGTACTTAAGATTAAAGAACCCCATCCTAGCTGGTTTGGCTCAGTGGATAGAGCATCAACCTGTGGACTGAAGGGTCCCAGGTTCGATTCCTTCAAGGGCACATGCCCGGGTTGCAGGCTCGATCCCCAGTGGGGGGCGTGCAGGAGGCAGCTGATTGATGATTCTCTCTCATCATTAATGTTTCTATCTTTCTCTCCCTCTCCCTTCCTCTCTGAAATCAATATATATATATAAAGTGATTAAAGAACCTGCCTAGGTGTTCATCTGATTTGCCAATGAAAAGACAGTGAGTGAGCTGAGGACAGACCCAGTGGACACCTCGAAACACCCTCTTGCTGTAAACTGATTTATAGGCCCCATGACCTCCTTGGGGGACATTCCGTATTTTATGAAAATATAGGCAAGTCCCATCTGGGGTGCTGACTTCATCCCTGTTAAAGTCAGAACACCCCACAAGTACTACAGCTTAGAGTTCCAAATCAATGTAACATTAATGTTAATCCTTCTCTGTGTATACTTTACTTTCTGCAATGGAAATACAGGTATTTTAAAGATGCCTTGTATTGAGTTTCTTTATAAGATAGAACATCCTGGGTAAGGTCAGTTAGGGACTAGAAATTCTTAAAGCAAGGACAATGCTACCTATGCTGATTACTTTCCCTTTGTAGGACGAGAGCTTCTATTTCACTCTCATCAGTGCACAAAAGTGGCTATCTAAAGCAGGGCTCTCAAGTGCCAGCAGGAGCAGGGTCGACCAACTCACCCCAACTGATTCCGTGGGGAGAGAAGGTGCTGGAGGCGAGGAGGTGGAGAGTAGAAAAGTCAGGGGAAATGTGTGCGGCAGTTCTTAACATTTTAAAACAGGTTTAGGTGATGTCATATTTGGAGAGCCAGGTCAATAGCTGGAAAACTCCCTGAAGATAGGAAGAAAAACTGGTCAATGGTTCTCACATTTCACAAAATTTCTTAGCTCAAAATGGGTATGTATCAAACACACGAGAAGGGAATCTGAGATTGTGTGCCCAATAGTAAACTGATGCAGTTATGTAGGATGACATGAAACCATGAGGTCTGAAGAATTCTTTCTGGTCCATGAGGGCTGCTCAGAAGTAACCAGGCCCTGATTAGTGAGGCGAGTCCTAGTCACACCACATCACATCCTATGGGGCAACTGCGGCTTCAGAGATGCCAAAAAGAGACCGATATACACTGTGATCTGGACACGCGTGGTCTGAGATAAGAAGACACAGAACAAGATGACTGTGCAAACAGCCAAGCGGTGACAAGAGGTTCTGAGTTTCCAACAGATGATCCATTCAACAACTTGACGATAGTAGTTGGCCAAAATGCTCAGAGAACAGACTAATCTACACCTGAGTCTCATTTTTCTTCAGACCAATCCATGTGCTGGAAACTTTTCTGCACAAGCAAAATCAAATCAGAGAGAGAGAAAACTGGGTCCCAACTAAAGTAGCCAGGCAGGTTAGAAAACCTTGTCCAAGATGATCTGTGATGCTTGGTGGAAGTTTTATTTATTTTTTATTGTTATGGGTGCTTTTACTAAAATGGTGACTTTCCTGTGGTTTCTGAGAATTTTAACAAGTTTGAACAGCAGGGTCAAGGGAGTCCTGAGTGCTGCTTTTTGCCTCCCTGAAGTCCCCTTGGGGCCAATCAGTGGCATCTGCTGAGGGTGGAAATGGGCTCATGAAGCTGTTGGGGATGAGGGGGGCCACTCCCTGTCAGGAGGACCCTCTCTACAGCCTGCTCTCAGCCTCCAGGCCTCTGCTGCTTGAGGACAGTAGAGCAGGAGACAGTGCATGGGGCCAGCTGCCTCCAGCCTGGCCGGGCACATATGACAGTCTGCTGCCTCAAGAGGAAGGGAGGGGAGCTGGTGGTCTACACCGAAAAGGCGTCCGCCACGCCAGCTCCAGCTGGGAGAGGAACAAACCAGAAAGCCATGGAAGAGGCAGCTCCAGCCAACTGCCTGTGTGCAGAAAGGACGGCACACTATTTCCCCCAAGGACACAGATGGGAAACTGGGGCAGGTGTCTGGAGAGGCTGTGAAGCAATGTTTGCTGGGCTTGGACTCTTTTCTGCCTCCACTTCACTTCTTGCTGATGACCCAGCAGCTACTTGCACTGGTCCAGCCCTGGTGCCGTGAGGTCATCAGGGGGAAGGAGCCTGGGCTCAGAGTCCGTTGCTGTCGATGGCTGTCACAGAGGCAGGTGTTGAGGAGCGCGAGGTGGTTGCTGAGGTCTTGTCCAGCGCTGGGCTTGGCACGCTGCAATCGGCAGACCTGGCCGACCTCCCTCCAGGAAGCAGTGGCCGGCTCTGGCTGTGGGGACTCTGGCCGTGCAGGTTCTGGCCACAGAGGCGGTGGTGCCGCTCCCAGTCCTTATGTTGGCAGAAAGAGCCGCAGTACCGTGCGATGTTGCAGCCGCTGCAGGTCTCGCTGGCTTTGCGGCCACAGTTCCAGCAGTTCTGCAAGCACAGACATCGGTTAGTTGCTTGGCTATTGGGCAGGCTTGTCGTCACTCATCGCCTGCCCTGTAGAAGAGGGGGCTTGGACCTACACACACCTGTGCTTGTCCTGATTCTCCTGTCTCTGCTTTCCGAGTTTCCTGAGAAACAGAGGAAGAGTACCTACCCTGACGGAGGGGACAGCGAGATGAGGAGGATGTGAAAACACACAAACAGCATCACTGCAGGGCAGGCGGAAGCCCCACATCCTGTGAAGGCACTGACTCACGATTCATTCCTCAGCAACCACACCTAACTCTGCCCCAACGTCCCCACCATAACTGTCTATCCTAAGACCACACATGGTTCCCTCTCTTGGTCTTCCCAACAGAGGAATAACCATATTTTCACTGACAACACCTGATCTTTTAGAAAAGTTACCTGCCAGGAGCAGATATGGTTATATTACTTCCTCTGTGTCCATTCTCCTTTCAGAGATGTGCCTTGTCATAGGTGAGCTGGGGGTTGTGAGGAAACTTCTGGTTTATTTATGGGAGCCCCTGCAGTATCTCAGCACTCAGAGGCCCAGGGGTCTAGGTCAGGAAGTTTTCTTACTATTTTGCACTTTCCTAGAGGGGGGATGGGTACTGCTAGGGTCTAGCAGAGACCACAGGAGAGGGAGGAATGCACATTTGAGAATGCACTAATTCTATGAGAGAGGATATGAGCCAGGTGAGGCGTGGTGAGAGCTACAAGTAGCAGCCATGAGAGGCAGTAGAAACCTGCTCCTTGGTACTCCTCTCCTTCCTCTAGATTCCAGTGGTGACTCCAGTAGTGACACAAGTGATTTTTCTGCACCCAAGGTCTCCAGGTCCACTTACAAGAGAAAAGCCTTATGGCATTGGCCAGAGGAAGCTACCAGGGAGGGGCAATGATTTCTTAGGTAACTGGAAGGACTTGAGCAGCCCCTCTCCCCCCAAGTTCTCCAGAATAGCAGAGCCAATCACAAGGCCCAGTCTGACCACTCCTAGGGAAGGAAGACACCATCCCCCATGAAATCAGGACACTTGCTCAAGTGACAATGGGACAGCAAGCGTTGAAAAGGGCCACCTGGCCCACCTCTTGGGTTGCACAGATGGGAAACTGAGGCAGGGACTTGCCTAAGGTTATAAGATGTTTACTTGGCCCTGGCCGGTGTGGCTCAGTTGGTTGAGCATTGTTCCATACACCAAAATGTTATGGGTTCCATTCCCAGTCAGGGCATATACGGTCTTCCTTTTTCTCCTGCTAAAATCAATAAAAACAGCCTGGTCAGAGCGCTCAGTTGGTTTGAGTGTCATCCTTGCACTAAAAGGTTGCCAGTTGGATTCTTGGTCGGGGCACGTAACTGGATTGTGGGTTTGATCCCTGATTGGGATGCATATGGAAGGCAATCGATCAATGTTTTTCCCTCTCTCAGCATGTCCTCGGGTGAGGAATAAGCAAAAAAACAAAATAAAATAAAAATCAATAAAAACATATCCTCAGGTGAGTAAAAAAAAAAATACTTGGTCATGCAAAGTTTAGAACCCGGACCTCCTGCCTGCACTATACTCAATGTAGAAGTTTAGTTTCAAAGAACATTAGAAAGGGCAGTATACTCCTGTCTAACACAACAGGCTTCTCAGGAAATACACTCTAAGGACTGCCTAAACTTGCCGACACAAATACCAGAGGACCAAAATAGGAAGCTGAAGTAATTCTTAGGGCTCAAGCAAACTGCATTCCAGAGAACGTCAGACTTTGGAGCCTGATAGGCTGACTCCAAACAATGCGCTGGCAGAACATTACCACTTGTGGGGAAGACCTCAGTGGTTGTCTGCGTGGGGCTGCTGTCAAAACAGGCCAACGGGGCAGCCCTAGCTGACGGGAGACTTCTACTCCCTCTGCCCAAGTCTGCAAGAATGTCTCAAACCGGGGCAGAGTACTCAAGCACTGGAACTTTCGCCGTGGCTGCCATTCTATTAAAAATAGCTTATTTAATAATTTATGAAACATATTAAAACAAGGTAAGGAAAATAGCTTCCCACTGAGGCAGGATCAGTCTATACACGCAGGAACATTGTGGTCAGTGTCAGAGCAGCCAGGGTGAACAGGTCATTGTCGTGTTCCCTTTCCCTGTGACATTTCTACGATGTAAGACAAGAAAGGTTTATTATTGTAGTCACCCTTCAAATCATCATTCCATGAATCAGGAGGTCACGGTGCGATTCCTGGTAAGGGCACATGCCTGGGTTGTGGGCTTGATCCCCAGTGTGGGGTGTGCAAGAGGCAGCTGAGCAATGATTCACTTTCATCATTGATGTGTCTCTCTCTCTCTCCCTTCCTCTCTGACATCAATGAAAAAAAATGACTTTTGATCACATAATGCAGGATACATTTCTGACAGCAAGTAAAAATTTGGAGTAATTACATTCTCACCAATATAACCATTCACTCATCTGAAACCTGGTATCACTGCACAGTCTACAGGGTAAATTAAACTATTTTCTCACAACTCAGTGTCTTTTATAGAATGCTACAGTAAGGAATTTTCCACATCCTCTGTGATGGCCACATGATATTTAGACATTTTTGTCTTTACATCGCCGTGCTTGGCATTGCTATATTGAAAGGGATCACTTAAAAGGATTGATAAAATAAACTTGCTGTTGTTTAAGAAAACAAACAAACCAGCCCTAGCCAGTTTGGCTCAGTGGATGGCTCAGTGGATAGAACGTGGGCCCGTGGAATGAAGGGTACTGGGTTCGATTCTGGTCAAGGGCATGCACCTCAAATACAGGTTCCCTGGCCCTGGTCGGGGTGTATGCAGGAGACAACCATTGTGACACATCAATGTCTCTCTCTTTCTCTTCCTCTCTCTAAAAACCAATGGAAAAATATCCTTGGGTGAGGATTAACAAAAAACATTTTTTTTAAATAAAGAAAACAAGTCAACTAAAATACCCAGTTTTTTATAACTTCAAGAGAATGTCCCAAAGATAGCTAATTTCTCAATTAGTAGATGGAATCTACCTATTTAGAAATAAAACATCTTGGTGTTTTTGTCATGTGCTATTCTTGCCCTCTCCCCCTTAGTTTATTTTTATCCTCTGTGGTACAAGAGTGTCTTGTTTCTCTTAGAAGCATCACCAAGTCCTGGGCCATGGGTCTTGGAGAGTTGGGCAGGTGTGCCCCATCTGTCACTTCAACCCATAAAAGAACTACCCTATTTACAAGCAGCCCAGATGCTACAGGGGCCTCCATTTCCTCACTCCTGCACCCTGGCTTCAGCACTGGGAAAAGTCCCTAATCCACAGTTTCCTCACTTGTGAAATTGGAATCCAGTAACATCAACCTCCTAGAGTCATTGTGAGGATCAAAAAGACAATACACACACTTGGCTTTGTGGCTGACACACAGTACATAAGCCCACTCAGTGAAGGGGTATGTCATCATTACCATGCAATCCACAAACTCTGGTTTTAGGGTGAGTTTTCAAAATTAAAACCAATAGAGTAAGAATATAATACATGGTGGGGCAAAAGTAGGTTTATAGCTGTGAGTATACGAAGTACAGAGTTTATTCTTTTTTAAAAAAATACCTTTTATTAATTTTCAGAGAGAGAGGAAGGGAGAGGAAGAATCATCAATGTGAGGGCAAAACATCGATTGGCTGCCTCTGCACACCCCCTATTGGGGATTGAACCTGCAACCTAGGTTGTGTGCCCTGACCAGGAATCCAACAGGCAACCTTTCGGTACACAGGACAAAGCCCAGCCAACTGAGCCACAACAGCCAGGGCGAAAGAGTTTATTGTATTTATTAAATATTGCATTATTTGCCGAAACCGGTTTGGCTCAGTGGATAGAGCGTCGGACTGGAGGGTCCCAGGTTCGATTCCGGTCAGGGGCATGTACCTTGGTTGTGGGCACATCCCCAGTGGGGGGTGTGCAGGAGGCAGCTGATCGATGTTTCTCTCTCATCGATGTTTCTAGCTCTCTATCTCTCTCCCTTCCTCTCTGTAAAAAATCAAGAAAAAAAAATTAAATATTGCATTATTTTCCATATGAACAACTGTAAATCTACTTTTGCCCCACTTTTTAGGATACTTCCTAGAATATAAATAACTACCTGTATAATTGGGCAATAAAACCCTTCTGGTACTGGATAATTATAATCATGTAGTTCAAGAGCAGACGGTTCTGTCTTGCTGCCTAGCACTTGAGAAGAAAGCAGTGGCTGGTTCACTCCAGCTGCCCAGCCCCAGCCCCAGCCCCAGCCCCAGCCCCAGCCCCAGCCCCAGGACTGACAGAACTCTGACCTCCGTGGACTCTTCTTGTTCATTTATGACAAGGAAGGCATCCTCTGCGGCCTGCCGTTTGACGTCCGCGATGGTTTGCTCCATCCGAGCTCTCTCTGTTGCAATCACTTCAAAGGCTTTTTGCTCTGCCTCAGCAACGGCTTTCTGTACTTCTGACATGGCCTGAATTTTCACCTTATTCACAGCTTCTTCTAGAAGAAAGTGACAGTAAAATCAACTGGCCGATAAATCTTTTCCCTCCCACCCCACATCATTTCTAAATAGGGACAAAACTGAAACTTGATGACTTTTTAAAAAAACACACAGGGATGAACATATGACATATGTGTTCACTTTTATTCTTACACTCATTTGTCCATTCATGCAACCATTTCTTGAGTATACAGATGGAGGTGGGCACTGTGCTTGGGACTGGGGACAGCTAGGTGACTAAGATATAGTCTATATTCTCATAACTGTTTGTGATAAGTATAAAGGTGGCTTAGGTATCATTACGAGAGCCAAGAGAACAAGTGGAAAGTGGTCAGCTTTACAAGAGTATGTGTCCTGGTTGAGATGGGAGGTGGAAATGAGTTTTTGGAAAGTCTTGCATCTCATGGCCCTTTTTCTAAAGAAAATGTGAACTCTAAAGGGTTCTACGCAAGGAGAAAAAAATGAAGGCAGAAGAACCAATTGAGAGACTGGGACAACAATTTAGAAGAAGAGAGAGAACAGTCTCTGAATTTAGGCAGAAGCAAGTAGCACAGAGTAGAGGAGTGAGGCAGAATGAGATCAGTAGCATCTAGGGGTCTGGAGGTGAAGGTAAAGGGGAAGGATGGTAGTGGTATGCAACAAAACGAATAATAAGCAAAATGCTGGGGTGGAGGCAAGAGAAGGTTGCGTTTATACCTGGGGCATCCAGGTATAAATGAACAGGAGGCAGCTGGTATATGATATTGACCCAGGTAGAGAAAAATGGGCAGGTTGCCGGGAACCCTGGACTTCCACAGCCGTGTCCAGTTACCATTACCCCACTTGGCTCCTGGTCACTTTCTCCCATCATCATCACCCTGCATGGTTTCTATAGGATGGACACTCCAAATCAGCGGTCACCAACCGGTGGTGGTCCGTGAGGTCCGAAAGGTTGGCGACCGCTGCTCCAAATAACACACTACGCATCTGAGCCTCAGCCCTAAGTCCCAATGTAAATGACCTCCCTCCTGAGACCACAAGATGACAGAAGCCTAAAGAAACTCCCTTGTTGCTTGGCTCTTGCATGTGGCCTATGCTCAAAGGAGGTTTAAACAGAGTGTTCTAGCCCAGTGGTCGGCAAACTCATTAGTCAACAGAGCCAAATACCAACAGTACAACGATTGAAATTTCTTTTGAGAGCCAAATTCTTTAAACTTAAACTTCTTCTAACGCCACTTCTTCAAAATAGACTCGCCCAGGCTGTGGTATTTTGTGGAAGAGCCACACTCAAGGGGCCAAAGAGCCGCATGTGGCTCGCGAGCCACAGTTTGCCGACCACGGTTCTAGGCTATCATCATAGAACTTTGCATTTTATTGCTCCAGCCTTAAGAAAGGAAAGTTTTCACCTCAAAGGCCAAGCAAGAATGATGCTGAGTTGATTGGCACTGAACTCCATGCTTCCTTTACTCTTTTTAAAACAATGTATTTTTATTGATTTCAGAGAGGAAGGGAGAGGGAGAGAGAGAGATAGAAACATCAATGATGAGAAAGAATCATTGATCGGCTGCCTCCTGCATGACCCCTACTGGGGATTGAGCCCACAACCCGTGCATGTGCCTTTGACCGGAATCGAACCCGGGACCCTTCAGTCCGCAGGCCAACGTCCTATCCACTGAGCCAAACCAGCTAGGGTTCCTTTACTCTTGATAGCCACACAGTTCATTGTGGCTCACCACAGCTACCTTTCATATCCTATTAGTTACCAGGTAGATGTTAAGTCTCTCTTATTGAGCCAACATAATAATGCCCTGAAGAACATTTATCCTCTAAGTTTAAGGATCAATAAAAATCACAGTTTGAATAACTATCTTGTTCAAGGTAATTCAAGGTCACAGGTGGCACTAGACTAGAACAAGGACTCAAATTTAGCTGGCCTAATGCCATAATCTGGTTCTTAACCATAGTTAACCAAAGGTACCTCCCACGTAGAAAATCATCAGTTACCACGGAGATCTTGTGCATGGTAATTTTTTGGATTGCCAGTAAAAGTAAACATTTTGCAACACGTTTATTTACATTTCTCATAATTTGTCTGTTCATATATTTTGTCCATTTGTTTATTATGTTCTTGATGCTCTTGAAAGTCTTTCTGAATGACAGGTATTAACTTTTTGTAGAAATAAATTTTATCTTAGGAAGAAAATAAAGAACTATATTGGACTAAAAATAAATGTTACTAGGAAAGGGAGGCAAGAAGAAAAGGCAGCTAGAATTTGGATGAGGTGAATATTAAGAATGAGATATTAATTTAAACCCCTATCTTACCACAATAGGCAGTCCCACCTTCTTTATTCTTACAGAAACCGAGGCCTCCCCACAACTAATTTGAATGAAGCTGGGGACAGTGAAGGTGAAAGGAAAGAGACAGTTTTTTCAAGAGAAGAATAAATGACATGTGGTAGTGTGTGAGCACAGTGTGTGCAGACACTAGTGAACAGAACAGGGAGAAACGAATTAAGCTACATGGCCAGAAACAGAGACTCCAATCAACAGGGAAGAAAGAGTTGGTTACTTAATGTCTGAGTGTGACCCAGAAGCATGTGAAAGAGACCTGCATGGACTGCTGGGAGGCATTCCAAATTCTTGACCTGCAAAGTAACATGAGGGACATCCAGATGTGTGGGAAAGCTGGAGGAGAGAGGCAGGAGCCTAGAGTTCTATGAGGAGGTTGTACTGAGACAACCACCTTTCCCTCAAATATGTGCTGCACACTGGCACAAATCAGTGAGTACATGCAACCTATAAGGAGATAGGCACATACCGGTTTTTTTCCAAAATTCCACAGGTACATATCCTGTTGCTGGCCTACTGTTGAATTCCCGCTGAGGATCTACAGAAGAGAGATAAGTAGCATGGGGTCAGAAACTATCTATGATCGGCATGTTTTCTTTTTATGAAAAACTTATCAGATCTTTCATTTACCACTTAGACTAAAAAATATATGTTCATTTAGTGCAAAAATATTCTGATAAGGGATAAAATCTGATTATAAAACAGCACACTTAATTTTTAATTTTAAATCCTCACTTGAGGATATTTTTTCCATTGATTTTTAGAGAGAGTGGAAGGGAGAGGGACAGACAGGAACACCAATGTGAGAGAAACACATTGGTTGGTTGCCTCCTGCACACCCCAACCAGACCTGGGGATCGAGCCTGCAACCGAGGTACATGCCCTTGACCGGAATCAAACCCGGGACACTTCAGTCCGCAGGCCAACACTCTATCCACTGAGCAAAACTGGCTAGGGCTTAATTTTTACCTTTAAAACATACACCTGCATGCCTCAGATATTAACAGTATTTCAAAGTAGCGAGATTAAAAGTGACCTCCACTTTCTTTCTACTTATCAATGTGTCCTTATTTTCCCTTCTGAACATATATGTATTTCTAAGGTACTTCGTAAAATATAAATAACTACAGATATTTATGTGTTACATATGTGTGTTTTCATATCAAATTGAACTGAACTGTCCCCATCATGCACAGGGCACTGGCAAGTGCTCTGTAGGTATGTCAGAGAATATAGCTTTTGTTTCTTGGCAGGTCTGAACCCTTACATGTGATTTAAGGAGGTTTCCTCTAAATTTCTTTAAACACTCATAAACAAACAAACAAACAAACAAACCAACAAACACCAAGCAGTGAAGAAAATAGTCTGAACTAGAACAGTGCATGTCAAATGTACCATAAAGAGGCATCCCAGGGGTTGCTGGGAAAGACACAGGGGTAGAGGGTGACTTATCATGTATGTTTACTGTGGTTGTAAAATATAATATTTTAAAGGAAATGGTTCTATTGCTTTCAAAACTGTGAAAACTAATTAAGGTAATTTGAATGTTATTGTTTTTTAATGTTAGTGGACTCCTTCATTTAAAAAAAATTTGATTTGAGAGAGAAACACTGATATGCTGTTCCACTTATTTATGCATTCACTGTTTGATTCTTCTGTGTGCCCTGACTGGGGATGGTACCTGCAACCTTGGTGTATCGGGACAATGCTCTAACCAACTGAGCTACCCAGCCAGGGCCTGCCTCATTTCCTTATACTTTGTTGAGGCTAATCTGAAAAGTAGATTTGTTGCTCTGAACACTCACCAATCCATGGTGCAAAGAGGAATCAGAAGAACAGCCAGTGTGGCAGGGGAGGCCAGCCCGGCACAAAACATTTGCCCAAGAGGCTTTATAAAATCGTTAGTTTTCGTGAGAATGCCTGGGAACTGGCTGCAAACTGGTCTTGGATAGAGAATTTGCACAAAGAACATACTTCCATATCCCCCCCCAAGCTGCGAGAGCATAAGGAGATTTTTATTTATTTTTGTTAATCCTCCCCCAAGGATATTTTTCCATTGATTTTTAGAGAGAGTGGAAGGGAGGGGGAGAGACACACAGAGAGAAATATCGATGTGAGAGAGACACATCAATTGGTTGCCTCCTGCACATCTGCAACTGAGGTATGTGGCCTTGACTGGAATCAAACCCAGGACCCTTCAGTCCTGGGGCTGACGCTCTATCCACTGAGCCAAACTGGCTAGGGCAAGGAGATTTTTTAATCCTGGAAAATACACGTAACACTTATCATTTTAGAGTATAAAGTATCATTCAGTGATATTTTTTGTACATTCACAATGTTATTCAACTATCATCTATCTATTTCCAGAACATTACCATCATCCCAAAAGGGAATCCCTAAGTTTAACATTTTGATAGTATTAATACTTCTTATGATATTGTGCTCTGTAGGAAATGAAAAGAAAACTGAAGGGCTCTTTTCAACATAGGTGAAGTCCCTGATTCAAATCTCATACCTAAGTATGAGATTGATGTAATACCAGGGAAAAATCTAGGACTGGAAGAGGCAAGGTAACATAAGCGAAGGAAAAGGTGGATCAATTTCAACTGAGTCCTTTTCCCCCACAAGGAAAGCCAGTAAGAAAAGGGGGTTTTGAGTGTGTAGATAAGCAATCATGGATGTGAAATGAGAGAAGAAACACTTGTTTACCTGTGAGGACGTGGGTTGTCTTGACCAATCAAGGAAAAGCCACTCCACTTCAGTTATCAATAAGCCCTTGGTCATATCCTTTGAGGACCTGCCCAGTCCTCAGCATTTTATTTTTCTGACAAATGTAAGCAGTGAGATGCACCTGACCCTAAAACTTCTCAGCTTACTCAAGAAATGCCTGGAAGCTAGGGACATTTTCATATTTCCCAAAGCCAGAGACAGAAGTCAAGATTTTCAGGTGGTTCACTAAGAAAACTAGTGTTTCAGAGGCTACTGTAATCAAAGGCCAGACAGATAATGCAAATAAATGGGTCAAAAATGGGGGACTAATGGTATTGTGGTTATGTAGGAGAATGCTCTAGTTCTTAGGAAAAAGTAAATGAAGGATGGAGGTAAAAGTCTTCAGTGTGGGATAATGAGCTAGTAAATTCTTTATATGTTTCTGTATTTTCTACAATAAGCCATGCAGTTTCACTGAAAAATGACTTACCTTGTGAGGTTGCTGAGAATTAAATGATAATGTACATAAAGGAAGGTTCTCAACTCTGGGAGTCCAGGCTCCATCTCAGACTAATTAAATTGGAAAGTTGAGGTGGGGCCAGGGTCTCAGGACTTTTCTGAAAAGTCCCTACATGGGTTCTAATGGGCACCCAGGGTTAAAAAAAAAAAGTGCCTGACTAAGAACACAGTGTTCATGTTTAAAGGTCTTCCAAATCGGAGCATCATATCTTTGAAGTCATGTATATTTTCTATTTTGACAATGGTAAAGTGTCTTTTTTTAAAGCTGATTTTTCTTGTATTGCTACAGCTTGATTTTTTTTCCAGTTTCAGGCATTATTAACTGACTAGTTATTTCAATAGGAATTTCATTCTTTTAATCTCTACCCCCACCCCACCAAGCACATTCTGGGCTATTCAGTCTGAATTGGCCGCGTTCTAGGCTTGCTGTACCACTGTAGTTTGGGACCCTCCCTCACTATCCTAGGGATTCCTTTCTGCTCTCTTTCTCAAGCTGGTTCCTATTTCATCAATTATATGTCTTCCACCTTCTGGCTTACTTCCCTGTATTTTCCTTCCCAATCATAGTAGACACTACAATAAAGGGGTTGTTAATCTAACAGTTAATTGTTTTGGTTGAGTACAGAATTCTAAGCTACAGTAACTTTCCTTCAGATTTGTATTTATTCTAACTTTCAGTGATGCACACTGATAAGTCTGTTTCTTCCACTGTGTTGTTTACTTGGTAGGATGGTTCAACCTGCAATACTGTCTTTCAGTTATGGTAAATTTTTTGAATTATTTCAATAACTATTCTATTTTCGCTTTCTGTTCTGTTCAACATTTCTGAAAGTCATGATTTAAATATATGAGTTTGATAGAACCTCTATTTTTTAAAATCGTTTTCTCTCTAACTTGCCTGATTACTGGATTCATTAAACATCTATATTCAGATTCATTGGTCCCCAAATCATAACCTCCAGGGAAAGACCTGGAATGTGTACTTATAATAAATGGCCAGATTAATCACATTCCCAGAAAATCTGGGAAAAATTGACAGCTGAGTCAGTTTCTTTCATTAAAATTCTTTTAATTGCCAAAACATTAAATGGCTAACAAGTTTATAAAAACATTAATGTATAAATTAATGAAAAATTGTAAAGTGAACACCCATTAGCCCCCAGATCAAGAAAGAAAACACTTCCAAAAACACAAAATCCCCAAGAAATACGAAGTGGTAAGCCTCAGTGTTGTTTAAATGATGCTAGCCAGATTATTAATCCTGTTCTGAGAACAGCTGATAAGATGATGAGACCTCACACTCTGTATCACCTACATCCTCCACCCCATGCTTCCTAGAGGAAACCATTCTCCTGAATTCTATGATAATCATTGTTTTTCCTTATGATTTTTGCACTTACTTATGAATCCTTAAATAAAAACCAAAGTACATCCCTCTGAACAAAATCTGCTCCTGAAAAATACTGTGAAACTATATTCCATTATTTTAAACTAGAGGCCTGGTGCACAAATTCATGCACATTGAAAGGAAATTATTTAGAAGAAATATTTTAGAGGCCAGGGAGGGACCGCTGGAGGGCTCCAGGGCATGTCAAGCCTGTCTCACCCAGTCCTGATGGGATCGATTGGGGCCAGCTGGCCGGGGAGGGACCATGGGAGGGCTCCAGGGCATGTCTGGTGGTCTAGCCCAGTCCCGATGGGCCAGACCCCAGCAGCAAACTAACCTACCGGTTGGAACATCTGGCCCCTGGTGGTCAGTGCGGGTCATAGTGATTGGTCGAGTGGTCGACCAAATGGTTGACCAATCGGTTGGACACTTAGCATATTAGGCTTTTATATATATAGGTGAGTAAAGTAATAATATCATCCAGTCTCCAATCACTTTCTCTCCAAATCTCCCAAACACTTAAATACTAAATACTTCAATAAAAATCAACCAGGGTTTCTGTATAACCCAGAACATGAATTATCTAGTCCAGTGATGGGCAACCTTTTGAGCTTGGTGTGTCAAACTTCGCCAAAAAACTGAGCATAACTCGGGTAGTGTGTTACTTGGAGGAAAAAACATTATTTCGCAAATGTTTCATCCTCAGGAGCAGCAAATGTTTCATCCTCAGGAGCAGCAGAAATGGCTATGCGTGTCAGTGCTGACACGCGGGTCATAGGTTCGCCATCACTGATCTAGTCATTTAAAAGTCCTTGGTGTGTGTGTGTGTGTGTTAGGCCTCAAAATATACTGTAGTTCAGTGTAGGAGAGTGTTACTCATAGTGCTGGTCTGCAAACTGTTTTTTTGTTTTGTGGTTTTTTTGTTGTCCATGAAGAGATATGGGACTTACACCAGAACGCAAAGCAATTATGTCTCTAAGCACACTGTTTAGTGCAGAGGACTCTTCTCATAGTGAAGCTAATGGTGCCTGATACATGCTGGGGTAAGCTTCTCATATCATCACAGACCAGTAACAAGTAGTTTTGGTCACATTTTAAATAGCATATTAGTTTAGGATATGAATTATGTTTCCCCTTCTACACTGCAATGGATATGTAGTATAAAAAACAGTGAAATAAAAATATCAAGTAGATACTAAAAGATACTGTTCAAGTCAGACAAATTGATATCCCTGAGAAATCTGAGAGAATGAAACACTGGATATGTGAAGAGCTAAAACCTAGAGTGACAATTTATTATCCCAACTGTCCTCATTTGAGAGTGAGGGAGGTGCTAGTAATTATTAAGACAGGATAAACTGGAACTTTGCCAGGCAAATTAGAACATATATTCACCCTAGCTAGACCCTCAAGAAAAGGGTGAAAATGAGTAGAGGTTGATGCAAAGCAAAGATTGCAATCCTGGCTGGAGAAGAGCTGACTCCTGACTACATATCTCACTTTGCATTCATGCAGACTCATTGATGGAAGGTTTGTGACTTGGATGGTGAACTTTGGGTAAATTTCTGCAAGTTGTTATAGGTATTCTTTGATGTCTTGCTGTGCTAGATCTCCCAAACAATGTTGCTAACTTATGGTTGGCTCAAGAGTCACTTCTGTGGATGAGGTGGGGCTGTGGGATCCCAATCTTTTTGTATAATTTTTTTGTCTTTTTGAGGCTAACAACTGTCTTCTGTGGAATATGCTAGGTCATAAAAGATTTTTCCTGGTGAGACTCTGGAGCTTGAACTCACTAGGTGGGGAAAGAGCCTATCAGATGGCCCCTCATTGATCTGTATCTTTAGATAGGACACCTTTTCGGTTATTAGGTGAATGTGACGGACCACTTTTGAGGGAATAGATTTGGCATCCTAGATGTACCCTGGATTGAGAGAATAGTTGCCGCTTCAGGCAGGGAAAAGGGACAACCCAGCTTGATACCGTAAAACCTTTTGTAGAGACATGCAGGCAAAGGTTGAAAAATAGTATTTTCCTGGATGTGGAGTTGGAAAAAGACAAGGGAAAGTGAGGCAAACATGTTCAGGGCTACAGTGAGGAATAAATGCAATGTACGTAAGAGTACCTAGTACATTCAGCCATGCTGAATTTAATAACCAAATACTTTTTTATCATCATCTAGCACATATACAGAGAGTTAAAAACAGAACAAGATCACAAATATTCTCATTTTC
The DNA here is from genome assembly GCF_027574615.1 of Eptesicus fuscus. Classification (NCBI taxonomy): domain Eukaryota; kingdom Metazoa; phylum Chordata; class Mammalia; order Chiroptera; family Vespertilionidae; genus Eptesicus; species Eptesicus fuscus. Next base: position 33,978,695 of record NC_072484.1, on the reverse strand, counting down.
CATGAGAAAGACAGTATTTCTTGAACATGCTAAATACTGAGTCCTTGAAATATTTTATCATTTACTCTTCATAATCATCTGGGTCTTTTTAACTCCACATTCTAGCACTACCTTCCTTTAAAGTGAAATATAAAAAGCTGGTCTTGCCATCTTACCACTGCTGAGAGAATCTGCGCTCCCAGGACTGTGCTGCCTGGAGACCAGTTCGTTCCCTGTTTTCCTCATCTCTGTATTTTCGTTATATCGTCTTTTCCAGTAGTTGAGTTCATCACGATCAGATTCCTGACAGCGCCGCAGAACGGCCATGGAGCGCCTTGTTTTTTCTACCATTTCCATAATGCAGTTCAGGGCCTGAACCAGAGAAGAAGTCAGGCAGTGATGAGATGAAGACATTCAAACACTGATGTTGCATATCAAGGATAGGTAAACAAATTATAGAAATAATGAAGGTTTAAGTGTCTTATAGACACAATATCAAGCTTACATTTTAAAGCCTTTATTACTGCTTCTTTTAAAATATTTAGTGTATATAAATATGTGTACACACAATTTATTTTTTGTTTGGATTTCAAAATAACACTGGATTCTTTAAGGTTGAAGTAACCAGACTCTCATTATAATATAGCCCTTTAAAGACTATGGTGACCATGGAAACGATAATATGCTGGGGAAGACCTGGGGTGGGTGGATGGGTAGGGGCTGAGTGGAGGGGGGTAAAGGGGGGGAATAGGAGACATCTGTCATACTGTCAACAATAAAAAAATAAAAATAAATTAATGAGAATAAAAACAATACTTAAAAACAAAAAGACTATTGTGAAACCTTATATATTTGCATAAACACACCAAGGTATCTGATGAAGCTGGCGATTTATAAGAATGTTATCAGAGCCCTAACCGGTTTGGCTCAGTGGATAGAGCGCCGGCCTGCGGACTGAAAGGTCCCAGGTTTGATTCCGGTCAAGGGCATGTACCTTGGTTGCGGGCACATCCCCCAGTAGGGAGTGTGCAGGAGGCAGATGATTGATGTTTCTCTCTCATCGATGTTCCTAACTCTTTATCCCTCTCCCTTCCTCTCTGTAAAAAATCAATAAAATACATTTTTTTAAAAAGAATGTTATCAGAGAAATAACATTCAGACACAATTTTTATCACTCAAGATGCAAAGAGCTACTGTATACATACTTAATGCAGTACTATATCTTCTCTTCCCTTTTAGTGAGAAGGGAAACCCTCTCTTACAACGAGACAGAGAACTTGGGCTTGCATTCTGGACTAGCATTCTGATTCTCATTTGTTTTTGGAGAAGCTCCATCTATTAACATTTCATACATACCATGCCCTGTGATAAGCACCTTACATATTATTACAACCCTCCTATAAATTCAAATACCACAGTTTTAATCAAAGAAAAAATAGATTTTTAAAATTACAGTTAATACACAATATTATATTAGTTTCAGGGATACAACATAATGACTTGATATTTATATATCTTACAAAGGGATCACCATGATAAGTATAGTAACCATCTGACACTGTACATGGTTATTATAATACTAGAGGCCTGGTGCATGAAATTCGTGCACGGGAGGGCTGTCCCTCAACCCGGCCTGTACCCTCTCCAATCTGGGATCCCTCTCACAATCCGGGACCGCTGGCTCTTAACCACACTCCCTGCTTGCCTGTCTGATTGCCTCTAACTGCTTCTGCCTGCCAGCCTGATCGCCCCCTAACTGCTCCCCTGCCAGCCTAATTGACGCCTAACTGCACTCCCCTGCCAGCCCTATTGCCCCCAACTGCCCTCCTCTGCCGGCCTGATTGCCCCTAACTGCCCTCTCCTGCTGGCCCGATTGCCCCCCAACTGCCCTCCCCTGCCGGCCCTATCGCCCCTAACTGCCCTCACCTGCCGCGACCCACCTCCTCCGTGCTGCGCGGAGCCGCGGGACCCCCAGGCCTCACAGTGCAGAGCGGCCGCCGGGCTCCATCTCCGCTGTGCATGTGGCCATCTTGTGGCGGCCATCTGGTGATGATATTGTGCGAGGGTGTGATACCACCCAGGCTTTTATTATATAGGATTATTGACTATATCCCTTATGGTATATATTACATCTACATGACATTTATTTTATAATTGGAAGTTTGTACTTCTTAATCCCCTTCACGTTTTTCACTCATCCCCTACTCCTACCCCTCCTCTCTGGAAACCTCAGTTTGTTCTCTGTATCTATGGTTTGTCCCTGTTAGGTATTGTTTGTGCATTTGTTTTTTGTTTTTGTTTTTTTAGATTCTACATGAGTGAAATCATATGGTATTTATCTTTCTCTGACTGACTTATTTCACTTAGCATAATACCCTCTAGGTCCATCTGTGTTGTTGCAAATGGTAAGATTTCATTATTTTTATGGCCGAGTTAAAAAAAGGGGAATGGTGAACAACAAAGATAGGAAGTGTCAAAGCTGGGATCTGAACTCACAAACCTCTATTACATGACTTTACTTGGTTAAGACTTGAAGTGATCACAAAGATTTGCGAGTTACGCTTAGCTCTTTAGCTGGGGGAGTAATAGATAAAACAGCTTTTATTGCAAAGACACTGTGGCTCTGGTTAAGTTCACTTGAAACATACATACTCTATTACTGTTGGTGATATTAAGAATTAAAAGTACAAACAAGTTAGGTCCAGAGGCATGGAGGGGAAGGGGGAATAGAGGGGACAGTAAGAGATTGACCAAAGAACATATATACAGCCCAGCTGTGTGGCTCAGTGGTTGAGCGTTGACCCATGAACCAAGGGGTCACGGTTGTATTCCCTTCCCAGTCAGGGCACATGCTTGGGTTGTGGGCTCTATCCTCAGTAGGAGGTGTGCAGGAGGCAGCTGATCAATGAGTCTCTCCCATCATTGATGTTTCTATCTCTCTCTCCCTCTCCCTTCTTCTCTCTGAAATCAATAAAAACATATTAAAAAAGAAGAACATATATGCATAGCCCATGACATAGAGAATAGTGTGGTGAAGGCCTGGGGTGGGGTAGGAACTAGGTGGAAGGGGGCAAACAGCAGGAAATTGGGGGACATCTGTAATACCGTCAATAATAAATTAAAAAAAACAACACCCCACTTATCTGAAATTTTAAAAAAAGAATTAAAAGTAATAAATATGAAAATTATACATATGATTCTTACATGATCAAGATGTTTCCATTCATCAGCCCATTCCCTTTCTGTCAAACGGTGGTCTACCAACTCATCTTGATAGCCTCCATTTAGACCTATTAGAAATTAGAGATTAAATTTGAGGATAGAGTGAAGAACACAGTAAACAGAATTCTATCAAGTAAACACACACATTCATACGAACTATGAGTACACTATGAAGGCAATGATTCACAACAGAGTGCGGGACCCCCAAAATGACATAAAACCAACCAAAAAAATTACCATTGAGAATATATTTAAAAACTCCTATAAATCGATAATGAAAGACAAAAAAAAAAAAAAAAAAAAAAAAAAAAGAAAAAAAAAGAAAAAGGTTTACATCACTTACTAAGATTGTGATGTCTATCACGAACTTCTCGGTGTTCTAACATCTTGTTAGGTTCACGATATAGGTGGGAAGTTGCAATATCTTCTAAGGTGTAGTGCTGAAGAGGTGGGGGTGTAGGATGGAACTGGCCCCCAGGATTCATAAGGGGTACAGTGAGGGCAGGACTGTGCCGAGGAGCAGGGCTGATTGTACACACTCTCTTGGCAGGAGGTTCAGGAGGAATTGTATCTCTTTCAAAACTGTTGTCTTCCCTCCTGTGCAAAGGTAAGTAGATATCTGAGCCCATCAACAAGTGTTCATGCAAACATATCCTTGAGCATCTACATTGTGCTAGGCATTTTCACAAACAGGAAGACCATAAGAAAAGGTTTGACATAAGACATGAACTGAAATGTCTTCAGAGAGATAATGGAAACTGCTGATTTATTCTAGCATAAAAAGAGAGGTCAAATTCATTCACAATAAGGCAGAAATATCTAAACCTCATGAAGCAAAATGAGAGACTAAGGAGATGATGGCATTTTTTAATATGATAAGAATATGGAGGACTATGGGTTCTACAATGATTAGAAATTTGCTACTGTGGAGGTCAGTTATTGAAAACAGTTCTCCACATTGAAGGAAAAAGGCTGAATAAATAATAATACACTTGTGAATTGGTTGGGCTTTTAGTAATTTAGCTTCAATTATAATAATTTTCCACTGCTGTTAAAATATTTCTTCTTTGACAAACTATAAAATATTGTGGTAGACACTCATGCTGAAATAGCCAGAATTAATTAAAATAATGTCAGCCTTCAAAATAATGGTGATTCATTAACATGTATTAGTAACTAATTGTTATACTTTTACAAAACCTCACACAGAAAAAAATATCTTAGGCAGCTTGTTTCTTATGGTTTTGGAACAATGGATACATAGAATACTCTAAACCAGAGTTTCTCACCAGAGGCATAGAGAGTCATCTGAAGCATTTAAAAAAAATACTCATGTCTGGGAGCTACACCTATAGATTTGAGAAGCATTCTGAGTCCACACCTATATATAACCACAGTAATAAAATTTTCTTTCACAAGCAAAGAGGAAGCTCAGTGGTTCCAGAAAAAGGAAGGATGAACAAGCTCTTCTCTGCTCACCTTTCTGGACTGGGCCTCTTTCCATTTCCATGCACTTCCATGAGCAGCTCAGAAGAGTCAGCAGGTGAAGCGATACTTGTGTTGAGCAAAAGGTGTTCGTGCTGAGCCAGGTACTGGGATGGGGTCTGCTTGGCGGCCCGAGCGCAGTGCAGCAGTTCTCGCTGCAGCAGGGGCAGGTTGGCCTTGAAAAATAAGAGGCAGGGGCGGGAAGGCAGTTTTCCCTGTGTTGGACCCCACACAATATTGCCCAGCATCTCAAAAGGATCTCAAACAAGATGACACAAGACCAAAGCCTTTCTTTCCTTGTCAGTCTGATTTTTACATGCCTATGTGAGTAAAAGTGACATCTACTATAGTGAACTTAAAATGACTAGTTGACTTATCTCTTGTCCCCTCAAAATGTAAATTCACTTAAGGAAGAGAATGTGCTTTATTTACTTTTATGGCCTAGTACAGAGTCAAACAAAGCTCAATAAAGGTTTGTTGAACATAATAATTTAAAGACTTACACATTTTTGAAGACTTTGGTCAGTTAGAGAATTAGTATGCCTTCAGGGGAGTAGGAGGAATCCACTCTTCCATCTATTACTACAAGGCCTAGTTTCTCTTTTCTGACTACTACTTAACCTTCCCTTCATGTTCTCTGTGAGAACTGCCATGGAATTCTGGAAACAGTGATTATTCTAGCTTGGTTGGAACATGAGGTTTTAAAAAGAGTACTGGGAATAACTGGAATTAAGCCTTAGACTAGGCTCTGATAATACACAGGTAACCCATGGGCAGAACTGATTTCTCAGTGTGGTACCCTCATTGGGCACATTTCCTTATTTTGTAAAAGGACAATAATCATGTACTGATTATTTTTCCTTCGCCTCAAACTGAGAAAAACTTTAGTGTGGATAATTCATATAAAAAACTCTATACTCGTTCAATTGAACTCTAATTCCTTCTCATATAAAGGTATTTTTCTCATATTCTTTCTATAAAAAAATAAAGAATTATATTTTTCACCCCAAATTAAAAATAATTCAGCCCTGGCTCATGTGGCTCAGTTGGTTGGACATTGTCTTATTTCACCTAAGGGTTGCTGGTTCAACTCCTTGTCAGGGCACATGCCCAGATTGTGGGCTCGATCCCTAGTGGGGGCATATACATTGATGTCTCTGTCTCTCTCTCTCTCTCTCTCAAATCAATAAAAAAATCTTTTAAAAAAATTTCAGACCAGGCCCATAACATATGTCTTTATTCCAATGGAAAAAGACGAACAAGTGAAAAGAGAGTTTTAATATGTGCAAGTAATCATCCCTTTACCAAGGGTTAATTTAGCAGACACCATAATTTGTGACTGCTTAAAGCATAAATAAATTGACAAAAACCCAAATGCTAGCCAAAAAGCTTCCATAACAACCTACCTCATGCTGTTTTCCAAAATAACACAGTTAAGAATAGGGAATTTGATGATATAAGACAATTTTAAAGTCTGTTCTATAACCTCAATCTTGTAGCAACTGTAAAAACTTAATGAAAAAATACCATGCCAGATCTTTACATCTGTGACATGTATGTACCCTTTGATGAATTGAAAAGAAAGAAAGCTAATTCTTCCCTAATAACACAAATTGCACAAATCCTTCATGATTCCAGAGTCTTGGGGAAAATAACTGTCTACTGGCTCTGACATACAGAAAACAGACCAAGATAGAACTAGCACAGCTGTTTAAGGGCTGAACAAGGCACCACAGGCTGCTCTGAGGGGCTGAGTCTTCAATGCTGTCAGAACAGAGCTACAACTCTAGCTGTTCGCCAGAGACCCCTGCATTTTCCTCTATGTCTCCTATGCTCCCAAAAAGGTTTTAAAAAACCAGTAGCAGTACTTCAGGAGGATAACCCATCTTCTTCTTTTTTTAAAAGCTGTTGCCTCTTACATGTGTCCCGATCAGGGATTGAACATGCAACCTGGTATGTGCCCTGACTGAGAATCGAACCAGCCACCTTTTGGTGTATGGGTTGATGCTCCAACCAACTGAGCCACACCAGCCAGGACAGATGACCCACCTTCTTGATGTCATTACACTTTTGTACGAAATGAAGGTAAAGCAAAAGAAGATAAGAGGAACATATTTACTAGCCAGATATTTAGGCTTTGTGAGTTAAGGGGCATAATTGAGGCTGTTAGGTGGATACACATATACAAGACAGGAAAACAAATTTCCAAATACTATCTTGACAAAAGTCAAAATATAAAAACAATTGAGTACAGTTTTTTGGTAATATCAGGCTAATGAAAAGAATGGAATTCATTTGGAAAGGGAGTGGATTAAGGAAAACAACTTAATTGGGATTCAAAGATAGTGTTCCCTATTACCAAATCAATTACAAATGTTCATTTGTAAAACCAATTCTTTTAAAATTATTAATTTATTTTAATCTTTATTGTTGAAAGTATTACATATGTCCCCCGTTATCCCCTATTGGCCCCCTCCAGCCCGCCCCCACTCCCACCACCTTATTGTCTGTGTCCATGGATTATGTATATATGCATACAATGTCTCTTCAAGGCTGCATAAAACCATGTGGTAGGCTAGATTTGGGTTACAGGTATTTAAACTATGCCTGATCTAGAGCACACTGATATCTGACTATAGTCTTTCACTGCCTTTATGCTATCCATTAACTCTGCAAATTATAGAGAACTGATAGCAATGCAAAGTAATTACTGTCTATGGACTTGCATAAAATTATGTACAGTAGAGATTCAATTGACTTCTCTTGCCCACTGTAGATGAAGTCAATTATACCTCTGTTTGCCCATTCATATTAATAATACTGATTTTAAATGTATTTATTCTTTGGGTTCTCCCCTGAACTGGTTCTAACACCTTACTGATTCATTAATAATGAACTAAATAAAATCTCTGACATGGGTTCATTTTTCCTCTGTGAGTCATAATGATGTGATACCTGGTTTTAAAAATTATTTAATAGGAAGAAATAGAAAATTTACAGTGGGAAAGCATGACATAGTCTTTACCAAATGACCAAAGTCAACATCACCAATTATGAGACCAATTAACACCTATGTCTCCTGACAGAAGTTATATCTTAGCTGCTATTTACTGCCTAAAATGCATAACATGATTCTCATCATGAGGAAGTGTCAAAAAGATCCACAATGAGGTACATCTATAAATTAACCATCTTGTACTCTTTAACAATGTCAAGATCATAAAAGACTGAGAAGTTATTCTAGACTAGAGGCCTGGTGCATGAAATTCATGCACGGGGAGGGGGGTGTCCCTCAGCCCAGCCTGCACGCTCTCCAATCTGGGACATTCCTCTCACAATCCAGGACTGCTGGCTCCCAACTGCTCGCCTGCCTGCCTTCCTGATTGCCCCTAATCGCTTCTGCCTGCCAGCCTGATCACCCCTTAACCACTCCCCTGCCAGCCTGATTGATGCCTAACTGCTCCCCTGCCAGCCTGTTTGCCCCTAACTGCCCTCCCCTGCAGGCCTGGTCACCTCTAACTGTCCTCCCCTGCAGGCCTGGTCCCCCCCAACTGCTCTCCCCTACAGGCCTGGGTCCCTCCCAACTGCCCTTCCCTGCAGGCCTGGGTCCCCCCTCACTTCCCTCCTCTGCCGGCCTGGTCACACCTAACTGCCCTCCCCTGCAGGCTTGATCACCCCCAACTGCCCTCCCTTGCAGGCCTGGTCTCTCCCAACTGCCCTCCCCTGCTGGCCTGATCGCCCACAACTGCCCTCCCTTATAGGCCTGGTCCCTCCCAACTGCCCTCTCCTGCTGGCCATCTTGTGGTGGCCATCTTGTGTCCACATGGGGGCAGCCATTTTGTGTGTTGGAGTGATGGTCAATCTGCATATTACTCTTTTATTATATAGGATAGAGGCCTGGTGCACAGGTGGGGGCCAGCTGGTTTGCCCTGAAGGGTATCCCGGATCAGGGTGGGGGTTCCCTTGGGGGGGGGGGCGGCCTGGGTGAGGGGTCTGTGGTGGTTCAGAGGCCGGCCACACCCCCTGGCGACCCAAGCGGAGGCCCTGGTATCTGGGGTTTATTTATCTTCTACAATTGAAACTTTGTAGCCTGGAGCAGAGGCCTGGGCAGGCCAGGGTGTGCGGAAAGCTTGGCTTCCTCCATCGCTGGGGGCAACCCTAGCCTCCTGCTCTTTCCAGCTCCATGGCTGCTGCCATTTCTGTTGTGATTTATGTATCTTCTATCATTGAAACTTTGTAGCCTTGAGTGGAGGCCTACGTCGGCAAGGGCAGGGGGAAAGCTTGGCTTCCTCCTTTGCCTGGGAAACCCAAGCCTCCCTCCTGCTCTCTGTGGCTGGAGCCATCTTGGTTGTGTTTATTTGCATATTTGCTCCTGATTGGCTTGTGGGCGTGGCTTGTGGGCATGGCTTATGGGTATAGCAGAGTGGTGGTTAATTTGCATATTACTCTTTTATTAGATAGGATTAAGTAGACTGAAGAGACATGACAACAGCCCTGGCCAGTTTTGCTCAAGTGGTTGGAGTGTCCGCCTGCAGACTAAAGGGTCTTGGGTTTGATTCCCTGTCAAGGGCACATACCTGGGTTGCAGGTTCAATCCCCAGCCCCGGTAGGGGTGCATGCAGGAGGCAACAGATCAATGTGTCTCTCTCATGTCGATGTTTCTCTCTCTCTACCCCCTTCCTCTCTCTCTGAAAAAAAAAATCAATGGAAAATATATCCTCAGGTGAGAATTAACAAGAAAAAAAAAAAAGGCATGACAAAGAAATGCAAGATGTGATCCAAAAAATAAAAGAAAAGGTTTTCTTTTGCTGTAAATATTATTAGTGAAATATTTAATGAAACATGATAGGGTCTATAGTAATAGAATTTTATCTATGTTAATTTTTTAATTTGATAATTATACTAAAGTGATTCAATATATCATGTGTCTCTAGCTTATTCTCAAACATTTCTGAGGGGGGAAAAAATAAATCTAAAGACAAAGAGAATAATAATAATCCAGATGATAAAATATTAACATCTGGGGAATCTGAGTGAAGGGTACAGAAAAAATTTTCTTGTATCATATTGTAACTTTTCTGTGAGCATGAAATTATTTCAAAATACAGATTTTTTAAAAGGGCATATTACATATAAATCTCAAAAGCTATGTTTCAGGGAACAGTAATTCCAGAGAATTGAGCTATACAAAACTGGGGATACAGTGCTTTCCCACATGCTCTCCTGTCCTTAGGGCAGCGATTTTCAACCGGTGTGTTTCAGGAATTTTTATTTTTATTTATTTATTTATTTTTAAAATATATTTTATTGATTTTTTACAGAGAGGAAGAGAGAGGGATAGAGAGTTAGAAACATCGATGATAGAGAAACATCGATCAGCTGCCTCTTGCACAACCCCTACTGGGGATGTGCTCGCAACCAAGGTACATGCCCTTGACCGGAATCGAACCTGGGACCTTTCAGTCTGCAGGCGATGCTCTATCCACAGAGCCAAACCGGTTTCGGCTGTTTCAAAAATTTTTAAAACATGTAGTACCTGACTATTTAGTAGGGGCACTGATCTCTTGTCTCTTTGATTGTAAAAAAAAAAATGACAACAGCCAACACAACAATAGCTATCTGGTGTGAATGAACCAAACTTATACCCATTTTCTTGGTTAAATCATCAAAAATTATACTTTTGGTGTGCTGCAGAATTTTAGTAATTAGTTTGTGTGCCATGAAATGAAAATTACTGCCTTAGGGTTAAGAGTCTGAGCTGCAAAGGCCTCTCTTTTGTCTGATAGCCTCCTCACAGATAACACATTTCTTCACACTCTGGCCACAACCCAAAGATTTAGTGTCTAGTTAGTTCTGCTAAGACCCCAGCCTCCATACCACCCCTATACCTCTGGTCCATTCACAGGAGCTCCTGTGTGTTATTAGCAGAATCTGCATACGGACCACAACTCAAGGCTTTTGTAATTCCATCAAGTATAAGACTCACCTGCAGACAGCACTCACATTTTTCTAGCAGCCCAAAATAAAGATATGAAAATGTACAAGCTGCCCAAATTTAGATCACAGAACAGGGATCAGTAGCAGATCTTGAGGAAATGTTAAGATAAATAATTACATTCAGTAATTATCTCATAAAAATTACCTTGAGGAATGGAATCACAAAAGGACGAAGAGGAAAGTTTGTAGCTTCTTGGAGCTTGCAATGGAATTCTTCAATTGTTACTGTTGAGTTCTGAAAAGAAAAATAAATAACCTTGTTCAACCTCTAAAAATAGACACTGTCCTCATATAAATCCTTTTTAAATCACAAAGTATAATTTCAAGAGTAGTATTGTGATCTCAGATCCTTCTCAAAAGTTAACCAAATTATTTCCTTTATAAAAGAAGTTCAGCCTCCTTGACTGTCCTTTCTTTACTACCCCAAATCTATATTCCCCTCTAAGGTCAGCAGCCTGGGTTGCAGAATAGGGCACTGTCTTTCTCACTGTCTGTGAAGACAGGCACTCAGGTCCTTTGTACTGCAGGGTTCATGGCAACACCTCAGGCACAGAAACCAAATTTACAATTTTTCCAGTTGAACAGATTCTGATCAGTCTAGGATGTCATCTTAAAAGACTCAACCCAGTGCCTCATTCCTTCAGAAGTTGTTTTCTTCATAGGTTCTGCCTATCTCTTAGCATCAGTTCCCCAAGTCTTCTACATTCAAAATTAAAAAAAAAAACACACCAAACACGTGCCTTCTGCATTGAAAGGTTGTTTTCAAATCAGAGTACCTCCAAACAGGCAGACTCTCATTGGTAGATTAGTATTCCCAGGAAAGTTATTAGCATTTCCTCTGTATTTTTCAAAAATCTGACTTAAAAGTAGTATTCTCAGCTCCTCTGCTAAAGGAAATTCCTATATAATAGTTAATATGCAAATTGACCATCACTCCAACACACAAAATGGCCGCCCCCATGTGGACACAAGATGGCTGGCAGGGGAGGGCAGTTGGGGGCGATCAGGCCTGCAGGGGAGGACAGTTGCGGGGGACCAGGCCTGTAGGGTAGGGCAGTTGGGGGGGACCAGCCCTGCAGGGGAGGGCAGTTGGGGGGAACCAGGCCTGCAGGGGAGCAGTTAGGCATCAATCAGGCTGGCAGGGGAGTGGTTAGGGGGTGATCAGGCTGGCAAGGCAGAAGCGGTTAGGGGCAATCAGGCAGGTGAGCGGTTGGGAGCCAGCAGTCCTGGATTGTGAGAGAGATGTCCGAGGCAGTCGGACATTCCTTGAGGGGTCCCAGATTGGAGAGGGTGCAGGCTGGGCTGAGGGACACCCCCAAACCCCCATGCATGAATTTTGTGCACTGGGCCTCTAGTATACAAATAAAACTATTTTCTTTGAAGTTCACAAAATACTTTTATATCAACTCCCCAAAACATAATATAATAACAAAACAAGTTAAAAACAAACCAACAAATAAGAACTTGGCATTAATCTGAATTCTTGCTCCCCTGAAAGAACAATTATCACTTCTGGGACTTACAAAATCATCAAGTGTTCAAAAATGTAACATGTACCATACAAATTATTCATCAGTATATTGCTTAATAAGAAATGAAAAACATATGGGTCCACCAATAAAAAACTGAATTAAAAGTTATAATATAATCATACCCCACAGAATACTTAAGTGGGGGGGCAAGACAAATTTGTATGAATTAATGAGAAAGGTGTCTGTAATTTACTGTTAAGTGAAAAAACTCAGAAACAGAATAGTATGTTTCCCAAAATCCATTTATGGAAAGAACACACACACACACACACACACACACACACACACACACACACACACACACACAGTATTTTAACTATCTGGAAGGATAATTACAATAGCAGTTATTCTGAATGTGAAATTATGTTGCATTTTCCAAATATATCATATCAATGTTCAGTAAAAATAAAATTAATTCCCTTAAGAGAAAAAGAGTATATCAAATTTAAGCATCTGGTATAATAAATATGCAAATTAACCCTCACACCATCACAAGATGGCTGTGCCCACAGCGGAGGCGGGGTTCCCATATCGAGCGATCAGCAGGAACCTGAGGCTGCATGGCGCTGGGCCGTAGCGGGGACCTGAGGCTGCACCCCCCACTCAGCAGGGTTTGACTGGGGACCTGAGGCCGCACCCTGCCCGGCGGGGCTTGATGGGGGACCTCAAGGCATGCCCCCTGCCCTGGCACCCGGCCAGGGAACCTCAGGCCACGCCACCTGCCTGGTGGGGTGATCTCAGGCTGTGCCCTTTGCCCTGGGTTGGAGGACCTGAGGCCGCACCCCCCGCCCCAGCTCTGGGCCAGGGGACCTGAGGCTGTGCCCCCCACCCAGAGCCAGGCCAGGGGACCTGAGGCTTCTTCCCCCGCCTGGCATGGCTTGATGGGGGTGGGTTGGCTGGGTCTGGATCTCATGCAATGGGGGTAGGGGCGGCCGGGTCTGGGACTCATGTGATTTTGAGACACACGCGGGTGGGCGGGGACTTGACTCTGGGTCCCACAGTGTGCCCCAGACTCTGACAGGAGGAAGATTTTCATATACATTTTACTAATTTTCTTGCATCTCTGACACTTTTTTTTTTTTTTTTTGTAGGTGGGCCGTTATTTTTTCTGACACTTCTATTATAGAGAAAGGGCAAAGAGCAATATTAAAATATTTCCTCTAATTCCCTTTTAATGTGCATGAATTTCGTGCACTGGGCCACTAGTGTTAAATAAAAATATTTGAACAGTTTACTTCATTTCCTACTAAAGATTTTAAAAAAACTTTTAGTACTTGTTTTAAGTACATGACATTTGCATAATACAACCAAAGGTACTAGTAATGAGGAATGAAAAGAGAATGATAGTATTTCCCTATTACAGTGAATATAATCAGACTTCAAAAAGTAAAAATAAGTAGAGTAAATCTATGGAAAAGACTGTATGAATGACTGTAAGTTTTCTTGTGGATGGACAAAGGAGGAACTGTATGGTACAGAGAAATAGACTTAGGCCAGTGAAACGAACTCAGGGCTATTAGTACTATAGATGCAAGGCAATCCTCTGAGAGGGATAAGCCACTGTTCTTTTATACTACTTCCTTCTCATTCAATTACCCTATACTAGAGGTCCTATGCATGAAATTTGTGCAAGGGGCTCAGCCCCCGCCGCTGCAGATGCCTCGGCTCCCTGCTGCTACAGTGGCTGCCTCTGCTTCAGACCCCGCCTGCAACGGTGGCCGCCTCTGCTTCGGTCCCCGCTGCCACGGCGGCTGCCTCTGCCTCAGCCCCCGCAGCTTCATCCAGAAGGATATGTCCGGTCTAATTAGCATATTACACTTTTATTATTATACTACACAGTAAAGAGGTAACATGCAAATTGACCATCACTCCCTCATAAAGATGGCTGCCTATGATCAGGCCAGCAGGGGGGTTAGTGAAGGACGACCAAACGACTGAACAAAGAGGCTGCGTGAGGTGACCAGGCCAGCAGGGCGGTTAGTGAGGGATGACCAAATGACTGAACAGGCAGGCTGTGTGGGGTGACCAGGCCGGTGGGAGGGCTGCGAGGGGCAACCAAATGACTGAACAGCAGGCTGCGTGGGGCCACCTGGCCAGCGGGGGGGCCGTGAGGGGTGACCAGGCCAGCAGAGGGGGCCAGTTGGGGGCGACCAGGCTGGCAAGGGGCGCAGTTAGGGGTGACCAGGTTGGTGGGGCGGGGGGGGGGGGGGAAGGCAGTTAGGGGCAATTAGGCCGGCACCCAGAGGCAGTGAGGGGCGATCAGGCCGGCGGTGGGGGGGCAGTTAGGGGTGACCAGGCAGACAGGCGAGCGATTAGGAGCCAGGAGTCCCGGATTGGAGAGGGTGCAGGCTGGGCTGAGGGGAAACCCCATCCCCCCGTGCACAAATTTCATGCACCGGGCCTCTAGTAGATAATAAAAGGCTAATATGCAAATTGACCAAATGGTGGAACGACCAGTCACTATGATGCATGCTGACCACCAGGGGGCAGACACTCAACACAGGAGCTGCCCCCTGGTGGTCAGTGCGCTCCCACAGGGGGAGCGCTGCTCAGCCAGAAGCCGGGCTCATGACTGGCGAGTGCAGCGGTGGTGGCGGGAGCCTCTTCCATCTCTGCGGTAGCACTAAGACAGTTGGACACCCCCGAGGGCTCCTGGACTGCAAGAGGGCACAGGCCAGGCTGAGGAACCACCTCCCTGCCCCCGCCAAGTGCATGAATTTCGTTTACCGGGCCTCTAGTCCTATATGATAAAAGGCTAATATGCAAATCGACTGAACAGCAGAACAACCAGTCGCTATGACACTCACTGACCACCAGGGGGCAGATGCTCAATGCAGGACCTGCCCCCAGTAGTCAGTGCCCTCCCACAGGGGGAGCACCACTCAGCCAGAAGCTGGGTTCATGGCTGGTGAGCACAGCGGCGGTGGCAGGAGCCTTTCCCACCTCCTCGGCAGAGCTAAGGATGTCCAACTGCCAGCTTAGTCCCGCTCCCTATGCCTAAGCTGTCAGTTGGACATCCTCCGAGGGCTCCCGGACTATGAAAGGACGCAGACCGGGCTGAGGCACCCCCCCGAGTGCACGAATTTCATGCACTGGGCCTCTAGTTTAATAAATAAAAGCATAGTGTTTTCCAACAGTCTTTTTTTAAAAAAATTTCTTTATTAATTAAGGTATCACATATTTGTCCTCATCCCCCCATAACACAGTCTTGTGCAGCAATTTTTAAGTTTTTGCATCTCAGGGCACACATAAACTAATTCTGCAGCACACCAAAAAAATATATTATTTGCCAATCTGACAAAAAAAGTATAATTTTGATTCATTCATACTGAACAGCTATTGTTGTCTTGGCTCTTGTCATTTTTTTTTTTTATTTGACAATCTAAAGGGACAAGAGGTCAGTACCCCTGACTAAATAGTCAGGTATTGCATGTTTTAAAAATTCTTGTGGCACAATTGAAAATTGTTGGTCTAGTGGAAAAACATGTAAGTAAGCTAGTCATTACAGCATGACTGAAGTACACAACGACACTGCTGGTACATAGAGAAAGAAGGATTACAGACATGTCATCTGAAGAAGTGAAGCTGCAACCTTGGGAAAATGCTTGTAACAAAGAGAATGTAAAAAGGCACAATGTTAGGGGATCTGGTCTATGGATTGCAAGGGCAACACCTATAGTAGTCATAGAAGACAATGGGTAGAGATAGGTGACCAGACAAAATTTTTTATTCTTTTAAAATGGAGATGATAATAATCACAGGAAATTGTGAAAATAGAATAGATAGGTAGGTTTCTATGCATCCTGCATCCATGGTCCCCCACTGGTTATATTTTATATAGCTAAAGTGCAATATTAAAACTCAGAAACTAACATTGGTAAAATGTGTGTATAGTTAAAGGCCATTTTATTGCATTCATGTAAATCACCATTGCAATCAGAATACAAAAGTGTACAAACCTTATCTACCTTGATCCTCTTGGGTTTATAATATAATTGTCTTAAATATTTCCCTTAGATGTACTGACAACCATATTAGACAATTCTATAATTTTTGCTTCAATCACAACACATAATTTAGAAAACTCCAGAGGAGAAGGAAAGTCTATTTCATTCCCTTATATCTCTATTCTTTCCATTTTCTTTCATTCATCATGATGTTTCCAGATTCCATCTCTTATAGCAGGGTGGTGAGGTGCCAGGCTGATCTAAGGGCACCTCCTGCACTGTGACTGTTTGATGGGTAGTTATTTACCCAGCTGGACACTTGGTGTAGGGACCAAGTGAAGTGGATACAGGGTCCCTCTTGTACCAAATGGTGAGTTTTAAAAAATTTACCTGATATAATTTTTTATTTTTACTTTTTTGATTTGGATGTGTTAATGTAGTGGGTAAGATAGCAGGCTTGATGTTAGAGCTCTGAGTTCAAATCCTAACTGGGCCCCTGGCTAGCAGTGTGGTTCTGGGGGAGACATTCACTTGAGTCTTTAAGATGGAATGAACTCTTCAATGGGGTCCCTGCCTGTAGAGTGTGTGAGGCTTGGCTGTCAAGAGGCACAGCAGTGACTCTTAATGTGCGGCCTGTCTTTGGTTAGACTGTAAACTAGACAGCAGGGACCAAGATCATATTCTTCATGGTCACCCTGGGACAAAGCAGAAACTCAATGTTGGGATCAGAAACATCTCACCTGTCCCATTTCTGCGAAGGTTCACCTTAAAACCATTCTTCCAACCAAGTGTCCAGCTAAAGAGCTCCAGTCAAGGGCACGTACCTGGGTTACAGGCTCAATACCTGGCCCCATTCTAACCACTGAACCAGGAAATGGGCTCTCATCAGACACTGAATCTGCCAGTGACCCTTTGGTGTGCAGGCTGAAGCTCTAACCACTGAAACATACGGGCCAGGTCTATAGCTTCTATTTTTTTATGGAGACCTCTTTTTTTTTTCCATTTGTGTTGGTAATTGTTAATTGAAACATTTTTATGATGGCTGCTTTAAAACCCTTGCCATATAATTCCAACATCTGTGTCAGCTTAGTTGTTGTCCATTGGTTATATTTTTTCATTTCAGTATGGATGGTCTGGTAATTGAACATGTGATTTTCTATTGTATCTTGGAGGTTACTAGCTTCTTCAGATATACGATGAAAATGTAAAACCTAGGAAACTCACTGCTGTGTACTTCCTTGGGTCCCAAGGTCATCAGTCATTGGCCTTCACTCCATCTTTCAGTCTCATTTTGTTCTGTACATAAAGTCTAAGATTTTTTGCTGTCAGGAGGAATAGGAAGTATACCTTTCTGTTGTGCCTCTGAATCAGACTTGATATTTAATAACCACATAATATTCCATTAATCTGATATATTGTAACTTAGGCTTTTATAAAACATTTAGCTGGTTTCAATTTTTAGTCACCATAAATAATGTTGAATAAATTATCTTAGTGCAGGTTATTATTTTGTTAGGATGAATTTCAAGGAGAGAAACTGGTCAAAGGAACTGCCTAGCTTAACATATCTAGAACACTGCCAACCTCCAGAATGTGTATTCTCCAAGTAAGTAGGTGGAATACAGAACATTTCCCTTTACCTTGCAGTGAAAAATGTCCATGCTTGCTCCTTGGTATAGTTAGGGACTACCACCATTTTACCTTACACACCAGAAACATAAGTGAACTAAACTCCAGGTACTTAATTGCATGGCCTTTTCTGACTTAGCTAATGAAGTCTCCTCCACATGGAACAACTGTTCCATTTACATATGCCTGCTAAAATTTTTACTCTTCTTTTCTTCAATAAAAGACTTATAAAGCTTTCTTAAATAGAGAAACATAACAATCTAAAGATGTCCATTTTCCTCCAAATTAGAATACATTTTCGACAAGCTGGTAGCAAAACTAAAAGAAAAAGAACTAAGTGGTAATTTCAAATGCAACACACATAAGGTAATTATTTAATCTATGAATAATGGCAGTTTTATTTATTTTACTCTAATCCTTATATCCTATTTGCTAGGCTAGAATGTTCAGGATTACTGAATAGAGGAAACATCCTTATCTGGTTCCTAATATCAGAAGGAAAGCTTTCAAAATTTCACCATAAAACATGAAACTTGCTTATAGATATTTTGTGTGTGTGTGTTATATATATATATATATATATATATATATATATATATATATATATAAAACAATCATCAGATTAAAGAAGTTCCTGCTACAACTGATTTGCTGAGTGTTTTTTAAAATAACAAATGGGTATTACAAACCTTTTTTCCTGCACCTTCCCCAAATATATAGTTTTAATACCATTAGAGACTGAATGTTTGTGACCCTTCAAAATTCATACAGTTAAAGCCTAATCCCCAATGTGTTGGAATTTGGAGGTGGGGCCTTTGGGAGGTCATCAGTGCCCTTATAAAAGAGAACCCCTAAGAACTCTCTTGCCCCTTTGCAAAAGGACACAGTGAGAAGACAGCCATCTATGAACCAGGGAACGGGCTCTCACCAGACACTGAATCTGCCAGAACCTCGATCGTGGACTTACCTGCCTCCAGAATTGTGAGTGTTGTTTCTAAATCATTCAGTGTACAGAATTCTATTATAACAGACTTAGACACTGAGCTTAATGAAAATACCAGTATATTAGAGTACAAATTGGTATAACATTAGAGAAAAACATTTGGCCTTATATACTAAATTTGTATATATGCATTCCCTACGAAATTCTAATTCCATTGTCTGGTGCAATGCTCACAGCAACATTATTTGTAATAGCCCCTATACAGAAAAACATTAACATAACAGATCCAAAATGAGTAACCTTAGAAAAGCCTGCAAGATTGAGCCATTGGCTGCTATCTACAAACTTGACTGATAAACAGTTTCCTACACTGATATAAATAAAACTTTTCCTAACCAAAAAGGTAGAAGCACTTCAAGTGTCTTGCAACAGATAAATGAATAAACAAATTGTGGAATATACACACAATAGAATATTATTTAACCTTTTATAAAAAGGTAGAAAATTCTGACACATGCTACAACATAGATGAACCTTGAGGACATTATGCAAAGTGAAATAAGCCAGCCATAAAAAGACAAATACTGTATGATTCCACTTATATGAGGAACCCAGATTAGCCAAGTAGATTGGTGATTGACAGGAGCTGGGGTTAGGAAGGAATGGGGAATTATTGTTTAATGGCATGGAGTTTCAGTATTGCAAGATAAAAGAGGCAGACAGTAATGATAGTTATACAACAATGAATATATTTATACCACCGAATTACTTTAAGGTGGTAAATTTTATGTGTATTTTACCACATCCTAATAATATCAGCTCTTTTTAAAAATGAGAAATAAGTGGACATACAAAGGGCAAGAGACATATGAAAACATGCTCAAAGTCACTAATCATGTGAGAGATGCAAATCAAAACGACAATGAGGTACCATCTCACACCTGTCAGAATGGCTATCATCAACAAATCAACGAACGACAAGTGCTGGCGAGGATGTGGAGAAAAAGGAACCCTAGTGCACTGCTGGTGGGAATGCAGACTGGTGTAGCCACTGTGGAAAACAGTATGGAGTTTCCTCAAAAAATTAAAAATGGAACTCCCATTTGACCCAGTAATCCCACTTCTAGGAATATATACCAAGAAATCAGAAACACCAGTCAGAAAGGATTTATGCACCCCTATGTTCATAGCGGCACAATTTACAACAGCTAAGATTTAGAAACAGCCTAAGTGCCCATCAGCAGATGAGTGGATTAAGAAACTGTGGTACATCTACACAATGGAATAATATGCTGCTATAAAAAAGGAACTCTTACCATTTGCAACAGCATGGATGGACCTGGAGAGCATTATGCTAAGTGAAATAAGCCAGTCGGAGAAAGATAAATATCACATGATCTCACTCATTTGTAGAATATAATCAACAACATAAACTGATGAACAAAAATAGATCCAGAGACAGAGAAGCATCGAACAGACTGTCAAACCTCAGAGGGAAGGCAGGGGAGAATGGGGTAAGAGATCAACCAAAGGACTTGTATGCATGCGTATAAGCATAACCAATGAACACAGACACTAGGAGGCTGGAGGGTGGGAGTGGCTGGGAGAAGTTAATGGGGGAAAAAGGAGACAAATGTAATACTTTAAGTAATAAAGAATATTTTTTAAAAAAGGGAAATAAAAAGTTAACCAAAGCATGACCATTTAAGAGACGATTACTATTTATACTTTCAGAGCTAGAAAAAAGATGCATGTTTTGGGGTTTCTTTTGGGGTCAGCAAATGAGGTTTGTTATTTTTTCTTTTACTATTGAAACTAGTGTTCCTGTTGCAGAAAAAATCCTGCAATAGGGTTTCCTGCTGCACTCTACCCCGCCCCGCCTGCTCTCCTCCCTTGTCCCCCGGCCCGCCTTCGCCTTCTCCGCCAGCCCGCCCCGCTCTCCTTCCTTCTCCCCCGGCCCGCCTTCTCCACCAGCCCGCCCCGCTCTCCTTCCTTCTCCCCCGGCCCGCCTTCTCCACCAGCCCGCCCCGCTCTCCTTCCTTCTCCCCCGGCCCCGCCTCCACTCCTCCCTTGTCCCCCGGCCCGCCTTCTCCACCAGCCCGCCCCGCTCTCCTTCCTTCTCCCCTGGCCCCGCCTCCGCTCCTCCCTTCTCCTCCCCCCGGCTTGCTAGCTTCTCCGCAGCTTTGCTCCCTTCAGCATCTCTTGGCTTCTTTCTAAGCTGTCTTGATATGCAAATTATCCGCCATCTTTGTTGGGGTAATTTGCATACTCGTCCTGATTGGTTGGTGGGCGCGGCTTGGCTGGTGGGCATGGCTTGGGCATAGCGAAGGTGCGGTCAATTTGCATATTTGTCTATTATTAGGTAGGATAATCTTTAAGCATAGACTCTACTTAATTTGTTGCTGGAATTGTCATAATATTCTGATGTCTGCTTTACTTCCAATTTTGTTCAAACTCTTTTTGACATTTAAGGCCAACTTTATTGGTCTAGATCCAATAAGATTTCTTCCATAGTACTGTAACATTTGACCAATAACACTTTTGTTTTTTCAAAACAAAAAACTTTCCCTAATTGATGAGGGTGGTTCACTGTGCCTGGACTATGTTTGCAATCAAGTTGGTTTATGCTGAACAATGGTCTCCTTCTGGGAGTCTGGAATTTGCTAAGTGCTAGTGGTTCTCAACCTTTCTAATGCCGCGACCCTTTAATACAGTTCCTCATGTTGTGGTGACCCCCAACCATAAAATTATTTTCGTTGCTACTTCATAACTGTAATTTTGCTACTGTTAATGAATTGTAATGTAAATATCTGTATTTTCCGATGGTCTTAGGCGACCCTGCTAGCGGTCCTCAACCTGTGGGTCGTGACCCACAGGTTGAGAACCGCTAGCAGGGTCGCCTAAGACCATCAGAAAACACAGATGTTTACATTACGATTCATAACAGTAGCAAAATTACAGTTATGAAAGTAGCAACGAAAATAATTTTATGGTTGGGGGTCACCACAACATGAGGAACTGTATTAAAGGGTCGCGGCATTAGAAAGGTTGAGAACCACTGTCAGCAGCTAGGCAAAGAGTGCCTGTGTGTCCAGACCACAGTAAAAACCTTGGGCACTGAGTCTCTAATATGTGTGTATACACACACACACACACACACACACACACACACACACACACACACACACTGAGTGGCCAGATTATTATGTGTTCAGAGATCATAATAATCTGGCCACTCAGTGTAAATCTTAGTTATAAGCATGACTCTATGTTAGGTCCTGGGAATTCTTCCAGTGAACCTCCATACATGGGGTATAAAAAGTATAAATTGTGGCATACTACTACAGTAAAACACACAGCAATGAAAATAAACAACCTACAGCTATATTAAACAACAGCGATTGAATCTCAAATGATTAATCATTTACTGCTTTTTGCGTTGCATGAAAGTTGTTTTTACCCATACTTGACCAAGAATCATTTAAGGTAGCAGTTCTTAAACTTTATATTCTCAGAATCCCTCTAATCTATTTGGGTTCCGTTGATCAATTATCAACCCTCTTAGAAATTAAGACAGAATTTGAAAAATGTTATTAATCCATTTAAAATAGCTATATTTTCCCCAAAAATATGTAGCGAGAAGAATGGCACAACTGTTACAGTTTTGCAAATCTCTTTCATATCTAGCTTAATAAAAGACAGCTGGGTTCTTCAAGATGCTTCTGCATTTAATCTGTTGCAACATTCTGTATCAAACAACCTCTAGAAAATTCAATCATACACTCACAAGAGAATAAGAGTGAAAAGGCAAGTAACATCTTAGTATGATCATGAAAATAATTTTTACCTCTTGGGCTTTCTAACAGTCTGAGAGAATCCCAGGGGTCCCTGATTACACTCTGAAAAGTGCAACATGAAAGTTTAATACTGTGATTCATCTTTACCACATATAGAGGCTAACATGCATGAGCATGGGGTGCTTTTACTGGAAATAAATCCTGAAGAATTTACAAACTTTGGGAACTGGCAGAACTTCCCTTATCTACACTGAGAGACAAACCCTACCCAGCTATCACTGTCAGAAAATCACTCCCTTTTACCATGGGTTCACCACACTCAGTATTGAAAGAAAAACTGTGTGTACCTTAAAAACTCCAAAGAAACTGTATTTTCATGAGGAGCTGTAGAACACTTCTTTATTATTATTTGATACTATTTAAATCATGAAACTTATAATTTTACAAATTATTCTTATGAAAATTAAGCTCGATACTTTTTCTTTTTCTCTGGCTTGGAAACAATGCACCAGGCACTGAATATATTAAGTAACAAAGCCTGTTGTTAATTTGGTTGAACCTCAGTGGCTTGTTGAAACTCAGTTTTAAGGCATATTCAAAGTTTCTTAATGGAATTAAATCAACAGCATAAGAAACTATTAGGTAAACATTATAGATTTGTTCTTTGATAAACTTTTTTTAAAAAATATGTTTTTAATGATTTCAGAGAGAGGAAGAGAGAGGGAGAGAGGGATAGAAACATCAATGAGAACCATCGATTGGCTGCTCCCTGCACACCCTCTACTGGGGATAGAGCCCACAACCCATGCATGTGCCCTGACAGGGAATTGAACCGTGACCTCCTGGTTCATTGGTTAATGCTCAACCACTGAGCCACACCGGCTGGGCTTGAAAAACATTTTTATACACGATTGAAATCCACAAATCAACAATTTTATACAAGTTATATTAATAACTAATCTAGTTTGTAGATTTTGCCACATTGCTACAGGATTGGGAGTGAGCAGAAATATGTACAACTTCTCTGCTGGCTTCAGTTTTGAGCCATATACGCAGGCAACTGTTGACAATGATGCTGTACTTACCACCAGTGCTAGAACAAGTGTCCGAACCTTCTCCCCAATCTCAGGTGAGATGTCATTGCCAAACTGTTGCAGAGTGGTGAGAAAGCGTTTTAACTTGCTGAGCTGCCGAGCACCACAGGTGGCTGGCAATTGTTGATTTGTTAGTGCAGATGACGTGGAAGAGGCAGGACCATTGCTGAATCTTTGTGGTGGTGATGGGGCACCATTCAGGGTAGGAGGAGAATGGTTGGTGCCATTGCTTACTAAAAGAAAGCCAAATGAAAGACTCAATGCAAAACACAAGAATCTTTGATACGTTCTTCTTGTTTGCATTCTCCTTCATTTATTCACTTCAATTTTGTAAAGCACGTGTTAAGAGTACACAAGACACTATTTCTACCCAACAAGATTGAGACATACTGTCAGGTAAAAAAAATGATAACAGAGTAACATAAAAGGTGTTAAAACAGAAGAGTAGAGTGCTACTACAGCAAAGAGAAGGACATCTAACTCTACTGGTGCCATGGGCAAGCGCAGGTAGTTTTAAGACTTCCTGCAAAGTTACTGGATGAGATAAATTTGGGAGAATATATTTCCAATGAATGGACACTGGTGTTCATCTTTTATGTCACATCTCGTCAATCTTAGGGTCCCAAAGAAGCTAAGGCAGTCTATTAGAATATAGCATGTGAACAAGACACACCAGAAAACAGTTGTTACTGTGAAAAATGTTTTTCCTAGGCTATAGGTTTGATGACTTATTCCTGCAGTAAGGTATATATCGCTTTGGCTATTCAGAATATTCATGTCCATCAGAGTCAGTTTTTCTCTGCCTTGACAGTGCTAGATTAACACTTCCAAATACTCATTCAATCAAGTATTTTTCTAGACAACACACAGGACACTCCCATTCTACATTTTGGCTTAAATTAGAATACATGTGATTAGTTCCAGTTTTTCTATTTTCCCATTATTCTTAGTCATATTTTGATAGTTTTAATTTGGTACACAATCCTAGAGCTAAATTCTTACCAGCATTAAGTAAAAATCTCCTTTTTCATTAAAGAGTGAAAAATTTAAAATTACCTAGTGTCTAAGAGTCAAGAGATTTTCACTTACTCATACCCAATCTAAGAATATAAAACTGTGTCTAAAAACATAAGAAACAATTTAAGTCAAGACTTAAGCCAAACTTAAAGAACATAATCATTTAATCTTTACCTAACTTAGAAAACTGTCATTTACTTATATTTTGCCTACTGCCAACTTGTTAATCATGAAAAATCTCCCACTTCCCTTCTTCCTCCAAGCCAGTCATAGTTGTTTGACCAATACTATTGCTACTTCTTGAGTGACCTTTATTCAAATTTGATCTGTAAACTCTTCTTCATCCTATATAGCTTAAATGACACCTGTATTAAGGATTCCTTGAGACTCTGCCGTAAGGTAGATTTAGTAATTCTTCTCTGTGTTACACATGCTTCCATTACGTTATTTACCAAATTATACTTATTTGCATTGCCTTAATATATAGCACACTTTTAAAAAATATTTTTATTGATTTCACAGAGGAAAGGAGAGAGAGAGAGATAGAAACATCAATGATGAAAGAGAATCATTGATTGGATGCCTCCTGCATGCCCCCTACTGGGGATAGAGCCCACAACTTGGGCATGTGCCCTGACCGGGAATCAAACCCTGATATCCTGGTTCATAGGTCAACACTCAACCACTGAGCTACACCAGCCGGGCTATTGTATACTTCTTGATTAATATTCTTACACATTCATGTATACTAAAATTAGCTAAGTTTTTTAAGCTGTGTATACTATATATACTTTAGCTTTGTTCATTAGCTAGAAATATTAAGTATTCAGGAAAATTCTGCTGAATATGACTCACTGCTTAAAAGACTAACAGTCTAAGGAAAAAAGAGTGCTTACTTTTCTAAGTCTTTCATTAAAAAGATCACTAGAGCTACTGGAAAGAAAGCTCAACACTCAGCCTCAGCAATCCTGAAAATTAGTTGCAATGGTCTGCGATTTCTTTGTGTTCACAGAAAGGTCAACTGCCACTGGAGAGCTGCCCTCTTTTGAAGCAGCCCATTAGAATAATACATTATTGTGCTTTTAGCCACTCTGTTGCCCAGACAAGTTTTTTCATGGCCTCTTTAGTGAAAGCATATGATTACATATTCTGAAATAAAACATGTCCACCCCCAAGTACACAAATATGGAGGTAAAAAGGACCAAATTTATATATACATATCCCCATCTGTATCTTGAAATCTGAATGATAGCTTGGGATCTGTTTCATTTCAAGACAGTACTTATATTTAAGGTGTATAACTTTGAGACAGAAAATGTAATTTAAGAAAAAAAAGATATCATAATTAATATCTTTCACTCTGGCTCAGATTGCTGCAGTTACCACTCACTCAATTTCAAATGTTTGACAAAATAAAAATTAAAGCTACTATTAAAGCTGTACCTCTTAGACTCCCTTCTCTTATTGTTAAAAATAATTTTCACAGAAAACATAAATGTTTAAGCAAAAATAGTGTGCAAGCTTGTGCAATGGTATTTAAATAAGAAAATGCATATAGCACCTAGTACACTGCTCTAACTTGATATGGATGGGTAGTACCCAAATATGAATTTTCTGCTTTATGAGGCAAAATGTCTGTAAGGGTCAATGTGAACTGGATGTAACATGGGCATGGAAAGACAGAACACAAATTAAAATCTAGATGTGTGTGTCTCTCTCTAGATTTCAGATTTTAAATTGAGGCTTTTTGGTTTGTTTGTTTTTTAATATGTATGTACGACTGAATTTGCTGAGTTATAAAATTTGTGGAAATTCAGCTTTAGAAGATACTGCCAAACAATTTTCTCATACTTAAACAATGTATGAGTGTTCAGGTTGCTCCACACATACTCACCAACACTTGACAATTCTTTTCACTTTGAACATTCTTATGGGTGTACATGGTATTGCACTAGGTTTTAGTTTGCATTTCCTGGATGACTACTTAAGTTGAACGCCTCAGACTTATTGGCTAATATAATTCTTATTAGCTGAATTGTGTCCCCCTCAAATTCCCATATTGAGGTTCTAACCCCTCGGTAACTCAGAATGTGACTATATTTGGAGATAGGACCTTTAAAGGTTAATTGATGTCATATGGGTAGTCCCTGATCCATTATGACTGTTGTCCTTAAGAAGAGAAAGGGACAACATGAATGTGTTGGCACAGAGGCAAGGGCATGGGAGAATATAGCAAGAAGGCAGCTTTTTCAAGTTAAGGACAGAGGTCTGGGGGGGGAAGGGGGGGAATCAAACCTACTGACACCTTGATCTTGGACTTCTATCCTCTAGAACTTTTAAAAAATAAATTTCTGTTGTTTAAGCTACTTAGACTATAGTATTCTGTTATGGCAGCCCTAGCAAACTAATACAATATTCTCTTTTTTGTAAAGAGACTTAGCATGATAGTCCTGGAAAACTTTTAGAAATAATTCAATAACTTTATGAATCTTACTTTAATTCCTATAAATCAATCTAACTTTAATTCATTATTTTAGAACTGAAGAATTTAAAACACCTACTTCCCAGACAAAGAGTATGAAAAAAATATTGGGACTACTAAATTTCCAAATGCCCAAATTAGCTAAGTACTATTCTCAGAGGGCAAAAGCAATCTATAAAAGAAATAATCAGATATACATTTCTGATATATATCTCTTTTAATAGCCATTTTGAAAACCTTGTGAATGGTATATGCAGAAGGCTTAATGGGAGTCAGTCACATAGATACAAATGTCACTCTGAACCACAAACTCAAGTAATTAAGAGTTCTCACATGCTGTAGGAGTAAATGACACTGGTCTGGGTCCTCCGGGATTTATTGGTGGGAGGGGTGGCATGGTGGGAGGTGAGGATCTTGACTGTATCTTCACTTCCACAGGCGATCCAGGCATTGCTGGCACCCTTTTCTCAGGACCAACTGTAGAGAATAAAACAAATGGAGGTCAGAGTTTTCTATAAAATAATAAAAATAGTGACAATAATTTGAAATACTAACATACTGGTATTTTCCTAGAGGACTGAGAAGAAAATGCTTAGTTTAATAGACTGAATAGTGGTCCCCAGAAAGATATTTACCTCTTAATCCCTTGAATTGTAAATGTTTCCTTATTTGGAAAAAGGGTCTTTGAAAATGCAGTTAAAGATTTTGAGAGGAGGAGATAATCCTGGATTATCTGGTGGGCTCCAAATCCAATAGAGGCAGTCCTTGGGTTACGTAGGACTCGACGTACGTCGTTTTGTGGTTATGTCGCCATCTCCCATTTATTTATATATAAAAAAAGTTCCGTCATTTTGACATATGTGCATATGTGCTTTATGTTTTTTATTATTTATTTACCACAAGAAAATGTCAGGAATTGTTATCTTTCTTTTAAAATTTTTTTACCGTTTCACTTCATTACTGCTATGTATGTGCTCCATGTGAGTGACGTAGGTGCTCATGTAGGTGGGTTCTGACTTACGGTGAAAATCGCATTACATCGCGCCGTAGGAATGGCTCTACTGTATAAATGAAACCCTCATAAGAAGAGCTGAAGAGATACACACAAACCGAAGACTACGTGAAGACACAGTCACACAGAGAGGATACAGTGTGATGATGGAGGCAGAGATTAAGTGATGCATCTACAAGCCAAGGAATGGCAAGGATTATCAGCCAGCACTAGAAGCCAGGAAGAGTGGTATGGAATAGATTCTTCCTCTGAGGCCCCAAGAAGGAATCAACGCTCCTGATACCTTAATTTTAGACCACTGGCCCCCTGAACTATGAGAGAAGATCATTGTTTTAAGCCACCCAGTCTGTGGAACTTTGCTACAGCAATCCTAAAAAACTAAAACAAGACAACAAGGTCAAAGATTGATGAGACTAGAAAGTTAACAGTGAGGATAGTGGCTGGGAAAGAAAGAAACCAGTTTATAAATTCTGCTGATTTCAACTACATTCTGTATAACTTCTCTTTATAAGTGAATCAAGTTAATAGGGGGAAAAAAACTAATGGGGAACTATTTAGATCAGTAGGTGTCAACTGCATGGCATAGAAACAATATAATCAGTTGTATATAAATTACAATGAGTGAAGTACTAATTTTTGTTGTTGTTGCTAATCCTCACCCAAGGATATTTTTCCATTGATTTTTAGAGTGTGGAAGAGAGGGAGGGGGAGAAACATATGTAAAAACATTGATGTGAGAGAGACACATTGATTGGTTGTCTTCTGCAAACAGGATAGAACCTGCAATCTAGGTACGTGCCCTTGACTAGGAATCGAAGCCGGACCCTTCAGTGTATGGGTGGACACTCTAACCATCAAGCAATACTGTCCTGGGCTAAAGCACTAAATTTTTATACATATCAACTACTCTAATAAGAAAAAAGAAGTGGGTTCAACATCTTTAACATCAGGCATATAAATGTCGCTTATAATATTTGTTCAAAAAGATGAAAAGTAGAGATGATTCTAAACCAAGCATAGGCTACTTCACCCATGGGGATCATACATAAGCAGTGTTTGATAACAGTAGACAGCAACCAATTCCAGAAAAGATAAATCTGATAGATTATACTTAATGACATTAGAATTAGGGCTGAGCTCATATAAATAAGATTTGAGCCCTAGCTGGTTTGGCTCAGTGGACAGAGCATCGGCCTGTGGACTGAAGAGTCCCAGGTTCGATTCCAGTCAAGGGCACATTCCTGGGTTGCGGGCTTGATCCCCAGTGTGGGGTGTGCAGGAGGCAGCCAATCAATGATTTTCTCTCATTGATGTTTCTATCTCTCTCCTTTCCCTTCCTCTCTGAAATCAATAAAAATTATTTTTAAAAAAGACTTGATTCTGAAGAGTAATATTTTAATATCTTCAAAGTAATTTTCCCCATTAAAGGGAACTTGTTATATACTTGGTTAATAACAGAGCCAAGGCTACCATAATCACCTTTAAGTTGAGCTATTTGCCTTTCAGTAATTCAAAGTTTTTCACTGAAGTTCCATGTATTTATTCTCCAATAAATTCAAGTAAAGTACAAGAAATGGACATCAAAGGTTCAAATGAGAATGTTAAATCAAAGATTTCTTTCAGTGGCATCACAGTTGTAAACACAATACATATAAGAGCATTCATGACATGGCAATAGGCACATCTTCGCACATTCATGGGCATGGTCTAATGTGGAAAATATCCCCAAATATTATTTTTAATGCTGCAGTTTGCCACATTTTTGGGAAGAAATATAATGAATGCAGGAAGTCAATCAAGGAAGCAATGCCCCGAAATTGCAAATTCCCCAACAAAAATGTGCAGCTCTCCAAGAGCCATGTGGGCAACACTCTGCCAGCCTTCCCCCTCTCTCTGTCCAGGACATTTTCTTTGTAAAATTGATGGTTGTCTTATCTGATTAGTGGACTAATGAGCTGTTGCGCTTGCCTTTTTCTTCTTGACAGTATTTTCTCAATGCCCTTCAGAGAAAAGTTGACACATTTCCAGCACTTCCATCTGGGGCCCAGCTTTCTGGAGGATTGGGGACGGGGGGTAGGGAAGGAAGGAACTGACAGTTGTCTCGCACTGTTATGTGTTGTGTATGGTGTGCAATAACCTAGAGGGAGCCTTTCTTCAGACCACCTGCCTTTACAGCAAGGGCGCCAAAGGCCTGAAGAGGGCTTAGCAATGAGGTGTGTTTTAACATTCAGTACTTGGCAGAATGAAAAACTCAGAGCTGCCCAAATGCAGAATGTTAAATAATATGCCAAGTAAAAACTTAGATACTGGGTAAAACTTAGCCCCCAGAGTACCATTTACAGATTAAAACTACCCATATCTCTTGTTCAGGTCACTATTCACAAACCTGAAACACTAGTTATTCCTCATGTTTCAAGCAATGAAAAAGCATGAGTACACAGACTAAGAGATTTGCTGTGAATCCTCATTCTGTTACTAATGAATTTTTATCAAATAATTTAATCTTCGTGGGTCAAATTTTCAACACTAGTAGCCCAGTGCACGGACTCATGCACACTGAAAGGTAATTAATTAGAAAAAATATTTTAATATCGCTATTCACCCTTTCTCTATAATAGAAGTGTCAGAGATTAAAGAAAATTAGTAAGATGTATATGAAAATAATATATAAATTGATTAATAAATAACAATAACAACATGATATAACAACAACAAAGACATGATATAAAAACAACATTGATAAAAACAATGACTGGTAAATTGATTAAACTTATTCTATATATCCCTGTATACCACATTAAGAGTAAAAACACTTTCAAAGTGCTTGTCTAATTTCCCTTGTGATGAAGTATTTACAACTTTAACGTCACACAGTCTTCAAACTTGAGAGAAAGCAACATATAACTGACCGTGTCCGAAAACTGGTTCAGGTAGGACTATTCCTACTGTGTCTAGAGTTTGTCCTTGTGATTTATTAACAGTCATTGCAAATCACATTCAACCACTGAGCCACATCAGCTGGGCAAAATCACATTTCTTGAAAACAAATCAGACTCCTAACTAAAAAACAATTGGAAAGTTTTAAAGAGAATGATCTTTGGAGGCAGAGGCCGAAGGTAGATAATTATGTTTTTTGTACATATAAACATACATTTATATGGTTCAAAATCAATATAAAAAGAAATATTCCTGGCCTGTGTCCCTACATACTCCACCCCATAGGTAACCATTTTAATTGGTTTCTTATGTATCCTTCCATTCTTTCCTGGTACAAATGAGCAAACATAAATATAAATTCTTATCCTAGCCCAGTTGGTATGGCTCAGTGGTTGAGGTTGACCTATGAACCAGGAGGTTACAGTTCGATTCCCGGTCAGGGCACATGCGTGGGTTGCGGGCTCGATCACCAGTATGAGATGTGCAGGAGGCAGCCAATCAATGATTCTTATCATTTATGTTTCTATCTTTCCCTTCCCTCTCTAAAATCAATTAAAAATATATTTTAAAAAATTCTTATCCCAATCCCCATGTATATACAAGGTAACATAATTACATTAAACTGAATGCTCCCAATAATGGCCTCTCTTGTAGCAATCCCTTTTGCAATGCATCAGGAAGTGGGTTCTATTCCTATCTTCTAAACCAGGCCAAGCCCTCCGACTTGCTTTGGTAATGTGATGGGAGTTACAGAGTGCCAGTTCTAGGCCTGTCTTGGAACCCAGGTTCTGCCATTAAAGCAAATCCCAACTAGTCTACTGGACGATGAGACCACATGGAGCAGAGAGAAATGAGCTGTACCAGCTAAAGCTGGCTGATCCCCAAACATGTGAGAGCCTAACATAATGAGTCTGATCTGCAGCTAGCTGACTGAAGACATGTGAATGAGTAAGCACAACCAAAAGCAGAAATGTTTGACTCATAAGCAAAAAAACAACAACAAACAAAAACACACACACAAAAAAAACAACAAAAAAAAAAGCAAAAAATAAAAAATAGCCTGACCCATATGGCTCAGTGGTTGAGCGTTGACCCACACACCAAGAGATCACCTGTTTGATTCCTGGTCAGGGCACATACCCAGGTTTGGGCTCAATCCCCAATAGGGGGCATGCAGGAGGCAGCCAGTCTATGTTCTCTCTCATCTATGTTTCTCACTCTTTTCTCCTCCCTTCCTCTCTCTCTAAAATCAGTAAGAACATATATTTTTTTAAAATATATTTTATTGATTTTCCACAGAGAGGAAGGGAGAGGGATAGAGAGCCAGAAACATCGATGAGAGAGAAACATCGACCAGCTGCCTCCTGCACACCCCCCACCGGGGACGTGCCCGCAACCAATGCACATGCCCTTGACCGGAATCGAACCTGGGACCCCTCAGTCCGCAGACCGACGCTCCATCCACTGAGCCAAACCGGTTTCGGCAACATTTTTTTTTTTTTAAAAGAAAATGAAAAGGAAGAAATTAAATGATCATTTTGTACATACAAGATGATTTTACAGGAAACCAAAATAATCTATCACCCAAGTATTAGAATTAATATGTAAGTTCAACAAGGTTACTAGAGCAAAGCCCAATCTTTTAAAAATTAGTTGCATTCCAGCCCTGGCTGGTTTGGCTCAGTAGTTAGAGCGTCAGCATATGAACCAAAGGGTCGTGGGTTCAATTCCAGGTCAAAGGCACATACTTGGGATGCAGGCTCGATTCCCAGACCCCCAGTCGGGGCACCTACAGAAGGCAACTGATCAATGTTTCTTTCTCTTTTTCTTTTTTCTCTCTCTCCTTCTCTCTAAGCATGTCCTCAGGTAAGAACAAAAAATAAGCAAGGAAATAATAAACAACATATTCAGGATGATGACTATTGTAAAGGGAAGGAAAGGGACGGAATCAGACACAGTTACAAATTGTAGTTCTAATGTTTCGCTTCTTTAAAAGCTCTGAAGCAAAATATTAAACAAAACATTAAAATCTGACAAGCAAAAAGGGGGTACATGAGTGTTTGTTATACTGTACTTTTTTCTTATTTTGTAAGCCTGAAATATTTTATAAGAAAAGGTCACTGGCTACAGTGGGGAAATGGTGAGGTCACAGTGCAGGCAAAGACTACTTATAAGGTTGTTATAGTGAGATATGATTGTGGCCTGAGATAGGGAGTATCAACAGGCATGGTAAAAGGGGGTTGGATTTCAGAGATATTTAGTTAGAACAGGATAGAGTTAGAAAAGGATTTGTTGAATGATTAGATGTGGAAGATAAATTGGGGTAACATCTGGAATTACTGACCAAGATAGAGGCAACTAGAGAACTATGTTTAAGGGGAGAGATGAAGAGTTCCATATGTATTGAACATACTGCTTTCATGATGCCTCTGTGATAGCCAAGAGGATGTTCCGGTTGATAAATTCAGAAGTCTGGTGTTGAAAAGAATAGTCTGGTCTAAAATTGTGAGTTATCAGTATAAAAATAAGAAAATTTTGGCTATAAGAGGTTAAAAAGATGTTATGTTTCAAAAACAAATAAAATGAATTATGCCTGCTGATTTTTTTCCCTATTGACTTTTACTCCATATTCAGTGTTAAGAATGGATAGTTAACTATTATACACTAAATATTTGATCATACTTTAATAGTTTATTCAATTTCTCTTCTTCAAGATCGTTTTTTTAGATTAGTTGTAAAGTCAAATATTTATAACGTGTTTACAAGACCCTAACTCTCATTATTTCCCATGCTCTAAAATTTGTCTATATACTGTTCCACAGAAAATTGTGCTTTGCATTTCTCTGCAGATGCTTTCTGTTCCCAATTCTAGAGAGCCAGGCTCAGCTAACCATGTCCATCTTCATTCTAAACCAATGCCCTTTTAGGATAATTCCACTCACAGGGAAAGTATAAGACAGGAAAGAAGGACAGAAAAAGGGATATGGTAAGAAAGGTGTTATTTTCATAAACTAGAATTTTTAAAAAGTTATTTTTATGAAATTTTTTTATTAGTTTGTTAGAGGTGCCTTAAGAAAGTATCACATACTGAGTGGCTTAAATTACAGAACCCACTTTCTCAAAATTTTGGAAGGCAGAGGTGTTGACAGGACTTGTTTCTTCTGTGGCCTCTCTCCTTGGCTTATGGGTGGCTGTCTTCTCCCTGTGTCTTCATACATAATCTATGTCCAAATTTCCTCTTCTTATATGGATATCCAGTCATATTGACCCACCCTAATGATCTCATTTTAATTTAATTGCTGCATTAAAGACTCTGTCTCCAAATTCAGTCACATTCTGAGGTTCTGGGGTATTAGGACTTCAACATATAAATTTGTAGGGAACACAATTCAGCCCAATAGTGGGGGTGGGAATGATGAAGAAAGCAGATTAAGGAGGTTGACCAGATTTTCCTGAATTGAATTTTAGTATTCTCTCATTCATTCATTCAAAAATAGTTGAGTAATTACAAGATATCTTACTGCTGAGGATAGACAGTAAATAAAACAAAAGGAAATAAAAGATAGAGCTCCAGGAACAATTCTATAGTTTTTAGCCTGGAAGGATGGAGTTGCCATCTACTGAGAAGGGTGAAATATGAAAGGAAAATGGGTGGAGGGGTAGAGACCAGGACTAAATTTGAAATGCCTAGTAGATATTCAAATGGGGATGTTGGAATAGGCAGCTGGATATAAAAGTATAGAGATGAGGCCTGGGGTGGGAAAGTCTGAGCTCCGGATTAACCTTTTGCACTCGGATGTCGAGTGTGACTCGACACGGTTAGCATCGGTAGCAGCTCGTATGTATTTGAAATATAAAAAAATCCAAATAAATAAGTTTGTATGAAAAGAAACTCCAGTTTTTTATTCTACTGCCGTGCTTTGTAAAATCTGGGGTATTTAGAAAATTAAATCCCGAGTAGAATAAAGGAATAGAGAAAAAAGCAAGCGAGTGCAAAGGTTAAAGGTTGTCAACTGATGAAAATATCGATGCTATTTAAAGCTTGAAACTGGATTATTTTAGAGGAAGTGAGTATAGAATAGAGCTGGGGTCCTCAAACTTTTTAGACAGGGGGCCAGTTCACTGTCCCTCAGACCGTTGGAGGGCCGAACTATAGTTTAAAAAAAACTATGAACAAATTCCTATGCACACTGCACATATCTTATTTTGAAGTAAAAAAACAAAACGGCAAAAACACCCGCATGTGGCCCACGGGCCGTAGTTTGAGGACGCCTGGAATAGAGGTTCAAGGACTGATCTTCAGGTACTCCAATTTTTAGGGGTCAAAGAGAGGAAAAAAAACTAAAAAAAAAAAAAAAAAAAGAGAGAGAGAGAGAGAGAGAGATTGAACCTGGCCCATGTGGTTGAGTGGCGACCCATGCACCAGGAGGTCAATGGTTTGATTCCCAATCAGGGCATATGCCCATGTTTCAGGCTCAATCCCCAGCATGGGGCAAGCAGGAAGCAGCCTATAGATGCTGATGCATTGATGTTTCTATCACTCTCTCCCTCTTCCTTCATCTCTCTCTAAAATCAATTAAAAAAATATTTAAGCCCTAGCTGGTTTGGCTTAGTGGACAGAATGTCAGCCTGTGGACTGAAGGGTCCTGAGTTCGATTCCGGTCAAGGGCACATGCCAGGGTTGCAGGCTCGATCCCCAGTAGGGGACGTGCAGGAGGCAGCCAATCAATGATTCTCTCTCATCATTGATGTTTCTATCTCTACCCCTCTCTCCCTTCCTCTCTGAAATCAATAAAAATATATTTAAAAAATATTTAAAAGAAAAGAAATGGTCTGGAAGGAGACATTAACCTTTAATAATAAAAAAAAAGATTGAAAATGAGCAGTCCCTTGCTTCTTGGTGAGCCTGGCTAGAGGTTCATCAATCTTGTTTATCCTTTCAAAGAACCAGCTTTTGGTTTCATTGATCTTTTGTATTGTTTTTTGGTCTCTATGTCATTTATTTCTGCTCTGATCTTTATTATCTCCTTCTTTCTGCACACTCTAAGCTTTTCTTGTTGCTCTCTTTCTAATTCTTTAAGTTGTAGAGTTAGATGATTTACTACCATTTTTTCTTGTTTTTTGAGGTAGGCCTGTTGAGCTATAAACTTCCCTCTCAGGACTGCTTTCATTGTGTCCCATAGATTTTGGATTGTTGTGTTTTCATTGTCATTCGTTTCCAGGATGTTTTTGATTTCTTCTTTGATCTCTTTGGTAACCCAATCATTGTTTAATAGCATGCTATTCAGCTTCCAAGTGTTTGAAATTTTTAAATTTTTATTGTAGTTTATTTCTAATATTATGCCATTGTGGTCTGAGAAGATGCTTGATATGATTTCAATCTTCTTGATTTTGGAGAGACTTTGCCTGTGACCCAATATGTGGTCTATCTTTGAAAATGTCCCATATGCACTTGAGAAGAATGTATATTCTGTGGCTTTGGGGTGAAATGTTCTGAAGATGTCAATTAAATCCATCTGATCTAATGATTCTTTTAGGATTGCTGTTTCTTTGCTGATTTTTTGTCTAGAGGATTTATCCAGTGATGTTAGTGGGGTATTAAAGTCCCCTACTATGATTGTATTGTTGTCAATCTCTCCCTTGACATTTTCCAATTTTTTTTCATGTATTTGGGTGCTCCTGCATTGGGTGCATATATGTTTATCAGGGTTATATCCTCTTGTTGCATCGATCCCTTTAGTATATTATGAAGTGGCCTTTCTTATCTCTTATGGCCTTCACTCTGAGGTCTATTTTGTCAGATATAAGTATTGCTACCCCAGCTTTATTTTTCATTTCCATTTGCCTGAAAGATATTTTTCCATCCCTTCACTTGCAGTCTGTGTTGAGTCCCTTGTTCTGAGGTGGGTCTCTTGTAGACAGCATATATATGGATCATTTTTTTTATCCATTCAAACACTCGATGTCTTTTGATTGGAGCATTTAGTCCATTTACGTTTCAAGTTATTATTGATATGTACTTGTTTGTAGCCATTTTTATTTTTTGTGTCTGTGTTCCTTTTTCCTTTTTTATTTCTTCTTTTTACACCAGTCCCTTTAGCATTTCTTACATTGCTGGCTTGGTAGTGATAAACTCCCTTAGCCTTTTTTTTGTGAGAGTGGGATAAGGGGGTGGGGAGGGGAGGGCAATGGGGGGATAAGGACACATATGTAATACCTTAATCAATAAAGAAAAAATTTAAAAAAATAAAAACATCTAAAAAAACTATGTCAAGTCATTATGAGTGTACCTTAAACTTACATAGAGCTGTATGTCAATTATACCAATAAAAGTGAAAAGGAAATTTTAAAAAGAAAATGAGCAGCCAAGAAAATGGGGGGAAAAACCCAGAAGCCAAGTAGCAGGCCCTCTGGATTTCAAGATAAAATACATAAATATTCACATAGGAATACATTCTAGCTATTTAGGTGATTATAGGGATTAAGCCTATGGTTAAGAAAATATCTTTAAAAACCAATTATTTTAAAACGTTCACTTTTGTCAAAGTATCAGCAAACAAGAATATAATTACAAAAAGGTTAGAACAAATATATTATTTGTAGCAAAGGATACAAAAGCATTTTAAGAGACTACACACAAATCTCACTCCAGAATTTAATTGGGACAAAACAAGTATAATGGCTAAAGTACTTTAGGCCAAATAAAATAGTTAATATAAAATTTTCCTTCCTCCCCCAATTTAAGACTATCTCTTAGCTAAAATAGAACATATAGAAAATATGAAAAAGCTTTTATGCAGCAAAACATACTAGGTGTACCGTTAATAATGCGGATTTTGTAATCAAAGAAAACATGATAATTTCAAGAGAAACATCAAAAGTGCTTTATTCAAAGTAATGTCCATCGCTAGCTACACATTTCCCCCATATTTCAGGTAATTTATGGATATCATCCCAATAGAACTTATCTTGTTTTGAGGCAAACCATTCAGAGACCCAATTTTCCACTTCTTTGTACGTTTTGAAGTGCTGCTCAGAAAGTGCATGTGCCATGATCGGAACAAGTGGTAATCTGAAGGAGCAAGGTCTGGTGAATATGGCAGATAAAATACATAAATATATGTATTTTAATACTTATACTTCCCAGGGTTAATACTTCCCAGGCAAGATCTTTTAACCTGTCTTTATCTGGTTTTGAAATGTGTGATGGTGCGTTATCACGAAGCAAAATTACTTTGCTGTGTCTTCTAGCCCGTTCTGGCCGTTTCACAATCAAAGTGTGGTTCAAATTAATTATTTGTTGTCAGTATTGATCAGTATTAATGGTTCCACCTGGTTTTAGAAGCTCATAATACATCACACCTTCCTGATCCCACCAAATGCAGAGTATTGTCTTGTTTCTGAACATGGCTTTGCAGTCGATGTTGATGGTTGGCCTGGATCAACCCATAATTTTGTGCGTTTGGGATTCTCAAAATAAATCCACTTTTCATCACCAGTCACAATTCAATGCAAAAAAAACCTTTCTTTCGTGAGGCTGAAGCAACATTTTACTGATTACTTTTCAGTTTTGCATTTGTCTTTCGTTCAGTTGATGTGGCACCCATTTTCCTTCCTTTAAAATTTTTCCCTTTGCTTGTAAACGATTGGAAATTGTTTGCTGAGCAACGTTTAATCTTTCTGCAAGTTGTTTTCTAGTTTGACACACATCTTCATCCAATAATGCTTGTAATTGTTGGTCTTCAAACTTTTTCGGTTGACCTGGACATCTTTGTCTTTCACATCGAAATCATCACTTTTAAGGCGTTTAAACCAGCGTTTATAAGTATCTTGAGATGGAGCATGTTCACCATAAGCTTCCCGAAGTATACGATGATTTTCAGCAGCACTTTTCTTCAAAATAAAGTAATGAATTAAAACTTCCTGCAAATGCTCTTTTTTTTGGCACGAAATTTAACATTTTTAAGTGTAAAAATATCTATGATGTTAACACTTTCAGAAAATTTGACATATGAAGTTTTGAAGCTTGTTGTCAATACAACAAAATAGCATACATATCAAATAGCATATATATCAACATATGTGTAACTCCATCTATTGAAAAAAATCCGCATTATTAACCGGTACACCTGGTAAGATGAAAAGGGCAGTTTGACAAGTGAACCAAATTGTAAACCAGCTGGATATTTATGTCCTTAACAAGTCAAAGGCAAGCTTATGTAGAATATAGAACACTGGGCATGAAACTAAAATATGTGAATGAATCCTGATTGTTCTGCCAACTTGTCAGCTAGGGGCTCTTGGGCAAGTCACTCCAGAGCCTTGCTTTTCTCATCTATAACACGGAAGGGGGAGGGGAAAGATGTTGAAAGGCCAATAAAGTAACAACTAAGAAAGTACTCTTTTATACTATTAAAGTATAAGATATTGTTAGATAGCTATCCATCAGAAATGTATTAACAATCAGTATGCCACTAATATGTTGAAAGTAACTAAAGGATCTCTTCCAATGCTAATGATTTTAATATTTAAAGATATGTTATAATTGCCTGCCAACATCAAAACGCTGTTGATAACCTTAATGCAAGTTAAAAGCAGCAGCAACACAGCTAGCTGACTTGATAATGTAAATAGGGAAAAGTGAAATATGGATTGTTGCCTCCCAGCTCCAGCAAATGTTTATTTGGAATAATATATTATCTATTCCAACTGCACACCATCTGTTTCAAGTCTCCACCAAGTTAATATTTCTCACATGAACACAAATGACTTAAAATTACATTTGATTAGCATCTTGCCTTCCTATGGAGGTTATCCCTACCCGCAGTCTCAATCTACTGAATCTCAATCTTAACACTGTGCAGCATTACTGCTTTGGCCAAACATATTTAGCCAAAGTCAGATAACTCAGAGAACTGAGGCTGTCAGAGAATAAGTTAATTCTAGTCCTTCTTAGTCAAATGGATTCCTTCTTACATTTTTTTCTGGAGACAGGGAGAAATGATATAAATTTCTCACACAGCTTTCCTATGATTCAAAACTAGGTCTCTCTGGTTTCATTTACTAATGCATCTGTGCTACAATTTCTTTGGAACACAGAATCTTCTGGAATAATACTTCAGTAAATCCTGACAGGTCAACTCTAAATATATCACAACTAGAGGCCTGGTGCACAAATTCGTGCACAGGTGGGGCCCCTCCACCTGGCCAGCGATCGGAACCAATCGGGGCAGTCTCACCCAATCCCCGCGGGAAGTTGGTCAGATGGGGAGGGACCATGGGAGGGATCCAGGACATGTCCAGCCCCGTCTCGCCCAGTCTCGATCGGCCAGACCCCAGCAGCAAGCTAACCTACCGGTTGGAGCATCTGCCCCCTGGTGGTCAGTGCTTACCATAGCGACCGGAAGAACGGTCGACAGCATATTGGGCTTTTATATATATAGAAGATAATATCACTTATCCCATCTCCACTGTTCTACTTTAGCTCAAGCCACTGTCATCTCTCACCTGTACTACTACAGCTGCCCCCTAACTATTCTTTCTGCTTCTGCTTTTGTCCCTTTCAATCCAATCTCCATGTAGCAGCCAAAAGTGCTGATTTTAAAACTTCAAAGAGATCTTTTCACAGATCTATTTAAACTTCTCAAATGACTCCCCAATGCTCTTACATAAAACACAGACTCTTTACTTTGGCTTAAATACAAATATCAATCTAGCATTTCTCAAAATGTGGTCTGGGAACCCTTGGGGATTCTGTAGATCCTTTGGATGGGTGTGGGTGTACCCTCACCTGGAGGGTCAAAACAATTCTCATAATAATAAGAGGTTATCTGCCTTCTTTACTCTTCCATGAGTATATAGTGATTTTTCCCCCAGTGGCTACATAATTAATAATAGTACAAGAGAGGTAAGGCAGAAGTAGATATGAGAAAACAGTTATATTCTATTAAGCCAGTCATTAGAGTATTGTGAAACTGTAAAACAGTGCCACTCTTCTTATTAAAGTTTGCTTTGAAAATCAATTTTCATAAAAATGTTATTTATACTAACATGTAACAAGTTTATTATTTTAAAGGAATTAATATTTAAAATTTTTAAATTTCCAATGGGAATGTGGTGTGTTTCCTATAAAAAATGTTTATTAAAAAAAGAGTGCAAAGAGATCCTGAAACCAATGAGTTTGAGAACTGCTGACCTAGCCCATGCCTATCTCTACAATCTCATACACCTATGTTGACTAATGAGTTTGCCGACCACTGCTAGGGAAAAACACTTAAAAAACATTTTAATAATG
Source organism: Eptesicus fuscus (assembly GCF_027574615.1). Taxonomy (NCBI): domain Eukaryota; kingdom Metazoa; phylum Chordata; class Mammalia; order Chiroptera; family Vespertilionidae; genus Eptesicus; species Eptesicus fuscus. The sequence goes on along the minus strand of NC_072484.1, from coordinate 33,937,328 downwards.
TACTAATGTCTTTAACCTGAAGTCAAAACTTCTGGGTAAGGGTAATGCCTTACGCAGTGGTCGACAAACTCATTAGTCAACAGAGCGGCAAACTGTGGCTCACGAGCCGCAGTTTGCCGACCGCTGACCTATCCTGTCTTCAGAATGCACTAGTTATGCTGACCTTTCTTTTTACTTCTCAAATACACCAAGAGAACTACTATTTCAGTGCCTTCGGCCTAGAATTGGCTTCCACCAAGTTGTTACATGACTGATTCCTTATCATTCAGATGTCAGCACGAATATCATTTTCTCAGAAGGAGCTTCAGTAACTAAACTTACTACACTATCCTTACCAGACCATTCCATGATGTTAGTTATTTTCTTCATTGCAGTTATTACCATCACAACAATCAGGCAAGTGATTGATGCCCACCTCTGGGAAAACAAAGGCCTTTTCTATATCATTACCACACCTGTAGCACCTAGAGCACGCAACACCAAATCACAATGATCAAAAGTGGCACATCCTAAAAGCGTGACTGAACTTGAATAATCTTCTCTCTATCACAGCTCCCCATTTTCAATAAATCAGCACAACCTTGTTTATTTTCAATAAATCAGCACAACTTCTACCTATTCATAACCATCCTCAACCCTCTCTACTCTTAGAGCCACTGTCTTAGATTAGCCCCTCATTTCTCTAACTGGACTCTCTCTGGGATTCAACCTATTCTGCACTCTCCTTCCAAGAACCCATTTCATCAAGAATCCCTATTCTCTGTTGTTCTTCAGACTGACCTTCACAATTCTCAGTTGCTGAATACTCATGCATAGCATCCATTCTCATGAATAGTCTACATATATCCCCATTAAGTCATGGTCATCCTATGATCATACTGTCTCCATTTCTAGAACTCCTTCCCTCTTCTCTAGATATACTTCAATTTTCCCCAACACTTTTGTTCCAATTTGTTGATTCTGTTTTCATCATCTGTCACCAAGCCTAGAACACTATAAACAAGAATAGTGATTTGATAACGATTATTAGTTAATGATCAGGAAAAAAAGACAAAAAAGGTAATTATGCTATTTAGTTCTGCTGAAGTATGATGTTAATATTAATAGCATAAGTATAGGCAAGTTATGATTACTCAAATTCTAGGCCACAGACTGTCTCATTCATATTAAAAAATCAAACAACTTTACTTGACACTAAGGAGACAAAGTATGAATCCATCAGTATCCCTTTAAAAAAAAAAAATCACCCCTCAAAAATACACGTACTATTAACCTTTTGCACTCGGATGTCGAGTGTGACTCGACACGGTTAGCATCGGTAGCAGGAATCGAGAAAAAAGCAAGCGAGTGCAAAGGGTTAATGCATCATCACACATATAATGAAGTTAGTATAATGTTACTAGAGACCTGGTGCATGAAAATTCATGCACTGAGGGGAAGGGGGGTCCCTCAGCCCGGCCTGCCCGCTCTCACAGTCCGGGAGCCCTCAGGGGATGTCCTACTGACGGCTTAGGCCCTCTCCAGGGGGCTGGGGAGAGCGGGCCTAAGCCGCAGTCTGGCCTCCCTTTGCAGGAGGCAACTGGCCAATCAGGGGAAGGCACCACCCCCATTACCCCCTTGCTGCTGCTGCCTCTGGCCTCCCTCTCCAGGAGGTGACCGGACTGATCAGGGGAAGGTGACTCCCCCATCACACCTCTGCTGCTGCCTGAGCCTTGGCCCTCACAGCCACCACGGCTTGCCTGAGCCTCGGCCCGGCCCTCATTGCCTGAGCCTTGGGCCCTTGCAGTGGCAGTCGCCATCCGCGTCTTGCCTGAGCCTCAGGTCGGCCCTGGCAGAGGCAGCTGCCGTGGCTTTGTCTGGAAGATGTCCACTCTAATTAGCATATTACCCTTTTATTAGTATAGACTAGTAGCCCATCGCGTGATATTGCGCGCAGTAGGCCGCTTGCAGCTTCTCCAAGAGCCGGTGGGAACCGCAATGCACTGCCGGGAGCCGCGGCTTCCACTGGAGCAGGGAGGGACCCGCGATGCTTCCGTGGGAGGCGGGCCCGCAGTCTCCTCTCCAGGCCTGCGCCTGGCCGCGAAGGCTGCAGGCCGGCCCCCCATTCCCCAGAGGCCCTCCACAGTCGGGGCGTCGCTGCAGCAATGAAGCAAGCATCCTGCCCTGGCCACTCCGCGCCCGCTGCCCAGAGGCCCTCTGTTGCCACGGCAATGAAGCAAGCATTCCACCAGGCCACTCACGCTGCCCGCTCTCAGCAGCAGCCTCCCCAGGACTGGGGGACTCCAGCGAGGCTGAGGGGACTGAGCACCGCCATCTTGTGGCTATGGGCGCTGCCATCTTTGTGACGGAGTGATGGTTATTTTGCATATTACCCTTTTATTAGATAGGATTATTAGTACAGAATATCCGTGAAATGTGTTAACTATATAAGAAGTTGAATAACTGTTTTTTAAATTGGTGGGGAATATCACAGACTAATACAGACATCAAATCATTTGTGCATACAACTCCCTCCATAAGGCCTTTCCATCCCCAAAATGCTATATTTATCTAAATCTATCCTCCCCCCTATACACACAGCTGTTACTCTTTCAGACTGAAAAATATTAAATTTTAAAAGGCTGTTAACTTGTGCTATCTTAATTATATTCTATTAAGTAAAAATGCTTGTCCAGGGCAAAGGCATATGTGCCCAGTACCATCTTTCAAGTATTAGTAAGGTAACCATCAAGTTAATTTAACAATGACTTAAATTTTTTTAAATAAATCACATTACCATTCTCAGTTAAGTTGGATGTACAAAGATATAATTTTTCTGTACATATTTATTCTTCAAACTTTAAAAAGAGTTTGCCAATGCTAAGGCTCCATTTGGTTCCATTTCCCTTAATATTTGAAAAACTGATTCATATGTTTCCCCAGTGTGAAGAATGGCCAGCCAGTCCATCAGTGTCTGCTTTGGGATGAATAACCACCAAAACAGAACTGCAGACTTGGAATTACCAGGGACCAAAGATCAAGCTCTCTTTGGAGATGGGAAGCCTCTGGACAAACTACCTGAATGGCTGATATCCAGTTTTTCCTAGGGAACTTTGGGCGCTTGAGAGGTAGGCTTGCCTTATTACTGCAAAGATAGCACATTCCATTGGTGGACAGCTTAGAAATGGTTCTTAGCAATGGTCACTAATTGGTAATAGATCTGCCTTCTGGGTCTTCCTTAGACAGCTATGATGTAGGAATATGATACAGTGATAGAAAAAACAGTCTCTGGATTCAGACAAATCAGGATTCAAATTAAGGATCTGCTACTTTTAATAGGGGGAATAGTTTCTCCTCAGTCTCAGTTTTCTTATTTATAATTATGCAGTCAATACTGTCCAACTGCTAGAGTTGCTGTTAACAATCAAATGAAATAAAAATAGTACAAACTAGCACAGACCCAATACCAAAGAAACAAATTTATCTTTTTTTGTCTGTTTGAGGAAAATCTGAACAATAATGACCTCATAATGTTCAGGATAAGCAATTAAAGATAGGATAGTTTTCAGAATGTAAGCTCAAAATAGAGTTCACCATAACTGATCTTCTATGGGCCTAAATCTTAGGGGAATGTATGATGCATATGCAAATCAGATGTTTTATTACAATGAATCTGGAGGAAGCAGTATCAGATAAATATCCCCACAACTGATAAAGACTAGGAAAGGTGTCTCCTTAGCCTCTTGTGCTCTTTCTGCCTGGCTGGACTTCTTACATATGATTTCCAACCCTGAAGTTAGTTCTATGTCAGATTCATTAATCTGTGCCTCTTCCACAGCCCCCAACTGTCTTCTCTGCTGTTCTTCACCATTTTTAAGTTTCAGCTCCAGTTTAAGCCATATGTTTTGCATTTACACCCTTGAAGTTTCCATCTACCACAAACTTGCTTTTTACTAATTTTTTAAAATTAGAAATAAGTCTTTAGTTTAATCAAGAGGTTTTTTTTTTTAATGAAGGGAAAGGGATCTATTTATAGAAATGATTTTTTTCTCCTTTCAGCTCCTTAATGTTAAACCATCCCTGCATTATGAGATCACCTTGATTGATTAGGCTGTATTACTCTTATTTTTTTAATGTATATTTTTATTGATTTCAGAGAGAAAGAGAGATAGAAACATCAATGATAAGAGAGAATCATTGATCAGCTGCCTCCTGAACATCTCTCCCCGTCCCCCCCCCCTCCCGCCAACCAGGGATTGAGCCCCCAACCTGGGCATATGCCCTGACTGGGAATTGAACTGTGACCTCTTGGTTCATAGATCAATGCTCAACTACTGAGCCATGCTGGCCCGGCTAGGCTGTATTACTCTTAAATATAGTGTCATTCTTTACAGTAAGCTAAGATAATGCAGTACATATCTTTCAAACAGGACAGAAGTGATGGAGCAAAGAAATATAAGCTGAATGACAATGGTACAATTTTGGTTAAAATATATATACTTATTTGCTCTTAGCTTTCTATTTTAATTACAGAATATATTCTAAAATGTTTATTTTCCTTTCAAAAGTTCATCATTTTAATTAACACTTGAGCAAAGCTAAAATATAAACAACACATATTTTAAATTAAAATATCTACAAAAAATAATAGTTGAGTCTATATGTCTACAATGAGTTGGAAGTTTCTATCTTCCCCTTTCAATAGGAAGACCCAAAGATTTACTCTAAATTCCTGACTTCATCACTATCAAAAATTTCTAACACAATTTAAACTATGTGAAAGAAACAACATTTGCAACAAATGGTCCAGATGTGAGCATCTGCCTCTCATTTGTCTTGGGACAGAAATCATGAGTTAAGATTAATGGCTTTAAATCCCAAACAGCCCCAGACATAACAAGTTAAAAATGAAATACATGTAAATGATTCAACTTTTGGTCTTGGAAACATCCAAGATGTTTTTCCATATAAGTCCATTTAAGGGAATGTAATTAAAATTAATTTCAATCAACAAAGGCAAAGAGTATTACATGTTTAAGTAGTGAAGTTTAGATTTAGGTTGGGACAATTCTAGGAGGTTTCTCCTGTATACTTTTGAAAAGCTAGCAATCAAGTCTGTAGCTTCCAAATTAGGACAATCCTGAATTTCTGTGCCCTAATATAACTTTCTAAGAAAAAGAAAAAAAAGTAAAAATCAAATCACACAACTTTTTTCTGACTCAGAACTGCCTTTCTATTGTTATTTCCCTATTAGAGGCCCGGTGCACGAAATTTGTGTGTGTGTGTGGGGGAGGGGGGCTCAGCCCAGCCTGTACCCTTTCCAATCTGGGACCCCTCGGGGGATGTCCGACTGCTGGTTTAGGCCCGATCCCGGGGATTGGGCCTAAACCAGCAGTCAGACATCCCTTTCATAATCTGGGACTGCTGGCTCCTAACTGCTCACCTGCCTGCCTGCCTTATCGCCCCTAACTGCCCCCCTTGCCAGCCTGATCACCCCTAACCACCTCTGCCTGCCAGCCTGGTTGCCCCCAACAGCCCCCCCCCCCCGCTGGCCTGGTTCCCCCTCCAACTGTCCCCCACATGCCTGGTCTCCCCCAACTGCCCCCCCTGCCGGCCTGGTCACCCCCAACTGCCCCCCCTGCCAGCCTCGTTGCCCCTCATGGCCCCCCTACCAGCCTGGTTGCCCCCAACTACCCCCCCTGCTGGCCTGATTGCCCCCCTGCCAGCCTTGTCGCCCCACTCAGTCTCCTGTTTGGTTGTTTGGTTGTCCCTCACTAACCCCCCTGCCAGCCTTGTTGCCCCACGCAGCCTGCTGTTCAGTTGTTACTGTGAGGGCATCCTGACCAATTTGCATGTTACCCTTTTATTAGTATAGATTATGAGTCCCCTTGGCCCTTCATGCTCTTACCACTAAGTACTTTTGATTATTTAGAAATTATTGACCATGGAAAAATCTTAAGATTTTCTCTATTTTAAACTCATATTATAGAATACAAATGGCTTCCATGAATTCAGTCTCTGTCTAAAACCTTCAGAGAGAAAAGAAAAAAAAAAAAAATGAAAACACCTTCAGAGAAAGATAGGAAGGATGAGCAGGTTTCACTGTTTTGGGTAAAGAATCGGTCTCAATAGGAACCTCAGTTTACTTATCTCTAAAATAAAGGATAACAATGATAATAATTCACCACAATGCTGATATTACATGAGCATATAGTAGTGGTCCTTTTACACAGTGTAAAGTATCATATCCATTAATTAGCTACCTTTTTAGAGGAATGCGACAAAGGTACAAATAGAGACTCGTATGCAAAGAATGACAAAAGAATTATGTATAAATATTTTTATTGATTTCAGAGAGGAAAGGAGAGGGAGAGAGTGACAGAAACATCAATGATAGAGACTCATTGATCGGCTTCCTCCTGCACATCCCTCACTGGGAATCAAGCCCGCAACCTGGGCATGTGCCCTTGACAGGAATTGAACCTGGGACCCTTCAATCTGCAGGCCGAGCTCTATCCACTGAGCCAAACCAGATAGGGCTAAATTTATATTTCAGTAGTCAACCATAAAGAGTAATCATTCTTTTCTAACTTTCAATTTACCATGGCCAAGGTTTCAATTTCTCCACATTTCCTTAGCCAGTCCTCCATCACTCACCAAAGCATAACAAAATGAGATAGTGAATTTTGAAAGAAAATAATGATGTATTTCCAGTCCAAAACGTAAGGTTTTGCAGATTATCTATATGCTTGTTACTTTCCATTAGTTACAGTATGCGATTACTAATGTACTGAGAAGAAAGGTACAGAAATAAATGTATTTTGAAGTACCAACACTCAATTAGTGGGTTAAAACATAAATTTTCTGCCAGAAAAGCGTTTGTACCATTTCACTATGCAAACTCACTCCTGGGAATTTGCCCTTAAGAAAATAACTCCAGGGAAAAAGCAATTTATACAACAGGGGAATGGTTAATTAAATGGTGGACCTGAATGTCAATGTGAACTGTGAAGACATTAAAAATTATAATTATGAAAATCATTCAACACTTGGGGAAATGCATCCAGTACAAAACTAGTGGGGGGGTGGAGGAAAGCTTCCTAATGCAGTTACGATTACAATTATTCATTAAAAATTGATACATATGTTCACAGTAAGGAACCTGAAAATGAACTGAGGACGTGCTGGGCATAACAGGTAAATACCAATTTCCTTGAATCATTCTGGAGCATTGCTTATAAAATATTTTCATTTGATCTCTCACTAAATTTTTTTTTTTTTTTTGCTGCAGAGTATTATAAGACACACACTGGGCTGCCAAGCATTCCTAATACGTTAAGTCTTTCTTCACACACAAATAGTATGATCTAGCTACAATGACCTCATTTTTGAAACCAAAATTTTGACAAGCTGTTAAGATCAGGGAACAATGGGACAGATTATTTGAAATAGAAAGCATGACAGAAAAACCAAGATCTGAAAGTCAAAAGTCCTAGGCCCCAGTCCTTCTCCACCTGCACAGCAATAGATGGGTTAAAAACATGTTCTTACTTTAGACCAACTGCCCTAGGTTACAATCTCAACAACTTGGTTGTATGACCAAAGGCATGTCAGTAATCTATCAAAACTTATTATGAGTTTAAAGAATATCATTTTTTGGTATACAGTAAATGCTTAAACAAATAAACACACCTAAAACTATAAAATAGGCAATTAAGCCTCCCTCCCTCCCTCTCATCTGTTTTGTTACCAGGAAACAAAGTTAATAATCCTGTTCTAAACTGCAAACCAGCCCAGCCTGTATGGCTCAGTGGTTGAGTGTTGACCTATGAACCAGAAAGTCATGGTTTGATTCCTAATCAGGGCATATCTGGGCTACTGCTCGATCTCCAATGGAGGGTGTGCAGCAAGCAGCCAATCAATGATTCTCTCATCACTGATGTTTCTATCTCTCCCTCTCCTTTCCTCTCTGAAGTCAATTCCAATCCTCAAGAATTCATGGTGTAGCTGGGTGATAAGAGTTTAAGGAGGGGACCTCAAGTAAATTGGGAGTGGGACACACACAAAAAAAGGGAAGATTTCATTGAATCTTATCGAGCCAATCAAAATCACTTTTTTAATCATCTAAGATGCTGTGTTGTTTCATGGCTGCCACTGAGAATCAGCTATCGAAGACTCCTGTCCACCAAATGAAGAGTATATCCACATACACTAAAGCTTCTGCAACCAATCTAGAATGTCTAAATACAGATTCCAAGTTACAAGTGCCTCCTCTAGAGACTTTACTCATCCTACCTTCCTAACGTCCATCTTAGTTCACTGGCCTGCAAATCTTTTTAAATTTTGTTTTTATTGATTTTTAGATAGAGAGGAAGGGAGAGGAAGAGACAGACAGAAACATCAATGAGAGAGAAACATCAATTGACTGCCTCCTGCAAGCCCCCTACTGGGGATCAAGCCTGCAACTCGGGCCCATGCCCGGACCAGGAATTGAACCAGTGAGCTCTTGGTGCATGGGATTATGCTCAATACAGTGAGCAACACTGGCCAGGCTGGCTTGCAAATTTTAAGGCTAACTTTTCATTCTGTTTTTGAGAACAAGGAACAGATGGCCTACACAGCATAAACTCTCCCAAGAACTAATTTTTACCAATTACATGTGGTTAAAACCAAGATTTATACCTACAGATTAGTGAACAACAGAAACCCTCATAATGACTTGACAATTATTCAGTGTGACAGCTGTTTGTACCACTACCAAATGTGAGTTTTAAAACATAGGCTAACACCTCTGGTTCCTCTGGATTAAAATAAAACAAAGAACCTGAATTACAATATTGATCACAGATATAAAACAAGAATCAACCAATGAGTGCATAAATAAATGAAACAACAAATCAATGTTTCCTTCTCTTTAAAAAAAAGTTTAAGTCAACTCTTAGGTATTTCTTAGTGGATTATACAGAAATGATCATGTTTTCCTAGTGTTAAGATTATTAGGTTAAAAAACATTCAGAATGTGAAATTAGGACTAGAACTTCAACTTTAACATAAATCCAAATAAAAACAAGGTAATTTTTGGCTTTGCTTCTAATGGGGGATAACCCAAAACATTCTTCTATTTTAAAGTAATTTGTTCCATGCCTTTTTTTTTGGTTCCACACCCTTACACACCCTTACACACACACACACATACACACACACACACACACTATATATATATATATATATATATATATATATATATATATATACACACATATATATATATATACTTTATTTTAAACACAAAAGAGACATTATATTGTAGTAATATTACTCCGCAACTTTTCATAAAAACATAAAGTGTATACCCCCAATTTTGTAAAAGTTTTAGAAATTCAACAATATCTCTGCATTAAAAAACAAAAGGACAAGAGGGATAGACAGTAAAGAGTTATACATGATAATAAGACATAGAATAGTCAAAAGAATATCAAATGAACTAGGGTAGAAGACAAAATACTCAATGGTAAGTAATTTTTAGTAAAAATGCCAAATCAATTCAACTGGGGAAAAAGACCGTTTTAACAAATATTGCTGGAACTGAATATTCAAGTGAAAATAATTAATACTACGTCAATCCTTCCACAAAAACTAATTCAAGATGGATGGTACACTAACACTTAGAAACAGTAAGTTTCTATAAAAAGAACAGGAGAAAAATCTTCCTGACCTCATGTCAAACAGAATTCTTAAACAGGTTACCCCAAAAAAAGCACAACCATAAATTTTTTTAAATTGATAAATTAGACTTTATGAAAATTAAGGTTTTCTGCACATCAAAAGACACCATTAAGAAAATGGACACATGGGCCATAGTTAAGAAAAATTATTCACAGCTCATAAATCTACAAAGGACTCATATCTAAACTGTAACTAGAACTCTGACAAATCAACAATAAAAACACAAATAACCTAATTTTTAAAAATGAGATTTGGAGAGATTGTTGAGATGAAACAGATTAATGTAAAAAACAAAATAAAAAAGACTGAGTAAATGTTAAGGAGGATATGGAACATATCTCATACTTTGCAGGTAAATATAAAATGATACAACCACTTCGGACTGTTGGAGAACTGTTTAGCATTTAAACATATTATTTACCCAATGACTGAATAATTCCAGCTCAAGAGAAATTAAAATACATATTCACAACTACAGGATTGTTTACAGCAGCCCTATTCATAACAGCTAATAACTGGAAACAACCCAAATGCCCATCTACAGTGATAAACTAAGTTACATCCATACAGTGTAATACTACAATGTTAAAAAGGAATAATTCACACAATTACATGTATGAAACTTAAAATCACAAGAGGCAGACATTAAAGAATACACACTGTATGATAACATCTACATGAAATAGAAATACAGGGGTGAAATGAGATATTGGTTACAGGAGGGTATGTAGGAATTTTCTGGTAAATTTAAGTATTCTAAATTCTGTTTAAGACTTGGGTTACACAAAGTAGACAACTATGAAAATGCATTGGATTAAACAAAATATCTGCATTTTATATTACATAAATTATATACATACACACATATTTTACATATATATATATATATATATCAGCACAAAAGGCTTCTACCACTTATTCCACTGCCCCTCTCTAAGAGCAGTTTCTGCGGTTAATGTTATGATTATTTTCATCACTATCAAAAAATTTTAATGCAATTTAAACTTCTGTACAATAGCCATGAAATTAAACACTATATAACAGCTATGTATAGCCAGTGTTAAGATTATTTATGCCATTCTTCAAATTTCTGGCAATATTTTATCCTAAAGGATGAGCTTGATAATCAGACTAGCACTCCTGCATCCTGAATGACCAGCATTCACATCTAATCAATAACAGATGTGGGAATGGTGCCAGAGTGGGCCTTAAGCCAAAGTAACAATTTTGCTCCTATTCAAAAACAAATATCCTTCTTAAGCTCCAAGTCATCCAAACAGAGAGAATGACATCTGGAAATTCACTACAATGCCATGTGTTTGGCCCCTTTGGATGATAGCTGTAGGCACTGCAAGGAGAGGGTTGCTGTGCCAGCCTCGTGGGTCTCTGCAGAGTATAGCAACTCCACAACCTTGCAGTATGAAGGAAGTGCTAAAAGCTCGAAGGAAAATATAGTAGCAAATGGGTGCAAGCAGAATTCACTTAATAACATTCATTTATGGTTATTTTACAAATAAATAGGAATTGTTTATCTCATTTCCATATTCAATTTTAGCCCCAATTACCTCTCTTTTATAGCCTTGACTTCTCAACTCTTTACCAGATCTATTTTTTTAAAATTAATACTCCCAAGAAAACTAATATTCAATATAAACAAATTCAATCATATAAAGTCCCTTAGAAAACATTGCAAAATTTTGGTGATATGGACAATTTTTGAAATAGGTGTACAAATATCAAAGCAGTCAGCTGTAAAGGGGAAATGTGAGGTTGGAATGGGAAGCCATTTACTTTTGGTCTTATATTGTTTCTGCAAGTGTTTGCATTATTCTTATATTAACTTATGATGTTTTGATGTTATTTGTATTATGCAGCCATTTATTCTAATGATGACTAAAAAGTGACCAGTTGCTTAACAAAGGAAAACTGATTTAAAAGCCTTTATTCAGATGCCCATGAGCACTATACACCTTTCTAAGTCCATGCTGATAGTGAAGCAGGTTTCCAATTTACCCAAGATCTGAGTTGGACAAGACTTTCTTGTTGGGAATGATAAATTAAGAAGTAACTATAATAATGGCTACCATTACTTTCCATTTCCATTTGTTCATTTGTAAATTATAACATTCATTTATTACAGTACGTGCAAAAAATGTTGCTAAGCACTCTTACACCAAGACAATACCACTTTACTCAATCAGAAACTAAGACTGTTAAATTATGCCCAAGGTCATATAGCTTAAATTAAGTGACAACTCTGTTGGACTCCAGTGCCCATAACTATAGCAAAAGAAATCTAAATTGAAAGATGCTGAGTGAATTATTATAGGACTTGATGAGGTTTGTTTGTACAGTGTGACCAAGAATTTAATAAAAGACACAAACACTGGTCATAGTGCAAAGATACTTCATCTTCTTCTACAGTTCATGTCTTTCTTCAAAAATATATAAATGTAACAAGTCTGAACGGGACTCTATGGAAGTTAGAAGACTGACAAGTAGAAGCTCTTATGTAGGAACCCACTTATGTCAACAAGACAAGAGAGTCTCTGACAAAGCAGGCCCATTCTGTCAAATGAATGGACTTGAGGAGTAAGAAAAAATCAGCTATAGTTTGAAAATGTTGGCTTCATATAAAAATCATCCTTTTCTTCCCAGTATAGCACATCAAACTTAGTAATCCAAAAAGTTATTTTCTTCACTAATTCAAAAAATCCAAGTACCTTTAGAAAAAAAAAAAAGGAAAATATTCTTTGTATAGATACAAATATAAAGGGTCAATAGCTGTCATGGCTCAGTGAAAAAACTATTTTAATAATGACACCCTAAAACATAATCAGATATTCTACTGTGTTTTCCAAGAGCAGCTAAAGGATAGAGGCAGATCAAAATCAGCTAGAAAATAAAGTCTCTTTGGCAAACATTTCAGTGACGCAATTAGCACCTACTCAATTCATCTGTTAAGATAGCACAATCTTAGTTTGGCATTAAACTAAAATCGGTATAGGAAAAATGGAATAAACATGGAAATAAATGAACTGGGGGAAGGAACCAAGTATGGGATCGCCACCCAATACACAATATAATCCTAGAGATGAAGTACATTATAAGTTTGGAATGGTTTATCTTGCATTCTTCCTCCAAGCCCTGGGATTCTTCACCAGTGTGAACAGAAATATGAATATGCTGTAGCAAAAGGCTACAACTGCAGCTTGCAGATGTCAGGCTGCTAGCTCTGTGATCAGCAACCATGCTGTCTGCCTTGCTGGCTCCCTCCTGGTCGCTGCCTCATCAGTCAGCACTATAGCTGTAACCCAGTGATTTTCAACGGGTGTGCTGCAAGAATTTTTAAAACGTGCAATGCCTGACTATTTCATAAGGGACACTGCCCTCTTTTCCCTTAGATTGTCAAATAAAAAAAATGACAACAGCCAATGCAACAACAGCTGTCAGGTGTGAATGAATCAAAACTATATCTTTTTTTTTTTTTTGTCAGATCAGCAAAAAAATATCTTTGGATGTTCTGCAGAATTTTAGTAATTAGTTTATGTGTGCCATGAGATAAAAATGGTTGAGAATCGCTGCTGTAACCAGAGGACCGAAAGAGGTTATTTCTGTTGGACAGCCCCCTTTGTACTCAAGCAGAGAAAAAAGACCTTATCTGGGAACTGATGATAGTCATCATAGAAATTTCTCTTTAAGATACTCTATTCTTGCCTTTTAATGAACAACCCTGAGGGGTGGGGTGGGGGGAGGGGATGTTGATATAATGATGATGTCTCAGTTTTCTCCATAAAAATAGAAACAACCACCTGGTTTTCATTTCCTATCCTTGGGGGGCTGTTATGAAGATAAAAAGCTTTGAAAATTAAAAGCACAGTACAAATATAAGACTATATTATAGTGGGGACTGAATCCAAACAATTATAAATGGAAGGTAGATGGGCACTTTGGCAGGGCAAATAACCATGTCTGCCATCACAGAAAACTTCTAAGTTTCAATATCTACTTATATTTTTAGAGATCTCTGATAGAAATTAAAGAGGTCTAAAGCACATAAAACAGGCTGTGCCCTCTCCCTAAATTGCCCTGCCTTCCCTATCTTAGGTACTCAGGAAACTCCTACTTTAAGGTTCAATTCAAATCTCACTTCTTCATTAGCCCTCCCAGGCACTCAACTGCCCCTTGAAAGAATTAACAACCTCTTCCATATCTGCACTCACAGCCCCTTATAAACATCTGTACAATGTCATTTATCATATTGTACCACCTATAATTTGTTTCTGTGCCTATCTTTTCATTAGCCCATGTGAGTTCCCTGAGCTCTCTATTTAACCATAGCACCTACCTAGTATAACTGATACATAGTATAGACTATAACTCTTTCCTAATTTGAGTTAACTAACTAAATTGCAATACAGAAAGGTTTTATACCTTTTCAATTAAGGCAGAACTTCCCAAGCTGTGTGCTAAGGAACAAATGAGAGATGTGAATGATTATTAGGGTATACTGAGATACTGATTTCCTCAGCCTGGGATGGCCAATCAGAATTTATCAATTTCTCCTTGTGCTATGATGTGAAAAGGTTAAAAAGCACTATATAAATCAGTAGTGAAGATTTAATTTTAAAAATACTAAACAGAAAAATAGGATTAAACACTATATTAATGGTGACAATTACACTATACTAATGCTGACATCAATTGAGGCACCAAGAAAAATACAACGACTAAAATAAGTGTTTCACATACTGTTCACTACAAAATAAATGTTTCAGAATACTGGTATCAGGTAAAGCATCATATCCTGAAAGAGAAAAATAACAGCCACTTCCCATAGCTCCCAGTCTGTGTAAACACCATATGGTCTGTTAATTTAATCAGAAAGAACCCCATAATTTACTTTTTCATTCTGCAGATAGAAATGAAAATAAAGTTGCTAGAAATATTTTAGAAATTATTTTGCCAAATGTCTAATGAAACACATACAGTACCCAAGTTTATTCACCCATTTTAAACCTCCCTTTGAATGCACAAACACCCATTTATAGGCTACATTAAAAACATTAACTGATTAGCTCAGTCTTTTCATTTTCATTTTAAAATCAGTCATTACTTTGTATCACTTCCCCCCCCCCCCACCACCCCAAGTTCAAGTCCTCTGGCCCTCTCTATTTCATCTACAACAGACAAAAGTCAGACCTTCCTCTCTTGCCTTGATGACAGTAATCATCTCAAAATGGTCTCCCTGACTTTGAGACTGCTTCCTTGAAATTCACCAAAATGCCAAGTCACATTTCCCTGTTCGTTTTTTTTTTTTTAAAGAGCATAAAACAAACTGTGAGTCTTAAACCTTGTTTTCTACAGAAAAAAGTCTAAGTTCCTGAACATAGCATAGAATACACTGTATAATCTAGACATTTCACTAACTCTCCAGTCTTATTATCCTCCACTTTAACCACATACTTTACTGCAGGGGTGGGGAACGTCTGGCCTGCGGGCCATATAAGGCCTGAGAAATCATTTGGTCTGGCCCTCCCAAGGCATTAGGGATGAGTTAATTAAATGTTTGACCAAATATAGCAGGCTAAATTTTATTTTTAATCCTCACCTGGGGATATTTTTTCATTGATTTTTAGAGAGAGTGGAAGAGAGAAGGAAAGACAGAGAGAAATAGCACATTGATTGGTTGTCTCCTGCACCAGCCCTGACCAGGGCTCAGGCCGGGGACGAACCTGCAACCAAGATACGTGCCCTTGACCGACCGGAATCAAACCTGGGACCCTTCGGTCCGAAAGCCAACGTTCTATCCACTGAGCCAAACCAGCTAGGGCTAGCAGGCTAATTTTTAAGTAGATAATTTTGTAAGGCTCAAGAATGTTGCTATAAATATCCAAAGGGCCTTTGGCAGAAAAAAGGTTCCCCTGCTTTACTGGAACTCTTCTCTCCATCTCCTACAGGTTAACTTTTATTCAAACATGAAGAACTGACCTGGGTATCATTTCCTCACTGAACATCTTTCCTGATTCACTATGCTGGGATAGAAGACTCTCCTAGGTATGCATTCTCTAACCAGATGAGAACAAGGTAAAACTCCAGGGTTTTTCCTTTTGATTTTGTCTGAAAGGTTAGTATAGGGCTGCGTAGCAACAGCTTTATTCCACTTAGGATCCTTCTCCAAATTCTTTCAGTCCTGACCCTCTGCTGGTTTTTAAGAGTTGTTTATAAAATGTTTTTTATTGTATGCCACCTCAAAACCTGTTTGGATATAGATGAATGTTAAAGTAAAAAGACCTTGCAAATTGTTTTTAGAGGAGTGTGTTATTGTTTTAATATATTTTTATTGATTTCAGAGAGAGTAAGTGAGAGGGACAGAGAGAGAGAAATATCAATGATGAGAATCATGAGCGGCTGCCTCCTGCACATCCCCTAATGAGACTCGAGCCCACAACCCCGGCATGTGCCCTGACCGGAACTGAACTATGACCTTCTGGTTCATGGGTCAACGCTCAACCACTGAGCCACACTGGCTGGGCTAGAGGAGTGTGTTTTTGTTATTAATCCCCTACAATATACGAATGTTTCACATGCACCTTTCCATGCCTCACCAACACCTATTACCTTACTCAAAATTCTTTAGCCTTTCATTTTAGTGATTTCCTGTCTCTTCTCAAATAAATGAATCACAAGATTGTACCCCACAAGGAACTTTCATCCTTGATCTTCATTGTAATGTATGCTCAAAAGGTGAGAGACACAGCTCTGGCTGGTTTTGCTCAGCAGTTAGAGCGTCAACCATGGACCGAAGGGTTGGGGGGTTCAGTTCTCAGTCGGGGCATGTACCTGGGTTGCAGGTTCGATCCCTGGCTCTGGTGAGGCAGTGAAGGAGGCAACCAATCATTATGTCTCTCTCACATGGATGTTTTTCTATCACTCTCTCTCCCTGTCCCTTCCAGTCTCTCTCAAAATCAATGGGAAAAATACCCCTGGGTGAGGTTTAACAACAAAAAAAGCGAGAGGCAGAATGTGCCACAAGAAGTGCTAAAACATTTTATAACCATCATCTCCTTGCATGCTCAAAGTCATCATCCTTCCACCCTCCTTAATTACCCTATTTTATATACCTTCCTCAGCTGGACATGGATCTTCTTAAAACTTTTTCCCTTTCTCCTTAGCACTTCTCATGTTTGTAACATATTATAAAACATTTTAAATATATATAAAACATAATTTAGACTACTTATATATTACTTATTAATCATCTTTACTATCTGACTCTCACAGAAGAACTTAATCTCCATGAAGTTAGAGTCTTTGCTTTATTCACTGATATAACTTCACAGTGCCTGGCACACAGTGGGGACTTAATAAATATTTGATTGAATGGATGAATAACAATGAGGGCAGATGTGAACAATTATTTGAAAGACGTCTTCTCCCTTTTTCAACATGCAATCTATCAACAAGTTCAGAAAACTCAACCTACCTCGAAACATACCGAATCATCTCCTTTCTATCTTCCACTACCACAAACCTACTCCAAATTCGTTTTTTTATTTCTGTTCTTGCTGCTTTCAGCTATGCCCCCATTACAATTTTTTCTCTATACCACAAGAAGAGTGATCTTTATAAAATATGAATCAGAGCACATTACTACACACTAATAACTTTCAATTACCCATCACTCTTATAATAAAACCCCAATTCCTCACGTTGACTTACAAAGCTCTACAGAAGCTATCCCTCTTGCTCTCTATCTTCTTTTTTCTACTACCTTATAACTACAGTGTCCGTTTTATATTCATTGAACACATCAAGCTCATTCCCATCATACAACCTTTGCACTGCTTTTCTCTGTCTGTAATATTCTTCCATCTGATAACTCTCAGACAACAGCTCTATTTACTGTTTCTGACAGCCTAAATTGATCACTCACTATCATACTCTCTCTCTCTTTCTCTCTCTGTTTTTTGTGCTGTATTTCTTTTACCTCAACTTAAAAACTTTTTTTTAATCTCAAAGAATGACTGGTGTGACTCAGTTGGTTGAGTGTCATCCCTTCACTAATTAACTGACCTACCTCTTTTATCATTATCATATCTATCTATCTATCTATCTATCTATCTATCTATCTATCTATCTATCTATCTATCTATCCATCCACTCTACCACCTACCTACCTACCTACTTTTTCGCCTAGACCCCTTGAAAGTAAGCTAAAGACATCATTCCCCCTTTGCCCTTAAATATTTTAGTGTGTGTAATTGCTAAGAGATAGGATATTCACTTATATAAGCACAGTACAAATACCAAAATAACATTAATGTCATATCACTAATCTACAAACCTTATTCTAAAATTCATATGGGAAAGCAAAACTCCTCTCCTAGGAGACCCCCTCAGCCATAAAAACAAACTACTGATACATGCAACAACATGGATGAATTTCAAATGTATTATGCTAAGTGAAAAAAGCCAGATACAAAAGTCTACATACCATAGAATTCATTTTATATTTTTAAATATATTTTATATTATAGTTGACATACAATACTGTATTAGTTTCAGATGTACAACATAGTGATTAGACAATTTATACTTGATGAAGTGACATTCTGGAAAAGGTAAATTATAGGAACAGAGAACAGAGAAGTATTTGCCAGGCTCTGGGATGAGAGGGCATGGGGGTCGACTACGAAGGGGCACAAGGGAATGATGGCAATGTTCTATACCTTGATTGGTGATGGCTACATGATTGTACTATTTGTCAGAATTCATAAAATTGTACATCTAACGGTGAATTTTACTGTACATAAATTATACCTCAATCTAATTTTTTAAAAGTGATTAAGGATATATTTTTTTAAATGATAAGAACAGGACTCAGGTTTTCTTAAAACATATTTGTAAAGGAATTAAGTAAAAATTTCTAGAAATAAAATACCCAATGAACAGTTTGAAGAGCATATCAGACAGTTTAAAAAATGCAAATTAAAAGATAGAGCTGAGTAAATCACCTAGAATGCAATACAAAGACATAAGGTAAAAAATACAAAAGAAAAGCTAAGAGCCTGGCCGGTGTGTCTCAGTGGTTGAATGTTGACCTATGAACCAGGAGGTAGTGGTTCGATTCCCGGTTAGGGCACATGCCCAGGTTTCGGGCTCGATCCCCAGTGTGGGGCATGCAGGAAGCAGCCGATCAATGATTCTCTCTCATCACTGATGCTTCTATCTCTCCCTCTCCCTTCCTCTCTGAAATCAATTTAAAAATACACACACACACACACACACACACACACACACAAAGAACCATCAAAATAAGGTAAATACAATATCCAGACAAAAAAGAAATACTTTTCAATCTCAGGAAGGAAAGGAAAAAATAACCTAAAATTGATACTCGTAAGTCCAAATATAGAAATAACCACTGAATATAGACCAAAGTTACCAAATAAAATAATATTTTTAAATTGAATTCAAAGAAAATTCAAGTATTTGCTATTCTTTTTTTTAAAGAGATTATTTCTCTCTCTTTTTTTAAGTCCTTACCAAAATATTTTTTTAAATATTTTTATTTATTTATTTATTGGTTAATCCTCACCTGAGGATATTTTCCCATTAATTATTAGAGAGAATGGAAGGGAGGGAGAAAGACAGAGAGAAACATCAATGTGAACCATTGAGCCTGTAACCAAGGTACGTGCCCTTTGACTGGAATTGAATACGGGACCCTTCAGTCCATAGGCCGACACACTATCCACTGAGCCAAACCAACTAGGGCTGTTTTTTATTTTTAGAGAGAAAAAGAGAAACATGGATGTGAGAGAAAAACATTGATCGGTTGACTCCCAGGCCCCAACTGTGTGGATCGAACCTGCAACCTAGGTATATGCCCTGACTGGGAATCGAATCTACAACCTATTGGTGCACAGGATGATGCTCCAACCAACTGAGCCACCTGGCCAGGGCAGTATTTGCTATTCTAAATTTGGTAGTTACTAGCATACAGATGTGGTTAAAGCCACAAGAAGATGAGATTACAGAATGCAGTTAAAAGGTATTTAAGCAATCATCTCTTAAAGAGCAGAAAAAGTAGAGTATGGAATATCCCCTAATGTCTATCTTAAAAGTCATGCACTATTTTCATTTGTCTAGTACAGTGTATATAATGATTTGTCTAGAATGTCAAGAAAATAAAGTGGCACATTAAAAAGAAACCAAGAAATTTGAAGGACCTTCAAATATACGTACTATAGCATTTGAAACTGACTCCCAAAACACAAAATTCCCAAGACAAATCCACTGATTCTCCTGGGCCCTCCCGCTCCACTTTTAAAAGATCAGGTGTTAGAGATGGTTTCCTTGGCTGGAAACACTTTAATTTTATTCACTTTCCAAAATAAAGATGGAAAATAACATTTCTAAATCAATTTCATCAAGCCTGCCATCCTCCTCCTACTTTAAAGAGTAGGGCTCAGATAGGCATGAGGCAAGTGAGATGCCTAGGGCCCAAATTTAAGGGGTGACCTGGGCAATGGGTGCCTCAAATTTTTCACCTAGGTACCTCATTTGCCTCACTCTAGTCCCAGCCCTGTTGAAGAATCTCTACCATAATTGTTATTTGGGCAATCAAAGCACACCTGGTCATTTGCCATGTTTCCCTGTTTGGGCCAACAGAAGAATGCTTTGCCATTCCCATTAAAACAAACAAAAAAAAGCTACTGTTAGGCTCTGTAGCATTAGCTCTAGAATTGGTAAGGGACAATTTACCTCACGCCATTCCTGGGGCTGAACAGAAAATGTCTCATGCTAAATTGCAAACTCCTTTTCCTATTCAATTTTGTTCCCACAGTGCCTAGCATCTATATATATAAAAGCCTAATATGTAAAGTGTTCCCTCAGGAGTTCAAGCGACCGGGAGTTCAATCGCTTGCTATGACATGTGCTGACCACCAGGGGGCGATTCAGAACGAAGGAAGGCCCCAGCCAGTAGCTGGCAGCCGCTAAGTACCCTACCCATGCATGAATTTCGTGGACTGGTCCTCTAGTGATAAAATAAGCATATTTGTCAGACTGGCCACTAAAAGAAAACCCAGTACTTCATGAACACCAAAAAGAAAAACTAAAAACACATGTATCCACACCTCAAGATAATAATATCTATAGCCATATCATGCTTACAATCAGTCCCAACTTTTACTCGCTCCAAACTTCAAATGAAAGCACACTTAATTTTTAGTCAGAAAACTCAGTTTTAAATTTCAACTATCCCCTTTCCTGACCTAACTTTCCATTTCTCCACTGCTTAAATGAGGTGGCAAATTAGAAAGCTCACAAAAGACTCTTCAGAAACTCCTAACCTGTTCTAAATGTAATCACACGAGGGGACATCTGTAATAATTTCAACAATAAAGATAAATAAAAAATAAAAAATGAATGTAACCATATGGCTTTACCTGGAGGCTTGCCTACATCTGAGAGATCACGTAAAATGTGGCTATCATGGGCTTTTCAAATTCTAGGACCTTTTAAAACTCCAAATTCCAGAAGAGAAAAGAAAAAGAAGACAGGCAAAGGGCATTTCCAACAGAAATGGCATTCTGTTCCATAATTACTTGTGATATAAGTACCATGTAGCTAAGTCCAAAATACTAAAATTGGTTAACTTAAATAGCTTTATTTGAAATGTTGTAAGCTCAAGACTTAAAACTGGTTTGCACAGCTAAACACTCAGCAGTCAAAAAATCTTACTTAATTATCTCCACCTTGATTTTCTGGACTATTTACTCACAAAGGCTACTGGAACCAGATACTCTTGATGGCTAGGGATATGACTTTGTCAAGATCACAATATAATTAACCAGTAACCAATAACTATTTCAATTTGGGGTTTTAAGCCTGGTAACCTGTTTGAGATCACAACCTTGATTTAGACCAATAACCAAAATAGAACACTTAATTTGTTTACTGATGAAGGAAGAAAAAAAAATGTCTAGGACACCGAACTCCTATTTATGGTATTTATCCCAATAAATAAACTGGAACAACAATTTGCGCAAACAACACAATAATGCAAAATTAAAGAATTTAACTAATTCTAATTGCATATAGTTTTCCCACAAAATATATTATCATTTTAAATAAGGCCCTTTTCTAACAATTGCCCATCCGGATTAAATTTAATAAACAGAAAAGCAAATGACCAAAAATGTTGTGTTCCCCATCCCCACCCTAGGGGCCCTCTGGATCATGGTTTGCTTGAATATTATGGGTGTGGCATAAAATATTTAAAGCAGTGACTAAAATTTTCCATAAAAGCCCATCCAAAGTCTAAAAGCTTTACTAAGAAAGATTCATCTCCAGACATCTAAAAGATTTACTATTCCACTTATGACACTCTGGTGTTTTTTTTTTACATTTAATATTTAGGTAGAAGGTGGTAAAGGGGGAGGAAGAGGGTGTAATTAGTTTTGCTTGTAAAACGTTCATCACAGTTGTAGTGCCAACTGAGCTATACAGCCTATTGGGGGTCTAATAGATTTCAGGGTATTATAGTTTGAGTAATAGAGGTGGGGGTTGTGGTGGAAATCAATAAATCGCTACTACTTCTTTGCAGAGACCCATATGGAAGTAATCAAGCGCAAGGGTGGCAGCTGGGGCCAATAACAGTCACCTGCAGTTGAGGGACATGGGGGTTTCAGATGGGTTTTTAATGCTAATTTCCTACAGAAACAATGAGCTAGAAAGAGCAGAGTAACAGACGAGGCCGGATGAAGACAGACCAGCCAGAACAATGGCTGCACCTGGTGCTGGGAGCAGAGGGAGAGAGCCGGCACGCGCCTGCAGGCAGCACAGGGCACATCTGTCACCCACAAAGCGGCCCATCCCCCAGCTCTTCCAGCAGGATAAGTAATGAAGGTCCCTAAACATTAACAGCTTGCCACACAGCAACAGGTTTGAGTTTTGAAGGATGCTACATTCTCTACACAAACCCTTCTCCCATGACTAGGAATTAGTTAAGGAAACAAGGTTGGTTCCCTGTCAGTCTGAGGAGTGATTTATTGAAAATATGCAAAAACCACATTGTGACTTCGATGTTTAGGGAGGGCTAAGAAAAATCATATGAAAAGATAAATCTTATTGAATATTCATGCAGCAAGTATCATGCTTATTACTTTCTAACTTAATCATTAGAAATCACAGAAACAGCTATTTTTACTCCCATTTTACAGGTGAGAAAATTTGAGCTTAGAGGTGAAGGAGGTTAAATCAGCTCATGGTTACACACCCTAGTGCCAAAGCCTACACAGTCTTTTCACTGTCTTTCCTCTGACTATAACCAAATGAAAACATTGTATTTACTTCAGAACTCCAACTATGTGAAGCAATTGCAGAGAGTGTGTGTGTGTGTGTGTTCTATGCAGAATTGCACTCCACCTTGCCAGACATCTTTAACAAGCTGCTTCAGGATTGGTTTGGGGATGCTTTAAAAAAAGTGAATCCATGGGCATTTAAAACGTCCCAGAATAAATGTGATGCCACATAGGACTTAAAAGTTAACTACTGTTTAGCCCTAGCTGGTATAACTCAGTGGACAGAGCATTGGCCCTTGCACCAAAGGGTCACAGGTTCGACTCCTGGTCAAGGGTATGTACCTGGGTTGCAGTTTCCATCTCTGACTTGCACATGTGAGAGGCAACCAACTGATGTGTCTCTCTCACACTGATGTTTCTCTCTCTCTCTCTCTCTCTCCCACCCTCCCTCCCTTCCACTCTCTCTAAAAATTAATGGAAAATATATCCTTGAGTGAGGATTAACAAAAAACTAAAGTTAAATGCTGTTTGGAAAGCCCATCAACCAGTGAAAATACAAAAACGAGTTATAGTGAGTTGTTTTTCTTCAAGTTACAGCCACAACTCATTCCTGTATTTACTGACTTGAACTTGGAGGGGAAAATGAAATATCCCACACAGTCCATCACAGTAGAAACCTTTTTAAATTAGATCTACCGCCCTAGTCGGTTTGACTCAGTGGATAGAGCATCGGCCTGTGGACTGAAGGGTCTTGGGTTTGATTCCAGTCAAGGGTGCATAGCTTGGCTGCAGGCTGGATCCCTCGGGAGGCAACCAATCAATGTGAGGGAAACACATTGGTGTTTCTCTCTGTCTCCTCCTCCTCCCTTCCACTCTCTCTAAAAATCAATGAAAAAATAACCTCAGGTGAGGATTAACCAAAAAATAAAATATTGGAACTACCTGGTATAAATCACAAGTTTTAAAAAGGGGGCTATCGGGATACGTACATGTATATAGATATGTATCTCAGAAACAAACACTTACTCTTGGATTTGGAAAGATAGCAACAATAGCTAGGTATAATTGAAAACACAGTAGAAATTAACATTGTGTAGCTATGCATTTGAAAAAGTCCGATTTAAAGCACTGGAGGAGTTTGGTGGAAAGTGAATCTTTCCATCCACCCACTATGCTTTCTTAAATGCTACCTCTTCCAAAATAGTTCTAACTCCCTGAATTGGCAGTAATTTCCACTTTTGTGTGTTCATATATATTTTATCTTCTCTGACTTTTTTTTTTATCCCTTACCATATTATCACACACAACATGTAATCAAAAAATGTTTGTAAAGTAAAATGTCCTGGATACACAGAAGACAATTCAAGTCCAAGCTCAGCCACCTATTAAGGTATAAACTCTGGGCCAGGCAGACTTTATACTACTCCACTTCCATTCCCTTAATTTTTCTTACCTTGAAAATAATGCATTTGACTAGATTATCCTTAAGATCCCTTTCAAACCTAATATTTCCCATAGATCATCACTGGGAACTTATGAACACTTCTGACATTGAATGGCCTTAAAATACCAACCAATCTTTCAGATTCACTTGAATTCTTCCGATTTGGTATATAATATGTTCATTCAAACTCCAAAGCATTCTTTCTTGATGTTCCAGAGATGCAATTTAAATGTCAGTATCCTCATTTCTCCACTTTGACATTATTGCATTATATACCTTCAATCCAACATGGCCTCCTTGTTATGAAAAAAATCCTTGGTTGGGACATTCACTGAAGCCAATTTAGGTTTCCTCTTTTCATAGTAGTAAAGCTTCTCCGAACACTTTCATAGTCTTCAGAAAGTACTATGATTTTCTCCAGTGTTCAACTCAAAGATATCTTGGTTATTACATTAGTAACAAGCAACTACTCTCCTGAACTGTGTGGTCCTAGGAATTATTTTTTTTAAAATATATTTTATTGATTTTTTACAGAGAGGAAGAGAGAGGGATAGAGAATTAGAAACATCCATGGGAGAGAAACATCGATCAGCTGTCTCTTGCACACCCCCTACTGGGGATGTGCCCGCAACCAAGGTACATGCCCTTGACTGGAATCGAACCTGGGACCCTTGAGTCTGCAGGCTGACGCTCTATCCACTGAGCCAAACCTGTTTCAGCAGGAATTATTTTTTTTAATATTTATTTTTTTAAATATTTTAAAATATATATTCTATTGATTTTTTTACAGAGAGGAAGGAAGAGGGATAGAGAGTTAGAAACATTGATGAGAGAGAAACATCGATCAGCCGCCTCCTGCACACCCCCTACTGGGGATGTGCCCGCCACCAAGGTACATGCCCTTGACTGGAATCGAACCTGGGACCCTTCAGTCCGCAGGTGCCCTAGTAGGACTTTTTATCAACTATTTGTATTTGCATTCATTGGATCTTCACATCTTATAATGCATAGTCTATCATTTTTAAAAAATACATATTTTATTGATTTTTTTACAGAGAGGAAGGGAGAGGGAGAGAGAGTTAGAAACATCAATGAGAGAGAAATCAATCAGCTGCCTCCTGCATACCCCCTACTGGAGATGTGCCTGCAACCAAGGTACATGCCCCTGACCGGAATCGAACCCGGGACCCTTGAGCCCGCAGGCTGATGCTCTATCCACTGAGCCAAACCGGTTAGGGCTAGTTTATCATTTTTTATGCTTCTTGAAATTCTAGCACCAAAAGTGTTCCTAGAATGGAGGTACAGCAGTATGCAAATCCCTTTTTAGCCCCTTCACAGCAGACTCCAGCCTACATTACACTTTAGCATTAAGACCTTTTCTTTCAACACTATATAGGAGAATGTAGTCTCAGGTGCAATGAAAATTACTCGCTTATTAAAGGATTATCATGTAAATTCAGTATAAGCACTATATCTTCTCAAATATTCAGACAAGCCCCCAAAGATGCTAAATATTGCACCTATCAAAACACAAACTTGAAAATTCTTATGTAGTCAGTCCATTTGGATAAGAGAATACTTATTAAAAGCTTCATTTAAAAAGTGTCCCCCACCTCAAGAAATCTGACTAGAAAGTTAAAAAAAAAAAAAAAAGTATTGTAATCCCCTCCAGCTGACATAAGAGATTGGAAAGCTCTAAGGAATAAAAGTATTTTTTAAAGTTCCTAGTTAAGAACTAGTAAGATTTTCAATGCAAAAATTACAATTTAAACAGTATTTGTCACAAAACAGTATAATTCAGTACCTCATTCTTGTTTGTTGACTTTTTGAAGTTGTGACATAATATAAGAGGCTGATTTGCATTAGAATACTTAGAATGCTTTCCAAATAATTTCTTATCATAGTGAGGTTTAACAACATACAGATAACCTGGGAGGTAGGTACAGTAAGAGAAAGTACCCTGAAAATTAAAGTTATATAGTCAAGACCCATTCTTAACCCGAGTTGGAAGTTAAAAATGCAAATGGCTAAGGAACCAATCATAGCAGAATAACGAATATCTAGAAACTTCTTAAACTAATTTGTATGCCTTCTATGTGCCAGACCAATTTCCCCCAATAATGACATGAGGCAGGCATAGTACAAAATAGAGACTCAAAGAGAACGAATAGCTTGCTTGAGATCAGAGAACTAGTAAATAATGGCTGTACAGCATATGTAGCCCCCAAACCCATGCTCTTCTCATAGTTGTCTGGATTTGGAGGCCTGCAAACATGAATACAATGTATGGAAATAGCAAAAGGCTAAATTATGCATCACAAACAAAGAACACAGTAGCTATGTGCATTGAATTTACTGCATGACAAAACTACTCTAAACTTACCATTCAAGTCAGATTTGTTGATGTTACTTGTTTATTTTGTGGGAATAAAAGAAAACAGCATAGGGGTAAAATGTAATGGGAAAAAAGCTAAGTACATTAAAATTTAAAAAATACTGTTAGTTTTACTGTGACATATTTTAGTTGTTATTCGCCTGAATACGTTGAAATAAAATCTAACAATAAGAGTATTTTATAAGCCATTCATTTTAACACTGCCTATCTGTATTTTGCATACTAACGGAGAAAATTTCCATCAAAACATCACAGAAAGACTTGGTATGGAATACTTAAAGAAATATTTGTAGGACTACTTCCCTAACCATACAATTCATACATTACATATGATTCAAGTGTCCATTAAAAAAAGCATGGCTTTCAAATAAGAGTGGCAAATGAAAAATGATACAGAAATAGGAACAAAACGAAGCAGCAAAACAACACTGAATAACTAAATTATGAACTATCAAATATCAAAAAACATGCATATCATAATCTGAAATAAATGAAAAGCTTTGAAAGGCAGAGAATTGCCCACGTTAGCCCCCAAAACTAAATTAAAATATACTTACCCCAAATGCCCAATTATAACAATCCAGATTCTTAATATACCAAATTTATTTGAAATAAATATTAAAAATCCCCTCTTTTTCTCCTCCTAATCTTCAAAGCCCAATCCGAAATCAGCCTTCCTCCTTTTTCCATTAGCTGGACATGTGTCAGCTCTCTCACATCTGCGATTTCTCACTGACTAGAGCTGCCTGTCCCATTCCAGGGAAACACAGATGGATCCCAGATGGGAAGGTCCTGCCAAACAGACCAGCTCTTCACCTTGCCAGAATCCCCAGATACAGTCAGTCTCTCTGTCTCTCTCGATCTCTCTCTCCCTCCTACTCTTCCAACCCTCCCTGTTACTAGGGCTCTTTGCCAGCTGATGTCACTAAGTACACACCTCCCGGTGGCTCCTGGCCAATCTGACATTAACTTGTTAAATACGTGTAATTTGTTTATGGCTGACAATAACAGCAAGGATATTGTGCAAAACCTATCTGTGCAAGTCCCTAGTGGAATAATATGTAGAAACACACATAGAGGCAGACTCATTTTGGGGAACATTCAAATGTTTAACAATTACTATTTAAAGGCCTACATATTGTCTGGTTTCTGCTATTGTTTAACAGCTTCTGCTCTTTAGGCCAGTTTTTAAATCCTACATGACAAAATTCCTTCTTAAAATGAATTATTAACAACCACTCTGAACATGTAATTAGATGAAAAATGTAAAGTTGTGAATTAATTTGGGGAATATAAACAGAAATGTATGCAAATGATTCACAAGCTGCTCTCAGATCTAGACTTGGTAGCACTGCAAAACCGGCACATGATTAAAATAAGACAATGCAGGCAAAGTGGTTCTGATGCTGTAAAGATTATAAAATGAAAAATGGGGACACAGTGCAAAAATTGTTTTAAAACAAGACAAACAGGAATGTTAATAACATAATGTTTAACTGCTAATGCAAGTCAAAAATGAAGAGCAAAAAAAAACACACAAAACATTCTTAGAAATGTAACAAAGAGAACCCAGAGAGAAGGACTGAACTGCTCAAGGTCAGAGTTTAATCACTTATACTCCCAAATACCTACCATACAATAGCTGCTCAGTCAATTTCTGCTAAGTGAAAATTGATCATTGAAAACTGATACTGTACTTAGCTATACAAGATATTACCATTGGGTCCACTGGATCTCCCTGTACCTTTTTCTTTTTTTGGTAACTTTCTGTGAATTTATACTTTAAAACAGAAGTTTTTAAAAAAGGAGATCAAGGCTCTGGCTGGTTTGGCTCAGTGGACAGAGCATCGGACGGCGAACTGAAGGGTCCTGGGTTCAATTCAAGTCAAGGGCACATGCCTGGGTTGTGAGCTCGATCCCCAGCAGGGGGAGTGCAGGAGGCAGCCAATCAGTGGTTCTCTCTCATTGATGTTACTATCTCTCTCTCCCTCTTCTTTCCTCTCTCAAATCAATAATATATATATATATATATATATATATATATATATATATATATATATTTTTTTTTTTTTTTTAATAAGGAGACAAGGGTCCCTGACCTGGTAGCTTGGTTAGTTGGAGTGTCATCCTGTGCACCAAAAGATTGTGGGTTTAATTCCCATTCAGGGACCATACCTACTAGTAAGTTGCAGTCCGATCCCTGGTTGGGTCACATATGGGAGGCAACCGATGCTACTGGTGGATGTTTCTCTCTCTCTCTCTCTCTCTCTCTCTCTCTCTCTCTCTCTCCCTCTCTCTCATCAGTAGGAAACATATCCTTGGGTGAGGATTTAAAACATAAATCACACAGATCTTTAATAAAAGGAGGGCAAGGGGAGGCTTGGCTGCTTCCTGGGCCACATTACATGAACACACACCCTGCACTAAAATCTTCATGAACACAGATTAAGAATGAAAGATCCTCCACACAATCAGTTCTCTAACCCTTAATCTTCTAACATAGTAGGAATATCAGGAATCTGTAAACAATTTTTCTCTCATGGCAATTTTGGGCAAATAGGAAGAGAGACGATTTTTGTCAAGGGCAAGTTACTGACTAGGTTTCAGGTCTTTAGTTCGTCCGAGGAGTTGTAATAACAACAGCAGCAGGCTGAGCATTTACTATGGGTACTCACTAAGTATCAGAGACTGTTCTAATTTCTCTTTACAAAGACCCTATATTATACAGGACCATTATCATCTCAATGTTACAGCTACAGAAAAAGTAAGGCGCAAAGAGTTAAGTAACTTACTTAATTTACATAGCTAATTATCAGCACCAGATAGTCTGGGTCCAGAGCCAGAGCCTTAAATTACCCTATATTGTCTAGTAGGGAAATGAAATGAAAAGATGCTACTGGCTGTCCTGGATCACTGGCTCTGGACAGGTCATAAAGACACCCAGGCAGTCCTAAGAAGAGGTCCACATGGTGAGGAACTGAAATCAGTCGCCAATGCCAACATCAACTTGCACATATACATAGTCACTACCATTCAAGTAAACTGCCCCCAAAATTATGACCCATAGGAACTGCATCAGACAATATTTGTTGCTGTTTAAAAAGGAAAAAGAGGTGGTTCTTTCACTTCTCGCACCCAGATTATGTATCCTAACTACCATTTTCCACTAAAAGGAAGCAGGGCTCTTTAGAAAAGTTGACTCCTGGTATGGAGCAGGAAATGTACAAAACTTATACCAGAAAGTAATAAAGCTATCATTCTGATTTGAACAAACCAACTATCCTATATAATAAAAGGCTAATATGCAAATCAACCAAACGGCAGAACAACTGGTCACTATGACATGCACTGACCACCAGGGGGCAGATACTCAATGCAGGAGCTGCCCCCTGGTGGTCAGTGTGCTCACACAGGGGGAGCGCTGCTCAGCTAGAAGCTGGGCTCACAGCTAGCGAGCACAGGGGCGGTGGCAGGAGCCTCTCCCACCTCCACTGCAGGCAGGCAGTAAGGAGCAAGGGGTCCCGGACTGTGAGAGAGATGTCCACCTGCTGGGGAGCGGGCCTAAGCCAGCAGGCAGACATCCCCCAAGGGGTCCCAGACTGTGAGAGGGCACAGGACGGGCTGAGGGATCCCCCAGGGCACGAAATCTTGTGCACTGGGCCTCTAGTAAAAAATAAAGCTTCTGGAGTTGTGCCCAAAGGATTTAGGAGCTAACCTGAAGAGGCTCCCACTAACTAAAATGAGATCATTTGAGCATCAAGAAAAATAACGTGTGATTTAAACACAGCAAAATGTTTAAATTCGTAAGTTCATAATGGTACTTATTAAAAAACTAATTGACCCCTTTTTGAAAGAAACTAGAGAACCAATTCATTATTCTGAAACTAGTGAATTGAGCATTTTACCTGCCTTCCTATATAAACTGTATCTCTTGAGAGTTGGTGAAAATTGATCCCTAATGAAATAATCTAGCTAAAATTTAAAAATTATATAGTTGCAGTATCATTTCGCAAATCCCATACGAAAACATTAATCTAGGTCAGTGATGGGCAATCTTTTGAGCTTGGTGTGTCAAACTTCGCCAAAAAACTGAGCATAACTCGGGTAGCGTGTCACTTGGAGGAAAAAACATTATTTCGCAAATGTTTCATCCTCAGGAGCAGCAAATGTTTCATCCTCAGCATGTGGCCGCCTCAACGGCCGCGTGTCATCAGAAATGGCTACGTGTGTCAGTGCTGACACGCGTGTCATAGGTTCGCCATCACTGATCTAGGTAATAATTAATTGCCACTATAATGAGGTAAGATATATGGACATTAATGTGCCTCCTAATGGAAGTATACTACCACCTATGAAGCATTTTTTAATAACTATTTTTAAATTGATTTTTTAGAGAGAGAGGAAAGGAGAAGAGAGAAACATTTATGTGAAAGGGAAACATTTATCAGCTGCCTCTTGCACACCCCCTACTGGGGATCAAGCCTGAAACCTGGGCATGTGCCCTGATTACGAATCTAACCTGCAACTTTTTCAATGCACAGGACGACGTCCAACCAACTGAGCCACACTGACCAGGGCTACAAAGCATTCTTTTTTTTACAAAGCATTCTTAACAACAACAAAAAATGTAAATCTGAATTTGATGGAATCTCTAGATTCAATAAACAGTTTATAGAACATTGAAGGAACATAGAAAGGTGTTAATTACAGCACAGGAATAAAGTTAGTAAAATACAAAATATGAGAAAATCTATTGCAAACAACCCATATCTGTAAAAAAAAAAAAAGGGGGGGGGGGAAATAAGGGAGTTGGAGAGGAACCTACATATTAAAAGAGAAATAAATGCAATGTGTGAACCTTATTTGGATCCTGATTTGAACAAACCAACTTTAAAAATACATGGGAAAATATTAAGACTCACTAGATATTTAGTTATATTAAGGAATTATTTTAAGCTTTCAAGGTATAATAATAGATTTGTGATTTTTTTTAATGCTTATCATTTAAGAGATATATACATAAATGTTTTTGGATAGGTTTATATGCTGTCTAGGATTTCCTTCAAGAGAAGCCAAGTTGCTAATTATGATAGCTGGGTGTTGAAGTCCATGAGAGTCCATTTTTTATGTCTGATATTTTCCACAATACAAAGAAAAATAAAAGCAGTGATTTCTGTAAACAGTGTGCCAAATTATGGGTGAAGCTAGCAGATGAATAGGGACAATTTTTTTTTTTTTTTTTTAAGAAACTCAGACAAAAGGAATTAAAGTGTGATATAAGGTTTACTGTGGTACTAACATACTCATTTACCTCACTGACCACATCATGAACTGATAGACCATCTACTTTTTAAAATATTTATTTTTATTGTTGCAAGTATTTCAGAAGTCCCCCCTTTTTTTCCTATTGACCTCCTCCACCCTGCCCCTCCAATCTCTCCCCCCCACCTGCCTTTCCCACACTATTGTCTGTGTCCATGGCCTATGAATATCTATATATATAGAAGACTAAGCGACCGTCTGACCGTCCAGTAGGTATGACATGAACTGACCACCAGGGGGCAGATGCTCAACGCAGGAGGTGCTGAGCTATGATGACTTGGCAGCTGCTGTTCTCAGGTGACATACCCTGGAACCAGAGAGGAGAGAGCCAGATTCCTCATGGGGCTGTGTGATTCCATCTTTGGCCATGGGTTATGTTGCTGCTGGGGTACTGTCGGCCCCGAATCTGGTTTACTGCCACCTGCGGTGAACGGTGACCACAGATGCCCTTCAAGCCCCAGCGCCGCACCAGGTGCGGCAGGCTGGGGAGGGACCACGGGAGGTTGGCTTCAGGGCGTGTCCAGCCTGTCTTGCTCAGTCCTGCCCCAACGGCCACCTTCTGATTAATTTCCTTTCAATGTGTATGAATCCGTGCACTGGGCCACTAGTATGCATATAAGCTCCCTGATTAATCTCTCTCCACCTATCCCCCACCCCCACCTTCCCTTTGAGATTCATCAGTCAATACACCATGTACTTTTCAAAATAAAGGATGACAGCCCCAGCAGAGTGGTTCAGTTGGTTAAGCACCGTATTGTGCATGGAAAGGTTCCAATTTAATTACAGGGCACATACCTGGGTTGCAGGTTCAATCCCTGGTTGGGGGCACTACGGAAGGCAACTCAATCAATGTTTCTCTCTTACACGGATGTATCTCTGTATCTCTCTCTCTGTATCTCTCTCTCTCTCTCTCTCTCTCTCTCTCTCTCTCTCTCTCTCCCGTCCTCTCTCTAAGCATGTCCTCAGGGGAGGATAAAAATAAATAAAATAGCCCTAGCTCGTTTGGCTAGGTGGATAGAGTGTCGGCCTGTGGACTGGAAGGTCCCGGGTTCAATTCCAGTCAAGGGCACATGCCTAGGTTGTGGACTCAATCCCCAGTATGGGGCAGCTAATCAATGATTTTCTCATCATTGATGTTTCACTCTCTCTCCCTTCCTCTCTGAAATCAATAAAAATATATTTTAAAAGTAAATGAAATAAAGGACAAGAAACCAACACTGCAATATATCAGAACATTGAACAGAATTGCTTACCTGGTTGCTTTACAATAGAATTTATAAAGAGATTGGTTTGGGGTTTTGTTGTTGTTTTTTAGTTTATTTTATGAGTTTGAGTCAAACTAAGGACATGCTAGGAAGCAAGATCTCAAATGCTCCCAAAGGAGTTGGTTTAAAAATTTTTTTTAAATATGTTTTTATTTATTTTAGAGAGCAAGATCAAAACATCAATGATTGGCTGCCTCCTCACAACCTGGGTATGTGCCCTGACTGGGAATCAAACCCGTGACCCTTTAGTGTATGGATTGATTTCTAACCAACTGATCAACACTGGCCAAGGCAGTATTCATTTCTTTTTATTCAACAACAGATGAACATACCACATACCAGCTGATGGACATTTGGGTTATTTTAATTTGTAGTTATTGAGTAACATTGCTGGAGAAAATATAGTCCAATTTTGCCCTTTTTTATAACTTTTATTATTATTTTTTAAATCTTCATCTAAGTATATTTTTCCATTGATTTTTAGAGAGAGTGGAAGAGAGAAATATTGATGTGAGAGAAAAACATTGATTGGTTGCCTCCCACATGTGCCTTGACCAGGGTCCAGGCCTAGGAGGAGCCTGCAACCAAGGAATCGAACCCAGGCTCGATCCCCAGTGGGAGGCATGCAGGAGGCAGTCGAACAATGATTTTCTCTAATCACTGATGTTTCTATCTCTCTCCCTCTCCCTTTCTCTCTGAAATCAATAAAAGTTAAAAAAAAACAAACCACACCATACACTGCTATGTTCTCCTAGTACCATCACAGTTTCATTTTTTTAGTTCATTCTTAAGTCCAAATAGAATTTTTACATATATGGAAATCTTGAGGTTGAATAGCCTAAAACATGAGTCTTACTATGATGCATGAACCTATTGCTGCCCTGGCCAGGTGGCTCAGTTGGTTGGAGCATTGTCCTGTATCCCAAAAGGTTGTGGGTTTGATTCCTGGTTAGGGCACATACCTAGGTTTTGGATTCGATCCCAAGTCAGGGAGCATACAGGAGGCAACCGATTGATGTTTTTTTTTCTCTCTCTCTTTAAAAAACAACAACAACACACACACACAAAAAAAAACAAAAACAAAACATAACCCTATTGCTGAAGCCTATCTATTACCCAAGGGAAACTAAAGTCTAAAGACCAGAGAAGTACTAATTAAGAGATCAAAACTCCAAGTTCTCAAGGTAAAATCGAACTTACAGGTGAAGATTAAAACTCAAAGAGGCCTAGCACTTATACAACAACCAGAATACAGAGATGCTGCTTTACTTATAAATTTCCCATTTTACATATTGGGATTATTTCTTCTTTTTACATTTTAGAAGGGTGTTTCTGGTTTATAATAAACTTTAGTGGAAAAAAATTCACTTCAGAGAGATTTTTACAACTAGATTTGTTGGAATGCCTCCATTCAAAAAGCAAAAGCACCTACACAGATTTTTATCTTACATCTAAGTTAAATTTTTGTCAAGCAGCCTTTTTACTTCCCATCTCATGAAAGAGTAAGAAACATGAGACATAAGAAAAATTAAACCATTTAGTATTTCAAGCATACAATCAACTTCTCTGTTGAAAACACAAAATATTAAGGTTAATAGCTCCTACTTTTATAAAGTAAGTATAGAATAGAATCTACAGATATTCATATATTCTGCTGGAAAACCCTACAAATTCTTCAGTTCATTCCAATTATCCTTGTGTATTTTCATAGAAATTTTTACTTTTACTACATTCCCTTAAAATTCTCTGAAAGCCTAACATTTCACACTTTTACTTATTTAATTAAAAAAATTTTTTTTTCTTAATTTCAGAGAGGAAGGGAGAGGGAGAGAGAGATAAAAACATCAATGAGAGGAAATCATTGATCGGCTGCCTCCTGCACACCCTCCATTGGGGATCGAGCCCGCAACCAGACATGTGCCCTTGACCGGAATTGAACCTGGGACCCTTCAGTTCCCAGGCTGACGCTCTATCCACTAAGCCAAACCGGCTAAGGCAATATTTCACACTTTTAACAAATTCTAGCTCTGAAATGAAACTAAACAGAGAGGCAACGAAAACTTAATTTTCTTTGCTATTATATGTGGTAAACTTTTCACTTCAAAGAAATACATCCAAACAGACCATAATGAGCTAAAATAATTTTTCAAAGTAAACAAATAGAAACTCAAAATTCACATACACTGAAAATGTATTTACTTTGGTTTTTACGGTATGGCCCCTAAGGCAAAGCTTTATAACCTTAACTACCTAATTTTTTAAATTGATTTTAGAGAAAGTTGTGATAGAGAAACTTCAATTGGTTGCCTCTCGCACATGCCCCAATCAAGGATCAAACCTGCAACCTGGGTATGTGCCCTGACCAGGAAATGAGCCCATCACCTTTTGGTGTACACGACAACGCCCAACCAACTGAGCCACACAGGCTAGGGCTATCTTAATTTCTTAAAATATAAAAGCCATCACAGAAGTGTTTATTATGAAATCATGGTGAATACTCAGGAAAAAGAAGTGTCAGTCACAAATAGAGGAGATATATTAGCAGTCCCATTAAAGTTTCATGTACAAGTAACTATCTCCTCCCTCAACTAAACAACTGAAGAGGCAGAAAGTTCAGTCTTATTATTTCCCAACTAGAGGCCCAGTGCACAAAATTCATGCACAGATAGGGTCCCTAGTGGCTGCTGGCTGCCAGCCAGGGCCTCCCTTCCCCAGCTGCTGACCAGGGCCTTCCTTTGTTCCGCGCCACCCCCTGGTGGTCAGTGCACATCATAACGAGCCATCGAACTCCTGATCGGTTGAACTCCTGAGGGGACACTTTGCATAATAGGCTTTTGTAGAATACTAGAAGCTCGGTGCATGAATTCGTGCATGGGTGGGGTCCAGCTGGCCCGCCCTGATCGGGGCTGATTGGTCTGGACCGGCCAGGGAGAGGAGACGCAGGAGGTTGGCTGGCTGGCCCCACCCCTGATTGAGGTGGGGGGGCGCTGATCAGGGGTGGGCCAGCTGGGGGGGAGGGGCTGCGGGCGGTTGGCTGACCAGCCCCACCCCTTGGTTGAATGCCCGGTTGAACTCCTGGTTGAGGGGACAATTTGTATATTAGCCTTTTACTATATAGGATTATTATTAAGTTGTAGGCTTGCACAGAAGACACAGGCCTTATAGGACATTTAACAAAACAGCCTTTTGCAGTGATGCTTTCATTATTTAAATTGGCACATGGCAGATTATGTTAACAGATTTATTTATTGACTAAGTCTAGTCATATTTCCTCAGTTGGCATCTATATGATATCTATGTTTATGTTTGCTTCAACACTGGATATTTGTTCAAAAGTCTTCCATATTTGATTTCTACCATAGAATTTGGGGTTTAAATAGAATTTAGGATATTTTTAATGGTAGACTGCAAAAGGATAAAGAAATAAAGAACCCACCCGATCGGCGTGGCTCAATGGTTGAGCATTGATCTAAGAACCAGGCAGTCACAGTTTGATTCCTGGTCAGGGCACATGCCTGGATTGCAGGCTTGATCCCAGTAGGGGGCATACAGGAGGCAGCTGATCAATGATTCTCATCATTGATGTTTCTATCTCTCTCTCCCTCTCCCTTCCTCTCAGAAATCAATAAAAGAAAGAAAGAACCCTAATGAGAGTTAAAATCATTTGGCTTATGAATTCTACCTGTCAGCCAAAAAACTTGCTTTTCATTGCAAGGAAATAGAACATTTTGTAATTAAGTGCTCCACAGCAATAAATTAAGATCCAAGGTAACCTAACAGTATTTTTAAAAAATGTGTCATGTCATCACCTTTTCTGGCACATCGCTTTTCTATTTTAATGTTTTATAGTTCTTATGTGATTAAAAGCACAACACAAGATAGCATTCTTTTTAATAGTGTTTTCTAGTCTGGCCAGTGTGGTTCAATGGTTGGGCATCAACCCATGCACCAAGAGGTAGCCGGTTCAATTCTTGGTCAGGGTACATGCCCAGGTTTCAGGCTCGATCACCAGTGAGGGCATGCAGGAGGCAGCCGATTGATGTTTCTCTCTCATCCATGTTTCTCTCTCTTACCCTCTTCCTTCCTCTCTCTAAAATAAAAAAAAAAAACACATAAAAAATAGAAAGTGTTTTCCAAAGTTTAAATGCTTATTATTTGACAAATATTTTGATTGACACATATTTAAACCAAACAAACAAAGGAAGAAAAATATGGGTAACTTCATTAGGAAAAAGCAAACTATAAATTGTAAATTTTATGAGATCAGGAACAATATGTCTAGTTTGCTTCCTATTCTGTTCATTTATTCATTTATTCATTCAACCAATATTTATTGAGCATCTACCACATGCCTGACAATGTTCTAGGCAATGGAGATATATAAATAAATTAAAATAACAGACAAAAATCCCTGTCCTCTTTGGAACTTACTTTCTAGCAAGAGGAGACAGACAATAAACAAAATAAGTAACTAAAATATTCAGTACGTTAGAAAGTGATAAGATGGTAAAGGGGGATGAGGAAGGCAGGGTGCAATTTTAAATGGGGTAGCCTGTTTAGCCCCACTAAGAAGATAAGTGAAGAAATGATAGGATAGGTGGAGAAAGAGCAGTCTAGGTAAAAATTCTGATTCCAGATGGGGACTAGAATATTAAAATAACTGTAAGATCACCCTGCCCTAGCTGGATAGAGCGTCGGCCTGTGGACTGAAGGGTCACGGGTTCAATTCCAGTCAAGGGCATATGCCAGAGTTGCGGGCTTGATCCCCAGTAGGGGGCGTGCAGGAGGCAGCCAATCAATGATTCTCTCTCATCATTGATGTTCCTATCTCTCTCTCCCTCTCCCTTCCTTTCTAAAATCAATAAATATATACATATATATTTTTTTTAAATTAGCCATGAAAGAGACATCTAATCAAGTTCTTCATGGTACCATGGGGAAGGCTAGATGTTAGTTGGTGACTTGGTTCCTGCACCCAGACCTCCAAGATGTCAGAAAATTACCCTTTCCAGTGTCCCTCAATGCATCTTGAATTCTAGCTCTCAGCAATATTCAAACTGCTTTATTGACTTATCAGAGCCAAAGGCCTTACGTTAATACCTGCTACTTGCACAACTCTTAGAGATTACTTTCCACATTATATTCTATGTGAACAACACCCCCTAGAGCACAATTTCAGAATACAATGTGAACAGTGATCAGGAGTTACTGGCCAGTTGTATGGCAATTAGATGTTTCAACAAGTATCCTGGATGTCAAGATTTTATTACCATACTTTATTTGCGAAGTACTAAGGAAAACTCTAACAGTTTAGAATGATTACTGTGTATATTTAACATAACAAATAAAAGTAACCTGTATCATCTTCTGTGTTTGAAGCCCCTTATTTTGTAATATTAAATAGTCCAATAAATCTTTTCCTAATAAGCAGTCTTACCACAGAACTTCTTAAAAAAATATTTTTATTGATTTCAGAGAGAGAAAGGGAGAGGGAGAGAGAGAGAAAAAAACATCAATGATGAAAGAGAATCACTGACTGGCTGCCTCTTGCTCACCCTACACTAGGGATTGAGCCCACAATCCAGGCATGTGCTCTTGACCGGAATTGAACCTGGGACCCTTTAGTCCACAGGCTGACACTCTATCCACTGAGGCAAACCGGCTAGGGCACCATATAAGTGGTTTTTTAAAAAATGTTTTTACTGATTTCAGAGGAAGGGAGAGGTAAAGAGAGAGAGAGAGAAACATCCATAAGAGAGAAACATTGATCAGCTGCCTCCTGTTCGCCCCCTACTAGAGATTGAGCTTGAAACCCAGGCATGTGCCCTGAGCCACAGGTACTGGGCACTACAGAACTTTTTAAAGGAACCTGAAAAGTCTTAAGCTGTTTTTCAAATAGCGTGTTATAAGGGAAGTTTCTCTGTGCATACTAATCAGATTACTATTTTTAAACTGTAAATATACAGTATATGTAACCTTTAAAGTACTACACAGTCTATTTCAGCTGAAACCATGTGATTTTTAAAAACAATATGCTTTTATTGATTTTCCAGAGAAAGGAAGGGAGAGGGAGAGAGAGAGAAACATTGATGTGAAAGAGAAACATTAATCGGTTGCCTCCTATATGCACGAGGACCCGGGGACTGAACCTGCAACCTGGGCAATATGCCCTGACCGGGAACGAACTGATGACCTTTCAGTGCATGGGACAACATTCAAGCAACTGGGCTAACCGCCAGGGGAACAATGTGATTTTTAATAATGTTTTACAAAGTGGCACAAGAGAAGAAATGGTTTAGTTACCCCAAACTTCCATCCTGTTGCATGACAACTCAATGTGATGACCAAAATTAAAATTTAAAAAGTTAATTACTATTCTTTTAAAGCTAACCATTAAACAGATGAGAAAATATTCCTACCATTTCCATTATATCATATAAAATTCAACTTATTTTCCCCTAAAATGTTAATCTCATCCCTTCCAAAACCCAAACTTTATAAAGTTGCTTCTAAATTAACTATAGAACCAACTAATTATTTTTGTTTTTTGTTTTTTGGTGTGTTTTTTTAACATTCTTTATTGTTGAAATTATTATATATGTCTCCTTTCCCCCCCATTGACCTCTCCCTGCCTGCTCCTGCCCCCTAGCACAGGCCCTCACCCCACTACTGACTGTGTCCATTGGTTATGCTTTATGTGCATGCTTACAAGTCCTTTGATTGATCTCTTGCTCACTCCCCTGTCTAACCCTCCCCTGACTTCCCTCTGAGGTTTGACACTTCTATGTCTGTTCGATGCTCCTATGTCTCAGGATCTATTCGGTTTATATTGTTCATTATATTCCACAAATGAGTGAGATCATGTGATATTTATCTTTCAACTAATTATTTTAGAAACTATGATATGCCTGTGCTAAGCATTTCGAGGAATACAATGTTTAAAAAGTTCCAGTCCTTAATTCAGTAAGACAGCAACTAAACAGGGATGTAAAGAATGGAGGAAAATGAGTAACTGAAGTAGACTTCATTGACCCTGAAATGTGAAGAAGAATTCAAAGGATCTGGAAAATGAAGAGGGTATCCTGAGATGGGATAACATGATAAACAACTGTTACAGAAACAGGATAAGCAAGCAAGCACTCATTCATTCACTCAGTGCCCACAATAGTGTCAGACTAAATATTTATGACTACCCACATTGTGTTCCAGGCACACAGCCAGGATTTCTATGTTCTTTCTTTTAATCTTCAAAACCATACTGTGAGGACCTTCTCATGTTAGTATCTTCCTACAGATGAGTACATAGTAAGTACCCAGAGGTTAAGGACCTTATTAAAGATCACATGGCCCTACCCGATTGCTCAGTGGTTAGAGCATCTGTCTGCAGACTGAAGGGTTACCCGTTCAATTCTGGTCAAGGGCACGTAGCTCGATTGCAGGCTCAGTGCCTGCATGGTGGAGGCAACCAATTGATGGATCTCTCTCACATCGATGTTTCTCTCTCTCTAAAAAATCAATGGAAAAATATCCTTGGGTGAGAATTAACATACCCACAAAAAGATTATATGGATATTAAGTGGCAAAGCAGGAATTTAAACCACATTCTCAATCTCAACTCTAATGTTCACTCCCATGTATTGTTTTAGGTGGGGACTAGACTAGAATAAGTTGGACAGGTGAACACAAATCAATTATTAGCAGGAAGAAAAAGATCCCAATGTGGAGAAATAAATAAATCAGGACTTCATGGGAACCACGATGTGCCCTTAAACAGAATGAAATCAGTGTTTTCTGAAGACAAATTTTCATAGCCACAAGCAAGACAGATGTGAGATAAGAATGTCTGGTATTAGAGAGACTAATTAATGATTTAGTGATTAGTGATTCATCATATCATAAAAAGATATGATATGATAATGGCTAGGACCAAGATGATAACAAGAGGGAATGGAAGAGGACAGAATCTCTGAAGTTGTGACAACAGAGACAATATTGGTATTAAGTAAATAAGTAAAATAATTGATAATTAGAAAGAAGTAAAACTATCTACAGATGGTGTAGATAGAATCCACAAAAAGCTATTAAAATAAGTGAATTTATTAGCAAAGTTGCAGCATTTAAGATCAATATACAAAAAAAAAACCCTGCATAGTTACAATGAGCAATCAAAGTTGAAATTAAAAATAAAAACAGGCCACCCTGGCCAATGTGGCTCAATTGGTTGAGTGTAGTACGGTGTATGGAGAGGTTGCCAGTTTGATATCACATCAGGGTACATGCTGGGGTTGTGGGCTCAATCCCCAGGAGGGAGGCATGCTGATCGATATTTCTCTCTCCCTCTCTCTTCCTCTTTCTCTCTAATCAATAAAAGCAAATTTTTGCTGGGGAAAGGTCAATGGGGAAAAAAGGAGATATATATACTACTATTTGTTTTTTAATATATTTTATTGTTTTTTTACAGAGAGGAAGGGAGAGGGATAGAGAGTTAGAAACATTGATGAGAGAGAAACATCAATCAGCTGCCTCCTGCACACCCCCTGGTGGGGATGTGCCCGCAACCAAGGTACATGC
The DNA here is from genome assembly GCF_027574615.1 of Eptesicus fuscus. Taxonomy (NCBI): domain Eukaryota; kingdom Metazoa; phylum Chordata; class Mammalia; order Chiroptera; family Vespertilionidae; genus Eptesicus; species Eptesicus fuscus. The sequence goes on along the minus strand of NC_072484.1, from coordinate 33,895,313 downwards.
CCTTGACTGGAATCGAACCTGGGACCCTTTAGTCCGCAGGCCGACGCTCTATCCACTGAGCCACACCGGTTAGGGTTGTACTACTATTTGTAATACTTTAAACAATAAAATAAAATTAAAAAAGAAAAAAAAAGCAAATTTTTAAAAAACCCAAAACCACCTTTGCTGCTTTTCAAGAATTAAAAAAACACAGAGCCCTAGCCATGTAACTCGGTTGGAGTGTCATTCAGGTATGCCAAAGTTGTGGGTTTGATCCCCAGCCAGGGCACATATAGGAATCAACCAATGAAATGTATCAATAAGAGGAACAACAAATCAATGTTTCTCTCTCCTTCTCTCTCTCTCTCAAATCAGTAAATTAAAAAAAAAAAATTACATGGTATCAAAAACTGAAATACTTAAGAGAGAAATTTGACAAAGATATATAAGTACTTCAAAACTTCAAACATTGCTAAGAAAAATTAATGAAGATCTAAATAAATAGGGAGATGTACTATGTTCACAAATGGGAAAATTCAATATTGCTATGTCAAGTCCCCCTCCCAAAAGATTCAATGTTGTCCCAATAAAAATCCCAGCATGCTTTTTAGGTAGAAATTGGCAAGCTGATTCTAAAATTTATTTGGAAATGCAAAGAACCTAAAGTAGCCAAAACAACTTTGAAAAAAGAAGAGTACATTCAGAAGACTAACACTACCTGACTTTACATTATGGTAAATCAAACTACGTGGTACAGGCAGTACCACAAACAGCCTGGCCGGTTTGGCTCAGTGGTTGAGCATCTACTTATGAACCATGAGGTCAGGGCACATAACTGGGTTTCAGGCTTAATTCCCAGTGCGGGGGGCGGGGGTGTGTGTGTGCAGGAGGCAGCTGATAGATGATTCTCTCTTCATCATTGTTGTTTCTATCTCTCTTTCTCCCTTTCCCTTCCTTTCTCTGAAAAACATATTAAAAAATCATTTATTTTTATTTTTTGTTAATCCTCACCTGAGGATATTTTTCCATTGATTTTTAAGGAGAGTGGAAGAGTGAGGGAAAGACAGAGAGAAACATCGATGTGAGAGAAACATATCAATTGGTTGCCTCCTACATGAGCCCCGACCAGGGCCTGGGCCAGGAAGGAGCCTGCAACCAAGGCACATGCCCTTGACCGGTATCAAACCCGGGACCCTTTGGTCCACAGGCTGATGCTCTTATCCACTGAGCCAAACCAGCTAGGGCTAAAAAAAAACACACATTTTTTTTTTTTTTAAAAAGAACTTCAATGCATCTCTAACAACATATGCAAATGAGCTAAAAATGGACAAAAGAGCTAAATGTAAAAACAAAGCTATACAAATCCTAAAAGAAAGCATATAAGAAAATCTTTGTAACCTTGGGTTAGACAAATATTTCTTAGATACAACAAAAGTATAGCACAGCCCATAAAAGAAAAAATTGATAAATTGTACTTTATAAAAAGTTTTTAGCTTCTACACTTCAGAAAACATGACTAAAAAAATAAAAAGGCCCAAAGGTATATAGCTCAGTGGTTGAGTGTAGATCTATGAACCAGGAGGCCATGGTTCGATTCCCAATCAGAACACACACCCAGTTGCAGGCTGGATTCCCCAGTAGGGGGTGAGCAGGAAGCAGCTGATCAATGATTCTCTCTCATCATTGCTGTTTCTATTTCTCCCTCTCCCTTCCTCTCTGAAATCAATTAAAAAAATATATTTAAAAAAAAGAAAAGAAGAGCGTCTCTCCGCAGTCGATCCTCTCGCCTCTGGCCACGTGCAATGATGGCCACAAAGAAGAGCAGTGGTTCTGGTAATTCAGATAAACCACGAGAAGCGGCCAAGTGGGTCCCTTCCTTGAAAAGGTCACCAGAGAAACTTCCCTACTTCTCTTGCCCAAAGTCCTTGAAACAAAATGCTGCGAAAGTTGTGTGGTTTGTTGTTCACATTGAAAAGGAGGAGCAGAGGAAGCACTTAGGTTTGTGTAGGCGCCTCCTGGTCCTGTGGAGTCACCTCCTGAGTGTCTGCTGAAGTAAATTGAACCATCTCAGCAACATGGTGCCACCTGAAGCAGACAAAAGTGTCTCTGGCTCACTTCCTGGCAAGGCTAAGCTATCGGGGGCATTCACTGGATACCAACACCACAGACTCAAGACACAGCACCACGTGGGTCAGAGAGGAAACTCCGGCGTTCCTGCAAAGAGTATCTGACACCTTAGAAGACCGAATCACGTGATGAATCACTGTAGCTATATGAATATCATTACTTTTCTTTTCATTGCTCATAAATTAACTCTTTAAAAACAAAAAAAAAAAAAAAAAGAAAAGAAAAAGATAAGCTACAGACTGGCAAAAATATCTGATAAAGAACTTACACCCAGAATATATAAAGAACTCTCAAAACTCATTAAGAAAATAAAAAACCCAATTTGTTTCAAAGGGTAAAAGACTTAACCAGACATTTTACCAGTGAAGATAAGATATAGGGATGCCAAATAAGCACTTGAAAATATTATGGAAATATTAACTTTGACAACTTCTTAAATAGTTATACACTTACTATGTGATCCAGCCATGCTACTCCTATGTATTCACAAAGGTAGTTTTATTTGTAATAGTCAAAAACTGGAAACAACTCAAGCATCTATCAACAGGTGAATAAACAAACGAGATATATCCATACAGTAGAATACTACAATAAAAAGCAATGAACTACTGATATATAAATCTTAAAATAGTTATGATGAATGAAAGCCAAAGGGAGGGAGGGAGCGAGGGGTATGGGAATGGAATGAACTTATTCAGAGAGGGAGGGATTACAATGGGTACAGGGAAATGGTACCAAACTTAAGGAGTTTGCCACTTAGGGGTGCTCTATTAAAAAATAATACATGGTTATCACAAGTTAGTTTCATTTACTTGCAGCAAGTAAAGGAGACAGGAGATTCCTATCCAAAGCTCTGTCTTGGAAGGGAGCCTCAGCCAAAGCTTATATACATTATTTGGTCAATTATGTTGATTGATTGATTGATTGATTGATTGATTGCAGTTGGCTACTTGCATCAGGTTGAATTCCTGTCAGCTCCTCCTATTTACAGCTGCATCTACAAAATACTCCTCCACATTTTTACATTTAGCAAGACATAATACTTAAAATTGTCCAGACCTTGAGACCCTTTTCCTATCTAACAGAATCTTATAGGAGTGAGTGATATGTTCATGATATCTTGATTGTGGTGATGGTTTCACAGGTATATCCATGTGAAAACTTACACTGTATACTTTAAATATATATAGTTTATTGTGTGTCCATGATACCTGAATTTCTCAAAAAGTGATAGAACAAAACAAAATACATGCAAGGGAAAAGTGATAAAGGTTTAAGAAAGAGTCAGGAAGAAGCACTGTTTGTTCAGGAGAGGGTGAGTAGACCCATGCAGTTTGAAACAGCTGGATATGAGAAGACAGTGAACCAAACCAAACATCATCTGTAGACAGTGAGAAACATGGGCTTGAAATACAAAAAGGAATAATTCCTTGAGAAATAGCAGATGACGGAGCACAAGGCAGAGGAAGGTACCAAGTTAGCTCAATACCTCATTAATCTATAACATTATTTATGATATATTCCCCTTGGCCTGTTGCTTTTTAAAATACAAAAGACTGCTCTCCTGGCTTATTTCACTGATAAATACATCTGAAACAAGAGATGCAGACAAAGCCCACATCCTCTCACAGGTCGCATCTAATCAAATGTGGCTCAACTTGCTTTGAAATGGTATTGCTCAAAAGAATCTATAATTCACCTTGCAGAATTCATCTTGATAATAAGCTTTCAAGGAGATACACAATTTAGCAGAAAATATCTGAACCTGACTTGTATTTCTAAAAAGCAAGGAGGAAAGGCTAGTCTAAAATATATCTTGTGTTGTAAATATAACAAAAATATCACATTCTAAATAAACAGCTCAGTGAAAAGAGCTAATATAGCTTACATTGCTATCTGGATCCTACCTCCTTGCTGCTCTCTCCTGTAGTAAACACAAATGCCACCTTCTCAGTAAAGCCTTCCTAAGTCCCCTCTTCACTATGCTCCCTTGATAGACTAACTATACTTGAACAACAGCACTTAGTTCCTTAAGCTATTAGAAGTACTGATCTACTCATCACAAATCCTAAACACAGTGTTCTGTACACACCAGGTGTTGAAACAGGAAAAATAGGAGTGTGATAGCATTAGGCCAGAAGTGACAAGATCTAGAGAGGCCTAGAAACCAAACCCAAGGCTCACCAGAGTTCTGGTTTCCCTTCATTAAGTGTGGTAACTGCAGTTGACTGGGGCCGAGAGGTAAAGTACATAGGAGTTCACTACATTATTCTGTCAACTTTGTGTATGTACAAAATTCTCCACAATAAATTGCTTAAAAATAATAATAAAGGGTAGGTGAAGATATGATCAAACCGTTTTTGTTCTTACTTTCCTACTTTTGAACTTTTCTTTCCTTTTCCCTTTAAACTTGATCTTTGCCAGCCTTCCCCCTTTGTTGTCAACAGGTCCACTGGGTCATTAGCCATTTAACAAATGGTGGTTTGAAGGATAAAAGACAGACCTTTTGCACAGGCAGTGGAATTCCAAATGCTAGACTCTTGGCTCCACAATGTCTGATTCAGAAGAACTGCTGGTAGCTATTAGTTCAGCTCGCCCACCCAGGCATATGAAGACTCCTTCCTTTTACACCACTGCCATATGCCTCTCATTTATGCCTACACAGTTTTGTGCCTGTGTGCTTTCATTTAGCACAGGAACAGATCAGACCCAATGTGACCACATAAATTATTGGGAAGGTCCAAGGATAAGGAATCCAGAATGAAGCAGTTTCAAATTAGAATTGCAACAGATGAGAATTTTTTTTCTTGTGTGGCAATAATCCAACAAAAAATGTATTTTCAGAATCCCCAGACACAAAATGAGGATATACATACAATAACAGTATGTGAGATGCATTCTGGCCTAAATGAGAGCATTTGCCATCTTAAAAGCATATCCTGTGCTTTCCCACCTCTGAGTCTTTGTTAGCATTCTCCCCTATACTTAAAACTGTGGGTCATATCTGAATCTCTATTTTCATTTTTAAAAGTTTTAAGTATTACTGATTTCTTTCTTGATCCAAAGATACTGGGAGCAATCTTATACCTAGTTGTTTGTTTTTCTTTTTCTTAACTCACAAAGAGAACAAAGTAAAGGAGAGAGAGGGATGGGAAGATCTCCTGCAGTAACGAAACTAAAATTGAAAGAGGAATAGAAGGTTATTAACAAAAAACAAAACATGAATATGAAAGAAATGTCATAACGTGAAAATAATGGGCCACAGGCAGTACAAACTCCCAGTGGGGAAAGGAAAAGGTTCAAATTTTCTCAAACAAGCCAACTGGTGGCACCATTAGCCCCAGGACTTGGTATTGGATGGAACAGACTGATTATGATGGTTCTTGGTCAGATAGCCTTGATTCTTGCTCAAAAGAGTGGACATGTTAAGGAAGGTTATACACACAACTCTGGCAAAAAGTTGTAAAGTCATATGCCTGATTCCACCACACACAAGAATAGGGAACAGAAATAACTGACATTTGAGTAAAAGTTTGATAACAAAGGCCTCATCTGGGATCCTCTGACTCAGAGAAAAGGGGAAAACAGCCAACCAAACAAATCACGCCAATAAAAAATGTCTAGATTTGAGTGGTGATCTGCTCTTCTTTAGATCACTTTGAAAGCTATCCTTCAAGGCCTGGTTCAGATGACATTTTCCACATGCAACCTTTACTAATCATCTCCTTTATTCCACTCATATGTCCTCATCTTAACCCGTCTCACTCAGTTACTTGAGTGCACAGGCCATACACCTCTGACAAGGTATCAAGTTGCTTAATATCTGGAAAACTTATGCAGAATTCGTAGTTCTCTGCCTTTCAGGAAATATATGCTAAATATATTTTTTCTTTGGTTTTTGAAATTTTGACAAATCACAACATACAGAACTCAGTGGTATAAAATTTAAATAACCAGAACCAAATACTTATTATAAAACATATATAAATTAAATGGTGTATAATAATTGTATCTAGGAGATCAAGGAGACCAATACTTTTAATAAGTTTCCTGGATTTAGTAAACCTTATCGATTATACATAAAGAGAGCTAGCTCAATATGGTCCCACAAAACTGGTAAAGTAGCTGAGGGTTTTAACAAAAGCAGCTTACTGTCAAATGATCCTATAAAATAAGGAAACACTAGAGCCAGGCCAGTGTAGCTCAGCTATTGAGCATCAAACCAGGAAACAAGAGGCCGCTGGTTCGATTCCCGGTCAGGGCATATGCCCAGGTTGCGGGCTTGACCCCCTTTCGGGGGCGTGCAGGAAGCAGCAGACGGATGATGTTCCTCTCTCATCATGGAGGATTCTATGTCTCTATTCCTTCTCCCTTCCACTCTCTCTAAAAATATCAATAAAATATATTTTGAAATAAATAAGTAAATAAAATAAAATTAGGAAATACTAGAATGATCACACACTTAGATAATGATAGGTATAGAGATCTGCTTACCAGTGATGGCGAACCTATGACACGCGTGTCAGCACTGACACGCGTAGCCATTTCTGATGACACGCGGCCGCTGAGGCGGCCGCATGCCGAGGATGAAACATTTGCTGCTCCTGAGGATGAAACATTTGCGAAATAATGTTTTTTCCTCAAAGTGACACACTACCCGAGTTATGCTCAATTTTTTGGTGAAGTTTGACACACCAAGCTCCAAAGGTTGCCCATCACTGGCTTAGACCATCATTCAAATGCTTACCTGCACTCACTTGAGTATGTGGCTTCATGGCCCAACTTTTATCCTAAATATTGCAATTCAAACCAGGTAAGTAAGATGTGGAACTAGAACTTTCAAGGACTCCAACCACGAAAAAAGCAGACTGGGATAAATTTCTCTCCAAGTAGTGTTCAGAGCACAGACTTCCCCACATGGAAATATAGCTTCAAACATGTACTTCTTTTATTACAATCCATTTAAATTTTTTATTTGGCCTTAGTGAAAAGAGGTAAGAGTACCCTCAATAATATATCAGCATCTTATGATAATAAGCTAATTTATAATTCTGAATTTGGGTTTTTGACAACTTAAAATTTATAGTTTTGCCATAAAATAAATTTATTCAAACAGATGTTTTGGTTCCGTTAAAAAGCTATATTCTGGGCAAAGAACAGAAATTTCTCCAAAGAAGATATGCAAATAAGCACGGGAAAAGATGCTCAGCATTATCAGTCACTGGGGAAATGAAAATCAAAACCCCAATGTGATAACACTTCCCACCCACTAGATGATTATAATAAAAAAGACAGTTATTAGCCTGGCTGGTGTGACTCAGCAGTTGAACATTGACCCAGCAACCAGGAGGTCAATGGTTCAATTCCTGGTCAGGACACATGTCCAGACTGCGGGCTCAATATACCCAGTGGGGGGCGTGCAGGAGACAGCAGATCGATGATGTTCCTCTCTCATTTATGTTCCTGTCTTTCTATCCCTCTCCCTTCCTCTCTAAATATCAATAAAAACTTTTTTTTTTTTTTTAAAAAAAGACAGATAATAACAAATACTGGGGAGGATGTGGAGAACTGGAACCCTCATATACTGCTGCTGGGAATGTAAAGTGGTCAGCCACTCTTCCAAAGTAATCTAGCAGAATTACCATAAAACTCAGCAAGTCCATTCCCAGTTATATCCCCAAGAGAACTGAAAACATATGTCCATATAAAAACTTGTACAGAAATGTTTATAGCAGTATAGCCAGAAAGTTTAAACAAGTCAAATACTATCAATTGATAAATGTTTAAGTAAAATGTGGTGTAGCAGAATCTTATTATTCACGGTAGTTATGTTCCATAAAGTAGCCACAAACACTGAATTAGCAAATACTGAATCATTGCTCCTAGGGGAAATATAGTGGTAGGTTCCTTTGAGCCTCTAGTCACCACATTTTCGTCAATGGATCAATACATTGCCTTGTTTTATGTGTTTCTGTTTAAAGACACCTTTCTATAATAATAAAAGCATAATATGCTAATTAGACCGGACAGTCGGACAACCTTCCGGACAAAGCCAAGGCAAGCTGCCGTGGCTGCGAGGGCCGATCCCCTTGCACGAATTTCATGCATCGGGCCTCTAGTCTATAATAATAAAAGTGTAATATGCTAATTAGACCAGACGACCTTCCAGACAAAGCCGCAGCGGAGGCAAAGACAGCCGCCACCGCCGCAGCTGAGCCCCTTGCACAAATTTCATGCATCAGGCCTCTGGTTTAATATATATTGTTGGCTTATTAACAATGAACTCATGGCCAATAGCATTGTAATCCATGTCTGAACAAAGCTTATTTAACACACATATTTTCTCCTTAAGGCACATCACAGCTTTCTTGTGCTTAGGAACATTAGACGGTGCTTCAGCACCATACTTAAGGGCCATTCCAAACAGCAAAATAACCAACAAAAAGCACAAAAATGTGAAAAACGTGGCACTAAATAGACCATGAAAAGAACTTGAGCCCTGGCCAGGTGGCTCAGTTGGTTGGAGCATTGTCCTGTACACCAAAATGTTGTGGGTCTGATTTCCAGTTGGGGTGTGTACGGGAGGCAACTGATGGATGTTTCCCTATCTCTCTCTCCCTCTCTCCCAAATCAATGAAAGCGTGTCCTCAGGTGAGGATTAAAAACAAAAAGGAGTGGGAATAGAAGGATCATACCTCAACATAATAAAAGCTATATATGATAAACCCACAGCAAACATCATACTCAATGGGCAAAATCTAAAACCATTTCCCCTAAGAACAGGAACAAGACAGGGATGCCCACTCTCACCACTCCTGTTTGACATAGTACTGGAAGTATTAGCTATTGCAATTAGGCAAGAAGAAGAAATAAGAGGCATCCAAATTGGAAAAGAAGAAGTGAAGCTGTCCTTATTTGCAGATGACATGATATTGTACATAAAAAACCCAAAAGATTCCATAAAAAAACTAATGGACTTAATAAATGAATTCGGCAATGTAGCGGGATACAAAATTAACGCCAAGAAATCTATGGCATTTCTATACACCAATAATGAACTTACAGAAAGAGAAACTAAAAAAGCAATCCCATTTACCATCGCACCAAAAAAATTAAGATACCTAGGAATAAACTTAACTAAGGAGGTAAAAGATCTATACGCAGAAAACTACAGGACACTGAAAAAAGAGATAGAGGAAGACGTAAACAGATGGAAGAACATACCATGTTCATGGATTGGTAGAATCAACATCATTAAAATGTCCATACTACCCAAAGCAATCTACAGATTCAATGCACTCCCCATCAAAATACCAACAGCATATTTCACAGACCTAGAAAGAACTCTCCAAAAATTCATCTGGAATAAAAAAAGACCCCGAATAGCCACAGCAATCCTGAGAAAGAAGAATAAAGTAGGTGGGATCTCAATACCAGATTTCAAACTGTATTACAAAGCCACTGTTCTCAAAACAGCCTGGTACTGGCACAAGAACAGACATATTGATCAATGGAACAGAATAGAGAATCCAGATATCGACCCAAACCACTATGCTCAATTAATATTTGACAAAGGAGGCATGAACATACAATGGAGTCAAGACAGTCTCTTCAATAAATGGTGTTGGGAAAATTGGACAGATACATGCAAAAAAATGAAACTAGATCACCAACTTACACCATACACAAAAATAAACTCAAAATGGATACAGGACTTAAACATAAGACGGGAAACCATAAAAATACTAGAGGAATCCACAGGCAACAAAATCTCAGACATATGCCGAAAGAACTTCTTCACTGACAGTGCCCCTAGGGCAATGGAAGCTAAAGAGAAAATTAACAAATGGGACTACATCAAAATAAAAAGCTTTTTTACAGCAAAAGAAACAATCAACAAAACAACAAGAAAGCCCACTGCATGGGAGAACATATTTGCAAATGCTATCACTGATAAAGGTTTAACTCCAACATCTACAGGCAGCTTATGCAACTTAATAAAAGGAAGATAAATGATCCAATAAAAAAATGGGCAACAGACCTAAACAGAATATTTTCAAAAGAAGACAGAAGGAAGGCCAAGAGACACATGAAAACATGTTCAAAGTCACTTATTATCCGAGAGATGCAAATCAAAACAACAATGAGGTACCATCTCACACCTGTCAGAATGGCTATCATCAACAAATCAACAAACGACAAGTGTTGGCGAGGATGAGGAGAAAAAGGAACCTTCGTGCACTGCTGGTGGGAATGCAGACTGGTGCAGCCACTGTGGAGAACAGTATGGAGTTTCCTCAAAAAACTGAAAATGGAACTCCCATTTGACCCAGTAATCCCACTCCTGGGAATATGTCCAAAGAAACTAGAAACACCAATCAGAAAGGATATATGCACCACTATGTTCATAGCAGCACAATTTACAATAGCTAAGATTTGGAAACAGCCTAGGTGCCCATCAGCAGATGACTGGATCAGAAAACTGTGGTACATCTACACAATGGAATACTATGCTGCCATAAAAAAGAAGGAATTCTCATCATTTGCAGCAACCGGATGGAACTGGAGAACATTATGCTAAGTGAAATAAGCCAGTCAATGAAAGAAAAATACCACATGATCTCACCATTTATGGATAGTAAAGAACATTATAAACTGATGAACAAAAAGATAGAAACAGAGACAGTAAAGCAGCAAACAGACTTTCAAATTACAGGGGGAAAGTTAGGGAGAGGTGGGGGAGATAAGAAATCAAACGAAGGACTTGTATGCATGCATATAAGCATAAACAATGGACGCAAAACTCTGGGGGGTGAGGGCATGTATGGGTGTGGGGTGGGGGGGGGTAATGGTAAGATATGTACACATATAATACCTCAATAAAAAAAGTCAAAAATAAATAAAAAATAAATAAAAAATAAAAACAAAAAGGACTTGAGAGCTGAAGCAAGAAGGCAGAGAAACACCTTGTTCAACTTTAGCTGGGAATGTGAGTGTTGGGTGACTGAAAATTTTCACTGCACTGTTTATGTTCACGTATGACCACTGCACATTGATTTTGGGTTTACAAATAAATTTTAGCAAGTAGGCAAATTTGCAAATACAATTTTTTAAAATATATTTTATTGATTTTTTTACAGAGAGGAAGGAAGAGAGATAGTTAGAAACATTGATCAGAGAGGAACATCGATCAGCTGCCTCCTGCACACCTCCTACTGGGGATGTGCCCGCAACCAAGGTACATGCCCTTGACTGGAATCAAACCTGGGACCCTTCAGTCCGCAGGCCGATGCTCTATCCGCTGAGCCAAACCGGTTAGGGCTGTAAATACAATTTTTTTTTTTTAATAAGGATCAATTGTGTATCATACAAAGGATATTATCAGCCATAAAAAAGAATAAGGTACTGATACATGCAACAACATGGGTCAACCTCAAAAACATTATGCTAAGTGACAGAAGTCAATCCCAAAAGACATATTGTATCCCCCCCATTTTAAATATTGACAATTAATTCAGAAGCATTTAAATATAATGCAATTCAAGCAAATAATATTTCTAACACTTGATATGAAATGTCCAAATCCAGAAACAGAAAGTAGATTAGGAGCTGGGAAAGGAAAAGATGTGGAGTAATTATTAGTGGGTATGGGGTTTAGAATGGGGATGATGAAATATTCTGGGATAGCAGGGGTCCTCAAACTTTTTAAACAGGGGGCCAGTTCACTGTCCCTCAGACCATTGGAGGGCCAGACTATAGTTTAAAAAAAACTATGAACAAATTCCTATGCACACTGCACATATCTTATTTTGAAGTAAAAAAACAAAATGGCAAAAACACCCGCATGTGGCCCGCGGGCCGTAGTTTGAGGATGCCTGTGGTATAGTGTTCACAGTTGCACAACCTTGTATATTTACTAAAACTCCATTAAATAAATATACACTTTGAAAAAGTGAGGTATGTTTAAAAAAAAATTATCCACATTATTTTCTGACTTATGCACAGCAGTCATATATATGACTTTCCTTTCAAATACCATATATATATATATATATATATATATATATATATATATATATATATATCATGAAATCATTACCTGGGTGTAACCTAATCAGTTCATTTCTAACACAGCAAGCATAAAGTTAACCTTCCTTTAAGCGCACACTTCTCTCCTATTGATAAGATGTTTTTAAAGTGTGCAAAGAGGCCCCTCCCACAACGGTAGGCCCCAGGATCCCCCTGGCTTGCCAGTTCACTATGGTCAACAAGGAAGCAGCCAGTAGAGAATGTGTGATCAACAGAGTAGAGAATGTGTGATCAACAGAGTGCAAAATATGGAAAAAGAACACCTCTTTTCTTTATCATTTGGTGATGACCCACATGCTCTGAAGTGGCCCAGCTTAACTGCACCATGGCTTCCAGATGTAACCAGACCAGAAGGGAAAGATTTCAGCATTCATCAACTTGCCGTGGGGGCAAGCACATTGGAAGAACAAAACCACCTTGTGATAGCCCAGCCGGTGTGACTCAGTGGTTCATCGTCGACCTATGAACCAGGAGGTCATTGTTCGATTCTTGGTCAGGGCACATGCCCCGGGTTGCAGGCTCAATCCCCAGTAGGGGCCATGCAGGAGGCAGCTGATCAATGATTCTCTCTCATCATTGGTGCTTCTGTCTCTCTCTCCCTCTCCCTTCCTCTCTGAAATCAATCCTATTTAATAAAGAGGGAATATGCTAAGTGACCCTCACACCGTCCCAAAGATGGAGGCGCCCACAGCCAATAAAGAGGGAATATGCTAACTGACTGCCCCGCCCTCAAAGATGGCAGCACCCACAGCCAATAAGGAGGGAATATGCTAAATGACTGTCACGCCCTCAAAGATGGCGGCACCTACTGCCACAAGATGGCGGCACCCAGTCCCCTCAGCCCCACCGGGGCGGCAGGCGCACAGCAAGACCGGGCCTGCCCCCAGGCAGGCAGGCCTCTCTGCGCGCCTGCCTCCCGAGTCCCCTAGTCCCCTCAGCTCCCCAGCCACCCAGGGCCAGCCCAAGGTGCAGGCAAGCCTCTGATGTCGGCTGCCCAGCCACCCAGAGCCAGCCCAAGGCGTAGGCAAGCCTTGGATGTCAGCTGCCCAGCCACCCAGGGCTGGCCCAAGGCACAGGCAAGCCTTGGATGTCGGCTGCCCAGCCGCCCAGGGCTGCCCGAGGCTCAGGTAACCAGGGCTGGCCGAGGCTTGCGCTGCTGGCAGTGGCAGCAGCAGAGGTGTGATGGGGTGTCGCCTTTCCCTGATCACCGGGTCACCTCCCACCCCTGAGGGCTCCTGGACTGTGAGAGGGGGCAGGCCGAGCTGAGGTACCCACCTCTAGTGCATGAATTTTCATGCACCAGGCCTCTAGTAAAAAAATAATAATTTAAAAAACAAACAAAACCCCACCTTGTGATAGCCAGTGTGCAGCTCCCTAACTACAATGCTCAGTTTGATGCTTCACACTATGACAGTGAGAAAGGAGAATTTGGAAGTTTTGGCTATTAGTGAAAAAAAAAAAAAAAAAAGAAACTAAGTAAACAGGGCCTGTTATATGCCACAGAACTCTTGCATTATTGCAACAAAAACTCCATCCAATGCTGTTCTTGATTTTGACTATACAAAACAACCTTCTAGCCTTAGCCAGTTTGGCTCAGTGGATAGAGTGTCGTCCGCCTGCGGACTGAAGGGTCCCAGGTTCTATTCCAGTCAAAGGCATGTACCTCGGTTGCAGGCTTGATCCCTGACCCTGGTCAGGGCGCATGCAGGAGGCAACCAATTGATTTGTCTCTCTCACATCAATATTTCTGTATCTCTTCCACTCTCTCTAAAAGAAAATCAATGGAAAATATCCTCAGGTGAAGATTAACAACAACAATAAAAAACAGCCTTTTAAACCAGATCCTCCTGGAGAGTGCAACCCAGACTTGCATCTCAGTGGACATCGGAAGGAAGGCGATGGCTTTCTTGGACCCCCAAATCTCAGTGGGCATTTAATGCTTCAGATGACTATACCATCTGCCTGTGGGATATCAGTGCTGTTCTAAGAGAAGGAAAAGTTGTGGATGTGAAGACCATCTTTACAGGGCATACAGCAGTAGATGTTTCCTGGCATCTGCTCCATGAGTCTTGAGTCAGTTGCTGATTATCAGAAACATATGATCTGGGATACTCGTTCAAACAATACCTCCAAACCAAGCCAGAGACAGCTGAAGTGAACTGCCTTACAGTGAATTCATTCTTGCCACAGGATCGACTGATAAGATTATTGTCTTGTGGGATCTGAGAAATGTGAAACTTAATTGCTTGCCTTTGCATAACATAAGGATAAAATATTCCAGGTTCAGTGGTCATCTCAAAATGAGACTATTTTGGCTTCTAGTGGTACTGATCGCAGACTGAATGTCTGAAATTTAAGTAAAATTAGAGAGAAACAATCCCTGGAAGATGCAGAAGACTGGCCACTAGAGTTGTTTATTCATGGTAGTCACACTGCCAAGATATCTTTTTTCTCCCAGAATCGCAATGAACCTTGGGGTGATCTGTTCTGTGTCAGAAGAAAATATCATGCTAGAGTATCAAATGGCAGAGAACTTTTATAATGATGAAGATTCTGAAGGACCCCACTGGTGTGGCTCAGGGGTTGAGCAGTGACCTACAAACCAGGAGGTCACAGTTTGATTCTTGGTCAGGACACATGCCCGGGTTGAGGGCTTGATCCCTCATTGATACTTCTATCTCTCTCTCTCCCTTCCTCTCTGAAATATATATATATATATATATATATATATATATATATATATATTTTTTTTTTTTTTTTTTAAGGCTCTGAAGGAAGTGTGTATCCAGAAGGTCAGGGGTCTTAGCTACATCTGCACTTCTTGTGATTTTAGACTCTCCTATTTTCCCCTCTCAACCCTGATAGTGATTTAACACTAGTTTTAAGACCCAGACTTTGTTCAGTTATCCCTCTATAATAGGTACCATCAATAATGCTATTAGCCCAAATTGAGGGTTCTAAATATTAACTGGGGAACTTGATTCAGCAAAGCCACAGACTTATATTTAAATTTTCTTCAAGAATGTCCTAGTGCCCTAGCTGGTTTGGCTCAATGGATAGAGCGTTGGCCTGTGGACTGAAGGGTCCCAGGTTTGATTCTGGTCAAGGGCACATGCTCAGGTTGCAGGCTCAATCCCCAGTGTGGGGCATGCAGGAGGCAGTCACTCAATGATTCTCTCTCATTGATGTTTCTATCTCTCTTTCTCTCTTCCTTCCTCTCTGAAATCAATAAAGATATATTTTTTAAAAAACTGTTCTAGTAACAAAGATCTAAAGTAGCCACCAAAAGGGGAATATTATGTGTGGTTATCTTATATTTCTTCTTTTGCTATATCCTCAAAGTTTTTCAGACTACTTTAAGTAAAGACTAGCAGTAAGGAAGAAATAGAGCCAAGTGAGGTAGGTATCTGAGCCATGAAGTATAAGTACTGCAGGATGTTGCTAGTGGAAATTCAAGTAATATAAATTCTTTCTCTAAAATCTTCACACCTGACTTTCCAGGATGCACATTTTCCTATGTAGACCAGTTTCTTGAGTTGTGTCAAAGCTATATGTTCCTCTTTCCTCCCCATATATTTTTGCTTACTAGTGTATTTCTTCATATTATTTCTTTCCTTTCTGTGAAATGTCTTTTTAAAAAAAACTTGGGACCACCAAGTTGTAAAGATGTATATTATATCACAAGTAGACAGACTGTCCAGTTAAATTGAGAAGAGTGACTGATAGTTTCTATTTGTTTTTAAAATTAAATTAATCCCGGATAAGAAATAAAATGAAAGGTATATAATTAAACATTTAAATAAGGAAAAAAATGCTTAAAAACAAATTTGCAACAAGATTCTTTTGACATTATTTGAAAATAAGAACATTTCAAGTTGGTAGCTTGCCCATCTAGGCAAGTTCCAGAAGAAAATGAGAACAAAGAAGGGAAATGTTTCCCATCACTCAAAAACCCAGTCTGAAAACCCTTAGTATTCCAAAGCCATAGTCATATAGATGGTTCCTTAAGCAACAGGAGTGAGGGAATACTTTTCTGTTCAAACTCTCAAATTCTGGATTCCAACACCCTTTTCAAGGATCCAAAAGTCACAATAATATGAAAAGGGGAACAAAAGAAGAAACTTCAAAGAGTCATCTAAAGGTCACCTAGTCTACCTAGGTTTCACATCCTTCTTTCCTACCTAAGAATTTAGCCCACATGACTCATGGCACGACAAGTTTTTAATTTTTTGAATATTTACACCTTTCTTGAAGGATAAAGTAGTAGAGTGAGATGATAAAGGGAAATAATATTAGTCTGAGTAAAAATACAATAATTAAATATGAAGCACAAGAGATTCTAATCAGGGAAGGCAGAGTAGGGACCACTGTGAAAACTATGGGTTATAAACACAGTTTTTCTTTTTCCAAGCAAGGACACCAATACCAGCTCATCCTGGCCTTGAACTCTAAAATGAATCTATTACATTGGTTTTTAGGAGACTTTGAGCAATAATGGGTTAAGAATTTTAAAGAAGCCCTGGTTGGTGTGGCTCAGTGGGTTGGAACATTGTTCTATACACTGAAGAGTAGGAGGTTCAATTCCCAGTCAAGGGCTTCTTATTTCTCTCATCCAAGTAAGAATCCCCATTTTTTTTAAAATGCTCTTGGAAAATGAGAATTAATCATCTTAATTCATTACAAAGACTATGGTTTAACTCCAAACAGCTCTGTGTGTTTTTTTAATACTCATCTGAGGATATTTTTTACATTGATTTTTAGAGGGTGGAAGAGAGAGGGAAAGACAGAGAGAAACACATCGACTGATTGCCTCCTGCATGGGCCCAGGCCCGGGGAGGAGCCTGCAACCGAGATACATGCCCTTGATCAGAATCGAACCTAGGACTCTTCAGTCCACAGGCCGACGCTCTATCCATTGAGCCAAACCGGCCAGGGCAACTCAAATTTTAATGTACATATGGATCACGGGGGGAGGGGGGCGGGGGGGGAAGTCTTATTAAAATGCAAATTCAGCAGATCTGGGCCAGAGCTTGCTTTTTTTTTTCCCCAGGAGGAAGGGGCAGTTGGAAGAGCTTCTGAAATTGCTGGGTGTAGGTGTGGGAGCAATGCCAAACTTACTGGGGTGGAAAGGGACAGGAACATGGCCAGAAGAAGCTGGTTGACATCTCATGAGGGCCCCTGGCACCCTGACTCTCATGATGACCCTGGGACCCAAGGCCTCACAGGGTCTTAGAGCCTGCATTTTAAACAAGCTCCTAGTGACACAGATGTAGCTGTTCCTTAGAATACACAATGTGTATCTACTTTCCTTATGGCTAAGGTAAAATTGATGGTGCCTACCCCTGCCTGACTAGTTCTAAAGGGACTAAGTTTACATCTAGCTAATTTCTGCAAAATAATCCTTAAAGGCTTATCAATCCTCTAGGCTTTCTCTTCACCAGCTTCTTAAACTTCTCAATTGAAGTTTCTTTTTCTTAATTATATTTTGGGATCTTCTTTGAACCGTCTCAAATGCTGTCCCCATATATCTCCTAAACTGAGGTACATAAACATGAAATTAAACCTTAAGTATGATCGAGCAAACTCTCGGCTCCTTCATTCAGCCCAGTAGTATAATGACTGTTTCTGAAACAACACTGTAACACAGGCTCATTTTTATTTTTATTTTTAAATATATTTTACCGATTTTTTACTAGAGGAAGGGAGAGGGAGAGAGAGTTAGAAACATCGATGGGAGAGAAACATCAATCAGCTGCCTCCTGCACACACCCTACTGAGGATGTGCTCGCAACCAAGGTACATGCCCTTGACCGGAATCGAACCTGGGACCCTTGAATACACAGGCCAATGCTCTATCCACTGAGCCAAACTGGTTACGGCAGGCTCATTTTTAGTGCGTAGTCCCAGATGAGCTGAAATTATGTACATAGCTGGTTGTTCACTATATTAAATTAGCTTACTCACTTTGCTATTTCTTTTTAAAATATCACTGGATTTGATCCAATTTTTCAGAATTAAAGTTATTTTGAATTTTAACCCAATTCTCCAAGGAACCAAGCCCTGGTATAGGAGGAAGTATTTTCTCTAGGTCTTAGTTTTCTCATCTGTGAAATAGAAATGAAGGTCATGAATGCACTCTAATCTCTCCTTCCAAGAATCTATAACTTACAGTCTATATTTTCCTTCTATTATTCAGTGCATGTGATCAAGGACCTTTATTTTACTCCCTGTTTTGCCTAATGAAAAGTCCCTTTTGCTTACTTCCCAGCTCTCCAGAGAGAAGAGCCTGCCATAAACTATATACACATATTACTATACATATTTAACTATCCTTAAAGGAACTCTCAAAAGTTAATATAATGAGCTAGAAATATCCTAAAGTAACTAAAAACAAAAATAAAAACTAAACTTAAAAAACCCTTAAATTATCTTTCTCAGCAGCCCTAATTGGTTTGGCTCAGTGAATAGAGCATCGGCCTGTGGACTGAAGGATCCCAGGTTCAATTCCGGTCAAGGGCATGTACCTTGGTTGCGGGCACATCCCCAATAGGGGGTGTGCAGGAGGCAGCTGATAGATGTTTCTCTCTCATTGATGTTTCTAACTCTCTATCCCTCTCCCTTCCTCTCTGTAAAAAAATCAATAAAATATATTTAAAACACACACATACACATACACACACACACACACACACACACACACACACACACGCAGCCAAACTTACACCTTTTTTTGTTCACTTTGCTATTGTCCTCACCAGTGTCAACAACTGTGCACAAGCAAAAGTTGTGCTTAGCTGGCAAAAACTAATCAATTAGCTCTCTTAAGTCTCATCGGCTGTGTTTTCCTGAGGACAAAGAATCTGTCCACCTGCTCCCACAGATGGTACAGCTGCAGTTTAAGTAAAACACCTGCTTCGTGTACATCCATTTCATGAAACTTGCTAGAACAATGCTAGCTACACATCAGGCAAGCCCAAGTCAGCATTTTCAATTTTTTTGCCCAGAGTAAAATCAACATCATTTTTAAGGATTGGATGCTAAAATATGCCTTTAATTCCCAATACGACAATGTCAAAGAAGTTAAAATAATAGCCCTAGCCTGTTTCTCAGTGGTTAGAGTGTCAGCCCGAGGACTCAAAGATCTTGAGTTCAATTTTGATCAAGGGCACATACCTTGGTTGCAGGCTTGATCCCTGGGCCCCAGACCCTGGTTGGGGTTCATGCAGGAGAAAACCAATCAATGTGTCTCTCTCACATCGATGTTTCTGTCTCTCCCTCTCCATTCCACTCTCTCTAAAAAATTAAGGGGGAAAAATATCCTCGAGTGAGGATTAACAACAACAAAAGTCACAAAAATGTAAAAAAAATTGTTATAGCTATAGGTGGCTCAGTTGATCAAAAGATTGCAGGTTTGATCTCCAGCTGGTGGGCACACAAGGCAACCGATTAATACTTCTCTCTCACATCCATGTCTCTCTCTTTCTCTCTCTCTCTTCCTTCCCTCCCTCTCTCAAATAAATAACCAAATAAAAAACATATCCCTGGGTGAGGATTTAAAAAAAAAGTATTATTATAAATAGTGGGAATCCTAGGTTACAAATATGATTGTCATTAACCACTTCCTAAACTACTTAATTTAGAACATTTATAGGGAGACTAGAGGCCCGGTGCACAGATTCATACACTGGTGGGGTCCCTCGGCCTGGCCTGCTCCCTCTCACAATCTGGACCCTTTGGGGGACGTTGGATTGCCAGTTTCGGCCCAATCCCTGCAGGCCAGGCCAAGGGACCCCCGTTGCATGAATCCATGCACAGGGCCTCTAGTATGCATTTAAGATCTTTGGTTAATCTCTTCTTGCCCTCCCTCCTTCCCCCTTCCCTCTGAGATTCATCAATCTGTTCCATGTTTCCATGCCTGTGCATTGAGCGTCTGCCCCCTGGTGGTCATTGCACATCATAGCTACTGGTCGAACTGTCGCTTAGGCTTTTATATCCTACTAGTGGCCCGCTGCATCCCTCTCGCAATCTAGGACTGCTGGCTCCTAACCGCTCACCTGCCTGCCTGCCTGATCGCCCCCAACTGCGCCCCCTTGCAGCCTGATCACCCCTAAATGCCCCCCTGCCGGCCTAATTGCCTCCAACTGGCCCCCCTGCCAGCCTGCTCGCCCCCAACTGCCCCCCTGCCAGCCTGATCAACCCCAACTGCCCTCCCCTGCTAGCCTGATTGCTCACAACTGTCCCCCCCGCCAGCCTGCTTACCCCCAACTGCCCCGCCCCCCCGCCAGCCTGATCACCTCCACTGCCTCTGCCCCGCCACCATGGCTTTGTCCAGAAGGTCTCCCGGTCTAATTAGCATATTACCCTTTTATTAGTATAGACTAGAGGCCCGGTGCATGAAATTTGTGTGGGAGGCGGGGGAGGAGGGTGTCCCTCAGCCCGACCTGCACCCTCGCACAATCTGGGACCACTGGCTCCTAACCATTGGCCTGCCTGCCTGCCTGATCACCCCTAACTGCTCTGCCTGCCTGATGGCCCCTAACCACTCTGTCTGTCTGGCTGCCTGATGGCCCCTAACCGCTCTACTGCTTGCCTGTTTGTCCCTAACTGCTCTGCCTGCCTGCCTGTTCGCCCCTAACTGCTCACCTGCCTGCCTGCCTGTTTGCCCCTAACCGCTCTGCCTGCCTGATCACCCTTAACTACTCTGCCTGCCTGCTCACCCCTACCGCTCACCTGCCTTCCTGCCTGATGGCCCCTAACTGCTCTGCCTGCCTGATCACCCCTAACTTCTCTGCCTGCTTGCCCCTAACCGGTCTGCCTGCCTGTTCAGCCCCTAACTTCTCACCTGCCTGCCTGCCTGATCACCCCTAACCACTCACCTGCCTGACTGCCTGATGGCCCCTAACCACTCTGCTGCTTGTCTGATTGCCCCTAACCACTCTGCCTGCCTATCTGTTCGTCCCTAAACGCTCACCTGCCTGCCTGCTCAGTACGCGTCATAGCAACAGTCATTCCTGTCATTCCACCTTAACGGTCACTTAGGCTTTTATTATATAGACTAGAGGCCCAGTGCACTAAATCATGTATGGGTGGAGTCCCTAGGCTGGGCCAGCAATCAGGGCTGATTGAGGCCAGGTTGATCGGGGCCAGGCCGATCAGGGCTGGGCTGGAGAGGAGGCAATGGTCACCGGGCCAGGCGCAGAAGGAATGGAAGCTGGATGCCGGATGCCAACATCGCCGTCGTCGGCGCCCAGCCACCATGCAGTTCCCTGCCTCCACCCCTTCTCCTTCCCTCTCCACCACGCAGCCACTGTGGCAGGCGGGCAGCAGGCTGATTGGGGCCTGCCAGCAGGGAGGAGGGATAGGGCAGGGGAGGTTGGCCGCCAGCCCCGAGGAGGGAGCTGGCCCTCGGCCCCCCTGGGAAAGGGGTCGCGTCTGCCACCACCCACCCGTTTCCCTGTCCCAGCCCAGGGTCCAGCCCTGATTGGGCAATAGGGGCTTGCTGGCTGGGGGGAGGAACCGCAGGAGGTTAGCCAGCCGGGTGGAGGGACCGTGGGAGGTTGGCTGTGGGAGTGCACTGACCACCAGGGGACAGCTCCTGCATTGAGCATCTGCCCCCTGGGGGTCAATGCGTGTCATAGTGATCAATCATTCTGGTCACTTAGGCTTTTATATATAGACTAGAGGCCCGGTGCACGGGGGTGGGGGGGTCCCTCAGACTGACCTGTACCTTCTCCAAAGCAGGAGCCCTCGGGGGATGTCCAACTGCCAGTTGGACATCCCTCTTGGACATCCCTCTCGCAATCCAGAACCTCTGGCTCCTAACCGCTCACCTGCCTGCCTGCCCTAACCACTCTGCCTGCCGGGCCTGATCCCCCTAACTGCCCTCCCCTGCCGCCTGATCCCCCTAATTGCCCTCCCCTGCCGGCCTGGTCACCCCTAACTGCCCTCCCCTGCCGACCTGGTCACCCCTAACTGCCCTCCCCTGCTGACCTGGTCACCCCTATTAACTTCTTTTTTTTAATCTTATCCCCTTCACACACAATTGTATTTGACTTCCTTATTGGCTTCTCCCTCTCACACAATTTTTCTCTCTTCTTTATGTAACACTTTTTCCTAGTGACTCATCATTTATAAACTTTTCTTTCCTCATTTCCTACTTCCGTTCCATCATTCTTCCCATCTTTCTCCTACCCTCCCTCCCTCCCCACATGCCTTCTTTCCTTTATCTTTACCCCTTCCCTTCCTCCCCTTTTCCTTCCTTCCCACCTTAACTTTTTTCTTCACTTTCTCCCTCGGACCTGCTTTGCTCCCTGCCCCATCTCTTCCTTCTTCCCATTCTCCTTTTAGGCTCTACCGGCTCCCTTTAAAACTTTTTCCCTCCCTCTTTCTCTCTCATCCTACCTTTCCCATACATTCTTCTCTACTTACTTCCACTGTTTTAATATCTATCTACCTACCTGCCTAATTATTCACTATCATTTATCTTTTTGCTTTTCTTACTCCTACTTTTAAAATCTGTCCCCAGTACACAACTATACTTGATTTTCATTATAGCTCCTACAGTTCACTCATACATCCTCTTTCCTTCTTTAACTCTGTTCTCTACTGACTCCTTTATATAGTTCTTCCCTCCCTCCTTCCCTTCTTCCCCATCTTCCCCCCTCCTCCCTCAGTCTTTTCCTCTTTTTACAGGCTAATTAAAAATTCTATACTTTTCGTCCTTAATACTGACTGCTTTCCTCTCTGGGACCTATAGCCGCCTCTGTTTGGGCACTCAGGTGCTTCTCGCACTGGCTTTGAGGGGCCGAGCAACAACGCAGCTATGTCTTGCCTACTGTGGCCTGCGCCTCCCCTCTCCAAGTTGGGGGAGGGTCCAGCCAGCCCGGGCAGGTGTCCATTGCGGGAACCACTGCGTTACATGCGCGCGCATGTGCATTCATGTGCACGTAAGGCTTTTCTCCCATTGAGTGAAGGGGGGGACACGGAGGCCTTTCCTGCCGCCCCCTGCCCCCCACCCGGCATGCCTGCTCCACGCCTCGAGCAGCTCTCTGTCCACTCCCCTCTGGAATTCGCAGGCGACAAACATGCTTGCACAGGCACGGTTGGGCCCGGCTTGTCCTCAGGGGGCATTCCACCCAGGATGCAAGCCCCCATCCGGGTCGGACTGGGCAGATGAATGAATGGACAACTGGAAAAAGCTGCGGTGGCTTCCCTGTGGTGTGAGGGTCACCTGTGCACTCTATGTTGTTGCGCCCGGGCCCTTCCTTCGTGGTGTTGGGTCCACATCCTCTCAATTTGAGTACATGACCCCTCCTGGGGTAACTGCCGATGCGCGCACCCCTGGTGTCTGCTGACCGCGCCCCAAGAACCAGTCGCCCCTTGGCTACTACCCCCACCTCAGCAGTGGGGTTGGTAGTGTCCCCGGGCAGAGTGCTCTCGGATGGGGTGTGGTGTCGCGGGGGTGTTTGTTGGGCGCGTGCACCCAGGAGAAAAAGAGGACTCCAGCGCCGGGGGAAGGGAAGTGAGCCTCATGCAAGTACCCTGTTGCGCGTGCAACCTCCTGCTGGTCTGCCAATATGTAAATTGGTCGTTACTGTGACACCATAATGGACAATTTGCATATTACCTCTTTATTATCTACACCAATAAAAGAGTAAGATGCAAATTGACCATACCTTCGTGACGCCCACCAGCTAATCAGGCGTGAGTATGCAAATTAACCCAAAAAAAGATGGCGGGAGCGGCCGGGGGAAGGCGGGACACTTACGTCGTTGCCATGGCAACAACGCAGGTGTTCTGCCCAGCCGCTCTGGGTCTCTGGGCAGCGTGGGAAGGTGGAAAGGTGGCTCCAGGCCGGGGCAGAAAGGCGACTCCGGCCAGAGCGAAGGCGGTGCCGGCAGCCAGGGGAAGGAAGGCCCATTCTTGCATGAATCTTTGTGCATTGGGCCTCTAGTATAAATAATAAAAGCCTAATATGCTAATGATATGACTGGTCGGCCGTTCAACCAATCAAAGCATAATATGCTAATGATATGCTCAGGCCGTTCAGCCACTTGCTATGACGTGCACTGGCCACCATGGGGTAGTCAACCAGTAGGTTAGCTTGCTGCTGGGGTCCAGCCAATCGGGACTGAGTGAGATGGGCCAGACATGCCCTGGAGCCCTTCTGCAGTCCCTCCCCAGCTGGCCAACCTCCCGCGTCCCTCCCCAGCCCCGATCGTGCACCGGTGGGGGTCCTTCGGCCAGGCCTATGCCCTCTTGCAATCTGGGACCCCTCGGGGGATGTCGGAGAGCCAGTTTCAGCCCGATCCCACAGGCCAGGCCAAGGGACCCCACTGGTGCACGAATTCGTGCACCGGGCCTCTAGTATATAGATAAGTAAAATGGTCTTATTATTGCCCAACAATCAGTGATTCATATTAAGAATGGTAATATCAATACAAGTAAATGTGCTAAATGAATGTGTGAGAAAAAGAATTTCTTCCTAGTTTTATACCTAAGAAACTTTACAACCCAGAATTTTTTTATTCTCCACATGGAACCTTAACTTAACCTCTGCTTAAATCCTCAGGAATTTTCTCCCCATTAAGGAAGATTCATCAGTATTGGTAAAGAAAGCCAATGATTATTTCTTGAGCAAATAAACAAAAACACTCATGAAGTGATTATTTTATGCAATAGTCTGTGAGTTAGTTTGTATGTTGAAGTCATACTTTTGAGGATATTTTGATGGCTTATGGAGAAAATGGTATGAAATACTGGAAATTAAGGATGTCCCAGGAATATAGTAAACTACAGATAAGAGAGCTTGCTTACCAAAAGACAACATAGCATTATCTAATATATATAGAAGACAAAACAATCAAATTAAAGATATACTCCTCAAGTGAAAATTAAAATCAAACATCAGCCCAGCCAGTGTGGCTCAATGGTTGAGATCTGACCCATGAACCAAGAGGTCACAGGTTTTGATTCACATGCCCAGTTTTGGAATCGAACCCCAGTAGGGGATGAGCAAGAGGCAGACCAAGCGATGTTTCTCTCTCATCAATGTTTCTATATCTCTATCCCTCTCCCTTCTCCTCTCTCTAAAAATCTATAAAAACATATTTTTAAAAAATCAAACATTAGTTCCTCCTCCTCCTCCCTACCTCAGTCAGCATTATCTAATATCTCTCTCCCTAATATGTTCTCAGACATCTCCATTTATCACTCTACTCACGTTGTCCTGTATAGAAAGTTTTTCCTCCCTGTAACTCTTCCTCTGATTAGACTTAGATGGTGTTTGTTTTAGATGGTGTAGACGCCCTAAAGCAGTGTTTTCAAATTAGTCTTCAGGCTATATGGAAGATAATTAATTACTTAGAAAATTTGATGGAAATGCAGATTCCTGGGCCCTCTCCCAGCCTCCAGAATTTAAACCTCTGGGAGGTAAAATCCTAGACACTGCATTTAACAAGCTTTCCAAATGGACACCAAAGTATACACTGAATACAGTTATTTTTCATTCCTCAACCACTATTTTAATATCAGCCTACATTTGCCAGTTACTTGACATTAATTCACCTTCATTACTCTGGAATTCTGAAACACATACAATCACTTCCAATGAAGAGCCTACCTATTTCGTTATCTTTCCAATATGAATTCCTAGTCTACTCTCTCCTCCAGAGCAGGTTTTGTGTAAATGTTGAACTTATCCCACAACAGCAGTTCAATTTTTTTTTCCTTCTGAGGAAAGTATTAACAGCATGGATATTTGGTGGTTGCATCATTAAAAGTTACATTAAAAGCAAAATGCATTATCTGTCATATGTATTAGTTTACAGTGGTGGAAATAATCACCAAAATATCTGGAGTAAAAAAAAAAAAAAATCTGGAGAGTTTGATCCACCTGAAGCTTTTCTTCTTCTATGGCATCAATAGCAGAAAATACCTATTTTCATTTCCAGGACAGTTTGGTCTAGTTACAGGTTCATTAATTCCTATCAGACAGATGGGAAAACATCATCTCCTACAACCACAGGTAATAGGTGCATCACATGTTCCAAAATGGACAACTTAGCACTTTCTGGAAAAGGGAAAAGGACTTGAAATAGTGCTTGGCAGCTCCATGAAGCAATCAATCATATATCTGTCTTTTTACAGAGCATTTGGAAAGTTCTCTGAAATGAAAGGTGTGATGATTTTAAAGGGCTCTCACTACTAACATTGAACAAATCAATACTGAAAGTTGCTGTCATTCATAAAATCTGTTCCAAGGTACTTAAAACAACAAAAGAGATAAATGCCTTTGCTCTTGTTTAAAACAAAGATCTGACGGAACAATTTGGTGGACTTCCCATCGGACTGAAAATTATAAAGACTCTGCACAAAATTATGTACAGTATGATTTTGTTTGTGAAAAACACTATTTGTGTATTACAGGTAAGTGTAAAGGCATCCAAAAGTCTGAAAATAGGATCCCGGGTCCGGGTGAGGCCGTGTGCCCCTGGATCCGGGTGAGGCCGGGTCCCGGGCCCAGGTGAGGCCACGCGACCCTGGGTCTGGGTGAGGCCACGCGCCCCTGGGTCTGGGAGAGGCCACGTGCCCCTGGGTCCAGGTGAGGCCACGCGCCCCTGGGTCCAGGTGAAGCTGGATCCCGGGTCCGGGTGAGGCCGTGTGCCCCTGGATCCGGGAGAGGCTGGGTCCCAGGTCCGGGTGAGGCCGCGCACACCTGGGTCCGGGTGAGGCCACGCACCCCTGGGTCCGGGTGAGGCCACGTGCCCCTGAGTCCGGGTGAAGCCGTGCCTCTGGGTCCGGCCGAGACCAAACCAGAGAGAGTCGGACCTGCATTACCACCATATGTCCACCATCCAGAGCTGAAAAGTCAGTGCCGACATGTACACATAAGGAACTGGTGGACATTGAAATTGGGTCTCAAAAGAACTGTTGGTCCAGAAAGAAACTCACTACAGACTGATTCATTTGCCTGTCAGCATAACTATTATTGCTCGTCTCACATTCAGTTCTTATAAGTATATTTCTAGTGACACATGATCTCGCTCATCTAGGGGAAATGATGAACAGCATAGACTGATGAACAAGAACAGAACCAGAAACAAGGAGGCATTGATCGAACTATCAGGCCTCAGAGGGAGGGTAGGAAAGGGTGGGGAGAGGGGGGAGAGATCAACCAAAGGACTTGTGTGCATGCATATGAGCCTAACTAATGGTTAAGATCAATAGGGGGTTGGGGCATTCGTGGGGAGGGGTGTGGGATGGGAATGGGGTGATGAGGACAAATATGTGACACCTTAATCAATAAAGAAATTTAAAAAATAAAAAAATAAAAAAAAATTTAAAAAGTCTGAAAATATACCAACTTTCAGTAATGACATAAAAGGGATTTTTTACTTTTTACTCTATTTGCTGCAATTTTTATATGAATGTCTTATATTACTTTTGTAAAAGATATTTTTCAATAAAAATTACAGCATCAAAGCAGGATACTCTACAATAAATTACAATTCATTCAGTATAACTGAGAAATAGAACGTGGTAGTGCTATGGAGTTAGAATCTGGTTTAGAGCTTGTCTCTACTACTAACCATAGAGACATGTTCTCCATGAGTCAATTAATCACCCAAGCGATGCAGTCTGTTACCTCAACTATAAAGTGAAGATGGTAATAGTACTCAATTCACAGGATGTTGTAAGCAGTGAATAAAAATAATTTATGTGAAATACCCATGTAAACTATTATTTTTTAAATTACGTATTACATATATACTTTAAAATACAATGTGAAGCACTACAGAGCTAAAGCTTTCTTCATCTTCCTAAGTCATCACAGCAATGATCATTTTACACAAAATAACAATAATAGAAATGACTAGAATAAATTTATACAAAGTCTAGTAAATTTCAGTAACGAATCATTCAAAGAAGAACCAAGGAACTTTTTTGTTGTTGTTGTTAATCCTCACCCAAAATTATTTGTTCCATTGATTTTGTTTTTGGAGAGCGTGGAAAAGAGGGAGTGGGGAGAGAGACACACAAACACATCAATGTGAGAGAAACACATTGACTGGTTGTTTCCTGCATGCACCCTGGGACAGGGATTAACCTGCAACCCAGGTATGTGCCCTTGACCAGGAATCCAAACCGACACTCTAACCACTGAGCAACATGGACCAGGGCCCAGGAACTTTCTCAATAAATAAATTCCTGATATTTTACTTTCATGTCAAATAGCTCTCACAAAAAAATAAAAGTGTGTACAATTTAAATTCTAAATAATGAGCTTTAAAAGTGTTCAAATGATGAAGAGAATTTATCTGTTTCCTCTGTATCACTCCAAAGGCCATGTTAGGCCCTACCTCTATTTTCACTCACCATGTCATTTATACAGGGTAGGCAAAGTAGGTTTACATTTGTGAATACTCGAAACACAAGAGTTCATTCTTGTATTGTTATTTATTGTATTGATTTCCATAGGAACAACTGTAAACCAATTTTTCCACTCTGTATCCTATTGCCTACTCAGCATCTCTAATTGGATATGTAACAGATATCTCATAATCCCATATCAAATTCCTGGTTCCCACCCCTAGTCCAAACCTACGTGGGGCCTTCACCTCTCCCCAGTTTTTCTCAAACCAGTAAATTAGCAACTTAAGCCAATAAACTTAAGAGTTATCCTTGACACACAACTCCCATATCCAATCCACTTAAGCAAATCCTATCAACTCTACCTTCAAAATAGCTTGATTCCCTCTATTTCTCCTTTCCTCCACCATTAACATTCTGATCTACGTAAACCACCAACCTCCCACTCTTGGCCTACAGCAATAATTTCTAAATTCACCTGCTTCCATCTTTGTCCTACTAGAGTGTTTTTTCCAAGAACAGAATGATCTCTTTAAAAGGTAAAGGAGATAATGTCACTCTGATCAAAACCCTCCAATGGATTCCCACCTCATTTAGAAAACCCCAAATCCTTTCCTTGACTCTTAAGGTCCTGTATGTTCTGGCCCCTACTTACCTCCCTCAGATCAGCTTCTACCACTATTACCCTTGCTCAATGTGCTCCAGATATACCAGCCTCCTTGCTGTTTTGTGAACATATCAAGCAAGCTTTGACCCTTTGCCTGGACTGTTCCTCTCCCATATATCTACATGGCTAGCTTACTTCCTTCACATCTTTGCACAAATGTTACTTGATCAGTCACACACACACACACACTGAGTGGCCAGATTATTATGACCACCTGACGTTTGTAGGCAAATTAGCCATACACTGCTTCATATGGGATATGGAAGCCGAAGGCCTGTTTGAACACCTTTGCTGTCTGCAGTTACCAAGATAAAACGTCTCCAATTCGCATAGGAACACAAGGATTGGACAGTCGAGCATTAGAAAAAAGTCATGTGGTTTGATGAATCACATTTCCAGTTGCATCATGCAGATGGCAGAGTGAGAATTTCGAGGAAACAGCATGAAAGCATGCACCCCACATGCATGAGTACAACCCTTCAAGCAGATGGGGGCAGTGTTATGGTTTGGGGCATGTTTTCCTGGCATGATTTGGGCCCTTTAATTTGTGTGGAACAATGTCTGAACAACATACCTAAGTATCGTTGCTGATCAAGTTCATCCTATCATGTTGATGGCGTATCCAATGGAGATGGCTTCTTCTAACAAGACAATGTGCCATGCCACGGTGCTCGTATTGTGCAGGAGTGGTTTCAAGAACATGAGGGAGACTTTACCTTGCTTAGGTGGCCCCCACCATCACCAGATCTCAATCCAATTGAGCATTTGTGGGACGAAGTTAAAAGAGCCATCAGGCGGCTGGTTCCACAACCATCAAATCTCACAGAACTGGACAGTGCTATTCATCAGGCATGGTGTCAGATTCCTCGCATCACCTTTCAACAACTCGTGGAGTCAATGCCAAGAAGAATTGCCGCAGTATTGAAGGCAAAAGGTGGCCCAACGAAGTACTGATGGGGTGGTCATAATAAACTGGCCACTCAGTGTATATTTTTTTTATTGATTTCAGAGAGGAAAGGAGAGGGAGAGATAGAAACATCAATGATGAGAGAGAATCCTTGATTGGTTGCCTCCTGCATGCCCCCTACAGGGGATCGAGCCTGCAACCTGGGCATATGCCCTTGACTGGAATCGAACCCAGGACCCTTCAGTTAGCAGGCCGACACTCTATCCACTGAACCAAACCAGCCAGGGCTTGATCAGTCTTTTTTAACCTTTGTATCTAATATTACTCCCCATCACCCTCCTCTCTATATACAACATACCTTAAAACTTTATCACCACCTGAATATTAAAACGTGTGTATAAAATATATTTTTCATCATATTAAATTTCAAGATCTGTGAGAGGGTTGTGTTTGGTTTACTACTGCCTTGTACAAAGTAGAGGCTCAGCAAAATGTTAAGACTCCTGATACAAGTATAAACTAGTACAACTCTGGAAAACTCAAGCAGTTATCTATCTATTAAAGCTAGATATATGCACATTCAAAGATCCTCCAATTCCACTCCTAGGTATATACTCAAAGACATAGAAGAATGTTCTTTGCAGCATTATTCCTAATAGCCAAAAACTGGAAACAATCAAGACATCCATCAACAATAGAACAGATAGCCTTAACCGGTTTGGCTCAGTGGATAGAGCGTCGGCCTGCGGACTCAAGCGTCCCGGGTTCGATTCCAGTCAAGGGGATGTACCTTGGTTGCGGGCCCATCCCCAGTGGGGAGTGTGCAGGAGGCAGCTGATCGATGTTTCTCTCTCATCGATATTTCTAACTCTCTATCCCTCTCCCTTCCTCTCTGTAAAAAATCAATAAGATATATATTAAAAAAACAAAACAAAAACAAAAAAAACACACAATAGAACAGATAAATTGTGGTATAGAGGAATGTTATTGTGGTATAGAGGAATTGTTTTATAGAGGAATTCTATACAGCAATGAGAATGAACTACTGACAGCACATGTGTCATTACTGTAGAGCAAAACATGTCAGATATAAAAGAATGCACAGTATATGATTCTATATAATGTTTTTTTGTGGTTTTTTTTTTAAGTCGAAACTAATGTATGGTGATAGAAGTCAGCACATTGGTTATCCTGGGGAGAAGGAGGGATAGTAACCGGCAGGAGAGAAGTAGGCTTCTGAAGTAGTTGCTGTTAATTTCTTTTTTTTTTTTTTAGAAAACTCATTGAGCTATACATTTATGATTTATGCATTTTTGTTTAATAAAGGTTTGGATAGAAAAAAATTATAAGAAAAAGAAACAGCCGAAACCAGTTTGGCTCAGTGGATAGAGCATCGGCCTGCGGACTCAAGGGTCCCAGGTTCGATTCCGGTCAAGGGCATGTACTTTGGTTGCGGGCACATCCCCAGTAGGGGGTGTGCAAGAGGCAGCTGATCAATGTTTCTCTCTCATCGATGTTTCTAACTCTCTATCCCTCTCTCTTCCTCTCTGTAAAAAAATCAATAAAAAAAAAATATTTAAAAAAAAAAGAAAAAGAAACACTGTCAAGCTGTCTTCCAAACAGCTATTACAGCTAATATTTTCATAAAATCCTTCTATGATTAGCCATAAGTAAAAATTTTTTCATTTAAAATATAATTCAATATTTGATAAGCTTCTAGAAAAATATACATATTATTCAAGATTAAGTAATTGGCCAGCCAGCATGGCTCAGTGGTTGAGTGTTGACCTATGAACCAGGAGGTCCCGGTTTGATTCCCGGTTGGGGCACATGCCCAGGCTGCGGGCTCGATCTCCAGGAAGCAGCTGATCAATGATTTTCTCTCATCATTGATGTGTCTGTCTGTCTATCTGTCTCTCTCTCTCCCACTTCATCTGTGAAATCAAGAAAAAAATAAGATTAAGTAATTGGCTAAAGCCACACCTTTAGTCACCTATAAACTGGAATCCAAGTGTTGAGAAAGCCAATTTAAAGATCCTTTCTCAATATGACATACTGTCTACCTAGGTACAAGGAATTTTTTAAATAAAAAAAATTGATTCATCTGTTACTAACAGATCTTTCCCCCAAAATTTCTTGTTTTAAATGTCATCATTCAGGCTAAATTTAATAAAACAAGAAGCCCTGTTTCCCCCTTAATCTGTGGGACTGCTATCAGTTCTAATATTGAATTGACATGGATTATTTGCCTATCTGCCTGTTTTCCCTGTAATCCAGAAGGTTCACATGTAAACAGAATTGATCTGGCAAATGAATAAACATACAGAGAGATCCTTCTCTTAAAACAAGTTTAAAACCATCACACAGCCCGGCTGGCATGGCTCAGTGGTTGAGCATCAACCTATGGGCCAGGAAATCACAGTTCGATTCCTGCTCAGGGCATGTGCCTGGGTTGTGGGCTCGATATCCAGTGTGGGGCACGCAGGAGGCAGCTGATCAATGATTCTCTCTCATCATTGATGTTTCTGTCTCTCCCTCTCCCTTACTCTCTGAAATCAATAAAAATATATTTTTTGGGGAAAAAATCAGCCTGCTATATATTGGTCAAACATTTAATTAACTCATCCCTGATGCCTTGGCAGGGCCAGACCAAATGATTTCTCAGGCCTTATATGGCCCTCAGGCCGGACGTTCCTCCACCCCTGCTTTATGGGATAGCAAAATTCCATGTCAACTCTTCCTTCGTGCTAGAAGATAAAGAAATGTAGCCCTACCAGCATTACTGGATACAAAGTAAGAGCAGAAGGGCAAGGACAGGAATTGGTTCAAACAGTGGCTTTTAAATGGGGAACACATGATAGAAAATCACCTGATAGGCTATTTCAAAAAATATACCAGGCATTCTCCCTCAGAATATATCATAATATGTGTGTCACATTGATATTCTAATAAATTCCCGAGGTAATTCTGACTCTCACCCCAGAGGAAAAGCAGTTTTCTAGTTGCCTTCAACCAGAGGCTTAAAACAATGGAAAGTTTACTAAGAGATTATATAGTTAGGGGATCTATTTAATGAAACAATCAGTTAAATTGCTGTACATTTCACTTACGCTTCTTCAAAACTTCAAGTGAAAAAAAAAATCGTGAGGAAGGTTAGCAATAACTATAGAATTTCTGAAATTTTGAGTTATAATATTCTTCTACTTCCTTGATTCTGAGTTAAGTCACTCACTAACACACTCATAGCCCCAGTGAGTTTATTAGACTTCAGCATTTCACGCCAAGGGCAATTCACCACATCAGCAGCACCATATGTAATACAAATGTCTAAACAAGGCAATTTTGCCAGCCAGGCTTTTTATAGCTTGTAATACAGTTAAGTTTACAGTACCAGGCAAAATGTCACCATTGGTGTCAATACAATAGGTGACTCCACAATGCATCTAACCTTAGGGACAAATTCTTTAGCCTAACATTCAAAGTTTCCCACAGCTCTGCCTCAACCTGCCTTTACAGATCCATTCCAAGACAGCGAGAGGGATTCCCACCCCCCACCCCCTTATCTGAGAGTGATCCATTCCAAGACAGCTCCCCCCATGGATTCCTGAAACAGTGGACAGTACTAAACCATATGTATACTATGCTTTTTCCTATACCTACATACCTATGATAAAGTTTAATTTATAAATTAGGCACAGTAAGAGATTAACAATAACTAATCATATAATAGAACTGTAATAATATCTTGTAATAAAAGTTATGTGAATGTGGTCTGTCTCTCTTTTTAAAGTATTTTATAGTACTGGACTCACCGTTGTTATGATGATGTGAAATAATACAATGCCTACAAGATGAGATGAAGTGAGGTAAATGGCATAGGCATTGTGATCTAGGCATTGTGGCCTAGCATTCGGCCACTATAAGGGTTACCGAACACAAGTACTGAGGTACCTCAACAGCTAATCTGATAACTTAGAGGGCTACTAAGTGACTAACGGGCAGGTAGTGTATACAGCATGGATATGCTAGACAAAGGGATGATTCACAATGGGTGGACAAAGCGGGACAGCGCAAGATTTCACACTACTCAGAAGGCAAGAAATGTAAAACTAATGAATTGCTTATTTTTGGAATTTTCCATTTAATATATTTAGACAACAGTTGCCCGCGAGAAATTAAAATCACAAAACACCAAACCTTGAACTAAGAGGGACTACTGTACTGTTTTACTCACTAAATATATCCTGCACCTTCCAGCCTGGATGCTTTGGCTATTCCAAGAGTTAGCAACTAACGCCATCCCCACCCCACCACTTACTCCCCCCCCCCCCCCCGCCCGTCACATGCAAACCCAGTTAAACGCCTGTTTCAATTAAGAACTGTAGTTAACAGTTTTTTTTAAATATTTTTTATTGATTTTTTACAGAGAAGAAGGGAGAAGGATAGAGAGCTAGAAACACTGATGAGAAAGAAACATCGATCAGCTGCCTCCTGCACACCTCCTCTACTAGGGATGTGCCCGCAACCAAGGTACATGCCCTTGACCGGAATCGAACCTGAGACCCTTCATTCCGCAGGCCGACGCTCTGTCCACTGAGCCAAACCGGTTACGGCAGCTTTTACATTTTTGAAGGATTGAAGGGGAAAACACAAAAGAGGATACATGATAGACTATATGCATTCCAAAAAGCCTAAATTATTTACCCTTTATAGAAAAAGTTTGCCCACTCTAGTTTATTCCATTATCAGGACCCGAAAATTATTTCCTTTATCCCATTTCTGCATAAGCACCAATCTGAGATCTACACATCCATCAAAATGCAACTGACTATTCAATCAAGTCTTTCTTACTAATTTCAATGAGATATGCTCTTTCTCTTAAATTTATCTCTATCTTCCTTAGCACACTGTATCCCTTTTAGTCACAAAGAATAGTTTCCAAACCCAAAATTGAGACTCATGGTCTGACAAGACTACTGCATTAATCTAATTATTTTACTGCTTCCAGTCTTGCCCCTTCAAATCCATCTTCATGGGTCACCAAGTGCTCTACTTAGTACACAATCTTAAATATGTTATTCCCTCATTCTTTCTTTTGCTCTCATTAGCTAAGGAATAAAATCCAGCATAAAAACCTGGCCCCTGCCTGCTCCTCTAGTCTCAGCTCCTGCCATTCTTCACCTAGTACTTTATACTCCAACTAGTGGCCTGGTGCATGAAATTCGTGCACATTAAAAGGGGATTAATTAGAGGAAATAATTTAATATTGCTATTTGCCCTTTCTCTATAATAGAAGTGTCAGAGATGAAAGAAAAGTAGTAAAATGTATATGAAAACCTTCCTCCTGTCAGAGTCTGGGGCGCACCACAGGACCCAGAGCCAAGTCCCCGCCTACCCACATGTGCCTCAAAATCGCATGAGACCCATACCCGGCCAGCCCGCCTCCCCCCCCCCCATTTGGGCTAGATCCAGACCCGGCCAGTCCCACCCTTGTCAAGCCCCACTGGGCAGGGGGCGTAGCCTCAGGTCCCCTGGCCTGGCGCCAGGATGGGGGGCGCGGCCTGAGGTCCCCCGTCAAGCCCCGCCAGGCAGGGGGTGCAGTCTGAGGTCCCCCGACCTGGTGCCAGGGTGGGAGGCGCAGCCTGAAGTCCCCTGTCAAGCCCCACCTGGTGGGGGGCGCGGCCTGAGGTCCACTGGCCTGGCGCTGGGGCAGGGGGAACAGTCTGAGGTCCCCTAGCCCAGCACCAGGACAGGAAGCGCACCTTGAGGTCCCCTGTCAAGCCCTGCTGGGCGGGGGGCACAGCCTGAGGTCCCCTGTCAAGCCCTGCCAGGTGGGGGACACAGCCTGAGGTCCCCTGTCAAGCCCCACGGGGGAAGGGGAGGGCGTAGCCTCAGGTCCCTGCTGATTGCTTGTTAAGGCTCCTTATGGGAACTTGGCCTCAGCTGTGGATGCAGCCATCTTTGTGATGGAGTGGTGGTCAATTAGCATATTCCCTCTTTATTAGATAGGATAACATAATACTTTTAGTCCCCTGCAAACCTGGTCCAGTCTTAACTTCCCCCATTCTCCAACTTGCCTTACATGCTTTGCTGGTAGAAGTACAAAAACTGATACCATCTCGAGAGTATTTTGGCAAAATCTATCAAAATTACATGATAGTACTCTTTGCCCCAGCGCTTTTACTTCTAGGAATTTATTCTACAGATTTATGAAGTGACATATTTTTACAAAATTATGCAACATTGTAACAGCACAAAATTGGCATGAAAATGTCCATCAGCAGTGGATTATAGAAAAAAATACTGTGGAACCATACAGTGATATACTAGTACAATGTAAAATGAGGAAGTTTTTATGTATGATATTACATGGCCTACAGGAATATCCCTGAAAAGAGGACACAGAAGAAAGCGATAATGCTAGTTGCCTCCAAGGAGGGGAAGAGTGACTGGAGCACAGAAGTGAGGGAACCTGTTATTTTACCTTTTAAATGTTGAATTATGTAAATCCAATGTCAGTCCAAAATTAATTTTTAAAAATTTGTTGAAAGCAAGAAACAGATTTGGAGCAAGACAGGTATCATTTCTCTAAGAAGTCTTTTTTGAAACACAGCCACACATGCATGCCCACACATTAGGTCAAATGGCTATCTTGAGTGCTTCTTAACATGCTATTATCACTGCTTACCATTTAGACCTGAAATTCAATCAATCTGTCTCTCCCCACTACTGACTACATCTAAACTTCTCTAGAAGTAGGCTTTAGACTCTCTTTATTTCCCTCAGCATCTGGGACTAAGGGCTCAAAAAATATTTGTAAAAGTAAATGAGTATTTGAAGTCAAGAGTATCTTAGAAAATCAATGATCTTGAGTCATTGTAATGATAATTTCTTATAGTCTACGTTCTAGTATAATCAGCTGCTTGTCTGTCTTTCCAGGAGAAAACAAATATTAGGCCCCTCATATAAATGATTTATTGAACTCAACTACCATAGTAAAGAAAGCTAAGGGACTGATATGGCAAATGAATTAAAATAATACTGCAAAAAAAAAAGGGGGGGGGGGCATTCACATAAAGATGATCAAGAATTGATTTTAGGATTTCAAATCACTATTTAATAATCATGGTTTTTATGGAAACTCTCCTCATTTACCACATCATTCCTCAGACTTCAACAGCCACTAAATCAGCATGTATTATTTAGAGACCTTAAGAAAACTCCCAGCAAGCCAAGTGTCGATGCCCACAGCTGCAGCTAGGTGCTCAGGGGCTCTAGGCATGTTTGGCATCCTAGCTCCTTCCTAAGAAATCCTCTGCCTCATTGGTTGAAGGAATCTCTGCTTTACTATTTCCCAATACAACTGGCCCCAGAAGGATTAATTAAATCCAGTTCTCAAGGCTTTCATTAGAAGAGCAACTGACAAAGTGTTAGGACACAGAAGGAAAGATCAATTGGAACACCTTTGAGAACTGGGACAAAAGCTTACCCACCTTACCAGCCCCAAGGCACTTAGCACAGTCCCTGCATCTAACAGGATCACAATACAGTTGTTAAAGGAATGATTTCACTTAACTAGGCAGGGGATTTTTACTTTACCTGTATTGCTTAAGTTTTAAAAACATACAGGGGTGAGGCAAAAGTACAGTTGTTCATATGAAAAATACAATAAATAATAATACAAAAATAATGTTTTGTGTACTCACAACAGTTGTTCATATGAAAAATACAATCTATCTATATAAAAAGCTAAGTGACCGGCCGACCGGCTGATAGGTATGATGCACACGGACCACCAGGGGGCAGACGCTCAAAACAGGAGCTGCCAAGCAACAGCAACTTTGCAGAGTGCTCTCTTGCACTCCAGGACCCCTTGGGGGATGTCAGGCTGCCGGTTTCAGCCCGATCCCCGCAGGCCAGGCCAAGGACCCCACCTGCCGGAGAGACCCCACTCACTCTGAAGATGCCCTTCGAGCCCCGGCACCACCCCAGGTACGGCCAGCCGGCATGTCCAGCCCATCTCAACCAGTCCTGCCCTGCTGGCCACCTTCTAATTAATTTCCTTTCCATGTGCATGAATCCGTGCACTGGGCCTCTAGTAAATAATAATACAAGAATGTTTCATGTACTCACAACTGTAAACCTACTTTTGTTCCACCCTGCATATAAATAAACTTAATCAAATGCTCTGCAGCAGAATGATTTGTAAGAACTGATAAAAACAGAAAATCATAGTATGACTATCATAATAATTGACTCATGAAAATATCATTAATATATGCTAAAATTAATGGATAAAAATTGGAGGGAAAAGATATTTATATGGGCTCAGCGTCCACCCACATAATTCTTACTAATTAAAAAGTTAAAAATAATAACCCTATAGTGGAGAAATCTGGCAAACATCACCTTAAACCAGCTATTTTCAACCTTTTTCATCTCACGACACATATAAACTAATTACTAAAATTTTGCAGCACACTAAAAAATATACTTTTGGCCGATCTGACAAAAAATAGGTATAATTTTGATTCATTCACACTGGATGGCTATTGTTGTGTTGGCTGTTGTCATTTTTCCATTTGACAATATATGGGAAAAGAGGTCAGTGCCCTAGCTAAACAGTCAGGTACTGTATGTTTTAAAAATTCTTGCAGCACACCAGTGTGCCTCTTGGGGCAAACCAACTGAAAATAGCTGCATTAAACAAGTGATCAAGTTTAATATCATCAGTACTGAACAAATGGACATCATGTGCCTCCTGATATGAAGCACTGAGAAAGAAACATCACTTTGTAATATTCCTTCCAAAGTGTATAATGTGAACCTACTCATAAAGAAGACAAATTCAAAAAAAATTTTTCAAAAAAAAAAAAAGAGGATAAATTCAAATTGAGGGGCATTCCACAAAATAAATGGCCTATACCATTAAAAAAAAGTGAAGGTTATGAAAGATAATACTGAAGTATATTCTCCCAAAGTGAAGGAGACTAGAGACAGGACAATTAAATACAATATGTTCCTGGACTGGCCCCTAGACTAGAAAAAAATCTTTTCCTATAAAAAATTATTGGAACAAATGGCTAAACTTGAGTAAGGTTTGGATATTAGAAATATTGTATCAAAGCTGTATTTCCTAATTTTGATAAGTATATTTTAAGTACATAAGAGAATGTTCTAGTTTATTGGAAATAAACACTAAGTTTAGAGTAAAGAGGTAGCACATCTGTAATTTATTCAACAATACTTAAAAAAAAAAATCTCAATATATAAAAACCTTGTGTCCGTCACAACTGGAGGCTCGACCAACTGGAAGTCAGTCCTGCAGTCAGTGCTGGGTTGCTGTGGCGACCCAGCACTGACTGCTATGGCAGCAGGTGTGGTGACCCAGCACTGACTGCTGAGGGGGCTGTGAATCAGGCCCGAAGAGAGAAGCAGGATCTGACCTGTAGCCTCAGTGGCAGCTGTTGATCAGCACTTGCCTCTCTCTTTCTCTCCGGGCCTGTCCAGCAGCTGCGCCTCCATTTCTCTCCAGGCCTCCATCAGGGCTGCTGATCAGCCCAGCCTTTCTGATCAGGCCCTGTTGATAGGACCAGAGACGCTGACTGGCATAGAAAATGACCAGTCAGAACCAAATCTGGATCAACTGTGAGGAGCCAATGGCTGCCTAGAAGGCGGAGCTTTTGACGCTGCATAGAAACCGACCAATCAGAACCAAATTGGCTGGCAGAGGAGGTAAGTTGGGGGCGAGATCAGGCCAGCAGGGGAGGGAAGTTGGGGGCAAGCAGGCCGGTAGGGGAGGGCAGTTGGGGGGGACCAGGCCGGCAGGGAAGGGCAGTTGGGGACGACCAGGCCGGCAGGGGAGGGCAGTTGCAGGCCATCAGGCCAGCAGGGGAGGGCAGTTGGGAGCGAGATCAGGCCAGCAGAGGAGGGCAATTTGGGGTGAGATCAGGCCAGCAGGGGAGGAAAGTTGCGGGGGAGATCAGGCCGGCAGGGGAGGGCAGTTGGGGGTAACCAGGCCGGCAGGGGAGGGCAGTTGGGGGTAACCAGGCCGGCAGGGGAGGGCAGTTGGGGGCAATCGGGCTGGCAGGGAAGCAGTTAGGTGTTAATCAGACCAGCAGGGGAGCAGTTAGGGGGTGATCAGGCTGGCAGGCAAAAGCGGTTAGGGGCAATAAGGCAAGCAGGCAGGCGAGCGGTTAGGAACCAGCAGTCCCGAATTGTGAGAGGGATCGGGCCTAAACCAGCAGTCAGACATCCCCCGAGGGGTCCCAGATTGGAGAGGGTGCAGGCTTGGCTGAGGGAACCCCACCCCCCAGTGCATGAATTTCGTGCACCAGGCCTCTAGTATCCTATATAATAAAAGGATAATATGCAAATTGACCCTAATGGCAGAACGACTGCTTGACCAGTCACTATGAAGTGAATTGACCACCTCTTGGTTCCTTCTCCCGGCCGGCAGGCTCCCATTACCCAATGGCGAATGGGGAACCAGGGATGGGTGGTGGTGGGGTGGGGGTGGGGCCGGCGAACGGGTGGAACAGCCAACCTCTTGGTCTCTCCCCCTGGCTGGCAGGCTCCGATCACCTAATGGTGAACAGGAAACTGGGGGTGGGGGGTGGGTGACACGGGTGGTGCCAGGCCAAGGCCCCCGCCCTGCAGGTCACCCCACACACAGAGGGCGACCCGTGGTGGGCGTGGGGCTAATGAGCAGGCAGGAACGACTGACCTCTTGGTCGCTCCCCCCGGCTAGCAGGCTCTGATCACCCGATGGTGAATGGGGAACCAAGGGTAGGGGGTGGGGGGGGGGGCAGCTGCTGGCAGCCAGGGAAGATGGCCCTGATCACAGGCCAGGCCTAGGGACCATACCTGCACACGAATTTCATGCACCAGGCCTCTAGTATTTATATAAAGAGAAAAAGAATATAAAGCCCTGGCTAGGTAGTTCAGTTGGATACTCCTGATAAGCCAAGGTTGTGGGTTTGATCCCTGCACTTTGTACATACAAGAATCAATCAATGAAACAACAAATCAATGTTTCTCTTTCTCCCTCCCCCTCTTTCCCACTGTCTTTCTCTCTCTCTCTTATCAATCAATAAAAATTTTTAAGAAGAATATATAAAATATAGTAAAATGTTGACATTTGGGAACTCAAGGAGAATGGCATACAGGAATTTTAACACTACTTTTGCAACTTTTTAAGTTTGAAATGTCAAAATACAAAGTTTAAAGAAAAAGAAAAAGGAGTATAAAAAGTATTTTTTATAATGCAGATCACAATCCTTGCATATATTTGTTTTCCTAAAGCAGCTTATGGTATTTGGTAATATATTTAAGAAGAGGTAAGAGTATAGTTTAAACTACTTGGCCAGACCAACCCACCAAGGGAAGATTAAAGGAGAGCTTCTGAGAACTAGAGCTGCTGAGCTCTAAGCAGCTCTAGACTGCTAGAGGAGAATGAATGCCAGAGGAACTTAGATAATAGTTGCCTCTTCCCCTACTTCTCCATCACCACTCAGAACTTCCCTCTCCTAAACTACATCTACCTTTAATCTCAGCCATAAAGAGGACTTGCTTTTTTCTGCCTGCATCCTCCTCTTGGCTCCACTTCTCCAGAGGAAAACAAAATAAAAGACAATCACTTTCTTAATATTAAGGATAACAAAACAAAACAAAAAAAACAAACATGGTGTATTTTTGGTGGAGGAAAATGTCTGTAGTTATTTTAGCTTTTATTGAGAGGGTTGGGAGGAACAGGTAGTGTAAGGAGACAGTAAACTAGCTAAAAACTACTATGTAAATTAGAGGAAATGGCATGATTAGTGTAGCTCTAGGGATATAAGGTAAAAAATACATCTGTGCTGTTTGAAAAACTTCTTACATGGCCCCAAAAAATTGAAAGCAGGCAGGATGTCTGAATGGAGATGGCTAAGTTAACAAAAGGATAAGGGAAACATTTGTAAGAGAGGAAAAGGTCAAAGTAGTGTGTCAAGGGAGCTGTG
This sequence comes from Eptesicus fuscus, assembly GCF_027574615.1. Classification (NCBI taxonomy): domain Eukaryota; kingdom Metazoa; phylum Chordata; class Mammalia; order Chiroptera; family Vespertilionidae; genus Eptesicus; species Eptesicus fuscus. The sequence goes on along the minus strand of NC_072484.1, from coordinate 33,853,174 downwards.
CAATGCCTGGTATTAACATTTCACTTGAGCTGCTGGAGAAGTCAGATTACATATTTGTCACCATCAACTAATTTAATTGAAAGATCTAGCCAACTCCAAAGCTATAAATTCAGACAAAAGGATACCCAGCTCTGGGTTATTTTACTTTGATTTCTGCATTTAATTAAAGCAATACAAAATAGAGGGGCAGAATCAAATTTGAAGAGCCACAGAGTAAAAGATTCACTGTATAGTCCATATACCATATTTGATGATCCATATTTGACAGTTCCTCACAAGGCCTAGCAAAATTAGCATGGACATTTCCTAGGCTTTCGATGTTCATTGCCATCATCTATCTGCTTCACTGCTAAGATCAGTAAATACACAGGATGCACTGGTAAAGGCTCTGAAGAGTTTCTACCTTTTTTTTTTTAATTCATCTCTAAGACCAATTCAGGACACCCCTGAACAAGAACAAGACCTATAAATCACATCCCCATTCCTAGACTTGTTGTTGTTGTTAATCCTCACCTGAGGATACTTTCTCCATTGATTTTTAGAGAGAATGTAAGGGAGGGGCAGAGACAGAGAGATAGATGTGAGACACATGATTGGTTGCCTCCCACCTGCAGGGATCAAGCCTGCAACTGAGGCACACGCCCTCTACCAGAGGCCCTCCAGTGCTAAGGCCGACACTCAGCCAAACCAGCTAGGGCAGGACTTTTTTGAAAAGTCCTCACCAAGGATATTATTTCCATTGATTTTCAGACAGAGTGGAAGGGAGGGAGCGGGAGGAGGATGTGGAGGGAAGAAGGGGGAAGGAAGAGGGGAAGGGAAGAGGAGGGGGAGAGAGAAACATCTATGTGAGGGAGACACATAGATTGGTTGCCTCCTGCATGTGCCCTGACCGGCCAGGGATCAAACCTGCAACTGAGGTATGTGCCCCTGACAGGAAATCAAACCCATGACCCTTCAGTCTGAGGGCCACACTCCAACCACTGAGCAAAGCTGGACAGGGCTTTTTAAAGATTTTTTTTATTGATTGTTAGAGAGGGAGAGGGGGAGAGAGAAACATCAATGTGAGAGCATAACATTGATTGGCTATCTCCTGCATGCCAGCAACCTGGGCATGTGCCCTGACCAAATCAACATTTTGGTGCATGAGACAATGCTCAACAGAGCCACATTGGCCAGGGCCACAGGATATCTCTAAATATAAAACCCTAATATGCAAATAGGCCAAACAGCGGAACAACCAAACAACTGAACAACCGGTCACTATGACATGCAATGACCTCTAGGGGGTGCGCACGGAACATGGCGGGTGTCAGCAGCAGGCAGCAGAGCACAGTGGGCTTCGGCCGCGACAGGATGGTGGAGCAGGTGAACTAGGGCACCAGACCAAGGCGGGGTGCCAATTGTTGTCACTGGGGCAAGCCTCTGGTGGTTACTGAAAATACTTTGCACCCGGTGCCAGAGCCGCTGCTTGCACCTGCTGCCGGCACCTGGCACTGGACCGGATCACTTGGCACCATCAGTGCGTGTGAGTGGCAGTGGTGGGAGCAGGGCTGCCAGCAGACAGGGGACCAGGGGCCATGGCAGGAGAGGCCGGGCGGGGGCGTGGAGGATGGGACAAGACCCGCCCCTGCGCCCACCACAGCCTCCTGGCCCACAGTTCCTTTCAAGGTGCACGAATTCGTGCACTGGGCCCTTAGTATTTTAATAAGATGTTAGAGCCCAGCTGGTGTGGCTCAGTGGTTGAGCATCAACCCATGAACCAAGAGGTTGCTAGTTGGATTCCCTCAGGGCACATGCCCAGGTTGCAGGTTCAATCCCTGGTGGGGAGCATGAAGGAGGTAGCAGCTGATCGATGTTTCTCATCCATGTTTCTATCTTTCTATCCCTCTCCCTTCCTCTCTCTCTGAAAATATCAATAAAAACATCTTTTCTTTAAAAAAAAAGATGTTAGGGAAAGTTGTCGAAAATGGAAAATCAAATATCTTCAGGGAGCTCTGGAATCCTCTTGAACATAGATCTAAAAACCTCTTGTTTAGTTAGTAAAAAGAAGGAACCATGTGATAGAGAGTTAAAAAAATAGTGGGTTCTGGGCTCAGATCTCAATGTATAATGAATGAACTCAACACCAGGATTGAACTAAGTTTAAACAGTGCATCTGCTACTGATTAATTGTGTGACCATGGGCAATTTATTTAATTCTCTGAGCTTTATTTCCTCATCTGTAAAACAGAGATACTAACTTCCTCCCATGGTTGTTCTAAGAATTATATGAAATGACTTATGTGAAAATCACCCAACAGAAAATCTAGCAAAGACTCTTTTTTTAAAGAATTCAACTGGACTTAAAAGCCAGATTCAGTTGACATATCTGCAATAGATTCAGTTCACAAGTTTAATTTATGGTGTCCCAGGCCCTATAATTCCAGATAGCCTCAAAGCCTTCAATGGGCCAGAGACAGAAACCAGAGACAGAGGCAAAAAGCTACTTAACCAACTATAATAAAACCCAGAGACAGGCTCAGTCACATGTACTTACACTAGCTCATATTGCATATGGGGCCAGTCAGTACAGTGCTAGTGAGACCCCTCTTGGTATTCTTACCAAAGCTTAAACAATAACCAGGGGAAAGATTCTCCCTCGTTAACTTTCAAACTTTCAGGAATTTAAAGTAAATCTTTACAATTGAGTAATCACTATCTGTAATATGAGGTTCAAAACAATACTCTAAAACAAGTGTCCTCAAACTACGGCCGGGCCACATGCGGGTGTTTTTGCCAACTTGTTTTTTTACTTCAAAATAAGATATGTGCAGTGTGCATAGGAATTTGTTCATAGTTTTTTTTTAAACTATAGTCCGGCCCTCCAACGGTCTGAGGGACAGTGAACTGGCCCCCTGTTTAAAAAGTTTGAGGACCCCTGCTCTAAAACTAAGGAATGAGGATAAAACTGGCAGTTGAGAAATCTTTCTTCCCTATCTTTTTCCTCCTATTTTTTCCTTAACCTGGAAGCGGTATAAGCTTATTATATTAACTCATCTTTATCCTAGTGCTGCATTCATTCATTGTACTCATTTAAATGATCCTTCCTGCCTAAAAGTACTCATTAAATTAAATTCAAATAAACTGATCATAAAGTCTAGATTTGTATACCATACACAACAGGCTTAATCCTCAAGAACAAGCTTAAAGTCAGTCTCTCTGCTTATTTTTAGAATCTATTGCTATGTAGAAAAGCCAATCAGTTTCAAACCAGCATAAATGTATTCTAAAGTAAAAGACAGCTCTAGCTGGTTTTTGGATAGGTCAGTGGATGAGCATCCGCCTGCGGACTGAAGGTCCTGGGTTCGATTCCAGTCAAGGGCACATGCCCAATTTGCAGACTCGATCCCCAATAGGGGATATGCAGGAGTCAGCCAATCAATGATTCTCTCTCATCATTGATGTTTCTCTCTCCTTCTTCCTTCCTCTCTGAAATCAGTAAAAACATATTTAAAATAATAATAATAAAGTAAAAGACAAAGACCAAAAAGCATAACAAGTGTCTAAAACATTATTCCATTTAGTAAGTCTCAATTCTCAAAATAAGCAAAGTCAAAAACCTTTAAAACATCATCAAAGGCAGAGGGAAGGGGGTGGGGAGAAGAGGATCATAATATACGATGATTGGAGAAGTTTGACTTAGGGTGGCGGGTACAAGGTGCAATATACAGAGCTTGTAACATAGAAACGCACATCTGAAACATATATATTCATGATGATCAATGTCACTCCAATAAATTTAAGAAAAAAAAATTTTTTTTAATTTTTAAAAAAACCCTCAAAGGATAACTTTGTTCCTAATAAGAAAACTTATGCCCAATTCTACACAAGAACTCACTAAAATGTCAATTCTAAATTAATATGCAAGACAGCAGGTAATTAAGTAATTAAGGTTTTGTAACAATATTACGTGTACTCTCAAAGCCTTCAGCTCATTTCACTCAACTCTATCACAGGGTAGATGTGGGAGGTGGGGGGTGAGGGTGGGATGTATAACACATGAGGCAACAGATTCTGAATATCCTTCCTGAAAAGGGAAAAAACAGACAGGAAAAGTTCTGTAATGCAGTAATGAATAGATACCTATAAGCACTGTTTCCTCCACCTTATAAACTCCGCATTTTTATAACTTAAGTGACCTTTCAAAATGTAGGAACTTAAAAAAAAAATGAACAACAAAAAATAAAATGTAGGAACTTCACAGTGACACAGTACAGGAATGAGGACTGGATTTTCCCATTTACTAATTGCCCAACACATTTTATTTTATTTTTGGTTTTTTGTTTTTTTTAGAGAAAGAGGTAGGGAAGAAGGGAGGGCCCTGACTGGGGATTGAACCTGCAACCTAATTATGTGCCCTGATTGGAAATCAAACCAGCCACCTTTTTTTTTTTCTTTTTCTTTTTGTGTGCATAGGACAATACACCCGGCCAGGGGCAACACATTTTAAATAAGAGCTACCTTAATGTTAAGAGCTCAGGCTCTGTAGTCAGAAAGATCTAGATTTTAATATAGGCTTGGTTATTTATTACCTCTATGACATCTGAATCAATTTCCTAATTTGTAAAATAAGGATTTATACCTAACTAAAAAAGTGAAGGATTAAAAGGCACAGTGAGACCCAAAATAAACATTTAATATTAGTCATTATAATTATCAGGCAGGAATTACCCCAACTATAGATTAAACAAACAACTGAGTCTCAAAGGTTGAAAACTTCCCAGTAGAACTAGGCCTCAAACCCAGTCTGCTTCCAAATTCTTTTTCCATTATGCCAAACCACTTGTGACGTATACATATCTGCCTTTTTTGACAGGCTACTAACTGCAATTTAACTTGTCTTGATTGTATAGTCACAGATTATAATACTTTTATTCTTACTCCATTGTTTTGATTTTTCTCTTCTTTTTTTCGTTGTTTTTCTTACCCAATAGTATGGTGGGGGCAGGGGGAGTTGGTGACTAAACACATCAATGTGGCACAGTAGGTAAGGACCACAGGAGAGAATGAGACCCTGTCTCTCATTGCCAGTATGCTTATCTGGGATAGCTCTTCTCCTCTCCATCTGATTTGCTGCTTTAAGATGGGCTGAAACAAGTACCTTTAAAGTATGTGCAGAATAAAAGCAAGCTTTGAGTGAAAGTTTGAGGAGTTATCCTATTAACAAGGTATAGGTTTCAATTAGTTGTGGTCCCACCAGGAAAGATAGCATACTCCAGTAAGGATAATTCATGGAGGTTTTAATAAGGTTACTATAAAGAAAGGTGGGGGCAGGCAGGATATAAGATAATCACAAGGGACAGGTCTAGTACCCTGGGACTAGAGCACCTCTAAACCCAAGGAACAAAGGAAATAGAACTTTCCAAACAAACCTAGGAGCGAGTCATGTGGAAAGAACCACGTTTAGTGGAAAAGCAATCTTCAACCAAGGGACATAGCCAGCCAAAGACAAAACCCATAAAAATGAATCAGGGTAATTAAATTCCACAACCTCAGATGGAAAGGAAGCCCACTGAAGTAATAGTCCATGTAGGTAAGTCAGCATCCCAGGGCAAAGAACAGGGTGGGAAAGGAAGGAGAGTGGATCTAAAAGAGCAAATGGAAGGCACCTAATTCAACCTCATAGAGGCCTTTCTGGTGCACTTTCACATCTCTTTATCCTAATAGGTAAGTGCCAGACAAGGAAAGAGTTACTGAACAGGACATTTCTCACCTTTTTTTTTTTTAATCCTCACCTGAGGATATTTTTCCATTGATTTTTAGAGAGTGGAAGCGAGAGGACTAGAGAGAGAAACATCTATGTGAGAGAGACACTTCGATTGATTGCCTCCCGCACATGCCCCAACCCGATCGGGGCCTGGGATTGAGCCTGCAAACGAGGTATGTGCCCTTAACCACTACCGAACACAAGACCCTTCAGTCCTCAGGCTAAAGCTCTATCCACTGAGCCAAATTAGCTAGGGCTCTCACCCCTTTTAAATAGTAATGTACAGGGCCTATCTACCATAAAATATGTAAGCATGTTTTTATGTAAGCATGTTTTTAACTAGTAAATATTGTCATTTATCAATTCCATTCATAATTGTTCAGAATTCTTTGAAGGTCCAATGATTTTCCCCATGCTTATGAACTTTCCCTTACCTTGCTAGGCAAAATAAAAATCACAAAAATGCAGATACTATCAGAACCCTCAAGGAACTTACATTTAGGGGGTTATATCCTGTATAATAAAAGACCATAACAGCGTAACGACCAGAACGACTGCTCGACCAGTCGCTATGAGGTACATTGACCACCTTTTGGTCCCTCCCCTCCAGACCACAGGCTCCGATTGCCGAATGACAAACAGAGAACCGGTGTGGATGGCAAGGGGGTGGGACTGGGGTCTGGTAAGGGGAACTGGGTGGGTGGCGGCGGTGGCGGGGCAGGACTGGGGACTGGTGAGCGGGCGGAAGATAACCCGGATCGCAGGCTAGGCCTAGGGACCCTAACCGTTACCGATTTCGTGCACTGGGCCTCTAGTTTCTCTCTCATCGATGTTTCTAACTCTTTATCCCTCTCTCTTCCTCTCTGTAAAAAAAAAAAAAAAAAAAAAAAAAAGAAGGCAGAATGAGGTAAGTGCCCCAGAGAGAAAAGAGCTGTGGTACTGTGAAAAGTTCTGGAACAGGCTCTCTAGCCATCTGGCCCCTGCCAGGCACAACTCCAGCCAGAATTCACTGTTATCCTACTAACAAACTATAGACATTTCAGTCAGGTTCCCTGCAGGTCCAGATCTGGAGTACTACTCATCAAGCCCCCATCAGCCTCCAAATTTCCACTGTACCCTCAGCCAATAAAATCAACCCTTCCACCTCCTGGAAAAAGCCCTTCTGCTTCCTAAGGATGGTTCAAATGTCACCTCCTTACCTGAACCTTACTTAGGCCCTCAAGGAACAATTAGTTTACGCCTCCTCTGCAATCCCAAAAGCCTTTGCTTCAAGTACTTAAAGCACTTATTATCCATGTGTACCTGTGCAGGGTCCCCACTAGACTGAGAAATCTTTTTATTTTTAGATTTTATTTATTGATTTTAGAGAGAGAGAAACATCTATTTGTTCCACTTATTTTTTTTAAATATATTTTTATTGATTTCAGAGGAAGGGAGAGGGAGAGAAAGAGAGGTAGAAACATCAACGATGAGAGAGAATCATCGATGAGGTACCCCCGGGCATGTGCCCTGACCAGAATCTAACCGATCTCTCCAGGTTCATAGGTTGATGCTCAACCACTGAGCAACACCAACCAGGTTGTTGTTCTGTTCCACTTATTTATGCATTCATTGGTTGCTCCTTGTATGTGCCCTTGGGATGATGCTCTAACCCACCAGTCGGCGACCAGACCACTGGTGGTCCATGAGGTCTGAAAGGTTGGCGACCTTTGCTCTAACCAACTGAGTTATCTGGCCAGGACTAGACTGTGAGATCTTTAAAGCAGCTTTATATCCTCAGCCACTCACAGCGCCCAAAATAGAATGTGTCAAACACAGTATAAGTACTTTACATGTATTACCAAAATACATTATATTAACATATACATATTATCAATTATCACAGTAAAACTACAAATGAGGTTAGAATTCTCATCATCTCAATTTTATAGATGAGGAAAATAAAGTGCACAGAAAGGTTAAGTAACTAAAGTGCTCAAAGTCTCGAAGCTAATAAGAATTAGACCCCAAGATTTCAACCTAGCCACAACTCCCGAATTGAATATAAACAGAGTTGAGAAGGTCTCACTACAAGACCAATGGTCTCCATCACAGAGGGCATAGTTATTATTTACCCCCTGGGGGATGTAAGGACAATATTGGAACCTCTAACCATATTTGTATTAGCTCAGCCTTTTGTAAAATGTCTATTTTTGCACATTATAAAGTATACATAAATAAGCCCTGGGCAGTGTGGCTCAGTTTGTTGGAGCATCCCCCATATACCAAAAGGTCTCGGGTTTGATTCCCCATCAGGGCACATAAATACCTGGGCTTCAGGTTTGACCCTGGTTGGGGCACATAATGGGAGTCAACCAATTCTGTCTCTCTCACATCAATGTTTCTCTCCCTTCCCTTCTCTCTAAAAAATCAGTAAGACATATCTCCATCCTCCCACCCAGCCTGTGTTGCTCAGTGGTTTAGCGTTGTCCCATGCACCAAGACGCCACCAGTTCAATTCCTGGTCAGGGCACATGCCTGGGTTTTGGGCTCAGTCCCTTGTAGGGAGTGTGCAGGAGGCAGCTGATTGATGTTTCTCTCTCAAACACCGATGTTCCTATCTCTCTCCCTCTTCCTTCCTCTCTCTCTAAAATCAATAAAAAAATATATATAAATTTAAAAAAATAAACAACAAAACATATCCTCAGGTGAGGATAAAAAAATGTACATAGTACAGAGTACAGTCAACACCATAATTGTAATTTAAAACAAGCATTCACTAATGTGTGTGTAATACTCAACCCTATTTACTGAGAGAACACTAAAAACATTTGAGGCCACTGCTCTAGATTACTTCCCCCAGGGACTCTGAGCTCCTACATTCTCTCTGCCCAGTACTTAAGTTAAAAACATTAGCCAAATGTTTAGACTATAGGTAAGCTTCTAGAGGCAAGAGTCTGCTCTTTCATTCATCTTTGAAGCCCTACAACAGCACAGGGCCTGGTGCTTAGCAGATGGTCAATGCTGAATCTAACTGTATCATGAGAATCTCACTGAATAAAATCCTCTCAATATTTTAATGTAACTTACTATATGCTTCCAGATTAAAAGAAAATATATACTAAGCACACTGCCTAGGAATATAGAATTTCCTTAGAAACACCAAAAAAAATTTAATAAATAAATATTATGTCCTCATTAGTTACATAATAGAATCAAAAATTGTACTTTGGAGCATAATTTAAACTCAAAACTGCATGAAAGAGATTTGGACATAAAAAATTTAAGTTCAGATTAAAGGTTCTTTCATTACAGAGGTGGTGCACCTTTGTCAGCCCTAAAGGTCACCTCTGTCTGCCTTTCTTTAGTTATAACCTCCAAGAGGAAGGAATTAAACTATCAAAAGCTGCAACTGCAAACTTGACTATGAAGAGACGTCAGCTGGGGGCAACTACTTTGCATTTCTTCAATCCAGCACTGAATGGGTATCACACAAAGGAGAGGGGCTGTGTAAAGCCTCCTATTTAGGTGTTGAAGAAGATGAGCTTTGAGGCTACATTAGATTGCAGGGTTTCTTCTGTTCCTCAGTTTCATCCTCTGCAAAATGGGCATTTTCAAGTACTTAACTCATAAATAAGTCACCAGGATTAAATGAGAGAAAGCATGCAAAATGGACTTGTTTCCTCATTTACCATGTCTTCCCTCCACCCCCAACTACTAGTAAATTCAAAGTCCGAGTTTGATCTATCTAGTCTGCTGCTATATTCTCAGGGCCAAGAATGGTACTTTTTACTTAATAGATTATTTAATAAATATTAAACGAATGAAATGCAAAATGCCTGCTGCTCAAAAAACGTTGGCGAGAAACAATTAAAATTTTATTGTATTAAGAGACCCCACCCCTCACCCAAGGATCTCGCAATTCCTGGAGGAACACTAGATAAATGCTGGAATGGGGGAATGGAGGTAAGAAAATCAACTGGATTGTAAAACAGGACTAAACAAAAACAAAATAAAATCTTAAATATACAGCCCACAGCCCAATCCCGGGCTTTCTGGAGTAAGGTTCACCCAGGATGAGGTTTATTAGCGATCACAATGACAGTTTTCACGCTTGGGTTACGTGCCGAAGCACTCTATTGGCTTCACAAAACCCAACCACCGGGGTCGGATGGGGTAGTGGAGGTGATCTTCACGCCCCCGTTGTACAGATGGGAGAAGTGAGGCTCGTGGAGATCCAAGGTCGCAGCCTGCAACTGTAAGTGGGGGAGCCGGGATGTGAATCCCGGCAGTCCGACCCCTGAGCCTGCACGCTACAGGCTCCTCGGAAGAACCATCTTCATCGCCACCCTAGGCCCCATGCCCCTCGAAATTAGGAGTGTGTCCTATTCCCCCAGGAGCCGGACTTAGTGGCCCCAGTGCCGGGAGAACAAAACAATCCTTGTCCGTGGGCAGGTCCGAGGGACGCCGGCCCAGCCTGGGCTTCGAGGCCGCGGTCCACACAGTTTCGCTCTCACCGTGAGCCCCGAGCCGTCCCGAAGGCGCTGCAAGTGCCCGGGCGGCCCCGGGAGCCCAGGAAGGCCCCGCCCGCCGCATGACCTTGGATCTGCCGCCCTGCTTCGGGCCTCAGTTTCCCCACCCCGGCCTCGCGCCAGGGGCCTCTCGGAGCTCGCGCCCGTGGAACCACAGGCCTCTCACACGCCCCCCTTCAGCCGCCCGCCTTTCCGTTCCACTTACGCTGGAAGGCGGCCGCTCCAGGGACACCCACCATCGCCAAGGGCCTCAGTCGCGAGCCTCCCGCCGCCACCCGCGGCCAGGGTCCTTCACAGACGCCGCCGCGGGACCTGTGGCCGCCAAGCTCGCCAACCCCAGCGTAGCCGCTTCACCCGCAGCTACCGCCGCCGTTAGGCCGCGCGCCGCCCCGCCCCCCCCCCCCCGTTGGCTCCGCCCCGCCCACCGGGCACGCCCCCAACGCGCGCTCCCGCCCGCCAGACCCACGCACGCAGAAGCCCGGCCCAAAGATCAGCATCCATTAAACCCCGCCCCCTGACTTGCCCCGCCCCTTCCGCGCGAACCTATCGCCCTATCCCGGAGCATCCTGCTTCTCAAACCCGCCCCTCCTGCGTCACTCGCGCTCGTCACACCCTAGGCTCCCTCTCAGGTACCTAGCTTCTCGCGGAGGCCCTAGCGTCGGCGAGGCCCCGGGACAGAGGCGGAGTCCTAGGGGCGGAGCTTAGGGGAGGGGAAAGGAGACAGCGTCTCACCTGAGTTCTCCACATTAAGGCCTGGACGCCTTTGAGCTTGTTACTGGGTAAGTCACTTCTTTTTGGTCTACTGTGTCCCAAAAGTGCAAAATGTCATGGTCATTGTATTAATATCGTTTAGTTTTCATTATTATCATTGTTCAGGTCCTGTTTTTATACATTCCATCAGGTTAATCCTCACAATAAAGGAAAGAGGTATTATTTTTCATTTTCTGCACAAATGGGAAGGGCTTTCCCACCAGCCAGCTTGTGCGCGGCTACTTTGAGCTACTCTGAACTATTCTGCCTCCAAGGACTCAAAAATAGGAACTAAAATTAAAACAAAAGGTTAAAAATGCCAAACTCCTCTATGTACAATGACAAAGTTCTTTCACAAGCAAAAAATTGGGATAAAATATGTGCAACAACCCAGCTGGCATGGCTCAGAGGTTAAGCATCGACCTATGAACCAGGAGGTCATAGTTTGATTCCCAGTCAGGGCACATGTCCGTGTTGCAGGCTCAATCCCCAGTGGGGCGCGTGCAGGAGGCAGCCCATCAATGATTCTCTCTTATCATTGATGTTTCTTCCTCTCTCTTCCTCTCCCTCCCTTTCTGAAATCAATAATTAAAAAAAAAGAGATGGTAGTAGTAATAGCAAAAAATGTCCAGTCTTCCAGTTGTCCAAAACTTCCCCCATCCCTCCATTCACTGCCAGTATTCTTTGGTTACCTAAGGCCTACAGGGTCTGAGACACTAACATTTAAGAGTAAGAGACAGACCCTGGCCAGTTTGGCTCAGTGGATAGAGCATTGGCCTGCAGACTGAAGGGCCCCGGGTTTGATTCCGGACAAGGGCACATGCCCGGGTTGTGGGCTCCATCGCCAGTATGGAGCTTGCAGGAGGTAGCCGATCAATCATTCTCTCTTTACTGATGTTTCTCTCTCTCTCCCCCCTTTCTCTCTGAAATCAATAAAAAAAATAACAATGAAAAAAACAACAACAGCCAAAACCGGTTTGGCTCAGTGGATAGAGCGTCGGCCTGCAGACTGAAAAAGGTCCCAGGTTCGATTCCAGTCAAGGGCATGTACCTTGGTTGCGGGCACATCCCCTGTAGTGGGTGTGCAGGAGGCAGCTGATCCGATGTTTCTCTCTCATCGTGTTTCTAACTCTCTATCCTTCTCTCTTCCTCTCTGTAAAAAATCAATAAAATATATTTTTAAAAAAACAGAGTAAGAGACAGGGTGCCCTAGCCGGTTTGGCTCAGTGGATAGAGTGTTGGCCCTTGGACTGAAGGACCCAGGTTTGATTCCAGTTAAGGGATTGCAGGCTAGATTCACGCCTTGGTCCAGGTGCATGCAGAAGGCACCTATCAATGTGTCTCTCTCACATCCATGTTTCTCTCTCTCTGTCTCTCCCCCTCCCTTCCACTTTCTCTTTTTTTTTTTTTTTTTTTAAATATGTTTTATTGATTTTTTACTGAGAGGAATAGAGAGTTAGAAACATCGATGATAGAGAAACATTGATCAGCTGCCTCTTGCACAACCCCTACTGGGGATGTGCCCGCAACCAAGGTACATGCCCTTGACCGGAATCGAACCTGGGACCTTTCAGTCCGCAGGCCGATGCTCTATCCACTGAGCCAAACCGGTTTCGGCCCACTTTCTCTTAAAAAAAAAAAAAAGGAAAAATATCCTTAGGTGAGGATTAACAACAAAAAAAATAGAGTCAGAGACTGGGCTGGGTGCCTTGCAACCTCAATTTGACTTCAGTTTTGCAATTGTTCCATTTTCCAGCTAAAGACACTGAGATCATACTGATAATGATCATACTGAGACTCAGAGACTTACCATAAAGTTTGCCTGTGTCAGAAGTTTAGTCTCAGGTGACAAAATTGAATTCTGACATTCTTTTCACAACCTTGTAAAGGAATTATAGTCTCCATAGACCTGAGGAAATTGCTTAGAGCCCTGTCTGTTTCTTGTCCAAACCAAGTAATTGTTTTTCTTCAGTAACAAAGAGGATAAAGATGGGTGGCAGGGAGAAGTGCATGCTGCCTGCCATCTGCCCTGGCCATGCCCCTTCTGCTAATGAATGATACACACAAGGACCGGCCAGTTGAGTGTAAGGAAAGCTAATTTAAAGGTGTATGGTCTTTATTGTGTAAGTAGGGGCCTGTAATGGCGATGGCACTTTAGAAAGCCTTTCTGTGCACCAGAGAAGTATTTGGCATGGGTGGGGCTTTTCCAATAAGCAAGGCCTTTTCTCTCTAGGAGTCTGAAGAAGCCCGGAGCTTAGAGGGAGAGATAAACACGTTGACTTTCTTGACCACAGGTTCTATTATTAAAATTCATTATTGTTTGTGAGAGGAATGTGAGCATACTAATGGTGAGGAATTTGTTACTACACAACAAGATTAAGAAGTAAATGAAAACCACTCTTAATTCTTGACACTAAAAAATAAATTGCTGCCCTGGACAGTGTGGCTCAGTTGGTCGGGCATCGTCCTGTGCACCTGGGGGTTGCCTGTTCCGTTTCCCATTTCGGGCTTGATCCTCCGTAGGCAACACGCCGTAGGCAGCCGATTGGATTTATATTATACTCACACATTGATGTTTCTCTTTCTCCCTCTACCTTCCTCTCTCTCTAACAATCGATTTAAAAATTTAAATGAATAAATAAATTGCTTTCACCATTTTACTAAATATCCTTCTCAGCTACTTTTTTTTTTTTTTATAGCAAAGGTGGAAATTTATTGAAAAACAAATAGTGACTCCCACGTGGGGAGGGGGAAAGAATCTCACAACACAGACTCCCACGTGCAGAGGGGGAAAGAGTCCCCTCAGCTACTTTTTTTCAACTATTTTTTAATCCTTACCTGAGGATATGTTTATTGATTTTTAGAGAAATAGAAAGCGAGCAAGAGAAACATCCTCTGAGAGAAACATTGATTGGTCGCTTTCTGTATGCAATGCCCAGGTTGTGGGTTCAGGGATTGAACCTGAAACCTAGGTATGATCCTGACCAGGAATCAAACGCATAACCTTTTTGGTGTACAGGATGATGCTCCAACCAACAGAGCCACCATGCCGGGGCTCAACTATTTTTTATTCATGGGTATTTATATAACTGAGATCATACTGATAATACATTTCTGCATCCTGCCTTGCTTCTTTTTTCACTATTATAGACGTCAGCATTTTTGTTATGTCACTAAAAATTATTCATAAATATCACTTGATAGATGGCCACATGACATTCTATATTTGGTAGAATCTGAAATGAATAGCCATTAGGGCTCTTTTTTCTTTTTCTTTTTTTCTATTATAAATTATGTCTTACACTTTCCTCTTTTTTGATTCTTTCAATAGGCTTTTTAAAAATAATACTTTATATACCTTATTTATTTATTTATTTTTAAATATATTTTTATTGATTTCAGAGAGGAAGGGAGAGGGAGAGAGAGATAGAAACATCAATGATGAGAGAGAATCATTGATTGGTTGCCTCCTGTACACCCCACACTGAGGATCAAGCCCACAACCCAGGCATGTGCCCTGACCGGGAATCAAACCGTGATCTCCTGGTTCATAGGTCAATGCTCAACCACTAAGCCACGCTAGCTGGGCTCAGTAGGCTTTCAAAATGGTATTGTTAGGGGCAAAAGAATACCAGAATGTAAAACAGCAACTGGACCTCAGCCCAGCAACCTCAGTACTTGAGTTCTGGCTAAGAAAGAATTCAGAGCTAAGACTCAAACTGTAAGACCAAGTTTATTTAGAAAGTCACAGAGGTGCAAGAAGTGCATCATAGAAGAAATGGGTTCAGGAAACAAGTCACAGAGGTAAAAGAAGGGCCCTTGGAGCTTAGGAAAAAGAAAAACAGAGAACGAATGTGCTTGGGGGAATGAGAGGGGAAAGGCATGGGTATGCTCCAGAGACAGAGAGATGGAGCTCCAGTGATGGGTCCTTCCTCTTCAAGAGTTTTATCTAGAGGTCTCAGGGGAGGATCTCAATAGACTATTCATCAGCTTTTCAGGTGTGTCCTTTCAGGGTCTTGGTCCACGCCAGGACAGGGGGGTCATTAGTCATTGAAGCTGGTCCTGATGCCAGCCATGATGTCACCCCACCTGGCTTTGCTGTTTTTCTGGGCCTGGAGCTGAAACACAACTGAGGCCCAGATGTTATCTTTAGGGCTTAATGTAAAAGAGTAGTTGCACAAGGGAGTCATATAAGGCTATTCTCCAGTCTCCTTGTTCCAACTCTAACAGGTTCTTTTTTTTTTTTAATTTCTTTATTGATTAAGGTGTCACATATTTGTCCTCATCCCCCCATTCCCATCCCACCCCTCTCCCCACGCATGCCCCAATCCCCTGTTGAATTTAACCGTTGGATAGGCTTATATGCATGCATACAGGTCCTTTGGTTGAACTCTCCCCCTCCCCCCCACCCTCCCCCTACCCTCCCCTATCCTCCCTCTGAGGCCCGATAGTCTGATCGATGCCTCCTTGCTTCTTCTAACAGGTTCTACCACATGACTAGGGATATGAAAGGTCAGGGGGTCTAAACTGCATGATCAGCAATATGATGGGGAGGAAAGGTCATTCTGGGGAGGAGGTCCCTTCCTACAGTAGTCTGTTGCTAGGCACACAGGGCTTTCCTCCCTGGTGACCTTCCTTATCTGGTCTATGGTTCCTACTCTGCTCATGCCTAACTGCCTACTACAGTATTATTGGGTCAATTATAACAACATTTTCAGTTTCAGCAAATCATATTTCTACCAGTATTGGTTCAGCATGCTCATCTCCCAACACCCTTAACAATGAGTATTAAAAATATTTTACATTTCCAGATTTATAGATGAAAATATGGCACATTGCTAATGGCCAATATTGTTCCCTGATGGTTAAGTAAAGTCATGAGACTCAGAAGTGCCACATCATCTCAGCGACTTCACTGATAAATACCACTAGAATCCATGTCTTACTCTTATATTGACTTCCACTCTCCAGGGTGAGGTTCTTGTTGCCTCTTTATATAATTTTTTGTCTTCCTTTAGACATTTTGTTATTATTTTTATTGATTACAGAGAGGAAGGGGGAAGGAGAGAGAGAGAGAAACATCAATGATGAGAGAGAATCATTGATCGCCTGCCTCCACGTCCCTTACCTGGGGTGGAGCTGCAACCCAGGCATGTGTTCTGTCTGTGTCCTCC
Source organism: Eptesicus fuscus (assembly GCF_027574615.1). Lineage (NCBI taxonomy): Eukaryota > Metazoa > Chordata > Mammalia > Chiroptera > Vespertilionidae > Eptesicus > Eptesicus fuscus. The sequence continues at coordinate 33,836,993 of NC_072484.1, read as the reverse complement.
TGGTTCTTAGGTCAGTGCTCAACCACTGAGCCACACCAGCCTGGAACACAATTTTAAATCCTCCATATAGGCTGTGTGTTTCTTAGCATCAAGGACATTTTCTTGTTTATGTCTGGTCTTTGGGCCCAGGAAGGGTCTGATGAGAAAGTGCCACTCAGGAGAGTTCGGCCAGCCTCAGTCAGAACTGTCTCCCTTTTCAGCTTGTGCTTGTGTATTCACTCAGTCACCCAACAAACATTTGATATTTCTGATGGTGGAACAGGATTCAGATTGTATCACTTTCTGCCTAAAATCCTCATGAACTCGCATACTCTGATGGTGGTAGTATCAATGGTACAACCACTTAGGAAAACAGTATCTAGTAAAGCTAAACACATGCCTGTTCTATGACCCAGCATTTCCACTTCTAGGTAGATACTGGAGAGAAATGCTACCATGTGTGCATGAAAACACATGTACACAATTGTTTATAGGAGCTAAGAATGAGTAAAGATAGAGGATAAATGAAATGGAGTCACTTTAACCAAGCTGCTAAAATTATTAACATCTGAAGGTTGAGGCATGAAGAAAGACTATTCTTGCTCTAACTAGCCTGGGAACTTAAACTTTTGAACTTCCCAGTTCTGCATCAATTCCTGGATATACATCTGGACATACACCAGACCTCTGATTACCCCCTGAAGGACTCAGGCATCCAGGCCAACAGACATCCACCTGACATCTATTATCCCAACCACTGGATGTGACCAGACCACCTGGCATCCATCTTCTAGACTACCTGACATTTTACTGATAACCATCCTGGACTAACCTTAGGGCTAAGAATGCAAGACTGATATTTCTTTAGCATGTACTTCTTACTATATAAGAACTCTTAATTTTTCTTTCTTTTTTGAGCACTTCTGAGTATATGCCTAGCTGTTTGTAAACTCTAAGATCCTTGAACAAATTTTTATCACTTATTTCTAGCCAAAGCCTCCAGACACTTTGAGTTCATTCCAAAGAGCACTATTTACAAAAGCCCAAACCAGAAAGTTCCAAAATGTCTGTCAACAGGACAAATTGTGCTATACTCACACAATGGAATACTACATAGCAATGAAAATGAATAAACTATAGAGACAATAGAGATGCAACTCACATATTGAGTGAAAGATGCCAACACAAAAAAGTATTTACAAACTCCATCCTATATATTAAAGAGGTAATATGCAAATTGACCATCATGCCCCCATAAGATGGCTGCCTTTGACCAGGCTGGCAGGGGGGTTAGTGAGGGACGACCAAACGACTTAAAAAGCAGGCTGCGTGGGGCGACCAGGCTGGCAGGGGGGTTAGTGAGGGATCACCAAACTACTGAAACAGCAGACTGTGTGGGGCGACCAGGCCGGCAGGAGAGTTAGTGAGGGACGACCAAACGACTGAACAGCAGGCTGCATGGGGCAACCAGGCCGGCAGGGCGGGGAAGTTGGGGGCAACCAGGCTGGCAGGAGGGGGTAGTAAGAGGTGACCAGGCTGGTAGGGGGACAGTTAGGGGCGACCAGGCTGGTGGGGGGGTGCATTTGGGGGCAACCAGGCTGGCAGGGAGGGCAGTTGGGGGTGATTAGGCTGGCAGGGGGGGGCAGTGAGGGGCAACTATGCCAGCGGGGGGGGGGGCAGTTGAGGGTGAACAGGCCGGAGGGAGGCGCCGTAAGGGTGACCAGGCCAGCGGGGGGAGGGGGCAGTTAGGAGTAACCAGGCCGGCAGTGAGGGGGCAGTTGGGGGCAACCTGGCCAGCAGTGGGGGGCAGTTAGGGGCAATGAAAATGAATAAACTATAGAGACAATAGAGATGAAACTCACATATTGAGTGAAAGATGCCAACACAAAAGAGTTGGACAGTTAGGGGCAACCAGGCTGGCGGGGTGGGGGGGAGTTCAGTTGGGGGCAACCAGGCTGGCAGGAAGGGCAGGCACACAGAGGCAGTGAAGGGCGATCAGGCCGGCAGGGGGGCAGTTAGGGTCGACCAGGCAGACAGGCAGGTGAGCGATTAGGAACCAGCGGTCCAGGATTGTGAGAGGGATGTCTGACTGCCGGTTTAGGCTTGATCCCTGGGATCGGGCCTAAACCAGCAGTCGGACATCCCTTGAGGGGTCCTGGATTGGAGAGGGTACAGGCTGGGCTGAAGGGGACACACCCCCGTGCACGAATTTCAGGCACTGGGCCTCTAGTCCTATATAATAAAAGGCTAATATGCAAATCAACCGAATGGAGGAATGACCGGTTGCTATGATGCGCACTGACCACCAGGAGGTAGATGCTCAATGCAGGAGCTGCCTCCTGGTGGTCAGTGCACTCCCACAGGGGGGGTGCCAATCAGCCAGAAGCCCTGAGCCGGTCTCAAGGCTGGCGAGTGCAGCAGTGGTGGCAGGAGCCTCTCCCGCCTTCACAGCAGCACTAAGGATGTCCAGCTGCTGGTGGGGAGCGGGCCTAAGCTGTTAGTCGGGACATTCCCCAAGGGCTCCCAGATTGGGAGAGGGTGCAGGCTGGGCTGAGGGACCCCCCCCCCCAGGTGCACGATTTTCGTGCGCTGGGCCTCTAGTTTATATGTAAAGTTCTAAGAATAAGTAAAACTAATTTATACTGTTAGAAGTCAGGATAGTGGTGTCCGTTGGGTTGGGGGAAGGCTATCAAATAGGTTGGCACTCCAAGAGGGCTTCTGGAAGCTGGTGAAGTTCTGATTCTTGATCTGGGTGCTGGACCATCATAAGAGGTGGGGAGGTGTTGAGCTTAAGAAAATTCACACTTGGGATTTGTTTTATATGTATTTTTTTCCTTGATAAAAAGTAATAAGAGGAGGCAAGAGTTCTTTGCACAGGGTGTGGAGATTGACTGCCTTCCCCCAGGCCAAAACCACCTGGATAGCAAAGGTCCATGGAGAAAGCTGACCTCTGCAGTATGAGAGAATGACTCAGTACAGGAAAACCAGGGTGGCTGCCCTCCTAGTTCCAACCTCAGAGCCCCCAACCCTGGGCTCTCCTGACACAGCTCCAGTTCACTCTGCCCTCCCTCTCCTGGAGTCCAAGATCATCTGCAAAACTCAACTGCGATCATACTCATGGACGGGCAGCTCCGCGGCGATCAAGGGATGAGTCTTCACTCACGGCGTGTTCCGCGGCAACTCAAGAGGGTGTCCGGCCAGACCGATGTGCAAATGTTCCCCAGAAGGCCGACCCTCGGGCCCCACGTTGGGCGCCAGAAATGCCCCGGCCAGCAGGGTCTTCTAACGGAGGTACCAAGGGGGCGCACCTAAGAGAATGAGAGACAGACAAGGGATGCAAAGAATGGAGGCCTTTATCATTCTCATTGAACCCAGTTGGAATTTTCCAGCAAATTGTTGAAAAAAGAGGGATAATTAAGAACTACTATAAAAATAAATTAAGCTTATGGCACTTATTATTTATTATTTAATTATACTTGTGACATAGCATAATTTTTTCTGATTACCAAAGTAATACATATTAATTGCTCTAAATGTAGCAATTGCATAAGACTACAAAGAAGGGAAATAAACGTAATTTCACTTCTGGAGATAAGAACTGTGAGCAAGACAGGAGGAAGAAACTACAGTTTTTGCTGTAATCCTTGCTGAGTGCCTAAGGCAGTAGCTGATCTACACCCCATTGGAGACCCAGAAAGGAGGGCATCTAGTGGTCTGTGGGAGATGACACCAGATTTCAACCACGTGCATAAGGGACACATTCAACGGGAATATTCAGTGAGCGCCAAAGCTTTGCTGCACCAAGACCCGGCCCATAAACGTATCTCCTGCACAGCAACTCTTCCTTTATAGACAAAGAGAGCCCCCCCAGTGACACCAACACCAATCAAGACTTAACTATACAAAGGAGGACCAAGATGGAGGCATAGGGCGGAAGCCTGATTGTTGCCTACCACAACAACTTTGAGACTACGACAAGAGAGCAGAGCAGACACCATCCAAGACCACCATAGGGCTGGCGGAGTAGATGCTCTACAACTAGAATAAAAGAGGGGGATGTGGGATGATGCTGATGCCGGTGACCCAAAGACCACACTTTAAGAACTACAGCTCAGGCGACACAAAAGAACTATGGCTCAGGCGATACAACAGCGGCCTGGAACGTGCTCGGCGCAGTTCCCCCGGCGGTCTCCGGCTGAGGGGACGGCTCCACTGGCAGCCAAGCACGGACAGACGAGCCCCTATGAGACATGGGGTGGGAGACTCCGCGCTTGCTGACCTCTGAGTCCGTCAAGAATCTCAACGCCCCGGAAGCGGCCAGGTGCGCATGCTCGGCGACCGGCCACCGATGCAGACGCAAGGGCCGACACAGCGACGCCAGACTGGCCCACCGCCATGCACCGGGTGCACCGGAGCTTCGCCGAGCCGCCGCCAGACGAGTTCTGCAGCAGCCATACTGGAGCTCCGGAAGGATGGCCAGGGGAATTGCTGAGGGGGGATTGACCGGCAGGAATTGGGATCGGGAAGACGGGGCCCCACTGAGACGCGGGTGCGGGCGGGGTTGCGCGCCTCTGGGCTCGGGTGTGGTCACACGCCTCTGGGTATAAGTGAGGCCGCACGTCCCTGGGTCTAGGTGAGGCCACATGCCCCTGGGTCCAGGTGAGGCCGGACTCCGGGTCCGGGTGAGGCCAAGTGCCCCTGGACCCGGATGACGCTGGATCCCGTGCCCGGGCGAGGCCAAGCGCCCCTGGGTCAGGGAGAGCCCACACACCCCTGGGTCCAGGCGAGACCATGTGTCCCTGGATCCGGGTGAGGCCGCGTGCACCTAGGCCCGGGTGAGCCCAAGTGGCCCTGGGTCTGGGAGAGGCCAAGCGTCCCTGGGTCCGGGTGAGACCATGTGTCCCTGGATCCGGGTGAGGCCTCGGGCACCTAGGCCCGGGTGAGGCCACGTGCCCCTGGGTCTGGGAGAGGCCAAGCGTCCCTGGGTCCGGGCGAGACCATGCGACCCTGGATCCGGATGAGGCCTCGTGCACCTAGGCCCGGGTGAGCCCAAGTGGCCCTGGGTCGGGGAGAGGCCAAGCGTCCCTGGGTCCGGGTGAGACCATGTGTCCCTGGATCCGGGTGAGGCCTCGTGCACCTAGGCCCGGGTGAGGCCACGTGCCCCTGGGTCTGGGAGAGGCCAAGCGTCCCTGGGTCCGGGTGAGACCATGTGTCCCTGGATCCGGGTGAGGCCTCGTGCACCTAGGCCCGGGTGAGCCCAAGTGGCCCTGGGTCGGGGAGAGGCCAAGCGTCCCTGGGTCCGGGTGAGACCATGTGTCCCTGGATCCGGGTGAGGCCTCGTGCACCTAGGCCCGGGTGAGCCCAAGTGGCCCTGGGTCGGGGAGAGGCCAAGCGTCCCTGGGTCCGGGTGAGACCATGTGTCCCTGGATCCGGGTGAGGCCTCGTGCACCTAGGCCCGGGTGAGCCCAAGTGGCCCTGGGTCTGGGAGAGGCCAAGCGTCCCTGGGTTCGGGTGAGACCATGTGTCCCTGGATCCGGGTGAGGCCTCATGCACCTAGGCCCGGGTGAGCCCAAGTGGCCCTGGGTCTGGGAGAGGCCAAGCGTCCCTGGGTCCGGGTGAGACCATGTGTCCCTGGATCCGGGTGAGGCCTCGTGCACCTAGGCCCGGGTGAGCCCAAGTGGCCCTGGGTCTGGGAGAGGCCAAGCGTCCCTGGGTCCGGGTGAGACCATGTGTCCCTGGATCCGGGTGAGGCCTCGTGCACTTAGGCCCGGGTGAGCCCAAGTGGCCCTGGGTCTGGGAGAGGCCAAGCGTCCCTGGGTCCGGGTGAGACCATGTGTCCCTGGATCCGGGTGAGGCCTCGTGCACCTAGGCCCGGGTGAGCCCAAGTGGCCCTGGGTCGGGGAGAGGCCAAGCGTCCCTGGGTCCGGGTGAGACCATGTGTCCCTGGATCCGGGTGAGGCCTCGTGCACCTAGGCCCGGGTGAGCCCAAGTGGCCCTGGGTCTGGGAGAGGCCAAGCGTCCCTGGGTCCGGGTGAGACCATGTGTCCCTGGATCCGGGTGAGGCCTCGTGCACCTAGGCCCGGGTGAGCCCAAGTGGCCCTGGGTCTGGGAGAGGCCAAGCGTCCCTGGGTCCGGGTGAGACCATGTGTCCCTGGATCCGGGTGAGGCCTCGTGCACCTAGGCCCGGGTGAGCCCAAGTGGCCCTGGGTCTGGGAGAGGCCAAGCGTCCCTGGGTCCGGGTGAGACCATGTGTCCCTGGATCCGGGTGAGGCCTCGTGCACTTAGGCCCGGGTGAGCCCAAGTGGCCCTGGGTCGGGGAGAGGCCAAGCGTCCCTGGGTCCGGGTGAGACCATGTGTCCCTGGATCCGGGTGAGGCCTCGTGCACCTAGACCCGGGTGAGCCCAAGTGGCCCTGGGTCTGGGAGAGGCCAAGCGTCCCTGGGTCCGGGTGAGACCATGTGTCCCTGGATCCGGGTGAGGCCTCGTGCACCTAGGCCCGGGTGAGCCCAAGTGGCCCTGGGTCTGGGAGTGGCCAAGCGTCCCTGGGTCCGGGTGAGACCATGTGTCCCTGGATCCGGGTGAGGCCTCGTGCACCTAGGCCCGGGTGAGCCCAAGTGGCCCTGGGTCTGGGAGAGACCAAGCGTCCCTGGGTCCGGGTGAGACCATGTGTCCCTGGATCCGGGTGAGGCCTCGTGCACCTAGGCCCGGGTGAGCCCAAGTGGCCCTGGGTCTGGGAGAGGCCAAGCATCCCTGGGTCCGGGTGAGACCATGTGTCCCAGGATCCGGGTGAGGCCTCGTGCACCTAGGCCCGGGTGAGCCCAACTGGCCCTGGGTCTGGGAGAGGCCAAGCGTCCCTGGGTCCGGGTGAGACCATGTGTCCCTGGATCCGGGTGAGGCCTCGTGCACCTAGGCCCGGGTGAGCCCAAGTGGCCCTGGGTCGGGGAGAGGCCAAGCGTCCCTGGGTCCGGGTGAGACCATGTGTCCCTGGATCCGGGTGAGGCCTCATGCACCTAGGCCCGGGTGAGCCCAAGTGGCCCTGGGTCTGGGAGAGGCCAAGCGTCCCTGGGTCCGGGTGAGACCATGTGTCCCTGGATCCGGGTGAGGCCTCGTGCACCTAGGCCCGGGTGAGCCCATGTGGCCCTGGGTCTGGGAGAGGCCAAGCGTCCCTGGGTCCGGGTGAGACCATGTGTCCCTGGATCCGGGTGAGGCCTCGTGCACCTAGGCCCGGGTGAGCCCAAGTGGCCCTGGGTCTGGGAGAGGCCAAGCGTCCCTGGGTCCGGGTGAGACCATGTGTCCCTGGATCCGGGTGAGGCCTCGTGCACCTAGGCCCGGGTGAGCCCAAGTGGCCCTGGGTCGGGGAGAGGCCAAGCGTCCCTGGGTCCGGGTGAGACCATGTGTCCCTGGATCCGGGTGAGGCCTCGTGCACCTAGGCCCGGGTGAGCCCAAGTGGCCCTGGGTCTGGGAGTGGCCAAACGTTCCTGGGTCTGGGTGAGACCATGTGTCCCTGGATCCAGGTGAGGCCTTGTGCAACTAAGCCTGGGTGAGGCCACGTGCCCCTGGGTCTGGGAGAGGCCAAGCGTCCCTGGGTACGGGTGAAGCCAGATCCTGGGTCCGGGTGAGGCCGTGCGCCCCTGGATCCATCCGGGTGAGGCTGGGTCCCAGGCCCGGGTGAGACCACGCGCCCCTTGGGTATGGGTGAGGCCACGTGCCCCTTAGTCCAGGTGACGCCGTGCCCCTGGGTTCGGCCGAGACCAAACCAGAGGGAGTCGGACCTCCATTACCACCATTTGTCCACCATCCAGAGCTGAGGGGTCAGTGCTGACATGTACACATAAGGAACTACTGGACATCGAAATTGGGTCTCAAAAGAACTGTTGGTCCAGGGGGAAGCTCACTACAGATTGATTCATTTGCCTGTAAGCATAAATATTATTGCTCGTCTCACATTCAGTTCTTATTAGTATATATCTAGTGACATTTGATCTCATTCATCTAGAGGAAATGATGAACAACATAGACTGAGGAACAAGAACAGAACCAGAATCAAGGAGGCATCGATCGGACTATCGGGCCTCAGAGGGAGGATAGGGGAGGATAGGGGGAGGGTGGGGGGAGGGGGAGAGTTCAACCAAAGGACCTGTATGCATGCATATAAGCCTATCCAACGGTTAAGTTCAACAGGGGATTGGGGCATGCGTGGGGAGAGGGGTGGGATGGGAATGGGGGGATGAGGACAAATATGTGACACCTTAATCAATAAAGAAATTAAAAAAAAAAAAAATAAAAAGTAATAAGAGAGAAACCAAGATGGCGGCATAGGTAAACACCTGAACTTGCTGCCTTGCACAACCACTTCAAAACTACAACTAAAAGACAAAATGGACATCATCCAGAACCACAGGAAGGCAGGCTGAGTGGAAATTCTACAACTAGAAGGAAAGAGAAAAGCACACTGACACTCAGAGGAGCTTTGGAAGTAAAGGCAGAGGTATGGAGGCGTGCGCTCGGAGAGGGCTGGCAACTGAGTACTCAGCTGTCTTTTTCAAGTGGGAGGGAGACACAAGCTCCTAACTGCTCTGAACTCCAGTTCCTAGCGAGACTCTGGGGACCCAGACTCATACAGGGAGAAACTGGACTGTCTGGCAGCAGGCAGAACTCGAGGGCGGCTTTTTCTCAGAGGTTCTTACAGCGATTACCGAGGGACACTGAGACCCGGGGGCCTCTTAGGGCAGGGCTGATGGGAAGCCGTTGCTGTTTGCTCTGCCCTGAGACCCCTCCCCACCCAAGCTGTGCGTAGAGGCTTTTGCATATGAATGGCCTGGTCCTTTGAAATCTAAAATTACCTAACAAACTGTAGCTGAGTCAGAGAGACCCAGAACATCCAAAAGAAGGCCCAAGGCCCCACAGCAGCTTGCATTGCTTCACAGCTGGGCCTCATCTGGCCACCTTCAAAACCCAAACAAAGAAGAGGAATCTGCAGATCTCTACATAGCTCCTGCTGGGTGGCCTCAGGCAGAGGCTAAATTAGCACCTCCTTGGAGATCCAAGAGCCAGTGTACCTAGTGGTCAGAGTGGGAACATCCAGATTACAACTCCTCAGATCAATAAGGGACACACTCAGGGGACAGACTCAGTGAGCACTAAAGCCCCACTGAAGCAAGTCTTGCCTCACAAGGGTGTCTCTAGCACAGCAGTTCTCCCTTTGTAGACATAGCTGATCCTCATAGCCAATTGGCCTGGAGGTCAATTCCTCCCAGTGATACCAACAACAATCAAGGCTTATCTACAACAAGACTGTGCACACAGCTCACAAAGGGGTGCACCAAGAGTGTCCACCTCAGGTAACTGGGGAGACTGAGCCACTGGGCCCTATAGGACATCTAGCACACAAAGCCACTCTATCAACACAGGAAAGCAGCCAAAATGCGGAGACAAAGAAACAGGTCACAAATGACAGAAATGGAGGAAAGCAAACTACAGGATATAGAGTTCAAAACCACGTTTATAATGTTTTTCAAGAATTTTCTAGAAAAGGCCAATAAATTTAGTGAGACCCTCGAGGATATGAAAAAGAACCAACTAGAAATTAAGCATACACTGACTGAAATAAAGAATAATATACAGAGATCCAACAGCAGACTAGAGGATCGCAAGAATCAAGTCAAAGATTTGAAATACAAAGAAGCAAAAAACACCCAACCAGAAAAGAAAAAAGAATCCAAAAATATGAAGATAGTGTAAGGAACCTCTGGGACAGCTTCAAGTGTACCAACAACCGAATTATGGGGGTGCTAGAAGAAGAGAGAGAGCAAGATATTGAAAACCTATTTGAAGAAATAATGACCAAAAACTTCCCCCAGCTGGTGAAAGAAATAGACTTACAAGTCCAGGAAGGGGAGAGAACCCCAAACAAAAAGAATCCAAAGAGGACCACACCAAGACACATCATAATTAAAATGCCAAGAGCAAAAGACAAAGAGAATATTAAAAGCAGCAAGAGAAAAACAGTTAGTTACCTACAAGGGAGTACCCATACAATTGTCAGCTGATTTCTCAACAGAAACTATGTGGGCCAGATGGGAGTGGCAAGAAATATTCAAAGTGATGAATAGCAAGAACCTACAACCAAGATTCCTCTACTCAGCAAAGCTATCATTCAGAATTGAAGGTCAGATAAAGAGCTTCACAGATAAGAAAAAGCTAAAGGAGTTCATCACCGCCAAACCAGTATTATATGAAATGCTGAAAGGTATTCTTTTAAGAAGAGTAAGAAGAAGAAAAAGGTAAAGATAAAAATTATGAACAACAAATACATATCTATCAACAAGTGAATCTAAAAATCAAGTGAATAAAAAACCTGATGAACAGAATAAACTGGTGAATATAATAGAATCAGGGGCATAGAAAGGGCGTGCACTGACAATCCTTGCGGGGAAAGGGGTGTGTGGGGGGGCAGGAAGAGACTGGACAAAAATCATACACCTATGGATGAGGACAGTGGGGGGGGTAAGGATATGGGGAGGGGTGGGAACTGGGTGGTAGGGAGCTATGAGGGGAAAAAAGAGGAATGTAATAATATGAACAATAAAGATTTATTAAAAATAAATAAAAATAAATAAAAAGTAATAAAATAAACAAACAAAAATAACAAACACCTCCAAGACTCCTCAGTGAACTTCAAGTAAGATCCAGATTGCCCTGGCAGGCCTGGCTCAATGGATTGGAGCATACTCCCAAGATTCCCAGTCAGGGCACATAGCCAGGTTTCCAGTTTGATCCATGGTTGGAGCTCGTGCAGGAGGCAACCAAATCTATGTTTCTCTCTTTCTCTCTTCCCCTTCCTGTCTCTAACATCAGTAAAAAATAAAAATTAAGATCTAAATTGCCAATGAGGACCTATAAAGTCCTATATTAATTACATGACCTCTGCCTGTCTTTCAGACCTCCTCCTCCCTCTTACCTCTTCTTTTTTTTTTTTTAAATTTATTTGATTTTGGAAAAAGAGAGAGAAACATCAATTTGTTGTTCCACTTTTTGTACATTCATGGGTTGTTTCTTGCCTGTGCCCTGCCTAGGGATCTAATCCACGACCTTAGAATATCCAGATGATATTCTAACCAACAGAGCAATCCAGCCAGGGCCCCTTTTACCACTTCTTTATTTACCCCACCCTCAGAGCTTTTTATACTGTCAGTCACACCGCTTTCAGCAAGTTCCGGCTACAGGGAAAGAAAATGATTTGGCTAGGACAGCTGGGCTCCAGGCTGCCATTTGGAGATCCTGGAAGGTATGTCACAGCCTGAGGTAAGAGAATGCAAAAGGTTTCAAGTGTGCCTTAAAGGGGTCTGATTTGCTTTCCCTTCTGGCCCCAAATTTAAACAATTCAACACAGCCCTGGCCAGGTAGTTCAGTTGGTTAGAGAGTTTTCCCATGATGCCACGATTTTGGATTTGATCTCTTCTCAGGCACATAGAGAAGCAACCAATGAATGCATAAATACAAATCGATGTTTTTCCCTCTCTCTCTAAAATCAATAAATAAAAATTAATGTTAAAAAAGTACACTGGAGGAGGCAAAGGTGGGAAGCTGCCATTAATCCTGGAGGGAGACAATGGTGGCTTAGACCAGAGTGGTGGCAGGCAGTGAAATGATAAGAAGGGGTTGAATTTGAGATGTATTTTGTCAATGTAAGAAACAGTCAAACCATAAAGAATGTTTGTGAGTTTATTTGAGCCAAACTGTCCACAAATTCAGGGAAACATATCTCAACGTATTGAAATAATGCTCTGGAAAATCACAGTAACGCACCTTGTTTTATACACTACAATCAAAAGAGGAGACGTAAGTGGGTTACATGAAATCCATTGGTAATAGATTAGGGAGGCAGGAGAAAGCAAAGCAGGGAAACCTTTGGTATTGAAGAAAAATAAAATGATAGACATATACTTCTTTTACTTAGGTGGGGGCAGGAGAGTTAACAGTCAACATTCCTACCTAATAAAGAGGGAATATGCTAATTGACCCTCACCCCACCGCAAAGATGGTGGCGCCCACATCCAATAAGGAGGGAATGTGCTAATTGACTGTCTCGCCCTCAAAGATGGCGGCGCCCACAGCCAATAAGGAGGGAATATTCTAATTGACTGCCCCACCCTCAAAGATGGTGGCGCCCATGGCCATAAGATGGCAGCGCCCAGTCCCCTCAGCCCCGCTGGGGTAGCAGGTGTTCGGCAAGGCGGGCCTGGGTGGGCCCGGCTGCTCTGCGTGCCTGTCTCCAGAGTCCCCCAGTCCCCTCAGCCCCCCAGCCGCCCAGGGCCGGCCTGAGGCTCAGGCAAGCCTCAGATGGTGGCTGCCCAGCCGCCCAGGGCTAGCCCGAGGCTCAAGCAAGCCTCAGATGGTGGCTGCCCAGCCGCCCAGGGCTGGCCCGAGGCTCAAGCAAGCCTCAGATGGTGGCTGCCCAGCTGCCCAGGGCTGCCTGAGGCTCAGGTAACCAGGGCTGGCCAAGTCTCGTGCTGCCAGCAGTGGCAGCAGCAGAGGTGTGATGGGGCATCGCCTTCCCCTGATCACCAGGTCGCCTCCCGTCCCTGAGGGCTCCTGGACTATGAGAGGGGGCAGGCTGGGCTGAGGGATGCCCCCTCCATTGCATGAATTTCCATGCACCGGGCATCTAGTTAACTCAATAACAGTGAGGGGAATTGTGGTGTCCACAGAGCCTATGCTTTGAGGGGTCAGAAAAAGGAAATTACTTTGATATTCCAACGATATGTTATTGTAGATGCAAAAAGACAATAGACAGGCTCAGTTAAAGTAAAGATTGACCATGCCTTGGTCGGGTTGGCTCAGTGGATAGTGTGTTGGCCTGCAGACTGAAGGGTCCCAGGTTTGATTCCAGTTGAGGGCACATGCCCAGGTTGCAGGCTCAGTCCCCAGTGGGGAGTGCGGGGGAGGCAGCGATCAGTGATTCTCTCTTGTCATTGATGTTTTTATCTCTCTCGCCCTCTTCCTTTCTCTCTGAAATCAATAAAAAATATTTTTTTTAAAAAGTAAAGATTGACCTTTGTCAGGGATGATACTGGCCTGGGACATGACTACCCACCATAAACTGCTTTTTAGTTTAAAAAGTTTAAATTTCAGAGAAAACCAAGATGGCAGCATAGGTAAATGTTGGTAGGCACCACCTCTCACAACCACATCAAAATAACAACTAAAATACTGAGAAACCATCATTCAGAACCTCCTGAAAGCTAGCTGAATGGAAGTCCTACAACTAGAGGAGTAAGAAGAAAGCACATTGAAACTGGTAGGAGGGGCGGAATGGGCTGGTCCAACACCCACCTGTACTGTTTTTATTTTTCTTAAATATATATAGTATATATTAATATATGTTTTTATTGATTCAGAGAGGAAGGGAGAGGGAGAGAGAGTTAGAAGCATCAATGGTGACAGAGAATCATTGATCAGCTGCCTCCTGCATGCCCCCCACAACCCAGGCATGTGCCCTTGACTGGAATTAAACCTGGTACCCTTCAGTCCGCAGGCTGACACTCTATCCATGGAGCCAAATCAGCTATGACTGTACTGTTTTTTTTATTCGGGAAGGCGATCATCTCTATGAGGGCCAAGCCCCATGCAGCCCCCCAGCCCAGGGTTTCAGAACTGGGAAGAAAAGTCCCCATAATTACAGGCTGTAAAAAGCAGTGGGGTTTGTGGCTGAGTGACATGGAGGCTGCTGGAGACCCACATGTTCCTTTTAAAGGGCCAGCAATTGGACCCCATCCCTCTGAGCTCCAGTGCTGGACAGCTTTGGGTGACCCAGACACATATGGGGAGGAACTGGGTTGTCTGGCATCAGGGCAGGAACTCAGGGGCAGCTTTCTCCCAGTCAGGAGTGCTCACGGGTCATTGTTCCTGTGCTGGGACCTCCCCTGTTGAAGAGCTGATTGGCAGGGGCCATATCTGAGTCTCCATCTGCCTGGTTCATACTGTTTGCTCTGCCCTCATGATTTCCTGAGACCCTGCCCCATCCAATTTGCAGCCCCACCCAAGCTGTTTGAAGCAGCTTTTCCATATGAATGGTCTGTCCTGGATCAGGCTTCAGACTTTCTAAAATCTCTCAAACAAGTTGCAGCTGGTGTCAGCATGCCCCAAACCTATCAATAAAAGGCCCAAGGCCTACTACTAGCACCAGCCTGCCTTGCTTCAGAGTTGGGCCTGTCCTGGGTATTTCCAAGCCTAATACAAATAGCAGCCATCTGCAGATCTCTCTGTAGCATCTGCCAGGTGGCCCCAGGCAGTAGCTGACTTTGCACCACCCTGAAGCCCCTAGAACCAGCGCACCCAGTGGACAACTTCAGACCATACCAGACCACAGTTCTACACATCCACAAGTGACACACTCAAGGGGCAGACTCAGTGAGCACCAATGCCCACTGAAGCAAGTCCTGCTCCATAGGAGTGTTTCATGCACAGCAGCTTTCCCACTGTAGTCACAGTTGGTCCTCACAGCCAATGGCTTGGAGGTCAAATCCTCCCAGTGACACCAACAGCAATCAAGGCTCAATTACAAGACTGTACACACAGCCCATACAGGGGCGCACCTAGAGTACCCAGCTCAGGTGACTCGGGAGGCTGAGCCACTGGGCCCTACAGGACACCTACTACATAAGGCCACTCTACCAATTCCAGGAGACATACCAGCTCTACTTAATACATAGAAACAAACATAAGGAAGCAACCAAAATGTGGAGACAAAGAAACATGTCACAAATGAAAGAAATGGAAGCAAACGAACTACTAGATACAGAGTTTAAACCATGGTTATTAGGTTCCTCAAGGATCTTCATGAGACTTTCAAGGGACTTAGTGAGACTTTTGAAGATCTTAGTGAGGATGTCAAGGACATGAAAAAGGACCAGTCAGAAATTAAGCATACACTAACTGAAATAAAGAATAATTTACAGAGTTTCAACATAGAGGATTCTGAGAATCAAATCAGTGATTTGGAATATGAGAAAGCAAAAATCTCCCAATCAGAAGAACAAAAAGAATCCAAAAACATGAAGATAATGTAAGGAGCCTATCAGACAACTTCAAGTGTACCAACATTCTCATTTTGGGGAGCCAGAAGGAGAAGACAGAGAGCAAGATATTAAAAACCTATTTGAAGAAATAATGACAGAAAACTTCCCCTACCTGGTGAAAGAAATAGACTTACAAGTCCAGGAAGGACAGAGAATTCCAAACAAGAGGAACCCAAAGAGGCCCATACCAAGACACATCATAATTAAAATGCCAAGGGTTAAAGACAAAGAGAGAATCTTAAAAGCAGCAAGAGAAAAGCAGTTATTTACCTACAAGGGAGCGCCCATAGGACTGTCAACTGATTTCTCAATAGAAACTTTGCAGGCCAGAAGGGAGGGGCAAAAAATATTCAAAGTGATGAATAGCAAGGACATACAACAAAGATTACTCTACCAGCAAAGCTATCATTTAGAATTGAAGGTCATATGAAGAGTTTCACAGACAAGAAAAAGCTAAAGGAGTTCATCACCACCAAACCAATATTATATGAAATGCTGAAGGGTATTCTAGAAGAAGAAGAAAGAAAATATAAAAATTATGAACAATAAAATGGCAATCAATACATATCTATCAATAATTTAATCTAAAAATAAAAATAAATGAACAAGAAATCTAATGAACAAAATAAGCTGGTGAATAAAATAGAACCAGAGGCATGGAAACATGGAACAGACTGATGAATCTCAGAGGGAAGTAGGGAGGGGACGTGGGAAGAGATTAACCAAAGATCTTACCTGTGGACACAAGACAGTAGGGTGGTGAAGGCCTGAGCGTGGCAGGGCAGGAACCGGGTGAAGGGGAGGCAATGGGAAAAAAGGGGGATATTGGTAAAACTTTCAATCACAAACATTTTTTAAAAAGAGAAAACTATACTGTAATAATCAGGATGTAGTGGAACCAAATTGCAGTTTTCTAATTGAGAGTATCTTCTTGGTCTGGAGGAACCAAGTTCTGGAGTAAGGTAGCAGTTTCCTTTTTATCAGATGCCTCCTGTCTGCTGGGGAACACATCATCTGTATCTTCATCCTCCATGTCCAACTGTGCAGTGACTGCCAGTCAAATCGGAGTCTGATCTGCCTCATTGACAAACCCTGTTGTCCACAATAGGCTTTCATTAGTTTGCTAAGTGGTGTCTGCCTCTTAATATTAATCTGCACCCCAGAACCATCCTGCCCCACCACCTTCATTGTTCTCAGTCTTGACGAGTCTCCTCAGCTACTGCTTCACAAAAGAGGTACCAGGAAATATAATAATAATAATAATAATAATAATAATAATAATAATAATTAATAATAATAATAAAAACAAAAGAGGTACCAGGTCCGCACCAAACAAGCACATAAGCCGTACCAGGAGCTGCAGAAAAAAGAGGTGGCCAGGACTGGTTTCTCTTGAAGTACCTGGTTTTGCAAATCATTAAGATCTGAGATTGATTTTAATAGAAAAGGCATTGTCGAAACCGGTTTGGCTCAGTGGATAGAGCGTCGGCCTGTGGGCTCAAGGGTCCCAGGTTCGATTCCAGTCAAGGGCATGTACCTTGGTTGCAGGCATATCCCCAGTAGGGGGTGTGCAAGAGGCAGCTGATTGATGTTTCTCTCTCATCGATGTTTCTAGCTCTCTATCCCTCTCTCTTCCTCTCTGTAAAAAATCAATAAAATATATTTTAAAAAAAATAGAAAAGGCATTGTGATTGGAAAGCATTCTTAAGGCTTTATGTACTGTCTTGGAGTTTTGCCCTCTTCAATGGTTTGAACTATACCTTGCAAGTAACAGGTAGCTAGTAAAGGTTTTGTTGTTCTTTTTTTAAAAGCCAGGGAAGTGTCTTAGCCAGACTGGCTCTTTGAAAGAAGTCTCCCATTGATGGGCTGGGTTATGAATTGGATGGAGCCAATAACTCCTTATGCATAGAAGCAAGTGTTCACCAAATCTTTTTTTTTAATATATTTTTTATTAATTTCAGAGAGGAAGGGAGAGGGAGAGAAAGATAGAAATATCAATTATGAGAGAGAATCATTAATGGGCTGCCTCCTGCAGGACCCCTACTGGGGATCGAGCCCGTAACTGGGCATATGCCCTTGACCGGAATTGAACCCGAGACCCTTCAGTCTGAAGCCAACCCTCTATTTACTGAGCCAAACCAGTTAGGGCCACCATATCTTATTGTATGTATTTTTACAGTGCTGCTCGTTCAGTAGAATAAAGCAGCTGTATATTTCTTCCTAAAGATTAAGCATGTTTCAGCTCAGATCTTATAATATACTAGAGGCCCGAATTTCATGCACGGGGCGGGGGGTGTCCCTCAGCCCAGCCTGCACCCTCTCCAATCTGGGACCCCTTGAGGGATGTCCGACTGCCCATTTAGGCCCGATCCTGGGATCACAATCCAGGACTGCTGGCTCCCAACTGCTCACCTGCCTGCCTTCCTGATTGCCCCTAACCGCTTCTGCCTGCTAGCCTGATCACCCCATAACCATTCCCCTGCCAGCCTGATTGATGCCTAACTGCTCCCCTGCCAGCCTGATTGCCCCTAACTGCCCTCCCCTGTAGGCCTGGTCCCCCTAACTGCCCTCCCCTCCAGGCCTGGTCACCCTTAACTGCCCTCGCCTACAGGCTCGGTAGCCCCCAACTTCCTTCCTCTGCTGGCCTGGTCACCCCTAACTGCCCTCCCCTGCAGGCCTGGTCCCTCCCAACTGCCCTCCCCTGCTGGCCATCTTGTGATGGCCATCTTGTGTCCACATGGAGGCAGCCATCTTTGACCACATGGGGGCAGCCATCTTGTGTGTTGGAGTGATAGTCAATTTGCATATTACTCTTTTATTAGATAGGATAGAGGCTGGCTGCATGGGTGGGGGCCAGCTGCTTTGCCCTGAAAGGTGTCCTGGATCAGGGTGGGGGTTCCCTTGGGGCGTGGGGCAGCCTGGGCAAGGTGCCTGTGGTGGTTTGCAGGCCGGCCATGCCCCCCGGCGACCCAAGCAGAGGCCCTGGTATCTGGGATTTATTTATCTTCTATAATTGAAACTTTGTAGCCTTGAGCGGAGGCCTGGGCCGGCCAGTGTGTGCAGGAAGCTTGGCTTCCTCCATTGCCAGGGAAACCCAAGCCTCCTGTTTGCTCCGTGGCCGCAGCCATCTTGGATGGATTAATTTACATACTCACTCCTGATTGGATGATGGGCGTGGCTTGATGATGTAGCGGAGGTACGATCAATTTGCATATTACTCTTTTATTAGATAGGACTAGAGGCCTGGTGCATGAAATTTGTGCACAGGGGGAGGGTCCCTCAGCCCGGCCTGCAACCTCTCCAATTCGGAACCCCTTGGGGGATGTCAGACTGCCGGTTTAGGCCCGATCCCTCTCGCAATCCGGTACCACTGGCCCCTAACCACTCACCTGCCTGCCTGCCTGATTACCCCTAACCACCTCTGCCTGTTGGCCTGATGTCCCTAACTGCTCCCCTGCCAGCCTGATTGCCCCTAACTGCCCTTCCCTGCTGGCCTGATTGCCCCTAACTGCCTCTGCCTTGGGTATAATTAGCATATTACCCTTTTATTAGTATAGATGATTTGTTACCGTATTGTGCAAGGACAGTAAGATAAAACCTATTAAAAACACAAGAATACTGAGAATAAATGAAAGCAAAAAGGGCCCTGAAAAATAAAATAAAAAGTTTTCATTTCAGATTATCCTTTGTGGTTACTTTAGGTCTCTGAGTTTGCAGGGTCTCCACACAGGCCTTTACTGAGCTAGTCAGGTTAGCATGTGGCCCCTTTTCATCCACAATTTTGAAGATGGACTCAATAGGATTTGCTGATGGCTCCTTAGAGTATGGGAAAGAGAAAGGTGAAGGATGATTCTAAGGTTTGGGGCTGGACAGCTGGAAGGATGGGGCAGCAATCCTTTAGATGGGAATAACTGCAGGATTAACAGACACATCCTGGGAGCAATATCAAGACTTCAGGTTTAGAGATGCCAATAGGGCAGCGATTTTCTTTTTCTTTTCTTTTTTTAAAAAAATATATTTTATTGATTTTTTACAGAGAGGAAGGGAGAGGGATAGAGAGTTAGAAACATCAATGAGAGAGAAACATTGATCAGCCGCCTCCTGCACACTCCCCCACTGGGGCTGTGCCCACAACCAAGGTACATGCCCTTGACTGGAATTGAACCTGGGACCCTTAAGTCCCCAGGCCGATGCTCTATCCACTGAGCCAAACTGGTCAGGGCTAGGCCAGCGATTTTCAACCTTTTTCATCTCATGGCACACATAAACTAATTATGTACTGAATTCTTCAGCACACCAAAAAATATATTTTTTGCCGACCTGACAAAAAAACTTTTGATTTTTCACACAGGGCTGCTGTTGTTGTGTTGGCTGTTGTCATTTTTTAATTTGACAGTCTAAGGGAAAAGAGGTCAGTGTCCCTGACTAAATAGTAAGGTATTGCATGTTTTAAAAATTCTTGTGGTACACTGGTTGAATGTCGCTGTAATAGACCATCACATGGGAATGTTTTACAATTCTTGCTGTGGTGGTTAAAACTCCAGCAGTAAGGTTGGTGTATATAATTTGAAATAGTCTGAATGTGACCCATTTACTCCTTTCAGCCTCTGCTGCAGCTAAGCCTTGGCACTGAGAGGTTGCTAATCCTCCCCTCCGCTCCACACTGGGCCTCCCATCTGGTACACCTTCCCCAGGTGTCAGCTGTGCTGGAAACTGCTCATCCAGGCCCAGACGTGTTGCGTGACCTTAAACTGCCTCTGGGAGGTGGTGAGGACAGGGCCCTCATCCACATCCGGGCCCAAGGAGGCTCCAGCTGGTGGCAGCGGAGTTGGGTGCAGCTGTTTGCTTTACAACATAGACAATTGCGCCCACCCCCTACGTGCTCCAGGGCACAGCTCCACACCTGTTCTCCACCATCCTGCCCAGGTGCAGAGAACAAAAGAACACCCACTCACCAAGGTCATTACCTTGATGGGGGTGGGGAAAAAGACTGCAGATGGGAGAGAAAGGAAGAAAAGCTCAAGGGAATCCAGAGTGTGAATCAGCATAGTCTGATACAACTTTATTGGATAATTGAAGTTGTTCTATATTTGTGCTGCTCAGTAGGACAGCCACCAGGACATGTGGCTATTGAGCACTTAAAATGTGGCTGGTGCTACTGAAGGACTAAAGTTCTATTTCATTTAATTTCATTTAATTCAATTTAATTTTAATTTAAGTAGCCACATGCACCTAGTGGCTATCTTGTTGGACAGCATAGGTTTTAACATTTGGATGTGGAGGACATTAGGATGCTGATAATATGTTTAATAGCAGCTATCATCTGTTGAGCTCATCCTTTGTGCCAGGTACATTGCATGTGTTTTCTTATTTACTTCCCACAACCACTCTAGAGGAAAGGTATTATTATTACAAATGAGGAAACTGAGGATCAGAGTGGCAAAGTCACTTAGCCAAAGTCCCAGAATAAGGAAGTGCTGAAGGTGAAAGGGAACGCCCAAGATCACATCCTAAAACGCCACTCAAATAAAAGAAACCCAAAGGTCCCTGCAGGCTTTGCAGCATCTAGCTCTCTACAAATGAATGAGGTGTGCAAATTGCTAAAGGAATGCAAATCAGCCTATATTTGAGGGACAAAAGCTCAGACCCTCTGGTTGACCTGGAGTCTTTCTAGGCTGTGGGTGGGTGGGGGCGGAGGCTGAGTGACAGGGAGGGACCTGGGAGGAAAGGGTGTTGGGTGGGGGTGGGGCCGGCCAGCTGGTGTCGACAACTGAGAACATCAGCTGGCTAGCGGGCTGATGGTCTGGCAGGCTTAGACAATGAGTAGGGGGCCTGATCAGAACCCTCTTCCTCCACACCAGACCCTCTCCTCCCACCTTGGCCAGCTGCCATGGGCATCGTCTCTGGTCTCAGCTGAGGCCTGTGGGCTGGTGGAGAATGCTGGGGAGGTCTATCTGGAGTGACTTAGGGCAGGAGACAGGGGAGGTTAGGAGCTTTTCTGGAGGTCTTCTTGGTGTGCAAGATTTGGAGCTGGGGGTTTTGCCTGCCTCCTTCCATTTGCTCCTCCCCAAGTTCCCCTGGTAATAATAATAATGATCATTATCAACAATAGTAATCAAGTGGCTCATGCTGACCTGGCTTGGCTGGAGCTAAAGGCTTTATCTTAGTTAATGCTCTAGGCTACCTTAGGAACTAAAGTTTTTTATTATCTCCCTTTTCCACTGGGGGAGCCCAAGGCTCAGAGTGGTCAAGTGACTTGCCCAATGTCACAGACTAGAGAGCAAACTTCTTCACCTCAGTTTCCCATCCTTACTTTCTACTTAATAAAGCCTTATTTTGGGATTTTGGAAATTTATGAGGTGTTTACACTTTTTAACTGTTGGAAAAATCAAAGAAGAATGTTGTTTGTGACGTGTGAAACATTAAATTTAAGCTTTAACATCCTTAAGTAAGGGTTGGTGTGTTTTTTTTTTTGTGTGTGTGTTTTTTGAGACACAGCCATGCTTATTTAAATATTGTTTAAAGTTGATTGCTCCAACAGCAGGCAGACTATGTTTTACTGTCCATTTATAGAAAAAGTTGCCCATCCCTACCCTACCTCTTAACCCTGGAGATGGCTCCTGAGGGCAGGCTGGGGACCCACACTTACAGTCCCCCAAGGGTCCTCCTCTCTCTAGCATTCCCTGACCCTTGGCAGCTCTTTCCCTTAGCAGGTCCTGATCCATCCTGTCAGCAGGAGTATGATATGGTATTCATGCATTCATTCCACAAATTGGTCTGGAGCACCTACTGTGTGCCAGACACTGGTAGAGGCATGAGAGATAAAGCAGATAGGGTCCTTATCTGCAGATATCAAACAATCATCCAGCACATCTCTAAATACAAAAGATAGAGAAAGCTGTGAACAGGGATCTTGGAAGTTAACCCTTTGCACTCGCTTGCTTTTTTCTCGATTCCTTTATTCTACTTGGGATTTCATTTTTTAAACACCCCAGATTTTACAAAGTGCGGCAGTAGAATAAAAAACTGGAGTTCCTTTTCATACAAACTTATTTATTTGGATTTTTTAATATTTCAATTATTGATACATTCAATAACTGTCACACTCGACATCTGAGTGCAAAAGGTTAAAGAGCACTTGACAGGAGAGCCAAATTAATCTGGCCATCAGAGAGAGCTTCCTATAGGTCAGTGATGGCGAACCTATGACACGCGTGTCAGCACTGACACGCGTAGCCATTTCTGATGACACGCGGCCGCTGAGGCGGCCTCATGCCGAGGATGAAACATTTGCTGCTCCTGAGGATGAAACATTTGCGAAATAATGTTTTTTCCTCAAAGTGACACACTACCCGAGTTATGCTCAGTTTTTTGGCGAAGTTTGACACACCAAGCTCAAAAGGTTGCCCATCACTGCTATAGGTGATGGTAATATTTGGAAGTCTGAAAAATTAGTAGGTTCCAGATCTTTGAGACTCACCTTTCCCCAACCCCCTTCATTATAATTCCTTTCCTTCTCCTAGGAGCCTAGATCTTAACTCAGTTGAGATCTCTCTGTTTCAGGGAGAGAGGCACATTGAGAAAGGGGAGAGATAATCCCTTTTACAACATAAATTAAGCATTGAGTGAGACAGAGCATGCTAGAGAAGGTAGATGCATAAGTTGACAGTCACTATTTTATTTTTTAATTTTAAAAATCTTCACCTGAGGATATGTTTATTGAAAGAGATAGATAGATAGATAGATAGATAGATAGATAGAGAGAGAGAGAGAAACATC
Source organism: Eptesicus fuscus (assembly GCF_027574615.1). Classification (NCBI taxonomy): domain Eukaryota; kingdom Metazoa; phylum Chordata; class Mammalia; order Chiroptera; family Vespertilionidae; genus Eptesicus; species Eptesicus fuscus. Next base: position 33,814,156 of record NC_072484.1, on the reverse strand, counting down.
TATTGGTTGCCTCCAGTAGAGCCCTGACAGAGGACTGAACCCACAATCTAGGTATGTGTCCTGACCAGGAATCGAATCTAAAATATTTTTGTTGTACAGGACAAGGCTCCAACTAATCTAGCAACCCAGCCAGGGTGACAGTCATTATTTTAAAAAAATGATTAGAGCCCTGGCTGATGTGTCTCAGTTGGTTGGAGCATCGTTCCATATACCAAAGGTGGTGGGTTTGATTCCCAGTCAGGGCACATAGCCAGGTTGTGGGTTTGATCCCTAGTCGGGGTGCATGCGAGAGGCAACCAACCAATGTTTCTCTCTCTCTCTCTCTCTCTCGCTCTCTCTCTCTCTCTCTCTCTCTCCCTTCCTCTTTCTCTAAAATCAAATTTTTAAAAATATTTTTTTATTTGACTTCAGAGAGGAAGGGAGAGGGAGAGAGAGATAGAAACCATCAGTGAAGATAGAGAATCATTGATCAGCTGCTTCCCTCACACCCCCAAACGGGGATCAGTTGACCCTACAACCTGTGCCTTGACCAGGAATTGAACTGTGACCTCCTGGTTCATAGTTCAATGCTCAACCACTGAGCCACACTGGCCAGGCTAAATTTTTAAAAATTAAAGCATTAGTAAAATACATTATAAACAAACAAATAAAAAATGATTAGAACAAGTATAAAAATGATTATATGGTACCTTTATGTAATAATTGCAACAGTTTATTCTGCAGTTCATTCATTTATAAATATTCAACAAATATTTATTGAGTATCTGACAAGCACTGTTCCAGCCCTGGGGATATAGCAGTGAACAAGGCTGATAAAAATCCCTGCCCTGGTGGAGCTTCTTACATTCTAGTGTAGGAAGCAGTAAGTAATGTATTTGATATGAAGTGGCGACAACCGCCGTGGAGTAAAATCAAGCAGGAGCGGGTAGCAGACAGACAATTTGAAATAGGTGAGGGTGAGAAGGTGACAGTCTTTCTTCCTTTCTTTCTTTCTTTCTTTCTTTCTTTCTTTCTTTCTTTCTTTCTTTCTTTCTCTCTCTCTCTCTCTCTCTCTCTCTCTCTCTCTCTCTCTCTCTTTCTTTCTTTCTCTCTCTCCTTCCTTCCTTCCTTCCTTCCTTCCTTCCTTCCTTCCTTCCTTCCTTCTTTCCTTCCTTCCTCTCTCTCTCTCTCTCTCCCCCTCCCTCCCTCCCTCCCTCCTCCCTTCCTTCCTTTCTTGGTCGCAGTTTGAGCTGAGAGCTGCGTGTCCTATGTGGCTATCTGGGGGAGGCATGCATCGCTGGAACACTAAGATGCCATGAAATTAGAATCAATAGCATTCTCAAATTATAAAATTCTAAGTAATAGAATTCTGGGGCCATGTAATGTTAATCAATAGTTCCCTGGTGCCATAAAATTCTAATCAATAGAATTCTCTGGTTGTGAATTCCAACTAATAGAACTCTGAAGCCATGAAATTCTAATTAATCAGGAACCTTCCCTGTGAAAGCAGCTGGGGAGCTAAATTCTCAGTGTTCAGTGGGAGTTAACCAGGTAAGGGAGGAAGAATGCCCAGGAGGAGGGAACATGTAATTAGCATGCACAAGGATACTGTTGAGAAGGATGGAGAGGTTGGGAGTTGGAACCTGTCCTTCACCTAGCCATTCAATTGGTTACACAACCTTTGAGGGTCCATTTCTCTACCTTTGAGTACTAACACCAGAGTTTCAACAGCAGACAGTCTGGTGAAAATATAATGCTCAAAGGCACACCTGGGCTGAGTCAGTCCTATATCCAGATTTTCTTCCAATCAGGTCTGGGACCTGCATAGTCCTCTCTCTGCTGCATGGAATCAGAGGACTCTGGAGTGACTGTGTCTGGGCTTCAGTTCTACCTCTTCCCCTTCTGAGTCTTAACTATAATATGGTATTGTCCTAGACTCATTCTTCTCCCCACCCCCACATTTATTATTCTTTGCTCTTCCCAATATTATTATTATTAATAAAAGCACTATATGCTAATTAGACCGGACATCCTTCTAGATGAAGCTGGGGCTGTGAGGGATGCCTGGGTCCTGGGTGCCTGCTGGTGGCTGGAGGGAAGCCCGGGTCCTGGTGCCGGAGGGAAGCCGGTGCTGGCAGCCAGGGGAAGGAAAGCCTACTCTTGCACGAATTTCATGCATTGGGCCTCTAGTTATTAATAATAGCAATGACTGCAAGAAAGGTGTTTGCCAAGGTGAGCAAAGTATTTGCCTAAACAAATTGGTTTGCAAGAATTTCCTGAGGCAATTAGTGAAGTTATTTATTGGTTTACAATTTTACCTTCTAGGGTAAGAATTTCCTGGAACAAACAATCAAGTCATGTTGACATGGGGGCTTCAGTTCTTAGACCCAATAGTTGAGTATCATTAAGAAAGATGGTCTAGCCCTGTCTGGTTTGGCTCAGTGGATAGAGTGTCAGCCTGCAGACTGAAGGGTCCCGGGTTTGATTCTGGTCAAGGGCACCCCTCTCCCTTTCTCTCTGAAAGCAATAAAAAAATATAAATAATTTTTTTTTTAAAAAGAAAGAAAGATGGTCTAGCCCTATCCGTTTTGGCTCAGTGATTCAGTGTGCACCTATGAACCAGGAGGTCACGATTTGATTCCCGGTCAGAGCACATGCCTGGGTTGCGGGCTCAATTCCCAGTGGGGAGCATGCAGGAGGCAGCCTATCAATGATTCTCTGTCATCATTGATCTTTCTATCTCTCTCTCCCTCTTCCTTCCTCTCTGACATCAATAAAAATATATTTATTAACAAAAAAAGAAAGATAGTCTAGGTTCTTATATTTATTCTGGTCTCTACTGGCATCATGTTATTGCCAGTGTTTCACTATCACACATAGGGCTGCAATGACACCTTGAACATGTGCCTCAACTTTTCTCTGAAGTCCCCATATAGAAGTGAAATTGCTAGGTAGCAAGATGTGAGCATCTGCAATTTTCCTCGAGGCCTGTATTTCTAGCCCACTTCCCTGACTCCCAGAAGAGGAAGATTTCCCTCCAGGGCCACCAGACCAGACAGCAGGAACTGCCAGGGCTTTGCCCACACCGGCTGCCTGCCCATCCGCCTGTCCTCTCTTGTTCTAGCAGATTAACAGTGACCTGTGACCCCAACAGGCTGGCCATACTCCCAGCCAATTTTAGCCTGTCGAAAGGAGTCCCTAGGGGTGGTCAGGGCTCAGGGATGTGTTGGCCAGATGGGCCTGGGAGGTCTTAGGTTGGCTTATCCCAGGAGGCAGAGCAGGTGGGCAGCCTCCAGCACCCCCCCTCCCGCCATTTCCCCATCATGCATCACTGGGCTGTAGCTGGAGCCAGATGGTGGGGATGGGGCAGCCTTGCAGTTTCTGGCCTGACAAAGGATCCTCTATTCTGCTTCCCCACCCTGACCAGCTTGGCTAGTCTAGTCTCTGATTGCCCAATCAGTCAGCCTTGGCCTGCCTTGCCCTGGGCAGCCTTTCTGCCGAGATTGTCCCTTCCCCCATCCTAGGCAATATTCCTGGGAGCCTTGGACTTGGAAACCCACTTATCCACTTGAGAGTGGGTATGACTAAAGCAGTGTTACTTCGTGGTTAAAATGGTTATAGATTCAAATCTATAATAATAAAAGCATAATATGCTAATTAGACCAGACAGCCGAATGACCTTCCAGACATCATTCCAGACATCCTTCCAGACGAAACCATGGCAGCGGGACTGAGGCAGAGGTGGTTAGGGGCAATCAGGCAGGTGAGTGAGTAGTTAGGGGCAACCACGAAGGCGAGCAAGTGGCTAGGGGTGATGAGGCAGGTAGGCAGAGCAGTTGGGGCGATCAGGTAGGCAGGCATAGTGGTTAGGGCCATCAGGCAGCAGGTGAGCAGTTAGGGGTGATCAGGCAGGCAGGTGAGTGGTTAGGGGTGATCAGGCAGGCAAGCGAGCAGTTAGGAGCCAGCAATCCCAGATGTGAAAGGGTGCAGGCTGGGCTGAGTTTCATGCACCAGGCCTCTAGTTCATTAATAAGATCAAGTGCAATGGGCCAGGAGGGATTGTGGCAAACTGGTATCTGGCAAACAGTGAGCTCTCATCAATGAATGGTCTCTGTGATAACTACAGATAGGGAAACTGAGGCCTAAAGAGGAGGGTGCTTGCAGAAGAGTCTCATGGTTAGGAGAATAGGCTTGGGAGTCAGGTCCACATGAATTAATTCCAGATCTGATACTGAGAGAGTAAGTCTTTGGGCAGGTTACATAAACTCTCATTCCTCATTTAACATGGGGCTAATTAAACCTTTATCATAGAAAAGAGTCCTTCCCTGGCCAGGTAGTTCAGTTAGTTAGAGGATCATCCTTATATGCCAAGGTTGTGTGTTCAATCCCCTGTCAAGGCACATACAAGAAGCAACCAATGAATGCATAAATTGAAGTTTCTCTCTTTCACTCCTCCTTTTTCTTTCTCTGAAATCAATCACGAAATTAAAAAAAAAAAAAAACACCTGTAAAATAGGTCCAATAACAATGATGCTATGAGGATTAAGTAAGTTATCCCCCCCCTCCAAATGGTTATGGACCATACTCAATAAATATTAGTTATTATTGGGAGGTAAGGGTAGGAGCTTGGGGAAGGTCTGCCAAGGAGTTTTTGGAGGTGGGCCCTGGATACCCCTAACACCTGTCATCTGTGACGTTCCTCCTCTAGCTAAACTTTGTAGTGCCTCCAAGTCAGATCTGTCTTGAAGTATAGCTGGGGGGAAGTTCCTGGGTGACCAGCAACCCTAGATCACCTTCTAGGTGCTGCCTCTACAGTGTATTTTGCTGTATGACTCTAGGCCTTTGGAGACTGGGCAGTTTGGTTTCTACCTTTCTCAGGAGTCAGGCTTGTCTCTGACATGGGCAAGAGCATGAGTGAGGAAAGATGGATGGTAGGGAAGTGAGGTGGGGTGAATGAACTTCAGGGTTGCTGCCAGGCCAGCTTTCATGCAAAGCTGACTCCAGGAGTCCCTCCCCACACATAAGGCCTGGGAACTTTTCAGTTGGCTTCTTGATGGCAGGTGAAATCTATTAATATCAAAGTAATGAGATAATTACTGTGATTTGGAAAAATTACTGGCGAATGCTTTTGAGGGGACTTCAGAGCAGAGAAGAGTGTGAGTGAAACATCTGTGGGAAGAAAGGAATAAAGGATTGTTCTGAATGCAACATGAGGGTGGGTGAGCTCTGGGCCCAGGGGTGCTCCCTCCACAGTGGTGACTCCTCCTGGAATCAGTTAAGGTTAGGTGGTCGGGGCAGTGTGTAGAACTCCCAACTTTGGGTCTGTGTGTGTATATGTTGGGGATTAGGGCCCTTTAATTTTCTCAGGTCATAGTATAAAGTTATGCACCTGAAATTTATATAATGTTATTAACCAATGTTACCACAATAAAAAATTTAAAATGTATTCTTATTGATTTCAGAGAGGAAGGGAGAGGGGAGAGAGATAGAAACATCAATGATGAGAGAATCATTGATAGGCTGCCTCCTGCACACCCCCTACTGGGGATCGAGCCCGAAACCTGGGCATGTGCCCTGACTGGGAATGGAACCATGACTCCCTGGTTCATAGGTCAACACTCAACCACTTAGCCACACTGGCCGGATTACCCCAATAAATATAATTTTAAAAATTCTTTCAGAGCCCTCCAGGCTTTTGTTTTACTATCCCCCTTTCATATATGTGGAAAGTGAGACTTAGAGGGGAAGTGAGTTACTTGAGTCAGTGGAAGAGCCAGGGTTTGAGGCCAAATCTGCCTGACCCCAAAACTGGTTCTCTTTCCATTGGCTGGGTCTGTGACTGGGGGGGTGCAGGTGCTGAGATGGGATGGGCTCAGTAAATGGTAGCTGGGATAATAATGGTAACCATAATAATAATCTCACCTCTGAAATGGATGTGTAATCCTCATATAAGGAAGGGAAGAAAGTGCTTCAGAAGTGGCAAGTTTAAGGATCCCCACTTCCCACACCATTCTAGACTCCCATCTTTCTTCTACGGAGGCTGGATGGCCAGTTACCTAGGGCCCCGCAGCCCTGACTCTCTGCTGCCCTCTGCTGCCATCTATCAGATGTGGCGCCAGGATGCTGAATCTATATGGCTCCAGCATCAGGCTGTTTCCAGTTCATTGACAAATGTCTTTTTCAAGTGACTAATAGTGGGCTAGTGGTACAGGGGTAGCGAAACCCTCTAGGGCCTCTGGTTCCTCCTTCATCAAATGCTGGATTGGGATAAAAATTCTTAGGCCATGATTATGAATCTCCTTCTGCTAAGGTTAACACCTTCCTGGCTCCTCATTATCTTTAGGGGAAAAAAACAAACCCATTGCCCTGGTTCCTGTTCCCTATACTTCGATTTTCTGAAAGCCTCTTGATCCTCACATGAGCATCCTCAAAGCCCAGCTCAAACCATCACCATTATCTCCCCCCACCCCCATCCCCAAGCTTTATTTTATTGTCCTGGGTCCAGAATTAGAGAGCTTAGGATTACTGTCTGGTTTAAGAGGAAACCCCTCTCTCTCTTTTTTTTAACTTGGAATTTTAATTATGTACATAAATAGCAATGTGTGAAGAAGAAGTTCAAAGGCATGTACATTATCTGGAGGTGAAAAGATTTCAGATTAGTCCCTTTGTAGTATGACATCAACCAAGGTAACAATGAGGCCTAGTGTAGTTTTTCCTGAAGAAAAAAGCCTGTTTACTTCATTCAATAATGACATCTCTTCCATTTTTCTGTAGAAACACTGGTTTATTGTATGGCGTTTCCAATGTTTACCTATAACTGACTAAAATGAGCTGAACCTGGAGTATTCTACTTATTTCCAGATGAATTCTTCACATTTCCTGGCTTTAGAAAGTTCTCCTTCCACAAATCTTCTACAACTATGTATCCTCGTAAACCCCAGTCGTATAATTTCTCCCCACTGACCTGGACAAATACGATGGCTTGTTGTGGATAACAAAGCGAGGTAGCTAATCCCATGAAACTAGGTGGATATACCAGCTTCTTTATTTTTGAACCTCTAGCTAAAAGGAGTCCAACAATGCCAGCAAAACCAATAACACCAAGTCTTGGAAAAAATCCAGGAGGAGCATTTTGGAGAAATTCATAGCTGTCTAACCCCCACTGAACCAAACTTTGCATCTTGGGCTTAGTTTGGGGAATACATTTCCTGACACCAACTTGTATATGGCTTGCAACACTGTCGGAGATGTGAGATGCTTTCTTCAAGTTGAGTCCTTGGCTCCTCCACATATTTAGACTGAACTTCGGGAACAGAGTAGAGTGAAAGCTCATTCACGTTCACAGAAGCTTTGTGAGTTGAGTCCTTTTTCTGTGATGCGTAGACTTTGAAGGTGAGCAGACTCAGACTGGCTGGACCTCTGGATTACCTTGAACATGTCGCTGGCAACTCTGGTGGAGTCCGGAAACCCCTCTCTTAATTAAAACCTCCCACCAACAAAAAAAACGAACACCCAACAGCAAATGTCCTGCTTCCTGAGATGATCATCTACTCTTACTCTCCTCTTCTTGATTTCTAACTCAGGACTCAAATCCTTGGTTTATTTTCTTTTTCTACATTCTCTTCCTAAGTTATCTTAGACTGTCACACACTTTAAAGCAGTGATGGCGAACCTATCACGTAGGCACTGACACACTGACACGCGTAGCCATTTCTGATGACACACGGCCGCTGAGGCGGCCGCATGCCGAGGATGAAACATTTGCTGCTCCTGAGGATGAAACATTTGCGAAATAATGTTTTTTCCTCAAAGTGACAGACTACCCAAGTTATGCTCAGTTTTTTGGCGAAGTTTGACACAACAAGCTCAAAAGGTTGCCCATCACTGCTTTAAAGTCTTCTGTTGTTGACTCTCCCTAATCTTCACACAAGCCATCTGAAAGTCTTAACCTCCTCATTACCTCTTAATTATATTTACTCCTCTCCATTTTCTCTTCAGCCACCTCCCTAGTCCAGGTCACCACCATCTGCCATACTCAACTTCAACAGTCTCTGTACAGATTGGACTTTCCAAAGAAGGCAGCAACAATAGTTCCCATGCCATGTGCTCTTCTGGAATCTTGTCATTCTTCCATCAAGAGGTGGAGTCAAATTCCCCTCTTCTTGAATCTGGGAAGACCTTTGTGATTGTCTTAACCAATAGAGTACAACAGAACTGATGTTAATATGGCTTCTCAGCCTAGATCATAAAAACACTATATCCTTTCACCTTGCTTTCTTGAACACTTGAACTTGCAACCCAACCATCATAATGTGGGCAAGCCCAGCAGCTCATGGAGAGGACTAAAAGCCCCCAGTCCCCAGCCACACCTGAGCTTCTAGCTATGTGAGTGAGCCATCTTGAAAAGTAGATCTTTCATTCTCTAGTCAAGCCACTCCATCTGACATTATGTGGAACAGAGATGATCTGTCCCCACTGAGCCTTAGGCAAACAGCGAGAAATACAATGAGTGGCCAGATTATTACGATCTCTGAACACATAATAATCTGGCCACTCAGTGTGTGTGTGTGTGTGTGTGTGTGTGTGTGTGTGTGTGTGTGTATATATATATATATATATATATATGTGTATATATATATATATATATATATATATATATATATATATATATATATTAGAGGCCCGGTGCATGAATTCGTGCATGAATGGGGTCTGGCCAGAGGGAGGGGACATGGGCGGTTGGCCGGCCTGCCTGCTGGTCGAACTCCTGGTCAAGGGGACAATTTGCATATTAGCCTTTTATTATATAGGATATACACTGAGTGGCCAGATTATTATGCATTCAGAGGTCATAATAATCTGGCCACTCAGTGTATAATTGACTGTCACTGTTTTAAGCCTCTAAGTGGGGTTATATTTTATACAGTAATATATAATCTGAATACTTCCCTAAATGATCTCTTCGTTTCCAATCAGTCCATTCCCCTTCACCTTGTACACATTTTGTTTAGTGGCCAAAGGGATCTTTTAAAAATATAAATCAGCACTAGCCAGTGTGGCTTAGTTGGTTGAGTGTCATCCTGTGCATTGAGGGGTCGCTGGTTTGATTCCCTGTTAGGGCACAGGCCCAGGGTGGAGGTTGGGATGAGTGCTCAGTTAACAGTTTAGAGGATTAGCTAATCTGAACAACTCTCTTGCAAAAAGACCCACAAAAAACAAAACCCTAAAAAATCTAAAAGTGGTGGGTAAAATCTAAAAACATACATTACTGAGCTGCTAAGCATGAAAGGGATATGCCAAAATGTATTTTTTAAATCCTCACCTGAGGATATGTTTATTGATTTTAGAGGGAGGGAGGGGGGAGGGAAGAAGGAAGGGAAGAAGGGAGAGAGACATCAATGTGAGAGAAACATTGATCTTTGATCAGTTTCCTCCTACATGTACCCTGACCGGGGATTGAACCTGCATCCTAGGTATGTGTCCTGACAGGGAATCAAACATGCAACCTTTTGGTGCACAGGACAACACTACAACCAACTGACTCACCCAGCTTGGGTGCAAAATTTATTTTGATTCACAAGTATTTCTGCAACATCTAAATCATACAACTTATAATATGTAAATAAAGGAGATTATAAATTTGTTAAGGCTTGCTACATGTAAATCTCAGTCATGACTGGACTATATCATCCATTTTAGGTTTCTATCATATTTGGGGACATGAATCAAGTATGACAGTGGAATCTTTGGTTCTGAAAACGTTAAATCTTTCTTTAATTGTAGTAAAACTAGAACTATATAAATACACAGTTTTATTGAGATATAGTGGGGAGATGGGTGATAAGTAAACAAACATATGAAGCATGCAGTACAAAGTGTTATGAGTCCTGTGAAGGAAATAAAGAGGATGGTTATGGGAGAAATATTAAAATTTCTCTCAACCTTGATTTGAACAGGCATTTTAAGGAGGCAGCACTGAGACAGCAAAATCAAGAAGTATGAGTTCCCTGTCCCTGCCTTGGCTTGGGTGGTGGGGAGTAGTTTCTTAATTGAAATGGGCTGCCTTGTGGAGAGGTGAGCTCCTTGTAACTGGAGGCATCCAAGCTCAGGCTAGAGGGAAAGCTCTTGGAGATGCTATCAAGGGCCTTCTGGCTTGGGGTAAGGCAATTAGACTTAGTGACTATTTGGTGGGTCCCCTCTTAAGCACCAATATCTTATGATACTAGCATTGCTTTACTCTGAATTTCACAAGCGTACGATGTGAATTCTCTGACATTCTGAGAGTCTGATTTTAACTAGGATCTTGAGTAGCCCAGTAGAAGGGGCTAAAGCTAAGAAATCAGAAATAATCTGTTTCATATTCGGGTTCTGTCATTAATTGCCTGTCTGACCTTGGATAAGTCACTTTTTCTCTCTGACCTTGGTTTTCTCATCTGCAAAATGGAGATTTTAGTGCCTGCCTTACAAGGCTGCAATGAAGGTTTAAAGGTGACATATTAGGGAAGCACCTGGTTTAGCTTCCATCCCACAGGACACCATGGAGTCTTAGACTTTGGAAGCCTCCCAGCCTCCACTAAGATCCAAACCTCACCTGGGGTGCAGTATGGTGTCCCAGTGATCTCTGGTGCCAGATTGCTTGGGCTTATTACATCATGTATCTGAGCCCCAGTTTCCTCATCTGCTTAGTGGAGACAATAACAGGACCTACTTCTGAGGACTTTTTAAAAAAAGATATTTTTTATTGATTTCAGAGAGGAAAGGAGAGGGAGAGAGAAATAGATACATCAATGATGAGAGAGAATCATTGATCAACTGCCTCCTGCATGCCCCCTATTGGGGATCAAGCCCGCAACCTGGGCATATGCCCTGATCTCCTGGTTCATAAGTGGACACTCAATCACTCAGCCACATCAGCTGGGCCCTAGGACTGTCTTGAAGGTTAATTGAGATGATCCAAGCAGTTAGTCCTGTTAACTTTCATTATTGCTGCCATCTTAGGGTCTAGAAGGCCAGGAGTGTAAAGAATCTCTGCTCCCTGCCTTGGAGCTTGTGCATAGAGGCCTCTCTGTCTGACCAGAGTCCTCTCCTGGACTCCTGGCCCAAAGGCTTGAGCCTGCAGGCCCTTCGGTGGGGAATTCAAAACTGGTGAGCTGGAAAGTCCCCCTCCCTCCTTCCTTTTCCTTCCCCCTCTCTTGTCCCTTGGTAGTGAACTGGTTTCCTCTGGAAGCTCTGCCCTGAGGTTGGTGGGAAGCCAGGCCTGTGTGTGTATGTGTCTGGGAGGACAATTTCTGAGCCACAGAGGAGTGGCATCAGCTGACCAGAGTGGAGGGAGAAGAAGAGCATTTCTCCAGCTAGAGTGTTCCTGTGGGTGGGCTGAGAGGGACACAGCTGATTGGCACTGCCCATATCATGTGATCTTGCACATACATACATACACATATACACATGCACACATGCATATCACTGTTTTCTTTGACTCTACATCCTTCTTCTCTCCTAGCCTCCTTTTATTCTGCTCACATCACACCTCTCATTCCTCTCTTCACATTATAACCACAGAAAATAGTCCCCTAGGGGAGAAACTCTGTATTAGGGCTCTTTCTCACCAAGTTTGGCTCATTAAGTCTTTTTTAAGCAGGGCAGTACGTGGGGGGACTTTAAAAGATCTGGCTTCAGGCTTTGGTCCTGGGAAAGAAAGCTAACCTCCCCCTGGTCCCTTGTCTCCTGCCTGATCCCTCCTCCCTTCCGAAGTTCCAAAAACCAAGTAGATTGTAATTCTCATTTATCGCAAGTGCTTACCCCCATATTTCTTAGGCTGCTCTACAATCTTTAAGCACCATCACACTTTTAAAATATCAATGCATAAGTAATGCTATATTTCCTTCCTACATGCTTCCATCCTTCCCTCTCTCTTCCATATACTTGTTGAATGTCATGTGTATGTCAGACCCTGTGTTCATTTTATTTATTTTATTTTTAAAATATATTTTTATTGATTTCAGAGAGGAAGGGAGAGGGAGAGAGAGAGATAAACATCAACGATGAGAGAGAGAATCATTGATCAGCTGCCTCCTGCACAATCCACACTGGGGATTGAGCCTGCATGTGCCCTGACCAGGAATCTAACAGTGACCTCCTGGTTCATAGGTCGATGCTCAACCACTGAGCAACACCGGCTGGGCCCTGGGTTCATTTTATTTTTTACTTGTGTCTCCCCTATTTTGACACTTATAACTATAAAACTATTTGATTGATGCTTGTGTTCCACAATAATTACACTTCATATTTTTTCAAATATGTTTTTATTGATTTCAGAGAGGAGGGAGGGAGAGAGAGATAGAAACATCAGTGATGACAGAGAATCATCGATCAGCCACCTCCCTCATACCCCCCACCAGGGATCAAGCCCGCAACCCGGGCAGGTGTGCAGATGTGGTGAGATTTTTCTGATATGCTTCACTTCATATTTGGCAGCTATCAAGCAGAGTGGGTCAGTCTCCAGATACTGGTGTCAAATAGGCATGAGTTTGAATCCCAGCTTTGCTCCCACTCACAAATGTGTAACCTGGGCCAATTAGAGCTTCTCAGTCCAGATTTTCCCTTTTGTATGTTGCGGGTATTCAGAGCTACTCTGTGAGGCTACTGTAAAGATGAGATTACACGTGAAAAATATTGACTTGGGCTTGGCCAGTAGAGCATTCAATAAATGAACGTGATATTGATTCTATAGGATTTATAGTTTTCTTTTTAAAAAAATTATCTTTATTGTTAAAAGTATTACAGATGTGCCCTTTTCCCCCATTGACCCTCCTTCCACCCCCCACCTTTCCCAGGCCTTCACCACACTACTGTCTGTGTCCATGGGTTATGCATATATGCAAATACGTTCCCTGGTTAATCTCTCCACACCCACCCACCCACACCCCTGCCTTCCCTCTGAGGTTCAACACGTCTTCACATAGATTTAATTCTGACACATCCCTGTGAAAATAGATATTATTATGACTCCCATTTCACAGATGAGGAAACTGAGGCTTAGAGAATTGAAGTGATGAGACCAAGGGTGACATGGAACTAACAATGTCTGAGCAGGGATCCTAAACCAGGTCTCCAGACGTCCAGACTCAGAGCCCCTCCTTCCAGTCGACTTCCCTCACACCGGGAGTAGTTTTGGATTCTTATCCAGACAGGTCTCTCATTGTGGGACTTCAGGCTTTTATGTCTTCGACTGTGAACAGAACAGGGAATTAATCTTCTGAACTCCCTTGGAAGTGGGGGACTGTATCCCCCTGAACCTTAAACAGAACCAGCAGTGCTCTCATCCCAGCGGGCGTGGCCGCCATAAGCCACGCCCACACCAAACCACGCCCACAGGCAAAAGCTCCAGACCCAGAGTGGGAAGCCAGTTCCTTCCAAATTTCCTCCCCTAGCAACCAAACTCGCGGCTCGGTTCCTTGCTCGTAAACCCAAGCCCTGACCCGGGAGTCCAGTGCTCTACAAACCTAGCCCTGCTGCAGCATTCCAAAGCCTTGCACCAGGATTCCTGTGTCTTTTTCTTGTTTCTACGTGCGTGAGCTATGGTCCCGGACCCCGATGACCGTGTCTCCTCACAGGATCCTAGAGCTCCGCTCCCAACACGAAGGCCCACCCCCTTATGGCCCCGCCAAGCTCTCACACCTCACCGGCTCCACGCCCAGACGCCCTTTTCATCTTACCACTCTCCAAGTGGTCCCACACTTTACAATCTTCGGATCCTGGGCCCCGCCCCCGCCCCGCCCCACCCACCGCTAGCCCCGCCCACACAGCCCCGCCCCCAGAGGCTCCACCCCCAGCGGTCCTGGGCTGGGTGGCGGCTGGCCCAGCCGGGCCCCCGCTGCCCTCTGCCCTGGGCGCTCGGCTGGAGCGGGCCGGGCACTGCGGGGCAGGGCGAACGCGGCGGCCCGGGGGCTCGAAGATGGCGTCCGGCAGGCGCGCCCCGCGCACCGGGCTGCTGGACCTGCGCACCGGGGCGGGCTCGGGGGCAGGCGGCGAGCGGTGGCAGAAGGTGCTGCTTAGTCTGGCGGAGGACTCGCTGACCGTGAGCCCCGCCGACGGCGAGCCCGGCACGGAGCCCGGCGCCCCGCGGGAGCCCGAGCCCGCGCAGCTCAACGGCGCAGCGGAGCCCGGCGCGGCGACCCCGCAGCTTCCCGAGGCGCTGCTGCTCCAGCGGCGCCGTGTGACCGTGCGCAAGGCCGATGCCGGCGGGCTGGGCATCAGCATCAAAGGTGGGCGACGAGGCACCGAGGGCGTAGGGGTCTTGGGGGCTGGCAGCGCACCGAGGACGTGGAGTTGGAGGACTCCTGTCTGGGGGTAAGAGGGTTCGAGGGGACAGAGGGAACCGGAGCACCAAGGTCGTCGGAGAGGGTTTAAAGAGTCCGATGGCTCAGTCGAAAGGCACAGGTGTGGAGGGGGTTGGGGACGCCCAAGGACACGTGGGTGGGGAGTTCTGTGTGGAGGCATAGAGATCTGAGAGCAGTTACCATTCAGGGGTTGCATGGACATCAAGGACAAGATGGGCCCCAGGAAAGCAGAGGATGGAGAAAAGGGATTGAGGCCTGGGACTGGGAGGTTACTAGGGCAGGGAGGAGGAAGTCCCTGAGACACAAACAAGGTGGAGGCTACGGGTAAGACCTGGAGTTCAAAGCATAGGGGTCAATTGGAGACTAGGCACCTGCTGGGCTCACAGACAAGGGGGCAGGAAAAGACACAGAAATATGAAGACCCAGTAAGGCTGTGTACCTAGGCAAAGAGGTGAGTTTGAGGTGGGTTTGAGTTTCCTGATCTTACTATCTCCTCCTTGCACAGGACTGAGAGGGGTGGACATAGACTTGTTACTCCTTCCTCTCTGGGAGCTCTCAGCTCCCAATATTGACAACTTTTTGTAAAAAATATTTTTATTGATTTCAGAGAGGAAGGAGGGAGAGAGAGAGAGAGAGAGAGAGAGAGAGAGAGAGAGAGAGAGAGAATCATCAATGATGAGAGAATCATTGATCAGCTGCCTCCTGCATGCCCCACACTGGGTATTGAGCCCACCACCAGGGCTCGTGCCCTGACTGGGAATCGAACCGTGAACTGATTCATAGGTCGATGCTCAACCACTGAGCCACACCGGCTGTACCTGATAGCTTTTTTTTAGGGTGCAACCAGACTGTTTTTGAGTCCAGGATCAACTATGTGAATTCAAATCACTTCCCATCTTTGAACCTCAGTTTCCTCAACTATATAGTGAAGCTAATAATCTAGTTGTGATGTTTCTATGAGCACAGGAGTCTAAAGCATTCACCCTGCCAGCACATAGTAGGTGCTTGGTTAATTATTGCTGTTAGATGAGAGGGAAAATGGAGGCCAGGAAAGATTCCCAAAGCAACGAAAAGTAGTGCTTGAAATCCCTGCACACCCCCGGCTATTGGGTTCACAGTTCCTACCACAATTACTTTTCAGGGTCTCAGGCCAACACTACTATCATTCTGGATGTGCTCTGTTCCCCCTTCCTGGTGCTGGCTCTGTTCCTGTGCTTCCAGACCCTTTGGCCTGAGTGAGAGGGTAGGGATGGTGGTAGCTCAGCTACCACAGTGTGCTAAGTGCTACAGTACTCTAGGCTCATGATCCACTTCATCCTGGCAAAAAGTGGTAAAAGGTAGGGAGCATAATCAATATTTTGCAGATAAGAAACTGAGATTCAGAAAAGAAACCATTTCCCCAGGATTCCACCGTCAGTGAGTGGCCGAGCTGGGATTTGAACCTTAATTGTCAGGCCACTAGATAGTGCCAGGGGAGTTGGTTCTTTCCCATGGAAGGGCAAATCCCCATGTAGTGACCCCTAAAAGAGAAAAATGATAATCCAGGGAGTGGGCATCAATCTTAGCCCCAAACTCTAGCATGGGGTTAAAACAGATCAATCCAGAAATTGTACACTTAATGTGTCAAAGCAGGAAGGAACTTAGAGTTCATGTAAAGTTACACTTTGTAGATAGACAAACAGACTAGGAGAGAAGCAGGGACTTTCCAAGGTCACATAAAGTTACACCCTAGCACCATACTTCCAGGTGGTAGTGAAGGTACTTTCAGGAGGCATTAGGGGAAGTACCAGCTCCATTTAATTCTTCATGTATGTAGGTTGCACTCCTGTTACTATGATGACCTCCCTTCGAGGGTCCAGTCCAGCCCAAGCAGCCAGGAATGACCACAGTTCCACATTGAACTGAAGTTCCCAGTTTCAGGCCAAGCAGGACAGATATAAATAGAAACCTTTTCCTTTCATTGGCCTCAAGCTCTGTGCAGAACAATAAGCAAACTGTTAGGTCTGCATGGGGGTTAGGAGAAACTTCCAATTCTACAGTTGCCACACATTTATTTTGTGACCTTGGAATAATGACCACCCCCTCTCTATGCCACTAGTTCATCTTCAATATTTCAGGGATGGACCAATGGTGTGATATCTGAGGGTCCTACTTGCAGTCTGCCGTAGAGTTAACAGTATTGGTTCTGAAGCTGAGAGACCTACATTCAAATACATACTGGCTTTGCCACTTACTAACTGGATAACCATGGGCAAGGGGCTTCTCTTCACACTTCAGTCTTCCTCCTAGGAAACTGAGCATGTCTGTGTGATTGGGGTGTTGTGAAGATGCAATGAAACACCATTCACAACATTTGGTACTTGGAACTAACAGTAACTATTATTACTATTTTTTATTTTAAAAGAACATTCAAGAATTTAGCAACAAAGCAATTCAGTAAAATGTATTAGCTATTTATTTACTTATTTATCTAGGCTTTTGAAATCTCTAGATTTTTAAGGCCTAGGTCTAGATCCTGGATTGTAAAATTTGGAGCCATGGCAATAGCTAATCCCATCATAATGCCAGATTAGGGGTATCAGTGGGTTTCCCTCACTGTGGGAAAATTGCTTAAAACCCAAAATATGGAATACAAACACAGAATTGGGAAGAGAGGTGCACAGTCTGGGTTTGAGTGATGGTAGGAGCTGGCTCCAATACACCACGGATTTCTTTTTTTTTTTTTTTAATATATTTTATTGATTTTTTTTTACAGAGAGGAAGGGAGAGGGATAGAAAGCTAGAAACATAGATGAGAGAGAAACATCGACCAGCTGCCTCCTGCATGCCCCCTACCAGGGATGTGCCCGCAACCAATGTACATGCCCTTGACCGGAATCGAACCTGGGACCTTTCAGTCCATAGACCGATGCTCTATCCACAGAGCCAAACCGGTTTTGGCCCAAAATATGTATCGAAGGAAAAATTACTGAAGCCCCTTGTAAATTACTCAAACACTGGTGAACCCCCAAAGCATCGGACCAAAAGATCCAGTGACCAAACTATAACATCATGAATTTAGAAAATGACTTTCTCAGTGAGGAAACATTCACATGTCTTAACTCCTGTCCTAGTCCCAGAGCCTGTAGAGGTGAACCCACTGGGGAGAAGAGGAAAGTTTGTTCCAGAAGGAACTGTCTAAGGCAGTGGTCGGCAAACTGCAGCTCTGTTGACTAATGAGTTTGCCGACCACTGACCTAGACTCTCAATGCCAATAATTACAGGCTGTTGTTGTTCCTTGTGATTAAGCCCCTATGCCAGTGGTCGGCAAACTCATTAGTCAACAGAGCGGCAAACTGTGGTTCGCGAGCCGCAGTTTGCAGACCACTGGTCTAAGGGATCATAGGATTTCTAATCTTGGAAAAGGGAAGAATAAATCACTTGTTGAAAGATTGCATATTTTTTCCAGGTCTAAAGAAAAAACAAAGCATGTATAATGGAATCCAACTCTTGGAAGACAGCAAAAAAGGAATTTTCAAAGAATTTCTTGTACAATCTAGCTGTTCAAATTTGCATATAATCATTTCAGTCTTTATAAACAAAACTTTTTTTAACCTTCAAAAATGACTTATTAGTATTATTTACTTATTTATATGTTTTTTTTTTATTATCTTAAGTTTTACATATGTCTCCTTTTTCCCCAATTGACCACCCCCCCCCTCCCCCCCGCCGCCTCCAACCATTCCCACCTGGGCAAGCCCTCACCGCCACAGTGTCCATTGGTTATGCTATATATGCATGCATACAAGTGCTTTGGTTGACTTATTAGTATTATTAATGTCCCAAACTTCTAAGATTCTTTACTGAAATTCTCTTTACCCTCCCATCTCCCCTTTCCCAGCACTGGGCTGGACACTGCGGGAGGCCTTCAAAAATAATTTTGCCTCCATGTGATTCCCAAGGATTGGAGTGTCTGCCTCAGTTTCATCCTCTTTCTGTGTCTGTGCAGGGGGCCGGGAGAACAAGATGCCTATTCTCATTTCCAAGATCTTCAAAGGCTTGGCAGCTGACCAGACGGAGGCCCTCTTTGTTGGGGATGCCATCCTGTCCGTGAATGGGGAAGACCTTTCCTCTGCCACTCACGATGAGGCGGTGCAGGTTCTGAAGAAAACAGGCAAAGAGGTGGTACTGGAGGGTAAGCACTGGGGAGCCGAGGGTGTTTAGCTCGTCCCTACTGCCTCCAGGCCTCGAGCAGTGGCGTCTGGGAGGTGGGCAGGATTGAAAACAGAAACAGAACTTGGGGACCTGCCTTGAGACTGCATGGGATGGTGGGAGAGCCAGCGCAGAGCCAGACAGACCTGGTTTTCATTTCCTCTTTCCCACTCCCTATCTCTGTGGCCTTGGGTAAGTTCCTGTGCTGTTGTTTCCTCATCTGTAAGTCAGGTCTGTAATTTCTGCCTTGCTGGGTTGTGTGAACAGGACAAAAGGTCCATGGCAGGATTTGTCACTCAATGAGTGACTCAGGGGAAGAGAGAAGGTGAGACTGGAGATGGGACTGCTAAGACTCTTTCCTGAGGAACCAGGAGAGCTCTTAAGTTCCAGTTCTTCTAGCACTCAGGGGCCCAAAAACCCTGGGGCCCATTCTCATTTGGGAGAAGACTTGGCCTGTATGTAGCAGAATATCAAATGAACGAGGATCAGAAAGGAAGTGTTTTTTTGTTTTGTTTGTTTTGTGGGTGGTTCCTCTCCACTATCCCCTCACTGTGTGGTCTTGGATGAGACCTTTGCCTTCTCTAGGCCTCAGTTTCCCCATTGGTTGTTATAGGCCTCTGCTGTGGTTGTTGCATATCTGCCTTTTGCCATCTCTCTCAAGAGATTTCTGCTTTGCTCAGCCCTTTCCTCAAACTTCAGTCTGCAATTTCCGGAAGTTGTGGGGGCCTGAGGAATGTGTCTGGCTCTTGGCCCAGAACAGGCACAGGGAGGTGGCGGGGGCTGATGGAGAATGCCATGCTGAGCTGAGCCCCAGGCCCAGATCCTGACAGGTTGCCTTTGTTTCCCCAAATGGGTCTCTAAGGGGCCACAGAAATAAACAGGCTTTGGGTGATCGTTGGCATTCTTGTTCTCTCTCAGTTTTTGTTTTTAATATTTTTTATTGATTTTTTTTTTTTTTTTTTTTTTTAGAGAGAGAGGAAAAGAAAAAGAAAGAAGAGAGAGAGAGAGAGAGAGAGAGAGAGAGAGAGAGAGAGAGCGCGCAAAGAGAGCGAGAGAGAAACATTGCTGTGAGAGAGAAACATCATTCAGCTGCCTCTTGCACTTGCCCCGACCTGGGATTGAACACGCAACCTGGCTATGTGCCATTACCGGAATCGAACCTGCCACCTTTTGGTGCATTGGACGATGCGCCAACCAACCAAGCCACATGGGCCAGGGCTCTTTAAGTTTTGTTTAACTTTTACATTTTAGGTGTATCTATTTAAATGCTACTGGTGCAGTTTATATTTTTATTTTTTGGTACACTTTTAACATATACAGTTTATTTATTTATTTATTTATTTATTTATTTATTTATTTATTTAGAGAGTAAGGTTAGTAAAGCTGGGGACAGTGAAACAAGGAAGAGCCTAGGATAGAAGAAGCAACAGGAGAGAGACTAGGTGGGGCTGCTTTGGTTCTCTAGAAACGTTAAGGGAAAGCAGTGAGCAAAGGCCCTTCTGTCAGCTCACTGGAGAGTCAGAGAAAAGGGGGCCTTGGGGACAGGTTCTGGGGGTTAGCCCATTGCTCCCCTGGTTGCAGGTCTGTGGGGACCCTTAGAGTTTAGGCGATGCATGCCTGTGGGGGAAGGAGAGGAGGAAGGGAAAGGCGCAGGAGTGCTCCCGGGAGGGAGAGAGCGCGCCTAAAGTGTATATTTTTAAAAAGCTGACGCTGCAGTGTTGGTCCCTAAAAGCTTAAGTACATCAATCATATTTTAACAGCAAAGTTACATTAATGATATGGCTATAAGATACTTTTTCTCCCAGATGTCTTATTACTTTGATATTTATAGCCATTAATGCAATTTGAAACAGTTGAAATTTATCAAACTGTCATATTTTTGTTGACTTGAAAAGCTCTTTTAGTTTTTGCTGTTTGAAAGTCTAGCCTATAGATGGCAAAATTTCTACTATAGACACATTTCTAATCCACACGGAGGTCCCCCTCAGCCCCTCACCTTTAGGTTGAGAATGTCTCTATTTGGGTTCTCAGTGTGGATCATTCTGAAAAGGTAGCATCTCTGAGTGTTAGATGCTTGAAGCATCTCCTGGTTTAGGAGCTACTAGTAATATCCAAACCTTCCATCTAACTCACTTACTCTATTCCTTCTTCACTAAGACAAGAAACATTTGCAGAGACCTACTGTGTACCTGGTGTGCAGAGCATTGAGTTAGAAGCTGAACTAGACCCAGGCTTCTCCTGAAGGAGCTCACCATCTGGTAGGAGAGATAAAACATAAGCACTGTCTCTTCTACACAAACTATTTAAAAATCAGTTTCTAAACTCCTGTCTGCTCTGTGGTGAATCTCTGGCCTTGGTAAGACCTTTGCTTCTCTGGGCCTTAGTTTCCATATTGGCTAGGGTTAGATTAGATCAGAGATAACCAATAGCTTTCATTATGAATGCCACCTTCTCTGATGGTCACCAGGAGTTCCGTATTTAGGACTGGGAGGTCTTGTCTGGACTCAGCAGAAAGGAGCTGGAATTGATTAATAAGGTCTACCATGGATATGGCAAGAAAGAGAAGTAACCTGTGTGCCATCCCAGGATTGAGGGTCTCTAGTGCTATGTTCTCTGAGACTTCATAGGGCAAGATCTTTCCTTGGCAAATCCTGCTTCAGGTCTCCAGGTGGAACTTGGCCTCTCTCTTTTTTAAAAAAAAATATTTTTATTGCTATCAGAGAGGAAGGGAGAGGGAGAGATACAGAAACATTAATGATGAGAGAGAATCAATGATCAGCTGCCTCCTGCACACACCCTACCAGGGATCGAGCCTGCAATCCAGGCATGTGCCCCAACCTGGGAATCAAACTGTGACCTCCTGATTCATAGGTCGACACTCAACCATTGAGCCATACTGGCCCGGCAAGCTTGGCCTCTCTGTTGCCCAAGAGGATTTGGCACATAGTAGGCACTTTATAAATGTTAGTAACTCCCCTCCTGTTTCACTGCATTTTTATAGAATTGATATTATTTTCTCCTTAAATGTTTAATAGCATTCTCCAGGGAAGCCACCTTTATAGAAAGATTTTTAACTCCGATTTAAATGTTGTTAATAGGGTAGTTTAGAGGATCTATTTTTTTTCTTGAATGAGCATTGGTAGTTTTTGTCTTTCAAGGAATTTGTCCTTTTCATCCAAGGTGTCAGATTTATTGACATAAAGTCATTTATTATTCCTGCCTTTTGGATGAGAGCCCTCTTTTGCTTTCTCTTTTTCTCCTCTCCCTTTATACTGCTCTACTCTGTGGCTTTGAAGGCACTTATTGGGGAGACAGCTGAGGAAACCTACCAGGTCACCAGCGTGTCACACATGCTGAGATAGGTTCTGCCCAGGGATTGGAGGAGGAAGTGGTTTCTTCTCTCTGGGTTGTCAGGAAAGACTTCCTGGAGAAGGGGATGCTGCCACTTTATGAACAATAAGCAGAGGTGAGTACGGGGTGGAGGAAGGCGTTCCAGGCAGGGGAACTGTGTGAGCAAAATCATAGAGGGGTAAAGTGACTTGACTTTAATAATTTAGCTTTATCTGAACCTATGGTATGAGGAAGGAAGTGAAAAAAAGAGAAGGCTAACTAGATTGACAGATCCTGCAGAGCCAGACTAAAGGAACTGGACTTTTTCTGGAGAGAAAGGAAGAGCCATTACAAGTTGTTCGGCAGGGCTCACATGGTCAGCTCTGAGCTTTAGCAGCATCACTCTGGTTTGGAGGGAGGCACAAATAGATGCAGAATGGCAACGAGGAGGCGAGGCCATGAACAGGAGGGAGAAGGTGGTGGTTTGATTTAAGCAGCCTTACATAAGAAGAGTTTGGAGGTTGTGGCCTTCTTTGTTAATTTCCCCCAGCTTTTTCTTAGTTGAAGTCTCCTTTGAGTTGCTTTCCTGGCCCAGCCAGCTTATGGAAGGAGGTCATTTCAACCAAGGCAGTAAAGGGGTGAGAGTGGGCACTGAGGTCAAAAATCTTTGAGTTACACGGGTGATCTGAGAAGCTTGGAGGATGTGAGGGAGCTAACATGCTGGGTTGTGGCTGGTCCTTGAGATTTGGAGGAATCTGTGTGGAGAAGGTAAGAATTGGGCAGTGGCCTGAGTCTGGAGCCAGTGCTCTTGAGAGCCTCTCTGGGGCTAGGTTCTCCGCTAGAACCCAGTCACTGGTCACATTATTCAGAACTTCCCTGCCCCTATCTCACTCATAAACTACCTCCAAGGGGCCATGGAAGGGTGGCCTGTCCTTTGTGTCTTAAAAAAAAAAAAATTAAAAAAAATATATATATATATATTACTGATTTCAGAGAGAAAGGGAGAGGGAGAGAGAGATAGAAACATCAATGATGAGAATCATTGATCTGCTGCCTCCTGCATGCCCACAATGGGGATCAAGCCCGCAACCTGGTCATGCGCCCTGACCCGGAATTGAACCTTGACTTTCTGGTTCATAAGTTGATGCTCAACCACTGAGCCACACCAGCCAGGTTGGTGACCTATTCTTTGGATGAGAAGTTGGCAGGGCAGCTGGGCATCTTTCCTGAGACCTGGGTCTTGGTAGGTACAGAGCTTCCTGAGAATGTCCTGGAAGGACAGATGTCACTGACAAACTCTGGGTGCCAGCCAGATCCCTACTTCTTTGGCCTAAGTCAGGGGCTCAGCTGAGCATCAGCAACCCTAGTCTACCTTCTGTACCTTTTCCTCTGGGAGGTCAGGGGCTTGCACAAATGTCTTGAACCTGCTCTCAGTTGCAGGGATGTGTTTGTGACCAGTCTGGGCCCAAGCTGGCAGCCAACACACCTCTGCCTGCTACTTAGAGAGGCCCATTGTGTGTACAGACCTGGAGCCAGGGCCAGCCTGGGCCCTTGGGGACTAAGCCTGTGGTAAAAGAGGAACAGCCAAATGCTTCCCCTCCCTCCACCTCCAGTGTGACTGGCAAGACAGAGTCAACAGTGAGCCTGTGATGCATTAAAATATAATACTAAAGGACAATACAAATTAATGAAGTTAATTTTGGTACTTTGTACAAAGGGGAAGTACATTCCACATAAAGATCAGGCTTTTAAAAGATACAGGAATAGCCTTAGCTGATTTGGCTCAGTGGATAGAGCATTGGCCTGTGGACTGAAGGGTCCTGGGTTCAATTCCGAGTTTTGTGCTTGATCCCGAGTAGGAGGTGTGCAGGAGGCAACCAATCAATGATTCATTCTCATCATTGATTTTTCTATCTCTCTCTCCCTCTCCCTTCCTCTCTGAAATCAATAAAAACATATTTAAAAAAAGAATCCTTTAAAAATAAATTAAAGACACAGGAATAGAGAAACATGTATATAAAAGGCACATACCGTAATAGGAATTTCTATAATCCCTGTTACAGGCAAAGTCACCGAGGTTTGTTGAGAATAAATAACTTTCTTCAAGTCATCCAACCAATAAATTGGCAGACTCAGAATTGAAACCAAGGTCAGTTTGGTTGCAGAGGCCACCATTGCCTCAGCCTTGAATAGTACCTACCTTGTATTGTTATTTGCAAGATTAAAAAATAATACATGTAAAATGTGTGTAACATGCTGAGTCCAGTGCCCGCAGTATAAACTTATTCATTTTATTTGCTATTTATAAGGATGAGACAATGCGCTTGAAGTGCATAGCACAATGTTTTCCACATGGTGAGCATTTAATAAAAGTCAGCCTTTATTATCATCACATCAGCATCAGCAGATTATTGTTTTCTCCAGTAAACTCCGAGGCCTTTGAGGGCAGGAATCATGTGTAGTTTGTCTCAGAGCCCCAGGCCTGGCACTGGGCCCAGCACACATTAGATCTTGGTGAGTGTTTGGGGAATGATCACTAGGGTACATCTCAGACCTTTTCTACTTTAACCTTGTCAATTGCAGTTTACTTTCCTAAATGTGTAAGGTGGGGCTCAAGACTCAAGCTGGGCTTCAAGGCTCAAGCTGGGCTTGACTGATTCCTGAGAATTTCTTTTCTTTCCTTTTCATTGAATTTATTGGGGTGACACTGGTTAATTGAGAATTTCTGTGATGAGTTCTTCTAACTCCAGGTCTAGGCCCCTGCCATCTTCTTCCCTGGGAGATGGACACTGCCAGGTGTCATGACTGAATTTGGCTCAGTGCATGACCACCATCAAAAGTGGGATCTTGCCCTAGCTGGTTTGGCTCAGTGGATAGAGCATGGGCCTGCGGACAGAAGGGTCCCGGGTTCGATTCCAGTCAAGGGCACATGCCCGGTTGTGGGCTCCATCCCCAGTGGGAGGCATGCAGAAGGTAGCCGATCAATGATTCTATCCCTCTTTTCCTGTCCCTTCCTCTCTGAAATCAATAAAAAAATATTTTTAAAAAGTGGGATGTTATTAACCATTGCAGCTAATTTGAGGTCACCCGAGTTGGCTTAGCTAAGTGATGCCATGCTCCTGAAGTGCCTGTGGGACTCTTGTCCTGGGAAGAAAGTCATGAATGTAGCTCCTATTCAGACCTCCCATGGCCACAAAGACCTGTTGTTCTAATAATTGTTTTCACAAGGGAACATTATTTGGCTACACACACACCACACACACCACACACCACACCACACCCACACAGTTTTAGGCCATGTGACTCCCCACAGACAAAATTTGGCTTAATGCAGCCCTGGCCTGTTCCCTGGATCTTGATTAAAATTCCTGTGGGGCTCTGGAGGGGGGTTCTGGCTTCGATTAGCTGTGTGAGTCTGGCTGCTGATGGTGGTAGAGGAAATAATAATGATAATGATGTAGTGTCTGCTGTTCATGCAATACCTATAGGGTACTAGACACTGTGCTAAGTGTCTTCTATGTGTTATCTCATTGATTCCTCAAAACCACCCCTGTGAATTAGGTACATTATTTATTCCATTGTGCAGGTGAGAACAATGAAACTCAGAGAAGTGAAGCTACTTGCCCAAGGTCACACAGTAACTGAGATAGAATTTGAGCTCAGATCTGTCAGATGCAAGAACCCATGTTCTTAAATATTTATACACCACTGCAAGTCATTTAACCCCTGAGACTCAGTTTATTCAATTTATTCAACTGTTAAATAAGGACATAGATCCATTTCTTGAAATGATGCGATTAGATGAAGATGTGTTTGTGAGAGTTGAGGTTGATGCTTGGTGCATAGTAGGCGCTCAATAAGTACTTCTTTTTAAGATCCTAGAACTCTTTGCTTCTGGAAGGGTTGATGAGGGTCTTATCCCAGAATCCTGGCTTAGATTATTTTGAATATGGTGGTATATACATATATTTTTTGTTTTTTTGTTAATCCTCATTTGAGTATATTTTTCCATTGATTTTTAGAGAGAATGGAAGGGAGGGGGAGAGACAGACAGAGAGAGAAACATCAATTTGAGAGAGACACATTGATTGGTTGCCTCTCATGCTCACCTGACCAGGGCCTGGGATTGAGCCAAAACCGAGCTATGTGCCCTTTACCAGAATTGAACCTGGGATCCTTCAGTCCACTGGCCAACGCTCTATCCACTGAGCCAAACCAGCTAGGGCTATACATATATTTTAAAAAGTAGACTTTCAAAAAAATTTAGAAAGTAATATATGCCTATTAAAAAAACCCAGGAGAGTGAGTGTAAAGCAATTGTCTTTTCATAGAGATAACCACAGTTGATATTTTCACATTCTTCCAGAAAATTTCCACATTTGTTTTTATCACTTAACAAGTTGAGGACATTTCCAATTCAGTACATGTAGCTCTGTTTCATTCTTTTTTTTGTTTGTTTGTTTTTAAGAAGTTCTAGAAAACTAGACTTTTAGTACTTCTTACTTGTATTTTTTTAAATATGTTTTTATTGATTTCAGAGAGGAAAGGAGAGGGAGAGAGAGATGGGAACATCAATGATGAGAGAGAATCATCGATCGGCTGCCTCTTGCATGCCTTCTACTGGGGATTGAGCTCGCAACCCAGGCATGTGCCCTTGACTAGAATCGAACCCAGGAACCTTCAGTCAGCAGGTTGATGCTCTATCCACTGAGCCAAACCAGCTAGGGCTGTGTTTCATTCTTTATGATTGCACAATATCATCCTATATAATAAAAACCTAATATGCAAATCGACCAAACGGCTGAATGACCAGCGGAACGACAGGTTGCTATGACATGCACTGCCCCCTGAGAGGGAGGCAACAAGCAGCAGTGATCAGGGGCGGGGCCAGCTGGTAAGCACCCTACCTGTCGCCTCCTGCAAACCAGCAGTCAGACATCCCTCGAGGGCACAGGCTGGGCTGAGGGACTGCCCCCGCCCCCACCCCCTGACCCCTGCATGAATTTCATGCACTGGGCCTCTAGTATCCTACCTAATAAAAGAGTAATATGCAAATTGACCGCACCTTCGCTACACCTACAAGACACGCCCACCAGCCACGCCCCATCAGCCAATCAGAGCGAGTATGCAAATAAACCCAACCAAGATGGCTACAGCCAGAGAGAGCAAGGTTTCCCAGGCAATGGAGGAAGCCAAGCTTTCCGCCTGCCCATGCTGGCCTAAGCCTCCACTCAAGCTACAAAGTTTCAATTATAGAAGGTAAACAAATCCAAACAGAAATGGCGGCAGCCACGGAGCTGGAGAGAGCAGGCCAGGGTTGCCCCCCGGCAATGGAGGAAGCCAAGCTTTCCACCTGCCCTAGCCAGCCTAGGCCTCCACTCCAGGCTACAGAGTTTCAATTATAGAAGGTGAATTAACCCCAACAGAAATGGCTGCTGGCCATGGAGCGAGCAGGAGGCTTGGCTCCGCTCCAGGCTACAAAGTTTCACTTGTAGAAGGTAAATAAATTCCAGATACCAGGGCCTCCTCTTGGGTCGCCAGGGGGCGTGGCTGGCCTGCAAACCACCACAGGCCCCTTGCTCAGGTCGCCCCACACCCCAAGGGAACCCCCATCCTGATCCGCGACACCCTTCAGGGCAAACCAGCTGGCCCCCATCCCTGCACCAGGCCTCTATTCTATCTAATAAAAGAGTAATATGCACATTGACCATCACTCGAACACACAAGATGGCTGCCCCCATGTGGTCAAAGATCCTGCCCCATGTGGACACAAGATGGCCACCACAAGATGGCCAGCAGGGGAGGGCAGTTGGGAGGCACCAGGCCTGCAAGGGAGGGCAGTTGAGAGGGACCAGGCCTGCAAAGGAGGGCAGTTGGAGGCAATCAACCCTGCAGGGGAGGGCAGTTAGGGGTAACCAGGCCGGCAGAGGAGGGAAGTTGGGGGCAAACAGGCTGGCAGGGGAGCAGTTAGGCATCAATCAGGCTGGCATGGGAGTGGTTAGGGGGTGATCAGGCTGGCAGGCAGAAGCGGTTAGGGGTAATCAGGAAGGCAGGCAGGCGAGCAGTTGGGAGCCAGCAGTCCTGGATTGTGAGAGGGATGTCCGACTGCCCATTTCGGCCCGATCCCATTGGGCAGTCGGACATCCTAAATGGGCAGTCGGACATCCCTCGAGGGGTCCCAGATTGGAGAGGGTGCAGGCTGGGCTGAGGGACACCCCTTCCCTCCGTGCACGAATTTCGTGCACCGGGCCTCTAGTTATTGATATTTGTACATTGATTTAACCAATATTTACTGAGTCCTGTCTGTGTTCCATGACTAGATGTAGGCACTGGTGATATAGCCAAGAATAAAACTGAATTAGGAGCCCTGGCTGGAGCTCAGTTGGTTGGGCATCATTCTGTGCACTGATAGGTTGTTGATTTGATTCCTGGTCAGGGCACATGACTGGGTTGTGGGCTTGGTGCAAGAGGCAGCCTATCGATGTTTTGCTCTCACATTGATGTTTCTCTCTCTCTCTCTCTCTCCCTCTCCCTTTCTCTCTCTCTAAAACTAAATTAAAAAATATAAAGTTAAAAAAGAAGACCGAGTCAGGAAGCTCATATCTTGTATTTAGCAGCCTCTACCCATGGACATTCAAGTTGTCACTAGTCTCTTGAACCAAAGACAATAGTGCTGTGACCCCTCTGTGCACTTATGAGCATTTATCTGAAGCAGGGCTCCTGCAGAGGATATTATTAGATCAAAGCATTCACATGCCTTTAGGATCTTGATAGATGGTGCCCTTTATGCTGCATAAGGGTGTGGTGAGGTGAGATTCTTTTGCTCAGAGTGTGGCAACCTAGGCTCTGTTGTTCAATCCTGCTTCAGGGCCTGCCAGAGGCTGGGGACTATTTATAGTCCAGCCTTGCTAGACCAGCAGGACTTTAAAGGTCATCCCTTCCAGAGCCTGTTGGAATCTCATGTCCACTCCATACCATCCTGGGTGGCAATGTGGGCAGCCCTGACTTGGGTCTTTATAGTGCTTTACTCAGCTGGTATATCAAGTGCCCGTTATTTAGGCAGAGAAACTCAGGCTCAGAGAGACCTTGGGACTTGCCAAGACCAGAGAGCAAGTGACAGGGCCTGGATTACAATCTTTGTCTGTCTGTAACTACATTGTGTCCTCATCCCCTTATACTGTTACACTAGGAACAGCAGCAGAAATAATAACTATATTACTTATTGAAGATCTATTCCATGCCAGGCGGGGCGAAGTGCCTTTCAGGTGTTGAATATCAATATTCTGGAAGTAGATGTGTTTTGCTCCCATGATAAAGATGAGAAAATAGAGGCTTACAAAAGTCAAGTCAGCTGTCCAAGGTCACAGAGCAAGGAAGTAAAACCCAAGCCTATATCACTTCAGAGCCCAATTTGATGTCTCTTCAGGCTGTCAATATTAATTCATTTAACAAATTTCTTATTTACTGATTACCTGGTATATGGTGGTACTATTCTAGATGCTGGGGATACCCTAATGAACAAGAAAACAGGTCTCTGCCCTCAGAGGACTGACATTTTAGTTGGAGGAGAAAGGCCATTAACTAGTAAACAAATGGACAGATCATGTAATTTCAGGTGGGGGCTAGTAAATCACGTACTGAACAGATAAGGAACAGCTTGAGCTTAGAGAACAGGCTTCAGCCAAGACTCAGTGCCAAGATATTCAGTCCCAAACACTTACTGAGCACTGGGATAAATACTGGGGATACTGTATTGAGCCAAAACAGATGCATTCCCTATCTCTTCTCAGCCTTTTGGCTAAGATCAAATGCAGATGTATCTCCTTTTCTTTGCTCCCTGGGCCAGACAAATGGTCCTGCCTTGTCTGTTCCTTGTGTTTTTAGAGAAGCCTGGGTCCTTGGGGCCCTGGCTTCGCCCCTTGGGAGAGCTGGGACTTGGGGCCTCGGGAATGGGCAGTGTTTATATCTATCTCAGCTTCCCTGAGGAGGAAAGGCCCATGTGTCATTGCTTTATCAGGCTTCTGGGCCAGGATCTTGGCTGGGGTGGGTGTGGATACCAGCTGTGTCTATCCTTGGAGTCTCAAGAATGCTGGCCACAGGGCCATGGTCGTGTCCTCAGCTTTCCAGGCCATCGCCTTTAGGCAACCTGGCCCTGCTTGCCGAGTGACTCAGGTAGAAATCAGAGCAGAGAGGAAGACTCAGAGCTGGGCTATTTATGGTCACACTCCGGGGCCCCCATGACCCCACCCCCATTGGTTTGTGAAATCCAAGCCCTGTATTGAGTGCCAGCTGGTGTGCTGTCCATTTATAGCATGTTCTTGTGGGAAAGGAGAAGGAGGACCCAGTTCTGGAACGGCCTGGGTAGGTGAGCAGGGGCTCTAGCAGTTTTTCTGGCTTCAGAGTTGACAAATGTTCATTTGTGGAGCACATAGGATAGGAGATCCCTGCTGCATTCTGGGGACACAGAGATGAGTCAGATGAGGTCCCTACCCTCACAATGCTCCCATCCTGGTGGAGGACAGATCTCCACACAGACACAGGAGACTAGGGGACTGCAGAAGTGATGGCTGAGGTGGAACCAGTGTGGGCATCTGGGAAGGCTACCTAGAGGGTTGAGTTTGAGCTGAGCTAGGACCTCTTGGAGTGTGGCACCTTCTCCCTCCTGGTGAACAAATGTGCCCTGCCCTGGCATTCATGGAAACTGACTCTGGGTTTGAACCAAGCCCAGTTTCTGTTCTCTGGGAGTTCCATTTTGGTGGGAGAGACAACCCCAATGCACAAAATAACAATAGTGTTCTAAGAAGTGTGGGCAGAGGTGGCTAATAGCTAAGAAACATATTTCTTGAGTCCTTAACTTGTGCCACATGTTTTACATAATCTCACTTAATTCTAACATCTCTCTAAGGCAGACAATGCCATCCCTCTTATATTTTATTAGTATTATTATTTTTGATCCTCACCTGAGGACATTTAAAAATTTAATTTTTATTTTATTTATTTATTTATTTATAAAATAGATTTTTATTGATATCAGAGAGGAAGGGAGGGAGAGAGAGAGAGAGAAACATCAATGTCAGTAAAAGATGAATGAGCCCTGGCCGGTGTGGCTCAGTTGGTTAGAGCATCATCCCATACACCAAAAGTAGTGGGTTTGATTCCCAGTCAGGGCACATACCCAATTGGGGGCTCAATCCTTGGTCAGTGCACGTATGGGAGGCGACTGATCATGTTTCTCTCTCACATTGTTTCTCTCTCTCTCTAAAAATTAATTAAAAACACAGCCAGTGTTGCTCAGTGGTTGAGCATCAAACCATGAACCAAGAGGTCATGGTTCAATTTCTGGTCAGGATACATGCCCAGGTTGTGAGCTTGATCCCCAGTGTGGAACATACAAGAGGTGGCCTATTGATGATTCTCTTTCATATAGAGCTGCTATAGAGCCTAAGACCATCTGAAAACACAGATATTTTCATTACGATTCATAACAGTAGCGAAATTACAGTTATGAAGTAGCAACGAAAATAATTTTATGGTTGGGGGTCACCACAACATGAGGAACTGTATTAAAGGGTTGCGGCATTAGGAAGGTTGAGAACCACTGAACTAGAGGGTGAGATTAGGGATGTGGCAGGAGGTAAAGCCTGAGAAATAGGCAGGGCCCAGGTCCTGGAGAGCCTTGATGTTGGATAAAGGATACAAGGAAGCCAGAGCAGGGCTTTGAGTAGGGTAGGGACATGGCTAGTTATAGCAGAGAGATCAGATGTACCCTGGGCAGGAAGAGGGGAGTGGGGAGGCTATATTAGTTAAGATGCTTTTGTCTGCAAATCATAGGAACCTGATCCAAAGGATTTTAAACATTGAATAAAATGTGTCTTATTCACTCCATACCTAAAGGTAGCTTGGTTTCAGGGTGATTAATTTAAGGCCTTCCCATTCTCCGTGTGTGGACCTCAACCCTTGTGGTCAAAAAGTGACTATCATTGCTCTAGGACCAATTCCCCTTCCAGCAAGAGAAGAGGAAGGAAGGGAGTATACTTTCCTTCACACCTCATTGGCCAGAATTGTATCATCTGCCCCTTTCTAAACGAATCACAAACAAGAGGGATGGAACAATTATGATTAGCTTTGGCCAATCAAGATTTCCCCTTGGGTTTGGGAGAAGCCCAGCCTGTGGGGCTCAGGGTTCTGTTGGCAAGGAGAAAAGAGCAGGGGGATGGCTTGAATGTCATATAGGCTGTGATGTGTCCCACCTTCATTGTCCCTTGAGACATAATCTAACATTCAGTTCTGGGGTAAGTCATTGCTATAATGATGATGTTGAGTTCTTTTTAGTTCTATTTCCCAAAACTTTGGGCCTAGGCTTAGTTCTGTCACAAAAAACCTATTCTTATTTTCAACAAAACTTCTCTTTCAACCTCAGTAGAGTTTCTAACTCCCTCTCACTTTCGCCTCTGTTTGCCTTGGATCCTAGCTGAGCCTCCAAGGGAAGTCTCCTGTGACAGAACTAGCTTCCTATCTGGTTCTTCCAGGAGAGAGAGAGAAGTATCAATGATGAGAGAGAATCATCCATCAGCTGCCTTCTGCATGCTCTGCACTGGGGATCGAGCCTGAAACCTGGGCATGTACCCTGACCTGGAATCGAACTTGTGACCTCCTGGTTCTAGGTTGATGCTCAACTACTGAGCCACATTGGCCAGGCATAACTATTTCCTCTTGGTAATGATTGTGCTAAAAGTGGGCCTGCACCCTGCTTGGGTCAATAAGATATAAGGCTTCATGGAAATACTAGTATTTACCTCTCTGATAAGAAGAAGGTGTTAGGAGACAGTCTTTTCTGCCTGTCTCTTCCCTTTCTGCTTTGGATGTTGACTGGCTTGAGCTGTGGCCATTCTGTGGTCATGAGAATGGCAGGGCCAAGAGAATGGCAGAAAGGTTTACCCTGAATCCAGTATCACTGAGCCACTGAACCAATCCTGAAATTGCCTTCCTCTAGACTTCTTGTTGTGTGAAATCATTAATATCTTTATTGCTTAAAGCATTGTTATCATATGTTCTATTATTTGCAGCCAGACTTCAACAAATGATACAGCAAGAATGACCCAAATGTTTTATTACCAATCAACCTTAATTGATTGGTAATGGCTGCCATAGAACACTTATTGATTAATGATATATTCCATGAGCAAGGGATAAAGAAGTGGTAGCATGTCATATGTTTACCATTCCAGTCCTACCCCTATAGGGCTAGTCCAATACCTGATACATAGCAGGTGCTCAAGAAAACTGACTTGTTTCTGAATCTCTACTCCCACAAAGCTCTTCTTAGATCAACCCTGTCATTGTGTTGCCTTTTACTTTTAGCTGCTAGTATTAGTGAGATCTTCTTTTTCTAGAAAGGCATGAGATCCAGGTCCTGATCACGACTCTTTTTTAAAATTATATTTTACTAGAGGCCCAGTGCATGAAATTAGTGCACTCAGGGGGTCGGGGGGTGTCCCTCAGCCTGGCCAGTGCCCTCTCACAGTCCTGGATCCCACGGGGAGTGGGCCTAAGATGTCAGTCGGACATCCTTAGCACTTCTGAGGTGGTGGGACAGGCTCCTGCCACTGCCGCTGTGCTCGCCAGCCATGAGCCCAGCTTCTGGCTGAGCGATACTCCCCCTGTGGGAGCGCACGGACCACCAGAGGGCAGCTCCTGCATTGAGTGTCTGCCCCCTGGTGGTCAGTGCACATCATAGCAACCAGTCATTCTGCCATTCGGTTGATTTGCATATTAGCCTTTTACTATATAGGATTGATTTTTTTTTCAGAGAGGAAGGGAGAGGGAGAGAGTGTTAGAAATATCGATGAGAGAGAACTATTAATCAGCCGCCTCCCGCACACCCTGCACTGGGGATGTGCCCACAACCAAGGTACATGCCCTTTACCAGAATCGAACCTGGGACCCTTGAGTCCGAAGGTTGACACTCTATCCACTGAGCCAAATTGGTCAGGGCTGATCACGACTTTTTTGGTTGCAAATGCTGTAACCTCTGTTGACATGGCAGCCTGACTTTATAAGGGACGAGTATTAGAAACTGGAACATTAGCAGGTGTTTCCCTCTGTTTCTTGACGTGCATCTCCACTAATTTTACCTCTCTGCAAACCAGCTTTCCCCTCTTCTTTGTCCCCACAGCAGAAGGTGTTTGACTCCCATAGCAAATTTGTTCAAGACACCAGTCTCAATTGGGTAGCCTAGAGTGGGCTAGGTGTTCACCCATGGTCCAGCTAGCATAGCCAGGAAAGCAGGGTCACATGTCAGATCATGACTTTATGGGTCAGTTGGGCAGAGAAGTAGGTCTGGGCTGCTCTTCTAGCAATACAAAGATGTACTGTCTAATATGGTCATCATTTGCTGCATATGACTTTTGAATTTAATTTTAAATTAATTAAAATTAAATAAAAAGCTCACTTCCCTGTGTCTGTGTGGAGCTCCCACTAGGCTGAGAGCACTGTGGAGGTAGGTACCTTATCTGACTCATAAAATAAAAAATGCAATTCCTCATCTGTACTAGCCACATTTCAAATGTTCAATAATCACATGTGGCTTAGTGCTACTGTACTGGACAATGTATATATATAGAGAGAACATTCACATAATCACAGAGAGCTCTGTTAGACAATGCTATTCTCTAGGGTGTCCACTATACTCAGTGATGATTGTTCAGAGCTAAGAGGGCCCTTAGGCACCTATATTGGTTACGGTGCGAGTTATGCTGCTACAATAAGAGACCCATAACATACTATGGCTTAAACATGATAGATGCTCCTTGCTTTCTTAGTAACATTCAAGTAGGACATGACATCTTTAAAGTGTCAGCCTTCCTTAGAGTGTGGCTCATGTACTCATAGTTAAGATAATGCTCTACCAGTCTTTGTTCTAGCCAACTTAACCCTGTTGGGGAAAAAGAGGGTGAAAGGATCTGCCCCTTTCTTTAATAGACAGAACTTGGTTGTTACACACATCGCTTCTGCTCTGACCCTATCAGCCAGACTTGATCCCATGAGCACCTATATAGCTGCAAGGGAGACTGGAAAATGAAGTCTTAAGCTGGGAGGCTATCACTATACTGGAGGACAGTTAGCAGCCTCTACCACACGACTATCTCATTCAACCCCTCTATCCTGCAGATGAAAAGACTCAAGAGAGAGAGGCAGACAATGGGATAGTGGCAGAGCAGTAACATCTCCTAACTCCTCTCTTGGTGCTCTTTTACTGCCTTGCTGTAGCTATTGTCTGTTCCCTTTAAGCAGTCATCCCAAAGATCCAAACACTTCTACTTACATGGTTAGAACTTAGTCACATGATGACACGTAGCTGCAAAAGAGGCTGGGAAATGTAGCCTTTCTTCCAGGTGGCCATGTATCTATAAACGGGGGAAAAATGGGAGAATAGATGTTGGAATGCATCTAGTATTTTCTACCATAAAGTCAGAGACTTTAGCCTAGGGGAGGATAGTGACATTAGTCATAAATTGAACTCTTAATGAATTAGTGAAAATTGTGATGTGTGCTGCATGGGAGCCCATGTCACAGTGGTAACTGCTGACCTGTCCCCTGACCAGTCAAGTACATGAAGGAGGTCTCACCATATTTCAAGAACTCTGCCAGCGGGACCTCGGTTGGCTGGGACTCGCCTCCTGCCTCACCCCTTCAGCGGCAGCCTTCCTCCCCTGGCCCCC
Organism: Eptesicus fuscus; assembly: GCF_027574615.1. Taxonomy (NCBI): domain Eukaryota; kingdom Metazoa; phylum Chordata; class Mammalia; order Chiroptera; family Vespertilionidae; genus Eptesicus; species Eptesicus fuscus. The sequence goes on along the minus strand of NC_072484.1, from coordinate 33,778,596 downwards.
TACCCCGAGACTTCAACGGTGCCAAACACATGTCCTTGAAGATGGCATATGTCTCGAGAAGGTGTACCCCCAGTGACCCAGAGCCCAGGTAAGCCTGGAGTGGGGGGCACCTCAGACAGTCATGCCCTGGTGTTGTTAGGTGGTGGGGCCAAAGGAAAGATACGATGCCTGAACATGGTAGGTGCTTAAGAAATGTTTGTTGAATTGATACAAGAGTGAAGTTATGGGGATGAGGGTGTGCTTGCTTTTCTCTTCTTCCTCTGGGCAGTTCACATCTGAGGAGGAACTTTGAATATGGAGAGCCCTGAGTGGGATTCCAGTCCTGGTTCTCCTTGAACTAGTCCCTTTTCCTCACTGACCTTTAGATTTCCCATTGTGAAATAAGGTTGTCAGACTCAGTGATCCCCTCAAGTCTCTACCGAGTCTGTTGAGATTCTGAGATGTCTGATGATACTTGTTTCAGGGCCATGGAAGGTTATCATCCTTCACATCTGAGCAGCCCTTAACAGTTCATTGATAAGATTGATACCAGCCAACATTATTGTGTTTACCACACACAAATTTATTTAGCTCTCACAGAAATCCTATGAACAAAGTCCTATTATTTCACCCCATTTTATAGATGAGGACAGAGAGAGGAAGTAAACTGCCCAAGGTTAATCACACAACCAGGAAGAGATGGAACTTGCCTCTTTCCAGGTAGCTCTCTGCTTTAGAAGCTATGGATGCCTGAATGATGGTGGTGGTTGATGGAGTATATTTTGATCAAATAGGGTATGCGGTATTGAGGGTGGTGTATATATTGGGAGTGACAAAAAAGGTGCTGTGGGTCCTAGTTACAGCCAAGGTTCAATGTCAGTCAAATGCCCAATATTGGCATCCAAATCTCCTGGTCCTATTTGATGACCCAGCCCTACCCTGCCCCCATGAGGCAAGAAATGGTAATTCACAGGTCACTTACAGGTGTTCCACCAAAGGGACTTTTGTGTTAGGTGAAGGTGAGGGCTATTAGTCCTTTCTGAGACTCACAGGACTTAGGTTAATCGTGGTTTCCAGCCCATCTAGGACATCACCTGAAGCATGTGTGTACATGTATTTCTATGCATGTGCATGTATTTCTATGTGTGTGCATGTGTAGATGGTGTGTAAATACAAGTGTTTGTGTGTATATGTGAGCATTTGCAAGGATATCGGTGTAGATTTGTGCATGTGTTTATGTTAATAATCATATGTGTATATGCATGTATGCACATGTGCTTGACCATGTGCGTGCATATGTAACTACATGTGTTACTTGAATATAACTGGGGTTTCATATCAGCACTATATCCCAGTCAAAGGAACACAATCTGTTAACTAAAATATAATGAATAATATTTTACTTTTACTTAGGGTTACATTGGGCTGCCAGTATCAGAAACCCTAACAAGCAATGGCTTAAATAAATGAGAGGCTTATTTTTTCACATATTTAAAAAGTCTAGGGTCAGCTATTTATTTAGGTTCTATCACTGCTCAAGAATGCCCTCAGGGATCAGGCTTTCAGTTTTTTTCCTGTCATCTTTTAAAAATATATATGTTTTTATTGATTTTTAGAGAGAGAGGAAGGAAGAGGGATAGAGAGATAGAAACACTGATGAGAGAGAAACATTATCTATTGGCTGCCTCCTGCATGTCCCTAACCAGGGACTGAGCCCGCAACCCAGGCATGTGCCCTGTCCAGGAATCAAACTGTGACCTCTTGCTTCCTGGGTCAATGCTCAACCACTAAGCCACAATAACTGGGCTCTCCTGTCATCTTTATGGAGGGTTTTCTTGTTCTTCGAGGCAAGATGGTGGCTGCAGCTCCAAGCAGATTGTCCATATTCTTGACAGGATGAAGGCAAAAGGGAAAGGAATTTTTCTCCTGGTATTTTGTTCTATTGCTGCATAAACAAAGCATCTTAGGTTTTAGTGTCTTAGAAGATAATGGTTTAGGATTTCCCACAACTCTGGCTGGCTCAACTGGCAAGTTCTTCTGCTTTATGTAGTATCTGCTGGGGCTGGAAGCCTAAGATGGCTGTTTTACTCACATGTCTGCTGCCTCAGCTGGATGGTTGGAACAGCGAGGGGCTGGCTGAGCATTCCTCTTTCTGTATGGCCTTTCCAGGTGGTTAGCTTGTTCTCCCTCTCAGGGTAGTTGGATTTCATGGTGGCTTGGGATTATGCCAAAATGTCACTCTTGCCACATTTTATTTGTTAAACCAGTTATAAGGTCAAGGAGAGGAGAAGTAAACTTCACCTCTTGATGAGAGAAGTTTGGACTGTGTGTACAGGGAGGGATAGATTAGTTGGAGGCCATCTTTGGAGACTACCACATCCAGGAAAGTGTTACCTTTCATTCAGGAAGGGACTTCTATCTATATCTTATTGGTCATAACTGGATCACATGGCCAGCCCTAGCTGCAAGGGAGTCTGGGAATTAAAGTATTTTGCTTTCTAGCTCTGCAGTAGAGGAAGGCAAAGGTAAAGGGGGTTGGAGGAGGTGTTGTGAGAGCCATAATTTTGTTAATGTTCCACCTCATCTATTACAGAGAGGCCAAAGGGGAGTGAATCTTTAATGTCCCACAAAACATTTAAAAGTCCTCTCCCTGTTACTATTCCTTTGGGTACCTCCCTGAAAACCTTCCCCAACACTTGCCTGCATGGCTTTTCATCTTTTTCCCTTTTTCCTAATCCATTACTCTAGCTCTTTTTATGTAGACCAACTTGGCTTAATTAGTGCATCATTTTGGTTCTGTACCATAAAGGAGAACCTGGGAGCTGACTCAGCAAGACAGTCCTCCTTAGAAACCAGGGAAAAAAGGGCAAGGTAATGAGTCCTCACACAACCAGGAATTTTGGCCCCTATCATATGTGTTTTGAGTATGTGTATTTGTGTGTGTATGCCTATGTGTGTGTATCTAATGGTCTCTCATCACTAGACCCCAGGAGGCCTCAATAACAGGAACACAGTCTGTTACAAAGTTACAAGGTTACAAGGCTGGATCCCCAGCAGCAAGGCTGCAGCCCAGAACTCTGAAGTCTGTTGCCCAGAGAGGGGCAGTGAGATGCCCAAGGTTACAAGGCTGGATCCCCAGCAGCAAGTGTTGCTCTAATTCTCTCATGGACACCCCTGTGGTTTCTTCTGGTTTTGTGCTAGGTGGGGTTTCTTGGGCCAGATCTCATGGTTAATCAGCTGCAGGAGTGGACAGACTCCCCCCTCCACCTCATTTGTGCCTGCAGGTATCTGGAGATCTGTTCAGCAGATGGTCAAGACACCCTCTTCCTGAGGGCCACTGAGGAGGCCAGTGCACGGTCGTGGGCAGCTGCCATCCAAGCCCAAATCAATGCTCTAATGCCCTGGGTCAAGGACGAGCTGCAGGCACTGCTGGCAGCTACCAGCACAGCTGGGAGCCAGGACATCAAGCAGATCGGCTGGCTGACTGAGCAGGTGCCTGCTGGGCCAGGGACCTATTCTTTCCTCTATTCCCCTCCCCTGGAGCTGACCCCATTCCCATTGTCTCCTCACCTTGGCCCTCTGACTTCTCCCTTCCCTGCCCTTCTTCACTCTGCCTTGTCTTCTGCAGCTGCCCAATGGGGGCACAGCACCCACCTTGGCCCTGCTGACTGAAAAGGAGCTGCTCCTCTACAGCTGTCTCCCCCAGACCCGCGAGGCCCTGAGCCGGCCAGCCCGGACTGCCCCACTCATCACCACCAGGTACCCACAGGCAGGCACCTGAGTATCTCACCCAGAGCTTGGGGGGGGATGATGCTTTAGAAGGGCCTCAGAAGTTGGGGACTTTAGCCCTGTTTTGCCCTGAGGTATTCCCCCGGTGGTCTGAAGCTAGCCTCTACCCTGTCTGGGCCTTGGTTTTCTCATCTGTAGAATGGGGGCTTAAAGGCTGTGAAGTCCCACAAGTCACTCATTCATTGAGTGACTTGTGGGACTTCACAGTGGGAACAGCATGTGCAAAGGTGCTGAGGCAGGAGTGTGCTTGGTGTGTTTGAAGACACTGGTGTAGCTGGAGCTGAGAGAGCACTACTCTGCACAACCTTGTGCTGCATGTTTTGGGGGGACAGGGAGCGGACCCCAATAGTCTATGCCCTCAGGGAGCACCAGGTCTGGTGGGGAACAGCCTTTACAATGCAGAATTACAGAATTACCTGGCCTGGTGGGGGAAGGCTTCAGGCAGGAGGTGACATTTGAGCTGGACTTTGACAGACGAGAAGACATTTGCTGTTGAAGAAAGGGGAAGAGCATCTCCTAGAGAACAACATAGTCAAATGTACAGAAGCATAAGGGCTCTAGTGTGTTCGTGGAGTTATGAGTGTGCTATATATAACCAGTGTGGAGAATCTATGCAGGGAATGGAGAGAAATGAGAGAGAGTTGGCAGGGCCTGATTTTGCAGAGCCTCTGTTGCCAGTAAGAAATGTTAGCTTTGTCACAGGAGTTGTGGCAGAGTTGAAGAGTTTTAGCCTGGGAGTGAGGTGATGCGGGTTGTGTTTTAAAAGAACCCCTGTAGCTGTCAGGTGGAAAATACACCTGAGAGGCAGGACGGGAGCTGGAAGGCTGCTGCAGTCCTACAGGAGAGGTAGTGGGTAGAGGCAGCAGATGGAGAAGAAAGGCCACATTTGCATTGAAAAACACATGGGTGGTAAAATTAACCCTGCTTAGTACTTGCCAGATGGGGAGGGTGAGGGAGGTGTTCAGATGAACGGGAGGCTGGGAGCTTGTGTCTGAGCAGACAGTGGGACTAGGGGTAGGAATATAAAGGGAGGGGATTGGAGCAAGAGGCTAAGTTGCGTCCAGAGTGTGTGGGGAATGGGTAGGAACCTTGGGTAGGAAGCTTGGGGACTTGTGGGTCTGTAGCTCAGGGCTGAAAAGTGGGGGACTAGGTATCACTAGAAGCTCCAAGGGGAATCTGAAGCTACAAGAGAGAGGGTATAGAGTGAGGAGCGAAGAGGGCTACAGCCCAGAACTCTGAAGTCTGTTGCCCAGAGAGGGGCAGTGAGCTGCTCAAGATTACACAGCACGTGGGAGTCAAGTAGGTTTTGGGCCCTTGTCACCCTGGACTTGGCTCTGGCCCGTGTGTCAGAAGCCTGCTGCCTACTAGGGATAAACAGGTCATGGATTGCTGACCTAACCAGTGACTCATTAATTCAGGCCACAGATGTTTATTATATGACAGGCATTGTTTTAGTGGCTGGGAATATAGTGGTGAAAAATTAGTTAAAAATTTGTACCCTAGGTGATATTCTAGTGAAAAGGACAATAAAAAACCAATGGAAACAAATAAGAAATAAGTAGTAAGGCTCGTGAGTGGCAGGGTACTGTGTTCTATAGGGAGGTCAGGGAGGGCTTCTCAGAGGAGATGACATTTGAGTAAAGGTCTGAAGGAAGTGAGGGATGAACAATGTAGATAATCAGGGAAGAATGTACTCGGCAGTGGGAACAGCATGTGCAAAGGTGCTGAGGCAGGAGTATGCTTTGGTGTGTTTGAAGACACTGGTGTAGCTGGAGCTGAGAGAGCACGGAGGAGGGTGGCAGAAGATGACCTCCTATAAGTCAGTCAGTGCTGGTCTGGAAGTCCTGTCCCCATTAGGTGGTGAAGGAGTCACAGCGTCCTTTCCCAGCACTTGCCCCTTGGCCAAGAACTATTTCCCTGCTGCCTGAGGCCTCATGCTTAGCCCTCCGCCCTCCCCACTCTGTGCCCCAGGCTGGTGCACTCAGGCCCTTCCAAGGGATCGGTGCCCTACGATGCAGAGCTCTCCTTTGCCCTGCGCACGGGCACACGCCATGGTGTGGACACTCACCTGTTCAGCGTGGAGTCACCACAGGAGCTGGCTGTCTGGACCCGCCAGCTAGTGGATGGCTGTCACCGGGCCGCTGAGGGTGTGCAGGAGGTGTCTACAGGTGGGTAGGTTGGTCTGAGAGGGCCACTTTGGTAATGAGTCTCTTATCCCCAGAGATACTCAAGTTCGCTTCTTTATTTTTGTTCGTTTGTTAATCCTCACCCGAGGATATTTCTTCCATTGATTTTTTTTTTAGAGAGTGGACTGTGGAAGGTGGGGGGTGGGGGTGGAAGGGAGAGAGAGAGAGAGAGAGAGAGAGAGAGAGAGAGAGAGAGAGATTGGTGTGAGAGACACACGTTGATTGGTTGCCTTCTGCACATACCCTGACGGGGGCTGGGTGTGGAACCTTTGGTGTTTGAGGCCAATGCTGTAACCACTGAGAACACTGGCCAGGGCTCAAGCTTCTTTCTTTAGGGTGCTTGGGGAGAGGGGTGGTAGAACATAGGGTTTGGGGTCTTTGAGGGCCCTCTGCTTTGGGCATGCAGGTACCCTGGTCGGTAGTTGAGACTTTTCCCCGAGGTTTTTCTTGCCCGAGGCTTTGCCATTGTGCTGATGAGAACTTGCGAGATGGTATTTGGAATAGGGTTGCCAGAATAAAATACAGGATACACACTTAAATTTGAATTATAGATAAACAAATATTTTTTTAAGTATAAGAATGTCCAAATTATCCATTGTTTACCTGAAATTCACATTTAACTGGGCAATTCTACAGGTTTCTAAGGTCTCCAAGGGCCATGTTGGTGGGTCTGCTGATGCCTTTTTAGGAAGTGAGCCTCCTGTCCATGCAGAGTTTAAACTCCCCCTTTCCACTTTTGGTGCTACTGGAAGTGGGACTAGAAGTGGGGTATAATTTTTCTGTGGTCCTTCCTTCCTTCCTTCCTTCCTTCCTTCCTTCCTTCCTTCCTTCCTTCCTTCCTTCCTTCCTTCCTTCCGAGAGGAAGGGAGAGGGAGAGAAAGAGAAACATCAATGATGAGAGAATCATTGATCGGCTGCCTCCTGCATGCCCCCCACTGGGGGTCGAGCCTGCAACCTAGGCATGTGCCCTTGACTGGAATCGAACCCAGGACCTTTCAGTCCGCAGGCCGATGCTCTGTCCACTGAGCCAAACTGGCTAGGACCCACCTTTCTTATTTTAGGGTAGGGATATCTCTGTGTGGGGTGGGTATACAGATGGCATGACAAGTAGTGAGCCTCCCATCACTGGTGGTATTCAAGTCCCACTTTTGGAGCTGCCAGTTGGGGTTGGAGGTAGGCTTGTGGTCTCTGATGGCCAGCTCTGCCCATTCCATACACCCTCCCCATGCCCATGTGCCCTCCCTGCAGCCTGCACGTGGAACGGCCGTCCCTGCAACCTCTCTGTGCACATTGACAAGGGCTTCACACTGTGGGCAGCTGAGCCAGGTGCGGCCCAAGCTGTGCTGCTCCAACAGCCCTTTGAGAAGCTGCAGATGTCCTCGGATGATGGTGCCAGTCTCCTGTTCCTGGACTTCGGGGGTGCTGAAGGAGAGATTGTGAGTGCAGGGGGAGGGGGGCTATGGTCTCCTGGAGGCCAGGCTAGATGGAGTTCCTGACCCTTCTCTCCATCCTATCCTGCAGCAGCTGGACCTGCATTCGTGCCCCAAAACCATGGTCTTCATCATCCACTCCTTCCTCTCGGCCAAAGTCACCCGCCTAGGGCTCTTGGCCTAGAGGTCGCCAGATGCACTAGCCCCAAGGAGGAGGTGTCCACCCCATGGCCTGACCTGGCCCTCCACTGACTGCCTGCTCAACACTGGGCTGAGGGAAAGGAGAGGAAAGGAACAAGGGTGCAGAGAGACCCATCCCCTGAGGAGGCTGGGATAGTCTTGGGGATTGGGACTCAGATTCAGGATAGTGGATCCTGCAGTGATGGGGTAGTTTCCCTGTTGCCCCTGCCCCATCTCCCCACCAGTGCCTTTGCAGAGAGATATTTTGTGTACACAGAAGCCATTCCAAGCCTGGGACTGCCCCTGTGGGGATCCTGACCCCAGCCAGCAACTGCCAAGCCTCCTAGAGGCCCCAGAGCCACCCCCAGAGGCCCCATCTGAAGCTGGAGTTCCCTGGAGTCTGAAGCAAGAGAAAGAGGAGCCTTTCTGTTCATTTCTACCCTCAGCTCCACCACCTTGGAGCATGTGGTTTCCCCCTTCATCTTCTCTTTCCTCCTTATTCTTGGACAAATAAACAACCTGTGAGCACATAGGCAGCCTGACCTAGTGTCTGTGGTTTGTGCCTTGATCTTTGGGTCCTATGGTGGTCCCCAAACTCCCAAGAAGGACCAGACCCAAGACTGGGGCCCCTTTCCTGGGAGAAAAGCAGGCCTTTAACCACAGGGTCAAAGAAAGTATATTTGTTTTCTATTGTTGCATAACAAATTTAGCACTTAAAACAATAAACATTTATTATCTTTCAGGTTCTTTGATTTAGGAATTTGAGAGGAGTTAAGATGGGTTGTTCTTGTCTCAGGTTCTACCATGAAGTTATAGTCATGATGTTGGCTGGGCTACATTTATCTGCAGGCTTGACTGGGGCTAGAGGGTCTGTTTCCGATATTGCTCACTCATTGCTGTTGGCAGGAAACTCCAGTTCCTCACCACATGGACCTAATCATAGGGCTGCTTAAATATGCTCATGACAGCTGGCTTCCACCAGAGTGAGTGACACAGAAGGGAGAGCCAAGAGGAATCCACAGTGCCTCTTATGATCCAGTCTTGAATGTCACTTTTGCTTTATTCTATTCATTAGCAGTGAGTCAGTAAGCCCAGCCCACACTCAAGGGGAGGGGAATTAATTTCCACCTTTTAATTGATTGGTTTGAGAGAGAGAGAGAGAGGAGAGCGAGGAGGGCGGGCGAGCTGGAGGGAGGGAGGGAGAGAGAGAGAGAGAGAGAGAGAGGGAGAGAGAGAGAGAGAGAAACATTGATTTGTTGTTCCACTTATTCATGCATACATTAATTGATTCTTGTATGTGCCCTGACCTGGGATTGAACCTTGGTGTATTGGGACGATGCTCTATCCTGGACGATGAGCTACGGCCAGGATAGTTTCCACCTGTTGAAGAAAAGAATGTCAGTGACTTTGTGGACCTATTTCAACATCATCATAGAGAGTCGCAGGCCCCTTTCCTGCAGAAGGGAGGACACTTGGAACTGCTTAGTGGAACATTCTTTGGAAGCTGTACTGTGCTGGCTGGATATGAGTTTGCCATGATTTTAACAACCTACTTGCTTGCATTGTCCAAAAAATCACAGTGACAACAGTAATAAAACCTTACATTTAAAAAGTGGCTGCTGTCTGCCAGACAATGTACATATATTTCCTCCCCAGATCCTCATCACACATCTTTGTGGTAAACACAGCGATCTCTATTTTACAAGTAAGGAAACTGGGACTCAGATGGCGGGAGTGACTTGCCCAAAGTCATACAGCTATGAAATGTCTGAGCTTGAATTTTCAATGTAGGTCTTTTTGACTTCAAGCTCTTGTTCACCTTAGAGACTTTCTGGCCCTGCACAATCCATTAAAAACATAATGTAAGCCATACATGTAATTGCAAATTTTCTAGTACTAAAAAAAAGTAAAAAAAAAAAAAAGATGAAAATAAATGTAATAATATATTTAATTTAACCCAATAGGTCTAAAATATTATCATTTCAACACATAATGTAAAAATTTATTAATGAAGTGTTTTACGATTTTCCCTCATATTAAGTCTTTGAAATCTGGTGTATATTTTACACCTATACATTTATTTATTTATTTGATCCTTACCCAAGGATATTTTCCCATTGATTTTTAGAAAGAGTAAAAGAGAGAGGGAAAGACAGAGAGAAATATCGATATGAGAGAAGCACATCGATTGGTTGCCTCCTACACGAGACCCAACCAGGGCCCAGGCCGGGAGGACCCTGCAACCGAGGTACATGCCCTTAGCTGGAATCAAACCTGGGATCCTTCGGTCTGCAGGCCAATGCTCTATCCACTGAGCCAAACCGGCTAGGGCACACACATCTCTATTTAGATGCCAAATTCTCATAGGAAATACTTAATTTGTATTTAGATTTCATAAAATTTAGTTTAAAAAAGTAGATTCACATATCTAACTTGTTCCTATCAGTTTTTTTATTAAAATTTACTTAAATTCAGTTCCTCATTCACACTAGCTGCATATCAAGTGCTCAATAGTCACATATGTCTAGAGGCTATTGTATTAGGCTGAGCAGTTCTAGTCAAACCTCTACAAGAGGAAACTGAGGTCCACATTAAGTCATATAACAAGCCAGAAACAGAGCTGGTTCTAGAAATTTGGGGAAATGCAGGCAAATGCAGAGATACTCCAGCCTTGCCCATCATCCTCCCATCTGCCTATCGATCTTTAAAAAAAATGTTTTTATTGATTTTAGAGAGAGAGAGAGGAAGGGAAAGGGATAGAGAGATAGAAACATCGATTGTCTGTCTCCTGCATGCCCCATACTGGGGATCAAGCCTGAAACCCGGGCATTTGCCCTGACCAGAAATTGAACCGGTGACCTCTCACTAAAGCACTGACCCACAACGGTCAGACTGTTAATCCACTCTTCATTCAGGAAATATCGAGTGCTCACCCACTTTGTTCTTGTCCGTGGGGCCAGGAGCTGCTTTCCTGGTAGCCAGACTGACAGGTCCCCATGTGCAGGGGAAAGTAAGTCAGCAGAAGCTCTCATAATCAAATGTGTAACTCAGATTGGGCAGACACAGGGAGCTAGCAGAGAGGCCAGTGGGGATCTGACCTGCTTGGGGGATAGAGTAGGTTTCAGGAGACCTGAAGCTGATGTCCATCTGAAGGAGCATGCTAAAGATCAGCTACTACTGCAATAATGCTGTGGAAGAAAACAACCCAATCTCAGTGGCCATGGCAACAGGCATTTGTTTTCATGCTTTTGAGGCTGCGCGTCGACTGCAGTTTGACTATTAGGAGCTGGGTTTGGCTGGGTGGTTTTGGTCCAGGCTGTGGGTTGGACTCAGGTCTATTCTATGTTCATTCCTTTTGGAGCCCAGGATGCAGGGCATAAGCTCTCAGGGCAGGCTTTTCTCATGGCAAGTCACTGGAGTTCAAAGACAAGTACATTGCACAAGCACATTTACATCCTCTGCCTCTGTCTGCATTATATCTACTCTTACTTCATTGGCCAAAACAAGTCATGTGGCTGAGCCTAACATCAGGGGGGAGGAGTAATTGCCCAGTAGCAATTAGAACGATCATCAACTTGTAGGAGTTAGTCAGGTGGAGGGGGTAATAGTATCCCAGGTGACAGATCCCAAGGTGGGATGGAACATGGCACTCCCAAACACCTGGTGAAGGATTTGTTTTCATCACCTTCACTGCTCAAGGCACAACACTGTACAAGACTCCACAACATGGCTACTGAAAGTGGACCCTTGGGGTTGGAATGTGGGGAGTGATGGGAGTGATGGTGGGCAATGGTCCCTCGCCCCCATATGGGTTAGTATGTGTGGGGGGAAGGATAATAGAGATGTTGGGAATGGTGTGTGTGTGTGTGTGTGTGTGTGTGTGTGTGTGTGTGTGTGTGTGTAGTGGTGGTGGTGGTGGTGGGGGGACAGAATAATAGGCACCAGAGAACACCCCTCATACTGCCAGCTTTGCCCCAGGGGCAATTAGAGCTGGTAAAGAGTAGCTCTAACATCCTCTGACCAGCTGCCTCCTGCTCTGGCCACAAAGGGAGAAGGTGACACCTTCCCATGGGACTGCTAGCAGAAGGTCCAGACTTGAAAGAGCACAGTTCTAAGAGGCCAGGAGACCTGGGTTCAAATCCTCCCTGACTTCTGCATTGGAAGCTCTAAAAGTGGCTTTTTTCTGTTCTAGAATTTTTCTCTTCTGTGATTCTAAGAAGACAAGAAGACTGAGAATAAAGGGGGAGGGCCATAGTGAAATAATATGGGAATTGCTATGCCTGGAAGGACAGGCTCTATGCTTGGGGCTCACCAGGGAAGAAGAAGGAATGTTTTCTTCCCTCTCTGTGGTGGGTGGGAGGCTAATCCCCTCAACATAACTTCTATTAGGATGTAGGTGCTGCCACCATGATGGGGCTTCCCCCTGACCAAGTGCAGTACAAAATTTGACAGTAAACCTGAATATTTCTCCACTGGGAATCTTTAGATCCCAGGGTGTCCAGGAACTTGTCTCTAGAGTTTAAGAGTTTTTCAGGAGGAATTCTGAAATTTTGAACTTTCATGGTGCTGATAATTCCCCCAAATGACTCGATCACATCTTAAATTATCTGGAGAACCACAGTAAAAAACAAGAACCATAATACAATTTTTTTGGCTTGTGTTTGCCTTTGTATATTTGATCGAATTGGCACCCAGCAATCATCTAAGGACACAGTGTAAACTTTAAAAATATTTTTATTTTATTGTTGACAGTATTACAGATGTCTCCAATTTTCTCCCTTTTTGGGCCCTCCACCCAATGCCCACCCCACCTCATGTAAAGTTTTTGCAGTATGCTCAGACTCCTGAAATCCAGGTTTGTTTCCATCATCCTCACTACACCCAGTCACCACACTGGTCCAGGACTCCACACTCTGGACAACTGCACAGCTCCCTAAATGCTCTCCTGATTTGTTCCCACTCCCACTCCCACTCCCAATGCAGTGTATTCTCCACACAGCAGCCTTTATAGGCAATGAAACTGGGAGTCAGTAGGGATAACTAACTTGGCCATGGCTATAATGGTAAGCATCAGAGCCTCAATAGGAACCCAACCAGTCTGACTTTTGAATTACTAAGAATAGTGCTTTGGGGTCAGATTGGCTTTGGCTGTCTCCCCTACCCTGTCTCATTCCCTGACTACTCATCACTGTTTCCTGAGATCACCTATATGCATTCAAATCTGTGTCTCACGGTCTGCTTCTGGGGAACCCAAGTGAAGACATAAAACAATCATTTATTCATTCAACAAATATTTATTAAGCCCTTCTATGAACCAGACTCTGGACTAGAGCCTGAGGATACTACAGTGAACAAGACAGAATGTGTCCCTGCTCTCAAGGAGCTAAAAGTCTGGGAATAGGCAAAGACAACTAAAAAACAAACAAACTCCCCTCTCCCCCCCAAAAAACACTATTATTTTGCATATTGACAAGTATTGTGAAGAAAATGATGTGATAGTGACAGGAACAGTGTATATGGGGTGGTTAGAGAAGGCCTCTCTGAAGAAATTATATTCAAGTTGATACATGAAGGATTAGAAGGAGACAGCCATTAAACAATTCAGGAGAACATTCCAGAAAGAGAATAGTAAGCACAAAAGCTCTGAGATAAACATGTACTTGGGATATTGAAGAAATAAAGTTATGTAGCTGCAGTTTAGTCAACTAGACAGAACATGCTAGAAGTAGTAAGAAGTGGTTGGAGAAGTAAAAGTAAGCAGAGGCCAGACCATGCAATTCCTAGGACACAACAGGAAACCTGACTTTATTGCAAGCCACCTTGAGTTTTCAGCCTAGGAGTGATGTGATCTGAGTTAACAAAACAAACAAATAAACCATCTTAGGCTCTGTGTGGGAAATAGTCTGTAGGAAACAAGGGCAAGGGCAGAATAGAAAAATGGGAAGTAGACAGATTTGAGACATTTTGGAGTTAGAGCTGACAGGAGGACTTGATGACGGATTGAGGGAAAGGAAACAAAAATGACTCTTCAGTTTCTCCTAGTGCAATTGGGAGGATGCTTGGGTCATTCACTGAGATGGTCAGATTGGGCAGGAACAGGTTTTGGGTAAGGATGTGTGTGTGAAAATGAAGAGTTCTGCATTAGAGATGGCCATTAGACAGGTACCACTTAGCTGAACTATGTATGGATCTGTAACTCCAGCTGGGGTGCAGACTGGAGACTTGAATCCGGAATTTTAACCTATAGCGCAGCGATGTGCAACAGAAATAGAATGTGAGCCACCTATGTAATTTAAAAATTCCCAGTAGCCACATTAAAAAGTAAAAAGAGCCTGGCAGGTATTGCTCTGGTTGGATCAGTAGGTCACGGTTGATTTCCCCTTCGGGCACAGGTCGGGTAGCGGGCTCGATCCCCAGTTGGGGGGCTTGCTGGAAGCAGCCCATCAACGATTCTCTCCCATCAGTGATGTTTCTCTCTCTCCCTTCGTCTCTCTGAAATCAATAAAAACATACATATCTATAAAAAGAGGAGACATTTTGCATTCTTTGTTCAACATTTAGAGCCCATTTAACTCGCATTTACCACATTTCAAGCGCTCAGTTGCCGCAGGCCGGCTACTGGGTGTCGTAAGGTTCACAGAGTGAGTGGTGGAGGTTTTTCAAAGCAAGGAGCCTGCACCCACCCGGACCTTTCGGAGGAGGCACTTCCGTTGGAACCATCCGGACGGAAGTCGCGTCGGAACGGAAGTCGCGCGTGCGCCGGCAGCTGTTTGAGTCCGGCGGAAGTTCTCTGGACGCTGGACACTCTAGTTGCGGGAGGTGAGCGGCGCGCGGGGTGAAGGTGTGCTGCGCACCCGCGCGGTGGCAGGAGGGGCTGCGGAGGCTCCGAAATTTGCGGTGTTCGGGGGGAGGATGGCTTGCTGGTCACGGTGCAGACCCTGGTGTCAGACTGTTGGGGTTCACACCCCAGTACCGCTGCCTACTCGTTGTGACCTTAGGCAGGTCACCCTTCTTCACCCAGATCCTTAGCTTTGTCACCTGTGAAGTGGGGATGATATTAGGACCTGTCTATTGTAACCACCCAATAAAATGTTTGGGATGCTTTATTGTTTATGTTCATATATACTGAGTCGAGGCTGTTGTCTCATGATTTTTGCCGACTACCAATTAATTTCTGAGCCCCATATTGTGCTATGCAATCATTTTATTTGTAGTATCACATTTGATCCTTACAATAGACAGAGAGGTAGTTCTGTTACCCCTGTTTCACACATGAAGAAATGGAAGCTCCCAGAGCAGTGGTCGGCAAACTCATTAGTCAACAGAGCCAAATATCAACAGCACAACGATTGAAATTTCTTTTGAGAGCCAAATTTTTTAAACTTAAACTTCTTCTAATGCTACTTCTTCAAAATAGACTCGCCCAGGCCGTGGTATTTTGTGGAAGAGCCACACTCAAGGGGCCAAAGAGCCGCATGTGGCTCGCGAGCCGCAGTTTGCCGACCACGGCTCTATACCCACTATGAGAGGGGATGTGGGCTGCAGATGTGAAGTTACTGAACACTTACCGTGTGCCAAGCTGGGTTTTTAAAATCTCCTTTAATGCTCACATCATCTCTGGGAGGTAGGTACTATTAATTCTTCTTTTACAGCTCAGACGCAGGAATTTGACTTGCCCAAGGTCACACAAGTAAGGGGCAGAAATTGGTGACTTTAAGGCTCACACTAAAAGTCTGCTGTTCTCTGACACTTGAAAGTAGGTTAGCACTGTTCCTGCCTAAGGTACCGGTAGCATATACAGCAGGTGATCAGCTTGGAGAGGTGACAGGCCACATCTGCTCATTTTACATGTACAGCGCCTGATGTAAATATGAATGAGATTGTTTTCCTGCTTTCAGGTACCTTCCAGCTTATAAGAGATGGCAAAGTGTAAGTAGTAAGTAATAGCAAAGTGTAATGACTCCTGTGAAAGAGAGTTATGAGGAAGCCTTGGGGACCTAGAGGAGGACCCCAACCTAGATTTTTGGGAGGCGGGGTGGCCAGGACAGGCTTTCAGGAGGGAGCAGAGACCTTAAAAGTATCATAGGAGTTGGCCAAGGCAGTAGAGAGAAGACATACCAGCCAGAGAGAACAGCATGTGTAAAAGCCTAGAAAACTAGTGAAGATCAGTATAAAGATAGCTGGTATGGATGGAGTGAGGCAGTCCATTAAGAATATGTGGTGGAAAGTATGTCTCCAAATCTTGTATTTTGAATCATCTGGGTTTATTCCTGGGAGGCAGTTACTGTATCTTATGCATTCTAGAGATACTGTGTATACTTACAAACATGCACCTTAATGTTCCCACTTTCTTTCCCCCAGATTCAAGTATAGCATACTGTAGGTAGTTTCTAGCACTTTGCTTCCTTGCTTTTTTCGTTTGTTTTTTTTAAAAAATATATATTTTTATTGATTTCAGAGAGGAAGAGAGAGATAGAAACATCTATAATAATAAAAGTGTAATATGCTAATTAGACTGATGTCCTTCCGGATGGGGCGGGGTGGGGGGGGGGGCGGCTGCGAGGGAAGCCTGGGTCCCGGGTGCCTGCGGGCAGCAGGAGGGAAGCCTGTTGCTAGCAGCTGGGGGAAGGAAGGCTACTCTTGCACGAATTTCGTGCATCGGGCCTCTAGTCAATGATAGAATCATTGATTGGCTGCCTTCTGCATGCCCCCACTGGGGATCCAGCCCACAACCCAGGCATGTGCCCTGACCAGAATCAAACCCTGACCTCCTGGGTTCATAGGTCAATGCTCAGCCACTGAGCCATGCTGGCTGGGTGCTTTTTTTCATTTTTTTAAATTGATTTTTTTTAGAGAGAGAGAGGGAGAGAAAAGAGAGAAACATCGATGTGAGAGTGAAACATTGATTGGTTGCCTCCCATACACACCCTGACCAGGGACCAAACCCAAAACCTCGGTATGTGCCCTGACCAGGAATTGAACCCACAACCTTTCTGGGCAACACTCCCACCAACTGAACCACACAGGCCAGGGCTGCTTCCTTGCTTTTGCCATGTATAGATTCAGCCTCATTTTCTGACTGTTCCATCTTATTCCATTGTATGGATATACCATGACTTACTTAACTAGTCCCCTATTGATGATATTTAGATATCTTTCATTCTTTTAATGTTAGAAACACTACTGCAACAAGTATCCTTATAAGTAGGTCATTTTGTCTGTGTAAGAGTATATCTGTAGGATAAATATCTAGGAATGGAACTGCTTGGTCAAAAGGTTTGTGTGTGTCTAATTTGATGGAAAATGGCACATTGTAAAGGTTGTGCCATTTTCCATCCCACCAGCCATGGGTCGGAAGTTTGAAGGCAATAATTTGAGACTCATGGAGGGTAGAAGGAGTCATTGATCAGGCATATGGTGCCCCATGTTAGGTATATTCCTTTGGAAGGAACTCGAAGGAAGATACCCTCAGTAAGTGGTTTTCACAGTATTGGGAGACAGTGTAGCAAGGTGGCTAGCTCTGCTGCTTACTGGCTGTGGGAACTTAGGTAAGTTCCTCAGCCTTTCTTGTGTCTTTTCTCATCTCTGAATGGCATTATAGTGTCGGTTGCCTATGTTGCTTAGGATTGCTGTGAAGATTTAATGAGTAAATATGCTTAAAGCCTTTCGAATTGTTCCTGTGCAAGGTACTACTTTATTTTGTCAGGGCTTCTCATCTCATCTCTACCACCCCTTTGTTTTGAAAATACACTGCCTGGATTTGCATCTCATCTCTGGCACTCCTTTGTGTGATTTTGAGCAAGCTGCCTCAGTGTTTTCACCTGTAAAAATAGGGATACTATTGTTAAAGGTATCATCTACTTGAGGTACTTAGAGTAGTGCCCTGTACATTGTGTTCAATAAATGTTGATGATGTCTGTTACTTTTTTTGCAGACTTTGAGCTGTTTTAGTGCCATGCATCATTTACAGTGTATCCTCCAAGCACAGAGGTGTCTGGGGTGGGGCCCCTTGGCCTCTGTGTCCTGCTTGCTGCTCCGGACCTGCAGGGCACACAGCAGTTTCTCCGGCACCACATGTCCCAGTCCAGAGGGGCAGCAGGAGGATGGAGCTCAGAAGGATTTCAGCTCCAGGCTGGCTACTGGACCAACGTTTCAGCATTTCTTAAGAAGTGCTTCAGTTCCTCAAGAGAAGCTGGCTTCTGCAGATGTGGTGGACCCACCCCCATATGTCACAGTGGATGAACTTTTAGGAAGGCAGAGAAAAGGTTGGTTTTATTTTTTGTCTCTCTTTGGGCTTTCTGCTTTGCTCTTTTCCAGCATCCATGGCCTGATTCTTATCTGTTCTTTTATTACATACCTGGCTTTGGAAGTTTAACAATGTGGGAAGGCTTGCTAAGTTAGGGAGTCATTAAACTCCACCAAGTAACATTAATATGAAGGAACTTACAGTGTTGGTGCACACAGCTGGGGCATAGAGTCCTGGGTAGTCCTCTCTTTGGTTACCTTTGGAAATCCTGTACTTTCAGTTCTAATTTTTAGGTTGTCTTAAGTTATAAGGCAGCTTTCACAATTGGTGCTGTAGAAATTCACTCTTTATATTTAGGCAGAGGTTTCCTTAGAAACATTATGCAATCAGATAAATGCCTTAAAAAAGTTTGAAGAGAAATTAAGGGACAATCAGACCTTTTCCCCCTTGCCCTGTTTCAAAAAACTATTTCCCTTTATAATTCTTAAAGATTTGGTTGCAATCATAAGGTGAAAGTTATTTGTAATTTGTTTTCATTTAACATTTCCCCCCAAACTACATTATTTATAATTAAATTTTTAAAAATTGGTACAAAATAATCACATTTGTTCTATACCATGAAGTTTCTCAACCTGTCCCCTATACTTGGACATTAGGTTGCTTCCAAATTTTTATATTATAAATAATACTATGTGTCTCATCTATATCTACATCTATCTATCTATCTATCATCTCTGTCTCTCAGACATCTATTTGTTGTTGTTCCACTTATTTATGCATTCATTGCTTGATTCTTGACCATGATATATTGGGATGATGCTCTTATCAAGTGAACTACCTGGCCAGGGCTACGTGTGGATTTAAATTTGTTTTTCTTCTTGGTTGATAATCAATGTTGTCAGCTAATCCCTGCTTTTCTGATTGTTTTTATAACCATACTAGAGGCCCCCATGCACTGGTGGGGTCCCTTGGCCTGGCCTGTGCCCTCTTGCAATCTGGGACCCCTTGGGGGATGTCAAGACTGCCGGTTTCAGCCTGATCCCAGCAGGCCAGGCTGAGGGACCCCACCGGTGCATGAATCCGTGTACCGGGTCTCATATTAGATCTTTGGTTAATCTCTTTCTGCCCTCCCCGCTTCCCTCTGAGATTCATCAGTCTGTTCCATGTTTCCATGCATGTGTGTTGAGCGTCTGCCCCCTGGTGGTCAGTGTGCATCACAGCTACTGGTTGAACGGTCACTTAGGCATATCCTACCTAATAATCCTACCTAATAATAGAGTAATATGCAAATTGACCACACCTTCGCTAAGCCTAAGCCACGCCCACCAGCCAAGCCACACCCACCAGCCAATCAGTAGCAAATATGCAAATAAACCCAACCAAGATGGCTACAGCCACTGAGAGCGGGAGGGAGGCTTGGGTTTCCACAGTAACAAAAGAAGCCATCCTGTTGCCGGCCTAAGCCTCCACTCAAGGCTACAAAGTTTCAATTATAGAAGGTGAATTAACTCCAACAGAAATCGCTGCTGGCTGCGGAGCGAGCAGCAGGCTTGGCTTTGCTCCAGGCTACAAAGTTTCAATTGTAGAAGGTAAATAAATTCCAGATACCAGGGCCTCCTCTTGGGTTGCCAGGGGGCGTGGCCAGCCTGCAAACCACCACAGGCCCCTCTCTCAGGCCGTCCCACGACCCAAGGGAACCCCCACCCTTCAGGGCAAACCAGTCAGCCCCCACCCATGCACCAGGCCTCTATCCGATCTAATAAAAGAGTAATATGCAGATTGACCATCACTGCAACACACAATATAGCCGCCCCCATGTGGTCAAAGATCCTGCCCCCATGTGGACACAAGATGGCCACCACAAGATGGCCAGCAGGGGAGGGCAGTTAGGAGGCACCAGGCCTGCAAGGGAGGGCAGTTGGAGGCAATCAACCCTGCAAGGGGAGGGCAGTTAGGGGTGACCAGGCCGGCAGAGGAGGGAAGTTGGAGGCAAACAGGCTGGCTGGGGAGCAGTTAGGCATCAATCAGGCTGGCAGTGGAGTGGTTAGGGGGTGATCAGGCTGGCAGGCAGAAGCGGTTAGGGGCAATCAGGAAGGCAGGCAGGTGATCAGTTGGGAGCAAGCAGTCCTGGATTGTGAGAGGGATCCCAGATTGGAGAGGTTACAGGCTGGGCTGAGGGACACGCCCCCCCCTCCGTGCACGAATTTCATGCACCGGGCCTCTAGTGTGTGTGTGTGTGTGTGTGTGTGTGTGTGTGTGTGTGTGTGTGTATAAATAAAATTTCCTGATGCTTAGGTGCATGTTTTCCCCATATTTTAAGTGACATGGCTTATATTTGGTGTGTGTATATAATGTAGTATTTCTTTTGTTCTGAAAAGCTGTCATTAATTTGGTGTTACATCTGGTAATTAATGGTGTCTTAGAATTGAGGCAACAGGGGACTTAGTGGATAACCAGTTGTGTCAAATATTTCTGGGACATTTGAGAAGGAGACCTTTGAGACATATGGTCCCTTTTTGTCTGCCTACCATGGACTCTCCCTCTCATTGCAGTCTACCTTGAGACCTATGGCTGCCAGATGAATGTGAATGATGCAGAGATAGCCTGGTCCATCTTACAGAAGAGTGGCTACCTGCGGACCAGTAATCTCCAAGAGGTACACGTATTGTCTGTTTCCCTGTTTCCGGATCTACGCTAAACTGTACATTTGTGCCAATTTTTAGATGCAGTTTCAGGAACAGGGTATGGCCTGGTGAGAGTGAGTTCTTTTGAGTAAAGTATGTAGAATGGGACTAAGATGAACATTTGTTTCATTATTTTTGAAAATTTTATGGTGATGCTCACTTTCAGGCAAGGAACTAAGTTAAAAATAGATTGCAGGGGCAGGGTTGGGAATTAGTTTTTAATGAGTACGGAGTTTTAGTTCTGGAAGGTTGATGGTGATAATTGCATAACAAGGTGGATGTATTTAATGCTACTGAACTGTACACTTAAAACTGGTTAAAATGGTAAATGTTATGTATGTTTTTCCACAATAAAAGATATTTGTCTAGTATGTGGAAAATAAGATCTAATCCCATGTCAAAACACATGGACTTCAGACAAATCTTTAACCTATCATTTTGGAAGTTGCTAGATTTTAGCTTTTTAAAAAAATATATTTTTATTGATTTCAGAGAGGAAGGGAGAGGAAGAGAGAGATAGAAACATCAATGATGAGAGGGAATCACTGATTGGCTGCCTTCTGCACGACCCCCACTGGGGACTGAGCCCGCAACCCAGGCATGTGCCCTTGACCAGAATCAAACCTGGGACCCTTGCGTCCGCAGGCCGACGCTCCATCCATGGAGCCAAACTAGCTAGGGCAGATTTTGGCTTCTTAATAAGCTCTGTTATCATGGTATTACTATGTAGTTCATTTTCTTTCTTTTTTTAAACAGATAACATTTAAAAAATTTAAAGTATAGTTGGCATGCAGTATTATAATAGTTTCAGGTGTATAATGTAGTGAATTGACATTTTCATACATTAACTATTTCTAAATGTACAATGCAGTGGCATTAATAATATTCACAATGTTGTACAACCATGACCACTATCTAATTCCAAACCTTTTTTATCACCAAAAGCAGAAACTGTATATCTGTTAATGGTAGTTCATTTTCACTAATGATGAAGTACTCAGATTTTTACATTTCCTTAAAAGTGTGTTTTCCATAAAAGTTTATAAGCAGGGGAAAAAAAAGGGTCATGGGCAGTGATTTTACAAGGCTAATTTCATAATTTTCTTTTTTCCCCTTGCTCTTTACTCAGGCTGATGTGATCCTCCTTGTCACTTGCTCTATCAGGTGGGAATTTGTTCTTTACCTAGAGAGTGAATATATCTTATATAATAACTAGAGGCCCGGTGCATGAAATTCATGCACTCTGGGGGGAGTCCCTCAGCCTGGACTGCGCCCTCTCGCAGTCCGGGAGCCCTTGGGAGATGTCTGACTGACGGCTTAGACCTGCGCCCTGTGGGGAGCGGGCCTAAGTTGGCAGTCAGATATCCTTAGCCCTTAGTGCTACCGCAGAGGTGGGAGAGGTTCCTGCCACAGCTGTGAGCTTGCCAGCTGTGAGCCTGGCTCAGGGCTTCTGGCTGAGTGGCACTCCCCCTGTGGGAGCGCACTGACCACCAGGGGGCAGCTCCTGCATTGAACGTGTGCCTCCTGTGGTCACTGTGCATCATGGCGACCAGTAGTTCCACAGTTTGGTTGATTTGCATATTAGCCTTTTATTATATAGGATGCCAGAGCTAACAGTGCCAGGCTGTCCTACCTGTGGAGATGAGCCAATGGCTTTGCAATTTTATGTACTGGAGACAGTAATGATAGAGCTAGTTGACATTTGCTGAGCATGTGCTGTTTGTCAGGTCCTGTGCTGAGCACTATACCCTACATGCACTAAGTAATTTAATTCTCACAACAACTCTATGGGTTAGGTGATGTTATCAAACTCATTGTCTAGATGAGGAAACTGAGAGTGTGCTGAGTCACCCAACTTTTCCTAAGGTTTTTCTTGTAGCTAATGGCACATGTTT
This sequence comes from Eptesicus fuscus, assembly GCF_027574615.1. NCBI lineage: Eukaryota > Metazoa > Chordata > Mammalia > Chiroptera > Vespertilionidae > Eptesicus > Eptesicus fuscus. The sequence goes on along the minus strand of NC_072484.1, from coordinate 33,756,207 downwards.
ATGATGTTGTTCACATCGTAAGGGTTAGGATGCAGTTAGTGGCTGGAGGACAGAATTCTTCTGAACACAGGAGAGTGGCATCCATTAGCGTTGAACATTTCATCTTTCATACTTTGTTTTTATGTACAAGACATGTTATTCTTTTTTTAAAAAATATATTTCTTTATTAATTTCAGAGAGGAAGGGAGAAGGAGAGAGAGAGAGAGAAACATCAATGATGACAGAGAATCATTGATCGGCTGCCTCCTGCACACCCCCTACTGGGGATCGAGCCCACAACCCAGGCATGTGCCCTTGACCAGAATCGAACCTGGGACCCTTCAGTCCGCAGGCTGATGCTCCGTCCACTGAGCCAAGCCGGCCAGGGCGAGACATGTTATTCTTAATGTTTTCTCAACTGGGTGTACTATCAATTAATTAATCCAACATTTTTGTTCAGAGGGTTGTCTCTGCTACAAGACTCAGAATTAGGTATTTTGGGAGATTCAGAAATGAACTCTTCCTTCATATGGAGCCTAGGAGCTTAGTCTCATATGGGAACTAAGATAAATATATAAGTAGCTCTAACATCTGGTGAAAAGCACTAGGTAAAAAAATAAAAAAATAGAAAGGATAAACGCTAAGTACTAGGAAAATATAGTTAAAGTGATAGAGTAGTTAAAAGGAGGGAGGATAAACTCTCCAACAGTAGCGTTGGGGAAGGCTTTGTGAAGTAGATTGTTTTTGAGTTTGGCTTAAAGGCTTGTCAGGATTTGGAGATGGGCAGGAAGGGTGTCATTCTGGGAATGTTATAGCAAATGGTGCTTCTTCAATTGGCTCCCTGCCTACCCTCCCTAAACCTTTAGGTTAGGTATTCCTTTAAAGTGTTGAAGGTTTTTATTTTATTCCCATTGTCCTACTCTTTTAGATTGCTATGTAGTTTATTTGCAGGTTTAGGTCTACCTCTTGATCTCTGTAGGGAGAAGGCTGAACAGACCATCTGGAATCGTTTACATCAGCTTAAAGTCCTGAAGACAAAACGGCTCCGTTCCCGAGTACCTCTGAAGATTGGGATTCTAGGTATCTGGTAATTTGCAGATTTTGTGGGTTTTGAGACTTGGGCTCCATGTAGCTTTATTTTCTAGGGTTTCTCTTAGAGGCCAGATATCCAGTGTGTGAAGAAATCTTACATACCTCATGCAACTCTTATACTTAATGTCAGAGGCTGTAGGATTAAATGAGATAAAGCTTATAAAATTCCTTTTTATAATGCCTTGAAGTAATAGATAATCAGAAAGTTGTCTATCCTTCCTGAAGTCTAATGTGGCTCATTGTGACAGAGTTACAGATAGGAGATGGTTTGGAGTCTGAGGAGCTGCAAGCATAAATTTACAGTGAAGGCACATTTCATCTTGACTCCTGAAGCATGCTCAAGTGAAGATCTAGATCTGTGTTGACCAATACAATAGCCAGTAGCCACATGTGGTTATTTAAATTTAATCAAACTTAAATAATACTAAAATTTTACTTCTTTATTCTCACTAGCCACATAGTGACTGCTCAGTAGCCACTGGCTACCAGTTTGAACAGCACAGGTAAAGAACATTTCTATCATCTTAGCAATTCTATTGGACAGCTCTCATCTGGATAGCTTGGAAACATATTTCAAAAATAAAGGTTCTGGCCCCGACCGGTTTGGCTCAGTGGATAGTGTGTCGGCCTGTGGACTCAAGGGTCCCAGGTTCCATTCCAGTCAAGGGCATATACCTTGGTTGCGGGCACATCCCCAGTGGGGGGTGTGCAGGAGGCAGCTGATCGATGTTTCTCTCCCATTGATGTTTCTAACTCTCTATCCCTCTCCCTTCCTCTCTGTAAAAAATCAGTAAAATATATTAAAAAAAATAAAATAAAGGTTCTGTACCCTCTTGTTTCTAGAATTTAGTTAATGTATGCAGCCTTAAAACAGACTGTGTTCAAAACACAATTGGAGCATATTCTGTTACATAGATTAATGTGTTAAGTGATATAGGAAGATGGAAGGGCTAGTGGAAATGTTTTGTTCCATTTCAGTTCCTTCATTATAGAAATCCCTGGGTAAATATTGGAATTTTAGAAATCCCCCAAAGAGGTTTTTTTAAATGGTAAAAATATGTAACATAAATTTTACCATTTTAACCCTTTTTAAATGTACAACCAAGAATAGTTCTTTAAAAGATTAAAAAATATTTTTAGAGAGAGGGGAAGGGAGAGGGAGAAAGAGAGAGAGAAACATCGACGTGACAGTGAAATATCCATCGGGTGCCTCCTGCATGCCCCTTACTGGGCATTGAGCCTGCAACCTGGGCATGTGCCCTGACCGGGAATGGAACTGGCAACCTTTTCAGTGCATGGGATGATGTCCAACCAACTTAACCACACCGGCCAGGGAAGAATAGTTCTTAAACAAGTATTTTCAAAGGGTGTTTGTAATAAAATTGACTTTTTATTAATTTGATAGTCTTATTAATAACGATGGTTTTTTAGCATATGGAAGATATCAGCATAGATGGTTAACTAATTTCTTACAGGTTTTACCGGTAGCAAGTATTATGGGCAAGAAGAGGGGTAAAAAGTGTAGAAATGTATATTAAGCTTTATTTTTTAAAACATTTAAAAAATATATTTTTTATTGATTTCAGAGAGGAAGGGAGAGGGAGAGAGAGATAGAAACATCAATGATAAGAGAGAATCATTGATCAGCTGCCTCCTGCATGCCCCCCACTGGGGATCGAGCCTGCAACCCAGGTATATGCCCTGACTGGGAATCAAACTGTGACCTGCTGGTTCATAGTTCAATGCTCAATCACTGAGCCATGCCAACTGGACTAAGCTTTATTTTTAAAAATAAATTTCTGGTGCAAAATATTTTATTTGTACCAACAAGTAATTTTCAATGGAAAAAAAGAAGTGTTTAGAAAGGTGTTTGAATGGTGGTTTAGTTTTTTTCTGGGCATTTAATTGAATTGCTCTTGAGCCCTTTCCCTGTGGAAGATGCAGGTTCCAGTGCTATGAAAGTGTTTGGGCAAATAGGAGGGATGATGCTGAAGTCTTGGAGAAGTGTCTGTGCCCTGGCCTCTAACCCAGCTGGAGATAATGTGTAGTGAGAAGCCAGGAGACCCAATGAATTTGGGAACAGGTGCTTATTTCTTTTCCCTCCCAGGTTGCATGGCTGAGAGACTGAAGGAGGAGATCCTCAATAGGGAGAAAATGGTGGATATTTTGGCTGGTCCAGATGCCTATCGGGACCTTCCTCGGCTGCTGACTGTTGCTGAGTCAGGCCAGCAAGCTGCCAATGTGCTGCTTTCTCTGGATGAGACCTATGCTGATGTCATGCCAGTCCAGACGAGCCCCAGTGCCACTTCTGCTTTTGTGTGAGTCACTGACCAAGAGACGGAGTAAACTTCTTTCTCACTTTAAAAATAACATGTTGCCCTAGCCAGTTTGGCTCAGTGGACAGAGCATCGGCCTGTGGACCCAAGGGTCCCGGGTTCGATTCCCGTCAAGGTCATGTACCTTGGTTGCAGGCTCCTCTCCAGCACAGGCCCTAGTTGGGGCTTGTGCAGGAAGCAACCAATCAATGTGTTTCTCTCACATGGATGTTTCTCTCTATTGTTCCCTCTCTTCCACTCTTTCTAAAAAAAATCAATGGAAAAATATCCTCGGGTGAGGATAAAAAAATAAATAAAAATGACATGTTAATGTTATTACATTAAAAAAATTAAGCTCTGGCTGGTGTTGCTCAATTGGTTGAGTGTCATCCCATGCACTAAGAGGTCGCTGGTTCAATTCCTGGTCAGGGCACATGCCAAGTTGCAAGGTTGATTCCCGGTAGGAGGTGGGCAGGAGGCAGCCAATCTTTGTTTCTCTCTCTCCCTCTCCCTTTCTCTGTCTCTAAAAAATTAATGGAATCATTAAAAAAATGTAATGCATGCACACAGTACAAAAGACAAAAAATGATGTATAAGATTTCCTCACACCTGTCATCCCCAGTCTCCTAGGCCACATCGCAGAGGTGGCATGGTAGTTGTTTCTTGTATAATCCTTTGAGAAGTGTGTGTGTGTGTGTGTGTGTGTGTGTGTGTGTGTGTGTCTTTTAAACCTTCACCTGAGGATATTTTTGCATTGATTTTTAGAGAGTGGAAAGGAGGGAGAGAGACACATCGATTGGTTACCTCCTGAATGTGCCCCAACCAGGGCTGGGGATCAAGCCACAACCGGTATGTGCTCTTGACCAGAATCTTACCCAGGACCCTTCAGTCTGCAGGCTGACTTTCAACTGAGTCAAACCAGCTAGAGCGAGAAGTGTTTTTCGCATATGTATTCATATACATAAAATGAGGTCTTTCCTACCCTCCCTTCTATACTTCTATTTTATCACATAGGCTTTCCTGATTCTTTTTTTCTCTTCCCTGATCTTTAAAGTTAAAAAAGGTAATTGACAAAATGGTTTATATTTGTTGAAGAAAATGTGGAAAAGATAGAAAAACATAAAGAAGAAAGTAAGAATTAACTCTACCTCTACCACCTAATGATAAACATTATTATCATTTTGGTGTATATCATTGCTGTCCTGTCCTTTGTGCTTATGTGTATATGCTTTGTTTATGTGTTTGTTTATAAAAAATGGCTCTTTGTGTAATTGGTTTTATAACTTAAAAAATATTTTTATTGATTTCAGAGAGGAAAGAAGAGGGAGAGAGAGATAGAAACATCAATGATGAGAAAGAATCATTGATTGCTGCTTCCTGCATGCCCCACACTGGAGATCAAGCCCAAAACCCAGGCATATGCCCTGACTGGGAATCGAATCATGACCACCTGGTTCATAGGTCTATGCTCAAACACTGAGCCATGCCTGCCGGGCGGTTTTATAACCTTTTGTTATTTAAAGTGGTGAACATTTCTTATGTCATTATATTTTCTCTAACAAAGATTAGCAAATTGGCTTACAGCCTGTTTAGTAAATAAAGTTTTATTGAAATAACAGCTGTGCCCATTTGGTGTGCGGCTGCTTTCACCACTGCAACAGCAGAATTGAGTATGTGGCAGAGATTGTATGGTCTGCAAAGCCTAAAATATTTACTATATCATTTTTTGCAGAAAAATTTCACCAACCATTTTCATTTTAATGGCTAGACAATACTCTGTAGTTAGAATGCTTAATAAAAATAATCGCTAACATTTATTTTACAATTCTTCAATGAGCATCTTTGATACATACTAGTAATTATTTCCTTACAATAAATTGAGGCTTTCATTATACAGGATGCAAATGAAAGAAAATGACTTAACTTAGATACCTAGCATTTGGACCAGGAATGTGAGAAATGCAGACCCCTGTGTTTTATTTTATTTTTAATCCTTACCCAAGGATATGTTTTTATTGATTTTTTTTTTTTTTTTTGAGAATGAGAGGAGAGAAACATGGACATGAGAGAGAAACATTGATTGGTTGCCTCTCACACTCGCCCTGACTGGGGATTGAACCTGCAATCTTTTGTTGTACGGGATGATGCTCCAACCAACTGAGCTACCTGGCCAGGGCTACAGACCCCTGTGTTTTAAATCCAATGTCTCTGCTCCCTATATACACTTTATAGTATTTATTTATTTTTCTGGTCTAGAAGTGGAAAGTTCAAACAATATGTAAATATAAACAGTAGCAAGCCCAAGTGTGGTATGTCTTCACCCATTCCTTCACCACTGGTCCCTCAGGGTAATCACTATATCCACCAGTTATGGTTTGGTTTATATGCTGGGGTTAAAGAATAGTTTTTATTTTTTTAAATATATTTTATTGTTTTTTTTACAGAGAGGAAGGGAGAGAGATAGTTAGAAACATCGATGAGAGAGGAACATCGATCAGCTGCCTCTTGCACACCACCTTCTGGGGATGTGCCCGCAACCAAGGTACATGCCCTTGACCGGAATCGAACCTGGGACCCTTCAGTCCGCAGGCTGATGCTCTGTCCACTGAGCCAAACCGGTTTCGGCTAAAGCATAGTTTTTAAAGATCAAAAAATGTCTGCTTTAGTTTTTCTTAGATCTCATATTGGTCCAGAGTGAGTACATTGTCAAGAGAATTTAGAGCCAAAGGATAATACCAAGGAAATTGTGACCTGCTCCTTGGGTTGGACCAAAACATTTTGCTGCTGTTACTGACTTCTGTCCTTTCCCCTCCAGGTCTATCATGAGAGGCTGTGACAACATGTGCAGCTACTGCATTGTTCCTTTCACGCGTGGCCGGGAGAGGAGTCGGCCTGTTGCCTCCATTCTAGAGGAAGTGAGAAAGCTTTCCGAGCAGGTGAAAAGTTCTCCAGACTTCCTTACTGAGAGTGTGTTAATGGAAGGATGAGGACAACTTTCTAGTTTTGCAGCCTGTGCTATTTTTAAGCTGTACAAGTTTAAAACCGTACCTGACCAGAAAGAATACATGGGTGTACATCTTTGGTTTGATGGCACTAATTATAGGCAGATCCACTGTGAAGTTTGCTTAAGGAGTCAACACAAAAGATTGGAGAGAGTATGAGAGCATAAGTTTAGAATCAGATGATTAAGTATGAATTCTGACTCCACCGTTCTCTGGCTTGGTGCCTGGGCACTGGTCATTTAACTATCTTCTTCAAAACATAGTTTCCCCATCTATGAAAGAGGATAAAATAATACCTTTCTTGCCAGATTATTGGAAGGATTGCTATTGGAAGGATATGGTAGTTTAAATGTTTTTAAACTACCTGGCACATAGTAATTTTTTACAGAATGATTTATTGATTTGTCTATTCTACAGAAACCTCCCATATCTTTTTTTTTAATTTAATAAATCTTTATTGTTCAGATTATTACAATTGTTCCTCTTTTTTCCCCCATAGCTCCTTTCCACCCCCCCTCCCCTTATGCCCCCCCCCCCCCCCCCCGTCCTCATCCATAGGTGTATGATTTACCTCCCATAACTTTTGTTCATTTTACCACTGGGCCAGCTTGCAGAGAATAGATGAGCTAGTATAGTGGTCGGCAAACTCATTAGTCAGCAGAGCCAAATATCAACAGTACAACGATTGAAATTTCTTTTGAGAGCCGAAAACCGACTTCTGTGCATGGGTCCAGTGTGAGTACATTGTCAAGAGAATTTAGAGCCAAAGTTTCAATCTCACTGTACCTGCGTGCCCGCATGTGGTATTTTGTTGAAGAGCCACACTCAAGGGGCCAAAGAACCGCATGTGGCTCGCGAGCTGCAGTTTGCCGACCACTGAGCTAGTAAATCAGATCAGAGGCTAGATGGAAGATACCTACTGCCTTCCTCCTATTGGGAGCTGGTCCCTCAGCCCTTGAGGAGGTCTCTCCTCAACCCTAGACACAAACCTTCCAGCTGTGCAGAATAGGACAGTAGGTGGGAATGAGTTTTTCTTCTGCTAGAGTCTCTGTTTCCTGACTTGGTTGGTTCAGGACAAGGGAGGCTAGCCCCTCCTCCGGTTCTAAGTCAGCAGTTTGCCTTCTTTCTTACTCTCTGGTAGTGCTCTCTTTTTTTCACCCCCACCCCCAAATTCTCAGTTTTTGTAGTTTGTTCCTTGACTGCTCACATAGGTACTGTAAGGTATTCCCCATACACTACCTCTACAAGTGCTTCCTGGTCTAAAGTTGTCTCCTTCCTCTCCTCTCCCATCTACTCCACAGTACCAAAACTCACTCTCTCAAGATAGCGAAATTCTGTTTAAGTAAACTGATGTGATGACAAAAACTCCCTAACCTTTCTAAGGTATTTGCATATAACAAAAGGGTCTTAACATTAAAGTGAATCTTAGTGAACTCAAAGCCCACTACCTTGTGAAAAACTATGATTCTGCGTTATGTTTTAAAGGATCTGTTAATCACTTATTTATTTTACTTATAGAGTGTTGTTGTTTTTTAATTCACACCTGAGGATATTTTTCCCATTGATTTTTTTTTTTTTTTAGAGATTGTGGAAGGGAGGGATGAGGGGGAGAGGGAGAGAGACAGAGAGAGACATTGATTGGTTACCTCCCCCACATGCCCTGGCAGGGGATCAAACCTGTAACTGAGACATGTGCCCTTGACCGAGAATCAAACCTGAGACCCTTTGGTCCTTGGGCTGATGCTCTAACCACTGAACCAAACTGGCCAGGCCTAGAGTAACTTTCTAAAAGATGTCTTTCATTTAGATTTTTTAGACTACAGTTACAAAAAGAATAGAATATTTTCCTTTAACAGAATGTTGTTTATTCATTCAAACAATGGTTATTGATTGGAAGTCATTTAAGTAAGCAGCCTTTTTTAAGCCTCTTTATTATCTTTTTGAATGAAAAAAAATTTAAATACACAGGAAAGAGAGAATAGTATTGCATCTCCTTTTCCCTAGCTTACAGTCACTTAAATTTTTAAATTTGATTTTATTAAAAAAAAAAATCCTCACCTGAGGATATGTTTTCATTGATTTTAGGGATAGAGGAAGGGGAGAAAGAGAGGAAAACATCCATGTGAGAGAGAAACATAAATCATTTGCCTCCTATATGCCCCCCAACCAGGGATTGAACCTGAAACCTAGGTATTTAAGTGAGCCCTGACCAAACCCACAACCTTTTGATGCATGGGATGAGGCTCCAACAAACTGAGTCACTTGGCCAGGGCTCAGTTAAATGTAATAATTGTTACATTTTGCCATAATTGCCTTATCTATTTTTGTTGTTGTTGATAAAGTATTTCAAAGTGTAGCATAACATTTCACCCTTAAAGTTAATACATCTCTAAAAAATAAGGAAATTTTCACTACCATTAATTCTTCTAATGAAATTAACCAAAAATTGCTAAATATCATCTTAATCCTAGCCCACTCATACTCAGATTTTCTTAATTGTCCCGTAACTCTTTGTATTTGATTGTTATGTCTTTTTATATGTGTGTGCATTTTACTTAGTTTTATATCCTGCTTTGTTTGTTTGAATAAACTTTTATTAAACTTTTTAAAATAAAGTTTTGGAATAACTTTAAATTTACACAAAAGTTGCAAAGATAGAGTTACCTCTAAATGTTAACATCTTATTTAACTTTGGTACATTTGTCAAAACTAAAATGTACCAAATATGGTACATTACTATTACCTAACTTTAAACTTTTTTCCCCCTGATTTTGCCACTTTCCCCACTTAATGTCATTTTTCTTTTTCAGGATCCAATCCAGGATCCACATTGCTTTTAGTGTATCCTGTTTTTTAAAGTTAACATTATGACACAGCTAATTTTAATTTTAATGGCATGAAGCTACCAAACTATTTTAAATTGCTCCCAAAATATTTATTTCCTGCTTTTCAGGGGCTGAAAGAAGTGACACTACTTGGTCAGAATGTTAATAGTTATCGGGACAGTTCAGAGGTCCAGTTCAACAATGCAGTGTCCACCAACCTCAGCCGTGGCTTCTCCACCAACTATAAAACCAAGCAAGGAGGCCTTCGTTTTGCTCACCTTCTGGATCAGGTCTCCAGAATAGATCCTGAAATGAGGATTCGTTTTACTTCTCCCCACCCCAAGGATTTTCCTGATGAGGCAAGTGTTGACAGTTAACTGTGCCAAACTGCTATCAGTATCGTAAGCATTTCTGTCTGGGACAGACACAACATGGTTTGAGCAAAAGCAAAGCATTTGGGTAATTCATGTGTTTGGTTTAATTAGTCTCTTAATTACTTGAAAATTAACTTTGGCAAAGAACAGATGGGGTGGTATTCCTTTCTGTAAGATTCTTTGGTGAGACTTTGATGACCTTTAATGTGTTCTGTTTGACCAGGTTCTGCAGCTGATTCATGAGAGAGACAACATCTGTAAACAGATCCACCTACCAGCTCAGAGTGGAAGTAGCCGTGTATTGGAAGCCATGCGGAGAGGGTACAGACTTTTCAGTGTCTCCTTTAGGAGCCAACAGTGTCTAAAATTCTAGCATAGTGTGCAGCACATAGTAACTGCTCAATAAATATTTGTTCTATGAATAAACCCAGGGACATTGTAATTTGCTGTTGTTCACTAAGAATGTATAGACTAAGGACTGGATCACTCATTTCATTTGCTTAGCATTTTTTTTTTTTTTTTTTACTAAGCACCTACCATGTGGCACACTGAGATTTTAACATTAAAGTTTTTTAGGTCTTGGAATTTAGTGCAGCTCTATGTGTTCACTTACTTTGGGAATAATAAATGTTGCAGAGAAAAGACTGAAAGGAGAATGTGACAGATGGCAAGCTGTATGGAACTTGTGTTTTTGACATTGGCAAATAAGTCTTTTAGAGATTTATTTATTTATTTGGCCCCTCCACTTCCCCCCCAAAGGTCAGAGTTCTCAGGCAGACTTGAAAACACTGTTAAACAAGTCCTTGACAACCTCCAAATTATTCTTGGTGACCTTGATATCCCTCTGGCCATAATCTTGGAACCAGAGAGCATATAAAATCATCTAGATCCTTTGAAATGTTTAATCTATCTTCATTATTAGTTAAATGCAGAAGGCTATTTAAAATAATTTATGTTCTTGAACTAAACATTCATAGGCCCTAAATTAGATTACAGTATAAGTTTTGGATCATAAGATCTTTTGGATAGTTGAACTGATTGTACTGTCCTGTGTGGGTGAGAAGGGATTACATGTGGTAATTCATAGTGCTATCTTTTACTTTTTCATTTTTTATTTTTTTATTTTTATTTTTTAAAATATCTTTTATTGATTTTTTACAGAGAGGAAGAGAGAGGGACAGAGAGCTAGAAACATCGATGAGAGAGAAACATCGATCAGCTGCCTCCTGCACACCTCCCACTGGGGACGTGCCCGCAACCAAGGAACATGCCCCCGACCGGAATTGAACCTGGGATCCTTGAGTCCGCAGGCCGACGCTCTATCCACTGAGCCAAACTGGTTTCGGCCATAGTGCTATCTTTTAATAGCATTCATTTAAAGAAGATTCTTTTTGTTCTTTATTGCAGCTATTCAAGAGAAGCTTATGTGGAGTTAATTCATCATATCAAAGAGTCTATTCCAGGTACATTTAAGAAATGTATTCTACTGAGCACATTACAGTGACCACAGTCTTAGTCAGATACAGGCAACACCTATGGCAGTACCTGTGACACCTTTTATACTTATTTTGCTTCTCTTAATTTCTCTCTCTCTCTCTATCTCTCTCTCTCTCTCTCTCTCTCTCTCTTCTCCCTCTCTCTCTCTCTCTCTCTCTGAAGAAGGGGGAGAGAGAAAGAGAAACATTGATATGAGAGAGAAACATCAATTGGTTGTCTCTAGTATGCACCCCAACCGGGGACCGAACCTGCAACCCAGCCAGGTATGTGCCCTGACCAGAAATCAAACCCACGACCTTTTGGTGTATGGGACAATGCTCCAACCAACTGAGTCACACCAGCCTGGGCTCTTTCTCTCTTTCACTTCTTTCTGATTTTTTAATGTTTTGGTCTTGCTAGAAATACTCAGAGATGTGGATCAGTTTATGGCCCCAAGGCTAAAGGGATTAATTTTCTATAATTTTTGTGTTTCTGAGCATATGGGAGAAACTTTGTTTTTTCTTGTTAGTTGGCAAAGTTATATATGGTCTGAATTAGTTCTGATTTGGGGGCAATTGATATCTTTAAAAATGTGTACTTAGAGATTATTCCTTTCCTATTTATCTTAACCCTTTTTCTTTCCTCCTAATAAAGTTAGTCTGTAGTCTTTTACTTTAGATTTGGTTGATAATGTCGACATTTTGTCCAAATTTCTAATGATTGTAACTTGTATTATGCATAAATATTTTCATTTTGATGGGACAGGATAGTGTGGAAGTTCTCTGGGCTGCAGTTTTCTCATCTATAAAATGCAATTAATACTACTCACCTCATTGGATTTTTGGGATAATTAAATAGGTTAAGTTAAATACTAGTAGATAGTAATGTGTAGCACTTAGTAAGTATTCAGTAAATAGTAGTCATTGTTACTATTTTAAATGAACATTGTGTTAAATTAACTTCAAAAGTATATTTGTATGGGGTACTGCAATGTTTTTATAAAGCAGGACCAATTTGAAAATGTGGACTCCTACTGTGCTCCTAAATCCTACATTTGAAGTGAAAATACCTTTTCTAGTACTGAGGGGAATATAGACTGAGAAGCAAGGCTCTGGCATGGGAACATTGTAGATAGCCAGGACTATTCCATCCTCGCTCCGCAGTGACCTGATTACACTTGCACATGGGCTAAATAGCTCCAGGAAAGCCCTTACAATTGCTATCCCCCCCCTCTGTAGCCTACAAGTTCCAAAAGCCTCTCTTGAAAGTAAGCAGCTGTCCTTTGTCCTTTGTTGTGTGTTGCAGGCGTGAGCCTCAGCAGTGATTTCATTGCTGGCTTTTGTGGTGAGACCGAGGAAGATCACCTCCAGACAGTGTCTTTGCTTCGGGAAGTTCAGTACAACATGGGCTTCCTCTTTGCCTACAGCATGAGACAGGTGAGCTCTGGGATGGGGGAGTAACTACTTCTGTGCTGAGACTGACATCATTTCTGACCAGTTTGGGGTTCACTGTAGATAACTGGAAATATAAATAGCAGCAAGGCAGTCCTTGAGAAACCACAAGGATCTTACCATTCATTTCTTTATTTTATCTAATCCAGTTGTCTGCTATTTTACATACTGTAATTCAGCAGTTGGAAATGAAAAATGATTATCTGTGCCAACATTTCTCTTTATTAGAATATTTGAAATTATGTTTAGACTAGTGACCCAGCGCGTGAAATCACGTGAGACCCAGACCCGCAGGAAATCGCATTAAACCCAGGACCCCAGACCCTGCTGCGCCTCTGGACTTCCCCAAGTCCCACCATCCTGTGAGGCCCAGAGTCAAGTCCCCGCCCATCCACACGGGCCTCGCTGAGCACGCAGCCCCGCCCACCCGCACAGCCTCCTGGTGACCGTTCTTTGGTCGTTACGGCATTAGGGCCACTGGGTTTTTATGATATAGATTGTTTAGAATTGGAATGGGGAGGGAGGGACATTATTCTCTTTACAAGAAATCTGAACTCATTTCTCAACATGCAGAACTTCCTTTTGGCCTACAGACATGATTTGTTTTACAGAGGCTCCTTGTCACCCTCCCAGCCATCCTCATCTATTTTTAGTTTCCATTTTTATAGGTCAAGTGAACTCACTGATACCCACTTTGGAGTTTCTCCTATAACACAGATTCCCAGGTAAACAATACAGAAGGAGACGAGAAAGGAAACAATAATGTTTTTCTTGCAGAAAGGGGATAGTCCTGGTATGCTGCCTTTTTCTTGATGGTAGGAATGAATTGCCTAGGTCATTTCTTATCCCCACAGTCACATTGGGGGTAACTTGCCTTGTGTTTGGGCTGGAGTTTGAGGAGCCTCTGTCGCCATGGGCTCAGGAAAGCTGACTGATGAATGAATGAACCTGTGACCTTAGCCACTATTAACTCAGCTGCCATCAGTCAAGCTAACTCATTTATTTTAAAGCCCACTGTCTCGTGTTCTGTAGGCAGTGTACGTGGGCTTGTGTGTATATTCATGTCTCTTACGGAATTATTTCAGGGATAAAGCTTCAAAGGAGCTGTTGCTTATTTTCCATGAAAATCACAAACATGCCATAGGAATTCTTTATAATGTTAGATTTGGGAAATGGGTTTTTAGTGTGTTATGGAAGCATATTCTATGGGCATTGGGCATTGAATATGAGTGTACACTTTGGGATCTAATTCCTGGGTTAGGGTTTAGGTTATAGAGATATAATCAATAGCCTGGAGAAGAGAGCAAGCACTTAAATTACTCTTCTCTCATTTAATAACTATGGGACCTTGGGAAAGGTCCTTGGTTTCTTCATTTGTGAAATGGGGATAACATTAGTACCAACTCAAGTTGTTCTGAGGATTAAATAAGATAATATGTATAAAGCACTTAAGACAGTGTATAATAGAGGTAAGTTGTTAATAAGACAGAATAGAGTAAACCCTGTAAGAGAATTACATTTTAGGATTCTCTACCTATTCTCCATATTTTTCTGGATTTTGTAGTTCTCTCAAAGGCAGATTGATTTGAATACCCAGACTGGTGTATTGATTTTTCTCTTATTCCATACTTTTGTCTAGCTCATTGGTTCCCCAACTGTGTTATGATTTTTAAAAAAATATATCTTTATTGACTTCATAGAGGAAGGGAGAGGGAAAGAGAGATAGAAACATCAATGATGAGAGAGAATCATTGATTGGCCACCTCCTGCACATCCCCTACTGGGTATCAAGCCTGCAACCCAGGCATGTGCCCTTGACCTGAATCATACCTGGGACCCTTCAGTCCGCAGGCTATCCACTGAGCCAAACCAGTTAGGACTGTTATGATCTTGTGTGTGTGTGTGTGTGTGTGTGTGTGTGTGTGTGTGTGTGTAAACATGCACGCATATCATGGTGTTGGATGATGTAAAGGCTTTTCAAGGATACAGTTTCTTTTTTTTTTTTTTTAAAAGAATAGTTTATTGATTTTTAGAGAGAGGAAAGGAGAAGGTGAGAGAGAAACATCCATCTGCTGCCTCCTGCACACCCCCTACTGGTCATCAAGTCCGCAACCACTGTGTGTTCCCTGGTTAGAATTGAACTGGCAACCTTCGGTGCCTGGGATGACGCCCAACCAATTGAGCCACACTGGCTGGCCAAGGATAAATTTTCTTTTCTTTTTTTTTTTGAACTAGGTAATATATGCTCATGGTATAAAATTCAAAAGGTCAAAATCATATGTAGTGAGAAATTCTTCCTTCTTCCCAGGTTGCCTAGTTTTTTAGTTCCTTCCCTGAAGGCAACTGCTCTTAGCAGTTTCTTCTGCAAACTTCTAGAGATAGTTCATGTATTTAAAACATATTTATATGTGTTTTTTGTACCCCAAAGTTATTATACACGTTCATTTGTACCTTGTTTATTTCTGTTAAGAGTATATTTTGGGGCCCTGACTGGTGTGACTCAGTTGGTTGGGCGTCATCCTGTGCACCAAAAGGTTGCTGGTTTGATTCCTGGTCAGGGCATAGGCCTGGGTTGTGGGCTTGATCCCTACTTGGGGCGCATACAGGAGGCAACCCATTAATGTTGCTCTCTCACATCGTTGTCTCTCTCTCTCTTTCTCCCTTTTTTCCCCTTTCCTCTCTCTCTAAAAATCAATTTAAAGAATCTTTAAAAAAAGTATATTTTGGAGAGCAATCATATCAGTATATATAAAACTATATTACTATTTTTTAACAGCTGTATAATATCCCATTGTGTAAATAATAATTTGTTTTACTAGTTACCTATTGATAAACATTTAGGCTGCTTTGCATCTTGTGACTTTATAACCATGTGGCTAAGTAACTTGGTATATGTACAAATGTAATTTTTATTCTTAGGACATTCTATAAAAATGTTGAAAACAATTTTGAGTCTGTAATTTTTATGTGCTAAATTTAAAATTTAGGTCTTGCAAAAACGGTGATTCCACTGCATAGCTACCTTTTTCTCTTAGAAGTTTCTTAGAGAACCTTTGGGGTATGGCCTGGGTTTCCTGTATACATGTCTGTAACTTGCAGGTGGAATGAACATGGTCTCCCGCTGTGGATTCTATAGGTCCTTGGTGACCTCCCTCTTTAAAAATTCTTTTCATAGAAGACACGGGCATATCACAGGCTGAAGGATGATGTCCTGGAAGAAGTAAAATTAAGGCGTTTGGAGGAACTTATCACTGTCTTCCGAGAAGAAGCAACGAAAGCCAACAAGACCTCTGTGGGTTGTACCCAGCTGGTGCTGGTGGAGGGGGTGAGATCATATGTATCTACATACATTTTATTTTTTGTAACACAGTATGACTCCCTTTATTTAGATTTTCTTTGATTCTTTTTATCAGTTTTTATAGTTGTCAAGTATACAGATCCTGTATATGTTTTGTTAGATGTACACCTACGTATTTCCTGTTTTGTTTTTTTAAGGTATTGTAATTGGCTGTTGTTTTTAATTTCAGGTGTCTGTATGTTCATTGCTATAATATAGACCATAATTGAGTTTTGTATGTTTATCTGTATCCTGTGACCTTGCTGAATTCATTTAATAGGCCTAGGTGTTTTTTGGTAGTTTTCTGTGTAGATGTTCTTTTTTCCTTCCTGATGTTCCAGGATTCCCTCTTTTATTGTTTCCTTTCGGTGTGCAGCAGTCGCCAACCGATGGTCCGCGGACCACTGGTGGTCTGTGAGGTCCGAAAGGTTGGTGACGGTTGGTTTAGAGAACTTCCTTTAGACACTCAGGCAGCAGATTCCCTTTGTTTTCATTTATCTTAGAATGTCTTGATTTCTCCATTTATTTATGAAGGATGTTTTTGTACTAAGTGAAAGCATTAGGGGAAAGTATGTGTGCTCCATCTTTCTGGAAGCTGCATCATATGTATATTTTTAGAATCAAAATTACTGTCTGTCTTTAATCTTTTCTTAGAAATGTACTGAATTTCAGGAAGTTTGTGGTTTCTGTAGGCTTCTGTGGTCAAGCCTGGGGACCTTGCCATCATTTAGGGAGAGCACTAAACAGATGGGATTAAGGGTGAGTTTGGGAACCTGACCATTTGTGAAGCTGCATGCTGCAGCCAGTGGAGAGGAGGGAAAAGAAAGAGGGCCTTTTCTGTGACCTTTTCTGAGTTCTGGTTTGGGAAAGGAGACTCCTGCTCCATGCCTCAGGATATGGCAGCATCAAAGCCACGAATTGCTTGGTGTTTGTGTTTGTTAGGACTCTCTGGTAGTGAGTAACAGTGAGAAATTTGTTCAAGTCATTCAGGCTAAGCTAAAAAGAGGTTTGTTTGTGTGTTGTTTTTTTTGTACAAAACTTTATGGAGCCCAAGGGCAGGAATACTGTCAGGTGTCTGGAAGGGTCTCTATCCAGCCTGGGAAGCCCTTGAGGCTCAGACTTTCTTGTCTCCTTAGACCTGCTTTTCCTGCTTCTTCATTTGTGTGGCAGAATAGAGCAGTCCTGTAATTCTTGCATTTTCGTGTTATTACTCCAGCTATTCACAGACTAAAGTTTTGTCTCTCAGCCCCAATTCAAATTTCTAGAAGTGGGAACCTGATCGATTTGGCTTAGGTTAGGGATTTTCCTGTGATTCGGTCCAGCTGTGGCTGATGGATGGTGCTGCTGAGCTGGTTAATACTTCGAAAGGTGTTTGCCATGAGCACTTATGTCTGCCAGGAAATATACACTTAATGGTCATCAACACATGGAGTCTCACCGCAGTGGTTGGAGGTAGTGCTGTTATTAGCCTCCTTTTATACTCGAAGAAATAGAATAACTATTGATCAGCTGCCTCCTGCACGCCCCACACTGGAGATCGAGCCTGCATCCCTGGCATGTGCCCTGACTGGGAATTGAACCAGCACCCTCTTGGTACATGGGTTGATACTCAATCACTTAGCCACACCAGCTGGGCTGGATTTTTGACAGGTTGTTTTAACGCCAGTCAAGGCATCACTCAACCTGTATAATGTAAGACCCTTTTTTTTGGTACAAAACTTTATGGAGCCCAAGGGCAGGAATACTGTCAAGTATTGTACTTACAGTAATGTACTTCTGTCCTTTCCCCTTATCTTTTGTGCTCTTGCTGTCATAGATTTTTACTTTATATTCCAAAATGTATTTATACTAGGGGCCCGGTGCACAAAATTTGTGCACTGGGAAGGGGTCCCTCAGCCCAGCCTGCCTCCTCTCACATACTGGGAGCACTCAGGGGATGTCCTACTGATTGATGGCTTAGTCCTGCTCCCCGTTGGGAGCGGACCTAAGCTGCAGTCTGGACTCCCTTTTTGGGAGGCGACCTGGCTGATCAGGGGAAGGCGCCAGCCCCATCACCCAGCTGCTGCAGCTCCTGCCAGTCACCGCAGCTGCCAAGGTATTTTAATCAACATGGACTCCAGTCCCTTCACCATGAAAAAATGACAACTTTCTTTAAGCATTTTCAAGATATGTCTTTCATAGGATATGACCTTTCTTTATTTTTCTTTTTATCCTCACCTGAGGATATGTTTCCATTGATTTTATCCCCTTCCCTAAGATCGCAGGCTCAGCCCCTTCCCAAGCCTAAAGCCTCCACCCCAGGCGTTAGGCTTGGGAAGGGGTTCCCCCCCAACCCTCCAATCACAGGCTCAGCCCCTTCCCAAGCCTAAAGCATCCGCCCGATGGCTGGTTGGGAGTGACCTGGGTGCCGAGGAGGTTCCTGGGACCCAGGTATGTATGCAAATTATCCGCCACCTTTGTTGGGTTAATTTGCAAACTCACTCTGATTGGCTGTGGGCATAGCGGAGGTACGGTCAATTTACATGTTTCTCTATTATTAGGTAAGATTTTTGTTTGAACAATTATTTTCTAAAGAAATTTTTTAAAAATGTATTTTATTGATTTTTTACAGAGGAAGGGAGAGAGAGAGTTAGAAATATCGATGAGAGAGAAACATTGATCAGCTGCCTCCTGCACCCCCCCTCCACTGGGGATGTGTCCGCAACCAAGGTACATGCCCTTGACTGGAAGCGAACCTAGGACCCTTCAGTCCGCAGGCCGATGCTCTATCTACTAAGCCAAACCGGTCAGGGCTAAAGAAATGTTTTAAATGAGAAAAAAAATCTTTTATATGTACCCACTCTTTTTTTTTAATCCTTTGTGTACATTCACGTTTGTATTTGTTATCATTTCCTTTGTGCTTGAAAAACTTCCTTTAACATTTCTTGTACTGAAGATCTTTTAGTAATGAATCCTCTCAGACTTTATTGGTCTGAAAAAAATGTTTTTTCATCTACCTTTTAAAATATATTTTCATTGGTTATCTATTTATTTATTTTAATTCATTGATTTTAGAGAGAGAGGGAGGAAGAGAGAGAGAAACATTGATTTCTTGTTCCACTTATTTGTGCATTCATTGGTAGATTATTTAAAAAAAATTTTTTAATTGATTTTAGAGAAAGAGAGGAAGTGGGGAGAGAAGAAGAGAGAGGAATATTGATTTGTTGTTTCATTTATTTATGCATTCATTGGTTGATTCTTGTATGTGCCCTGACTAGGGATTGAATCCACAACCTTGCATATCGGGATGATGCTCTAACCAACTGAGCTATCTGGCCAGGGTCTCATTTCAGTTATTGTATTCTTCTTTCCTGACTGGTTCTTTTTTATGGTTTCTATCTATTTATGCAAGTTCTTACTGATTTCATATATTCTTCCCCTAAGTTCATCAAACATCTTTATAACCAGTGTTTTGAACTCTATATCTAATAGATTGCTTGCTTCCATTTTGTTTAGTTCTTTTTCTGGAGTTTTGTCCTATTTTTTCATTTAGGACATGTTCCTTTGTGTCCTCATGTTGGCTGCCTCCCTGTGATTTTCTATATGTTAGTTACAGCTGCTACGTCTCTCCATTGTGGCAGTGTGGCCTTATGTAGCGGGTGTCTAGTGAGGCCCAGTGGTGCAGATTTCCTTGGCTGGGAGGTTGGTGCTCCAGAGGTGTCTTTTGTGTGGGTTGTGTATGCCCTCCTGTTTTAGTTGAGCTTTGATTGCTGTCGGCACATCAGTGGGTGTGATTGACTTTCAGCCTGACTGGCTGTGAGAACTGGCTGTGACTACAGCAGATGAGCTGTAGTGAGGGGGTTGATGCCACGGAGTGGAATTTGCTGTAGCAGGGCTCTGGTGCCTCCTGAGTTCACCCTTTGTGTGTGTTGTTTGTGGAGCTAATTGTGTGCTGCTCTGGTCTGAAGCCAGCCACCAGGTGTTTTATTTCTGGGTTTCTTGGGAGGGGCTCTCAGTCTAGGCCTCCCAGGTCATTCGCTGCCTGTGCCTGGCCTGGGTCCACCTCAGAGGAGCTACAAAGTGATACGCAGTTGGTAGCTGCCTGCCCTGGGTTTAAGAATGCCTGGATGAAGCTAGCTGTGAGCTGAGGTAGGCTGCCACTAGTGCCAGGCTTGGGTCCGCTTAACAAAAGGTACAGTGTACGCCAAGACCAGCCATTGTTTGGGGTTTGTGGACCTTTGAGAGATTTAGGAAAGCCCTCAGCACTGGCTGAAGCCGGCCACTTGTGTAGGACTGCCACTAAAAGAGATTCTGCTCCAGCACGAGTTGGTTGGGGTGTGGTCTCAGGGGATCAATCACCAGGGTAGGCAGTTTGATGGAGGCTCAGACTTGGCACCCTCCTCTGCCTGTGCCTGTGGGCTGTTTGTGGGGAGGGCTCAACAAAGGAATCATGGTACCTGCCAGCACTTCTGTCTGGGAAAGTGCTTTCCCTTCAGTCCTGGTTCTGAAGCTGGACAATTCAGTTCCTCCCTGTATGTCCCTGGTGCTTTTTGAGCTGCTGTCTCTTCACTGGAGCTTAGGGTATGAGTGAGTACGGCTCTGTGTGGGCTCTTTAAGAGGATGTCTGGGTCTACAGCAGTTCTCTGTCTCACCCAGTCGAGTCCCTGCTGATTTTTTATAGCCTGATGTTGTAGGGACCCTGTCCTGGCACTGGTGCTCTGGGCTGGGGAGCCCAGTGTTGGACTGGGCCCCCTTGCTCCTCAGGGGAACCTCCACAGCTGAGATATACCTTCTGAATCTTCACAAAAAAAAAAATTAAATTATAGTTTACATTCAATATTATATTACTTTTAAGTGTACAGCATAGTTTTCTCCTGAATCTTAACTGCCACACGAGTGTGGGACTAGTCTGTTTTGCATCTCCACCCCTCTTACCAGTTTTGATGTGGCTTCTTTGTATCTTTAGTTATAGGAGTTCTGTTCAGCTCATCTCAAGGGTGGTGGTTTTATAATTTCCTGTAATTTTGATGTGGTTGTGGGAGGAGACAAGCACAGTGTTTATCTACTCTGTCATCTTGACCAGAACTCCGTTGGTCTGTTTCTATTGACTGATTTTTCTGCTGATTGTAGGTCACACTTTTCTGCTTCTGTGCATATTTAGTGAGTTTTGATTGGATGTTGGACATTGCAGTGTTCACTTATGAGTGTCTGGATTTTACATTTGGCTTTGTTCTGATAGGCAGTGGTGTTACTTACAGTTCCATTGATCCATTCAAGGCTTGTTTTTAAGCTTTGTTAGAAAAGCTTTTTTATTATAGGGATGGTTTAGCCTCATTACTAATTTTTGGCTCTTCTGGAGTCAGTACTGCATGTCCCAAGGAATCAATGAGGACTCTTTAGAGGTAGATCAAATGATTCCCAGCCCCATGTGAGCTCTGGGAGTTCTCAATAACTTTCTTTTGCCTGACTTCATGGAGTTTCCCTCTATAGAGGAGCATGTAGTAGTTAGTATTCAGCAAAGACTGAAGGGATCCCTTTGCACACTTCCATAGCTTTTTTCTGCTTATCTCCCTCCTGTCTAGAACATGTCCCACAGTTTCTAGTTATGCAGGCTTCCTGTACTCCAATCCTTCAGTCCAGAGAAAATCACCATGCTCTGTCTTGAGATATCCCTCCTTGCTTTGCATACTCCGTCTCGCATGTGCCTTCTGGCAAAATGAAGGGGTGATTGGAGGGCTCATCTCATTTGTTTTCCTTCTCTTGGGGATCACAGTCTTATGTGATCTCTGTTCAAAATCTGAAAAAAGTTATTTCATACCTTTTGTCCAGTTTCCTGGTTACTCAAGCCTTGAGGATAAATTTGGTTTTTGTTACTTCATCATGGCTGTAAGAAAAAGATTTGTGGATAGTCTAGAAGTTAATTTCATCATTCTGGTTTTATTATTCTCCTGGCCTTGTTTTCTACATGTGTGATGGAGACACTGGTTTCAAGTCTACCTATTCATCAGGGGCGTGTAACCTGGGCCAAACAACCCCAGAACATTCCTGAGTGATTACTATGAAACTGCTAGGTAAAGTGAAAGTTGGTTTGCGAAGAGCATCACCCATAAGTCCTTGGTTTCAGGCCTATTTGAGGTCCATTCCTGCTGAAACGAGTTCTGTAATCAGACTCATTGATTGAGTCTTTCACTAATATAGCATCAGCAAAACTTCATTGAATTTCTGTTATGTGTCACGTATTGCCCTTGTTGGTGGGTCAGTGGTAAACACTTAGTCTTCTTCAGAGATTCCTTGGTTTAGGAATGTTCTCTGAGTAAGATCCGTGGGGGGGTCTGAGACATAAAAGGTGTACTTTCTGCCTTCCAAGAACTGATGACTATGACAGGTTCATACAGTCTCCTCTGTTCTTTTTGCAGCTCAGTAAACGCTCAGCCACTGAGCTGTGCGGCCGGAATGATGGAAACCTCAAGGTGATATTCCCTGATGTAGAGATGGAGGATGCCACTGACTCAGGGCTCAAGGTCAGAGCTCAGCCTGGGGACTATGTGCTAGTGAAGGTAAGGTGTCCTTTTGGGCTTTTGGCTTGCCCTGTGAATGGGGTGTTGGATTGGGTAATACAGGGGAATGAAATTTTTTCTTGGAGAAATTCTTTAGTAAAATAAAAATCTCTTTTCAATCTAAACAATGGAAGAGCACCTTGAATTAAATTTTAGACTGTTTCTAATTAATGCCTTCTTGTTTTTCTTCTCTTTTTGGGAATTTGGTGAGGTTGGAGTACA
Organism: Eptesicus fuscus; assembly: GCF_027574615.1. Lineage (NCBI taxonomy): Eukaryota > Metazoa > Chordata > Mammalia > Chiroptera > Vespertilionidae > Eptesicus > Eptesicus fuscus. Next base: position 33,733,598 of record NC_072484.1, on the reverse strand, counting down.
TGGTAGCATATAGTTTCTGGGTGCAGAGAGGCCAGGAAGTATAAGTGATTTTTAGTGGGTTGATAGTTCTCTGAAGCACCAGGAATTTAAGTAGCTTGCTTAGGGTCACACACCAGCACGTGATAATGTAGAGATTTAAACTGAGGCAGCTCAGATCCTGAGTCCACATTTTTAACCATTGTACTATTCAGTCTTTCTCATAGTTCTCTCTGCCAGAGGTAAGTGTGCCCTTTAAGATCTCTGATGCTCCAGGCATCCCACACTTACATGCGCTCCAGTTTCCTGGGTCTCTTCCCTGGACTGACAGATCTCGCTGAATGGCTGTGGAATTTTGCCTTTCTTCTTCCCTCCCCTCTCCCCTCCCCTTCACTGGGATAGTCCTCCTTTCTTCTCTCCTTCCTCTACTTTCTTCTTCTCTCCTTTTCTTCTTACACTTTCACATGTCTGCTGTTGCCTTCTTCCTTTCCTTCTGGTCCTCATGTCCACTTTGCTTCAGAACCAGAGGCTGGCAGGACACACACTGATGAGGCAGGCAGGAGCAAAGCTGCTTCTCCAACACTGAGCTCTGGAGCATCTGCAAAAGAGAGCGGAGAGGTGTTTCTTTTTCTGCTTATGTTGATCAGTGTTTTGTTCTCTACTTATTTCTTAGTGCCTTACTTTCTACTCTGCTTTCTGTACTTGCTCTTACTGTCACCTTCGTCTTAAATCATGGGAGCCATGGTCCATGGCTTGCGCTGAGGGAGGCTCACTCCCTGGCATATAACGTTTTTGGATTGACCAGGAAATTTCTACCAACACAGTACTTTTTCTGTCTGTCCATCTGACAAAAACTTACAACACAATCAATTAGCTAGTTGGTGACTTTATGATCCCACTCCCTTCTGTCCTTGTCCTGACTGGGGATTGTTTTACTTAAACATTGCCTAGGCATTTTCTAAGTAGAGCAATTCCTACTAGGCAGCAATGCGACTGATCTAGAAACAATCCCTCATAGGCTTCTACACTTGTTCTTTTTTTTTTTTTTTTCCCCACACTGTCTTATTTTCTTATTTCCCTCCTGAATGTTTGTTTCTTTGATTTTCAGTTGCCTTCCCAAACCTCTTCCTGTCTTTACACTGTAGCTAAGGGTTATTTGAAAAAAGGAATGAGGGTGGGCTGGGTTTTAGTGTTATTATGATATTCTTTTGTAAAATGGAAAAACTCCATTTGTTAAGGAAGGTAGAAAGTTATGCTGTATTGCTTGGTATACTCTTTTATTCCTAAGTGACATAAGCCCCACAAGTAAGATTTAGTGGGAGCATTAAAATGAAGAAGGAGCTGTGGAACCAGGGATCTGTTGACTTTTTCTCTCTGTTGCTCATCTCTGCTGTTCTCATTTGTCTTCACTTAAAGTTTCTGGGCTGTGCTTTAACCATTGTACTACTCCCTCATAAATTTCACTTTCTTATTTCTCTTCTATGGTACTTATTTGATTAGACCTTAACCCTGGTAAAAATCATTATCTGCATCTGCCACCCTATCAACTGAACATTTCTGGGGAAAAGCACAAAGTTAATCTGTATTATATAGAATAGGTCAGATGATGGTGATTGAAAACTCAAAATATAGGGGCTTAAATAAGGTAAGCATTTTCTTATAAAAATCTAGATTTAGACGGTCCAGGACTGGCAGTTGTGATGGCTCCATGATCATCATGCGTCCAGGGCCCTTCTGTTTGTGATCTCTGTGTGTGTCGCCTCCGTTCTGAAGGTTGCCTCGTGATACAGTGTGGCTGCTCCAGCTACCATTCCCATACGCTAGGCAGCAGGAAGGACACTGCGTAAGTTGCACACACTATTTCTGCCATAATACATACCTCACCAGGCTTCAGATAATCTGAGAAATGTGGCCTTTTGTAACCTGGGCATGTGCTTTTGACCGAAATCGAATGGGGGACCTTTCAGTCCACAGGCTAACGCTCTATCCACTGAACCAAACCAGGTAGGGCACCCACTCTCTTCTTAAATCTTCATCTACCTATCCAAACTCTAGTCTCAGCTGATGTCTGCCGTATATTTTATAGAGAAAATAGATACAGTCAGATGAAACCTCATTGTGCCATCATTATTTCCACCAGCTTGCTCATATCTCTACATACATGCCGTCTGCTCGCCTCGCACTCTACAGGAAGCATCTGCATCTTCTGTCAGTGCTATTCCTTGTGCCTTCTCTTCCATCCTTCCCATCTTCTCAAGATAATTTCACTTTCTTTTCTCTCTTGCATCTTAATGTGGCTAAAATAGAATGAATTCTTCCCACTTTCCTGCAATTTTTGTCTTTTTAAGACTTCTCTATCTCAATAAATAGCACCACTCACATGCTCAAGGCAAAAATCTAGGAATCATCCTAGAGACTTACTTTCTTGTACTCCCATCCACAGTCCATCTGTTTCAGCTCTTATGGAGTATATCTTGAACCTGACCATTTCTTTTCATTTCCAAGCCACCATCGTTTCGTGGCTGGGAGATTGCAGAATCCTCTTCACTGGTCTTCTGCTTCTGTATTTTAAAATTGAATTGTTTTATTAAAGTATATCATAAATGTAGAAAATTGCCACATTATAAGTGTACTACTTGATGAATTATCATAAAGTGAACCTACCCATGTAACTAACACCCAAGTCAAGAAATAGAATATTTTCAGGGCCCCAGAAGCCCCCGTTATGCTCCTATCAGTTGTTCTGCATCCTGATTTCTAATGTCATAGTTTAGTTTTGCCTATTTTTTATTGCTATATTATTGAATCATACAGTACATATAAATTTTAAAAGGTTTAAAAAATAAGTTTTTATTGATTATGGATGAGAGAGAAACATCAATCAGTTGCCTTCTGCGTGCCCTCTACTGGGGATTGAGCCTGAAACCCGGGCATGTGCCCTGATTGGGAATTGAACTGGTGACCTCCTGGTGCATGGGTTGGTGGCCAACCACTGAGCAACACCGGCCAGGCCAGTATATATTTTTGGTGCCTGTCTTCATTCCTTCAAACTTATGTTGTGCAGTTCATCATGATTATACAGGAGTGGGCAAAAGTAGGTTTGCAGTTGTTTGTATGGAGAAAGACATGCAAGTTAGGATTATTACAATAGTTTTATTAACTCTGTGTTTTAGGTACTCACAACTGTAAGCCTAATTTTGCCTACCCCTGTATTTATCCATATTATATGAATATACCACAACTTATTTATGCATTATACTGTTGTTGGCCATTTTGGTTGTTTCCAGTTTGGAGCTATTATGAGTAGAACTAGAGGCCTGTTGCATGAAGATTCATGCAAGAATAGGCCTTCTTTCCCCTGGCTTCGCTCCCAGCTGCCCGGGAGCTTGCAAGTCTTTACTCCCGGCCGCCCGGGAGCCTGCAGTCTTCGCTCCCAGGCGGCTGGGAGCGAAGACTTGCCCACTCCTGTAGCTCCCTCCGCTCCACGGCCTCCCCCTCATAGCAGGCGTCCTGCCCCGCCTGGCTGCTCTACACCTGTGAATGCAAATTAACCTACCAACTTTGTTGGGTTAATTTGCATACTCCTGATTGGTGTCGCGGAGGTATGGTCAATTTGCATATTTCTCTTTTATTAGTGTAGATTGCTATGATGTTCCTGTACATGTGTTTTAGTGCACATACATTTTCATTTCTGTTGGGTATATGGCTTGGAATTGCTGGGTTATAGGGTTTGTATAATAGAAATAGCTGAGGTGAAAGGGGAGGGAGAGATGGGAAGAGATTATCCAAAGGATTTATATGCATATATGCTTAGCCCTTGGACAAAGACAATAGTGTGGTGAAGGCCTGGGGTGGGGTGGGAGCTGGGTGGAAGGAGGAAATGGGGGGGAAATAGGGGACATCTGTAATACTGTAAACAAAAAAAACAACAAAAAAAGAAATAGCCAAAGTGACTACCATTTTTTTTTTAAATATTCACTTGAGGATAGTTTCCCATTGATTTTTAGAGAGAGTGGAAGAGAAGGAAAGACAGAGAGAAATATTGATGTGAGAGAAACACATCAATTGGTTGCCTCCTGCACGAGCCCCAACCAGGGCCCCGGCCTGGGAGGAGCCTGCAACTGAGGTTCGTGCCCTTGAATGGAATCCAACCTGGGACCCTTCAGTCCACAGGCCAATGCTCTGTCCACTGAGCCAAACCGGCTAGGGCGTGACTGTACCATTTTACACTTCCACCAACCGTGCATGAAAATTCCAGAGGCTTCCTATTTCCTGCTTCCATTCTTGTCCTCCTCTGGTCTGTGTGCCGCACAGTAGGCAGTGTGATCTTTCTAGATCAGATTACTTACTCCTCTGCTGAAGCCCTCCAATGGCTTCTCATTGGAGCCAGCATGAAATGCAAGGTGTCCAAGGCCTTATGTATAGATCTGTCCTAGCTTCCTTTGCAGCCTCTCATTCCCTCCACTCTTCTTATTCCCTCTCCTCCAGCCTTGGTAGCTTCCTTTTTTGTCTCTCAACATAGTTTACTGTCAGGGACTTGGTACATGCTGTGTTGCTTGGGAGGCCCTAGATCTTTGCCTGGCTTCATTTTCTAAAACTTGCAGATTCTCTCTCAAACATCACCTCCTTGAGAGGCCTTCTCTGGCCACTGTTGTGCTAGAGCAGCTTTCCTTCCGCCTTGCTCTTGTCACTGTTGACTATGTTAGTCCATTTTATCTTCCTAGCATTTCTCAGTGCCTGAAATCATCCTCGTTTGTTTCTTTACATATTATTGTCTGTTTTTTTTTCCCCCCTGAAAGCTCCTTTGAGGTCAGGGAAAACATCTCTTTTGTTCATCTTAATATTTCTAGCACCTAGGACTATTCCTAGAACATATTAAATACTCAATAAATATTTACTAATGGACTGACTTGTTCTCATGGTGAGAAATGAGACCACTGGTACCTTTGGGGTCACATGCTTTTAGCTCTTAATTAGAGATGAAAGAGTCTTTCTCACCAAATTTTGGCCTTAAATATCCTAAGGAAGGATTTGACTGGTCCAGCCTGGATTACAGTTTACCCCAGGAGTTACGAGGGCAGAGTCTGTGATGGGAAGCTCACAGCTGAACCTTGGTTGATGTTGGGGAGGAGCCATCTCCCAAAAGAAAAAGGAATGGCTGTTTGGGACTAATTTTGGACTTTTAAAATCATATGCATTACCATTGCATCGAACACCTCTTCCTCCCTGGATTGGGGGCATACGGGAACCACACAGTCTCTGCTGGCCTGGCATCTCCCATCAGGTCCCTTGTGGTGGCCTCTCCTCTGGAGGCTCCACATTATCTACCTGTGGTGCAGTCTTGGTTACCTTGCCTTCTCCTGACTGATTTTCTTTCAGATTACCTCCGCCAGCTCTCAGACACTTAGAGGACATGTGCTCTGCAGGACCACTCTGAAGGACTCCTCAGCCTATTGCTCACCTGAGTGATGACTTCAGAGTTGATGTGGGCGGTCCTTGCCACCAGGAAGGGAGATATGACTCGTCACTAATGAAAGAAGTAATGAAGCATTGAAGACAAGCTGCAAGTGGTGAAGCAACTTTATGTCAAATGGAGAAATGCATCTCTTTGCTGCTATATGAACAACCGTTATAATCATTAAATTTACCTAAACTAAAGTGGTCCCTCTGTCTCTCTACATGATTCTCATTTCTTCATTGGTAAGTGTTTCTGGGATTTTCTCTAGAATGTCCTGTGTTAAGTGATTCCCATGCCAACTTCTGCTGTGGACACTGCTAACCCCTCTGGTTTTCTCCCCTGAATCCTAGGAATTAGAGACTGAAGGAGAGGCCAAGGTGGAGAGAATCATTTGCTTGGGAAAACTGCTCTAGATCTTTCTAACATTTTGGTTTGATGACATTGACTCACCTGCTTACCTCCTCATTTTATTCTCATATTTTACCTGAGGATTTCCCTCTGGACCTCTTTTTTAGCCCGTCAATTCATTCCTTGCCTTCAGGTCTGACAGCACTTGGAGTTTTGGGAGACATCATTACCTATTAGTAGGCTTTGGACACTCATTCTTGGCCCATTCATTACTAAGGTTATGCCATTCTCTGAGTATCATGTATTCTTAAGCTCTGATAATAGGTGAATAAACATTTAGAATTTTTATGTTCCCTTGATTAATTGATTCTTTTGTCATTATAAAATGACCTCTTTAACCCTAGTAATATCTTTTGCTTTGAAATCTACATTGTCTAATATTACTATAACCACTTTGGCTGACTCCTTCCCCCCCTTTTTATTGAAATTACAATTCACATAGCATTGATTTCACCATTTTAAAGCATACAATTCACTGGTTTTTAGTATATTCACAAGGTTGTGCAACTGTCGCCACTATCTAATTCTTTAACATTTTCATTTCTCCCAAAGAAACCCCATACATATTAGTGGTCACTCTTAATTTTTCCATCCCTCTTTCATTGGCAAACATTACTATATCTTCTGTCTCTGGATTTGCCTATTCTGGACATTTTGTATAAATTTAATAATATAATATGTGGCCTGTGTTTGGCTTCTTTCACTAAGCATAATGTTTTTAAGGTTCATCCATGTTGCATAATGTCAGTACTTCATTCCTTTTATTTAAAAAATAATATTTTTATCAATTTCAGAGAGGGAGGGAGAGGGAGAGAGACAGAAACGTCCATGATGAGGGAGAATCATCGATCAGCTGCTTCCTGCACACCCCACACTGGGGATCTAGCCCACAACCCGGGCATGTGCCCTGACTGGAAATCAAACCATGACCTCCTGGTTCATAGGTTGATGCTTAACCATGAGCCATGCCGGCTGGGCTCATTTCTTCTTTTTTAATGGCGCATAATGTCAATCAATGTAATGCTCCATGTTAATAGAATGTATTGATTATTAGTTCAATCTCCTTATTAGTTCTAGATCTACTTATATTTCCCATTTCTTCTTGAGTCAGATTTGGTAGTTTGTGTGCTTCAAGGAATTTGTTCATTTCAATCAGGTTATCTAATTTGTTGGCATACAATTGGTCATAGTATTCTTTTATAATCCCTTTGTTTCTCTAAGATTGGTAGTAATATCCCCTCTTTCATTTCTGATTTAGTAAATTGAGTTTTCTCTCTTCTTGTCAGTCTAGCTAAAATTTTGTGGATTGTTTCAAGGAACCAACTTTTGTTTTCATCAATTCTTTTGATTTTCTATTCTCTATTTCATTAGTCTCTGCTCTAATCTTTATATTTAACTAGAGGCCCGGTGCATGAAATTCATGCACGGAGGGGAGTTGTCCCTCAGCCCAGCCTGTACCCTCTCCAATCTGGGACCCCTCGAGGGATGTCCGACTGCCCATTTAGGCCCGATCCCTGAGATCGGGCCTAAACGGGCAGTCGGAAATCCCTCTCACAATCCAGGACTGCTGGCTCCCAACTGCTTGCCTGCCTGCCTTCCTGATTGCCCCTAATCACTTCTGCCTGCCAGCCTGATCACCCCCTAACCACTCTGCTGCCAGCATGTTTGCCCCCAACTTCCCTCCTCTGCCGGCCTGGTCACCCCTAACTGCCCTCTCCTGCAGGGTTGATCACCTCCAACTGCCCTTCCTTGCAGGCCTGATCCTTCTCAACTGCCCTCCCTTGCAGGCCGTGTGCCTCCCAACTGCCCTCTCCTGCTGGCCATCTTGTGGTGGCCATATTGTGTCCACATGGGGGCAGGATCTTTGATCACATGGGGGCAGCTATATTGTGTGTTGCAGTGATGATCAATCTGCATAGTATTCTTTTATTAGATAGAATAGAGGCCTGGTACAGGGGTGGGGTCCAGCTGGTTTGCCCTGAAGGGTGTCCCTGATCAGGGTGGGGTTCCCTTGGGGCATGGGGCGGCCTGAGTGAGGGGCCTGTGGTGGTTTGCAGGCAGGCCACGCCCCCTGGCAACTCAAGCAGAGGCCCTGGTATCTGGAATTTATTTTACTTCTACAATTGAAACTTTGTAGCCTGGAGCAGGGCCAAGCCTGGGGCTCCCTCCGAGGCCCCGTAGCCATTTGTGTTGGGGTTATAATTGAAACTTTGTTGCCTTAAGCAGGTGGGCCTGGCCAGAGTGTGCGGAAAGCTTTGCTTCCCCTGTTGCCGGCAGCAACCCTGGCCTGCCCTCTCAAGCCCCATTCTGCCACCATTTGTTTGAATTTGTTTACCTTCTATAATTGAAACTTTGTAGCTTGAGTGGAGGCTTAGGCCTGCAAAGGCTGGCAGAAAGCTTGGCTTCCTCTGTTACCTAGGAAACCTTGCTATCTGTGGCTGTAGCCATCTTGGTGTAGGTTAATTTGCATACTCGCTCTGATTGGGTGGTGGGCGTGGCTTGTGGGCGTGGCTTCTGAGTGTGTCGGAGGTATGGTCAATTTGCATATTTGTCTATTATTAGATTAGATTTCTTCTGCTTGCTTTGGGTTTAGTTGGTTCTTCTTTCTCTAGTCCTTAAGGTGGAAGGTAGTTTATTTATTCGAGATCTTCTTTTTCTTTGTCTTTTTAAAAAAGGACTTTATTATTTTAGAGAAGTTTTAAGTTTACAGCAAAAGTGACTGGAAAGCACAGAGAATCCCTATATACCTCATGCCCCCACACATGTCCCCCATCAGAGTGTACATTTGATGAATCTACCTTGACTCACCTTTATCACCCAAAGTCCATAGTTTATGCTGGGGTTCTCTCTTGGTATACACTCTGGGTTTTGACAAATGTATAATGACTTGTATCCTCCATTAAAGTATTATACAGAATAGTTTCATTGCCCTAAAATTCCTCTATGTTCTGCCTATTTTGTTTTCCACAGAGGTTGAACCATTTTTACATTCCCACCAGCAATGCATGAGGGTTCTGATTTTTTCATAGACTCATGAGCACTGGTTGGAAGGTTTTCAAGTAGGGAATGTGTATAAAAATAAAGAGCACTCTGGCTGCCAGGTGGAGGATGGATTATAGGTGACAAGGGCAGGGAGGTCAGTAGCCCTACTAAATGATGTTGATGACTTGGACTAGGATGGTGATGGAAAGAAACAGAAAAATGGGGAAAGGTGTTCTTGAGGCAGAATCAACAGGACAGGATCTGTTCCTGGGAGAGGGAGGAATGGAGAATAATTCTCAAGTGGCCGGCTAGGAAAGCTGGGTGGATTGTACTACCATTTACCAAGATGGGATTGACTGTGTGAGGTACTGGCCTGGGGAGAAATCCAGTCCTAAGGTTTGGACAGAGCTGAATGTAATAGTGTGATTTGGACTTTATTTTGCAAGGTGCTGCCCCTTACTGTGAGGAAAGCCCAGTTGCTGGTCCTGCTTGGCATCTCTAGTCTTGGTGTCCACAGTCTGAGCTCTTTTGTTTCCAGAGCAGATATGTTATGCAGACACTGGACATAGGACGGAGGGTCTCTGCCTGGTATAGAGATCACAGTTGTGTTTCTCAGCCCCTTCTTGTAAACTTTTCTGGAGTTGTCTTTACAGGTGTCCTATTTGGCTTGGCTTCCTCTAACAGCCACTTGGCATGGCCTGTAGTTGCTGAGCTGGGACCTAGATCCTTTGCTGCCGTGCTCATGGTAGCACCAGACTCTTCTTACTTGCTCTGTTCCATATATCTTTTAGCATCTGGCCTGTGCCTTTCCCTGTGTAACATGTGATGATGGGGACATTGGATCCTAGCCCCTGTGTGATTTTCATGTTGGGCCAATGGGCAAAAGAAAGCACTTGGAGTTGGAGAGGGGAGGGCAGAGGTATGGGAAGAAAAGTCTTCATCATGGTCACGATTGTCTCTTAGTGCCCTAGATAAATTAATCCTGGCCATTGCTGCCTCATCGTTCACATTATTGATTTTATGTCCTTAGTATGTATAGTGCTTTTACTTATCATGAACACACTACAAAACTCCTATTTGTGGAATTGAGGACAAGTGAGTCATTTTCTGCATGAAAACAGGATTATTATTAAAGAGATGATTACAAAATACCCCAAACCCTATTCTTGATTTTCTTGCACGTGTTAATTCAAGGTGACAGTGGTTCCAAAGAATAGTTGACATGTTCAGAACACTATTCAACTTGGCTCCTTAATCACAAGGATGTCCTTGACTCCATAAGAGAAGTTTCAAAGTGCTTTCATTCTCGGAAATGCTTTGGTATCCCACGTGCTGGGTTTAGTTTGCTGCCTGAAGGTCTCTCTGTAGGGATATAAAATAACTGATTATAACTCTTAATATATAAGCTGGCTGCAGGCACAGGCGGTGCCAGCTGTGCCCTCCATCTCCCTGACCACAGCACTTGCCCTAAGGATGGGGATAGGGAGCAAGTCAGGCCAGTGGGAGCTCCAGAGGTTATTTCTCGGTGATTGTCATTGGAGCTATTCCAGAAAGAATTGGATGGTGAAGCTCCTGGTAGGTGGGGGACCTCCACATGGAGCCAAAATAGAGCCCACCCAGAAGTGGTGGAGCCAAGACACGGATTCAGGTGTCATCGTTTGGGCCCGGAATCGAGCCACTGCTGACGCTAGTACCATCTCTGAATGTTCAGGACTGATGATTTTATTGTTGTTACACCAGTTTGTGTTGTGCTTTCTGCCACTTGTAGCTGAAATACAGCTGGCATTCATCTGATCCTATCCCTTGACTCAAGGCTGACTTAGGGAGGCTAAGTGATGTGTCCCAGGTCACCCAGAGGAATGGGGTGTAGGAGCAGGAGGTAGGATACCAGCACTGAGGCAAATGCTGATTTCCCCACCCTCTCCATGCTAGTAATTGATTTGGCCACAGATAAGGGACTTTGGGGGTGAAATAAATGTGGGAATGTACAACTTCTGAGGTTTGAGCCAACATGAAAGAAGTTGTTACTTTTTTTGGTCAGATATTACACTCATGAAGCACGTTTATTAAGAATGGAAAATCGCCCTCACCGGTGTGGCTCAGTGGATAGAGTATCGGCCTGCGGACTGAAGGGTCCCGGGTTCGATTCTGGTCAAGGGCATGTACCTTGGTTGCGGGCACATCCCCAGTGGGGGGCGTGCAGGAGGCAGCTGGTCGATGTTTCTCTCTCATCAATGTTTCTAACTCTCTCTCCCTCTCCCTTCCTCTCTATAAAAAATCAATAAAAAAAATATTTAAAAAAAAAAGAATGGAAAATCTAAGGGTGATAGAGCTTTTAAACTTTATTACTCGTTCATATATCTTCCCCAGTTCTACCTTCATCATTTATTGTTTTCCTGGTGACAAATTTAAATAAACATTTCATTCTATAAGTGGTTTTTAATGAATGAAAACCTACACAGGGAAGAGAAGGTTTCTTGCACAGACTCTGTGTTTCTTCTACTCTGGGAATTGTAAAATGTCACCATTTTCCTGATTTGACTGTCTTGTTGGCTGCTGTCCCACCAATTCCTATTATTCCAGTTTTCTGGGTATGGTTGGCACATTGCAAGGAATTTCTGCCTCTCAGCCTCCCTGGTGTGAGGGCCTGGGACTGCTCCTTGCTCAGGCTCCATGCACATGTGCACTTTGCACACCATCTGGGCCTGGGGAGCTACCACCGAGCCTCTAAGGGGCTTTTTGTCCTTTATGGCCTGATAACGAGTCTCAGTAATTTGGAGAAGCAGGTAAGCTGCCACATTGTGTGCCCTGAGCATGCTGAGGAGTTGGTTGGGTGCTTGGAGGTACCCGGTGTTGCAGCTCACAGCCCCATCTCCTGTCTGTCACCCAACGGGATTCCTATGGGGCTTGGCCATCTCCCTGCATTGACCTGGGCAGCCCCAGGGAAGACAGGTGTTTGTACTCACAGTTCTTGCATTCGCTGAAATCACTGAGATCAATGTCACACGATGTTGATTCTTTCATCTGTGAATTAACCACCAGTTAGCTTTGCAGAGGACATGCAGCAGTCTCACCCATCTCCACACCCCAGATCCTCTTCTCCTTCTTCCCTCTTCTACTTCCCTTCTCCCTCTTCTATTTCCTGGCCTTCTTTTTGGCAGAACCCATCCTCTCCCGCTACCTCCGCCAGCTTGAGGCATTGTCCTATCGCACTGCTGGGGTCAGAGGGAATGTTGCATCCCCTAGCCTCTGGACTCCTGAAGGCCGATGTGTCCTTCCCACGTTCTCCCAGCATCAGGCCATACCTGAGGAGAGGGCTTCTTCCTGTCTTCCCACAAATGACAAAGACCTTTGTGGTGGTGCCCACCCCTTTCCTATGACTTACTTTCTCTTTTATGGCAACTGTCAGCAGTTGAGAAATGACATCATCCAAGGGCAGAGGGATGGGGAGAGGTAAGGTATCTGTGACCCTGGGAAGATACATGTGGAGAGCTGTGTGATTTTGCATTTCTGGATTTTGTCCAACATTAGAGATAACTCATCTATTGATGATACAGCTGCAATGATGTCCTGCTGCTTACAATTTGCAACCACCTGAGCCCTTTCACCTTCAGTTATAGTCATGAAGGAAGAAGTGAGGATACCTGGGAAAATCATCAAAGTCGGACATCTGACCCAGTGTTTCACATGGAGGAATTTATCCTTCAGATATTGTGCACTTTAATGAGCAGATATGTGTGGTACCTTAGTAATTAGAGTTGGGCAGAAAGTTAATAATTGGAGAAAATCCACTATTTCATAAGGGACTGTTAAATAAATTATAGTGCATCTTTATAAATGGTAGATTTAACATAAGAAGAAGCTATTTACTGATGCAACTAATTCCATGAAAAAAATTTTTATGTGAAATAATTGGAGTGCAGACTGGTGTCTATAATATCTGCCCATTTCGGTGTGTGTGTATGTTCATGCATATTTGTTGCCAATCCAAATATCTCTGAAAGCCAACAAAAGGGACTGGATTCATTGGTTGTTTCCAGGGAGTACCCTTAGCCAGCTGGTGTATATGGGTGGGCAGAGACTTCACTGTATAGCTTTTTGTATCTTTTGAATTTTGATCCAGGTAAATGCATTGCTATGCAACAAAACTGTAACAAAATAAAATGTGTGCTTAGTAGGTAGAATGTAGGCCAAATGAGGGATGGCTGTTCTCAACATAGTGGTCTGTTCTTAAGCAGAGACCTTTCTCTGGGCCTCTTTTATTGATCATTGAAAGCATTGGGTTAGCTCAGCCAAACTCCTTTGTACTAGGGGGACATTCTGACATATAGGCTTGTTGATCCAGAAAATGAGAAAAATGGTCTCACGTACGTCTTCACCAACTGAAGGTACACTTTTGTAGCCTTGATGTCTTTGTCCTGGACTTGGAGGCTGACACATTGGGTGTCATTTGTGGAAACACCAATTTTCAGAGTCACATCCCCATTTATTTGAAATCCCAGTATGCTGATTACAGGTCCTAACAGGCTGTGGAGAACAAGATGCAGGTGAGGGTTGGTGTGAAGAGATCAACCAATGAACTTATAGGCACATATGCATAACCCGTGGACACAGACAATGGGAAGGGGGGCGGTGAGGGCCTGAGGCTGAGGTGGGGAGGAGGACCAGAACAGGCTGGAAGAGGTTAATGAGGGAAAAGGAGGACCATGTAATACTTTCAACAATAAAGAAAAAAAAAAAAAAGATACAGGTGAAACCAGACCTGGCTGCAAGAGGTTGCTCAGCTAAAGTGATAGGCATTTTGGGAGTTAGCCTCATGAATTTGTCCAGGGTTTTGGAGACAGGGAAAGTTTGCTGCTTTCTAATGAGCATGACCCATGGTTGAACATCACCTGTACAAAGGACTCAGAGGCTGGCATGCCATAATTGGAGAATCCCTCTCTTGACCAAACTTCAGGAAGTCTTTTTATTCTGGGGACACCAGGCTACTTGTTACTGGATGCTCATGACAGGTTCACTTTTGTGCTCAGCACCCCAGCTGTCTATTGTGTGAGTGACAGCATAAGAAAAACCCACCATTTGCCACACCTGGTCTTATTAACGTCACGTGCTCTGAAGAAGATGAATGGCTCTTCCTACCACTGCTAATTGTGTTGGCCATAGACATGGGCTGTGGAGCCAGAATGCCTGGATTCAAGTGTTGTCACTGCCACATTTCAGCTGTGTGACATTGAGCAAGGTTTATAACCAGTTTGTGGGTTTCAACTGGTTTCCCAATCTTGAGACAGGACTGCTTTCTTGATGAGGTTGTCAAGAGGCTTTGGAACTTGAGAGTGCCTCAGTTAAGTGCCTGGATGGAGCTCAGTCAGGGAGAAGTATCAGTGCTGTGGGTTAGTCCAAGAGCCCTCTTCTCCCAGGGGCGTTCCTGCCCTTCTCATGCCTTTCTGTGTGCCCTGGGCCTGTCCTGTGAACGTGTTCCTCTCCCACATGTGGACTCTCACCGAGGACAGGGCCCTCTTTTAGTTCCTCCCTCTGTGCCAAGCATGAGGTCTGGTACAGAGTAGTGCATGCTAAGTGTATGAATGAACATGGCATGCAAGCATGTTTACATTGTTAGCTTCTGGAGAGCAATCAAACATCTCTGTCTCCCCCAACTGCCTAGGACAGTGTTTGTGAGAGTGGGCTGCTTCTCTTTGGAGAGTGCAGATGGTTTGGAAGCTACACTTCCCATGAACCCAGTGCGGTCAGTAGGAGGTGCCCTCTGTGGTTTCTCTCTACATTGGCCATCTGTATAAATGTGCATGTTTCACAAGGAATTTTTCTGGCTTTGTTTATACTCTTTGAAGATGGGGTTCCATGGAGTCATTATCCCACCTTGGTCCTCTGGGCTGGAAGAGAGGGGCTAATTTGCTGCCTAATTTGCCCCACCCTCAGACATCCTCCCTTACTCTGTGTTGTCCCTGCCTGGCCCTTTGGACACTGGGCATTAGGGTGTTCTACAGGGCAACCCAGGTGACTGATTTGGAGACAGGCTCACCCTTTTCCACCTATGAAGGCAGTAGTCACAGCTTGAACGAGGATCTCATCATCTGTCATGGTCAACATCATGTTCTCCACAGTTGCTTTTTGAACCTCTAATCTGCAAAATGACAGCATCCAGGGTCAGTCCTGACTCAGGAATCAGCCTGAGCAGCAGGAGAAATGCCTTTGAAGCAGCCAACTAACAACCTACCAACCCACCCATCCCCTGGATGGCCCAGTCCTGTTAGCTGCCCAGTTCCTTAAGCTCAAGAAATCTTGTTCATATTTCCCCCCAAAAGACACAGAGCTAGAATATTGCTCTGTGAAAACATGGCTGTCCCTCTCCATGGGATTGTAGGAGGTTGAGCTTCTAGTATCCCCAAACATCACTTTTCTCTTGTGCCATACCTTAGGGTCAAGGAAGCACTTACCCTATCAAGAGATCTTTCACGTTAATATTTCCCAGCACGCCCGAGAGTGCATCGTTGATGCCACTTGGCACCGCACTCTTCAGTACGCCCTCGGTGGATTCTTTGAGCTCGCCGACTTTGTTGAGCACACCACCCAGGGGCAGGGGGAGATTTGAGAGAAGAGAAGAGTCCTGGTCAGCTTTTTTTGCAGGATCCTTCTCCACAGTGTTGGGTAGTAGGCCGCCCAGGGCCCCTTGGGCCAAGGGTATCAGGTTGCTGACTGCATCAGTGGCTTTTGAGAGCGAAGACAGTGGTGACTTTGAGGACTTGCTGTTGCTCCCCTTGCCCAGGACACCACTAAGGCCACCGTCGCCAAGGATGTTGAGGGAGGAGGAGAGGTCTAACAGAGACAGCACGTCCAGGTTGGACACTGTGTCCAACACTGTCCCAAGCACACCGGCCAGATCCACATCCGCACACATGAGCATCTTCTCAATCTGTGGTGGCAGGGTGGTGTTCAGATCTGAAAATGGCGAAGAGATATTTTCCTACTGTTAGCTGCACAACAGGTTCAGTCAGAGGACCCTTCCCACCTGGAGAGCCAGCACCTGCAGCATTGCCATCAGGGTGGAGGAGGTGCTAACCATGGGTTTGCCTCCACACTGGAGAGAAGCAAGTCAGGGAGAACTCAAATCCTAAAAGATGGTGTGGAAGGGAAGGAGGGTCAAGAGCCAAGTAGCAGAGCTGTGAAGTCACAGGGTCCTTTCCTATCATGCTGCCCTTGATGGCTGGAGAAAGGAACTCAGAAGAGCTGTCTCACCTGGATGACAGTCAACCTTGGCTGCCTAGCACGAAAGCGAATTGGACTGAGGGACAAGATACTTGTTCCCGTAGAGTAGCAGGAGGAAGAAGTCTGTTAGGACCTGCTCCTGTGAAGCTTCGAGGCCATGGCTTTTGGGGCCTTGCTGCTGCTTCCCATGCCCAGGGCTCTGCAGTCTGGAGGGCCTTTGCCTGTGTGGGGTGATGTGGACGCACCTCCATCTTTTGCGTGTATGAACCTCAAGACCCGCACAAGAGTGTTTTGGTCAGCATTGTTTAGAGTTGAACACAATTGGACAAAAACATAGTTGATGTATATATCCTGGAGTATTTTATCAGGAAGAAAGTCTCAGGGAGAATGGACAAAAGTTCCTCATAGATAAATCATGTCACAAACATACATATGAGAGACAGTGCAAGCAGGCCACCTTTTGAGAAACTTTATGACATGTAGTGCAAATTTTAGATTCAGAATGAGAAGCCACTTGACATAACAATAAAGAAATGACAAGGGAAAAACATTCAGGCTAGAAGCTTCCTCTGGTTGGGAAAGAGGGGAGGCCGAAAGAATATGCAGCCCAGTAAGTGTCATGGGGCCTTCAGCCCAATGCCTGGTTTTATTCTGAATCTAGATTTTGATTACAAAGGTATTTGCTGCATATATCTTTTCAGTTTTTGTGTGCTTGACAATGAAATTCACCATCCACCCCCACCCCCACCACCAAATACTGCTTGATGGGTACATAGCTGTCCTTTTTACCACTGTCTGAACTTTTCTGTATATGTGAAGTATTGCATAATAAGGCAGGATCGTCAGAATAGTGGGGCACATGTTCTTAGAGGAAAGCAGTTATGGGTGAGCTGTGGTAAGTAGGCAGTTGCCGAGTTTCTCTCTGTCACCCTGTCTTGTCATGCTGGAAGGTTGACCTAGGCCATGACTGTAGGGCCGTTAAGGGTAGCCATGAGGACTTTCCTGCGGCCTTTGTTTGATGATGAGTCCTATTCCCTTCTTATTCCCCAAATGGACTAAGTTCTTTGCCAAGTTTTGCAATTCCTGACTTCCTTTGTCCTCAGGCCCTGGGAAATTGCTGGGGGACAGAAATCCACATCTGAGAAGGGAACTTGTAGAGCACGAATCTGGTCAAGGGATTTGGACGTGGGCCTGGATTTCTTTTTTTCTGGCTCCTGTCAAGCAGGTTGATGCTTTAAGCACCCATGGGTGTCTGGGCTGAGCTCTTGGCCCAGCATTGAGAAGCTGTGAGATTTCCTGGCAGTGTTCAGGCATTAAGAGTAATATAAAAGGCAGGCAAATGGAGAAGTTGCTGGATCCAGGAGCTCCCTTCTCCAAGCTTGCTTTGATATATCCTAACCAATGTGTGGACTACAGACAAGAGCCTCAGCATCATCCTGATTTTATTAGAAAACAAGTACTGCCCTGACTGGGTAGGTCAGTTGGTTAGAACATTGCCCTGATCCCTCAGGTTGCGGGTCAATTCAGGGTCAGGGCACATACAAGAATCAACCAATGAATATATAAATAAATGGAACAACAAATCTCTCTCTCTCTCTCTCAAATCAATAAATAAAAAATTTAAAAAGCCAGGCTGGTGTGGCTCAGTAGTTCAGCATGGACCTATGGACCAGGAGATCATGGTTTGATTCCCAGTGAGGGCACATGCCTGGGCTGCGGGCTCGATCGCCAGTGTGGGGTTTGTAGGAGGCAGCAGATCAATGATTATCTCTCATCATTGATGTTTTTCTCTCTCCCTCTACCTTCCTCTCTGAAATCAATAAAAAAATATTTTTAAAAAATTAAAAAAAAAGAAAACCCATACTGCTGTGCTATTGGTATAGCAGAATGTCTGGGAGTGGGGTGCAAGTGGCTTGTTTGTTTGTTTTTTCAGTCTTGGTAGGGGGCACTTATAATCGAACTAGAGGCCCAGTGCACGAAATTCATGCACGGGGTGGGGGGTCCCCTCAGCCCAACCTGCACCCTCTCCAATCCGGAACCTCTCGGGGGATGTCCGACTGCCAGTTTAGGCCCGATCCCCAGGATCGGCAGTCGGACATCCCTCTCACAATCCAGGACCACTGGCTCCTAACTGCTCACCTGCCTTCCTGCCTGATTGCCCCAACTGCTCCCCCTGCTGGCCTGGTCACCCCCAACTGCCCCTCCCACCAGCCTGGTCGCCCCTTACTGCCCCCCATGCTGGCTTGGTTGCCCCCAAATCCCCTTCCCCACTGGCCTGGTCACCCCTCACTGCCCCCCTCTGCCGGCCTGGTCGCCCCACACAGCCTGGTGCTCGGTCATTTGGTCGCCCCTCACTAACCCCCTGCCGGCCTAGTCGCCCTATGCAGCCTGTTCGGTTGTCCGTTCGGTTGCGATGGTCGCTTAGGCTTTTATATATATAGATAGCTAGAGCACCTGAATTAATCTGAAAAATAATTATTTTATTTTTATTTATTATTTTTAAATATTTTTATTGACTTCAGAGAGGAAGGGAGAGGGAGAGAGAGAGAAACATCAATGATGAGAGAGAATCATTGATCAGCTGCCTCCTGCACGCCCCCTACTGGGGATCAAGCCTGCAACCCAGGCATGTGCCCTTGACCGGAATTGAACCTGGGACCCTTCAGTCCATAGGCTGAAGCTCTATTCACTGAGCCAAACCAGGTAGGGCTAATTATATTATTTTAAATCTTAGAACACATATAGTTATGTGAATAGGGGGTTAATTTTCTTATATGTGAATAGGGGTTAAGTTATTCTTAAAATTTCCTTTTCAAGGCCTGTGTGAAATGATTAAGGAGGTGACTCAGCTGTGAATCCAGCAAGCAGAACAAATAAGCATGGTCAGACCGACCCACCAGGAGTCAAAACATCATCTCATTGCCTGATGACTGATTACAATAGCTGATGTCTGCGGACCCCCAGGCCTGCACGTAGCTGCATTCCTCATCCTAGCCCCTTCCCCTTTATAATCCTGTCCCCTGCACCTTGCTGGAGGTAAGATTTGATGCTTGTAAGCACCTGTCTTTTTGGTTGGCTAGTCTTCTCAATAAACGCCTAATATGATTCAACTCTGCCTTTGTTATTGGATAAAGCGACAGGCAGCCTGAGCCCAACGGGGGATCTCACTTGAGGATATGCTTTTTTTTTTTTTAAACACACACACACACACACACACACACACACACACACACACACAAAACAAAACAAAACAAAAAACACCATAATTTTTTACAGAGCAAAGAAGGGAGAGAGGAAGAGAGAGGGAAACATTGAAGTAAGAGAGAAAGATTCATAGGTTGCCTCCTGTACTTGCTCCAACTGGCGATTGAACCTGCAACCTAGATATGTGCCCTGACCAGGAATCGAACCCGCAACCTTTTGGTGTATGGGTTAACACTTCAACCACGTGAGCCACCAATCAGGGCCCAGGCAGCTGTTTTGTTAACAAGCTCCTGAGTTGATTCTACCACTTCCTCTTTGAGAAGGAATGAATAGTCTTTGGGCTTGGAAATGAAAACGCGTGAGGGATGTGAAAATCAAAGTGTATAGATGAAATAGTTTTTACTTACAGTCATAGAGTTTGCTGCTAGACATGACGTTCTTGACCACAGGGGGAGTGTCAGCTAGACGTCTTATAGGGGGAGAACCATTTGGAGTTGGTGGAGATCTGCGGAATGGTCCGGGAAGTGGAAGGAGTCTTTTGACAGGAAGTTCTCCCAGCACTGAAGGTGGGGTCAACAGGTCAAGCGCTTGTGCCTGGACAGCCAGGGTGATGGCCAGGGCCAGGAGGGTTAGCATCTTGGTGGCTGAAATCTGCAAAGGAGGGCTTTGTCAGACACCACATTCCCAGTGGACCATAGGGCTGCCAGTAGGTTTGTATTGGATGTACACACAAGATCCTACCTCATGTAGGGGGGTGTCATTCACATTGCAGGTACTCTAGCCTGCATAGTGTATTCAAGGAACAATGTTTCATCACATGACAGTCAATATCTTGATAAGGGCATTTTCTCACTTCTATCACCTTTGCATAAAAGTATCTATGGGCTGGTGGCATCCTTAGAGTACAGGCCATGCCCTTTTACTATAGGCCTTACCTGTAGAGTCCCACATCCTCCTGCCAGTCCTCTTGACTCAAACATCCTTGGAGTGGTCTGAGTCAACTTCTGGGTAACTAGAGAGTTTTGAGTGCTTCAGCTACCAATATTATCTCTCCAGTGGTAGTCAAGCTCTCTCCCTGCTTCTGGTCAGGTAATGTATAGCAGTGTCTTTGTTGGTGTGAGCTTACCAAGTGCCCATCTCTTTTTGGAGTATAAACGATATGATATGAGCTGCTTCAAACCCTCTGCACAACCCCGAGAAGGAAGGCCTGTGTCCTCATCATTCAGATGGTGAAACTTGTATAAAGCAGGCACCACTACATACAGGTGCCAAATTGGCCCATTGTCCAGCCCCCTGGTAATGATCATGGTCAGGATCATTCAACCACCCCATCAACCATTCCCACGCTTGGCATTCTTCACCCTTTTGGTATATGGGTTGTCCTGGCATTTTAACACGGTATGCAGAGGCCAGAGCCATCCCCTTGTGAGTGAGACCATCTAAGGGCTACTCTGTCTTTCGAGGCCTGTTCTTCTGTTTTTGGGAGAGCACTGGTATGTTTCAATGGTGGCATGAGCCAGTTCATACCATTGTATTAGTACTCAGCACAAATCGGGCTCCCTGTGTGAGTGAATGATCGAGTTAACTAGGTCAGCCACCTTCTGTGTGCTCTTCTATGTGCAGGGCATTGGGTGATCCTATTGTCCACAGGTCACATGGCCTCTTCCTCTTGGCTGGGGTTGAGCAGCCATAACTGATGTGATTGTATAAATGCGTAAGTCTCAACTCTACCTCTGTTGGTTGGGATGTGTCTGTACATATATCCTTATTGAGTACTGGTCAGTGTTTGTAAGTACTACTGTGCTAACATCTGCAACATCTTATACAATCCTCCCAGCAAGTCCAGGCACCAGGTAGTATTATTACTACTGTTTCCAGCTGAAGGCAGAGAGCTGGGTTCACTCCCAGACAGGAAAGCCCCACTTGGCTCTGAGCTCAGCTGTTCACTCAGTGGGATCACTTCTTTTTCTGGCTGTCAGATTCCTCCCTTACCATGATTCTCAGAGTCTGGCTGTCATTGAGAATCATGGGTAAAATGGAGGCTTGTGTCTTAGGGCGTTTTCCCTCAGTGAAGCAAGTAGACTTTGGAGTTTCTCTCTGTTTGGATTTTTTTCTCCAGACAAGTTTAAAAAATCAGGCTTGGAGACCTTTGTTCTTGCCATGGGTAGGTAGGCATTGCCCAACTCAAGCTGCCTGCCATTTACCAGCATCAGTATTGCAGAAATGTTGGGAAGGACATAATCAGAAGCCATTGAAAATCCTTCACATTGAACAAATTAGGCGTTATGAAAAAAAAAAATCACCACATTTTAATTATTTTTCTGATTTTACCCTCACCTGTGTGAAATTAGCCTTTACTGTCTCAGGTGACATGTAAGTGTCCTGTGAGGAAAAAATAATACAATTCTGTGCCTGTGACTGAGTTGATGGCAATATTGTTAGACATCGTCTTTAGTGGGGCCCTTGGAGAGTCCCAGTAACAAATCCCCCTTTTCTAAAAGCAGTTGCATAACCGGCAATTGTGACACCTACTGTGCTAGGCAGAGTGCTGTGTGGCTTAGTAGGGAGGGGGCTGAAGAGATTCTAAATGCAAACCCCTAGTTTATCGTCCTCTGATGAACTGTCCTAGCTTGTTTCCACCTCCGAATTTCGACCCGTTCTTTTGTGAACTTGATTTAGTGAGTTCTTACCTTGCCCAGGGTCGATGAGTTCGTGTTGATGGGAGACCTTTTTCGGAAGCTGCCTGTCCTGCTGCTATTGCTGGGACTGTCAGACGGAAAGGTGCATCCCGCATTTATAGACCAACGTCTCTAGGGAAAGTGATCAGACATGAAGGGATGCCTTTCAAGTGTGCTGATAAGGGAGGCGTGACACAGGCTGATTTCCAAGATCAGCACCTGCTAATGGTTGTGACATTTGCCAGTATCTTTCTGAGAGATGTTCGTGGTGCTTAGACCTTATTCAGAGGGCTTGTCCGTCCAAGTACTGTCCTGTTTGTATTTTAAATCTTCAAAGGCCTGTTATCTCTGATGTGGGTGCTGGTTGAATGGCAGAGTAGAGCAGTCTGTAAGGCCACATACAGGTGCCAACTCATTGAGAGCCCTTTAGAAAGGTGCCAGTGCTGTGCCCTGTCCATGGTAGGCACTCAGCATTGACAGACCAATTCTAGGGTGAGGACTTGTGAGAAAGGCCATGGGGTAACTTTGGACAGGGTGTCTCCCTGTTAAGTATTATTTTGCATCAGGTGTGTGTGATAGGAAGTATTCAAACATGCACAGATTTGGGAATAAAGTGATGGATGCAGGCGGATTGGAAAGTACACAGTGTCTGAAGTGGGCGAGGGCCTGAATGCAGGCCTGGGGATTGTAAGCATGGCTGTTCCATAAAATTGCTCAGCCCCCGTTCCTTTCCCAGAGTGCCTCTGGAATGAGAGTGAAATGTTTTCAGATGTCTGCTGTCCTTTCATTTCTATTTTAGAAATTTCAATCTCTATGTGAGGCTTCCTCTCACCTGTTCTTTATTTAATGGCTCCCAAAATTCTAGAGCCCATTCTCTGGGTCCCAGGCTTTCCCCTATTTCAGAGGTTGTTCTCAGTCATCTGTTCAGTTCCTACCCCTAGGATTTTTATGATTTTGTGCATCCTGTCACCATCTTGCTGTGTGGTGTATCACAGCTTTACACAGCAAGAGTGTGGGAGAGGGAGGTGATTTTGACAGAGCGCGTGGCTAATGTCTGCTTCTGCTCACTTGAAGTGGGGGCATTGGTTTGGGTTCCTGCCTTCAAGCAGGCTCAGCATGTTTGCTGCCTGGCCCTTGCCAACCCCACTGCGGTTCTCAAACTGTGGACCTCAAGTGTAGTTCTGGTTGCCAAAGGCCCCATTTTGGGATTTGCTGAAATGTCAGATGCATAGAACAAACAATAGTTGACCTTTTCCCAGAGACTAGGACCATGGGTTTTACACGTGATGATAAGGAGGACAAAACCCATCTTATTTTTCTTGGACATTTGAGAGAAAGTGAGTGATCCTTTAGTTGAAATTTGTGACACCTACTAGTGGGTGTGGCCTTTGGTTTTGCTAATGGTTGCTAATGGTTTCTCTGGACCCAAGGAATGAACCCTACTCCAGACGTGGGGAGGGACACATCCGGGATGTAGCCTTTGAAGGCCCCTTGGGGCTTCCTGGTTCCTTGTCTTTCTCCCTCAGCCCTAGGAGGTGGGGCAGCCCTTGACTTCTGCTAATCCAGGACCCACATGAGCGGTTTCTCTGAAGGTGGCTTAGCAGGCTGAGCACTAGGGCTCCCTTGTTGTCAAGCCCTAAGTGCTAAGTGATTTGACCTGCTGACTCTTGAAAGGAAGGTCCTTTCAAGGCTGGCCCAGGCTTAGCTGGATCGCAGTTGCCAGTGATAACACAGATACCAGTTCTTAATTGCCTCTGGGTGAAGGTGTCACCATAGGCCCAGCTGAGCTGGGGGTGTCCTGGTGACAGAGGCATCAGAATTTTTACCTTTCCTTGTGTTTTTTAGTGAAATGCACACATGTGTGTACTCATTTGTACTTTATCTGTGTATATGCTTGTCAGTGACTCTCTCGGTCCCTCAGCAGTCTTTCCAGCACTCCTGCCTTGGTTTCCTTCTCTGGTGTAATCAATCTCAGATCTTTATTGGTATTGGGAGTTCACAGGGCCTCTAGCAGCAAATAAATCTGTGTTCCCAAATTCTCAGGAGTTTTGTGTAAACTTTGGGTTAATTTTTATTTCTAAGGGTACATATCTCTCATGAGATTTTTAAAAAATATACATTTTTATTGATTTCAGAGAGGAAGGGAGAGGGAGAGAGAGCTGGAAACATAAATGATGAGAGAGAATCATTGATCGACTGCCTCTTGTACGCCCCCCCACTGGGGACCGAGCCCACAACCCAGGCATGTGCCCTTGACCGGAATCGTACCCGGGACCCTTCAGTCCGCCAGCTACTGAGCCAAACCAGCTAGGTCTCTCATGAGATTTTTTTTTTTTAAAGTATATTTTATTGATTTTTTACAGAGAGGAAGGGAGAGGCATAGAGAGTTAGAAACATCGATGAGAGAGAAACATCGATCAGCTGCCTCCTGCACACTCCGCACTGGGTATGTGCCCGCAACCAAGGTACATGCCCCTGACCGGAATCGAACCTGGGACCCTTGAGTCTGCAGGCCAACGCTCTATCCACTGAGCCAAACCGGTTAGGGCTCTCATGAGATTTTTAATGAGCTTTGTGTTTTATTAAAGGTGATACCTCAGTGTTTTGGGGAAGGCAGAGTTTCTGTGCACAGGGTTTGGGGCCAGACAGACGTGTGTGTGAATCTTGGTCAGTGTTTGGCCTTGGGACATTATCTAATAATTTTCTCTGGCTTAGTTTCCTCATCCATAAAGTATAGATAATACTGTGCTTATCATAGAGCTGTCATGACGATTATGTTAGGCAATTAGCATATGTTTGGCATATGTGAGTGTTTCATAATTTACTGTTATCATCATTATTATTACTTACCATTGGGTCAGGTATTTTCAATTGTTTTCCACCTTTCTCTCAGAATTTATACCATTTCTCTATCAATACGATGTACCCAAGTTTTGGCAACTATTACACCTTGTTTATAATAAGAAAACACTGATATTTTGGTTATGTTTCTTTACTCCCCAAATGGATCCTTTCCAAAGTTTTTATCAGAATGAAGTAGCTGCACTAGTAGCTGCAGGTATAGAGACATTTTTAAAAAAGTGATTTCGGAGAGGAAGGGAGAGGGAGAGAGATAGAAACATCAATGATGAAAGAGAATCATTGATTGGCTGCCTCCTGCACTCCCCCCACTGGAGATCGAGCCCACAACCCAGGCATGTTCCCTTGACTGAAATTGAACCCGGGACCCTTCAGTCTGCAGGTCGAAGTTCTATCCACTGAGCCAAACCAGCTAGGGCAGTATAGAGCCATTTTAACCTCACTCTAAAGTTTATATTTTCAATTGGGGATAGAGTTTGATACATTCTACTACACCTATGCATGTGTATATACCTTGTCATAAATGTTTAAGAGGTTTGAAAAGGCCAATAATTTACTTTAAGACATGTTTGCAGATGTCTGTGTTTAGGCTTTGTTCCTTTTTTTACCCAATTTCCCCACCGATGTCCACATTCAGTGTTAGGTCTGTGAATTCTGCTTTGGAAGTCAAAGTGGAGTATGTGTGGGCCAAGAGGCGCTTTTCATTCATTTCCAGAGGTGGAAGTGGCTGATGGGGACTTTCTTTTTGCTGCTTTCTCTCTGAGCACCTCCTGCTGGTTTGCCATTCACTGGCTATATTGCTGCTAGTTGGCATCGTTTTCTGCAAATGCAACAAGTTGGCTCCATATATATGGCCGCAGGTGGCACCATAGTGGCATTTGCCTATTGATTCAGGCACCTTGGGTTTCACCTGGAGGAGAAACTGCTTTGCCTGAGATGCAGAGAAAGGTCATGCCATGGAAGCCACACTGAAACCTGAGTCTTAATGTTGTGGTTACAACTACCAAACCCCTATTAATGAGCCCCCAGAAAACGCTTTTCACTCTTACAACCCACCATCATGGTCAGCAGCATAAACAGCCTCATGTAATCACCCACATTTCCTTTTAGGGATGAAGAGACTATGGCTCAGAGCACTTAAGTTGCTCTTCTGCAAAAGTGGCAGAGCTGGGGTTCTAGTCCAGATGTGCCTGAAACCAGAACCTTGACCTAGAACATGGCATTTGTCTGCTTTGTCTTGTCCGAGAGATTCTCAAGGGCTGGGGCGTGTATATCCTGTGTCCACCCCGAGTGCAGTAAATGTCGAACAAGTGAATGAATGAACTAATGAATGAGCCTACTTCTCTGAGCCTCAGTTTCTCTGTCACTTGCCTGCTTCTCCTACATGGGGTTTATGAGAATCAGATAAGACAGCAGCTCTGAGTATGCAAAGTGGCAGTCATACCTGAGTCAGGGAGTTCCCTCCATTTCAAGCCTCCTCTCTCCTGTCTCCACCCCTTTTCAGAATGCATTGGGCGGGGATATGGGCTCCTGTGGGTGGTCAGTTTGGACACCTCAGGGATGAATCCCCTGAATTCTCATGATGAAACAGACATAGTTATCCGCCTGCCCACCCTCCCCGAGGAGGGTTTGTTGCTTTGTAGCTCTGCTCAATCTCTTCTCTCCTGAAATGTATGACAGAATTGAGATCATATCACTCTCTTGCTTACACTTGTCAGTGATCCACCATAATAACACATTTATCTTTAGTCCTGGCCATGGAGGCTCTGTGTGGTTTGACTCCTGCCTTCCTCTGTGTCCTTCTTCCCCAACCCTTCTTGCTAATTTCTTTACTAGTAGCTGTACTGGCTCTCTTTTAGTGTTTTTGTTATACCTACCTTGTTCCTACCTTAGAACCTTTCCACATTCTGTTCTCATTGCTTGGAACCCTTTCTTCACATTTTGCCTAACTCACTCATCCTGCAATTCTCAACTCACATACAAGTATCTCCCTGAGGGGTCTCCCCTGGCACCTCCTCTGAGTCAGGTTGCACTGCATCATTAATCTTTTTTTTCAGCATCGGCCTGTGGTTTTCCTCTTTGCTTTTTCGTGGAATTTGTAGTCGTGTGGCCTTTTGCTGGTTGATTTGCTTAATGTCATCTCCCTCACAAGCTTCATGAGGGCAGGAAGCATTCTTGCCTTGTTTTTGCTCAAGTGGCGCAGAGTAGCTGCTAGTACATATTTATTGAATAAATGAGAACATTTTCCTCCTATTGGTAAAAGTCATCCATGTTCACCCTAAATAGTTTGGAATAGATATGAAGAAAATAAAAGTCATTTGCAATCTTACTAGTACATCTGTGATTCTGCAATCACAGCCAGCATTTTGAATTAATTTATTTTATGTAATAGTCACATCTGGAATCATATTCTAAATCATCTGGGATCCTGATTTTTTAGTGAGCCTTTGCTTTTAACACTAAATACTCTATCAAAGCATGAGTTTAATAGCTGTGGGATATTTTTCACTAAGAATTTGTTATAAAAAAAATCCTGTATTGTTGGACATTTAGGTTGTTCCCAAATTTTCACCATATAAACAGTGCTGTAGTATCCATTTTTGGCCTTATATCTTTCTCTGCATCTCTGATTTTTTTTTTAGGAACTCCCCAGAAGTGTTAATTTATCATACATATTTCTAAGAATATGAATATTGTTAATATTCCTGATTTGTGTGAGTTGTGGCTTTCTGTTGCCAATCTCAAGCATTTGGATTTATTGTAGGGGAAAGTGAGTGCCAATTAGTGAGGTTTCTGAATTATATGTTATTCTGGAAAGGAGAGAAGTTTGACTCTGTTGGACATCTCAAAGTAGGTTTTATTTGTTTTATGACACTACCCAGAAGAGCTCTCTGCTCCAATAAACAGATAAGGATTATTTGTCCTTGGAACATATCCTTGTTTTTTATTTTATTTAAATTTTTTTATTGATTTTCTTTTTTAGTGAGAGATAGGAAGGGAGAGAAGAGAGAGAGAAAGATATAGATATAGATATAGATAGATAGATAGATAGATAGATAGATAGATAGAAAGAGAAACACTGATTTGCTGTTCCACTTACTTATGCATTCATTAGTTGATTCTAGTATGTGCTCTGACCAGGGATCCAACCTGCAACCATGATGTATTCGGATGATGCTCTAACAACTGAGTTACCCGTCCAGGGCAAAATATATCTTTATGTAAAGGGAAAGTCTAATCTCCCTGGCCCCGGCCTCTTTTGTTTTCAGCAATGTTATGTCCTCAAGGCCTGGATTAGTGGTAATCTATAATAATAAAAGCGTAATATGCTAATTAGACTGGACATTCTTCTGGAGGTCCTTCCAGATGACCTTCCGGACAAACCTAGGGCTGCTGGGGAAGCCTGGGTCTCAGGTGCCAGAGGGAAGCCGATGCCAGCAGTTGGGGGAAGGAAGGCCTACTCTTGCACGAATTTCGTGCATTGGGCCTCTAGTAAGTTTATATATCCATCATTCATCCATCCATCTATCCATCCATCCATTTACCCATTCATCATCCACATATTCCTCAGATATTTATTAAACACCTACAATATGCCAGCCACCAGGAATGCATCAGTGAGGCATGGTTTCTCTTTTCATGACTTGTAGTTAGACAGACAGACACAGAAGAGTAAACTGTCTCTTTAATAAAATAATAAACATTTTGAAAGAAATGAAGAGTTGGGATGGGAATAGTGGAGGACTCCTTAGATGAGGTGATTTCTACGTTTACTTAAAGCAGGGGTGGGGAATGTCTTGCCCATCGGGCCGCATCATTTGATCTGCCCCTGCCAGGGCAACCACAGGCATGACTCAAAAAATTCAATAAATCTAGAAGCTTTTTTTTTCATAGAAACAATTTTTAAATTGATAGTTTTGTATGGCCCTTGAATGATCTTATAAATATCTAAATGGTCCTTGGCGGAAAAAAGGTTCCCCACCCCTGACTTAAAGGATAAGAGGAAACTACTCAGGCAGGGTCAGGGGAAGAAGGAGAGGGAAAGGCTTGGGCATGCCTGCTGCCTGCAGTGGGCAAAAACTGTGGTGGGTTTGAGCAGCTCAGCAATGCCAGTGTGACTGAGTAGGGACGGGTGGGAGAGAGCGCTGGTGGGGTGGGGAAGGAGAAGAGGCTGGAGGCCCAGGCCCAGGGCACGCCTTATGAGCTGTGGTGAAGATGGTGGATTTTCTTGTGAGTGAAATGGGAAGCTGTTGGAGGGTTTAACCAGGAAGTGATGATTCGGTTTATGTTTTGAAAAGCCCATTCTGGCTGCTCTGTGGAGTCTGAGGGAGGGACAGAATAGAAGCAGAGAGCCTTGCTGGTGGATTTGATGGTGATTTAGACAGTAGGACAGCAGGATCGATCTTGGCGCTGGACTAGGCGTGGGGGAATCAGAGACTTTCTGTGTTTTAGCCTGACCCACTAGCTCGGGGAGGGTGGTACCTTGTCATGGGTGTGGAAGAGTGAGAGCCTTCTATTTCTCCCTTCTAGGCCCCTCGTTTCTCCCAATGAATTCCCCCCATATATGGTTTATTATCCCTCTGTCAAGGGCATCTGTCCTGTGTTCACTTCCCTCAGCACCCTGCTCCTTGGTTCTTGATGGCTCACACACTGGGGCCTCCTCCTGGGTAACTCAGTGCCTGAACTCCACGGAGCACAGAGGCTCCTTAGGGGTGCTCACTTTGGGGGTCAGAAGGTGATTCTAGATGGGGCAGAACCACAGTCCCCAGCCTCTTTTCTAACCAGAGCAGCTGTCTTGTCATCTGTTTAATGTATCAGGTTTGTTTGTAAGCTTTTATTCGAAGAAGTGGATCACTAGCCTTTTGAAAAATTTGAAAACCACTTCTTAAAAGGTGTTATTTCCTTAGGAAGACCTCCAGGAGTGATGCCAGTGGGGAAGACTTTAGGCCACAGGAGCAGGCGAGTGAGAAAGGTGTTTTGGGCTGTTTGCTCTCCAGCTGAGCTTAGAGACCTGTGGGTGGGGTTGGGGGCCAGAGAGGCCATACGGGGTAGAGGGAGGAGGAGGATGGTCTTTGGAGCTAGCATCCTGACTTTCAGCATGAGAAGCAGGTGGGCTACTCTGCCTGGCAATGGGGTCATTCATTGCACCACCCTGTCAGACACCACCCAGTGTTATCCAGAGTCCCTAATGGAGACACAGGGTCAGACTGCAGAGTGAGATGCATCTGTTACAGTCTCGGGATGACTGAGGGTCCCCATGGCTGGAGCAGAGGTATGAAGAGTAAGCCGGGGCCTGCCCAACTTTCCTCACGGTCCTGAGGATGACGGCATTCGATCATTTCGTACTCAGTGCCTACCAAGGACCAGGCACTGTGCTCATACACAGGTGGGAAAGTTCTGGGCTTGGGGTGGCATTCAGCCTTAGTTTATCTTATATACACACCAAGGGCCAGGAGACTTTGCAAGGTCAAAGTGCAGGGTTGTCCTGCCCTCTAGCTCAGAGACCCCTTGGGGGCTGCTGATTGGGGATTTTTTTTTCTTCAAAGCTGGGCTTGTCGTTCATATTTGACAAAAGGTCTGGAATCAAGTAATAAACTCACAGCATGATTTGCTCTGGGCTCCAACCCCTAATACAGGACAGGGACTCTGCCACAGGCCCTGGGGCCCCTCCATGGTTTGTGCTGCATGGTAGAGAACCGGCCTCCAATAGGGCCTCTCTCACAACTCCTATTTCCAGAGGCCATCTGGGGTTACTGAGGGAGCTGGACACTAGTTCATTCCCAAGACAGAGTCCATCTAAGCCCCCATTCTTCCTGTGGTGGGGAATTTATCACAACCCTAAGTTTCTCCTCAGTGGTCTTTTTCTGGGGCCAGGCCTTTTGCTGTCGACTTTGGCCAGTGCCCTGAGGTAGAGGGTCATTTTTGTGCATTGCCATTTCTTCACGCTTGGCAATTATGGAGCTGTTTTCATCAGGATGCAAAGCCCTCTGAATCCCTGACCTTCTCTGCTCACTGCCCTGCCTGCCCAGGCTACATGGGACTGGGATGTTGGTGGTGGTGGGGGGAGCTTCAGGCTCTCTCCCTTGATGGCACTGCTGTTGGGCACACGAGAATTCTACTGCTGCCTGCCACACTTTGCAGGGCCAGGGAAGCTCTGAGGTGCAGCTGTGAGGTGCAGCGTCTCACAGTCACCCACCTGGACCCAGCGTTTCCCTTGGTGGTCTGGCTGCTTTCCTTTGCCCTTTCCCTCTGTACTCAAGGCCTCAAATATCTCTGGGCTTTGCAGTCCTTTATTTTCTTAGGAACTCCAAAACGTCTCTTCCCTGCTTCCTCCCTCTCTCAACTAGGGAACCTCTCCTGTACATGTAGATTTTCTGTGTGTCTTTCTATACCCCATTCTCTCAGGGCCTGGACTTGGGAAGCTCAGTCCATTTTTTGAGGAACCCTCCCTTCTCTGAGACACTGAACCCTGAATTCAGAATATTCTCTGAGGGGCCAGAGGAAACAGGAACTTTCAGGGAGAAAACCCTTAGCAAAGCAGAACCAGCTACTTTCCATGAGTAGAAGAAGCTCTAGGGCCATCTTTCATATTTCCTCTCCAGTCCTAGAATTAGCACTATCCCCAAGGAGCCCTGATTACTTTTATGAAGAATGATATCACAAACCAATATGGGTGCTAGGTATACTTTTTGCTAATTTGGGTGGGAAGGTGTTTTGTTTTAAAATGGAAGTGAAATTCACGCAACATAAAAGTAACCATTGTCAAGGGAACAATTTAGTGGCATTTAGTATATTGAGAATGTTGTGCAACCACCACCTCTATCTAGTTCCAAAACATTTCCATTACTCCTAAATAAAACCCTTATTCTGCCTTACCTAATCTCTGTTCTTCTGGCATTCACAACTTTGTATTCTGTTTCTACGCATTTAGTTGGTCTGAATGTCCTATATAATAAAAGGGTAATACAAATTGACCCTAACAGCGGAATGACCAGGAACAACTGGTTGCTATGATGTGCACTGACCACCAGGGGGTAGATGCTCAACGCAGGAGCTGCTCCCTGGTGGTCAGTGCGCTTCCACAGGGGGGGGGGGCGGGGGGGGAGGGCGGGAAGTGGGGGCGCCGCTCAGCCAGAAGCTGGCTCATGGCTAGCCAGTGCGGTGGTGGCAAAAGCCTCTCCTGCCTCTGCAGCAGTGCTAAGGTTGTCTGACTAACGGCTTAGGCCCACTCCCCTCCTGGGCTGCCAGAGGGATGTCTGACTGCCAGTTTAGGCCCAATCCCCCGGATTGGAGATTGGGAGAGCGGGCCTAAGCCAGCAGGTGGACATCCCCCAAGGAGTCCTGGACTGTGAGAAGGCTCACGCTGGGCTGAGGGATCCCCCTGAGTGCACGAATTTTCATGCATCAGGCCTCTATAAAATAAACTGTACAATATGTGGTCTTTTGTGTCTGGCTTTGTTCACTGAGTTTAATCTCAAGACACTGAGCACAGTTTTTATGGTATCACCAGAGGGTTACCTGCTCTCTTCTCTCCAGCATTTAGCATCTGATCTGTGCCTTTCCCTGTGTAACATGTGATGATGGGGACATTGGATCCTAGCCCCTGTGTGATTTTCATGTTGGGCCAATGGGCAAAAGAAAGCACTTGGAGTTGGAGAGGGGAGGGCAGAGGTATGGGAAGAAAAGTCTTCATCATGGTCACAATTGTCTCCTAGTGCCCTAGATAAATTAATCCTGGCCATTGCTGCCTCATCGTTCACATTATTGATTTTATGTCCTTAGTATGTATAGTGCTTTTACTTATCATGAACATACTACAAAACTCCTATTTGTGGAATTGAAGACAAGTGAGTCATTTTCTGCATGAAAACAGGATAATTATTAAAGAGATGATTACAAAATACCCCAAACCCTGCTCTTGATTTTCTTGCACGTGTTAATTCAAGGTGACAGTGGTTCCAAAGAATAGTTGACATGTTCAGAACACTATTCAACTTGGCTCCTTAATCACAAGGATGTCCTTGACTCCATAAGAGAAGTTTCAAAGTGCTTTCATTCTTGGAAATGCTTTGGTATCCCACGTGCTGGGTTTAGTTTGCTGCCTGAAGGTCTCTCTGTAGGGAGATAAAATAACTAATTATAACTCTTAATATATAAGCTGGCATTCCTCTGATCCAATCCCTTGACTCAAGGCTGACTTAGGGAGGCTAAGTGATATGTAGGACGCCATCACTGAGGCAAATGCTGATTTCACCACCCTCTCCATGCTAGTAATTGATTTGGCCACAGATATGGGACTTTGGGGGTGAAATAAATGTGGGAATGTACAACTTCTGAGGTTTGAGCCAACATGAAAGAAGTTGTTATTTATTTTGGTCAGAGATTACACTCATGAAGCATGTTTATTAAGAATGGAACATCTAAAGGTGATAGAGATTTTAAATTTCTTTACTCTCTCATATATCTTCCCTTGTTCCATCCTCATCATTTTTCTGATGTTAAATTTAAATAAAAATCCCATTCTTTTAACAGTTTTTTTAAGGAAGCAAGTTTTCCTTCAAATTTCCTTTGGCGTGGGAAAGATAGGTGGGAAGAAGGGGCATATTTGTGTCAGGGTGGCAGAGAATGAGAGGCTCCAGCAGACACAAGGTGACTGTGTAGATGAGTCAGGCATATGTAGTGGGCATGTTTCCGAAGAGGTGATTGGGGCATATTCAATGAAGTATGAGTCTGCATGAGGACAGTGGACAGATTCTTTGATTATAGGAACAAGAGTGTCTCAATGTTAGGGCTTGTATGGTGAGGAAAGGGACAGTAGGTGGTGGATCTGCCTGGGAAAGAGATGGGCAATGGGATGGAGCTGTTAAGGCAGCGTGGAGCTGCCTGTGATGCCAGGGCCCACTGGCCCCATTTAGTCCTCTGAAGACTGAAGCGTAGAGTGGGCTTTAGTGCAAAAGGGAAACATTTGTATTTCGTTCTCTTACCGATTTAAGTAGTTCAGCCTTGGCATTGTTT
Organism: Eptesicus fuscus; assembly: GCF_027574615.1. Lineage (NCBI taxonomy): Eukaryota > Metazoa > Chordata > Mammalia > Chiroptera > Vespertilionidae > Eptesicus > Eptesicus fuscus. The sequence continues at coordinate 33,699,797 of NC_072484.1, read as the reverse complement.
AGCAGATTTGAGGCTATTTCTGGTGGAATATTCCATCGACTGGAAATGTCTGAAATGAAGAAGGAGCATTTTATGATATGAGTTGAGAAAAACAAGGACAAGTGCTTCCTCTTTTGTGTCACAGTCAACTGGAGGGATCTCTGGGCAGTGTATGGCTCTGGGAGAAATCAACCCCTGCCCATTCAACAGCGCGATTCGAGTAAGACATTGTGTCTCTCAGTCTTTTGTGTGTGTGTTGGTGAGTTCACAAGGACCAGAAGACACCCTAGAAGTAACTGGAAACCTGGTGAGCATTCTATGCGCAAAGAATTGATACCAAGAGATATGCTAGTGTGTCTGCCCTCACTATCTTAAGAAACCAGAAGAATTAGGCCCTGCTGTTTTGGTGCCATTTGTACTATGTTGAACCCCCTTAGCGTTCATCATAAATATGTATAGGTGGCATGGTCATAGGGTTATGACTTCAGACTCTTGAATTTCCCAAGCCCTAGTATCTGTGTGACTAGTGACCTGGGTCCATCTTTCCTCTAAAGGGCATGATGCTGTTTTTCAGAAGATACCCAGTGGGCTAGGTTTCATTTGGACTTGTAGAAGAGATATTTTGATTTGGTTTTTGTGTTTTGCCATCTGAAGATGCTGAAGTCCTTATCTAAAAACAAAGAAGTCCAGCCCAGTTGGCATGGCTCAGTGGTTGAGCATCGACCTATGAACCAGGAGGTCACGGTTCGACTCCCAGGTCAGGGCACATGCCCGGGTTGCAGGCTTGATCCCCAGTGTGGGGTGTGCAGGAGGCAGCCGATCAATGATTCTCTCTCTTCACTGATGTTTTTATCTCTCTCTCCTCCTCCCTTCTTCTCTGAAATCAATAAAAAATATATTAAAAAAAATAGAATAAATATCCTTGGATGAGGATAAAAGAAATAAAACATAAATAAAAATAAAGAAGTCCTCTTTGATCCAGACGGTGATAAGATGATACTGTGCTCACTGCCACAACACATTCTATGATGTGGTTTCACACCCTGTACATTGCTTGTGACATTGACTCTTCTAGGTGTTCATGTTATTAATGCCACATACCAGTAATGGTAGATATAAATTTCTTCATAACTGCAGACATCACATCTTTTAGCTCGTCCATCTGGAAGAGAAGGGAGGAACATTTTTATCAGTCAATCTACCAGTCCCCCAGCTAGTCCTCACATCAGGGAAAGCAGTCTTGGGTGCCTCAGTGTATGTGGTTGTTTTTTTCTAGTGGAAGAAATCTGGCTGAAACCGGTTTGGCTCAGTGGATAGAGCAGTCAGCCTGTGGACTGAGAGCTCCCGGGTTCGATTCCGGTCAAGGGCATGTACCTTGGTTGCGGGCACATCCCCAGTGGGGGGTGTGCAGGAGGCGGCTGATCGATGTTTCTAACTCTCTATCTCTCTCCCTTCCTCTCTGTAAAAAATCAATAAAATATATTAAAAAAAAAAGAAGTCTGTTACTGGATGAGGTTATGTAGGGAGATGGGTTTCAGTCTATCTCTCAGGCCTCTAATTCTTTGGGGATTTTCAGAGACCCTTCAGTAGGTTTTAATGCCTTAGGTCAGTCGTCAGCAAACTCATTAGTCAACAGAGCCAAATATCAACAATACAACGATTGAAATTTCTTTTGAGAGCCAAATTTTTTAAACTTAAACTTCTTATAACGCCACTTCTTCAAAACAGACTCGCCCAGGCCATAGTATTTTGTGGAAGAGCCACACTCAAGGGGCCAAAGAGCCACCGACCACGGCCTTAGGTAATTCCCAATAAGTGTTTATTGGGTTCTCGTTATGCTCCAGGCACTGCGGTAGGCATAGCTGTGCAACTGTGTGCCCTCAGGACAAACACTGAGGTCAGGACTGGGGAGGGTTGGTTGCTGCTGAATGCTTCCTCTTTTGTGTCCTATCCAAGTGCCTCCCTGATCTGGTCCTCCCTGCTGATGCTCCATGTACCTTCCTTCCTTTGTGTTCCCTTCCTCCTCATGCCTATGAGTCCCTGCTGCCTACCCTTTCTACATTCTGTTTCCTCTACCTGGTACACACTTTTGGTCTGTGTTAAACTCCTGCTCCTCCTTCAAAGCTGAGTTCAGGCATCATTTTTTCAGTGAACCCACTGTCTTCTTCACGTTCAGCTATTTGCATAAATGTCTGTGTCCCTCTCAGGTAGTTGGTTACATGAGGCCAAAGACCAGGCCTTCTATGTTCCTTTCATTGCACAGAGCCTGGCATAGCGCATGCCTCCCCACTAACAATGAGATAAAAGAACTCTGGGCTTGCAGTGACTCCCAGAGTTTGCCTCTTGACACACACCCTCCCCCCCCCCCCCCCCCCATTATCTCAGGACTGACATATAGGACACAGACGATTCACATATAGTAACAAGGTTGTTCACCTCGGTGCCCATTGTGTGCTTCCACCCAATGTGTGGTTACCAGTCCCTTAATGATTTGGCTTATTTATTCTCTTAATCTGTCTCTGTCTTTCCACTTCAACTAGAGGGTCACTCCTGGGGTTAGGGAGTTGCATTTTTAGAGCTGGGCTCATAGTGGCACTCACTAAATGTTTGTTGGACGATGCTATGTATGAACATGTGCAAGGTCAAATGTGTTAAGTATGGGGTTGGTTGGTGAATCGTCTGTGAGTTTCCACCCCTGTGCCTGGAGCCTCGTCACTGGGTGCTACCCTCACTCTTCCCACTTCCCTATCCCCCAAGCTCTCCTCTGGTGATCCATGCGCTTGCTCGGTAGGACATGGTTAAAAACCTCTGATGGGAAAGGTGAGGCCATGGGAGGCTGGACATGTTTTTAAGAAACTCCCATGAGCCAAAGAAAGATTAGAATCTAGATAATCTTTTCATCCTTCCAGTGGACCAACCCCAAGACTGCCTGGTGTGTCAGAATGACCCATCCCACTAAAAAAGCACGGATTTTGGGCTTTCATTCAGGTGACTGACTGATGTGGCGCTGCGGCAATGGATTTAGGACTGACTTTACGAGTTCCCCAGAGAGGGCCTGGGTTGGAGCTCGCAGCCCTACTCCACATTGCGTCTGTGACCTGGTCTGTGTGACCGTTCCCTTTCCAGAGTCCCTGTGTCACTAAGTGTCTGGGTTTATAATAATTTCTCACGCATCTTAGATAAATATTTTGAAAATGTAATCAACTTACAGCCTCAGGGGGTTTCATGCTGTGTTCAAGTCTGTCAGGAAACAAAGTACAAGGAAAAATTATTTTCAAATAAAAAATATTAACTAATACTAAAACAGAGTTTAAGTATTAGCCCAGTCCCTTATTAAAGTCACTTATAAATTTTCAAATACAGAAAGAGCAAATTTAAGGTGAATACAGCATGTAGGTAAAACTTTGTTCTGAGTTCTCTGTAATTATCCAAGTATTTCCCAAGGGCCTTGTCCATTATTCTTTTCATGTGATCTGAATAGAGTTCCGATACTGCTTCCTATACTGACAAATGTCAAGAGGAGTTTGTAGTAATGGACAGTACCTTACAATCTTGATGTCTGATACCAATTTGCCATTTAAAATCTTGCACATATAGGAGATGAGTATCTTCTGCATTAATATAAAACAAACGAGTTAAACATAATGCCTTGACCAGGCTACTCAGCAAACATGTCACATTGTGATATGACCAACAAGGCCACAGGTCAGAACTAGAGTGGAGACTCTCTGATCTTAGGAGACAACCTGTTTATTCTCCCCTGGTGGCTGAGCCCACCAGCCTGGTTGATGCCCCTTGACTTAGGGTCACCCAGGCACTTGGCCCTCAGGGTTATGTTAGTAACTTCCCCCATCAAACACTGTTTGTGATGGAATCTTCTGATTTGTTACTACTCAGCACTCACCGTTTGCCCTTGGGCAAAGCTCTCACCATCCTTATCCACGTCGACCCAGTAGATGGCTTGGACTTGGTTGTCTGGCAGGCTGGCATAGATTACTTTGGTGATGTATGTATTCAGGTTATTCATCTGTTGTAAAGAAGTCATCATTTAGAGTGTGGAGAGGAGAAGAAGAAGGACCACAGAATGTTGCATTATGAAACACCCATGCTTCATTCAATCATTTATTCAAATATTTATTGATCCTGTAGTATGAGTTAGTCACCTAGCCAGGTGCTGGCATGGCTGATCTAACCACAGGACAGGGTCTAATTCCAGACTTTGCCGTTTATCTCTTTTTCTTTCTCAGAAGCACAGTGGTGCATATAACAGATAAAATTTTACTTTTCTATTACTTCTCATTCAATTTAAAGCCTGTTTCTTTCCTTTTTTTTTTTTTAAATATTTTTATTGATTCCAGAGAGGAAGGGAGAGGGAAAGAGAGATAGAAACATCAATGATGAGAGAGAATCATTGATCAGCTGCCTCCTGCATGCCCCCCCCCCCCACCCCAGGAGATTGAGCCCACAACCCAGGCATATGCCCTGACCAGGAATCGAACCTGGGACCCTTCAGTCCACAGGCTAATGCTCTATCCACTGAGCAAACCGGCTAGGGCTAAAGCCTGTTTATTTCTATGTTCTAGTGGCAGATAACTCTGTACTTGATTATTCTGGGAGGCTTTGTTAAGGATACATTGTACATTGCTTGAGACAGAGCCTGGCACATAGACAGTACTCAGTGATTATTATCTATCTATCTATCTATCTATCTATCTATCTATCTATCTATCTATATATAAAAGCCTAAGCGACCTAACAACTGAATGACCGAACGACTAGTAAACTGGTCGCTATGATGCGCACTGACCACCAGGGGGCAGACCCTCAACGCAGTAGCTGCCCCCTGGTGGTCAGTGCGCTCCCACAGCGGAAGCTCCTCTTAGCTGACTGATGGACACCAGACACAGGGCTCACGGCTGGTGAGCGCTGCTGTGGTGGTGCAAGCCTCTCCTGATCGAGACTGACTGCTGCAGGGTCGGGATGAGTGGGAGCGACAGGCAGGAGCGGCCGGTTGCGTTGGACTGCAAGTTTGGATCAGATCCCCGCAGGCCATGCCGAGGGACCCCACTGGTGCATGAATCCATGCACTGGGCCTCTAGTTTTGTTATAACTACTGACTACTACTATTCCTTCTACCACTGGGAGCAAATGAATACCTCACAGGTGGATAAACCCACTCCCTTGCTCATGCTGTAACTGTTGGTAAGTTACTTCACTCACGTTGGTCATCTGCGAAATGAGAATAAGAATCCCTACTTCCCAGATGTGTTGTGAGGATGAAATGTCATTAATTATGTAAAGACAACTGGCATTGTACCTGGCACATAGAATGTACTCAAAAAGCATTTGTCCTCCGGTGCCCTTGCTCTCTGCTTTCCCTGATGTAAACCTGGATCCACTTAAACGATCCAAAGGGAAAATGTGTTTCCCATTTCCTCATATTTGTCTCTTGAAGAATGTCCCAGAAGCCATTTCTATCTTCTCAGACTTAGAGGTTGATAGACTGGGCTTAAGCAAAGAGGAGAGTGGTGCCAGGGGCCGTGTGGATGACGCTTACCTGGATGGAGCTCTGCTTGGCACTGAGGGTGACAATTTCCCTGAGCATTGTGTTAGACATAGTTATGGAAATGTTGGCATTTTTAGGATTTGGAGAAAGGGGGCTTCCAGGCAGAAGGACTTTACTGTTAAAGGAGGCCTAGAGAGAGAAAAACAGAAAGTCAGCATGCCATCATGGGAGGCTAACATCAATTTCTCTGCCTTTGGAGGCCCAGCTGAAATGTTGAGAAGTGAGGTGGCCCCATGTGAGCACTGCAATGGATGAGCATGAGGACAAAGAGCAGTAGACCTCCCGGCCTCTGTGCTGAGGGATTTGGGGAGTCGTGGGGTTTGTGGAGACTGGAGACAGGACCTCCTTATAAAGGAGGAACCATTGCTTTTCCTCAGCTGATTAGCCCTGATACAGTGTGGCTCAGGCCCCCAGACCTCTGATTTTCCAACAGAAGCCACAAATCCTCTTTTTTCCAGGTAAATTCCCCCATCTAAGTGTTGCCTCAAGTAAGGTGTGTGTGTGTGTGTGTGTGTGTGTGTGTGCGCGCGCGCGCGCGCGCGCACATTTGTACATAACTCATAGTTCCTACCTTTTTTTACATGTTCCCCCCAACCTGGAAGGACCTCCTTGTTAAGCTCAAGGCCCATCTTATTTATAAAACCTTTTTATAGATATTCTGGCCTCCATTGAATAGTTGCATTTCATATGCATTTTCCCCTCTGCTTATAAAATTCAAATTCCACATGGCAGGAAATTTGAAAAAGTTCAGAGAAGTATGAAGAAGGGAAAAGAGATTCTGTTGTTTGTTTGTTTTTTTGTTGGCATACTTAATATCATTTTCATTTTACTTAAACAATTAACAGTTCATGGTATTTCTGTGAATCATTAAAAAATTTGAAAAATTTCTAATGATCTCATATTTGGCTCAATTCCTTTCTTTTTGTTCCTTTCTAGTATTTTTTAATCCTTTTTTTCATTGCTAATATTTATATTTATTTGTCCTTAAATATATATGCACTTAGGGTGGATTCCCAGAAGTGGAGCTAAGTGGGTCAAAAAACCTTGCCTTTCTTCAGTACTTTGTGTGGCCTAAGTTTTGCATTCCCAGACGGTTGAGATGGGTGGGTGGGGTGAGTTGGCCCTTTTTGTTTTCTTGTGTATTTTCTATTGAAATCCTAGACCTGTGCTTGCCACATCCTACTGGCTAACAAATGGTTGCATAGGTGGCATGCGTGTCAGGCATTGTACATTGGACTTAAAAGGAAGGGCAACATGACTGACCCCCATGGCAGATGCTCAGGTGTTGTGGTGGAAGCCCGGAGATTCACCCCATGGTAAAGGTCTGGTATCCGAGAGGGGGTGAAGGCTGGCTTGTCATGTCATTGGAGTATGTTTGTGAGATCAAGGATATTTCCAGCTTTCCTGCAGAATTTATCTTAAGAGCAAAGAACACTTACACAGTAGAGGGTTGAAAGACCTTCTTCAGATAGCTGGAAACTTTTAACTTGGTACTCGAACAAGCCAGTAGCTGCAGGAGAGAAGAGAGACCCTAGAGGGACCCGACAGACCCCTAACGGGTGTGGGGCCCTGGGTTCTCTGCCTGGCTCTGCCCTCCAGATGGGGGACCAGGGTGACACCATCCTTTCCCTCAGTCCCACACAAAAAGCTGGTGCCGCACTGGCTTCTTCTCATGAGTCTAGGAGGAAGCTGCAGGGAGGAAGGTGACATGAGGACTCAGCCCTGCCCCTGCTGTGCTGAAACCTCCAGGGGGAGGAAAAGGCTTGCTGCCCAGGCCCCATGCTTTGTCTACCTCGCGACATGACAAATATCACCAATTTCCTGCTTTGGCTGTCTTGATGGCAGCTGCCTGACAAAGTCCCGTCATCCCATACCTTAGATATGTAAAGGGATATTAGAAGGGATTTCTGCCTCTCAGCCTCCCTGGTGTGAGGGCCTGGGACTGCTCCTTGCTCAGGCTCCACGCACATGTGCACTTTGCACACCATCTGGGCCTGGGGAGCTACCACCGAGCCTCTAAGGGGCTTTTTGTCCTTTATGGCCTGATAACGAGTCTCAGTAATTTGGAGAAGCAGGTAAGCTGCCACATTGTGTGCCCTGAGCATGCTGAGGAGTTGGTTGGGTGCTTAGAGGTACCCGGTGTTGCAGCTCACAGCCCCATCTCCTGTCTGTCACCCAACGGGATTCCTATGGGGCTTGGCCATCTCCCTGCATTGACCTGGGCAGCCCCAGGGAAGACAGGTGTTTGTACTCACAGTTCTTGCATTCGCTGAAATCACCGAGGTCGATGTCACATGTTGATTCTTTCATCTGTGAATTAACCACCAGTTAGCTTTGCAGAGGACATACAGCAGTCTCATCCATCTCCACACCCCAGATCCTCTTCTCCTTCTTCCCTCTTCTACTTCCCTTCTCCCTCTTCTATTTCCTGGCCTTCTTTTTGGCAGAACCCATCCTCTCCCGCTACCTCCGCCAGCTTGAGGCATTGTCCTATCGCACTGCTGGGGTCAGAGGGAATGTTGCATCCCCTAGCCTCTGGACTCCTGAAGGCCGATGTGTCCTTCCCACGTTCTCCCAGCATCAGGCCATACCTGAGGAGAGGGCTTCTTCCTGTCTTCCCACAAATGACATAGACCTTTGTGGTGGTGCCCGCCCCTTTCCTGTGACTTACTTTCTCTTTTATGGCAACTGTCAGCAGTTGAGAAATGACATCATCCAAGGGCAAAGGGATGGGGAGAGGCAAAGTATCTGTGACCCTGGGAAGATACATGTGGAGAGCTGTGTGATTTTGCATTTCTGGATTTTGTCCAACATTAGAGATAACTCATCTATTGATGATACAGCTGCAATGATGTCCTGCTGCTTACAATTTGCAACCACCTGAGCCCTTTCACCTTCAGTTATAGTCATGAAGGAAGAAGTGAGGATACCTGGGAAAATCATCAAAGCTGGACATTTGACCCAGTATTTCACATGGATGAAATTATCCTTCAGCTTGCCGGCATGGCTCAATAATTGAGTCTCCACGTATGAACCAGGAGGTCACAGTTCGATTCCTGGTCAGGGTACATGCCCCGGTTGTGGGCTTCATCCCCAGTGTGGGGCGTGCAGGAGGCAGCCGGTCAATGATTCTCTCTCATCACTGATGTTTCTATCTCTCTCTCCCTCTCCCTACCTCTCTGAAATAATAAAAAAATGTATTGAATAAAAGGAGAAATTATCCATCAGATACCTTGCACTTTGATGAGTATGTTTTTCTGGGACTTGACTAATTAGTATTGGGTATAAAATTTAATAATTGGAAAAAAACACCATTATTTGATAAGGGACTGATTAAATAAATTATAGTGCATCTCCATAATGGAGTTCCAGGTAGATTTAACATAAGAAAACATTCTGGCACACAGGCCTGTTGATCCAGAAAATGAGAAAAATGGTCTTACGTACGTCTTCACCAACTGAAGGTACACTTTCGTAGCCTTGATGACCTTGTCCTGGACTTGGAAGCTGACACATTGGGTGTTGTTTGTGGAAATACCAATTTTCAGAGTCACATCCCCATTTATTTGAAATCCCAGTATGCTGATTACAGGTCCTAACAGGCTGTGGAGAACAAGATAGAGGTGAAACCAGACCTGGCTGCAAGATGTTGCTCAGCCAAAGTGATAGGCATTTTGGGAGTCAGCCTCATAAATTTGTCCAGATTATTGGAGAGAGGGAAAATTCTGGTGATTTCCAATGAACATGCCCCAAAGTTGATGATCCTCTGTACACAGGACTCAGAGTCTGGTTCATGGCGGGTTTTCCATAAACATTTGAAAATCCCTCTCCTGACCAAACTTCAGGAAGCTTTTTTTTTCTGGAGGCAGCAGGCTACCTTGTAACTGGTTGCTCATTATAGGTTCACTTTTGTGCCCAGCACACCAGCTGTCTATTGTGTGAGTGACAGTGTAAGAAAAACCCACCATTTACCACACCTGGTCTTATTAATGTCACATGCTCTGAAGAAGATGAATGGCTCTTCCTACCACTGCTAATTGTGTTGGTCACAGACATGGGCTGTGGAGGCAGAATGCCTGGATTCAAGTGTTGTCACTGCCATATTTCAGCTGTGTGACATTGAGCAAGGTTTATAACCAGTTTGTGGGTTTCAACTGGTTTCCCAATCTTGAGACAGGACTGCTTTCTTGATGAGGTTGTCAAGAGGCTTTGGAACTTGAGAGTGCCTCAGTTAAGTGCCTGGATGGAGCTCAGTCAGTGAGAAGTATCAGTGCTGTGGGTTAGTCCAAGAGCCCTCTTCTCCCAGGGGCGTTCCTGCCCTTCTCATGCCTTTCTGTGTGCCCTGGGCCTGTCCTGTGAACGTGTTCCTCTCCCACATGTGGACTCTCACCGAGGACAGGGCCCACTTTTAGTTCCTCCCTCTGTGCCAAGCATGAGGTCTGGTACAGAGTAGTGCATGTTAGGTGGTTGAATGAACATGGCATGCATGCATGTTTACATTGTTAGCTTCTGGAGAGCAATCAAACATCTCTGTCTCCCCCAACTGCCTAGGACAGTGTTTGTGAGAGTGGGCTGCTTCTCTTTGGAGAGTGCAGATGGTTTGGAAGCTACATTTCCCATGAACCCAATGCGGTCAGTAGGAGGTGCCCTCTGTGGTTTCTCTCTACATTGGCCATCTGTATAAATGTGCATGTTTCACAAGGAATTTGGATTTCTGGCTTTGTTTACACTCTTTGAAGATGGGGTTCCATTGGGTCATTATCCCACCTTGGTCATCTGGGCTGGAAGAGAGGGGCTAATTTGCTGCCTAATTTGCCCCATCCTCAGACATCCTGCTTTACTCTGTGTTGTCTCTGCCCAGCTCTTGGACACTGGATATTAAGGACCTGGTCCCAGGGCAACCCAGGTGACTGATTTGGAGACAGGCTCACCCTTTTCCACCTATGAAGGCAGTAGTCACAGCTTGAACGAGGATCTCATCATCTGTCATGGTCAACATCATGTTCTCCACAGTTGCTTTTTGAACCTCTAATCTGCAAAATGACAGCATCCAGGGTCAGTCCTGACTCAGGAATCAGCCTGAGCAGCAGGAGAAATGCCTTTGAAGCAGCCAACTAACAACCTACCAACCCACCCATCCCCTGGATGGCCCAGTCCTGTTAGCTGCCCAGTTCCTTAAGCTCAAGAAATCTTGTTTATATTTTCCCCAGGACACAGAGCTGGAATATTGCTTTGTGAAAACATGGCTGTCCCTCTCCATGGGTTTGTAGGAGGTTGAGCTTCAGTATCCCCAAACATCACTTTTCTCTTGTGCCATACCTTAGGGACAAGGAAGCACTTACCCTATCAAGAGATCTTTCACGTTAATATTTCCCAGCACGCCCGAGAGTGCATCGTTGATGCCACTTGGCACCGCACTCTTCAGTACGCCCTCGGTGGATTCTTTGAGCTCGCCGACTTTGTTGAGCACACCACCCAGGGGCAGGGGGAGATTTGAGAGAAGAGAAGAGTCCTGGTCAGCTTTTTTTGCAGGATCCTTCTCCACAGTGTTGGGTAGTAGGCCGCCCAGGGCCCCTTGGGCCAAGGGTATCAGGTTGCTGACTGCATCAGTGGCTTTTGAGAGCGAAGACAGTGGTGACTTTGAGGACTTGCTGTTGCTCCCCTTGCCCAGGACACCACTAAGGCCACCGTCGCCAAGGATGTTGAGGGAGGAGGAGAGGTCTAACAGAGACAGCACGTCCAGGTTGGACACTGTGTCTAACACTGTCCCAAGCACACCGGCCAGATCCACATCCGCACACATGAGCATCTTCTCAATCTGTGGTGGCAGGGTGGTGTTCAGATCTGAAAATGGCGAAGAGATATTTTTCTACTGTTAGCTGCACAACTGGTTCAGTCAGAGGACCCTTCCCACTGGAGAGCCAGCACTGAGGAATGGTGGGGCCCATAGGTACTTTATATCATGTCTCCTAGACATACCAATCCCTGCTTCTGCTCACTCCGAGAATAGCATGGTGACAGAGAAATATACCAGTTCCTTGTTAAAAGTTAATATTTAATAGCACCTCCCTGAGGGTAGCCTTGTTTGAGTATGTTACTCTGAAGTGACTTGGGCATGGAATGAAAGGACCTTGTTTAGCGTTTGAGCCCAGTAGCTTGGAATTTAATATAGGCCAGGCTCTGCCCCTGAAGGCTGAGTGTTCTGAGCCCCAGTCTCTGCAGCTGTCTATGGGTACATGATAGAACCTACAGCATGGGTCATTGGGTGCAGGATGAAATGAGTGATTGCCATTTGAAATGCTGAGTAAGGCAGGAGGCAGCTGAGGGAAGTGGTGGTGAAGCTGAGAGATCTGGAATTTTCTGTCCTCCATCTGGGCGAGTCTGTGCAAGTCCCTTCCCTTCTGTAGGCCTCCTTTCCCCTTGTGGGTCATGGGAGGTCCTGCTACCATTGACAGGCTGCCTCTACTAGACCTCTTGCATCTGCTCTGCAGCATCCTCCTGCATCATTATCATCAGGGTGGAGGAGGCGCTAACCATGGGTTTGCCTCCACACTGGAGAGAAGCAAGTCAGGGAGAACTCGAATCCTAGAAGACGATGTGGAAGGGAAGAAGGGTCAAGAGCCAAGTGGCAGAGCTGTGAAGTCACAGGGTCCTTTCCTATCATGCTGCCCTTGATGGCTGGAGAAAGGAACTCAGAAGAGCTGTCTCACCTGGATGACAGTCAACCTTGGCTGCCTAGCACGAAAGTGAATTGGACTGAGGGACAAGATACTTGTTCCCATAGAGTAGCAGGAGGAAGAAGTCTGTTAGGACCTGCCCCTGTGAAGCTTCGAGGCCATGGCTTTTGGGGCCTTGCTGCTGCTTCCCTTGCCCAGGGCTCTGCAGTCTGGAGGGCCTTTGCCTGTGTGGGGTGATGTGGACGTACCACCAGCCCAGATATGTGTCCTAGAGAATCTGTTGTGCATGTGAACCTTCAGACCCACACAAGAGTGTTTTGGTCAGCATTGCTCAGAGTAGCACACAATTGGGCAGGAACAAAGTTGATGTAAATCATGGAGGATTCATTAGGTAGAATATTGCAGTGAAAACAAATGGGCTAATATTTCTCATTGTAACATGGATGAATCACCTTAGAAACGTAAGTACGAGACAATGCAAGCTGGCCACCTCTGTGGAAACTTTATAACATATAGTGCAAATTTTTAATTTGATTGAGAAAGAGTAGCCATGTGTTGTAAAATATAAAACATGGCTTGGGAAAAGTAATCAGGTCCAAGGCCCCTTCTGGAGGGAAGAAAGGAGGAGGGAAGGATGTGCAGCCCAGTTAGAGTTGTGGGGCCTTCAACCCTATGCTTTTATTCTAAAATGCAGATTTTGGTGACAAAGGTGTTTGCTGTGTATATCTTCTTGTTTTTTGTATATTTGACAATTAAATTAACCATCACCATCACCACCATATACTGCTTGATGAGTACACAGCTGTCCTTTGTACCACTGTCTGAACTTTTCTGTACATTTGAAATATTTTATAACAAGGTAGGATGGTCAGAAGAGTGAGGCATATGTTCCTAGTGGTGGGTGGGCTGTGAGGGTGGGCACTGTGGTCAGTAGGCAGTTGCCGCGTGTCTCTTTGTCACCCTGTCCTGTCATGCTGGAAGGCCAGCCTACATTTCCGAAGGCTGGTAAGAGTAGCCATGAGAACTTTCCTTCTTGCATTTGTTTGATGATGAGTCCTATTCCCTTCTTGTTTTCAAAGGGTGTCTCTTCCAATTCCTGACTCCTCTGCCTTCAGATCCTGGGAGACTACTGGGGGACAGAATTTCACATCTTCTAGAGGAAGCTGAGACTCAGGGAGGGGGTGATACAGGAGCTTGGTGAGCATAAATCTGGTCAAGGAGTTTGGACCCATATTTCTTATGTCCTGGCTCCTGGTCAAGCAGGTTGATGCTTTAAGCACCTATGGGTGTCTGTACTGAGCTCTAGGGCCCAGCATTGAGAAGCTGTGAGATTTCCTGGCAGTGTTCAGGTGATGAGAGTTATAATAAAAGGCAAGCAAATGGAGAGGTTGCTGGATCCAAGAGCTCCCTTCTCCAAGCTTGCTTTGACATGTTCCACCCAATGTGTGGACCACCAGCCTCAGCATCATCTTGATCATATTAGAAAACCAGCACCCCTGTGGTACTGCTACATCAGAAAGTCCGGGAGTGGGCCCAGGCAGCTATTTTGTTAATAAATTCCTGAGGTGATTCTGATACCACCACCTCTTTGAAAACCACTTGTTCAAAAGCCATAAGTAGCCTTGGAAATGAGAAGCATGTGTGAGGGGTGTGAAAGTTAAAGGTGTACAGGTGAAACAGTTCTTACTTACAGTCATTGAGTTTGCTGCTAGACATGAAGTACTTGGCCACAGGGATACAGCTAGGATTTGAAGTCCCCGATAGATTTTTTACGGATGAAGAACCTTTTGGAGTTGGTGGAGATCTGCGGAACTGTCCAGGTAGTAGAAAGGGTCTTTCGACAGGAAGTTTTCCCAGCAGTGTAGGTGGGGGCAGCAGGTCAAGCGCGTCTGCCTGGACAGCCAGTGTGAGGGCCAAGGCCCAGAGGCTTAGCATCTTGGCGGCTGATATCTGCAAATGAAGGCTTCGTCAGACACCACATTTTCAATAATGGACCATAGGGCTGCCAGTATGTTTGTATTGGATGTACACACAAGATCCTACCTCATTACGAGGGTGCCATTCACATTGCAGATATTGTGTGCATACTCATATTCATGGGGCAACGTTCTAGCACACGGCAGTCAATATTTGGGGGAAGGGCCTCTTTTTCATTTCTGTACACCTGTGCCATAAAGATGTCTGTGGGCTGGGGGCACACTCTGAGTACAGGCCACGCCCTTACTGTAGGCTTTCTGTGTAGCGTCCCACGTCCTCCTGCCAGTCCTCTTGACACAAACATCCTTGGAGTGGTCTGAGTTACCATTTGGGTATTGGAGAGTTTTGAATTCTCCAGCTACAAATGTTATCTCTCCAGTAGTGGTCAAGTCCCTGCTTCTGGTCAGGTAATGTATAGCAGTGTCCTTGTTGGTGTAAGCTTACCAAGTGCCATCCCTTTGTGAAGTGTAAATGGATTTCAGCTGCTTTAAATTCTCTGCACAACCCTGAGAGGGAAGACTTGAGTCCTCTTTATTCAAATGGTGAAAATTGTATAGAGCCGGCAATTATGCTCGCCTGTGCCCCTTGTCCAGCCCCCTGGTAATGATCATGGTCAGGATCATTCAACCACCCCATCAACCATTCCCAGGCTTGGCATTCTCCACCCTTTTGGTATCTGGGCTGTCCTGGCATTTTAACTCGGGATGCAGAGGCCAGAACTATCCCCTTGTGAGTGAGACCATCTCAGGGTTACTCTGTCTTTTGAGGCCCGTTCTTCTGTTTCAGGAGAGCACTGGTCTGGTTTTATGGTGGCATGAACCAGTTCACACGGTTGTATTAGTACTCAGCACAAATCAGGCTCCCCGTGTGAGTGAATGATCCAATTAACCAGGCCATCCACCTTCTGTGGCCTCTTCTCACAGGTCACATGTCCTCTTCCTCTTGGCTGGGGTTGAGCAGCCATAACTGATGTGATTGTATAAATGCGTAAGTCTCAACTCTACCTCTGTTGGTTGGGATGTGTCTGTACATATATCCTTATTGAGTACTGGTCAGTGTTTGTAAGTACTACTGTGCTAACATCTGCAACATCTTATACAATCCTCCCAGCAAGTCCAGGCACCAGGTAGTATTATTACTACTGTTTCCAGCTGAAGGCAGAGAGCTGGGTTCACTCCCAGACAGGAAAGCCCCACTTGACTCTGAGCTCAGCTGTTCACTCAGTGGGATCACTTCCTTTTCTGGCTGTCAGATTCCTCCCTTACCATGATTCTCAGAGTCTGGCTGTCATTGAGAATCATGGGTAAAATGGAGGCTTGTGTCTTAGGGCGTTTTCCCTCCGTGAAACAAGTAGACTTTGGAGTTTCTCTCTGTTTGGATTTTTTTCTCCAGACAAGTTTAAAAAATCAGGCTTGGAGACCTTTGTTCTTGCCATGGGTAGTTAGGCATTGCCCAACTCAAGCTGCCTGCCATTTACCAGCATCATCAGCAGAATTGCTATTGCAGAAATGTTGGGAAGGACATAATCAGAAGCCATTGAAAATCCTTCACATTGAACAAATTAGGCGTTATGAAAAAAAAATCATCACATTTTAATTATTTTTCTGATTTTACCCTCACCTGTGTGAAATTAGCCTTTACTTCTTAGGTGACATGTAAGTGTCCTGTGAGGAAAAAATAATACAATTCTGTGCCTGTGACTGAGTTGATGGCAATATTGTTAGACATCGTCTTTAGTGGGGCCCTTGGAGAGTCCCAGTAACAAATCCCCCTTTTCTAAAAGCGGTTGCATAACCGGCAATTGTGACACCTACTGTGCTAGGCAGAGTGCTGTGTGGCTTAGTAGGGAGGGGGCTGAAGAGATTCTAAATGCAAACCCCTAGTTTATCGTCCACTGATGAACTGCCCTAGCTTGTTTCCACCTCCGAATTTCGACCCGTTCTTTTGTGAACTTGATTTAGTGAGTTCTTACCTTGCCCAGGGTCGATGAGTCCGTGTTGATGGGAGACCTTTTTCGGAAGCTGCCTGTCCTGCTGCTATTGCTGGGACTGTCAGACGGAAAGGTGCATCCCGCATTTATAGACCAACGTCTCTAGGGAAAGTGATCAGACATGAAGGGATGCCTTTCAAGTGTGTTGATAAGGGAGGCGTGACACAGGCTGATTTCCAAGATCAGCACCTGCTAATGGTTGTGACATTTGCCAGTGCCTTTCTGAGAGATGTTCGTGGTGTCTGGAAATTTTTCAGGGGGGTTAGCCCGACCAGGTACTTACTCCTCCATATTTTAAATCTTCAAAGGCCTGTTATCCCTGAGTCATGTGGGAGGTGGTTGAATGGCAGAGAACAGGTGGCAACTCATTGAGAGCTCTTTAGTAAAGGTGCCAGTGCTGTGCCCTGTCCAAGGTTGGCACTCAGCATTGAGTGACGGACTGAAGAATGGGGACCTCAGGGAGAGGGCATGGGATCCCTTTGGACAGGGTATCTCTCTGTTAAGTGACATTTTATATCAGGTGTGTGCGATAGGAAGTATCCAAACATACTAAGATTTAGGAATAAAGTGATGGATGCAGGCGGATTGGAAAGTACACAGTGTCTGAAGTGGGCGAGGGCCTGAATGCAGGCCTGGGGATTGTAAGCATGGCTGTTCCATAAAATTGCTCAGCCCCCGTTCCTTTCCCAGAGTGCCTCTGGAATGAGAGCGAAATGTTTTCAGATGTCTGCTGTCCTTTCATTTCTATTTTAGAAATTTCAATCTCTATGTGAGGCTTCCTCTCACCTGTTCTTTATTTAATGGCTCCCAAAATTCTAGAGCCCATTCTCTGGGCCCCAGGCTTTCCCCTACTTCAGAGGTTGTTCTCAGTCATCTGTTCAGTTCCTACCCCTAGGATTTTTGTGATTTTGTGCATCCTGTCACCATCTTGCTGTGTGGTGTATCACAGCTTTACACAGCAAGAGTGTGGGAGAGGGAGATGATTTTGACAGAGAGCATGGCTAATGTCTGCTTCTGCTCACTTGAAGTGGGGGCATTGGTTTGGGTTCCTGCCTTCAAGCAGGCTCAGCATGTTTGCTGCCTGGCCCTTGCCAACCCCACTGCGGTTCTCAAACTGTGGACCTCAAGTGTAGTTCTGGTTGCCAAAGGCCCCATTTTGGGATTTGCTGAAATGTCAGATGCATAGAACAAACAATAGTTGACCTTTTCCCAGAGACTAGGACCATGGGTTTTACACGTGATGATAAGGAGGACAAAACCCAACTGTCCTGGGTTTTACACGTGATGATAAGAGGACAAAACCCATCTTATTTTTCTTGGACATTTGAGAGAAAGTGAGTGATCCTTTAGTTGAAATTTGTGACACCCATTAGTGGGTGTGGCCTTTGGTTTTGCTAATGGTTGCTAATGGTTTCTCTGGACCCAAGGAATGAACCCTACTCCAGACGTGGGGAGGGACACATCCGGGATGTAGCCTTTGAAGGCCCCTTGGGGCTTCCTGGTTCCTTGTCTTTCTCTCTCCCTCAGTCCTAGGAGGTGGGGCAGCCATTGACTTCTGCTAATCCAGGACCCACATGAGCGGTTTCTCTGAAGGTGGCTTAGCAGGCTGAGCACTAGGGCTCCCTTGTTGTCAAGCCCTAAGTGCTAAGTGATTTGACCTGCTGACTCTTGAAAGGGAGGGTCCTTTCAAGGCTGGCCCAGGCTTGGCTGGATCACAGTTGCCAGTGATAACGCAGATACCAGTTCTTAATTGCCTCTGAGTGAAGGTGTCACCATAGGCCCAGCTGAGCCGGGGGGTGTCCTGGTGACAGAGGCATCAGAGTTTTGACCTTTCCTTGTGTTTTTTAGTGAAATGCACACATGTGTCTACTCATTTGTACTTGGTGTATATGCTTGTCTGTGACTCTCTCAGTCCCTCAGCAGTCTTTCCAGCACTCCTGCCTTGGTTTCCTTCTCTGGTGTAATCAATCTCAGATCTTTGTTGGTATTGGGAGTTCACAGGGCCTCTAGCAGCAAATAAATCTGTGTTCCTGAATACTCTAAAGCTGTGTGTAAAAGTTGGGTTAATTTTTGTTTCTAAGAGTACGTATCTCTGATGAGATTTTTTAAAATTTTAAATTCTTTATTGTTGAAAGTATTACATAAGTCTCCTTTTTCCCCCATTGACCTCTCCCCGGCCGCCCTCATTCCCCAGCACATTTCCCCCCTCCCTCCATCTGTGTCCATTGGTTTTGCTCATATGCATGTATACAAGTTCTTTGGTTGATCTCTTACCCCCTCACCCCCTGCCTTCCCTCATAGGTTGGACAATCTGTTCGATGCTTCTATGACTTTGGTTCTATTTTTGTTCATCAATTTATGTTGTTCATTATATTCCAAAAATGAGTGAGATCATGTGATATTTATCTTTCTCTCATGAGATTTTTAATGAGCCTTGTATTTTATTAAAGGTGATGAGCCAGTGTTTGGGGAAGGCAGAGTTTCTGTGTGCAGGATTTGGGGCCAGACAAATGTGTGTGTAAATCTTGGTTCAGTGTGTGGTGCCTTAGGACATTAATAATTTTCTCTTTTTTAGTTTCCGCATCCATTAAGTATCTATATATATAAAAGCCTAAGCGACCGTCACAACTGAAACAACCAAACAGATGACCGAACAGGCTGCGTGGGGCAACCAGGCCAGCAGGAGGGTTAGTGAGGGCCAACCAAATGACTGAGCAGCAGGCTGCATGGGGCGATCAGGCCGGCAGGGGGGGCAGTGAGGGGCAACCAGGCTGGCCGGGGGCGGGGGGCAGTAGGGGGTGATCAGGTTGGCAGGAGGGCAGTAAGGGGTGACCAGGCTGGCGGGGTGGGGAGGGGAGTTAGGGGCAACCAGGTTGGCAGGGAGGGCAGTGGGGGCGACCAGGCCTGCAGGGAGGGCAGTTAGGGGTGATCAGGCAGGCAGGCAGGTGAGCAGTTAGGAGCCAGTGGTCCCGGATTGTGAGAGGGATGTCTGACTGCCGGTGGATCGGGCCTAAACCCACAGTCGGACATCCCCCGAGGGGTCCCAGATTGGAGTGGGTGCAGGCTGGGCTGAGGGGACCCCTCCCTCCCGTGCATGAATTTCATGCACTGGGACTCTAGTAGATAATATTGTCCCTATCAAAGGGTTGTCATGATGATTAAAGCAATTAGCATATGTTTGGCATATGTGGGTATTCTATAATTTACTGTCATCATTAATATTACTTACCATTGGGTCAGGTATTTTCAATTGTTTTGCACCTTTCTCTAAGATTTTATACCATTTCCCTATCAATATGGTGTATCCAGATTTTGCCAACTATTACACCTTGTTTACAACAAAAAAATATAATGTTTTGTTTATGCTTCTTTACCCTCAAAACATATCCTTTCCAATGCTTTTACCAGAATGAAGGCAGATAGAGAGACATTTTGACCTCACTCTGAAGTTTATATTTTCAGTAGGGGATAGAGTTTGATACATTCTACTACACCTATGTATGTGTATCTACCTTGTTATAAATGTTTAAGAGGTTTGTAAAGGCCAAGAATTTACTTTAAGACATGTTTGCAGATGTCTGTGTTTAGGCTTTGTTCCTTTTTTTACCCAGTTGCTCCACTGATGTCCACATTCAGTGTTAGGTCTGTGGATTTTGCTTTGGAAGTCACAGTGGAGTATGTGTTGGCCAAGAGGCGCTTTTCATTCATTCCCAGAGGTGGAAGTGGCCGATGGGCACTTTCTTTTTGCTGCTTTCTCTCTGAGCACCTCTCGCTGGTTTGCCATTCACTGGCTACACATTGCTGCTAGTTGGCTACCCGGCCTGGCAATGGGGTCACTGCACTCCCTGTCAGGCACCATCCAATGCTACCCGGAGACTCAAAGTCAGACTGCATGCAGGGAGTGAGGGCCCCCATGGCTCTCTCCTGCCTGGACAGGTGTGAGGAGTGAGCCAGGGCCTGCCCAGCTTTCCTCACGGTCCTGGAAACGACATTCAACCATTTCGTACTCAGTGTCTACCATGGGCCAGGCACGGTGCTCACACGCAGGTGGGAAAATTCTGGGCTTGGGGTGGCATTCAGCTCTCCCCTGGGAAAGTGTCTCCCAGCCTTAGTTTATCTTAGGTGTGTCTCATATACACACCAAGGGCTGGGAGACTTTGCAAGGCCAACGTGCAGGGCTGTCCTACCCTCTAGCTCAGAGACCCCTTGGGGGCTGCTGGTGGGGGATATTTTTTAATGCTGGGCTTGTGGTTCATATTTAAAAACAGGTCCTGAGTCAAGTAATGAACCTATATCATCGTTTACTCTGGACGCCAACCTCCTACTACAGGACAGGGACGCTGCAGCAATCCTTGGGTGTCCCTCCATGGTCTGGGCTCTATGGTGGAAAACTGGCGCTTAGGAGGGCTTCGCCTATAACTCCTCCATTTTCCCAAGGCCAGCTGGGGTTACCGAGGGAGCCAGACACTAGGTAGTTCATTCCCAAGGCAGAGTCCATCATAAGGCCCCATTCTTTCTGTAGTGGGGATTTTATGACAATCCTAAGTTTCTCCTCACCTGCCTTTTTCTGGAGGCAGGCCTAACTTATTATCGGCTTTGGCTGGTGCCTATCTCTCAAGCTTTGTCATCTCCCCACACTTGGCAACCATGGGGCTGTTTTTATCTGACTGCAAAGCCCTCTGGTTCCCTGCCCTTCTCTGCTCACAGCCCTGCCCTGCCGGGGCCACGTGGGATTGGGACGTTGGTGAGGAGGGACGGCTCAGGCACTGCTGTTGGGCACATGAGAACTCCACTGCTGCCTGCCTCACTTTGCAGGGCCAGGGAAGCTGTGAGGTGACTGTCTCACACTCACCCAGCTTCCCTCTTGGGTGGTCTGGCTGCTTTCCTTAGCCCCTTTCCTCCATCCCTAAGGCCTCCCAAATATCTTTGGGCTTCACAGTCCTTATTTTCTTAGGGACCCCAAAACTTCTCTTCCCTGCTTCCTTCCTTTATCTTGACTAGGGAACCTTTCCTGCGTGTGGAGATTTTCTGTGTGTCTTTCTATACCTCATCCTCTCAGGGCCTGGACTTGGGAAACTCAGGCTCTTAGTCCATTTTCTGAGAAACCGAGCACTGAATTCATAATATTCCCTGAGGGGCCAGGGGAAGCAGGAAGTATCAGGGAGAAAAGCCTTTCTTTGAGCATTTCAAGGTGGCCTTGCCACCTTCCAGAACCTCTTGGCAAACTCAGAACCAGACTCTTTCTCAAGCAAGTCATCTTTATTGCAACCGAGATTTTCCACTGTGACTGTAGCCATTCATGGAGTCTCAAGGGTCTGGAGCACTTGTGGCTGAATGGAGGGATCCTCGGCAAGAACCTATTCCTCTGGAATGGTCAGCAGCATGTAACCCTGTGGATAGAAGCAGAGCGGTGTGGACATCCATCCTACCAAACCAGCTCTCCCCGAGGCTGTGCCTGCCTCTCCTGAGAGGGGTTGTGTGAGTCCTATGAGCACACCATTCCCCCGTGGCAAGAAGACAGAGTCCGGGACCGACTGGATAAGGGGATTAGTGGAGGGCAAGGAGGGTCTTGGAAATGTCAGTGAGGGAAGGAACAGGCTGGTCTTTGGGGCTCTTCCTGAAAGCCTAAGTGTCAAGGGCTTCTAATGTCTCTGATGCATTGGGGTTCATCCTGCCGGGTCACCCTGAGGTGGACCTGTCACCGGGCTAGAGCCTTCCACTTGCTCCCACCCACAGTGCCCAAACCTCTGCTGGGCCCGCCCATGCTGCTGGAATCCAAGTGCTCCTGCCTGTACCTTCTTCCCCACCAGAATGGGAGCTTTCGGGGGCCTCAGGGACCGGGTCTAACTCACCTCTTTGTCCCAGCATCACTCAGCACAGGGCCAGGCACGAGCAGCTAGTGCCATATGTTGCCTGGCTGCATGAGTGGTAGTGAGTGAATGAGTGATCAGGGAAGCCAGGGAAGGAGGCACAGATTGTGCACCACCCACTTCTAGGTGGTGCCACTCATGGAAACGACAGGATGAGTGGTGATACACCCTGCAGTTGTGCACCTGGCACAACGTGCGAGGCGGCTTAGAAGTGAATCAATGTGTGAGCCAATGAGCCCACCCACTGTCATTCCTTTGCCTCTACAGGTCTGGCTCTGATGTGAGACAGCCGCTGTGGCCGTGCCATGACTTTGCCTCTCCGAGCCCTAATTCGCTTGTTTGTAAAATGGGACAAGTCACAGCATCAACTTCATGCAACTAATTGTGACGACCATCTGTGTAAGGCATTGAACCTCTCAGTGAGCCTAAGGTCTGGCTCCCTGAGGGATGCATGCAGCTCCTCGGAGCCTCAGTCTTCTCATCTGTAAAGGGGGCATCACCCCCAGGCTGGCTGTGAGGAGACGGTGAGTTAAGGGAGGAGATGGTGAGTTAAGGAAGGTGAAGGGCTTGCCACATGTAGTGACTCCTATGCCCAGGCCTCAGCTTCTGCCTCAGCAGGACAGGGACCAGGGCGACTCTAAGGCCCTTGTAGCTCTGACCTCCCACTTGTGTCTCCAGAAGCTTCTTTACCCAGCATTTACCTCAGAGAACTCCACTCGGGCCTTGTTGAAGGAGATGCCTTTGATGCTGGGCAGCGGGAGGTGTTGTTCACTGAGCAGCTCTGTGAATGGGATGGACAAGGAGCTCAGTGTCCTGTGTGTAGGCTGGGGCAGTGTGGGCCAGGCCAGCTGACCCCTGGCTGCTCCAATGCCCAGAACAGGGAAGGGACTGGATGTGCCCCCTTCCCTTCCTCAGGGAGCATCATCTCCATCCCCCTTCAGGCAGCCCCTCCAGAAAGCCAGGCCTCTCTGATGCCTGCCCATTTATTAAAATCCTATTTTACAGGGACTTCTCTCAAACATATTCAGTAACTATGAATGCCTTCTTACAAAGTCATTCTTCTTAGCAAAATTTTAAGGAATGTTCAATATGTTGGAGTCTTCTTATGATTGTATCAATGAATTTTATTATTCTCCTTTAATTGTGAGAAATGGTTGAAAATGCTATACATGCCTGAAAAATGCTAAAATCTTGGCAGAAACAGGAAATGTCTCAGAAAAGGATTAGAAAAAAGTCAGTATAAATTGAAAAATTAACTTTAAAACACTAGAAATTTGATTATATTAATAAGAAAATATCCATTGAAGCCCTGGCTGGTGTTGTTAAGTGGTTACACCTTGGACCCAATCAGGGCATGTGTGGAAGGCAACAATTGATGTATCTCTCTCACATTGATGTTTCTCTCCCCACCCCCCCACCCCCCGCCGTCTCTCTCCCTCTCTCACTTTCCCTCCCTCCTTTCCACTCTCTCTTTAAAAATCAATGGAAAGAATAACCTCAGGTGAGGATTAACACACACACAATAAATGAAAAAGAAAATATCCATTGAATATATCAAAGAAGGGAAAATATTCATGAATATACTGAATTATTAAATATATAAAAAAGAGTTTTTCAAGCAAGTTTTTGGTGAATTGGTAAATGTGGTGAACTTGAATATGGTCAGTTTTCAGATTGAATTTCAATGAATTCATCATTTGGCTGGTTGATTTTTGACACACTGAGTTTTGGCAAACCTGACCTGGGCCCCTTTTTCCCTGTCCTCTGCACTGACCAGCCCTCACCCCACCTCATTCACTCATCAACACTATAGGCTCAGGGGAGGGTCTAATACCTCTTGCTGGCCTAATGTGGTATTTGGTCCAGTTAGGTGGGGGTTGGGATAGAGGAAGAGGGATAGTACCTCTGGTCTTCCATCTATCCTCTGATCTTTTTAAAAAACTAAAATATAGTTGCCACATAATATTATATTAGTTCCAGGTGTATACATAATGATTTGACATTAAGAAGTGATCACCGTGGTAAGTCTAGTACCCATCCGTTACTATACAAAGTTATTACAGTATTATTGACCATATTCCCTATGCTGTGCTTTACACTCCCATGAATTATTTATTTTATAACTGGAAGTTTGCATCTCTTAATCCCCTTCACCATCTTCTCCCATTACAGTCTGCCCCCTTACCTGGCATCCATCAGTTTGTTCTCTGTATCTATGAGTCTGTCTCTGTATTGTTTATTTGCTTTTTGTAATATTCCACATGTAAGTGAAAACATACAGTATTTGTCTTTCTCTGTCTGACTTATTTCACTTAGCATAATACCCTGTAACCCCATTCATGTTGTCTCAGATGGCAAGATTTCATTCTTTTTTTTTTTTTATGGCTGAATAATGTGTGTGTGTGTGTGTGTGTGTGTGTGTGTGTGTGTGTGTGTGTATGTGTGTGTGTGTGTGTGTATTGCATCTTCGTTATCCATTTATCTGTTGAGGGACACCACCCTTCCTGTTGGCCAGGATCTAAGATACACTTGTTGAATGAGCTCCCGGGATAGGTACTAGCAAAACGGGGATGGGGGTGGGGCTTTCTCCTTCATCTTTTGCCTCATCCCATGTCAGGTTGCATCCTTGCCTACCTGCACTCTCTCTGACTGCCTTGTCACCATCCTTCCCCACCTCCTTCTTGAACACAAAATTGCTCACTTCATGCCCAGAACCTTCCCTGGCTACCACGGGCCTTAGAATAGATGCCAAATTCTTCAGCCTGGCTAGCATTTGAGCCTCTGCCTGCTCCTCTGGCCTCACTCTGCAGTCCCAACATGAGTCCTTGAGTTGGAACACAGAGAAAAGCCCCTGTTAGGGAAGCAAGAAGCCACGGTTCTGGGTTCAGCTCTGCCAGAGACTTGCTGTGTGACCTTGGTTAAGCACTAAATTTCTCTGGCCTATCTGAAAGACAAGGAGGCTGAGCCAGGTAATTTCTCAGAGGTGAGTAATCACCTGTGTGTTTGTGGACACATGCGCTGACCAAATAATCATGTGGGTGGGTGGACAATGGTTACACAGACTGCATCAGGGGAGGCGAGAAAACCCATGAGTTCTATGAGGAAGAGGCACCTGACTAGGCTCTTAAGTTAGCTTCCCACTTAAGGGGGGCATGTTTGCCTGGGCCTCACCTGGGCTGCTTCCTTTGGGTATGTAACTACCTGGGTCCTGTAGGCGTTGGCGTTGTGAGCTGTGGGCTCCACCACCTCTGATAGGCCTTCCTGTTTTCACTTTCCATGCTAACCTCTACCTCCCCCAGGAAGCCCTTCCTGGCTCCTCGCCCCATGTCTGAGTTCCTATCACTGTACTGCCTGGGCGAAGAACAGGAGTGCACACGTGGCCCCTTCCCCACCCTCCTCATCCACCACATCCCAGTGTTCAGGGTTTCTGTGCTGCCTCCTTTTGCCTTGTGTGTGGGTGATTCTTAACCAACCCCAGGGAACAAGACAGAAGTCAGCTGTACGTGCAGGGCTTTGGACACTGTTGGTGCTTCTCCAAGCTCGATGGTATGTGGGCATGAGGGGAAACCCAGTGGGGCTTACCGTTGTGATGGGGCAAAAACATCCTCCTCAGAAGCTCTGAGACAAAGGCCTTCAGACGTTCTTTCTGCAACAGGTGAAAGAGGACTGGAAGGTCACTTCAGCTGGGTCAGCAGATTGTGACCTCCGGAACGGGGGACCCCAGTGGATAGGTACCCACAGAAGATCAGAAGTAGTCCTGGGGACCCCGCTTTTTAAGGCCATGGGAGCCAGATGAACAGATTAGTGAAAGGACTGGGGAAAGTTGAGGGGCCAGTAAAAGCAGCCTTCACCGCCAGTCTCAATGACGGTCTTATCGCTTCAGGGCAGCCCAGGGAGAAGGAAACGGGTTGGGCCAGAGGAAACCCACAGGGCCAGAGCTTCACAGGGACCCACTTTGAGTCCAATCCTGACAGCTGCTTGATGATGGGGCAGGAACTGTCTCATTGAGAAAGCAAACCTCCTGTCACCAGGGATGTTCAGGGGTCTTGGTCAGGGCTGCCCCAACCCATTTGGACAAATTGGAAATAGACCCCGTTTTCCTTCCTTCCTTCCTTCCTTCCTTCCTTCCTTCCTTCCTTCCTTCCTTCCTTCCTTCCTTCCTTCCTTCCTTCCTTCTTTCCCTCTCTCTCTCTCTCTCTCTCTCTCTCTCTCTCTCTCTCTCTCCCTCCCTCCCTCCCTCCCTCCCTCCCTCCCTCCCTTCCACTTCCATCTCCCATTGCTCCCCTGCAGCCAGACTGGAATACCTTGCACATGCCTTCTTCTGTGCTTTGCTCTTACTATTCCTGTCACCTGGAAGGCCTTGCTTGTGGATCTAAGTTGCATACATTCATTAAGACTCCCTTTCTTGCCAGGACAGTATGGTTCACTGGTTGAATGTCAACCCATGAACCAAGAGGTTGCCCGTTCGGTTCAGGTTAGGGCACATGCCCGGGCTGCAGGCTCGATCCCCAGAAGGGCATGTGCAGGAGGCAGCCTATCAATGTTTCTCTCTCAGTGATATTTCTATCTCTCTATCCATTTGCCTCTCTCTCTAAAAAAATCAATAAAAACATTTAAAAAAAGACCCCCTTTCTTCAAGACACACTTTCCCCATCTGTTGGGAGACCGTCATGGACATATCTGTATTGTCTATGGGGTGGGTGGCTTGTCTAGTCACCAGGGATGTCCCACCATACATGCAGCCCTGGGCTGGATGGCTGCCCTCTGAGGCTGTCTGGGAAGGGACTCCCTGACCAGGGCCTCTCAACCTTGGTCTACCCAAGTGAGGCTGGAGCAAGACCTGATAGAACAGGCATGATAATTTTGAAGTGCTTTCTGTACATGTTCAGTCCTTTTGTTGTTTTTCCATCTTGCAGCTTTTCCTGAGGAGGGCTAGAGCATGAGGCTCCCAGGCCTGTGGAAGTGGAAGGTGATGGGATGTCCCTAGGGTGGGAGGAGGGGATGGCGTGGGTCTCCCTCAGACGGGCAGGGTGATGCAGAGCTCTTCCAGTGCAGGAGCAGGGACAAGCCCTGGGGGAAGAGACCACGTGCTCCGCCCTGTGGACTCATTAACAGGAATGGCCAGACCAGGCACAGGACAGCAGAAACCCCACACTGCTGCATGTGGGTGCTGTGGTTTAGGACGCGGGGCTCAGGGGTGAGGAAATCCAGAGAGGGGGCCCACAGCCCTGCTGGAGGCACAAACTGAGTATTCTCCTGAAAGAGGCTGTTTCCAACATGTAGAGAAGGAGGTATCCTTCCAAATCCTGGTGCCATCTGGGATGCATCTCTCACCTTCCCCATCCTTTCCATCAGGAAATCCCGTCAGCTCTACTAGTTCTTTCAGAACGTCCTGCACCTGCCACCACTGCCACCACGTGGTTCATGCCTCAGCAGCCTCTGCATAGTCTGCAAGCCTGGGGGTGTGTGGCCTCATTGCCTCCACCCTGGCCCTTCTGTCTGCTCCTCCATGGGCTTTCATGTCACTTGGTAAAAGCCAGTCCTGACGGGTCTAGCCTTGCCCTCTCTGCTCCAGCCACCCTGGCACCTGCTGTTTCCAGAACGATCAGGCACCCCTGCCTTGGGGCCTCTGGTCCCCTCTTTCCCCATAGCCCCACTGCTCCTTCCCTTACCTCCTCCCATCTTTGCTTAAACATTCACCTTCTCAATGAGGCCTTCCCTGACCTTTTAAATATTGCCCCTACCTACCTCTGTCCCCTCCTCTGCTTTTCCCACAGCACTGCTACCTGCCTACATAATATATAACTTACCTTATATATTATATATTATGAATGTGAGTTCTGCAAGGGCAGGGACCTTTGTTTTGCTCACCGATGTATCCTAAGACAAGGTGGGCACGTGACAGGTACTAGTGTTAAGTGAACGAAAGAATGAAATGGACCAGTTTAAGTCCTGGGTGTACCCCCCACCCCAGTGGGCATGGGGGCTCCAGGGCAAGATGAGATGAGGGATAGAAAGTGAGTGAGTCTTTGAATCCCCTACTTCAATGACTCAGGGTCTGCTGGTGGGGCCTTCAGGACCGACCGTAGAGAGGCCAAGGCAAGACTCACCTGCTTTGCAAGGCCAGCAGGGTAAGTGCTCAGGGTGACCATGGTGCTACCAGAGAAAAGAGATCACCCCTTTAGGTCAGGGCAGCTGCTTGGGGGTACAGTGCTCAGTGAGGTTCGAGTCACAACTTCCTCCCTCCTTCCTTCCTTCCCTTCCTCCCTCTCTCCCTCCCTCTCCCCCGTCTCCCTCTCCCCTTCCTCCTATAAACCACTCTGTTCAGCTGACAGCAGGCATGAGAACGTGTACCCCTAACCACACTCTCCCTCCATCTCTCTCTGTGTGAGTCATCTTATTTGTTCAAGATCCAAAGCCAAAATAATTTACCTGTTTGGAGTGAACTGGAGTTTTAATTCCTGATTTCTTGAGGAAAACATAGCCTTTGAAAGGAGTTTCTATGGCAAAGTGAAATTAAGTCAGAACAGGAGAAGAATTTACATTCTGGTGAGAGGTTATTCCCTTCGCGTCCACCTCCCATGAGTACTTGTCCCGGGCTAGCCCCCTCTCACCCAGTCCTACCCTCACCCCAGCTGCTGGTTTGCATGTGTTCAGATTATGACTGGGTTGGTGTTGCCCAGGAGAGGGCATAGGTGGGTGCTGGGTGCTCCTGGAGGGCAGAAGGCGGGGGGAGAGGGCGGTGGTGGTGGGAATACAAGGGAAGGGACTCAGCCCACTGGGTGGGAACCCTTTGCAGCGTGCCAGCTGGCTGAGGGTTGAGGTTGCTGGAAGCCAGAGGACCCTTTGGTTTTCAGGAGGTTGTCTATGGACGACCATATTCGCATGGCCACCGTATACACGAGAAGTAGGGCTTTCACCACCAGCCAGAGATGACTGGTTTCTTTGCCCCAGAACCATGCCAACTAGGATCCCAAGATCGTGTTGTACACACTGATGCCACTGGGCTCGGCTAGGTGGGGCAACTCTCCCGCCCCTTATATGAGGCACTTTCCCAATGTCAGGGTCTGTGGAATGGCAAATAGGAATCCCGGGGGGCTCAGGATAGAGAAGTTGCAACTTGGGGGAGCTGTATTTCCCCAGGGCCTGGCCCTCTCTAGCTTGGGTCACCTCTCTCTCTCTCGGGGAGGAGAGAATGCAGACACATTGAGCCCCTCCATCAACTGCATTTCCCTGATCTTTCTCCTGGTTTTGTGGACAAGGGTTTTCGATGCAGCCATGTCCAGGGCAGACAGTTAAAATGTTACCACGCAAGGGTACTGAGCAGAGGATCTCGGAGGCAAAACCCTTTAGTTGCTGAGGGGGTTCTCGGGGAGCACTGGGGCCTGACCTTGAGGCAGGAGGTGTTAAAGTATTTTCATGTTTTAACAGCAGGCTATTTGGGGGTGGACTGGTTGACAATTAGTAGATGATGCAGCAGTGAGGTTTGCCGCTGTTTTTCTGTCACACCGCTTCAGGCAGGGCCTGGTTGGGGCCCTCAAGTGGACCCAGGGCCCCTGGGGAACAAAGACGTTCAAGGCTTAACTCACCCAGGAAACGGAGACAGAGGAGGTGTTACTGGGCCTCAGCAGCACGAGGGAGCCCTGCTGGATGACTGTGGCCCTGTGACCGTCAAGGCGGACCGTGGGAGGGTCAGGGGTGCTGATGGTCAGTCCCATCCTTCCTGGGGACTGTTTAAAAGCCAGAATGAAGTCGAAGCATAAAAGGGGTGGGCTGGCCTAGACGATGGCTTTTCTCAGCCCCCGGTTTGGAGGAACGGGGAAAGACCACCGAGGAGTCAGGGTGTCTTGAGGTTTTGTTCTAGCTCTGCAGCAATGTGCGGTGTGACCTTGAGAAGGTTACTATCTCATAATAACCGGAACTCCTTGGAGGTAAGATTACATCCTCCTTCTCCCGGGCATGCATAGCAGGTAAGAACATCGATTTTGGAGTTCGAGTCCTAGCTCCACCACTTGCAAACTGTGTGACCTGAGACAAGTTTCCTAATCTCTCTGTGCCTCAGTTTTCATACTTGTAAAATGAGGATAATAATCATGTCTATCCTATAAGGTCATTGTGGGGATAAAATGAATTAATTGATGTCAAGTGCTCAGAACAGAAACCGGCACCCAGTAATGCTATTGTTATCGATTGTGGTTGTTGTGGTTGCTGGTCCATCAGGTGCCATATTCTAGGAGCCTTTGGAGAGAGGACATTGAGCGTGAATTTTGGAGTCTGAGACTGGGTTCAAATTCTGATTCTGCCACTTACTGAGCAATGTGAGCTTAGGCAAGTGAATTCAGCATGCCGAACCTGTTTGCTGATGTATGAAAATGTGTGAGAGTGCAGGTTTGCTGAGAATTATGTCCACGTAGGTGGAGGGGCCTGGCACACAGCCACCACTCACTGTGCCTCAGTAGGCTGTGTCTTGTTCGGCAGTGGATAATGACAGCCACGTGCCATGGTCACTGGGTGGGGCGCTGAGCTGAGGGCCTTACTTGCATCATCTCCTTTAATTCTCACAGCACCCATGAAGCAAGTGCAATGATTTTGAGAATCTGCAGGAGGAAACTCTGGCCAAATGGGTCATGCCCAGGGGTC
Organism: Eptesicus fuscus; assembly: GCF_027574615.1. Lineage (NCBI taxonomy): Eukaryota > Metazoa > Chordata > Mammalia > Chiroptera > Vespertilionidae > Eptesicus > Eptesicus fuscus. Next base: position 33,669,098 of record NC_072484.1, on the reverse strand, counting down.
CAGATCCTGCTCTCCCAGCCCCGAATCTTTTCTGGGATCCTTGCCAGGGAGCTGGGGGAGGCGGGGGTTGGGGGAGCTGGCAACACACTCACCTCGGGCCTGGGCTCCAATTCTCTCAGTGACAACAGCTGAATGAGGTCGGCAGCCTGGAAAAAGGGCAAAATGTGTGTTGGCCGTTAGAATCCTTAGATCTGTTCTGAGCAGGTTTGGGGGATGCCAATTGGGGTTCAGTGAGATGTAATTGTCCCCAACAGAATGCACCACCTGCACACCAGTCAGTCTGCACGGGAGGAGTCATTCACTTGGATTCTCATTAGGATTTACCTGGAAAGAGTAGCCTTTTATTGTTTCAATGATCTCTCTCTCTCCCCCAACATTTTATTGTGAAAATTTTCACACATGCATCAAAGGTGAGAGAACTTTATAGAAAATATTTGTGTACTTATCACCTAGAGATTCTTCTGTGAATATTTTCCTATATTTAAAGCAAGTATATCACATTTTTATCAATTTACCTAGGCTGCATTGATTTTTGAAGATCATAAATCATTATAAAAAAAAAACACAACAAATTGTATAAAGTAAAAAGTAAAAGACTACTCTAACAGCTCTTCCCCCTTCTCCCTAAATACTATTCTCAGGGGTACCCACTGTTGATGTTTTGGAGTGTATCCTGACAGACATTTTCTCTACACATATAAGCATGAATAAATGGGAAAATTTTAACCATGTGGCCCTACACCTTGTTTATTCCTCTCACCATCAGTACATATAAAACAACTCCATTCTTTTTAACAGTCGCAGAGTATTCTGCTTTTTATGAACATAACCTGACTTATTTTTTAAATTCCTTATTGGTGGACACCTAGGTTAACTTTGTTTTTCTCCCTATAACAAGTGAAGCTACAAAGAACCCCCTTGCACATACATTCTTGCCCTCTGGTGTAAGAATTTCTCTGGACATGGAATTACAGTGTTCACTTCTAACTGTTTCTGAGCTGCCACACCTGTGTGGGATGGAGGGAAGAGCATGAGGAGGCAGGAGACGGGGCTCCAGTCCGAATTCCACCTGCTGGATGACCTGGGGCAAGTCACTTTTCCTAGCTGGACCTTGGTTTCCTCAGGCAAAAATGGAGCGATAACATCAGAACTCTTCCAGATATGAATCTTAGGATTTTATATTTCAGTTTACTGAGTACCCACTGTGTGCCCGTCACATAGTATCCTGTTCTCAGTCCCTGCCCTTAAAATGGGGAAGACAGTAAACATACAAAGTTAAATAAATAAACATACAAATATACATATGTGTGTGTGTATATATATATATATATATATATATATATATATATATGTAAAACTTTATTCACACACACACAGTAATTAGTGTTTTGAGGGGGAAAAGAACAGAATGAGAGAGAGAAAGAAAGAGGTGGGGAGAGAAAGCTTCCTTTAGATGAAGTGATCAAGGAGGGGCTTTCTGAGGAGATGACATTTGCACGGAGACCAACAGTGGAGGGAAGAGAGTTCTGGGCAGAGAGACCAACGTGTGCCAAGGCCCGGAGGTGGGATCCAAGCCCAGCCTGTGTGTCTGGAGTGAGGAGATACGGCTGGAGAGGTGGGCTGGGGTCAGATCATGCAGGGCCCCAGGGGCTGCACGGAGGAGACTGACTTTTATTTAGAATGTGATAAGGAGCTGCTGGAGGCTTTTGGCAGCGATGTTTCTGTTTTTCTCCCTCATCGATTCCCTCACTGACCCAGGGAGCTTGTTCTTCTTGCAGACCTCTATGTGTGTGCCTCGTCACCATTCAGGACACCGCCTTAGAGATTTCTTCACCGACTTCCCTGTCCAGGGTAGGGGAGCCCTCTCATCTCGCCATCAGTCACTTACTGATCCACTGCTCGATATTATTTCATGTATCTGACTGTTTTCTTGTTCGGTTTCTACTCCCCAATCTGACTGAGTTCTGCAAGGGCAGGGACCGGTGTGCACAGGCCCCGGCACACAGAAGGCCGTGAATAAATATTGGCGGCATAAATGAATGGATGAGTTTTGTGAAGCGAGCCATAAGGGGCCTGGGAGTTTAAGGACGTCTTCCGAGAAGAAGGGACTTCTATGCTGGAGGAGTTATCCAGGTGAGGGCCAGAGAGGAGAAGTGGCTTACCTAGGCCACCCAGAAAGAGATTTCTGCCAGCTAACCCTTGGTTTCTCATGCGAAAACAGAGCAGTAATATTGGTTATGTCCCACCCTCCTTCCCCTTCCTCAGCACTCACCGTGGAGTCCTGGGGGTCCACACGGACTTCCTTGCTGGTGTAGAGGCAGGACAGGATGTCATTGTAGGCTTCCACCCAAAAGGCCAGGTCTGCCATGCTGCCCTGGGCTAATTTTGGGAGGGGCTGGGGGGCCAGGTGGTCAGACCTTGGGGCTCTCTGGCCTGGGCCACAGGGGGTCACGAGCTTTAGAGAAATGAAGGGGGAAGAAGAAATTCCATGGGAACGGCCTCCTTGGCCAACAACTGGCTACAGCTCATACACAGCTCACTGTGTGTCAGGCATAGTGCTGAATGTTTCCATGCACAATCTCATTTGAGCCTCACAACAGCGCCATGAAATAGGGACTATTATTGGTACCATTTCACAGGCGAGGAAACTGAAGCCCAGAGAGGGGAGGTGACTACTTAAGATCCTACACATGGTAGGGGGTGGAGCTGGGTTTTGAACCCATGACCTGTTTCTTTGCTTCCCCCTCATTTGACGCTACTCCCTTCTCTGCACCCTGTTAACAGCACTCCTTCCTGTCTACTCAAGTCCTTCCTGTTCTCCTCTCGTTCTATGGAGACTGGAGACGGGCAGCCAGCCTCGTCCTTTCTCTGGGCCTTCGTTTCCGCATTTGAGGGGTCCCTTCCAACGGGGCATTACACATGGCCCTGCAGCCCCTGCCTTTAGTTGGGGCTTGATCCTTGCTCATGGGACACGCAGCCTTGTGGTCTCTCCTGCTTTCCTGCAGGACTCCCTGGACTCAGCACAAGCTCCGAGGGCAGGGACCTGGGTCTTCCTTTGCTTCTTCCTCCTCCTTCTCTCCCTCCTCCGTTTGTGCCTCTGGCCAGGGAAGCCCCATCACATTCTCCTCTTTGTCCATCCTCCCCCAGACCGGGGAATGCCCCTGGAGATCTGCCCTGGCCAGGGGGCTGGCTCACCAGGACTTTCATCAGGATGGCCTCCTCCGTGAACTCCGTGGTGGTGACATAGTACTGGAAGTCTTCTGGGCCTGACATGGCCGGGGCTACAACAAGGAAAGGAATCTGGCACTCAGCCTCCCCTGGGGCACAGGGAGGCAGCAAAACGGAGAATTTGTTCTCCCTCTCTGCTCAGCTTTAAGTTCTTTATGGGCTGGGCTGTGCTTCTTATAATAATGGCCATTTATTGAGCAATACCTTTGTGCCAGGTTATATGCATTATCACAACAGTCTACTCTGTGGGCCTCTGATAATCCCACTTTACAGGGTCATAGGCACATTGCCCTTTTTCTCCCCCACTAGAAAGCAGGCACGCCGTGGGCAGGGTTTGTGTGTTTTGTTTCCCATCATAGCAGAGCCTAGGACAGTTCCTGGCACACAGTACAGGGACAGCAGATAAGCCTGGACCAACATACACAGGTTGATGTGCAACAGGTCTTCTAGCAGCGAGTTGAGCAGGGTCGTGGCCACGGGGCACACCTGGAGGGAAGGCATGAGGGGGTCTTCGTTGAGGTTGGGTGAGGTTGAAGGGCTCTCCTTTGGGGTTGTGCTCCTTTTCCAGGGGGTGGTGGTGCTGGGGGGATGAGCAACTCACTATCTTCTGCAGGAGAAAGGGCAATGCCTGGTCCAGGACACTTGTCACCATCCCCAGAGCTTCATTCACCAGGAGGGGGCTCATCCTAGGGGCAGGGAGAGCAGATGAGGTCTGAGACACCATGGAATGGGAGACTGAGGCCAGAACGGGGAGTCCAGGGCAGGGCTAAAGGAGGTCCCCATGGGCCTGTGCAATGTGGAAATTCAGAGTGGCTACTTCCTTTCTAGCCTGATGTCTCCCTCCTCTCTCCTCCCTTTCCTTTTCTGCTTTTTCATCCTTCCTGCCTTCTTGCATTCTACCTCCCTCACTTTCTCCTGCTCCTCTTTATTTCTTCCTGATTCTTCCTCCCTGCCTCTGTCTCCTTATTTCTCTCTCTGATAAATGTTTCTGTGACTTTCAAAGAGGGAGAGATCACAATTGGCAGTGGAAGTCACGGCGGGTTTCATGAAGGAAATGGCTTTTGTGCCGGGTAATTTGAGAATCATAGATAGTGGCCACCTTATGTGGTAGGTTTAATGCTAAGTGGGTCCCTGGGTTAACTCATCTGTTCCCCACAACCACCCGTGCTGGCTGGGTTCTGTGAGAAATCCTATTTTACTGGTGAGGAAACGGAGGCTCCTAGAAGTCAGATAGCTTGGCTAAGGGCCCCAGTGTTAGAAAGCAGCCGAGCCAAGATTTGATGTACACTCTTAGCCATGACATTCAATGTTGAGGCTGGAGATACTAATGGGTGGTGTGGCCTGTGGCCTTGGCGATGATCCTGACCCTGATGTCCTTGGTCACTCTAGACAACTATGCTGGGACAGGCCGCCTCAGTCCTGAGTCTCAGTGAGGGACTGAGCTGCATGAGCAGTGCACGAAGGCCTGGCATGTACTTCTACCCAGTGGAGGTGCAGGAGTGGGCAGGTACTCACTGCTCCAGAACCGTGATGCTCAGGTATCCTGGTGGGGTATGGCACTCCTCAAAGGCCACTTGGGTCTTGTTCCCTGTCTGTTCCAGCCGTACCCCAATGCGGATGTTCTTGATGACTTTGAGCCGCAGAATCCTGTAGGGGCAGTGTGTCTAGACAGGCTTCAAGCCACAGCCCAAGGTTGAGACCAGAAGTCACAGGCTAGTGGCCTGCAATGGCCTGGAGGGCTCAAATGAAACACCAGGAGAGTTGATTAAGAATATGGAATTCAATCCCGGCCACAGTGGCTCAGTGGTTGAGTGTGGACCTATGAACCAGGAGGTCACGGTTAAAATCCAGGTCAGGGCATATTTGCCTGGGAGGCAGGCTTGATCCCTGATCATGCAGGAAGCAGCCAAACAATGATTCTCTTCATAGATGTTTTTATCTCTCTCTCCCTCTCCCTCTCTGAAATCAATAATATATCTCTATATATATATATATAAATAATATATATATAATAAAAGAATATGAAATTCACATATGCGGAACTTAATGAACAAACTGAACTACCAAGCAAAATAGAGACAGACTCATAGAAAGCAGGCAGACAGCTCGGGTGTTGGTGCGGGGGAGGGTGGAGTGATTGAGTAAAAAGGAAGAAAAAAAAGAGAGAACTCCTGGACATGTACAACTATATGGTGATTGCTGAGGGGGTGGAGGTAGAAGAGGGAATGAGGGATAAATGGTGATGGGGAAAAAAAAGAATATGGAGTTCACACTTTGGAAAACCTGGAAGATCAGACAATACCAAGCCAGAGTCCTCCCTGGGTGGCAATCTCTTGGGGGCGCTGAGGGTGACCTTGAGATGGGCTATATGCTCTCCAGTTTGCTACAGTTCCACCAGGTCAAGGGTCAAGTTGTATTTTTATTGCACATCATTACAAGGGTGATGATATATTTATTGTATAGCAGAGAGATATTTCTCTATGCTCATACCTCTATCAAAGAAATATTTCTTTGTGCTCCTCTATCAAAAAGGGAAGTTAGACCAAGAAAGCCATATTTTACAAAAAAACATATTTCTAAAGGGCATTGAAGAATATTCCTTGTCAGGCCAGCATGGCTCAGTGGTTGAGCATCGACCTATGAACCAGGAGGTCAAGGTTCGATTCCTGATTAGGGCACATGCCTGGGTTGCGGGCTTGATCCCCAGTAGGAGGGGGCAGGGCGTGCAGGAGGCAGTGATCAATGATTCTCTCTGATCATTGATGTTTTTATCTCTCTTCTTTTTCCTTCCTCTCTGAAATCAATAAAAGTATATTAAAAAATATTCCTGTTTCCTGTGCAAATACCGCCACAGCACTTCCTCTGTTGGCTGTTGTTTTTATAACCCCAGGTCAGCATCTTCCTCCATGGTTTAGCGAGCAATCTGAACGCAGATAGGCAGTGTACTTTCTCAATAGGCAAGTACAGCAGGGGACTTGATCATCTCCATTTTATAGGTGAGGAAACTAAGGCCCAGGGAACGGATGCCCTTGCTCAAGTCACCTAGATGGTAAGTGGGATTGGAGTCTAGGTGTGCTGAACTCCAAGGTGACCTTGAATTAGATCCTCCTCAGACCATCCTGTTAATGCATCAGCCTTTTACGCAGATGGGGTGACATGGACGTCAGAGGGTTTTATCTCAGCTTCTGCGGCTGATTCACTGTGTTATCTGGGGCATGTCCCTCTCCCACTCAGTGCCTCAGTTTCCCCATCAGTAAAAGTGGCTTTGAAACATGCTCAAGCGGAAAAGATTCTTACGATGCTTATGGTGACACAGGCAGCAAGCTTTTGCCTGCAGTGCACGGCTGCCTGCTGCTTGCTGAGGAAGGTGGGAGGAAGCGCCCAGGGCACTCACCTCTGGAGCGAGAGGTACAGTTTGCATCGCAATGTGACCTGCAGCAGGCTGTCGCTCAGGACTTGCAGGGTGACCTCAGGTCCTTTGGCATCTTCTATGACCAACCTGTGAGAGGTATGGAGGTGGCATAGCCTGGTAAGGCTTCTGTGGAGTGTGTGTGTAATGTCTAGAATAGGAGTGGACCCCAGGAAGGGAGGGGCAGCTTTGGGACAACCCCTCCCTGACCCCCAGCTCAGCTGCAGAACACTGGGCTCCAGTTCCAGCCTCCAAGCCTTGAAGACCTGGACAGGTCCCTTTTTTTCTCCAGACCTCAGGGCCTCACCTTCTACAAAAGGGGAGAATACAGTGGAGGAGCTGTCTATACACATTTCACCTGTCTGAATTCAGTGTAAGCATTCTGCAGAAGAGAAGTGGGCAGGTGAGAGTCTGGAAAAGCAAGATGGCTGGTGTACCCACCGCCATCCCCTCAGGAACCATCTGCCCTGCTGAGCATCTGGGAGGGAGGACATGAGCCTCTGCTCCCCTTGGTGAGAGGAGCCCAAAGTTTATGTACTTTTTGGACATTAGATGCAAGCTGGTGACTCATTGGAATGGGCAGCAACAAGTTCCAGTGCCGGAGGAAGACCTGGCTCGTCAGGCTCATCAAAGGCTGTGTGTCTGCCTACAAGGCAGAATCTTCCAGAGTTTTTTCCCTTTTTTAAATATACATACATATTTAAAGAGGGGCATCAGCTTGGAAGGGCCACAGGAAAACCCTACATGGTCCAAATCATTCTTTTTAAAAAAAAATATATTTTATTGATTTTTTACAGAGAGGAAAAGAGAGAAAGAGGGACAGAGAGCCAGAAACATCGATGAGAAACATCGACCAGCTGCCTCCTGCACACCCCCCACCCGGGACGTGCCCGCAACCAATGTACATGCCCCTGACCGGAATCGAACCTGGGACCCCCTCAGTCCACAGACCGACGGCTCCATCCACTGAGCCAAACCGATTTAGGCTCATTCTTCTTTTTTTTTATTGAATTAATATTATTGGGAGACATTGGGTAATCCTATGTAATAAAAACCTAATATGCTAAGATGAAGGCAGAGATCAGAGTGGTGCTTCTGCAAGCCAAGGAACGGCAAAGATTGCCAGCAGCCCCAGAGGCTGGGGGAGAGCCACCGGGAAGGTTCTTCCTCACAGTCCCCGGGAGGAAGCAACCCTGCCGATACCCTGATCTCCGACCTGTAGCTCCAGAACTGGGACACCGTACATTTCTGTTCAAGCCTCTCAGGTTGTGGTCCTTTGTCACCGCAGTTCTAGCAAAGTAAGACAACCAGACAGCCTAGAATTTGGTGAAAACCCCCTTGATGTTTAAGTGCTGGCCATTTGTTAAGATATTTTTTAAGAACCCTAGGCAAGATTGTAATTCCCAGGGGTAGACTGAATGTGGAGGGTACCAGACAGAGATCCCTGGTTTAGCCCTTGCTTTAGTCTGTGGGAGATTTCAAGTGTCCTGGGGAGGTTTAAGAACACGAAAAATGCACGTGCGGAGTGCCTCCCAGGCCGCAGAGAGCCTCCAAAGACACCCAGGCCTCCCACCACCTCCTGGGGCTACATTTAACTGGTGAGAACAAGGCGCCTGAGGGGGAAGACGGGCCAGAGCAGCCCCGGTTGACTCACCCGCCTGCCCGGAGCAGCTGCCCCAGCAGTGGGAGGCTCTTCCCCGAGAGCAGGTCCCCGACCAGCGACAGGTCAAGCCCACTGCTCTTCTTGGAGAGGCCTTTCCTTACGAAGGGCAGGTGGTCCAGGATGGCGATACCTTCCCTTGCGGCGCCCGTCACAGGTATCCTGGCCACGCGGTCCAGAATGTGGTGTTCCGAGAGCAGGTCTGAAATATCTGAGGACACGGGACACAGGCCCCTCCTCGGCATGGGCTCACCCTTCATCCAGTCGTTCAACAAATGCTCACCAGCACCTGCTCTGGGTCAGGGGGGGTCGGTGACCATTTAGCACCAAGTACTTACGTGCTTACTCTCTCCTGGCTCCGGGATCAGGAGCCATGTGGCTCCTGCCCTCATGGGCTGTGCATGCTGGTGGGGAGACAGACCACACTGAGCACTCAAGGAAGCAGGCACAGCAATTCTGAGAGTGCCAAGCAGTGCCACAAAGAACATAAAACGCAGTCGAGTTGGAGCATGACTGGAAGAAGGGTGGTCACCGAGAGTCTCTCGGAAGAGGAGGCATTTGAGCTGAGACCTGAATGAGGTGAAGAAATCCACTCCTGCAAGATCTGGGGGGAGGGCAATGTAGACAGAGGAAAGAGCATGTGCGAAGGCCCTGAGGTGGTGAGTTTATGAAACAGATCCACGAGGTAGACTGTGGTGCATGGGGGACAACAAGGAGCTCACGGCCAAACGTTAGGCAGAGAGACAGACAAATAGGGCAGGTGCCATCCACGTGGATAAGGCCGTAGACAAGGCTTCACCAAAGGGCTGTGAGAGCCCAGAGGGAGGAGACCTTCCGCTTGGGGAAATTGGGAGGGATTCCCATCAGAGCTTTGCCTTAAAGGATGAGTCGGGATTCACCATGTTGGGAAGAACGAAAAGAGCACAAGTAGGCAAAAGGAGCGGCACTAGCAAAGGAAGAAACTGGGGAGTCTAAGGGGTGGTTAGGGCAGTGGTGGTGGAAGAGGGTGGACATACATATAGGGCCTTGAATGCCAGTGTGAGGAGCTTGGAGGGTCTCCTAAGGGTACTGGGGAGCCACAGCAGTGCTAGAGCAGGGGAAGGATAGGGTCAGCTCTCAGTGAAGGAAGGCAAATTCTGCTGCTGGTGAGGGGGAGGCCAGAAGAGAAGCCTTGAATAGGGAGGTGGTGCCATCTCTCACCCTTCTCCTTCCCTGCGGGCCTGCCTCCCTCGGCCCACCCCTTACATTTTACCTGTTTCTATCTGGTTCTTGCTGATCCGTAGAAAGAGCCGGTGCTGGGCCTCCCCTTGGGCTTGGGGAAGCAGCCCCCAGCATAGCAGTGACCCCCAGAACAACAGCATCCTCCGGGCCAGGACCTATGGACACAGAGCTGGGAAGCCCCATGCCACCTCCATGTCCTCACCAGGGACCCATTGCTCAGCGTCTCCCAGCTCTGCCTCTTCTAGAACTATCTCTCACGCTTTCCTCCCCTTGCTTCTCCTCTAGCTCCAGACCCACTGGTCCATGAACACAGCCTGCACTTCCCACCATCTCACACTAATGCGTTTAGTTCTCTTCGCCTGGCGTGCCCTTCCTCCTTGTGTGGGCTGCCTTCAAATCTGGGCTCTGCCACTTCCTGACTGTGTGACCCTGAGCAAGTTACTTGATCTCTCGGTACCTCTGACCTCTCATCCGTAAAACTGGGATTAAACATTAATTGTGAGGAATACATTCAACAATATGCACCAAGCACTGAGCAAGCAATGGACCTAACCCCTGTTAATGTGGCTGGGCCACACTGTGAGATGTTTAAAGATGTAGGAAGTTTCAGGATCTTGAGGAGGACAGGGAAGGGTCCTGGGGAGGCACCATAGTGGCTGAGCTAGGCCCCTGGGACTTGAAGCCATGGCTCTTCACCAACGAGTAAGGAAATATTTCAATATTGCGACTAGTATGTTTGTACGGGGTCCTAGCGGCTGAACTCCAGCCCTGCAGAGGGTGGCCAAAAGGGCACAGTCAGGACCCTGGAGCCTGTAGGTGGGGTCGAGGTGTCGCTGGGTGGGCATAAGTGCGTCACCAAGAGACTCGGCTTCTGAAATGCAAGGCAGGGACCAGCTGGGATGCAGACACATATGCTAGCGTAAGCAGGGCTCGCTGAGGAGCCAGTGATGCAACCCCACGGCACGCCTACGAAGAAGCCACCCAGAGGGTAAATGCTTCCGCTGAGCAAGGACAGGATACCCCCAAAAGCAGCTGAGCCTGCCCTCGAGGGCCTGAGAACATTCTGGCATTGCCTTGAGTCAGAAACATCCAGATTTTTGGTGCTTGGTGGCACGGGAGCTGCCCAAAACCGTGATATAATTGGGTATAAAAAAGAAAGTTTTTGTTTGCATATGCAAATTTTGGACTGGAAAACTTGTACTCGTGGCATTAGCTATTTATATTTTGCTTCTAGGATTATTTAAAATTCACCCACTATTTGTCAGTCCTATGACAGACACTTCCCTCAATCAGTTCACCCAAGTCAGTCCCTCCTCCCTCTCTGCCCTTAGTACTTCACACCATCTTCCCACCCTCTCCCTCTCTTGTCCTAGATCACCACACCAGCCCCGACTTCTGCTTGAGTCCTCACTATGTGGCAGACACCATGCCAAGAGCTTTACCAGCTCCATCCCATCACTGAGTCCTCACCGCAGTGGTCTGGGATCATGGATAGCAGGCCCATTTTGCAGAGGACAAGAATTGAAGCTCAGAGAGGAGCAATGAGTTGCCTGCCCCAAATCACACAGGTAGTAGGTGGTAGAGCCTGGATTTGAACCCAGGTTGGCCTGGCACTAAGACCCTTTGCACCACTTCACCACATTAGTGTAGGCACTCTAGTAACACCCGCGAAGTGCCCCTGTGAGCCTCTTTGTCCTTACCTCTCCACGAACAGGGATGCCTGGAGTCTTTCCCTGGTCTCTGTCTCCCGCTTCCAAGAAAGACACGTTTATAACCCGAGCTCTGAAGCCGGTGGGTGGCCCATGGCAGGAAGTCCAGCCCCTTGGCTGCGGCTGGTGCTCAGAGGAGCTCTTCAGGGGAGGGAGGGTCCTCTTGGCAGAGGGTGGCAAGGAGCTTCTGGCCAAAACTGATAGGGCCTGTCCCCAAGGCTAAAAGGGCAGGCTCTAGGCTGGCGCCAACATACCCCAGGGAGGAAGTGGGAGGACGCTTCAGTTTGGGGGTTGGGCCCTTTCCCTGAGGTACAACATCAGAGCCGCAGAGCCTGGCTGGGCGATCCCTCTTGAAAGGGACACAAGGAGACTCCTAATACAGAATGTGCCAGCCATAGAGCCCAAGGGAGTAAGGGTGTATATTGGGGGTGTGGGGAAGGAGTGTGTGGAAGAGAGCTGGTGAGGGATAGAGGCAGGGCTGGGAGGAGCCCGGTGACCACTTTGAGACCATTCCCCATGCCTTTTCCATATGTGTCTTCTATGCCATGCCTCTGTGGTCAGACAGGCCTGCGTTCAAATCCCCACCGTCACGTGGTAACTGTGTAACTGTGGGCAAGTTGCTTTCCCTCCTGAGACTCACTTTTCATGTCTGCAAAAAGGAGAAAAATAAATCCACGTATGTCTTTTGGATATTGTGAAGATCATTGAGGTAACGCATGTAGATGTTAGCACGGGGCCTGGCACATAGAAAGGGTTCAAAAGAAGTTACTTATTTTCATTTCCATTTTATAGATGAAGAAAACAGACTAAGAGGTTAAGTGGTTTTCTCAAGGTCACACAGCAGGTCTGAGACAAAACTGGATTTGAAATCAGGGCACAGAGAGGGGACTGGCTACCCAGTGAAAGGGAAATTCAGTGTTATTATGCAACACGGCTTCCAGGCCCCCCAAGTTCTCACTCCCAACCAAACTGCTATGCAAAGGTCCTCTTACGTGAGTATCCTGGCGCCACCATTGCGAGTGTGCACAGCTGGCTCTGTCACCATGGACGCCTTCATTAACTGCTGTCCAGTGTGGTTATTTTGAGGGCAGGCATATTCATCTCCAGGTGGCTTTTAGATTTTCCACACGATTCTCTCTATAATTAATTCCTTCCCCTTTCACAGCTCAGAGATGTGGTCAGCGTAGGTGTTACACTCCATTTTTCAGCTGGACACACCAGGCAGAGGGTCTGATGGTGGAAGAGTGGGCCTGGAAGGCAGAAGCTGCGCAGGAAATGCTCGGTCATTGTCAGCTAGTGCTCAAATTCTCTCTTTGGCTACTATCAAAAGCAAGCGGTTGATGTTAGCATGATTCGGGAGCATATTTCAGATGGGGTGTACCTATTCTAGAATCTCAGTGTCATTTTTGGTCGGAAGATGCTCTAAAAGATGGCTGGTCCCCCTCATTTCTATTGATTGGATCTCAACATGGCTGCCAAATACTCGGGCCAGAGAAAGGCTCTGGGGTTAATTTTCTCACCCGAGTCACTCGGGTTTGATACAGGGTGTTGGTGGAAGCTTAGAGGTCTCCCCCCCACCCCCTTCCAAAATCTGGCCTCTCTACACGGGACAGGAGGGAAGAATTTGGTTGGAGCCTCATGGAATCGTCTGCTTTACCTCACTGACTAATCTCTGCGGAAAGGAGATTTCCTGGAGGCATGGGCACGTGGGTGAGGCTTGGGTTCCCTTCATTTCACTGGCTGTGTGTTACTTGGTCCCTCATCTGTAAGACAAAGACAATAATGACTCCTGCTAGGCCGGAGGGGTTGTTGAGATATCACTGGGTGTTTTTTTTTAATCTTCTGTGGCTAGTAAGACTCAGAGAGAAGTAGAGGACTTTTCCCTCTCCAGCCCAGGAAGGTTGTAGGATCTTAGAGTTCTGACCTGAGGGTTCCTACCTCAGGGGTGCATGGATGGTGGTTGTGTTTCAGGCCTCAAATGGAAGGAGGCTGGTACAGAAGACACTCTCCTGTATGGGAGGTGAAGACCCGAGGGGAGTGATGAAGTTACAGAGAGTAGGAGGCATCGTGGGCTAATGTTTAGGGGCTGCTTGGTAGTCATGTAGTCAGAGCCTCAATTTCCTCATTTGTCAAGTGGGGGTGCTATAGGCCGTGGGAAAGGCTGGGCGGATGAAGGTCCGTCAGACCCTTAGCAGGGCAGGTGCTTGTCTTGGTGTGGGTTCCCCAGAAGGATTTACGTGCAGGTAGCTGATTTGGGAGGTGATTTCAGGAGACTCTGGTAGCGGGAGGGGGAAAGTAAGGGAAAGAGACAGCCCATCAAGCAAGTGACTCCAGGGGGCCAGGACTCTGTCCCGCTGGGGTATCATGGGAGCTGGTGTGGGATTGTTCCCTGCCCCGTGGGGTGAGGAAGTGGGGTTATTTACCCTCTAACCTCCAGGAAGCCCCAGAGGTTGTGGGTGGTTGGAACCCGGAGCCACAGCCATGACTGTTTAGGGGAGGTGCTTCTGCTTGACTGGGGGGGTGGGAGTGCTCGCTGCTGCTGACAGGATCGCATCGTCTGGGACAGGGGCCCCTTCATCGGCACCAGATGGGACCCAAGACCACAGGCCCTGCCCCATCTCCCAGGCTCCTCAGAAGCCCCCCAACAGATCCTTGTATGACTCCAGGGAACCAGCAGAGACCTGCCCCAGACAAGATGGAGACAGACTTCCTTTTTTTAAGTTAATCCTCCCTAGAGGATATTTTTTCCATTGATTTTTAAGGAGAGTGGAAGTGAGAGAGGAAGGGGGAAGGGAAAGAGAGAGAGAGAGAAAGGGCGGGGAGAGGTGAGAGAGACACGCCAATTGGTTGCATTTGGTGTGCGGGGCCAATACTCTAACCACTGAGCTACATGGTCAGGCAGAGAGCAATTTTCTGGATCTCTCTTGCCGAGTGGGAGTTTACCCCTAGATGTAATATGATTTGGAAAAGAATGCGATGTGATGTTGGGGGACACAGACCACCAAGTGTGGCTGGAAGTCAGCGGTGCGTTGGGAGCTGCAGCCCTGGACCTAGAGCTCAGCCACGGCCGAGGAAGGAAGTGCTCACTGTCCCTGGTATAAGGGCCTTGTGCAGGGTCTTATCCTGGCCCCTCTGTGTCCCTCTTGGCCTAGCCTGTGTCTTGTAGATAGAAACTCCGTCTGGGCTGCCTCTCCAGGCTGCGAGCTGTTCTCTTGCCTGGTTAGGCCCTGAAGTTGGGTAATGCCTTTTTCTGCAAGGCCCCTCGTGTGCTGGGGGGGGGTGGGGGGGGTGCGGGGGGGGGGGCCTGGAGTCTGGAGAACAGGGGCCCTATTGTCTGTGCTGAACCTGATGCTTTAGGGATGTCAGGGAGACAATGGCAGTCCCATTGCTGTTCAAGCAGGAAGGGCCTTTGGTGATAAGGCCCAACATCCTGGAGGACAGGCAACAACAGTGACGATGACATCACCCGCAGGGACATTGTCTGAGCACCTCCCACGTGTCTGGAACCATTCTCTCTCATGTCATCCTCACTATAGCCTTCTAAGATTGGGAATATGACTCTCCCCACTTTATAGAGAAGAAAACTGAGGCCCATTGAGGGGAGCCACCTTCCAGGGTCAACAACCATCGAGGGGGGCCGGCCAGAACGCAAAGCCTGCCTTTACAGTCACGTTGTTCAGACAGCCCTCGACCCCCCACACTGCCAAGACCAACAAAGCATGCGACCCTGGCCGAGAGGTTGTCCCACCAAGTGGGGGTCTTAGGGCCAGCCCAGAAGGCAGGAGGGCACAACCAGTGCAGGTTATCACATGTGGTCTGATGTGGCCCAGCTCGGCTCAGAAGGGCCTGAGCATGATCCAAATGTGGCTCGGGTGTCCAGCCCGTTAGCTTGCCAAGGGCACAGTGACTCCTGAGACAAAGATACACTCCAGACTTCAGAAGTCATAGACAACTATTTATTTATTGCAAAGAGGGAACCTACGGAGCTGGATGCCACTGGGAGCCAGCCTGCCCCAGGTGGCCACTGTCCAGGTCTTCATTGGAAGAGAGGAGAGGGGTCCAGGGTTCTACGAGGAGTCTGGGGTGATCACAAAGGCGTCCTGCAATTGGAGGAGAAAAGTCAACTGGGTTGTTTTTTTACCTCCTGCCTTGTGATTTACGCGTGTCCTCCTCAAGGTGACCACTGGCATTGAGGGTCATGGTCCTGAGCTCACTCATACAGAATTCTTGGAAGGGACAGAGGAGTAGGGTCTGCCTGCAGAGTGTAGGATTGTATAGGATCGTTGTCCCTAGTTCCAACACGCCCCCAAAAGTTTGCTCAAATGCAGATTCCTGGTTGTATCCATTGGGCCTTAGGCAGCTGAATCTTTTAAAAAATCTTAATTTTTGAAACTATTGCATATATCCCCCCTTTCCCCTATTTAGGCAGCTAAATTTTTAACAAGACTCTGGCTTTTTTTTTTTTTAAACTAAGTGTGATATGAAGAACTTAATCTATTAGATTTCCCCAACATTTTATTTTGATTATTTTCAAACATACAATAAAGTTGGAAGAATTTTATGTGATCACTTATATACTCATGTTCTAGATTCTCCCACTTAAAAAGCTATACTTGCTTTATCTCATATCTAACCACTTATTCATTTGTTTGACTAGACTTTAAAACATACTATATTATAAAGCTATAAAAAGGAAATAAATGTGCTGCTGAGTCCAAAATAAATGAACAGAGTAGAACAGAAAATTTGGAAACCGTTCCAAAGAATGAAATCATACTTTTCCAACTCAAACTGTAAATGATGAATTATGTGATGCAAGTTGCTTTAAAAGAAAAGAAAAAGAGGAGCATTACTAAATGTCCCCTAATAAGAGATATGTGAAATAAACCAAGCTTCAGCTTATATGGATACCCGTTGTCCATCCAATGCCAATCCAGTGCATGTATGTCTTAGATAAATAAACTACTTATATTTTACTCAGATTATTGTGATGTAGTCCATTAGTGCATGGCCTGTGAATTCAGACATCTGCTGCGTTTTGTGGATGAGGAAGCTGGGCTCAGAGAGGCCAGAGGACATGCCTGAGGTCCCGTGGCTAGAGAAAGGCAGGGTCCTCTGGTCCCTAAGTCTAGATTCTCAGCCTCTTTCGGTACCATCCACAGTATTGTTCTCATTATTCTCCATCAAAGCCAGCTAAAGCGTGGGCATGGTTGTTGAGGTGGGCAGTTGATAATAAGTCAAATGTCAACTTGCCTTGGAAGCTTGTTAACAAAGCCTCTTACCCTTCCCTCAAATTCGACTCTAGTGGGGTAGGGCATTTTTGAGACTTCCTTTCCCCTGGGGATTTCTCTGGAACTAAACAGCTTGAAGTGCCTCCCTGGCCTTTGGTTGGGCACCCTAGCTATGTAAGGGTGGACAGTGACCTGTGGATGCTCTTAATTGTTAATACTTCTGCTTTCAATGTCTCCCCCACTTGAGGGTGGACTAGAAACTCCAAGAAGGCAGGGGTTTCTGTCTTTTTTGTTCACAGTTGTGATCAGTGCCTGGCACATAGTAGGTGCTTAGTAAATGCCTGCTGGCCAGCTGACCAAGATGGAATCACCTCACTGTCATTGGCTCGTGTGGAGATCGGAGCCTAAAGCGGGGGGTTTTCAGGGAAGGTGCTGAGTGCAGATCTCTACTCTGCCAGCTACTGAGTGTGTGACCTTGGAAATGGACTTGCCATCTCTCACTCTCAGTTTCCCCATCTGTAAAATGGGGATGACAATAGGATGTATCTCATAGGGTAGTTGTGAAAACTGAGCAAGATTTCACATTTTGTGCCTAATACCTGGCACAAAATGATTATGGGCTGTTAAATATTATCCTATCTAATAATAGACAAATATGCAAATTGACCGCACCTTCGCTACGCTCAAGCCACGCCCACCAGCCAAGCCATACCCACCAACCAATCAGGACGAATATGCAAATTACCCCAACAAAGATGGCGGCTAATTTGCATGTCAAGACAGCGTAGAAAGAAGCCAAGAGCTGCAGAAGGGAGCAAAGCTGCAGAGAAGCAAGCAAGCCGGGGGGAGGAGAAGGGAGGAGTGGAGGCGGGGCCGGAGGAGAAGGAAGTTGAGCAGGCGGGGCCAGGGGAGAAGGGGCGGGGCTGGGGGAGAAGGGAGGAGGGGAGGCGGGGCCGGGGGAGAAGGGAAGAGCAGAGGCGGGGCCGGGGGAGAAGGGAAAAGCAGGCAGGCTGGCAGAGAAGGTGGGCCGGGGGAGAAGGGAGGAGCGGAGGCGGGGCCAGGGGAGAAGGAAGGAGAGCGGGCTGGCGGAGAAGTTAGAAAAGCAGGGGGGCTGGCGGAGAACTCGGGGCGGGGGACAAGGGAGGAGAGCAGGCAGGGCAGGGTAGAGTGCAGCAGGAAACCCTATTGCAGGATTTTTCCTGCAACGGGAACGCTAGTTAATGACAATATTTGGGGGGGGGGGTGGTGGATGATGCTACAGCTCCTCTCCCTAACAGCTGCCAACAAGAGTCAGATGTTCAATAAGCATTTATTGAGCATCTACTGTGACAGGCCTTACTGAATCAATGAACAAACCAATGAATGACAGCTAGGATGGAGGAAGCTGGAGGTGTATTGACCCCTGTCAAGGACGGTTGTACTCTTCCAGCTACAATTGAGGAACTGAGGTCCTGAGAGAAGCAACTTGCCCAAGGTCCTTCATGTGTGACCAACGGGGTCAGGACTGGAGCACAGCCCACACTTCCCAGCTCAGGGCTTTCCTAGTGACTATGCCCTCCCTGGGGCAGGATGTTCAACCCCACTCACCTGGCTCAGAGACAATGAAGCTCCGGTAAATCCCAAGGCCTTCACCATCGACAGTGGGACCCCGGATCTTACTTTGCCTGAAATAACAAATATGGTTGGAGACTGGTGGGCCTAGGGTGGGCCTGGGCATCTGTGGGCAAGCTCACAATTCCCAGAGGTAGGCTCAGGACCTGGCATGCCCAATGCAGACTGTCCCTTTTGCCTCTGCTCAGCTGTTCTCCTGCCCAGCATCCATTTAGCCTCATCTCCTTAACCTTTGCCTCCACCCAGCACTGGCTCTGGCTGCTCCAAAGGGCACCCCTCATTTCCTCTCACACTCCTGCTTAAGAACCAGGCTTCCCATCATCCACAGCACAAGTGTGGGAATTGAGATTTCTCATTCTAATAAAATAAAGAAATGAAAGAGGTGGGCTTGTCATAGGTTACCAACTTTCCCACCCCCATGACCTGAGGCTTAATTAGAGTAATTCCATCTTTTCTCTCGGCTTCCTCCACCATGAACACAAATAACAACGCCAACAACAACAATGGCTGAGAAATGTTGAGCACCAACTGTGCTAGTCAGCCCCCTCCGCCCCTTACAAACACCATCTCCTTTATGTTTCTGAGGAAGGTACTCTTATTTCCCCATTTTACAGATGGAGAAACTGAGGCTCAGAATAATAAGGCAGCTCATCTAAGGCCAGGCAGCCAGCAAAAGGGAATTGAGACTTGAACCAGGTCTGTCTGAGGCACATCGAGTGTGCTCTTGTCTGTTTACACCTCCTGTTGTCACCCCCATGGGCACTGCCTGGCTCATTTTTGCGTGCCTCGGCTCTGGAACCAGTAAAGGAAGGTGGAGATGGGAGAGCTCATTTCCAGATGGGTGACCAGAAAGGCTTCCTGGAGAAGTGGAATTTGAAGTAGGGTGGAAAATGAATGAAAGGGGCCCCAAATGGAGACTCAGGCAGGAGAAGTAACGCACCCACCCTCAACAGCCCTGGGCAGTGGGGGGATGGATAGCAAAGGGACGCACCATTCTGATTTGGCAGCAAGATGGCGGCGAGGAGATCAGTGACGATGTCTTTCAGAATTTCAGGCTGTGAGAGAGAAGGGACATCGTTCCCCGGCTGAGAATCTCAAGTCCTCCCAGCCATTCCTAGAATGGGCACAGCCCAGCCCCATTCTGAGGACAGCTGGTGGATGCTGGAATCCCAAGTCCCCTGCCAGTCCAAGTTGCTAGGGCTCCTAGGAGTGACACAAACCCTGGGGTCCCATAGGTCAGAGGGTTGGGGTGCATCAGAAGGATGTGCCCCCACCCTCCACTCTCAAGGCCTCCAGCAGAAGGTGCCTTAGGAAATTTAGCCCTGTATTTCCTGAGGTTTTGACTTCTCAAGGGAAGCCAGAGTCCTGATTTCATGTGAAACCTCCCGTTTTAAAATACCAATAATAATAATAATAATATATAAAAAATATATATATATATATAAGGACAGCTCGGCCGGCATGGCTCAGTGGTTGACATCAACCTATGAACTAGGAGGTCACGGTTCGATTCCCAGTCAGAGGACATGCCTGGGTTGCAGGCTCAATCCCTAGTGTGGGGTGTACCAGAGGCAGCCAATGAATGATTCCCTCTCATCATTGATGTTTCTATCTCTCTCTCCCTCTTCCTTCCTCTCTGAAATCAATAAAGATATATTAAAAAGCACATGTAAAGGCAAAAAACAAAACCCCAAGTGAAAAAACAAAAACAAACCTACCAAACCCCCAGAACCGACACCACGTCACAAGACAGGATTCAGCCAATTTCAGACTCTGATTTAGTCCGACTCAGATGAGGAAGCTGAGGATCAGGAAAAGGGCCGCTCATGGCCACTGAGATGAGTTTATGTGGTTGTGAATAGGAGAGAGTTGTTTCTTAATTTTGGGTCAAAACTTCACAGGAAAGTGGATGTGTATCTGAGTGTCCGTATCTGTGTGTTCTCAGCTGTGCTTGGCACATAGCAGGTAAGTGTCTGAACCAGGAGGTTAGACTGTGTAGCTAACAACAATGGCTGAGAAATATTGTTTTCTTCTTCCTTACAATCCCCACATATCGATAATGTGGAGGCTGGCCAGCCCATGATGGGGCTGCCCATGGGGACCTGTTGAAAGCACATTTCAAAGCAAAATGTCTCCTTTGAAATGGACCATTCTGGGCTCTTCTGTGTCCCCAGAGACAAGCTGTTAATACTCACGTTGAACAGGTCAATGTCTGAGTTCATCAGGTGGATCCGTTCAGAACTGCAACAGAAAATGCCCATAAGAATGGTCCCTCCAAGTCCCATTCATTCATTCATTCATGCATTCATGCATTCATTCATTCAACAGCTGTTTTGAGCACCTATTATATATGGCATTCTTTCTGCCTGCCCTGGGGTAGCCTTCACCGGATGCTCACACCCCAGAGACTCACAACACTGTGTTTAAAGAAACCCAACGGTCACCAGGTGGCACTCATTGTCAATCACCAGATTCTTCACTATGATTTACCTGATATCATTTATGTTGAGCATAAGATTGACACCTTTGGTGTAAAACTGAGCTTCTGAGTTGGCTTCCTGCAACGAGAAGCCCACATTTCTTTTAGAGGATGCGTCAAAGGTGGGGTATGGGGTTCTGCAAGGGGTTCTGGGGTCAAGCTGACACTCGGATCTCAGCTATTGGTTCTGCGACCTTGGGAAAGGGTTTGACCTCTCTGGCCTCACTTTCCTCATCTATTAAATGGAATAGTACCTGTACCCACTCCCCACTGAACAGATAACCACATAGGATTGCTGTGGGAAATGATGACAGCAGCCAGTATGCGCGGAGCCTTCACTATGTGCCTGGCAGTTTCAAGAAGTTTATATGATTATCTCCTTTGATCACCACAACCCTTTGAAGTGGCTTCTATTTTTACCTCATGGTAGAGGTGAGGGGACTGAGGGACAGGATCAGTAACCTCCTGGTAATGTTAACTATTGTTATTATTATCAGAAAGGTCAGAAGCAAAGTCAAGTTTCAAATACAAGTGCCAAAGATATACATCAGCTTGACCTGGGGGGAGAGGGGGCAGCCTGAGGGCAGGGTGCCAGGCTCCAGCTCCAGTTAGCTGCTCCTGAGGTCTTTTGAAAAGTGCCTTCCATTGGCCCTGGTGGGGCCAGGTCACCAGGGAAGCTCATTCTCACTGCTGGTTGGGAATCAAAATCTCCTTCAATAGCCCTAGCCAGTTGCTCAGTGGTTAGAACGTTGGCCCTCGGGCTGAAGGGTCTCGGGTTCAATTCCGGTTAAGGGCACAGTTTGCAGGCTCAATCCCCTGCCCAGGTCGGTCGGGGCGTGTGTGGGAGGCAACCAATTAATGTGTCTCTCTCACATTGATGTTTCTCTCTCTCCGTTTCTCCCCCTCCCTTCCACTCTCTCTAAAAATCAATGGGAAAAATATCCCCGGGGTGAGGATTAACAACAACAACAAAAGAATATCCTTCATTACAGGAAGCTAGGGCACTGTGTCTCCTGTAGTCTTTTGTGGATGGCACCCCTGAAATTGTGTGTGGGCAACCGTACAGCTATACACAGCAACTCTGCTGTGAGCATAGTCAGCATTAGCTTCCTTCCAACAACCAGGTACTCTCCAGACTCCTTGGTTGGGCACAGTTCCAGCAGCCAAGCATGAATCCTGCGTTGTCTCTCCCTTCTCTCTGCCTCTGCAGTGGGGTCCAGTCAGTGCCTCCCTCAGATCCCCTTTAGAGGACGGGGGGTCCATCCCTCCCTGCCGAGGGCTGCAGTTAGCAGTCCCCAGCCCCTTCGCTGCAAACATGCTCCTGCTTGAACAGAGCTGCCTTGCTGGGAGTCATGTCCTTCCTACCCCTGGGGACTATTGGGTGGCCAGTAACTGATTGAAAAGGGGGTACAAAGTCTTGACTGACTAATAAAGTCACAGGGTGAGAGTTGGGCCCCCAAAGCTCCTGATTCTTGGGGTTAGAACTCGCTATAGTCCCATCCTGCTGGGTGACAAGAATGGTGGAAACGTTTAGCAAAGCAAGAGAGATGAACCGGAATAGCGTAGGTCCCCCAGATGGCCGCTGATGTCACATGCGATTAACTCACGATGCCCAGGGTGAAGAAGGGGCGGCGGACTTCATTGGAGGCGAATACTTCCAGCACGATCATTTGGGCCACCTTGGCACTGCCCTTGTCCAGAAGGAGCTCTGGGGCCTCCTGCATTAGTATCTTCACAATCTGCGTGTGCTTCAGCTGATCCGCAGCCTGGAAGGACATCAGACCTGCATGTGGCCCACAGGTCCCATGTGGCCTGGCCCGTGCCCAGCTTCCCGGCCTCCCTGCATCCTCTCCGTGCTCCAGCCACACGGTCCTCTCCGTCCTGAAAGGGGTTGCTCTCACCATCTCAGCCTTTGGTTTGGCTTCTCCCTCTGTCTGGAATCCTCTTCTCTCCAGAGAAGCCTCCCTACTTTTCCGGACTCCGTCAGTGCCCCCATTAATGCTCTCATAACCCTTAGCATCTGTCCTCTTAACTGACATGTTGTCTGTGTAATTATGTGACTCAGGTCAACCTGCCCTGTTGGACTGAAATCTTCCTGAGGACAGGGGCAGGTCTGTAGAAGTCACTAGTGCTGGAAGGGAGGAGAGCGGTCTTACATCATTTTATTCCCCAGAGGCCTGAGGACAGACCCCAGCAAACAGCCATCAAGCTGCAGATGGCCAGTGGACCAACCTTTTCACTGATCAACTTGATGTTATTCTTCAGCCGGAGGGCCATCTCAGGAAGCTGAGGATGAGAGGAAGCCAGAACAGGTCAGCTGGGGGGCGGGCGGGGAGACATCCCTGCAGCAGCCTACTGCTGCGATCCCCAGGACCCCAGAGAAGCTGGGTGGGCCCGGTGGTCCAGGCTACATATTTGTCACTGGTGAAAAACAGCCCTATGTTAGCTGCTGTGAGGCAGGGGGTCCCCGCCGGCCTGTGGGTGGGTGGTGGTTGTGGGTTTGTGGGCAGTTCGTTGCTCCCAGAGCACACAGAGAAGTGACCCAATTCTTACTGTCGTCCTGAATGTGGTTGCTGGTGACCACCCCTCTTTTCTCACCATCTCAGCCCTCTACTCTGAGTTTTGATCCTCAAGAGCTTGGCTATCTGTTGTCTGTCAGCTTACTTTAAGTCCGGACACCCTCCCATAACTTTGGGGCAACGCTTTTGCCCTGTAGGCCTCAGTTTCCCCATCAGTCACCTTGGAGGCGGTGGCACACCCTGGTTGACTAGGGTGTGCTGTTTTGAGAAGCATTCCAAGGCTGTGTCAGCATCGAGGCTCAATCGGGAGGACCCTGATTGATTAGTCATGTCTGCCACGGGCCCCACGGTAGACAGGACTGCTATTTGGTAGGAGAAGTAGGTGTGTCCTGTTCTCAGAGGGCAGAACTAGGACCAGGACTGGATGTTACAGGGAAAGCTTCATCTTTAGAACTATACGTCAGAGACAGACTGTTAGGGGAGGGAGGGAGCACTCTATTACGAGAGGGGTTTAAACTAAGCCTGACGGGATTCGTGCCCACGGGCTTCGGGGTCCTCACATCCCCTTTGATTCAGAAAATTCCCATGATGCAGTAGAGGTGGCTTCATCCTCTGTCCCATGTCGAGGCTTACCACATAGTCCAGCAGGACCATGATTTCTTCTGGAGGGAGAAAGTCAGCTAGTACAGCATCCACCACATCATGCCTTACAGTGAGGCTGAAAGGGGCGCTGTCCAGAGCGGGTATCGTCAGGGAAGCCACAGACTCATTGAACCATTTGATCCCCTTTCCCTGTGAGTCCAGCAACTTGGCCTAAGGAGACACAGAGCAGAGAGCTGGTATCAAAACTTTAACTCCACACCTTACCCAACCACCACCTGGAAGGAAACAATGCCACTCAACCTGATTCCCTTTTTGCACTTGCTGTCTGGAAGCTCAGCCCGGAATTCAGTGCCTTACTGTAGGTGATGAGTTATCTCAGGTGCTTAGCAATATCTACCCCACCTGCACCCCTCAGATAATCTCTGATTTTTTTTAAAGCTTTAAATGTCTTATTTGGCATTTAGGTTTCAACTTTTCAGATACCACACAAGCCCTTTGGATGAAGGGAAAATTAAAAACTGTAAAAAAATTGATGGAAATGCTTGATGCTGCAGTTTTCCAAGGGATCCATGAGAACTGGTCTGGGATACAAGCTGCCCACGTTGGTGTGGTCCCTTAGGGAGTCGAGCTCCAGGGTGTATGCAGCTCCATTTACCAGGATCTTCCTGCCTGCCAGTCTTCAGTGGCATTTCACTCTCTCCTTGGGGACTCTGATTATCTACACTTTACAGATGAAAAAACTGAGGCTTAGAGAGGGGAAGAAACTTGCCCAAAGTCCTACAGCCAGGGACTGGTGGAGCTGGGAGAGAAACTTAGGTCTGTGTGTTTTGATCCTGGGCTCCCGTTTTAAGGTAATCAGATGTTTGGGGATTGGCAGGGGCTTGCCTGAGAAAAAGGCCAAGAGCCCCAGTGCAAACACTCTGGCCTGTGACTGGGGAGACCAGGGTCGGAGGACAGATCACCAGGATCTATGTTCTGTGCTTGGCCCTTAGATTCTGCCTGCCTTGTCTCCTCCATTGGAATGGTTTGCATGGAGCATGTTCAGCATAGTGAGATTTTTCTAAATCAGCCCATGTGTCTTAACCGTGACCAGGGTTTTCTCCCCTGAAACAGACCCCGGGTATCTGACCCTGGTGGTCAGAGAAGGCAATGATGTCCCCACTTCACTCTCAAGGTCCATGACACTCACCCCCAGGTTGAGCTGGATGGTGTTATCCTTGATGGCAGAAGACAGAAGGTCAATCTCCAGATGGTCACTGCTTATGGAAATGGGTGCTGCTCAGAGACAAGAAGAACGTTGTGTGAGGGTGAAGGGCAGGATTGGATGGGTTTTTTGGGGGCTGCTTTTGGCTGGAGCTGCATTATTGCATGGGGAGAAGTAAGTAGAGAGGAACAGGAGTAATGATGATGTTGATAATGACAATGACGAAAATGATAATAACTGACATTTATTAAACATATATTGAGTGTTGAACTGTGTTAAACCTTTATATGTGTTGGCTCATTTAATCCTCACAATAACCTTAGGGGGTGGGTCCTGTTATTACCCCCATTTTACAAATGGGAAAACTGAGGCTCAGAAAAGTGAAGTGATTTGCTCATACTGTGAAAAGATTTGAACCCAGTGATCCTATGTCAAGGTCCTGGTTTGAACAAAACTGACCTATTGCTTGTAACTCTCCACCTCCCCACCAGACATCCTATCCAGATGGGTCTGGATCTGTTCACTGGATCAAACGTGTTCGCCTTGGGATTCCCTATTTGGCCGCGAGGGGGCAGTGGCGTCTCAGCTGCCCTCGCTGTTGGGTGGAGAATGGGAAGGGCAGCGGAGGGGGCTCAGGGGTGGGCGGGGCAGGGATTAGGTCCTTGGATCACTTACACCCTCCCCCCTCCCTGCACCCCCAAGCCTGCCCTACCCCTGGGGAGCAGAGGAGCCAGATAGACTTCCATTCCAGCCACAGTAGCCTTAGATAGTTTCTTCCCTCCTCAATCTCAGTTTACTCATTTTAAAGTGGGAGTGTGATACAGTAATGCTGGCCTCATAGGTTGTACAGGACGGGTACCTAGTAAAGTTGCCTTGAATCTGAATTACATCACACTTGAAATTTGAAGAACTGGATTTAAGCCTTCCCCATCACTAACTTCTGTGAACTCGAATAACTGACTTAATTTCTCTGCGCCTCAGTTTGCTGATCTGTGAAGTGGGGTAATGATCATATAAAACACCAAGCACAGTATTTGCTCTATGGGTGCTCAATGCTACCGATGCCATTCTCTTCCCACTCCTCTCTGGTGGCCCCTTTGAATGAGCCACTTCAGATCCCCAAGCAGTAGACAATAGAATTTTCTTATTCCGTACAATCCCCACTCTGAGGCACTTGAGCACAGCAGAAACTTGAGGTGGGGGTAGAAGCCTGTGAGCTCCATTTCTGCTATCTCAGGGAGGGAGAGATGACCTTCCTGAGCATACATCTGATCTTTTCTCTAAGCCCACCGTCTTTGCTGTATCATTCATTTATGCATCCATTCAGCACACATTTGGATAAACTTCTCTCTGCTATGTGCCTGGAACTTTCCTATAAACTTTTAATCCTCACTATCAATCCTGAGGTAGGGCTGTTATAAGTCCCATTTTACAGATGAGGAAGCTGAGGATAAGGAGGTAGAGCTGGCTTCCCATAGTCATGAGACAAGTCAATGGTAGAGCTGGGATTTTAACTCAGATTTCTTTGGGTCACCGGCTGGCTCATGTGGAAACCTGCCTATAGTAGGTACTGGTGAACTCAGAACTGTGAATTCCTGTCTGCTCCTCCCAGGCAGGGATCAACGGGTGCTCTTCCCACCGGCTGCTCAGGCCAGACTGGGGAGGTGCCCCCTCCAGAGCCGCAGCCTGGAGGCTGGCTCAGCAGAAGAGAAAAAAGGTGGGAGAGAGCAGTGCACTCACCCTTCACCAGGCGCAGGAGCTCCTCATGCATGTCTTCAAAGGCCGCCTCGATCACGGGACACAGCTGTAACAGCACAAATGCGGGAGCTTCATCAGCAAGGGGGTCCCACAGTGACCCATGCCCAGCCCATGTGGCCTCAGTCCCACCACTGTGCTCATGGCCAGCCAGGACTTTGTCCATGGGGTAGAGGACTCAGTGGCAATCTACCCCCCAGCCAACTCTGCTGCTCAGAGCACCCTGCTTTTGTCCCCATCTTGTTCCCAAGAGCCCCTGTGTTCCATGAGAAGGAGATGGAGAGGCCATTTCTTCAGTCACATATTCTTTCAGCATGTCACTACCGAGCTCCTTCTGTAGGTCAGACTCAGAACAGAGGCCAGCAGGACAGACCGAACCAGACATGAGAAGAATCTCTTTGTGTCCTTTGTGGGTTTCTAGCTCCCCCCAAATTGCCAGCAGTTCTCATCAGGGAGCGACTTTGTCCCCCAGAAGACATCTGGAAATTTCTGGAGACATTTTTAGTTGTCACAAATTGGGAGGTGATGTTATTGGCATCTGGTGGATAGAGGCCAGGGATGCTACTAAACATCCCACAGTGCCCAGGACAGCTCCCCACAACAAAGAATGATCTGGTTTAAATGTCAGTCGTGCCAAGGGTGGGAAACCCTAGCCTCACCTAATCCTGGCCTTATCTGTCCTGTTCAAGACGGGGATAAACATTTACCTGCCCGTGGGCCCCAAAGGAGCTCATTCTCTGCTCTAGGCAGCCCATTTTCAGGTACCTAAGATTTTGTCTTAGGTGCAATTTCCCCAGCGGAAGAACCTTTTGGCTGACCACCCATTGCTATCTCTCAAGAAAGGACCTTGCACTTTGAGAAATGTTAACTTTTTCTATGAAAAACCATTTCCTGCTCCTAGCTGCTTTGCCAGCCCAGAACCCAGGAGGATGGAGGACTCGGGTTTAGAGACCCCCAGACTTCACTGCCAAGGGACCACCTGTTGTTCATGGGAAAAGTGTCCCTGGAAACCTTTGCATCTTATCCCAGAGTTCCTCTTCCTTCAGTTTCACCAGTGGTGTCAACTCTGGTCACACATTAGAATCCTCCAGGATACGAGCCAGAATCCTCTGGGATACTAAGGCCCGACCCAGACCAATTAAATCTGAATCTTCAAGGTAGAGCCCGTAGTCCCTCCTAATCCACAGAGGATACATCCTAAGATCCCCAAATGGATGCCCAAAACCACAGATGGTACCCAACCCTAGATAAACTATGTTTTTCCCCATTTATACATACCTTTCACATCTGGATTGTCAGGATCACTACTCTTGAACTTTGTGGCCATTATTAAGTAAAATGAGGGTTATCTGAACACAAGCACTGTGATACCAGGGCAATCTATCTGATAACCAAGAGGATGACTAAATGACCAAACAGCAGGGAGCAGAGGTAGCATGGGGATGTTGGACAAAGGGGTGATTCACCTCTGGGCTAGGACAGAGCAGAACAGCTCTAGATTTTATCACGGTTCTCAGAACAGTGCGTCATTTTAAACTTATGAATGACTATTTCTGGAATTTTTCATTGAATATTTTTGGACCAGTGGACCATGGGTAACAAACTTTGGAAATTGAAATCGTGGATAAGGGGGGCACTCCTGATGGGACCCACATATTTACACTGAGAGGGGCTCTAGCGTTTTCTAGATGGGCCCCTGCCAGATTTCAATATGCCACGCCTTTCCCCTTCACATCAAGTAAAATATTTACATGACCATATTATATCGACTCCAGTGAGTCATGATGGGAAAACATGATTAATAGACAGCCAGTTGTCTCATATTGTTCACTATGTGTGGCTCTTCACCCTTAGAAACAGATCTTATGCAAAGAGCATTTTGTAATCCCAAGTCCTTGCCATTTTTTTCTAGTAAATGTAAAATGTAGAGATGTAAAAATACATTTTAGGTGGTTAAAGTATGATGCCAGTTTAAGAACGGTTTTGGTGAAGGCTTGCAAGAAATTTCCAGGATCCTACTTTAAGAAACTCCCACTTAAAAAAAGAAAGAAAGAAAGAAACGCCCACTTTTAAATAGAAAAAAAAAAAAAAACTTTCTTAAAAGAAAAATTATCTCATGTAAGAAAAGCCAAATTTTACAAAATTACTTTCAGATTCCTTTAAGAAGGCTCTCTGGAATGGTTTAATAAAGTATTAAATATGATATAGCTATTACATAATTATGAATAGTGTACAATGGCATAGAAAATATATACCACTTAAATAATACAAAGTAGTACTGACACCGAGTGCAGCCACATGACCATTTGAGTGGATTATATAAAAGAGAAAATAGCTGCCAAGTTAAGGTAGAAGCATTATGGGTATTTTTCCCCCTAATGTGGTTTAGTTATTACATCATCTTTTTCTTTCAAAAAAGTTTTATTATAAAAAACTGATTAGTTATAGGACAAGGTACTTTGAACCTCAGGAGGCCCATTGTTGTGAAGCTGTCTTGGGATTTATAGAGATCCATGGTCCAAGTGGATGAACCAACTTATAGAGTTTTAACTTACCCGGGCATGTAAGGGACATATAAAATGAGACTGACTCGTGTTTACTGACTCAGAAAAATAAATCCAACAGGACCCGGTGGATGACAGAGCCCTGAAGACTGCCGGTTGGTTTGAGACACGAGGGTACTAGAGTCAGCTTGTGCTGGTTTGTGAGGACAAATTGTTAAATTTTCAGGCATTTCTGAGCTGGTGCCAAGCTGAGGCATCATTAAAAATTAAAGTATATAAACCTACAACTAAATAAATTATACTAAAAGCAAAGTTAATGAAAACTCAAAACTCATTACTTCCGAATTATTTAGTTAAATCTCACTAATTGTTTTGTTATATCTTACTATTATTTCTTGCTCTTGAGGTTATTAATGTCTATTGTATTTGTGTGGTGGAAATACCAAACAGCGGTGTGCTACAGCACACTTCTTCCCAACTCTGCTCAGTGACATCACATTAGTAGCTTGATATTGGCCTTGGAGGGAGTGGTTTACATCAGGGAGAGCAGCAAATGCTACATACACATCTGGGCTCTCTCCCCTCAACTCTCCAGAGTGAATGGTTAACGCTTTATCAGCACATCACTGTCCAAAGTCTCCTGGATGACTTTTGGCAGTTCATTATCTTGACCTCAACGATTCATTGCTGAAATAATGATCCAGACTCAGTTTCCTACTCAAGGTCCCTTCATACCAGCTTGCAGTTCCACCCCAGCCCTTAAGGGGGAGCAATCTTCACAGGCCCATGAGGTCCCGATTCCACTTACCTGGGTTTTTACCAGTTTGGGCAGGGCTGGCACCAGGAGTTTCATGACACTGTTGGCTAAGGGGTTGACCATGAAAGAGAGCCTTCCGGAGAGGAGAAAGGGAGAGAGCTTAGGGAAGGTCAGAGATGATCACCCCTCCCTTGTTTTATAGAAGGGGAGACTGAGTCCAGGGGAGAAAGGAACTTGCCCAAGGTTCCTGGGCCTGTTGGAGACAGGGCTGGGAGTAGACCCTGTCTACTGAGCAGAGAATTCTCAGGGAGCAGGGGAGGGGAGGGTTGTCCTAGAAATGTGTGCTGGACACTGGGACAATGGCAGTTGGCATTTCTCCCCATTCTCCTGTTAAGGGGAAGTTGAGGGAAGCACCACAGTTTTGAGCCCCTGCTGTGTGCCCCATACTCTGCTGAGTTAGTTACAGCTGTGGCCTGAGCTAACCTCTTACTGAAGCTTGAGGCACAGGGAGGCAGGCCCAGCATCACCCATATAGTAAACTAGAGGCCCGGTGCATAAAACTTGTGCATGGGTAGGATCCCTAGGCCTGGCTGGCGATCAGGGCCCATCTGTGGGGTGACCAGTAGGGTGATTGGGTGGGGGGGGGGTCCTACTGGCACCCACCTTGGCTGGCCTGGGGCCTGTGGGCTGGGGGAAGCTCCTGCATTGAGCGTCTGCCCCCTGGTGGTCAATGTGCATCATAGTGACCAGTCGTTCCACCGGTCATTCTGCCGTTTGATTGATTTGCATATTAGGCTTTTATTATATAGGATGAGGAGATGCATTTGCCTGACGCCAGAGCAGGATTTTACCCCTCGCTCTACCCTAGCCTGCCTGGAGGGTGGGTGGGGGATTTGAGGGGCCCAAGGTAGGTGGCTCCTCTCCACCTTTAAAAGTTTATCCCACTGCCTGGCACGACGCCTAAAATCCCACCACCACAGGTTCTCTGCAAGGAGCCCCAGATCAAGAGTCAGGAGGGTTGGTCCCTTTCTATCTCTGGGTGTCAGTGCTCTCCATTTGTAAAATGGGGCTTCCCTCCAGGCACGGCGGGAGCTCAATGGGAGGGGCCACACTCACTTTTTCAGCAGGCTGATGCGCAGGCTCCTGCCGCTGTTGGAGCAGCTGCTGAGGATGAGGCCTTTCTTGCTGGTCTCCACGCGGATGGTGGCTTGGGCCTCTGTCTCCATGTGAATTTCCACAATGCTACTGACCAGGGGCCTGGGAGTGACAGTGCCCAATGCTGTGAGCACACCCAGCTCCAGCTGGAGTGAACCTGCTGCCCCTTTCTGTCCTCTGGCTCTCACCTCTCTTCTCAGGCTCCTGTGCTGGGTTCTCCTCATCTCCGCCCCCCCCCACGCCCACCTCCCCACCAGCCCACCTTATTTTTTTTTACTCCAGCATGTCCCAGGTTCTGTTTTTTATTCCTCTCCTGGTTTAAATCCTAAAACAGCTTCCAAATTTATACCCAACTCCTTACTCAGGTGTCTTACAGGCATCTCACATTTAGCATGCACAAAACTGAATGTGGATCCTGCCCAAACCTGCTCTTCTCACGATCTTCCCTGTCTTGGTTGTTGGCCACGCTATCGTGCCAGTTGCACAGGCAGAAACCCTGGACTCAGCCTTGACTCTTTAATCTCTCTCCTCCTCTCCCCCCACATTCAATCATCAGGAAGTCCTGTTGTCTGCACCTACCTCCAAAATGTATCCAGAATCTGACCACTTCTCGCCACCTTCCTGCCCCAAAACTCCGGTCCAAGCTATCCTGGTCTCCCTCTGAATTATTTCAGTATTTTTCTAGATGGCCCTCCCTGCCTCTGCTCTTGCCTCCATATACAACAACCAGAGGGATTCTTTAAAAATAGTAAACATGTCATGTTTCTCTTTGCTCAGAACCCTCCATGGTCCCACCTCATTCAGTAGAAGCCCAGTCCTCACCTTGGTCCAGAAGGCGCTGTATGATCTGACCTTGGCTGCCTGCTGGCCTCACCTCCCACGACTCTCCTCTCTCCTACCCCACCCCCTTTTGCCATTCTTTGAACAAAGCAAGTGTACTCTTGCCTCAGAGCCTTTGCACTTGCTCTTCCCTCTGCTTAGAACTCTTTTCCAGACACCTGCATAGCGGAAAAGGGGGAATGAGTGGGTGAATCTGCCTGCTATGCCTGACCGAGGGGATACGCACGTGTTGAAGCCAGCCACCAGGTCCAGTGGGATATCGACGATCAGCTCCTGGTCGTCAGCAGAGGGTTGCACCTGCATCTCCAGGATGTTGGCTGAGGTGATTTTCAGCCTGGATGGATGCAGGAGAGATGGGATTCATCTGAGCATCGGTCACAAACTTGTTCCCCTCAATCTTCGCCGTCTCCCCTGGTGCCCAGCCAGTCGCTGGACCCAAGCCCTATCCACTCGTTCTTCCCCAGCATGGTCTTGCCACCTCTCTCCCCCGCCGCCCCCCAACCCTTGCTCCTGCTCTCAACACTCCCCTGGCTCCCCAATTACTGAAGAGATGAATCCAAGCTCTTTGAATTGGCTTTGTAGACCCTCTGGGACCTGGCCCCTCTGACCTCCCAATCTTTACCTTGGGGTTTGGGCAACATCTATTCTGACCGCCTCTCACCCTCTAGGCCTTTGCCCAGGCTGGCCCCTCTGCCTGGAATACCATTTTCTTCTTTCTCCTGGTGAACATGGAGTCAATGGCCCACCTGTCACCGAGACTTAGAAGCATCACCTTCACCCTCTCACCCCAGTGACCTTCCTCTGGAGTCACCCTATCAGGCTCCTGTGTGACTCTCTTATGCTTATTAACTCATCTGGGAGCTTCTGAGGAAGGGACGTGATTTCTTCCATCCTTTGTGATCAGACAGAGATTTGATACCAATTGATGCTTATTGACTGACCCATTAAACGTGCCAAGTGTGTCCTGGGCAGAAGTGTGGGCAGGGAGTTCCCAACTTACCAGATGATGTGGTTCAGGGCAGAGTTCACCAGGCTGCCTAGTATGGGGATGCCCCCGGCCGGCTCCTCCCGTATGGCGCTGAGCAGAGGCAGCTCGTGGAGGATGCGGATGGCATCGTGGTCCCTCAGCTTCTGTGTCAGCTCTGGAGACAGATTGTAGGCGTTAGAGTCCAGCAGGAGGGGCAAGGAGGGGCTCCAGGCTGGGAGAAGGCATCACTCAGACTACTCGGGCCTGGACACAAGGTGAGGGTATGGATGGTTCCATCCTGGCCCTCTCTACCATAGATGTGGCCCAGATGGGGGAGGCTAGGGCATGGATGGACCATTCACCCCCCTGAGCATTGCCAGCCTCTGCATCCCTCCCACCAGCCAGCAGCAAACACTTCTGGAGCCAAGAGGCAGGGAACTCATAAGTCTCTGTTTGGGGCTGTTTTGCTGCCTAAAACACAATTCTCTGGCATCCACACTCTATGGGTCTGTTGTCCAGAGTATCAAGTGCTGAGCAGAGAAAGGAGGAGGTCAGGCCACGGGCCTGGGAGCCAGGAGCCCTGGGTTCTGCCCCATTTGGCTTGTGTGCAGAGCAGGTCAGAGGTGCAGGAGACCTGATGCTGGGGAAGCAGCCCTCGCCCAATGACTGACCAACCAGTGATGTATAAACACCCTGCTCCCTCAACCCTCGGCAGGATGACTCAGGTGTACGTGTGCCCCACTGTGCCCCGGAGGCCTTCTTGTTTGTTTCCAAAGGACAAAACCCAGGCTCAGGAAGGTTCCGGGCCACAGAGCTGGAGGGCGAGAAAGCTGTGCCTGGGATCCAGGCCGCCAGGTTTCCAGCCGAGGGTCTTCCCTCTGCCGACTGGTTGGTCACTGACTCAGACTCTGAGGAGGTGCTTTGCCAGTGGGTTTTAGGCGAGGGCAATTGCATCGTCACACCCAGGGCCACCCCCCTTCTGCAGGAACCTCAGAGCAGTCAGTTTTGGGATCATGGCATTTAAAAAGGGTTTCTTGGGATCACAGACACTTGCAACCTTTATAATTTACCCACTCGAATCTCATCTAGACCTGGGTCCCACCTGTGTCTTGCACACCCCCAGTCATGGGCAGTCCCCCCACCCACCCCTGCTCCTTTGCTCCACCTGCCCCATTGCCCTATGGTGCTGAAGCCTGGGCGGCCAAGACTTACTTTCTTTGATGATTTCTGGGCCGAGGATGAGCACTGCAGGAGGACTGAGGGTGGCTCCGACCAAGGTGGCTGCCAGCAAACCACAGAGGAGGGTGAAGATCCTTGAACTGGCCATCTTCCTGGGCGCCAGGGAGCAGCAGGTGCCAGACGTGAGAACCTGAGGTGAGCATAAAGGGCCCTGTTAGCCAGGCAGAGAGGCCAAGGGCAAGTCTTCCACGCCTGGTGACTTGGGTATGGATTCCAGCAGAGGCTGTTTAGTGGAGTGATTAGGAATAGTGTGAGCTCTTAGAGACACTGGCATTAATGATTCAACACCTGCCTCCCTGACCAGGCCATGAGCTCTGGGAGGGAGCATTGGTCTGTCTGCTCCCCATTGTGTCCCCAGCACCCAACACAGTGCCTGGCACACAATGGGTGTTTTATAAACAAATGGTTGCTGAACGAATGAATGACCTTTGGGAACCCTGGAAGAATGGGGAATCTAAGCCTGCTAAACTGAAAAGGTCTAGGTCATGGGGACCCCTGCCAAGTCACAGGATCCCCCATCCCTGTGTGCCAGGAAGCCTAAGGGTAGAGGAGAAATATGGGCATCGGAGTCAGACAGACCTGAGTTGGTGGACTGCCTCTACACTTGCTGTGTGACCTTGGGCAAGGGACTTACCCTTAACTGAGTCTCAGTTTTCTCATCTATAAAATAAGGGATATTAATAATACTTACATCACAAGGTTGTTGCAGGGATTAAATGAAATCACCCATTTGTGGCCTGGCATGCTACAAGAGCTCAATGAATATTAGCTGTTATTATGAGTACAACAGTTATTACTAATCCTGCGCTCAGAAAGAATCACCTTGCAGTTAAAGTGAGAAAACAGATATGATGCCTTCCACTCTGTTCTTTTGCCCAGGAAGTTTCTTTCATTATCTTTGCACGTTACTCTGTCCTCTGATTGGAGACACTCAGAGAAACAATACGATGGTAGCATCTGTTTCTGTGGAAAAGTGTCTCCTCCCTAAATCCCAGCACCACACACACACACACACACACACACACACACACACACACATACATACACACATACATACACACACATACACACACACACACACACACACATACATACACCCCACATCCTATCTCACCTCCTGGCATTTGCTTATGTGGTTCCCTTCGCATGGGATGCCTTTCTGTCCTTTGCCCAACCAACTTTTACTCACTTCTCACCTGACATGTCACCTCTTCCTGGAAGCCTTCCCTGATTGTCCTCCACCACCATACCCCTGGGATTTCTTTGAGCACAGCACATACTGCATTCGCCTATATTAGGAGGACCAGGACTGTCTGATACTTCTTGTCTCCAAAATCACCCCAGCCCAGGGCTGGACACAGAGCAATTGGTGTGTTCAAAATGGGTTTATGTCATCCGGATGCAGTCAGGGAAAGATTCAGCCATTCTTATTCCTAGAACCATCCTCTGGTCTTCTGGGTAAGGGAGCTGGGCACCTCTATACCCCCTCAGAGGGTCCTAGTCGACAGAGGGACCTTACCTGAGGACCAAGACTCCCTCATGTTTCTGACCTGACCCCTATAGGTGTCTCCAGCTCAGAACCTTCCCGGTACCCTAGGCTTTCGGCCCCTTCCCCACACTTTTACCTGAACACACCAGAGTCCTCAGCCTCCTCCTCACCTGGGCAGTGAGTCTGCAAGTCCAGCCTTATATCCTGCAAACCCTGGTCTAAGTAGTCACCCTTTGCATTTGGGCTGAGGCCTCAGACTGGGCCAAGATGTCCAAGGAAAATATTTGTGGCTTCTGTTGAACCATATCTTTGCCTGGAGCAGCCCTAGGACTCCAGCTTCCTGAGGTTTGGAGAAAGTCTTGGGCTGTCATGAAGGTGGGCCAGGTGCTGGGGCACATGGCAGGCACCTGGACCAGGCACAGTGTAGCTATGTTTGCAAATGCACCGAAGACCTCCAGCTCCTAAAGATGAAGCCTCCTGAGGGGGACCCTGCACATCCCTTGGGCACATCTCCAGAGAGGCAAGCAGCCCCTCCTGGGCTTCCCACATGGCCATGCCTGCTGCCTATGCACAATGCCTCTCTGTGGAAGGCCTGAGCTCAGTGCCAGGGCCTGGGCCCGCATCAGCTCCTGCTTCCTGCCCCTGGGTCCCACACATTCTCTGGGGTCAGCAAGCATGACTGTGCCTCTATAAACCTGGCACGCTTTGGAAATCCACGGGTTGCCACAGCCGTGCCCTCAATATTGCTCAGTTCCCTTCAGACTGCTGAGGGCCTCTTTATCCCGGCCTCGCCCCGTCCCGGCTCCCAGGTCTTTGATTGTCCTGTGTCCTCTTCCTGGAATGCCTCGCCCACCCCCTGACAACCCGTCTTGCCCTGTGTGGGCCGCAGAGCAGGGGAGGCCTTTGGAGTTACACAGACGTGGTTCAATGTCTGCTCCTGGGCTGGCCAGCTGTGCGGCTGGGGGAAGATGACTTCTCTCCGAGCCTCTCTTTCCTCGGCTGTAAAATGGAACTGTTTTGAGGGTCACATAAGACAATGTGGAATGCTTGGAACATCAGAGAATTCAGTAAATGGTGAAGGCTGTTATTACTGTTGAAATAATATCACTGACCTTCAAGACCCAATTCAGAAAGCAGGGTCTGCATAAAGTGGCCTGGCCTCGGCTCTATCTACACCTGGAATCCCTTTGCCTTCCTGGGAGGCCCCAAAGTACTAACTACTTACTCTCTTGGGGCTTGGATTCCCCTTTGCTTTGAGAGATGTCCATTTTATCCATCCATCCATCCATCCATCCATCCACCCACCCATCCATCCATCCACCCACCCACCCATCCATCCATCCATCCATCCATCCATCCATCCACCCACCCATCCATCCATCCACCCATCATTCACTCATCCCAGTCTCCTCTCCAGTCTCCCTCTTCCCTCCCTAGTCCCCCAAATTCCAATTTCCACCCAACAACCTGAGTTAAATTTTAAATATATTACTCAGACCTTGTCACTCCCCTGTTTATTACCCCCCACCCCCCCAAGGGCTCTGCAGCTCTTGCATGAAAATCCAAACTCTGGGAGACCCCACATGGTTGGCTGCTGTCCACCTCTCAGCCCTCATGTCTCATCCCTTTGCCTCTGTCTCCTCTCTTTCCTAGCTCAGGGTCTTTGCACGTGCCGAGCCTTTCCCAGGAGTGCTCGTTTCCTTGCCTTCCCCTGGCTGGCTCCTGCTCCTTCACCAAGTTTCAGCTTCAGTTTTCCTCCCTGGAAAGGCCTTTACTGGCCACTGTGTCTAAATTAAAGCTCTCTCTCACTGCCCACTCATGGTGTCTTCAATAGCCCTTACTCAATCTGAAAACTCAAGTGTCATCTGAGGCACTACAATTCCGCAGATGCTATATACCGAGGAAGGGGCCAGACCACAATGGAAGCAGGTGGCCAAGAACTGGTGGCAAAGCTCTTCGGTCCCTCATGCGGGAGCTCCTCACCCGGATCAAGGTGATGAAAAGGTCAAGAGGGAAAAGGAGACAGCTGTGGTCCCTTTCCCACTTTCCCAGGGAGGAGAACAAGGGTGTTTGCCCCTAATGCAGACATAGAGGGAGTGGGATTTTCAAGGACAACTTAAGGGCTTGAGGGTCCCTGAAGTTGGGACAAGGAATATCCTGGATTCTCTTTCTTGCCTGAGGCAAGGCTGATGAGCTAAAGTTATGGTGGAGAGCCCTAGCCGGTTTGGCTCAGTGGTTAGAATGTCAGCCTGTAGAATGAAGGGTCCTGGGTTTGAGTCTGGTCAAGGGCATGTAACTTGGTTGCATGCTGGTTGTGGGCTCCATTCCTGGCCCTGGTCAGGGTGTGCACAGGAAGCAACCAATCGATGTGTCTCTCTCACATTGATGTTTCTCTCTGTCATTCTCCATCCCTTCCACGCTCTCTAAAAATAAAAAATAAATGGAAAAATATTCCCGGGTGAGGATTAACAAAAAAGGAAAAAGTTTCGTTGGAGAGAGCGGCTTCTGTGAGTCAAAAATTATAACTCTTTGCTCCCTCTGGATGGGGTCAAAGCTTGTGTGTGTTTTTCCTAGGGCCTGGTATGGACCCTGCAGGAGATATCTGGTCTGAGGCTGGTCTAAGTCCTTCCCACTATCTCTCCCTGGGCAGGTGAGGAAAGGGTGCCAGCGGCTGGGATGGCACGCAAAGTGACTGGTGGGAGAAGCTCTGTTCGTATCTGAGGTTACAGCCCGAGAGA
This sequence comes from Eptesicus fuscus, assembly GCF_027574615.1. Taxonomy (NCBI): domain Eukaryota; kingdom Metazoa; phylum Chordata; class Mammalia; order Chiroptera; family Vespertilionidae; genus Eptesicus; species Eptesicus fuscus. The sequence goes on along the minus strand of NC_072484.1, from coordinate 33,630,780 downwards.
CCTGCCAGGAAGGTTTGGTCTCCCCCCAAAGAAGGTGCCGTGAGACTCAACTTGAAACATATTTTGGCTCCCCAGAGAGTCAGGGGAAATCTCTCCTGCCCTCTTTCCTCTCATTTTTGCCAGAGATAGAGGGAAAAGGGGTGTGCGTGAGAGAGCCTCCCCTCCCCTGTCTCTCTACAAGCTGGTCCATAGAAGCCTCAGGGGTGGAGGGAGAGAGTTTGATGTTCAACTGAAGCCGGTCACTCTGACATAGCGAAGTGGTGGAGTGGGGAAAGACCATCTCCTTCCTACAGATCACCACCCTGAGGCCAGGTCGGAGAAAATAGAGATGTTATCACCCTCATTTTCCAGAGAAAAAAGGTTCTTGGAGAAGGGGAGTGATCTGCTCAAGGTCCCACAGCCATAAAATGTGGAGCCAGGATCTGGACCCAATTCTGGCTGACTCTGGAGCATGCTTTGCTCTCCTGTCCAGCCCACCCCATCACACTCTCAGGTCCCACACTTGTTTTGGGACAGCAGACTTCTGGGAAGTCTGTGGTCCTGTAGAAAACCAGAAATGGTTTCTGAGGACATGGCAGGTTGGACAGGTGGAAATCGGGAGGTCTTGGGGACTGTCACTCACTCAAAAGGCAAGAAGGAAGACACCTTGAGGAACTCGCTAGAGTGGCCTCAAGTCCACAATTTAAAAAGGCCCTCTGTTGGCACCAAAGGTGCAACCAGGATAGCAGAAACACCTCGCCTCTCGTTGCCTGGTACTGGCTGTTGGAGAAGTCCTCAGGGTCTGGACCCAGCGGGGGAGAGTGTGATGATTGATTAGCAATGTCTGCCATGAGCAGTGTAGATGCTAATGTCCTCGCTGCAACCACCTGCCCCTTTGCTGAAGATTTTGCATTCCCTTACAAAATGTCAAAGAGAAAACAAAGTGGGGAAGAAATATCTAGACAACATGGAGTTTGCGAATGCCTTTGGACAAATCTTATCTCTGGGCCTCAGTTTCCCCAACTGTTATATAAAGATATTGGGCTCCTTGATGCTGTGGGTCAGGTTGGTTTGGATAACCTTGGCTTATAGCAGAGGGACCTCGGTAAATATGCAGTGAGGAATGGCCTGTTTCCAGGGACAAATCTATTATTTGGAAGGCTCATACCCATTGACGCAGGTCTGTGTAGGTTCTGTGCCAGGGAGCCCAGTGGTGTAGGAAACATGAAATATTAGGCTGCTCATTGCAGCATTATTATAATGGCCCTAAAGTGGGACCAGCTTAAGTGTCCAGCAATAGGGAATTCAGTAAATAAATGGTGGGCCACCAGGCAGCTGTCCCAAAACAATATAGAGAACGTATTGAAGGCTCTTAGCAAGTGAAAAAAAGAAGTGGTTTCTACTATTTTTTTTTTATCAAAAAAACTTTTAATCTAGAAAAAATACTGGAAGGAAATGCCTCAAAATGGTAACAATGTTTATTTCTTGGTGGTGTCATCACAGGTGACTCTTACCATCTTCTTTGTGTTTTCAAAATTACACAAATGTTTACACTAAATGCATTTTTTGATCGGGAAACAACCCCATGAAGCAGCTTGAAAATGAGTAAATAAAAGTTGGGTAGAGGACAAAGGAGCTGAGGCAGCCTCGTTCCTTTCCCAGAGCCCAACCACCGAGTCAGGAATCCAAGGAAACATTGCGATGACGTGGCTGACAGCTGCAACAAAAGCCCAGTCACATGAGTTCCGGAACCACCGGAACCACCAGGAAAGAAAGACAGAAATCAGAACTGGAAACACATGGGCGTAATCCCTCTTTTGTGGGATAGGAATACCTAAGCTTTAACGCAAACAAATGCTGGCTAAGCCAGGATCCTAGGTTGGGTCATTGGTCAGGGTCAACATAGGAAGGGTCAATCACAAGGGCTGGATTCCCATGAACGGGAGCAGCATGTGATGAGGTGGAGGTCGGAAAAGGAAACCCAGACAGAGTGATGGGTGCTCCTCCATTCTCTAAGGCTTTTAGGACTGTGGATGGATAGAGGCATCAGCCACAGGTCGGCTGGTCAGCCAGCTAATTGTATTCCACAGTATGTGGGCCTAGTTCTGGGTGCCTTGGACATAGCAGCAAACAAACAAACCATCCCATGCCTTCCTGGGGCTCACATTCTCCTGGGGAGACAGTGAACCAGAAACAGACAAAGAAATATCAAAACGCAGAGGTCAACTGTCTCAGTCGTGGGGTCAGAGAACAACAACAAAAAAAAGAACACGGCCCTGGCTGGTGTTGCTAAGTGGTTAGAGCGTTGGCCTGAGCACCAAGGGGTAGCAGGTTCGATTCTGGTCAAGGACAAGTACCTGGGTTGCAGATTCAATCCCTGCCACCTTTCAGGGTACATGGGGGAGGCAACTAATTAATGTGTGTCTCTTTCACATCGATGTTTCTCTCTCCTCTCTCCCCCTTTCTCCCTCCCACTTTCTCTGAAAACCAATGGAAAAAATATCCCTGGGTGAGGATTAACAAAAACAAAACAAAACAAAACAAAACAAGAAAAAATACGTTTGGAAGGCTGGAGCTCTATCATCAGAGCATCATGGGGGTTGAAGCACTTTAGCTTCAATTGGATCCCCTCCCTACCGTCCAACACACACACACACACACACACACACACACACACACACACACACACCCTGTGTAAATCTCTCCTTGTTTGACTTTCACATTTCACATGTTTGACTTTGGGAACACAATTTGGGAAGTAAATTATGTATGAAGGGAGGGGCTGCCTAGATAATAGAATGGAACAGCCCTACCATTTCCTTTCTTTTTTTAAAAAAATGTTTTTATTGAATTTAGAGAGGGGGGAAGAGAGATGGAGAGAGAGATAGAAACATCAATGATAAGAGAGAATCATTGATTGGCTGCCTCCTACATGCCGCACACCAGGGATCGAGCCTGAATCCCTGGGCACGTGCTCTGACTGGGGATTGAACCACATGACCTCTTGGTTCATGCGTCGACACTGAACCATTGAGCCACACTGACCGGGCAGCACTACCATTTCTGAGTGCTCACTACCTGCCAGGCTGAGCTTCTAGCCCACAAGGTCACTGCTATCACCTCCATTGTGCAAGTAAGGAGATGGAGGTGCAGAAAGGCCAGGTGACCCTGCTTAAGGTCACACAGCCACTGGGACAAGACACTTAAGCTGGTCCCACTTTAGGGCCATTATAATAATGCCCGGAGTTGAACTCTGGTCCACCTGACTCCGAAACGTGTGCTCTTAACCTCTCAGCCATTGTCTCCCAAACAGCTGTTGTCTATGTATCGTGTCCCCTGCCGGCCACATGGCTTCTGAAATATCTGCCAGATCACTGTTCACTCAACACACGTTTTGGTAAATGGAATCACGTTTGAAAAATTAAATACACTTGATTTTCTATTTCTAACAGAAAATTGTATAACCCTACCAAACTGAGAAAAGAACATCGCTTCCCATAAAACAGGTGCCAACATGACTCTGGTGACAATAATGATGTTGGTGATTCAGCTTAATGAGCACTTCCATGCCCTTTGCTTGCATTAGCCCATCTAACCCCACACCGATGCCCGAGGTGGGCACTGTTTTATCCTCACTTCATAGGTGCGGTTTGAATGAACCCCCTTTCGAGAGTGGAAATACTTTATCTAGAGTCACGGGGAGAACAAACCGAAGTGCTCTGGCCACGCTGCCTGCTCGAGGCGTCCGGGCCGAGTAGCCAGCACTCGGAGAGCTGAAGGGCTGAGGACGCGTGAGAAGGTCAGTCACCTTCTCCCACCAACAGTGTGGGAGGCAGCCCTGCTTCTGGAAACTGCACCGGGCTACTCACCTGCATCAGGAAATGCCTCTGCTTTCTCAGAGTGCGAGGCGGACGGCACATCGCTTACCTTGTGCGCGGCTGTGTCCACTGGCGGTGGGCGTCCGAAACCTGAAAGAAGTGTGTTCTCCAACCTCTTTGCACCTTTTCTGGACTCGCCGCAACCTCCCTGGGCTGCAATGTCTTGCTCTTTGCTTATATGGACTTTCCAGGGGCTGGGAGGGGAGGCCAGGAACCCAGTGGCCACCTCCCTCCAAGTTACCCACATGGAATTAGGTTCCTGTGCTAACATTTACTCACTTAGTCACCGGTTCTCTGGAAAGGGAGGAAGAGGTCACTTGTGCGCAAACCAGGAGACCCATCTGAAGGTGGGAGCGTGGCAGGAACTGTCCAAAGCCTTCCTTCGCGTTGGATAGGGACACTCAGGACACCCCTCTGCCCCCTGCACCCCTCCCCCCTCTGCTTCTCTGCACTTTCAGAGTCTGCTGCTCCTGAGAGGAGGTCATTCTAGGGTCTCTGTGCACAGAGGGCCCGGCCCGACTTCTGCCTGTTTCCACTCATTCATCAACTCCCTCCCTCACCTCCTGAGTGTCCCCACGGTGCAGCCTCTGGCCTCCCTCATCTTCGTCCCGCTGCCTGGCTTCATCTCTGGCCTCACCAGGTATTGCCTGGGGCAGCTGCAGCAGTCTCCTCTTGGCCTTCCTGGGTCTGGCCTGGCACCTCAAATTTCCTCTCCACACTGTAGCCAGAGCCACGTTGCCTCCCCCTAATCCTTTCTTAAGAAAATTTCAAACAGAACAAAGTTAGTTTTGCAAACACTGTCTAACCACCAGCTAAGTTCTGTCTATGCAATCTACTGGTTGGATGCATTTCAACCCAAGTTGCAGATATCAACACCCTTCCCACTAAGTACTTCAGCTCGAGTGTCATTTCCTAGAGCAGTGGTCGGCAAACAGAGGCTCGCGAGCCACATGCGGCTCTTTGGCCCCTTGAGTGTGGCTCTTCCACAAAATACCACGGCCTGGGCGAGTCTATTTTGAAGAAGTGGTGTTAGAAGAAGTTTAAGTTTAAAAAATTTGGCTCTCAAAAGAAATTTCAATCGTTGTACTATTGATATTTGGCTCTGTTGACTAGTGAGTTTGCCAACCACTGGCCTAGAGTTCAACATTTGTCTGCAGGTGGAGGCCAAGGTGCATCTTTCTCTGGTCGTCCAGTGTCTGAGTTCATCTAACACCAGCCTCCTCTTCCATGACGCCCAAGTTTAACCCAATGAGATCAAAGTCGTGAGCCAGTGGGGAAGTGGATGCCACATCTGTTCTGGCCCTCATGGTCTGTCTCCAGTTAGTGATGACATTGCCAGGGACTGGAGGGCTCTGGGGTTACAGTGGAACTGGCCACTTAGAACAGGCAGGCCCAGATTTATGGGTGCCTTTGGCCCAGCCCTCAAGGAGCCAGGCAGAGACGGAAAGAAGCAGAAAAACATTGAGCACGATGGGAATATCACTTTTGATGGGATCGTCAGCATTACCTGACAGCTGCGGCATTGATCTTTAGCCAGAGAACTCTCTGGAACCATTAAAGTGATCCTGGGGACTGTCCAGCCTGTGGCTACAATGGAAAATGTTTGAATCAATATACAATGAAAAGCACAGATATTACTAGAAAGTGTCCATTTGCTGAGATTTGACAAATGCACACATCTGTGTAAACCAAACCCCTATTAAGATACAGAAATTCATCATCACCCTGAAAAGTTCCCTCATGCCCCCTTTTGGTCAATTCCCCTCTGAGTCCCCATCATGGGAATGGGATTTGATTTTTTTTTTTTTTTTTACCACTAAACATTCGTTTTTTCTGTTCTTGGTCTTCATGTAAATGGAACATACAACATATAATCTATCGCGTTTGGCTTCTTTCACTCACTCGGCCTAATGTTTTTCATATTCATCCACATGGTTGTAGCTATTTGTAGGTCTTCCCTTTAAAAATAAAAAAAAAATTGTTTTCAGAGAGAGGGAGAGAGAGATAGAAATATCGATGAGAGAGTAACATTGATTGGCTGCCTCCTGCAGGCCTCCTACTGGGGGCCCAGTCCTCAACCCAGCATGTGCCCTGACTGGGAATCGAACCATGACCTTCTGGTTCATAGGTCGATACTTAACCAGAGTCACCCCGGCCGGATGGTCCTTCCTTTTTATGGGTGCACAGTAGTCCATTGTATGAGTCAATTGCAGGGTGTTTATTCATTTTTCTTCCTGTTGTTGGACAGCTGAGCTATTTCCAGTTTGGGATTATTATGAATACAGTTTCTATTGAACATTTTAAGACAAATCTTTTTGTGAATAAATGTTTTCATTTTTCTTGGATGGAATTGCTGGGTCACAGGGGAGGGGTATGATTATTTTATAAGAAAGTTCCAGAACTTTTCTTAGAGTAATAGTACCATTTGACACTTCTGCCTGCAGTGTACGAGAGTTTCTGGCTACTCTACTCCCGCACCAGTGTATGGTGTGGTCAGTCTTTTTAATTTTAGCCCTTCTGCTGGGAGTATCAGGGCTATCTTTATGTAAAGTATGTCCCTGGCTTTCTCTTTTTAAAAAAAATTTAGTAAATCTTTATTGTTCAGATTATTATAATTGTTTCTCCTTTTTTCCCCCCATAGCTCCCCTCCACCCGGTTCCTATTCCACCCTCTGCCCTTACCTCCCCGCACTGTCCTCATCCATAGGTGTACGATTTTTGTCCAGTCTCTTCCCGTACCCCCCACACAGAGACCCCTTTCCCCCTGAGAATTATCAATCCATTCCCATTCTATGCCCCTGATTCTATTATGTTCACCAGTTTATTCTGTTCCTCAGATTTTTAATTCACTTGACTTTTAGATTCACTTGTTGATAGATATGTATTTGTTGTTCATAATTTTTATCTTTATTTTTTTCTTCTTCTTCCTCTTCTTAAAGAATACCTTTCAGCATTTCATATAATACTGGTTTGGCAGTGATGAACTCCTTTAGCTTTTTCTTATCTGTGAAGCTCTTTATCTGCCCTTCAATTCTGAATGATAACTTTGCTGGGTAGAGTAATCTTGGTTGTATGTTCTTGCTATTCATCACTTTGAATATTTCTTGCCACTCTTGTCTGGGCTGCATAGTTTCTGTTGAGAAATCAGCTGATAATCGTATGGGTGCTCCCTTGTAGGTAACTAACTGTTTTTCTCTTGCTGCTTGTAAGATTCTCTCTTTGTCTTTTGCCCTTGGCATTTTAATTATGATGTGTTTTGGTGTGGACCTCTTTGGATTCCTTTTGTTTGGGGTTCTGTGTGCTTCTTGGACTTGTAAGTCTATTTCTTTCACCAGGTGGGGGAAGTTTTCAGTCATTATTTCTTCAAATAGGTTTTCAGTATCTTGCTCTCTCTCTTCTTCTGGCACCCCCATAATTCTGATGTTGGTATGCTTGAAGTTGTCCCAGAGGTTTCTTACAGTATCTTCAACTTTCTGGATTCTCTTCTCTTCTTGCTTCTCTGGAGGCATGTCCTTTGCCTCTTTGTATTCCAAATCTTTGACTTGCTTCTTGCGTTCCTCTAGTCTGCTATTGGGTCTCTGTATAATTTTTTTTTTATTTCAGTCAGTGTATGTTTAATTTCTAGTTGGTCCTTTTTCATATCCTCCAGGGTCTCATTAAATTTATCAGCCTTTTCTAGGAAATTCTTGAAAAACCTTATAACAGTTGTTTTGAACTCTATATCCAGTCGTTTGTTCTCCTCCATTTCTTTCATTTGTGATCTGTTTCCTTGTCTCCTCATTTTCGCTGCTTCCCTGAGTTGGTAGGGTGGCTTTGTGTGCTTGGTGTCCTATATGGTCCAATGGGTCAGCCTCCCAGTTATCTGAGGTGGACACTCTTGGTGCACCCCTTTGTGGACTGTGTGTACAGCCTTGTTGTAGTTAAGTCTTGATTGTTGTTGGTGTCCCAGGGGGGAATTGACCTCTAGGCCAATTGGCTGTGAGGACCCGCTGTGTCTATAACAGAAGAATTGCTGTGCTGGAGACACGTTTATGGGGCAGGACTTGTTCCAGTGGGGCTTTGGTGCTCATTGAGTCTGCCTCTTGAATGTCTCCCTTATGAGAATAGTTGAAATCTGGTGTTGTCTCACACAGACCACTAGATACACTAGTTTCTGGATCTCCAAATGGGGTGCAGGTCAGTTACTGTCTGAGGGCACCCAGCAGGAGCTACAGCAAGAACTACAGTTTTCTCCTCTTTGCTTGGGATTTGGAGGTTTTGGAGCTGTCTGACTGGAGCTGCAGTTTATTTGGTTAAGCTTCGACAGGGCAGGCCATTTATATGCAAAAGCCGCTGCTCGGAGCTTGGGTGTGTTTGTAGATTGTGCAGGGCAGGGTCTCAGGGCATCACTAGGCTAGGGCATGGCAAACAGCAATGGCTGCAAGTCAGCCGTCTCTGCCTTTCCGCGTTTCCAAGTCCCCACGTCCCACACCGCAATAAACAATGATTGCTGGGTGCACCTCTGCAAGAAAGTCACCCTCACTTTCCGACCCGATTGCTGACAGTCCAGCTTTTCCCCGTAGGCATCTGGGTCCCCCGTGTCTCCCATAAACTGGATTTCAGAGTGATTGGAAGCTTTTCTCCCTGCAGGTTGTAAAAAAGCAGCGCTCCCAGTCGCCCACCACCAGCCTGATTTGCGTGCCTCTGTATCTCAGCTTTTCAGCGCTTGTGCTCTCTTTCCTTGTGGAACTTCCACTCAGCCAGCTTTCCCGTGGTTCTGGGTGATAGATGTTTTGTCTTTTAGTTGTTCTTTTGAAATTGTTGTGCGAGGCAGCAGTTTAGCTGTTTACCTACGCTGCCATCTTGGTTTCTCCTCAACTACTTCTGCCCCTGGCTCCCTCTTGATGGCTCAGGAGGAAGTCCAGCTCTCAGCCTTAGCTCTGAGCTCCTCAAGGTCCAGCCCTTCTCTGTTCAGCCTTGTCTTCTCCATCTCCCATTTAGTTTTCCTACTCCCTTGACCTGAGTCTCCCCCCATCCTGCATGAAACAGGTTAGGTTCATTTTTCTCTGCTTTTGCATGGGCTGGCTTTTCAGCCTGGAATGTGCCCCTGTCCTTGCTCATCTGATGACATCCCAATTACCTTTCTAGTCTTATCTAAGATGTCACCTCCTCCAGGAAGCCTTCTTGGACATCTCACTCAGAGGAAGTCATTCCCTCCTTCGTGCCATGAGGGTACTTTCCAGCTACTTCTCCTGCAGCTCCAATCACCTTGTTCTGTACTGTCTCACTGTTTCAGCTGTGAACTCTGTGAGGGGAGACACCCATCTGACTCACCCTGTGTCCTCAGCACCCAGCCCAGGGTCTGCACAGGAGCTTGGGCTTCATTTAACAGACTCGACAGCAACAGTAGTGGCAACTGGAATAGCCCCTGACATTTGTTACATGCTCACGTGTGTTGCACCTTGTTCCTTCATCCCTCATTAATGTGCCTTGGAGACTTTTACACATCAGCATATACAATTTTAGTGTTTCATTTCCTAGGCTGTATCATACCATGACTTTTCCTCTTGTCTCCAGTAATGAGCCTCTCACATGAGTTTACTCTCCCCCATCAGGACCCTGGCGGTACCTCCCACTATTTCTGCTGCAGCTCTATCACTCTGTTATGAAAGGGAGGGTAAGAGTACACCACAGAGTGTCTTACTGTAAAGCACAGGGGCTGGCCTTTTCCCCTTGGATGTGTGTGGACTGTCCCCCAAGGGGTGAGAGGCTCCTGTCAGTTGAAGGCAATTCTCTAGAGAAGAGGGAGGCGGTGAGTTGTTAGTGGACAACATCGACAGCTCCTGGGGTGAGTACCCAGTAAAGGGGCCCTGGGTGGGGCAATGCTGGTGTCCACAGTCCACCCCTTGTACTGCTGAAATCAACTTGTCTTTTGTAAAAAGTTCACTCTTTCTAGGTGCAGCTGCTCCATGATTCTGGCTGGTCATTGTTACAGACTGAATTGTGTCCCCCGCAAATTGTTATGTTGAAGCCCTAACTCCCAGTACCTCAGAATGTAACTGTATTTGGAGATAGGGCCTTTAGACAGGTGATTAAATTCAAATGGGGCTGTTAGAGTGGGTCTAATCCAATCTGACTGGTGCCCTTACAAGAAGAGGTGATTAGGGTACCCAGAGAGATGTCAGGGTCACAGAGGTGCTGAGGGACGACCATGTGAAGAGACCATGTGAAGAGACAGCCATCCACAAGCCAAGGAGAGAGGCCTCAGAGGAAACCAATCCTGCCGGCACCTTGACCTGGGACTTCCAGCCTCCAGAACCGTGAGAAAATAGATTTCTGTAGCTTAAGCCACCCGGTCTATAGAATTTGGTGATGGCAGCCCTAGCAAACTGATGTAGTCATAATTCATGCTAAATAAATATTAATCTTCAAGATGACTATTGGGTTGCCATGCAGCAGCTCCCTCTAGTGGTCATAGGACATATGTGTGAGCACAGGTGCAAGGCTAGGATCCTGGAGGTCTTAGCTCACAGTATTCAGTAGCCAGGCTAGTCAGGCATTGGATAATGGGGCCCCAAGCTCCCTAGATTCCAGTTATTCACATATTACCTCCCCAATTTCTGCCACATACCAGCCACTGTTACTTTTATTTACTAACCAGGGGCCCGGTGCATGAAATTTGTGCACTGGGGGGGGGGGTGTGTGTGTCAAGGGTCCCTCAGCCCAACCTGCCCCCTCTCACATACTGGGAACCCTCAGGGGATGTCCTACTGACGGCTTAGGCCCGCGCCCCACAGGGAGCGTACTTAAGCAACAGTCTGGCCTCCCTTTGTGGGAGGCAACCGGGCTGGTCAGGGGAAGGCACCAGCCCCATCACCCCACTGCTGCAGGCCAGTCAGTCACCGCAGCCACCAAGGTGTTTTCATCAACACTGACTCCAGTCCCTTCACCAAGAAAAAATTGACAACTTTCTTTAGGCATTTTCAAGATGTGTCTTTCATAGGATATGGATTTCTTTTATTTATTTTTTATCCTCACCTGAGGGTATGTTTCCATTGACTTTTAGAGAATGTGGAAGAGAAAGGGAAAGACATAGAGAAACACTTTGATTGGTTGCCTCCTGCATGAGCCCTAATCTGGGCCCCGGCCAGGGAGGAGCCTGCAACCTAGATACATGCCTTTGATCAGAATCAAACCCAGACCCTGCTGTCTGCAGGCTGAGGCATTATCCACTGAGTCAAACCGGCTAGGGCAGGATATGACATTTCTTAGCCTTCCAGCAGCGGACCTTCATTTTTTTCTCCAGAAGTGTGGTGGAAAAACCCTAGATCACCTTTTTGGATTCTTATTACCCAAGTTACTAAGAATATTACCAGTGGCATACAGGAAGCTTAGCCAATATGCAGTCAGAAAAGGTGTTTCCTCTAGAGTTCACACCAATGGAGGGCTGGGCCAGGTCGCCTCCCACCCCTGAGGGCTCCTAGACTGTGAGAGGGGTCAGGCCGGGCTGACCCCCGCCCCCCACCTCCAGTGCATGAATTTTCATGCACCAGGCCTCCAGTCCATTATAATAGGAAATGTTACAATTTTCAGTTAAAAGCCCAGCATCAACTTTCAGAAATAGAAGCTAACCACCAGTAGATACAAGTGAAATAGAAAAGTTTGTTTTCCTGCATAATGTAGTAAGAATAATTGGAAGGTTTCTCTCTTTTTCCCCCCAATGGTGAAATAAGGCTCAAATAATTTGCTCTAAATTTTACTCCAGGAAGTAGTTGGCATGAATAATAATAATAGATATGTTTCTGTTTAAAATCTATTTTTATTGATTTCAGAGAGAAAGGGAGAGGGAGAGAGAGATAGAAAGTCCATGATGAGAGAGAATCATTGATCTGCTGTCTCCTACTCACCCCCAACTGGGGATTGAGCCCACAACCTGGGCATGTGCCCTGACCCGGAATCAAACTGTGACCTCCTGGTTCATAGGTTGACATTCAACCTCTGAGCCACACTGGCCGGGCCAGATATGTTTCTTGAACCCTGACTCCATGCCAGGCATTGTGATAGGCACATATTTTACATGGATTAGCTGATTTAATCCCCACAAAACCCCTCTGAGATTTTTTTTTTTCAGATGAGGAGACTGGGGTTCAGAATGTCTGGCCAGTGGGATGTGAAGGAAGAGATGCATGCATGCTGGTTTTCAGCCTGGCCCTCAGTAACGTCTTACCCATCTGCCAGCCCTCACTGTGCTGTCATGGTGACGATGGAGCTCATGAATTTAAAATGGAGTAGCTCCAGAATGGAGCATGGAGTGAGTGTGTGAGTGAAGAATCAAATTTTATTGTGTTACTGCAGCACAGGCTTGCTCTGTTCTGACTAATACCATAGAAGCTTAGATTCTTTTTTTTTTTTTTAAATGAGAAAATTCTGAGACGTTTCTATTGAGGATGATTAGTAGAAAAAGGAAATGGGGAGTTGGAAATAGGAAAGAGAATGAAAGCAGGTAGCAGAAAAACTTTTGAGGTTTTATGATGAAAACTCGGGAAAGAGGAAGGAGTCTGAGAGATAGTAGATCCAGGCCCTTGTGAAGGACTGGGAGGGACAAGAGAGATGAAACAAGTCAAGATGTTGTCGTTTGAAATTAATGATCAAGCAGAGATGTGAAGCACGTTGCAAGGGCAAGAACTCAAGCACATTTTCTTCTCCTCACTGGCTGACATTTAAGACAGATGTGGTCCTAGCTGGTTTGGCTCAGTGGATAGAGTGTCGGCCTATGGAGTGAAGGGTGCCGGGTTCCATTCCAGTCAAGGGCACATGCCCAGGTTGTGGGCTCGTGCAGGAGACAGCCGATCAATGATTCTCTCTCATCATGATTCTCTTTCATCATTGATGTTTCTATCTCTCCCTCTTCCTTCCTCTCTGAAATCAATTAAAAAAAATATTAAGACAGATGTTGCTCTGAATGGCTGGTCATGGTGAATGACCCGCCTTCCTTCTTTCTTTCAGAGAGCACTCTGCTAGATAGGATCCTGTGCTTGATGAGGTCAGTGCCTGCCCCCTCGTGGTCCAGAGGGTTCATGGTTATGGTGAGAACCACAGTCTTCACTCTCCCTGGTGGATCAACTTCATCCAACTCCCTGATATTTGCTCTGCATATTATTTGGAGTCCTTTGATATTTGCTCTGCATATTATTTGGAGTCCTTAGTGGCCTCTATAGAATATGAGATGAAATGCTACTGAACAAGGCAGGCTCACAGAGTTCAAGATTATATATCAATTGAATAAATACCCTCCAGGTTCCTATAAGTCTCTGGTTAATTTCAAGAGTTCTGAAAAAGTTGGTTCTGACCATTTTGTTGTTGCTGCTGTTTTTCTAATTGCTTTTATGTAGGAGATAATTTTCAGAGGTCTTTTTTAAAAATATATTTTTTATTGATTTCAGAGAGGAAGGGAGAGGGAGAGAGAGATAGAAACATCAATGATAAGAGAGAATCATTGATCAACTGCCCATATTGGGGATCAAGCCCGCAACCTGGGCATGTGCCCGGACCAGGAATCAAACCTTACCTCCTGATTCAAAAGGTTGATGCTCAACCACTGAGCAACACTAGCTGGCAAAAGATCTTTAGTCTGCCATTTTCACTGACATCCGTCTAGAGAGGCTTTTTTTTAGTATTAAAATGTTGTCACTCTTTAAAAGTCATAAATGTGTTCTCATTAACCTGCCACCTCTCAGACTGTTTTGTATCCAGGGGAGTCTTAGACTAGTTAGTTACAAATTGAAATTGTTAGGGCAGGGGAAAGACCCATCTGTGAGCTACAGGAAGAAGTCCAGGGAGCAGTGGGAAAATGTTCCGGAATGGGCAGTGGAAGTGTGTTTAGGCAAGAATGCAGTTTGGTGCCATGGTCATGGGGCAGCAAGACCAATTCTCATGGTCCCAGGTGTGTGTGCCTGCCCTTATCCACATTGATTTTTGGACCCTCAGCCAAGGAGGACTCTCAGTCTTGACCTAATGCCTGCCCCACAGGAACATGAAGGTAGCTAATGCTTGGATCCTCCCTGAGCCCAATCAGGCCCTGATGGCTGACTCTCATTCGGGAAGGTCCTCTGTACTTCAGGTCACTAAGTAGACATTCACAATGGTCATGCAGCTGTTTATGGAATTTACTCATCCTGAGCTCAAAGATCTCATACTTCTGTGAGTGTGAAAGATGCCTCCTCCTTTAAGTCCTCACCAGGAGATACATGCTGTTTTCCTACAATTGCAGTTCTGAACTCCGAACTCTGGGACTGTCCTCCCATGATGTCACATTAGTTGGTGGCAATAATAGGTGCAGACAGTGGTGGGTCTGGACATGGTGACAAATATTGGGCAGGGATTGAAAAACACTACCCCGAATCAACGCGGTCTCCCAAAGAGCAAGGGACAAGTTTTTCTGTGAAGTCTGAGGCGTTTCCGTTCTTGATTTGCCTTTTTGTCACTCTCTGACCTTGTGCAAGTCATTCTTATAAACTACAAGGCTCAGTACCCTCATGTGTGGAGTGAAAGGGTTGAGCAAGTCCAATAAGGATCTCAAACTATGATAGCATATTTATTTTTTATTTAAAGGGACAACCTTCCCCATCCCGGGTAGCCCTGTTCTTCTTCATTCTTGCATTCAGTTTTTCATAAATATTATCTACATTAACAGTCTCAATATCCTTAAAATCTTCCTCTTCTTAGTTCCTGTAAGTCTCCTTCCTCCAAAATGATGACACTCACCTGTGGCCTCAATCATCTTTTCATAAGCAATTCCAATGCCCCTTTTCTATCCCTACCTTCCTCAAGCCTTTCAGCAATGAACACTTTGGACCAGTTTATCCTTCTTCCTACACTTATTTTTTTAATCCTAACCAGAGGATATGTTTTTATTGAATTGAGAGAGAGAGAAAAGGAGAGAGAGAGAGAGAGAGAGAGAGAGAGAGAGAGAGAGAGAGATCCTGACAGGATATCAAACTGCAACCTTTTGGTGTATGGGACAATTCTCCAACCAAACAAGCCATCTGGCCAGGGTCTTATATTTCTTTCTTTTCTTTTTTTTTTTAATCTTTAGATTCCTCTTGCTATGAGAATAGAAAAGAGGCCAGTATGACTAGATGCCAGTAGCAAAGAGGAATGATAGATGAACTGTGTAACTGTCAGTTTCCTGGACTCTCTCTTGGGGTCGCCCAAATACTTCTGTGCAGCATGGGCACAGCTAAAGACATAATCTTCCTGCTGGAATCAACTCACCCTCCCACATTTCCAGTTACCTTTGTGCTCCCCAACTTGAGACATGGACAGGAGCCCCTGTCCTCATCTACACCTATCCAAGTCTACCTCCTGAACATTTCTCAAATCTGCCATTTTTACTTCTTGTGTGGTAATGTTGCCTGAAGGGTTACATCTACCCCTAACCTCTTGTCCTCTCATTCTAAGGACCCCAGAGTAGCCACTCTGAAATTCACATTCATTTGAACAACTCCTGGTCCTGCTGAAGATCATTAAGATCTCCGATGTAAGGCCCCAACTCTGTTCAATGGCTCCAAACACCCAGGCCCAGAACCCTCAAGTGATAGTGAGGAATGACAAGGCACTCTGTGCAGACAAAGAGCAATTTTATTTGGTGAGAAATATGGAATGTAGTGGGAAAGGAGGGGAAGTAGTTTCCTTGGAGAAAAGGCTGCTCTGGTCCCCAAACAGTATCCAGGACATAGATAGCCTTCTGTGAGTCCTCAGAAGCAGCAGGAAATGGTTCTGTTGGGAGAAGACCCCAATCAGAATTGGGTCACTGACTCTTGTTGATATTGGTCATCACCAAACCCTCCAGAGAAAGGGGAGGAGGCTGAGACCCTGGGGCTAGGGGTCTTGTCTCAGCCACAAAGGGAGCCCAAGACTGGGGTGATGAGGCTCCTTGTGCATGTGTTTGAGTGAATGTGTGTTTGTGTATCCATGGGCACTTGTGTGTGGAGAGTTTGCATATGTGTGCACATGTATGAATGTGATGGTGTGAGAGTATGTGTCTTCGTCTGAGTGATCATGTGTTTGGGTGTGAGTGTGCATCCATGACCATGCATGTTTCTGTTTCCATCTCTGTCAGCATTTATGTAGACTTTTCTGTGCAAATCTGTGCTTGTCAATTGCTGGGGGCTAATTCTGGCAGGTCATAAATGCAAGAAATTCATCAAAAGGTTGGTGAACCTAGAGGCTTTAGCAGGGCTGAAGATACATATTATTGTCTGCTGCCAGACAGCTGAGGGCTTTTACCCAAACCTGAAAATCTACATGTTATTACCTGCTGCTGGCCAAACAGCTGAACAGCCGAAGGCAGTTCCCCCAACCTGATACTTTACTGCTTACCAAACTTTACCTTTGATATGTGTGTTTGCTTTGCTATAGGGAAAAATGTGGAAATAAAAAGCTTTGGGCCTGGAGATTTGGAGAACTCAGCTACTAAAGCTAAGCTTCCCTGGATCCCCCCAAATGCCTTCCAAGTTTATATTTCATGTCTAGACTCTTTATTAATTTACTCACAACCCTTCTCAAGATTCCTGAACCCTTCTAGATGTAAGATAACACCCTGGCAATCAATGTGGGTTGTTTATCTCTCTCTTTGGATGTTACTGTCACAGCCCCTGCTGTCCCCAGGAGAAGAGCAGTAGCCCCCCAAATCCTGGGGAGTTGGGAGCAGCACTCACAGCTCAGCAGAGGCCAGGTCCCTTTCTGGAAGGCTTAGGCCTTAATGACAAATGTCAGCCCATGGATCAGTTTATCTGGAAAATGAGAAAATAAGCATGAAGACCTGAGTGATCATCTCAGTGTGAAGGAGTCTGGGATATTCAGCATTCCTCCTAAGGCCTAGGTTCAGGGAATGGGAACTCTGAAAGTCTGAGCAAGCTCAGGCTGGGGTTGGCAGGGACAACGCCTCCTTTCACCAACCAGCTTAGTTGTTCTCAGTGTCAGGGTTGATGGAGGGCGGATGGGAGAGACAAGGTCTATACCTCAACATTCTCTGTATAATTCAAGGCAAAAAGAAACCATTTCTGGAGAGAGTTGAGGTTGGAGGGATCTATCTGTCCCATGGTGTGTGGGGACAGAGCTCCTCGGGGGCAGGCACTGTTCCTGCAGCATGGGAGAGGGCTTGGAAGCAGGTACTTACCGACAGTGTCATGCACCAGGGTCATGTCCAAGTTGTGGAGAACCGAATTGACCAGAGGGCACACCTGATCCAGGGTGAGAGAGGGGAGTTAGACAAAGTGGTACCTGGAGGGGGACTCTGGGAGTAGCACCGTTTTGGGATGGATTCTCTGGGGTAGATTTTCTATTATTTCTCCATGACTGAGAGTCTTTGTTTCTAAGCATTCCCACAGATATATGCTTGTACCTCCAATGGGCAGAAGGAGAAACCGAAGGCCTCTGTGTTAAGTGTCCACCCACACAGTGAGCCAAGGTTCATTCTGACATGACCTCTGTCTCTAACAAGGTGTACTTGTCTGCGAAGGCTGCACATCGGGCTAGAGGAGGTG
The DNA here is from genome assembly GCF_027574615.1 of Eptesicus fuscus. Classification (NCBI taxonomy): domain Eukaryota; kingdom Metazoa; phylum Chordata; class Mammalia; order Chiroptera; family Vespertilionidae; genus Eptesicus; species Eptesicus fuscus. The sequence continues at coordinate 33,613,398 of NC_072484.1, read as the reverse complement.
CCCAAGCCCTGGCTGGAAGAGTGCTGTCTGCAGCCGTAGTGGGGGGTGAACTGGGAGCTTCTCTGGGCAGGCCAATCCATTTCAGCTATAGCGTGGACATGCTCAGGGTCTCGCCCAGAGCAAGAACCAATTAATGTATTTGAACGGTGGAAAGAAGAAACATGGATCAATGAATACATAGGCATGAATGAAATTTACTTATCCAAACCGAAGGGCTCAGAAAAGCTCACCCCAGGGGCCTCTTTCAGCTTGAGAAGCTCTAGGAGCCCAGGGCCAGGAGCCCCCACTTTACCCACTTACCTGGTGCTGCACCAGCTCAGGAAGGACCTTAGTCAAGACCCCAGTGAGGTTGTCAACAAGGTTTTGAATGGGGAGGGAGCCAGCTCTGAAAGAGAAAAGCCATGGGCAGTGCATGGGTCTGGGGTTGGTATGGAGAAGCTTTCTGAGGGGTCACTGGGCCCATCACAGTCTCGGCATTAAACTCCTGAAACTGGGCCTCATCCATCCACACCCACATACAGGCAAACACCAAGGAGCCGCCCAAAGGGAGTGACACCCTGCACAGCAGTGCACACAGTGGTCCATGTAGAATAAATACATAGTTACATTACACAGCAGATAGTCAATGAGACTTTGTAGGGCCCATAAATGGATGAACAGTGCTTAGTGTGTAGTTGTCATGAGGATTCAACGAGATGATACATGTGAAGCACGATATATGTATTCAGTAAATGTTAGCCACGATGGGGATGACTCCTGCCATATTGTGCATGACTCAATCTTGTGACAAGTAACTGAAGTAAGTAACCCAGGTAGGCTCTGTAGCTATTTTACCCCTTACCAGGACTCACACTTATTATCTTAGTGGGCCATCAATCCACAACTGCAATGCAGCTCGATATACAGTTTGGGAAAGTACTGTCCAAGTTCACCCAGGAAGCCCTCCACCTCTCCCGATTCCCTCTAGTAGATGGAGCTTGAACTCAGATTTTGTGTTGCCTGATCCAGCATAAAATTGGTCAGCCCAGCTTAAGAAGGGATAAGTCACTATTTATCCATCTATTTACTCCCATCCATCCATCCATCCATCCATCCATCCATCCATCCATCTTCCTTCCCTCCTATCAATCTTCTCATCCTTTTATTCTCCCACCCTTCCATCCTTCCACTAATACATTCTCCCATTATTCTATATTTCCAACCATCTATCCATCATCCCATCCTATTGTCTCTGGGCAAGTGAAGCCAACCCTCTGGCCTTACCCATCAAGCAGGGAGAGTTCCAGGCTGCCAGGAGAGTGAGTGCAGTCACCAAGAACCAAGTGAATTCTCCCCTGTTCATTTCTCACAGCTAATATTTCTGCAGTGATGTTCAACTTCACAGCCAGCTTCAACAGACTTCCGACAAGGGGCCTGCAGAGGAGATAGTGGACCCACCACATTCCAAGGAGGCAGAGGCTTTTCTCCTTGCCAGGAATGCCAGCCTCACCTCATCCTTAGCTGTACTCATCTCATTTCTCAGTAGGGAAACCGAGGCTCAAAGAGGTCAAGTAAGTTTCCCAAGTGACCTAACAGCAAACAAACTGAACTTGGAGGCATATGTCTGTTAGACTCCAATGCCCACCCCGCTCCCTTTTTAGCTACCCATGGTCGTCAGGGTCTCCTTTGGTGAGCTACCTTCCCATCCCTACTTGGAGCCTACTCACGTTTTCACATTGAGGACCAAACCCAGAGGGATGGTAAGGTAGAGACGATGGCCATCAGGGCTCTGCACAAGGCCAAGTTCCAGCAGTTGGGGATTAGTGACCTGCACACTGCACAGGAGGTGAAGGGAGAAACATTAGCCCCAAACCTAGAAATCACCTTTAACCTAATCATACCCATCCCCAAACCTAGAAATCATCTTTAACCCAATTAGACCCATTCCAGAGGTGGAGCTAACCATGAGGTGGGATGGGGGAGACAGGAGAGGAGTCTTGTGGCAAAACCACACGGGTTCTGAGTTAGATCAGTCTCCCTAATCTCTGCACTGGGCCAGATCCTGACACACCCATGGCCCTCTCCTCAACTTGAGTCTGTGAGGTGTTCTAGGATAGAGATTGAATTATATTTGCATTTTTCTGGATTGCATGTGCATTCTGTATGCCAGTCCAGAGCCTTACAAAGAAAGAAGCTACTCCATATTGGTTGACTTTATGGAATGATGAGCAGGTGAGTAGATAAATACATGAATGGATGCAGGGAAGAGTAAGTGGTTAGATGGAAGGAAGGATGGACAAATGGATGGGTGAGTGGATGAGTGGATGCTGTATGGGAAAGTGGAGTAAGTTTTTAACAATCATTTATAGTTGGAATCACTCATGCTGCCATGACTTTCAATGACAGGTTAATTAACAGTGTTTGTCATGGAGACTGAGAAGTAGGAAGTCAGGGAGAATGGAAAGAGGATGGGAGGAAGCCTATTCTTTGAGCCAGCCACTGTGCCAGGTGGTTGCATCTTTTCCAGTCCTCCAATAGTTTTCCTCTGTGGATACCATAGTATTTATCAATAGATAGAGAAACTGACTGGGACTGAGAAACCTAGAGGGACTGAGTGCTTGGTCCTCAGCCAGCAAGTACACGGCGCATTTGGAAATCAAACACAAGGCTATCTGACTGTCTTTAAGTTAGGGTCAAGCACCTGGGTGGGTAAGAATCTTGAAAATTGCTTTAATCCAGCCCTATCAAGGACCCAGGCTATGCCAGCTCATTGCATTAAGCTTCCCACTATTCCTTCTTGCTTAGCGAGCTCTCAAATGTGTCATGGGAAACCCATATGAAATAATTCCATGGACATCATATTGACAATGTCATTGAGGAGAGTGGTTACACTTTCTTGCTTACATCAAAGGCCACCTGTGTTCTAAGGGATTCCAAAGGTGAGAACAAAATTACCACCATGTAGTGGGAAACACCTTGACTTTGGAACTAAGTAAATTAAGTTAGATCTCTCACTCTGCATCACTCTAGCTGTGTGAGCACAGGCACCTTTCTGTGCTTCAAATTTTCTCTCTGCAAAGTGGGGATTATTAAATCAACCTGTGGGTTGTCATGAGGATTACAGATGATGCTCGGGACTCAGGATATGTTTCAGGACTGAGGGTAATTGCTGGTTCAAGAGGACTGGTGTTCCCTGCCACACTATGAGAAGGGTCTCAGACCAAGTCCTGGCCTCGTATTCAGTCCACCCATCTCCCAGAGGTTCTCTGATGGGGATCAAGGCACTACTTTAGGGCTACTCACTCAAGGATGTTGTCCAGAAGAGGGATCACTGAAGTCAGTCTCCCAAGCAGGCCACCAATCAGGTTACCAGAATTGCCTCCTTCAGTCTTCAGGATGTCCAAAAGTGGAAGGTTTGTGAGACTATCCAACAGACCCCCAGAGAGTAGACCATTGCTGAGAGCTGGAAATGGGTATAGGGGTTCTTAGTGGTCAGATCTGACTATTTCAGATCCTCAGTCACTCTTCCCTATTCATCCCTGCCCTCCATGGTTGGACACACACACACACACACACACACACACACACACACACACACACACACACACACACACCACACCTGAAGGAGGTTGTCACAGACTCTCACTTACCACTTGTCAGGCTTCCAGCAAGATCTGTGGGACCTGAGGGCAGGGCCTGACCCAAGGGCAGGGCTTCCAACAGGGCTGTGGTCTGGGTCAGCAGCCCACAGAAGACAATGAGGCCCCCAATTTGAAACATCTTCTCTCCTTGGTATCTGTGGACAGAATGACAGGCCCACTGTGGCATGGATATCAGAGAGAAATTTATCCACCACCTGCCCCTGGCCCTCAGAACACGAGGGAGAGAATAGCAATAGCTGACACTACTCAGAATTTCCTCTGTGCCAGGCATCAGGCTAAGCTCTCCACACTCAGTAACTTCTTCCTCTTAACTACACCCTAAGATGTGGCTTTAATCATCTGCATTGCTCAGGTGAGGAAACCGGGGTCTAGAGAGTTTAGGTGACTTTCCCCAAGGTCACAAGTACACGTGGGGACAGGATTTGAAGTCAGATCTGTCTGACCCAGAGAATTCTGTTAAATTAAGTCCCATCAGATTTACTCTCTAATTGGCTTGCTTGCAATGGCTTGAATCATTGCCACTAGTTCCTACTCTTTAGACAAAGCAAATGAAAAATTTAAACAAGCCAAGTAGCTGAGGAACTGAACTGCTTTGCCATCATCCTCCTTAGATCTTTTGGTCCGGGTCCAGCCTGCAATGGTTTGTGGAAGCCCTTGCAAGTCACAAACCATCAGAGAGCATATGGTCATAGCTACCATCTCATCCAGACCAGTGCTGGGGAAATCCTGGGCCATTCAAAGTCTTCATTTCACAAGGAGAATCAGGGGACCAGAGGAGGGTAGTGATAGCCTCAAGGTGGCACAGCAAATTGCTGAAAGAGCTGTGATTATAAGTAAGTTTCTGAACCTGCCCACTCTTCTCTCTCTCCCTCTCAACCTGATCTGGATGGACTTCTGTGGAACCCTGACATCTGGCTGCCTTTTGCATCAGCCTCCTCCCAGATATCACCAACCCTCTCAGAGGCCTATCTGGCAGCTGACAAAGGTGTCTAAAGCTGGAGCTGGTACCTATACTTTGGAGACGCCTGGCTACTTGGAACACAATTCCATCAACTGGCCTATGTGGCCAAAGCACCATCATTTCTGTGACCAACTGAAATTGAAACAGTTTTTTGGTCCAAAGAGCCCACTGTGGCCTCACTGGGGATTGGGCCTTCTGAATGTCTTTTGGGAAACAGACCTTTTATGAGTCTACTAGTCCCAGAAAAAAAACGCATCATTATGCATAAAATTGGGTGGATTTTAGGAGGCTTGTGGATGATGGTCTGAATCCATAATAGCAACCTCTAGTTGAAACTTGAACCGTAGAGATTTTTGACTTAGGATATGAAGAGCAAGCCCACGGGAGATTTCAGCAGTGTACACCTACAGTCACATGCCTTCCAATAGCATCAAATTCCCTTTTCTACATTAAAAAGCTTCTATATTGACATTACTGGTTTGGTTGGGAAGCAGAATGAATGGCCATCCTCATGAAAATGGCCAGTCCTGTTTCCTTTAAGCAGACCCCCAATGAAGTGATCCTTAGTGCAGTCAGCCAGTGCCTACCCCACAGCAAGGAGCCTGGCACCCCTGCCACTCAGGGCTGCAGAGCAGGAGCAGAACAGGCCGGTCTCACCTGGGCTTCTCAGAGGTTCTGGCAGCTGTCCTGGTCTCCTCTTCCCTCTTCTGCTTGCTTCTGCTAGGGAGGCAGCCCCTTTTATAGTGTGGCTATAAGGAAACGTGCAATCGGATGATGGGTTTCTAGAGAATTCAGAATTCTGCAATCTGGTGGTGTCTTTCAGGGCTCTCCAAAGTAAATAATTGCCAACCATATTAGTAAATGGGTCGGTTAAGCCATTTGATTAACAAGTTAAACAGAGAAAAACCTGAGATGGGGATGTTACTCAAGACTTCATGGTTTCCTGAGCGGGGCTGAGGCTGGGGACCCACGTTCCAAGGTGACCTGGACGATCAAATTTAGAACACGGGGAGAAAGCACCAGCCTTCTCATATCTAGGCCCTTTCCCATTCCTGGCCCAGTTCTTTTTCTCCAACTAGAGGAATCTTGTTCCTAAAGTGTCAAAAACAGTCAAATTGCCTCTGATTTCCCTTTATTTGTGGGCTCTCCATTCTCACCATAACCCTGAGAGAGAGGGATTGCTGCTCCTCCTTTGCTGAGGAGGAAACTGAGGCCCAGTGGGGATAAGTGCCCAAAGCCACACACTCATTGGAAAATAATAACAATAAATCAGCGTCAACAGATAACACTTGCCGAACTCTTGCTGTGTGCCAGGAACACATTATTTTTCACAGGCAGCATGTCATGCATCCTCACAGCTTGGATGAGGTGGGAATGAGTATTCCCATTGTCACGGGGGAAACTGAGGCTCAGAGTGTGAGTTGACACATGCAGAGTTGTACAGTGGACGTGGGGTTGAGGCATTCACACTTCAGTCCTTTCTCTGAGTCACTGTGCTCCATGTTCACTGATTTGCTTCCCCACATCTGTGAATTTCATGCTGTCATGAAGTTTGATGGGAAAGTCTCATATCCTCGGAAAGTCTTTCCAGCTTCCCAGGCCTGAGGGATGCTGTGGCATCCTGGTTTTTACCTTTACCCTCTCTTCTTCCCTTCCCCAAATGAAGTAATAAGGCATTTGTCCCCACAGTTTGGACCTTGGCAATCTATTTTACAGATGAAAAAACCGAGGCATAGAGAGATCAAGTTCTTAGACCAGTGAGAGCAGGTCTTGCCCTGCAAAACCCAACCCCTTATTAAGCAATAGAAAGAAAGGAGGAAATGCACATTTATTGAATACCTACTATGTGCTGGGTGCCCTCCATACTTTAACCTTGTCTTCCTCAGAAGTGGTTGGTATTGTTGTCCCTCAAATATGAGAGAAGGACACCAAGGTTCAGAGATGGTGACAAGGGGCACAAGGGCAAGTTGTGGATGAGTAGTGGGGTCAGAACTTGTCCTTGTGTCTTGCCACTCCTGTCATCAGTGAACCACTCTGCTTTCCCTCCTGCCAGATCTTCCCAGGAATGGCTCCCCTCTCCTGTGAGAGCCCAGCGAGGCCTCCAAGGGGCCAGGGCCCTGGCTTGAACTCAATTATCCATTCAAGCACTCACTAGATTATTTCCAGAGCTTGTGTCTTATCAATCATTCTTAAAGGGGTCCCATTTTTTGTTATTTTGGTACAACTCTTTGGGTTGGATCTGATTGCTACTATCTTCAGGAAAACTGAGGCAGGTAAGTCAAGGGGACTGATTGAAGCTTATCCAGCCAGTTACTGAACAGGTAACAGACATTGGTTTGAAGAAAGGAGACTGCATATGTCTGATGGCAGAAAGGGATGGACTTGGGCACAGATGTTCTCTCTCCTTGACTCCTGCACCTCAACTTGGGGTATCTGTTGCCCCATGACAGGTTTTGCCTGGGCAGTAGCAATGGCACAAAACACTTTCCAGAACCCACCAGAACTACGTTCTTCTCAATTTTTCTTGGACTCTCATACTCTACCAACCCAACATGGGGACTTTTCTAGACTTGGGGCAGGAAACCTGGCTTTAATTCATTATATACATGCTATTCTTGATGTCTCCTATGTCCTGAGTTTTGAAATGGAAAAACCCAGGTTTGAAAAAAATATAAAACAATCAACCCACAGTAAAATTGGCTTTTTATCCTTCGGTGTGTAGCTCTATAAATTTTAATGCACATGTAGCTCTGTCACCACCATCATAACCAGGGAATTGAACAGTTCCATCACCCACCAAATACCCTCATGCTGCCTTTTTTGAGTCACCCCGCCCCCACCCTCTGGTGAGCACTGGTCTGTCCTCTGTCACTACCACTTTGTCAAAGACCCGGGTGCTGGAAACTCAGAAGCCTTCTCTCTGCTTCTGAGGTTGGCTCTCCTTGAAGCCAAGGTGCTGCCTGTTCCATTGCCCCAAGCAGGGCAAGAGCCGGGGGGCATCAGGAAACATGGAAGGACACACTGCTGACACTTCAAGTCAGTGCTTCCCATGTTGGTGACGTCAACGCCTTCCCAATGTGTTTCTCAGAAGCCGTAGGCGGTGCCCTTTCCATACTAGGTATCTGACTGTGATTGTGGTTGGAGCCTTTCTTGGTGGTGCTTTGTGAACCGAGAGGTCCATTTCTAAAGGGCAGAGTTAATCTTCTCAAGGGGCCCTGACCGACCCACAGTCTATTCTCCAAAACCTGGGAGTGTCGGGACGTTGGTTCTGTTCCTGGAGCAAGATCAGGTGGGGGCCGAGTGTGAGGGGGGCCGAGTTTGGGGGCCTTGGAAACCCCAGTGGTTTTCTTGGGGGACAGAGGGCTAAAAGGGTTCATGGGGAGCTACATGCCCCAACCTCGATGAGAAAATATATTTTTGCTTATGGCAATTCCACTTACCTTGAAGATTAATCTTCCCTCTTACATGTACAGCTAATAATAATAATAATTATTATTATTATAATAAAAGCTTTTCATGGGACACTAGAGCTTTATACCATTTCTAACAACTGGGGACACTGAGACTCAGGAAGGATATTCAGCTGCCCAGGTCACTTAGCCAGGAAGAAGCGAACTCAGACCGTCACGGGGGCTGTCTGGCTTTAGCATTTGTAACTTCAAGAGCAAGTTTGTGTCACAGAGTCTTCAGTTCAGAAAGTGCTGAGAAATCAGACCGCGCTGGGTTTCAAACCCGGCTCAGCCAATGACTGCAGGCAAGATACTTCTCTTCCAGCCTCAATTTCCTTGCCTACAACAGGGAGCTGGCGGCACTAGCTCCCAGGGCTTCGGATAGGGTGAAATGGGGAAACAAGTGCAGTGCGCAGCCCAATAGCTGGCACAGAGTCAGACCTCTGCAACGGAAGGGCTTGAAGTTACAGGGCACAGATAATTTCTGAGCATTGGGGCCTGAATTTCTCCTTAAATCACCCTCCACTCCAGACCCCAGTCCCATAACAAAGGTCCCTTGTGCAACAAGCTCTTCTAGGAGAACACGCAATGTGTCCACAGCTCTGGGAACCTTAAAATGAAAACAATGCAGGAATGGGAGGAGGTTCCTTGAGGAAGAAGGTCCCTGGGCCACCCCTGGAGGGGTCAGGAGGAAGGCAGACTAAAGCCAAGTTGGCCAAGGGACCAGGCAACCTCATTGGAGGATGGGGCCCACCCCTCCCATGTTTGTTCTTTAATCATGAACAGGAAGAACCCCTCAACCTTAAGGCCGTCAAGGGGATTCATCTGTGTGAACAAGGGGGTTTAGGGTTGCAAATCCCCGCTGAAGCATTTCGGATTAGGGAGTCTGAATTGAAAGATGGGGACATGAGTTTCTCTTGCCCTGTTCTCAACTCTGAGATGTTGACACTTCCTTATTTGAGCTTCTCAATTCAGCTGAACGCATATTTCATCACATTCCCGTGTGTGTGTGTGTGTGTGTGTGTGTGTGTGTGTGTGTGTGTGTGTGTGTTTGGGGGGCTGATGTTAGAAGGGAGGGAGGGAAAATTGGATGGGGAATTCACAGTGGTAAAGAGTATGGGCTCCAGAGTCTGGCTGTCTGAGTGAAGTAAACTTGGTCATTTCATGACTGTGTGACCTTGAGCAAGTGGCTTTCTCTCTTTGAGTCTCTATGTCCTTATGGGGTAAAATAGAATAGAACTTCATGGGGTTGCTGTAAGAATTTGGTGAAATGCTGATGTGAGCCTCTGGCACCATGCTTGGCACATGCCAAGAGCTTAATATGTGTGTTCTACTATTATTAATAGGTGTGTTATTTCCCCTTGATTTCTCAGTTGGCTTTCCCTACCCTCAGGTGGAGGAGGGTGGGGATTCATATTTAATAATTGAATAGACATTAATAAAATAAAATGAATTAAATGACATTAAATAAGCATACCCTATGGAAGAATTAATAGTCATTAATAAAAAAATAATTAACAATGAATTAAATGACGTTAAGTAAGCATACTCTATGGACTTAGCATATGTTAAATATCCTGCAAGCAGCTTTTCACGTACTTTGACAAACATCCTGCATGGTCAATATTTTTATATAGAAATTTTTTTGTTAAAGTATAACCTAAATAAGAAAAATGCACATCAGTGAATAGCTCAATGAATTATCACAAACGGAACACCCTCCCCATATCAGCACCCCAATCCAGAAACAGGACGTTGCCTTGCTTGAGCCCCTCCCAGTCGCTCAGCCACTCCTCAGGGGTAACCAGTATCTTGACCTTGAACAGCATAGATTAGTTTTGCTGTTTTGGCTTCACGTAAATGGGAGATGCAACATGAACTCTTTTGTGTCTGGTTTCCTTAGATGTGTGTGATGCATCTATGTGGCCGTGTTATTACTGTAGAGCATTCTGCTGGGTGACTATCCCACAAGATCTCCAGTTTATGCATTCTTTTGATGGGCATTTAGGGGTTTTTTACTTTGGGGCCAATATGACCACTACTGGCTGCTATGAGCAATCTTGTACACGTCTTGTGGTGCCCATGCACACGTGTTTCTGTTGAGCATAGACCTAGAAGTGGTGGAATTGTCATGTTGCACGTTAGGTGGTGCTGCCACCCAGTTTTATAAAGTGGTGGCACAACCTTCCTCCCACCAGCAGTGTGAAGGCTTCTATTGCTCCACACCCTGTAGGCTTTCTATTCCAAGTTTGCAAGTGAGGAAGACCTAGAGGTAAAGTGCCTTGTCCCAAACACAGACAGTGAGTCCTAAGACCAGGACTCACTCACTCATTTAACCCCAGATATTGGCTGAGTTTGCACTCTGTGTCAGCCCTCTGCTGGGAGCTGGGGGCAAGGGGTCACTGGTCACCATGATGCACATGGTCCATACCCTCATGGAACTTCTCGTTGGGCTGAATTAAATCTGAACTCAGATCTGTTCAATGCCAACAGATGTTTATGCTTTTCGACTCTGTCACTCTTTCTCTATACTCCCTTGGAGCTCAGCAAAATACTTGACACACAGTAGGTGCTCAATAAATATAGGTTTAAATGAATGAGAGCATGGGACATCTCAATAAGACCCTCCCTGCACTGAAGAGCACATCTGTGGATGGTCTTCTGGCTGCAAAATACAGGAAAATAATGTTAACTCTGGTATTTCTGGGCTGATGAGAAAACCCACGCATATTTAGTCTCAGGATAGGCCTTCATCAGGCCTTTACTTCTGGAACCCAAACTCAAGGCCCTATCAGGGGATCTCTGCACCCTTCAGAGCTGCAATTTATTATGGGGGAGGACAGGATGTTCATGGAGTCTGTGTAAAGTTTTGGGGGCAATGGAAGCCCCACTATAAGGGAGACTTAAGGTTACAAGATGTGGAATCTCCTTCTGATCATCAATAGGCAGCTGGACACTCAAGCCTGGCCTGAAGAGGGTTGGCTGGACACACAGCTGGTTGAGTTCATGAGCAGCAGGCTATTCTGTAAGAAGAGTTGGTGTCAGTCACCAGCTTGTCCGCTCCTCCAACCTCCAGTGCACAGTGAAGAAAACTCATCCACCCATGCCAGCCAGGGCCTGTGCCCAGAGCATTCCCATTACAACTCTTTCCAAATGATATATGATTATTTGCTCTTGTTGTCATTCATTCACTAGACTGTGAGCTCCGTGAGGGCGGGGACTATATCTGTTTATCTGCAACTGGAGTGGGTGGTCTCAGGTTTGGGGTGGGGCCAGAGCTCCCTAAAGGAGTGAGTGGAAGAGTTACAGTCTCTGGTAATGTGGAGGTTTAGTGGGGCCCAGCCTGCTTGTAGGCGTGCCCTCTGCTGTCCCAGCTCTCTTGGGGGCAGTAATGTGGTCTCCTCTAAGTGTTCTCAGAGCATGTGCAGACACTGCTCCCTCAACAGGCCTCATTGGGAGCCCCAGTGGGGCAGCTCTTCCAGCCGTTTTTCCATCCTGCGTCCTCCCTGGATGGATGCAGACACTTACCCATGAGGCTTTTCAGCAGTTTCACATCCAGCTGCCTGAGGATTTCACCAATTAGAGGGCATACCTGTACCACCAGCGCAGAGAGAAGGGTCAGATCTGGGACTGGGAAAAGAAAACTACAGGGTCTGTGGTGGAAGCTTAGATTCTACTGTATTTCCTTCCACATGGAATCATGGCAAGAGTGGCTTAGCTTCCTTGTATTGAGTGCCAACTGCATGCTAGGTGCCATACACAACACTTCCATGTTTTATCCCCCTGAATCCTCATGACATCTTTATGAAATAGGGACTGTGATGGTTCCCATGCTACAGATGGGAAACTGAGGCTCAGGGAGTCTAAGTCACTTGCCCAAAGATACACAGCCAGTAGATGGCAATATTGAACATTTTAATTGAGATCTTTCAGATTCTAAATCCCAAGATTTAAAAACCTTTGCTAAACTGCTAATATATGTGCCCAGACCCTCGGACTGAAGAATGCCCAAGGCAAAAATATTTTTTTCAAACTTACCTGATCTTCTATTAGATGTGGGATAACTTTTTCCAGGTTTTGTCTAAAATTGCGGACAAAATGTTTTATCTTTGGTGAGAGATCTCTAGAAAGAGAGGTAGATGTACAGAATAAATACAGGCAAAATAATAGTAGGTGCAATATATTGAGTATACCTTATACCGTTATGTGATCTGTAGCTAGCCCTACAAGAAGCATCATTGTCAGCAGCAAAGGGGCAATTCAGAGAGGTTACTTGTCCAAGGTCACCCAGGTAGTAAGTGTTGGTTAGATTAGATTCAGGCAGTAGAGCTCCAAAGTCCACAGTCTTTTCCCTGCCTTGTCCTCTCTGTGAATGTCTGATGAATAAATGAATGGACATCCACTGAGAACTTTGTTGCTTTCAGCATTCTGGACCCACATAGAGAAATCAGAGGGAAATCTTGCCCTCGAGGGACTCTTAGCCTGTTGAGGTTGATAGACTTGGCCAGCCAGTGTATAGATCTTCCTTTAGCTTAGTTTTTTTTTTTTTAATGTCTTGTTCCCTACTGTATCACTAGCATGAAGCATGCTGTGCCTGGCAAATAGTAAGTTCTCAGTAAATATTTGTTGAATGAATGCGTGGTGAAGAGGAGCTTTAGAGAAGGAAGGGTATCCCAGCAAAAGGATCCGCATGTGCAAAAGCATGGTGGTGTGAAAATATATGGTGTGTTCATGGAGGGGTGGGTCCTTGAGAGAGACTATAGGGTAAAGGGCTGCAGGCTGGGTCAGGGGAGAGGACAAGTAGGGCCTTGAGTGACATCCAAGAGTTTGCTCTTCACACAGAGGCCATTGGAGAACCACTGGAAGGTCAGAGGCAGGGGCTGGGGGACATGACTAGATTCTTGTGCTAGAATGGTACTTCTGCTGCAGGGGAGAATGGAGTGAAGGAGGTGAGGTGCAGTCAAGGAAAGTCGGAGGAGGCCCCTGCAGTGATCCAGGAAGTGGACCATGAGCTGGCACAGTGAAGGATGGAGAGAAGGATGGAGAGCAGGGAGCAAGTGGGGGCTGCCAGGAAGTCACTGGTAGGAGCCGGTGAAGATAGGCGGCAGGGAGTGAGGAGGAGGAAGAGTCTGGTTTCTTTCTGGGAAGGTGGCAGGACCATCACTGGGAGGCGACACAGGAGGAGGAACAGATCCTGGGGAAAGGGTGAGATCTGTTTGGGGTCCGTCCAGGAGGTGGTGGATACATGTCAGGAAGCTAGGGCCAGCTAGGGGCAGTCAGGAAGGGGCCCAGCCCTGGGGAGGGGCAGCTAGGACCTTACTCAGTTAGAACTGTTGTATGGACGCTGCTGGGCTCCACGCGGCAATTGCCTATCACCAGATCCCTCCGGCCAAACTCATCCTTCTCCAGCCAGAACTCCACAGAGAGGTTCATGCATGCATGTGTCGTTGCAGTCTTGTTTTTGAAGGGCCGCCTGAGGAGGAGAGAGCGGAGGAAGAGGGCAAATGGCAGGAGACAGAGAAAAGGCAGGAGGTGGAAGCAGCCAACACGAAGAGTGGCTCTCCGTGTGGATGGCACTGTCTACACTCCGAGTCCTTTTCTTTTCTTAAAAATTATGTTCAATTTCTCTTGAACCCTAAGTATTCTTTCCACCACCCCAAATATATTTTATAGATTTTTTTACAGAGAGGAAGGGAGAGGGATAGAGAGTTAGAAACATCCATGAGAGAGAAACATCTATCAGCTGTCTCCTGCACACATCCTACTGGGGATGTGCCTGTAACCAAGGTACATGCCCTTGACCGGAATCGAACCTGGGACCCTTGAATCCGCAGGCCAGCGCTCTATTCACTGAGGCAAACTGGTTAGGGCCCGAGTCCTTTTCAACAAACCAGCACAGTGGGGCTCCACAATGTTAGCATGTTAAATCCTGTACTCAGTGATTAAGCAGGACACTGCTATTAGCCAGAGTAGATTCTGAAAATCCTCTTAATAGAGCAGATTAGGGGCCTTTGGAAATTCAAAGGTTGAGAGTTTATCGTAATTTTTATATTTTTACTGTTGAGCTGCGGCCTCCCTTTCCTTGAGGCAGTAGATGTTAAAGGATAGTTTGAACAGGAGAAGAGAAAGGTGATGAGATGCAGTGCTTCTCTTTTTGAAGTCAGTAGTGAACTCACAGAGATTTAAATGAGCAAATGATCTGCCTCCACCGACCAGTGATTGCCATCCACATTGCAGCTGAAGGAACCAAGGCTCAGAGATGTGAAGTGACTTGCCCAAGGTCACACCGTGAGTGAATTTGGAAAGCACGATTTGAAACCAGGTTGGGGCCAGAAAGATTTGGGTTCCACAGGTTACCGAATTCTCTCCCCCTCCCCTGTCCCTACCCTTCTCCCGCTCCCCGCTCCCAGGTTCCCGGTGAGGAGGAAGAGCACCTCTTACACCTGCTTCTGTATGACTTACACTCTCAAGTCAATGTCAAATTCAAGGGAGATGTTTGCTGAGAACCATTCCTTAGGGACAGACATCTGGATCCTGCCATAGTCCAGCTGAATGTTGGTGATGTTGGCGCTACACGAGGAAAGAACGGAGATCCCGTGAGGGTGAGGGACCTCAGACATGAAGGCCTGGGCTGCCAAACAAGGCTGATTGTCTGTAAAAAGGACCTGGCAGTGCATTTGGAATCAGAGCCTTTTACAGATGCTCCGAGGGCAAGAGCCACCTCCAGGAGCCCTAGGCTGCAAGCTGTCCCAGAGTGCCCTCGCAGTTCCACACTGTCATACTGATTTGTGTAGCCCCGTGGTCGGCAAACTGCGACTCTTTGGCCCCTTGAGTGTGGCTCTTCCACAAAATACCATGGCCTGGGCGAGTCTATTTTGAAGAAGTGGCTTTAGAAGAAGTTTAAGTTTAAAAAATTTGGCTCTCAAAAGAAATTTCAATCATTGTACTGTTGATATTTGGCTCTGTTGACTAATGAGTGTAGCCCATAGCCAACAGCAGACCCAGACCCGAGGCCTGTTCTTACACCAAGCCTCCCTGCTCAGTAGATGGCCGCACGACCTACCCAGGTTGCCCAGGCCCAAACCCCAGGAACTGTCTTTGATTCTCTCTATCCCTCATTTGCACGTTCATACCATCAGCAAGTCATGTTGTTGTCTCTGCTTGCAAAGTACATCCTGAGTTTGGCCACTTCCCACCACCTCTGTCGATTTTACTGGCCCAGGCCACCATCTCTTCCTGTCTGGAGATACTCTAGTTTCTCTGGGCTCCTCGTCATGATCTAGGCCTCTCTATGACGGTTCTCCATGTGGCAGCCAAAGGGGCCTAACTCCCCTCTCACTCTACATTCTCCACTGGTT
Source organism: Eptesicus fuscus (assembly GCF_027574615.1). Lineage (NCBI taxonomy): Eukaryota > Metazoa > Chordata > Mammalia > Chiroptera > Vespertilionidae > Eptesicus > Eptesicus fuscus. Next base: position 33,597,989 of record NC_072484.1, on the reverse strand, counting down.
TCTCGCTGCTCTTGGGATAAAATCCCAACTCCACACCATAGCCCCTTAGACCTTCAGTGCCTGGTCTCACCTGCCATCTTGCTCACCCAGCCACATGGGACTTTTTCTTTTTTTCTAAACATCAATTTCTTTCCTACATCAGAGTCTTTCTACTTCCTGTTACCCATGTCTCTCATGTCACTTGCTTCTTCATTCAGGTTTCTACCGAAGGGTTATCTCTTTTTTTCTTTTTAAATTGATTTCAGAGAGGAAGGAAGGGGGAGGGAAGGAGGGAGGGAGGAAGAATGAGGAGAGAGAGAGAGAGAGAGAGAGAGAGAGAGAGAGAGAGAGAGAGAGAGAAACATCAATGATGAGATGGAATCATTGATCAGCTGCCTCCTGCATGCCCCATATTGGAGATGGAACCCACAACCTCAACATGAGCCCTGACTGGGAATCAAACTATGACCTCCTGGTTCATAGATCGATGCTCAACCTCTGAGCCACACCAGCTGGGCAGGGTTACCTCTATAGACAGGTCCTCCTGATCAGCTCCCTCACTCTCACCCTTCACCTGGATAAATTTGTCTTCTCGACATCTTCTTTCACCTGAAATTAGTTATTTACTTTTGTGGTCTATCTCACTAACTAGGATTTGGATCCCAAAAGGCAGTGACAATATGCCTGGTTTATACGTATATTCTCAGTACCAGCCTAGGTCCTGGTACATAGGAGGTGCTCAATGAATATTTGTAACAATTGTTTAAGGAATGGATGAAGAGAGGTGATCATGGCTGTGCCCATCAAGAAAACCATGCTGGGGAGTATTTGTGCTCATTAAAATGGAGAGAATGAGGGAGTCGAGACAGAGAGAAGGGAGCTTGAGGCACAGCAGGTGTATTTGAGTATCGTTGAGACTGGAAAGCTGGGAAGGCCTGCATCCATCAAGAGCAAGGCATGAAAATGGAGGTGAGCAGGACAGTTTTGTGAGTTTAACTGTAGCTACTGATGGCTAGGCATCCACCATAAGCATAGAAAACTCCCCAAAACTCCCAACAGCAGGGACAATTATTCTCACATCTCCTCCTCTTCCCCCTTCCCAGTCCTTGCACTTCCATTCTCTAGCCCTGCCTTCTGACCCATAGCTCTATAACGACTCCCAGGGCCAGGGATGGGGTTCAGGGTCTCACCTGCCTTCTTGCTGCTGCTGGAGGCTCATGCTACCGATTAGCCAGGCAACCATCCCTGCAGCCACATGCTTTGAGTTATTCAGACTGTCCAGGAGGCAGATGTTCTGAATTCGGCCCTCTGCATTGTGCTTCATGAGGCCCTGGGTAATAACTGGAAATGGATAAGGGATTGGTGACATTGCACGATGTCAGGGAAAAGGCGGGGATTTGGAGTCAGGAGGCCTGAGTTGCATCTCATGCACCCACTTGCTGAGTGCTTGGTGCCTGTGATCCTCCTGCCCCCAACACTGAGATCCACATTCTTCATCTGTGAAATTATGCTCTGCAGGTGTGATCTGAGATTCCTGCAGAGGTTCTGGTGGGTAACAGTGGCTCAAAGGAGATCTTTTAGCTGAAGGTTCACTCAGAGCTGTATCTCTGAGTCTGGAGCACAGAGTCTAACATAGATGTAGGCCACAATCAGAATAAATGTTGGTTGAAGATGAAAATAAGTGGGCCAATCAGTAGATGAGTGGATTAAAAAAAAAGCTATGGGAGAGAGAAACCAGATGGCAGCCCATAGGTAAACACCTGAACTGCTGCCTTGCAAACAACTTCAAAACTACAACTAAAAGACAAAACGGACATCATATAGAACCACAGGAAGGCTGGCTGAGTGGAAATTCTACAACTTGAAGCAAAGAGAAAAGCACACTGAGACTCAGAGGAGCAGTGGAAGTAAAGGCAGAGGTACGGAGGTGTGCACTCGTGGACAGGGCTGGCAACTGAGTATGTGGCTGGTTTTTTCAATCCGCAGGGAGACACAAGCTTCCGACTAATCTGAACTCTAGTTCTGGGCGAGACTCTGGGGACCCAGACTCATATGGAGAGAAACTGGACTGTCTGGCAGCAGGCGGAACTCAAAGGCAGCTTTCTCTCAGAGGTGCTTGCAGCGATTACCGAGGGACACTGAGTCCCGGGGGGCCTCTTAGAGCAGGGCTGAGGATAGCCATAGCTGTTTGCTCCACCCTGAGACTCAGCCCCACCCCAGCTGTGTGCAGAGGCTTTTGCATATGAATGGCCTGGTCCTTTGAATTCTAAACTCACCTATCAAACTGCAGCTGAGTCAGAGAGACACAGAACATCCAAAAGAAGGCCTAAGGCCCCACAGCAGCTTGCATTGCTTCACAGCTGGGCCTCATCTGGACACCTCCAAACCCCAAACAAAGAAGAGGAATCTGCAGATCTCTCCATAGCTCCTGCTGGATGGCCTCAGGCAGAGGCTAAGTTAGCACCTCCTTGGAGATCCAAGAGCCAGTGTACCCAGGGGTCAGAGTAGGACCATCCAGATTACAACTCCTCAGATCCATAAGGGACACACTCAGGGGGCAGACTCAGTGAGCACCAAAGCCCCACTGAAGGAAGTCTTGCCTCATAAGGGTGTCTCTAGCACAGAAGTTCTCCCATCATAGACACAGCTGATCCTTACAGCCAATTGGCCTGGAGGTCAATTCCTCCCAGTGATACCAACAACAATCAAGACATAACTACAACAAGACTGTGCACATAGCCCACAAATGGGTGCACCAAGAGTGTCCACCTCAGGTAATTGGGGAGGCTGAGCCACTGGGCCCTATAGGACACCTAGCACACAAAGCCACTCTATCAACTCAGGGAAGCAGCCAAAATGCGAAGACAAAGAAACAGGTCACAAATGACAGAAATGGTGGAAAGCAAACTACTGGATATAGAGTTCAAAACCACGGTTATACAGTTTTTCAAGAATTTTCTAGAAAAGGCTGATAAATTTAGTGAGACCTTTGAGGATATGAAAAAGGACCAACTAGAAATTAAACATACACTGACTGAAATAAAAAATACTATACAGTGATCCAACAGCAGACTAGAGTATCACAAGACTCAAGTCAAAGATTTGAAAAAATACAAAGAAGCAAAAAACACCCAACCAGAAAGCAAAAAGCAAAAAGAATCCAAAAATATGAAAATAGTGTAAGAAGCCTCTGGGACAACTTCAAGCGTACCAACATCTGCATTATGGGGGTGCCAGAAGAAGAGAGAGAGCAAGATACTGAAAACCTATTTGAAGAAATAATGACCGAAAACGTCCCCCACCTGGTGAAAGAAATGGACTTATAAGTCCAGGAAGCACAGAGAACTCCAAAGAAAAGGAATTCAAAGAGGACCACACCAAGACACATCATAATTAAAATGCCAAGAGCAAAAGACAAAAAGAGAATATTGAAAGCAGCAAGAGAAAAACAGTTAGTTACCTACAAGAAGCAACCATGTGATTGTCAGCTGATTTCTCAACAGAAACTATGCAGGCCAGACGAGAGTGGCAAGAAATATTCAAAGTGATGAATAGCAAGAACCTACAACCAAGATTACTCTAACCAGCAAAGGTAAAATTCATAATTGAAGGTCAGATAAAGAGCTTCACAGATAAGAAAATTCTAAAGGAGTTCATCACCACCAAACCAGTAATATGAAATGCTAAAAGGTATTCTTTAAGAAGAGGAAGTAGAAGAAAAAGGTAAAGATAAAAATTATGAACAACAAATACATATCTATCAACAAGTGAATCTAAAAGTCAAGTGAATAAAAAACCTGATGAACAGAATAAACTGGTGAATATAATAGAATCAGGGGCATAGAAAGGGAGTGGACTGACAATTCTCAGGGGGAAACAGGTGTGGGGGGTGCAGGAAGAGATTGGGCAAATATTGTACACCTATGGATGAGGAAAGTGGTGGTGGGGGGACGTTAAGGGCACAGGGTGAGTTGGGAATCGGGTGGAGGAGAGATATGGGGGGGAAAAGAGGAAAAATTGTAATAATCTGAACAATAAAGATTTATTGAAATTGAAGAAAAGCTGTGGTACATTTATACCACGGAATACTATGCAGCTGTAAAACAAAAAAGGAAACAGCATGGAGGGACCTGGAGAGTAATATGCTAAGAGAAATAGGCCAATCAGAGAAAGACAAGTATCACACTATCTCACTCATCTTTGGAATCTAGTGAACAAAATAAACTGATGATTAGATCCATAGACATAGAAGCATGATACAGACTGCTGAATTTCAGAGGGAAGGAGGGGGTGGATGGAAAGAGGTTAACTGAGGAATGTATATGCATATATGCATAGCCCATGGACGTAGACAATACTAGTAGTGTGGTTGAAGGCCTGGGAGAGGTAGGTGTGAGGTGGAGGGAGTCAATCGGAAAAAAGGGAACATTTGTAATATTTCCAACAATAAAGATAAATTTAAAAATTAAATAAAAAATAAAGTAAATATTCCCATAAGCAGCATATGTCTTTGTGCACATGCTTCATAGAACAGATATCTAGAAGTGAAAGCAGTGGGCCAAGGGATCTTTTAAATTATGATTAAGTACTGCCACATTATCTTTCAAAGCTAACATTCTAAAAAATATTGTTAACTTAAAATTGTGTATTCTGCCTTTTCTTAGTTTAACATTGGGTACATAGATAAAGAATACTTTACTTCTTTGACCATTTCTCTGTTATTAAATTTTAAGTGGCTTCTAGTTTTCCACCAATAAGGAAAAATGCTGTGTTTAAATCATCTGGGAACATGGGTTTTCGATGTTTTAAATGATGATTTCTTAGCATGGTTTATCATTTGTGTATACTTTCGAATTCTTTTCCAATTTTACTATAGTATTAACAATTATATTTTAATTTGTCCCATTCATTAAACTTAATAGGTAGTCCTAGGGATGTTGAATTTTTTTTTCTGTATGTGTTTTCTAGTCTATCTTCTTTTGTACATTATGCCTATGGGAATTTTTACCCATCTACACTAATAAAAGAGAAACATGCAAATTGACCATCACTCTGCCACGCCCACCAGCCAATCAGAGCGAATATGCAAAGTAACCCAACAAAGATGGCAGTTAATTTGCATATGCAGGTGCAGAGCGAAGACTGAAGACAGCTTAGTAGGAAAAGGGAGGGAAAGTGGAAAGTGGGGCGGCAGCAGGAGGGAAGCCAGGCTTTGTGGGCTTCGCTCCCTTCTCTGTTTTGCTCAGGCCACAGGAAGCCCTATTCTTGCAGGAATCTTCCTTCAATGGGCCTCTAGTTTATTAATAATATGAAATCTTTAATAAAACTACACACACACACACACACACACACACACACACATATATTGATTTCAGAGGAAAGGCAAGGGAGAGAGAGATAGAAACATCTATGATGAGAGAGAATCATCAATTGGTTGCCTCTTACACACCCCACACTGGGGATGGAGCCCACAACCTGGGCATGTGCCCTGATTGGGAATCAAACCATGTCCTCCTGGTTTATAGGCCTACACTCAACCACTTAGCCACGCTTTAATAAAACTAACTTAAATATATATATATATATATATATATATATATATATATATATGCAAATAAAGAGAGAATAAATGTAAATCTTCTCACACCATGCCCAGAATAAAATGAGTGGAGCTCCCAGCAGGAAAGAATGAATTCCAAAAGGGGAGGGGATTTTGAAACCTATGGACATGTTTAAGTTCTTCCTCTCTTGGCTCTAGACTCTCCTGCCCAGGATGGGGTCCAGCTCTGACAAACCCCAGAGCTCACCATAGGACACATTTATTTCACTGACTTGACCCTTCTTATGATCAGGACCCGTACTACAGGTTACTGAAGAGCTGCAGAAACCATTGCTATACCTCACCCTCCTTCCTCCAGGGCCAGCTCCCAAAACCCTTTTAAGCTCCCCATGGTTCTGCTGCCTATAGACAAAAGTTGTGTCTGGAGTCACAGATCTGGGTTCAAATATTAGCTCTGTTAGCTCCCTGATTTTGGATTTCCTCATCTGTATAATAGGAGCAGTAATAATACCCATCTCATGGAATTATTTTAAAAATATATTTTTTTTATTTCAGAGAGGGAGGGAGAGGGAGGGAGAGAGGGAGAGGGAGGGAGAGGGAGAGAGAGAGGGAGAGAGAGAGAGAGAGAGAGAGAGAGAGAGAGAGAGAGAAACATCAATGATGAGAAAGAATCCTTGATTGGCTGCCTCCTGCACCTGGCCTACTGGGGATCAAGCCCTCAACCTGGTCATGTTCCCTGACTGGAAAATTGAACCGTGAGTTCCTGGTTCACTTATCAAAGCTCAGCCACTGAGCCACACCAGCCGGGCTCACAGAATTCTTGTGAAGAATATGAGAATATCCATCCAAAGAATATCTTTTGAGCATATACTGGGTGTCAGGCCCTGTGCTGGGCATAAAAGACGTAAACCAATTTTCTGCCCAGTAGGAGAGACATACATTAACCAAATACTTTCAAAGATAGAGTGAAACCTAAGTATGCCTAAAACTCTTAGTAATTCTTGGTTAATGATGATAGTAGCTTTTGATAATTTGTGAGCAGCAGACTCTAGTAGTCAACAGTCCAGTATCCATCCATCCATCCATCCATCCATCCATCCATCCATCCATCTCCCGTCCCATTCACTCATCCTCTCACACTTTCTTCCATTCAACCATCATATCATTTCCATCCAAACTCTGTTTTGATTGAGGCACAATCTCCAATTCCTGGTCCAGATGAGGCTGTTGATAATCTGAGCCATCTTTGCATGGTGATTCTCTCAGGTTCAAAGTTGGCGCATGATCCACGTTGGTCCTATAAGCCTAAACAGAAGATCTATGTTTCATGTTTGAGGGGAAGGTTTCTTTCCTTTTCTTCTAGTGGAAAATAGCAAGACAGCCTGTGGCTCTAAAGGCCACCAGACACCATTTCCTACCATAGTGGAAACCATGATGATGGCAGAGCTAAAATAAATGGACAAAATCCAGTTCTGAATGGCAGCTCTGAGATGCTGATTGAAACAAACCTGGAGCTTGCCCTACCTATGACTTTCATTTATGTGAAATAACTATTTTTATTGTTTAAATCAGGTTGAGCTAGGTTTTCTGTCATCTGTAGCTAAGCACTGATACATGAGAGGTGTAAACACAATCACAGTTAGAAAAGCACTTTGCATATATTTTCCTTCATTTAAGTCTCAAAAGCAGCTCCATGTAATAGCTTTCTATCTGCTATCTGCATCCACTGTACAGATTATACCTGGGCCATAACTACACATGCATATATTTGATAAACTAAATGAAATGGATACATTTGGAGCAAAACATAAAATGCCAAGTTGTGATGAAGGAAAACAGGAAACACCAATAATCTAAAACTATTAAGTAAGTGTTATGCTAAGCAAAATAAGCCAGTCAGAGAATGATGAGTATCACATGATATCACTTATATGTGGAATCTAATGAATAAAATAAACTGATGAACAAAAATGATCCAGATACATTGAAGTATGCAACAGACTAACGTTTTTTGGGGGAGAGGGAGGGGACGCGGGAAGAGATTAACCAATTAATTTATATGCATATATACATAGCCCATGGACAGACAATAGTGTGGGGAAGGCCTAGGAAGAGTGTGGGATCAGAGTGGAGGGCGTAATGGGGGAAGGCGGACATCTTTCCACAATAAAGATAGCCCTAGCTGGTTTGGCTCAGTGGATATCCACTGTGGATTTAAGGCTCCCAGTTTCGATTCTGGTCAAGGGCACATTCCCAGGTTTTGAGCTTTATCCCCAGTAGGGGGAGTGCAGGAGGCAGCCAATCTATGGTTCTCTCTCATTTTTTATGTTTCTATCTCTCTCTCCCTCTATCTTCCTCTCTGAAATAAAAAATATATATATATTAAAAAAAGAAAAAGATAAATTTTAAAAACCTCAATTATAAGAGGACAAACAACCTATTTTTTAAAATGTGAAAAGATTTAGACAGATGCTTCAGTAAAGATGGTCGATGAATGTCAAATAAGCATGTTAAAAGATATTAAATATAATTAGTCATTAGAGTGATGCAAATTAAGATACTACTTACTACACACTCACCAGGAAAAAAAAGAAAAGAAATAGAAATAGTAATTGATGATCTCATTTCCCAAACAACTATTTTTTAAATGAACAATTTATTTTATTTACTGTATTTTATTATTTTTAGTTCTCACTGAGGATGGAACCTGCAACCTGGGTGTGTTCTCTGACTGGGAATTGAACCAGCAACCTTTCAGTGCACCAGACGTTGTTCACCCAACTGAGCCACACCGACCAGAGCCCCAAAACTTTTGATATAGATGTTTTTATGGAAGAGTGACAACAAGCTTTTATAAAGAGGTCATTGTGAACGAAAAGAGAAAAAGCAGATTCCAACTTCATTTTATGAGGCTAGTACTTAGCCTCATGGACAGTATAAGGACAGACAGTTACACATCAATTTTATGTATGAAAAATTTGCTAAAATCCTAAATAAATTATTAGTCAACCAATATAATATCTTATAGTACATTATTAAAATGTCATATTACATTATAAAATATCATATTTTAGTCTGACATATACATACATTATATTACATTGTAAAAATAGTGTAATATATCATGAATTTCCCAATGCATGAAGATTCGTGCAAGAATGGGCCTTCTTTCCCCTGGCTGCTGGCACTGCCTTCACTCTGGCCCAGAGCCGCCTTTTCGCTCCTGCCCAGAGCCGCCTTTCCACCTTCTCACACTGCCCAGAGGCCCGGAGTGTCCTGTCCCGCACCTGGCCACTTGGTGCCTGCGTATGCAAAGTAACCTACCACCTTTGTTGGGTTAATTTGCATACTCACTCCTGATTGGCTGGTGGGCGTTGCAAAGGTACAGTCAATTTGTATCTTACTCTTTTATTAGTGTAGATAGTACATCATAAAATACACATTATTAAAATACCATATTTATTCAAGAAATGCTAGGATAGGTTTAACATCAGAAAATCTATTAATACAACTTGACAAGAGGAAAAAATAGATTATTTTTAGATGCAAACATTTGTTAAAGGCCAATACTGACTTATTATTAAGGAAAATTCAGAAAACTAAGAATATAAGGGGAATTCCTTAACATGGTTAAAAGGGTATTCTAAAAACCTATAGAAAATATCATATTTAGTGAAGAATTCTAGATACATTCCCTTTCCTATCAGAGGACTTAGCTATACTGCTAGATTTAAAAAAAGACACAAGATATCTATAGGATTGAGTAGAGAAAAGATAAAACTGTCACTCTTTGCAGATGATATAATCCTCTAGAGAGATAGAAAATCCAAAAGAATACATAAGGCAAACCATTAGAACTAATAAGAGTTTTAACTAATAAGATAGATTAATTTAAAAAAATCAATAACAGACAGACGGACGGACAGGAACGACGGCAGGCGAGCAAGATGGGGCAGACTCAGGGCACCCGGAGGAAAGTCTGTTACTACTACGACGGGGATGTTGGAAATTACTATTATGGACAAGGCCACCCAATGAAACCTCACCGAATCTGCATGACTCATAATTTGCTACTTATCTATGGTCTCTACCGAAAAATGGAAATCTATCATCCTCTCAAAGCCAATGCTGAGGAGATGAGCAAGTATCACAGCGATGATTACATAAAATTCTTGTGCTCCATTCGCCCAGATAACATGTCTGAATACAGCAAGCAGATGCAGAGATTCAACGTTGGTGAAGACTGTCCGGTATTTGATGGCCTGTTTGAGTTCTGTCAGTTAGCTACTGGTGGCTCTGTGGCAAGTGCTGTGAAACTTAATAAGCAGCAGACGGACATCGCTGTGAATTGGGCTGGGGGCCTGCACCATGCAAAGAAGTCTGAGGCATCTGGCTTCTGTTACGTCAATGATATCATCTTGGCCATCCTGGAACTGCTAAAGTATCACCAGAGGGTGCTGTATGTTGACATTGATATTCACCATGGCGATGGCGTGGAAGAGGCCTTCTATACCACAGACCAGGTCATGACTGTGTCCTTTCATAAATATGGAGAGTACTTCCCAGGAACTGGGGATCTACGGGATATTGGGGCTGGCAAAGGCAAGTATTATGCTGTTAACTACCCGCTTCGAGATGGGATTGATGACGAGTCCTATGAGGCCATTTTCAAGCTGGTCATATCCAAAGTAATGGAGATGTTTCAACCCAGTGTGGTCGTCTTACAGTGTGGCTCTGACTCCCTGTCTGGGGATCGGTTAGGTTGTTTCAATCTGACCATGAAAGGACATGCCAAGTGTGTGGAATTTGTGAAGAGCTTTAACCTGCCTATGCTGATGCTGGGAGGAGGTGGCTACACCATTCGTAATGTTGCCCGATGCTGGATGTATGAAATAGCTGTCGCCCTGGACACAGAGATTCCTAATGAGCTTCCATACAATGACTGCTTTGAATACTTTGGGCCAGATTTCAAACTTCACATCAGTCCTTCCAATATGACTAACCAGAACACAAATGATTACCTGGAGAAGATCAAACAGTGACTGTTTGAGAACCTGAGAATGCTGCCCCATGCACCTGGGGTCCAAATGCAGGCGATTCCTGAGGACACCATTCCAGAGGAGAGTGGTGATGAGGATGAGGAAGACCCTGACAAGCGCATCTCGATCTGTTCCTCTGACAAACGAATTGCCTGTGAGGAAGAGTTCTCCGACTCTGATGAGGAGGGAGAAGGTGGTCGCAAGAACTCTTCCAACTTCAAAAAAGCCAAGAGAGTCAAAACTGAGGATGAAAAAGAGAAAGACCCAGAAGAGAAGAAAGAAGTCACAGAGGAGGAGAAAACCAAGGAGGACAAGCAAGAAGCCAAAGGGGTTAAAGAGGAGGTCAAATTGGCCTGAGCAGTCCTCTCCAGTTCTGGCTTCTTGCAAAGTGCCCAACCTTTGTCTTGTAACCCCTCAGATTTTATATTTTCTATTTCTGTGTATTTATATAAAAATATATTAAATATAAATATCCCCAGGGACTAGACAGGAACCAGGGCCATGAGCCCAGGGCACACATGCTAGGCGAGCTCTTCTAATGGCTGCCCTGCCATCCTTCCCCAATTCCTAATTTTGAACCATAAAGGGTGCCAGTTCTGGGTGGAAGGGATTCGATTCCTTGAAACATCCATAGGACAAAATTCCGAAATGCCAAATTCCTGCATAGTGGCTTTGGAAAGGTGCCCATATTGAGCATTCTAGGAATGGCTGGGTCTTCAGGAACCCTGTTCTTTACAGGCGCCTTAAGGTAACCTCAGCCACATTTAGATTGGTTCTGTTATGCCTTCCCACTGGCCCCAAGTGAGTTTGAGTTAAACTCACACTATGTGACCTCTGACCCCTCTTCTCACTCCCCCATTCTGCAGGTGGGAATTGGTAGTTTCCTTTTTGAGATACTATTTTCGGGGACATTTTTGTGTGTGTAAGAATCTTTGTAATAAAATGGTACATTTCTATACCCTCCTGAGCTAAAAAAAAAAAAAAATCAATAACATTTATCTCATCTGTATGAGCAATACCAACTAATAAGAATATAACAGAAAATGAGGTGATACAGATTGGGGCAAAATTAGGCTTACCATACTGTTGCTCATATGGAAAATAATCTACCCTATCTAATAAAAGAGTAATATGCAAATTGACCATACCTCCACTACACCCACAAGCCACGCCCACCAGCCAATCAGGAGTGAGTATACAAATTAACCCAACCAAGATGGCTGCAGCCACGGAGAGAGCAGGAGGCTTGGGTTTCCACGGCAGGAAACCTGCCCTGGCCTGCCTTGGCCTCCACTTAAAGCTACAAAGTTTCAATTACAGAAGATAAATAAATCCCAACAAAAATGGTTGTGGCCACGGAGCAAGCAGGAGGCTTGGCTCCGCTCAAGGCTACAAAGTTTCAATTATAGAAGATAAATAAATCCCAGATACAAGGGCCTCTGCTTGGGTTGCCAGGGGGTGTGGCTGGCCTGAAAACCACCACAGGCCCCTCGCCCAGGCCACCACATGCCCCAAGGGAACCCCCACCCTGATCCGGGACACCCTTCAGGGCAAACCAGCTGGCCCCCACCCGTGCGCCAAGCCTCTATCCTATCTAATAAAAGAATAATATCTAAATTGACCAACACTCCAACACACAAGATGGCTGCCCCCATGTGGTCAAAGATGGCTGCTCCCATGTGGACACAAGATGGCCACCACAAGATGACCAGCAGGGGAGGGCAGTTGGGAGGGACCAGGCCTGCAAGGGAGGGCAGTTGGGGGCAATCATGCCTGCAGGGGAGGGCAGTTAGGGGTGACCAGGCCGGCAGAGGAAGGATATTGGGGGTGACTGGGCCTGCAGGGAAGGGCAGTTGCGGGGGACCCAGGCCTGCAGGGGAGGGTATTTAGGGGCAAAAAGGCTGTCAGGGGAGCAGTTAGGCATCAATCAGGCTGGCAGGGGAGTGGTTAGGGGGTGATCAGGCTGGCAGGCAGAAATGGTTAGTGGCAATCAGGATGGCAGGCAGGCGAGCAGTTGGGAGCCAGCAGTCCTGGATTGTGAGAGGGATGTCCGAATGCCCGTTTAGGCCCGATCCCAGTAGGATTGGGCCTAAATGGGCATTCGGACATCCCTCGAGGGGTTCCAGATTTGAGAGGGTGCAGGCTGGGCTGAGGGACAACCCCACCTCATGCACAAATTTCGTGCACCGGGCCTCTAGTCCTATCTAATAATAGACAAATATGCAAATTGACCGCACCTTTGCTACGCCCAAGCCACGCCCATCAGCCAGACCACGCCCACCAGCCAATCAGGATGAGTAGGCAAATTACCCCAACAAAGATGGCTAATTTGCATATCAAGACAGTGTCGAAAGAAGCCAAGAGCTGCAGAAGGGAGTAAAGCTTCGGAGAAGCAAGCAAGCCAGGGGGAGGAAAAGGGAGGAGCGAAGGCAGGGCCGGGGGTGAAGGGAAAAGCAGGCGGGCTGGCCGAGAAGGCGGGGCGGGCGACAAGGGAGGAGCGGAGGCAGGGTAGAGTGCAGCAGGAAATCCTATTGCAGGATTTTTCCTGCAACGGGAACGCTAGTATCTTACCTTATAATAGACAAATATGCAAATTGACCGCACCTTCGCTACACCCAAGCCACGCCCACCAACCAAGCCACGCCCATCAACCACACCCACCAGGAAACCATTGCAGGGAAGAGCCTGCTCCGATCACAGGAGCAAGCCGACCTGGGGGGTCGGCTCGCTCCTGCGATCGGGTCATAGGGAAGCTGGGGTGCGGCGGAGCCCAAGGCCCGGAAAGCCGCCCGGGGCTTTCCGGGCCTTGGGTGCCAGCCGGGTGCCTGCTCCGATCGCAGGAGCGAGCCGACCTGGGGGGTCGGGTCGGCTCGCTCCTGCGATCGGATCGGGTCGCAGGGACGCTGGGGTGCAGTTTTCACCTGCACCAGTTTTCTGCCGGCACCAGGACCCTGAAAGAAGGTAGAAGGCGGTGGCCACAGCCACGGCCTGGGTCCCTGGTGCCGGCAGAAAACTGGTGCAGGCAGCCAGGTGAATGAAGGTCTATTGCACGAATCTTCGTGCAAATGGGCTACTAGTATATATATATGTGCCTAAGTGACTGAATGACTGAATGATCAGTCAACTGGTCAATTGGTTGCTATGATGCGCACTGACCACCAGGGGGCAGACGTTCAACTCAGGAGCGTCCCATAGTCAACCTCCTGTGGTTCCTCCCCCTGGCCAAATGGCCAATGTTCTGCAGCCCCTCTCCCCCGCCCGCGCCCCCCCCCCCCCCCCCCCAGCCAGCCAACCTCTCATGGCCCTGATTGGCCCCATCGCTGGCAAGGTCAAAGGACTGCACCTGTGCACAAATTTGTGCACCCGGTCTCTAGTTAATAAATAATAATACAAGAGCCCTGGCCAGTGTGGTTCAGTAGGTTGGAGTGTTGTCCTGTACACAGAAAGATTGGGGATTTGATTCCTTGTCGAGGCATATATCTAGGTTGTCAGTTCAATTCTCGGTTGGGGTTGTGGTATATGGGAGGCAATCAATCAATGTTTCCCTCCTACATTGATTTTTTTTTCTCTCTCTCCCCCTCTCTCTTCCTCTCTCTCTAAAATCAGTGAGAATTAAAACAATACAAAAATAAACTGTTTTACATACTCACAACTGTAAACCTACTTTTGCCCCACCCTGTATTTACTGTAGCAAGAAAAACCCAACACTATACATTCTCTAGGAATCAATTTAACAAAGCTTTAGATGTTTATAGGACTTTAAAGTTCTATTAGTGATGCAAAATAAAATCTGAATAAATGGAAAGATATGCTAAGTTTGTGATTGGGCGACCTAACATTGTAAAAATACCAATTCTCTCTAAATTGACAAAAGATTTAATGTAACCCCAAACAAATTTTCAGATTTTTTAAAAGGAACTCAACACAGTCTAAAATTCATTTGGAAGAATAAAGGCCTTTTAAATAAAATAGCATTCTACAAGATGTAGTATTTCAAATTACTGGTACAGAAACAGTTACACAGGCACAGAATACAGAACTTAAAAGCGAATTCTAGTCTTTGGAAACTTGATCATTTAGTAGTTGGGGTGAGAAAATGGACTCATTATATGGAGAGAAGTGATACCGAACTCTAACTTACATACATGCATGTTCATAAAGATGACCGCCAGGTGGCGTAAAATCCTATTTGTGAAAGGCGAAATTATAAAGCTATTGGGGAAAAAAGCAAAGTCTGGGGCAAAGAGAAGGGCTTAAGACCCATCAAACACAAACCATAAGATGAACTTTAGTGAGTTTGAAAATATTCCTGTTCAGTGAAGGACCTCCCAACAACATTGATAGATGACAGTTTGGGAGAAATGTTAGCAATGTTTAGACCTGACAAAAATAATGTCAAGAATAAATTAACATCTCAATTAACGAGGACAAATTTAAAAATCCAGGAAAGCAAGTAATAAAATGAACAAAAGATAGAAGCAGGGAATTTTAAAAGGACAAAATGGTTAACAAAATTGTGACGAGATGCTCAAACTTCCCACTAATTAGATGAAGTCAAGCTAAAACAATGTGCTATCACTCAACTACCTATCAGACTGGCAAATATTAGAAAGACAGTGTTATGTACTGAATTATGTTCTCCTCCTCCCTGCTGCCCCCACAATTAACACACTGAAGCCTTAACCTCCAACGTGATTGTATTTGGAGATAATTCCTTGAAGGAGGCAATTAAGGTTAAATTCAGTCATAAGGGTGGGCCCTAATCCAATAGGACTGGTGTTCTTACAAGAAGAGAAAGAGACACCAGTGCATTCTCTCTGTGTGAACTCACAGAGGAAAGGCCATGTGAGGACACAGCAAGAAGAAAAGTTTCACCGGAAACCAACCATGTGGGCACCTTGATCTTGGATTTTCAGTCTCCATAACTGTTAGAAACTGTCTGTTGTTTAAGTCACTTGGTCTGTGGTATCTTGCTATGGCAGCCCAAGTAGACTGCACAGATGCATACTCTCCAGTGCTGGGAAACATGAAGAGAAAAGTATGCTTGTTTGTTACTGGAGTTAGTGTAGACTGGCACTGACATTCTACTGTGAAATCTGGCAATTTTTAGTTAAATTGAGTTTGCATCTGCCCTAGAGCCCAGCTATTTGTCTTTGGGTATATCTCAGAGACATTCTCCCAGGGACACATGCAAGGATATTCATCTCAGAGTAGTTTACAATGGTGGGGAGTTAGAGACAACTCAAGTGTCCATCCCTAGGGAAATGGCCAAGTGGCGGTGGAGTGGATGAATCTCTGCACCAGTCAGAAGCCACAGATATCAACAGTGTACAGTAAAACTAGTCAGAAGCAATGAGATCTATTGGGCAATATCATTATGTAAAGTAAAAACACTGCATACTTTACAAAGATCTGGGCATTTTTAAACACATACACACTACAGTGTCTTCCAAGAAAGAGGGAATGGGAGTGAGAATAAGAGGTAAAAAGGAAAAGAACATAAAATCAAATAAAATTTGGGCCTTGTCATGAATCATGATAATGACAATGCACTATGAACTGGTGTATGATCAAGTCAACCTCAATTGCCTGTGCTTGAGGTCTAAGAAAAAAGGAAGAAAAGAGGGTAAGTGACTGACCCAAGGCCATACAGCAAGTCAGTGGCGAGACCCAGATGGTGCCTTCCCCACCCACCCTGTGACAACAGGCAGGGCATTGGCTTAGCTTACTTCTCACCAGGGTGGATTTGCTATTTGCGTGGGCCTTGGCCAGGCCAGGCCAGGGCTGCTTGTGAAGTGCTGAGGGCAAGGACAGCAAACTGAGGAGGACCAGGAGCTTCCAAAGTGGATGCATCTTGGGTTCTGCGACCTGCAGGTGTCAAGAAGGGTCTGATGGCTGTGGGGGTGGCCGTTGGGATAGATGGACTCAAGGTTTTCTGCGAGAAGATTACATCAGAGTTAGCCCCCAGAATGCTGTGGGGGAGATGTTGTGATGAGCTCTGGCAGCTGGTCACATGGTGAAGGAAGCAGGTAGAGCCTGGGTGGAGCCCAGGGCTCTAGCAGGGCCCTTGTTGCTTGGAGACGCCCACTAGAGCCCTCTGTTGGGTCATCCAGCAGGAGTTCTCTCCCAGATCCTGCACAGGCTGGATGTTGGTGACTTTTTAGTGAAAAAGTAAATGAACGAATGAATAGGCAAGGATGGCTAATCTCAGGCTTTCTAATTGGACTCCGACTTTCTTAAGGCAAGATTATACTCAGTGCCTAACATGATGCTTGTTTGCCAGAACCTAAGTGCTGCTGAAATGTTTGTTGAGTGGCTAAGTGAAAATATATGAATGTGTGAGGATGGTTGGTCTCTGAATCCCTCACCAGATTATCATTTTCTTTTTTTTAAATTTAAATTTCTTTATTGATTAAGGTGTCACATATTTGTCCTCATCCCCTCATTCCCATCCCCCACCCCTCCCCACGGATACCCCCACTCCCCTGTTGTCCTTAACCATTGGTTAGGCTCGTATGCATGCACACAAGTCCTTTGGTTGATCTCTCCCCCCTACCCCCACCCTCCCCTACCCTCCCTCTGAGGCCCGACAGTCTGATCGATGCCTCCTTGTTTCTGGGTCTGTTCTTGTTCATCAGTCTATGTTGTTCATCATTTCCCCTAGATGGGCGAGATCATGTGTCACTAGAGATATACTTATAAGAACTGAATGTGAGATGAGCAATAATAGTTATGCTGACAGGCAAATGAATCAGTCTGTAGTGAGTTTCTTTCTGGACCAACAGTTCTTTTGAGACCCAATTTCAATGTCCACCAGTTCCTTATGTGTACATGTCGGCACTGACTTTTCAGTTCTGGATGGTGGACGAATGGTGGTAATGCAGGTCCGACTCCCTCTGGTTTGGTCTCGCCCGGATGCAGGGGCGCGGCCTCACCCAGACCTGGGACCCAGCATCACCTGGGCCCCGGGGCACGTGGCCTCACCCAGACCCAAGTGTGTGTGGCCTCACCCGGTCCCGGGACCCAGCCTCACCCGGACTCAAGGGCGCGTGGCCTCACCCAGACTCAGGGGTGCGTGGCGTCTCCCGGACCCAGGGGCGCGGCCTCACCCAGACCAGGGATCCAGCTTCAGCCGGACCCAGGGGCACGCGGCCTCACCCGGACCCGGGGGTGCGTGGCCTCACCAGGACCCGGGATCCAGCTACACCCGGGCTCAGGGGCGCATGGCCTCACCCGGACCCAGGGGCGTGGCCTCACCCGGAACCGGGTCAGATTATCATTTTCTTGAGGGCAGGTGTGAGTCTAATTAATCTGCATATGTCCAGTGCCTCCCATGTTTACCACATGGTAGTTACTAGTGAATTCTCATGAAATGAAATGAATGCATGAAAGACTGCTGGTTTGTGAATAAAATTTACAGGATGGGGACAGAAAGGCTTGAAGCCAAAGGATTAGGTTTACCTTATTGCTCTGGGGTTGGGAGTCAGAACAAATTTAGTTCAAGTCCCCCTGTCCTTACCATCTCAAGAAATGGCACCACAATCTACCCAGTTGTTCCAGCCCCAGCCCTTGGAGTCCCCTTGACTCCTCTTCCCTCATCTCCCATGACCCATATGCCAACACTTTCAGAATCTGACCACATCTAACAACTCTGCCACCATCTTGGCCTGAACTATTGCAGGGGTGCGCTGTGTGATCTCACAGCTTCTTTCCTTGCCCACCTACAATCTCTTCCACACAGCAGCTTGAGCAATCATTTAAAGACATAAGTCAGACCATAGACTCTTCTGCTCAAAACCCTCCAAACTTTCTCATTGCAAACAGAGTGAAAGCCAAAATTTATGCTATTCCTCTGGGCCCTGCAAGATCCCCTGTTATTCTCCCTGAACTCACCTGCCACTGCTTTGTCCCTCTTCCACTCCCCTGCACCACACAGTTTGGATCCCACAAACTGTGAGCTCTAGGACAAAGGTACTTTTCCCTCCTCCAGGCTGTGGAGGATGTGCGAAGTCCTTCGCAAATTTCACAGCAGGCTGGAGGCCATCTTGGGCACTTGGCTTCTGGTTTGGTAAGAGATCATAACGACCCAACATCACAAAGCAGAGTAAACAGAAAGATGGATTTCGAACCCAGAGACAAAAGATTAATAGTGAACACATTTTATTTAAAAGCGTAAGTTACATAAGCCATGTAAAATACACAGAAGATGGAATACAAGAATCAAGGTAATGATGAGGAAGAAAAAGAGGAGGATCAGCAGGTGGAGAGTAGGTTGGAGTAGTCACGCAAAGTGTTAATTGCTAATGACTTGAGGAACATGAACTCCGATAACAGTTCACTCGTATAATTGCTAATGACTTGAGGAACATGAACTCCAATAACAGTTCACTCGTGTTGACCACGAACGAGGTCATAGTTATTTTGAGGAGTTGGGGGATGGAGCCAGATGATCTAAAACTGAGCAGTAGATGAAAGTAAAGAAGTAGAGACAGTGAATAACAATATCTTTTGAGACGTTTGGTGGTAAAGGGAAGAAAAAAGAGTTACCGGGGTCAAGATAAGTTTTCTCCCATAAACCGTAATTTTGAAGACTGTTCTTGCCTGAAAGTGCTTAGATGAGGAGACCAACATTCTCACTTCACAGCTGAGCTACCTCAGGTCACAGACACACTTCAGAAAACATCTTATACAAGACAGGAAGCCTTGTTCTTTAGCTGTTGGACAACTCTAGACCAGAGTGTTCAGGTTTTTTTGTGATAAAGGCTAAATTAACCCAATCATCTTCTCCCATTTTTCAAATTTTGTCATTCTTACCATACTCACCAATGGCTATAGCTATTGTCGCCTCTGCCCACAGGGCGGTATGGAAGAAGGACAACCCACAGTTCAGAGATTCAAAAATTTTATTGTGGGAAGATTATGTGGAATCATCACACGGATTCTGGTAATTTATAGGAAAACAACCTCCATACTCAGAAAAGTAGGGGATCTTTTGGTCCAGGGTGGGTAATGAAATTGCAGGCAGCAGCAATTAATATGAACATCCACATAAGTGGTGTCTTGGAGTGTGGAGGACATTCCAAAGAGGAGACCAGCAAGCAGAACCTGATTCTTTGTAAAATAAGCAAGATATTAATCAACATTATATCCCTTCTAAGGAGGCTGTAAGCCAGAGCACAGAGCCTTTCTTTGGCCCCTTCTGCATCACATTGGTATTGCTGTCCACTATCCATGGTGCTGAACCATAATCCTCCTGAACACCCATCCACCCACATCCCTGGATAACAATTTCTTGCTGTTCCCTGGTCTCCCTCTTATCAACTAAGATGGATCTTCGATCTCACCTTAGCCTACTTCATGGCACCAGTAGACAAAATATTTCTAGATGCCTTGGTTGATCAAAACACGTATTTCTTACTTTTTTGTTTCACTTTTTTTTTATTAAGGTATTATATGTGCGCATATCTTACCATTGTCCCCCCCACCCCCCACCCAAACATGCCCTCACCCCCCAGAGTTTGCGTTCATTGGTTATGCTTATATGCATGCATACAAGTCCTTCGGTTGATCTCTTATCTCCCTCACCTCTCCCTAACCTTCCCCCTGTAATTTGACAGTCTGTTTAATGCTTTACTGTCTCTGTATCTATCTATGTATTCATCAGTTTATAATGTTCTTTATTATCCACAAATGAGTGAGATCATGTGGTATTTTTCTTTCATTGACTGGCTTATTTCACTTAGCATAATGTTCTCCAATTCCATCCAGGTTGCTGCAAATGATGAGAATTCCTTCTTTTTATGGCAGCATAGTATTCCATTGTGTAGATGTACCACAGTTTTCTGATCCAGTCATCTGCTGACGGGCACCTAGGTTGTTTCCAAATCTTAGCTATTGTAAATTGTGCTGCTATGAACATAGGGGTGCATATATCCTTTCTGATTGGTGTTTCTAGTTTCTTCGGATATATTCCCAGGAGTGGGATTACTGGGTCAAATGGGAATTCCATTTTCAGTTTTTTGAGGAAACTCCATACTGTTCTCCACAGTGGCTGCACCAGTCTGCATTCCCACCAGCAGTGCACGAGGGTTCCTTTTTCTCCGCATCCTCGCCAACACTTGTCGTTTGTTGATTTGTTGATGATAACCATTCTGACAGGTGTGAGATGGCACCGCATTGAAGTTTTGATTTGCATCTCTCGGATAATTAGTGACTTTGAGCATGTTTTCATGTGTCTTTTGGCCTTCCTTCTGTCTTCTTTTGAAAAGATTCTGTTTAGGTCCTTTGCCCATTTTTTTTATTGGATCATTTATCTTCCTTTTATTAAGTTGCATAAGCTGCCTGTAGATGTTGGAGATTAAACCTTTATCAGTGATAGCATTTGCAAATATGTTCTCCCATAGAGGGGGCTTTCTTGTTGTTTTGTTGATGGTTTCTTTTGCTGTAAAAAAGCTTTTTATTTTGATGTAGTCCCATTTGTTAATTTTCTCTTTAGCTTCCATTGCCCTAGGGGCAGTGTCAGTGAAGAAGTTCTTTTGGCATATGTCTGAGATTTTGTTGCCTGTGGATTCCTCTAGTATTTTTATTGTTTCCCATCTTATGTTTAAGTCCTGTATCCATTTTGAGTTTATTTTTGTGTATGGTGTAAGTTGGTGATCTAGTTTCATTTTTTTGCATGTATCTGTCCAATTTTCCCAACACCATTTATTGAAAAGACTGTCTTGACTCCATTGTATGTTCATGCCTCCTTTGTCAAATATTAATTGAGCATAGTGGTTTGGATCAATATATGGATTCTCTATTCTGTTCCATTGATCTATATGTCTGTTCCTGTGCCAGTACCAGGCTGTTTTGAGAACTGTGGCTTTGTAATACAGCTTGAAATCTGATATTGAGATCCCTCCTACTTTATTCTTCTTTCTCAGGATTGCTGTGGCTATTCGGGGTCTTTTTTTATTCCAGATGAATTTTTGGAGAGTTCTTTCTAGGTCTGTGAAATATGCTGTTGGTATTTTGATGGGGAGTGCATTGAATCTGTAGATTGCTTTGGGTAGTATGGACATTTTAATGATGTTGATTCTACCAATCCATGAACATGGTATGTTCTTCCATCTGTTTACGTCTTCCTCTATCTCTTTTTTCAGTGTCCTGTAGTTTTCCATGTATAGGTCTTTTACCTCCTTAGTTAAGTTTATTCCTAGGTATCTTAGTTTTTTTGGTGTGATGGTAAATGGGATTGCTTTTTTAGTCTCTCTTTCTGTAAGTTCACTATTGGTGTATAGAAATGCCATAGATTTCTTGGCATTAATTTTGTATCCTGCTACATTGCCAACTTCATTTGAGTCTATTAGTTTTTTTATGGAGTCTTTTGGTTTTTTTATGTACAATATCATGTCATCTGCAAATAAGGACAGCTTTACTTCTTCTTTTTCAATTTGGATGCCTCTTATTTCTTCTTCTTGTCTAACTGCAATGGCTAATACTTCCAGTACTATGTCAAACAGGAGTGGTGAGAGAGGGCATCCCTGTCTTTTTCCTGTTCTTAGGGGGAATGGTTTTAGTTTTTGCCCATTGAGTATGATGTTTGCTGTGGGTTTATCATATACAGCTTTTATTTTGTTGAGGTATGTTCCTTCTATTCCCACTTTGTTGAGAGTTTTTATCAAGAAAGGGTGTTGGATTTTATCAAATGCTTTTTCTGCATCTATTGATATGACTATGTGATTTTTTTCTCTCAATTTGTTTATGTGATATATCACGTTTATTGATTTGTGGATATTGTACCATCCTTGCATTCCTGGGATAAATACTACTTGGTTATGGTTTATGATCTTTCTGATGTACTGCTGGAGCCAATTTGCTAGAATTTTGTTGAAGATTTTGGCATCTATGTTCATGAGGGATATTGGTCTGTAATTCTCTTTCATTGTGTTGTCTTTATCTGGTTTTGGTATTAGGGTGATGCTGGTTTCATAGAAGGAGCTTGGAAGTGTTCCTTCCTCTAGAATTTTTTGGAATAGTCTGAGGAGGATAGGTTTTAGTTCTTCCTTGAATGTTTGGTAAAACTCTCCTGTGAAGCCGTCTGGCCCTGGGCTTTTGTTTTCCGGAAACTTTTTGATGACTGCTTCAATTTCTTCCATAGTTACTGGCCTGTTGAGCTGTTTAGATTCTTTCCGATTGAGTTTTGGAAGGTTATATTTTTCTAGGAATATGTCCATTTTCCTAGGTTGTCCAGTTTGTTGGAATAGAGTTGTTCGTAGTATTTTGTAACAATCCTTTGTATTTCGGCAGTGTCTGTTGTTATTTCACCTCTTTCATTTCTGATTTTGTTTATTTGGGTCCTCTCTCTTTGCTTCTTGGTGAGCCTGGCTAGAGGTTCATCAATCTTGTTTATCCTTTCAAAGAACGAGCTCTTGGTTTTGTTGATCTTTTGTATTGTTTCTTTGGTCTCTATGTCATTTATCTTCGCTCTGATCTTTATTATTTCCTTCCTTCTGCTTACATTGGGATTTTCTTGTTGCTCTCTCTCTAACTCTTTGAGTTGTTGGGTTAGGTAATTTATTACCGTTGTTTCTTGTTTTTTCTGCAGTAGGCTTGTAGAGCTATGAACTTCCCTCTCAGGACTGCTTTCACTGTGTCCCATAGATTTTGGATTGTTGTGTTTTCATTGTCATTTGTTGCCATGATGTTTTTTATTTCTTCCTTGATATCTTTGGTAACCCAGTCATTGTTTAGTAGCATGCTGTTTAGTCTCCATGTGTTTGATTTCTTTGGATTGTTTTTATTGTAGTTGATTTCCAGTTTTATGCCACTGTGATCTGAGATGACTTCTATCTTCTTAAATTTGGAGAGACTTTGATATGACTTCTATCTTCTTAAATTTGGAGAGACTTTGCCTATGTCCTATTATATGGTCTATCTTTGAAAATGATCCATGTGCACTTGAGAAGAATGTATATTCTGTGGCTTTGGAGTGAAATGTTCTGAAGATGTCGATTAATTCCATCTGGTCTAGTGAGTCATTTAGGATTGATGTTTCTTTGCTGATTTTTTGTTTAGAGGATTTGTCCAATAGTGATAGTGGGGTATTAAAGTCTCCTACTATGATTGTATTGCTGTCAATCACTCCTTTGATATCTTTCAGTTTTTTTTTATGTACTTGGGTGCTCCTGTATTGGGTGTGTATATGTTTACAAGAGTTATTTCTTCTTGTTGGATTGCTCCCTTTAGTATTATGAAGTGGCCTTTATTATCTCGTTATGTCCTTCACTTTGAGATCTAATTTGTCAGATATAAGTATTGCTACCCCAGCTTTTTTTTTCATTTCCATTCGCCTGGAAAACATTTTTCCATCCCTTCATTCTCAGTCTGTATGCGTCTTTTTTTCTGAGGTGGGTTTCCTGTAGACAGCAGATATATGGGTTTTGTTTTCTTATCCAGTCAGTTACCCTGTGTCTTTTGATTGGGGCATCCAATCCATTTACATTTAAAGTTATTATTGATAGGTACTTATTTGTCGCCATTTTTATTCTATACCCCTGTGTTCCTTCTTTGCTTCCTTTTTTTTTTTTTTACAGCAGATCCTTTAGCATTTCTTGCATTGCTGGTTTGGTGGTGATAAATTCCCTTAGTCCTTTTTTGTCTGTGAAGCTCCTGATTTCACCTTCACTTTTGATTGATAGCCTTGCTGGGTATAGTATTTTTGGATTGAGACCCTTCCTTTGCATGACTTTGTATATTTCATTCCATTCCCTTCTGGCCTGATGAGTTTCTGTGGAGAAATCAGTTTCTAGTCTGATGGGGGTTCCTTTGTATGTAACTTTCTGTCTCTCTCTGGCCACTTTTAAGATTCTTATTTTGTCATTGGTGTTTGCCAATTTAATTATAATGTGCCTTGACGTCAGTCTTTTGGGGTTCATTTTGCTTGAGACTCTGTGAGCTTCTTGGATTTGTGTGGGTTTTTTCTTCCCTATATCAGGGAAGTTTCCTGTTATTATTTCTTCAAACAGGTTTTCTATTCCTTGCTCAGTTTCCATTCCTTCTGGTGCCCCTATTATTCGAATGTTGTTTTGTTTCGTGTTGTCCCGAAGTTCCCTTAGGCTCTCCTCATGCTTTCTAATTTTTTTTTCTAGAAGCTGTTCTAGTTGGGTATTTTTTTCCATCTTGTCTTCTAGCTCATGTATGCGGTCTTCTGCTTCTTCTAGTCTACTCTTGATGCTTTCTATTGAGTTCTTTACAGCAGCGATGTCATTTCTCATTTCTTCTTGGTTCTTCTTCATTTCCTCTTGGTTCTTACTCATATTGTCGAATTTGTCTTCCATTCTTTTCAGCCACCTAATGACCATTTCTCTGAATTCTTTCTCTGATAGGTTGCTTGCCTCGAATTCGTTTACTTCCTTTTCTGGTGATGCCTACTTTTCTTTCCTATGGGGGCTGTTTCTTTGTCTCCCCATGGTCTCTCTTCTCCGGATGTCTGGTTATATAATTCTCTCTCTCCTGCGTTGATTTAAAGGTACAAAATACAACACAACTAGGTACAACACACAAGGCACTGAACAGAATTGTATTCACGATATTAATAACCTCCAATAAAGGTGTCCCCCAGAGAAAGACAAATTAGGGGATAGGAAAGGAATAGGAAGAGTAAAAAAAAGGAGTGTGAAAATGAACTTGGGAAAAGAGAAGAAAAAAAGAAAAGAAAAAAAAAAGCAAGAGAGACAAGAACAATACTAAGAGAGAAAAGGGGAAAAAACTATAAATATGGGGAGTAAACACCAATAGAACAACCACTAATCCCAGCAAATGCCAGCTACACAAACCTGGAGATTAATACAAACTAAAACACCAACTAATATCAAGTGAGGCAAGGGAAAACAGAAGTAAAAAACAAACAAAAACAAAGCAAGCAAAAGAACCAAATAAACAAAAAAAGAATAAGCAAAACAATCTCATAAAAAAGCATACAAATTCAATCTAATCAACATTTAAGCAAACAACAACAAAAGGCCAGAGAGAAAAGCAATTTTTTTTTCTTTAGTTAAGGTAGCGTAGAGAGAGGTGTGTATGGACTTGGAGCAGGGGGTTGGAAATTAGATATATAAGTAGGGTGAAATTTTAGCAGAGGGTAAACTGAAAGAGTAGGGGAAATCTAAAGCCAGAAAGGGTTAAGATAAACAGGAGACCAAAAGGGAAAAGGTTAGGAAGAGAGTGATGGCATAAAGTTAGCGTTGAGATAGGGTAAAATGATGTTAAAGGAAAGATGCAAATAGAATGTAGGACACTAATCCCAAAATAAAACAAAGAGAAAATTAAATGAAACTAAAAAAAATAAAATAAAATAATAGTAATATAATGCTGATTGAAAATAAAAATGTAATAATTAAAAAGGCGAAAATCGAGTGAGGAAAAAAATTTAGTTTCTTAAGTAAAAGATGCAAAAAATGAAAATAAAAAATAAAACATTAAAATATAAAAAATTAAAATAAAAAAATTAAAATTAAATTAAAATAAAAAATAAGAAGAATAAAATGTGCAACAGTGGCCGTCATTCACTTCCTCTATTGTTCTGTTTGGTACGCCTGTTTCCCAGTCCAGGCTGTATTGCAGTTTCCTTCATTCCACTGCTCCTCAGTGTTGTAAGCCAGTCCTGATTTTTAAGCAGGCGGTGTCTTACTTTCTTGTAATTATTTTTGATTAAACCAGAGACAATTTGTGTTTCAGCCCCTGGGTGGCAGTGTTTCTGGATTGACTTACGGGCCTCTCTAGCTTTTTTTTTTTTTTTTTTTCCCCTATGGCCCTCACTATCAGTTTGTGGAAGTGTGTGCCTCAGAGCTGCCTCTCCGAAGGTCACTCCCAGCTCTGCTCCCCAGGTTCCGGAGAAACAACTTCCCCCTTCAGTCTCTCAGGATATTCCCCAACTGGGTTTTCCTATGTATTGGGTTTAGTAGTCAGAATTGGAACAAGCCCAAGTGTGCAGACAGTGGATTTCCGCACAAGACTAAGCAGCCTGCACTCCTTTGAAAAATTCTTAGTCTGATCCTCCTCATCAGATCAAAATGGGTTGCTTTTTAGAGAACCCTTCTGTTAGCAGCTCAGAGGACCCTCTTCCACATTCATGGATCTTGGCAGCTCCAACAGCCGTGGATTTTTTTAGGCACAGACTTCTCCGGTCCTGCAGTTCCCACCGTTCCTGCGTTTCCCTTTCCCGCCGCCAGGACGAGAAACCTCACCTTATCCCCGCGAAATCTGACCTTTTCTTGGTGCAGTGAAGAGTTCCTTTGAATTCGTGTGTTTGCGCAGATTGGGGGCTAGTGTTCTGGTGCTCATAGCTGTTCAGTGTTCACCGTTGTTGCGGAAAGTCAGGCCTCCAATAAAACCCTCCTTTCCTTGCAAGATGGCGAGTTTTCCTCCTCTGAGCCTGCTGCTCCGGGAGGGGACCCAGCGCTGTGGGTGCTGCATGGTCAGGGGAACCCTACCTAGCACTCCTCCACCTTCTCCTGGAGTTTAGCTGTCCCTTACCTTGCCAAGAGTCACTCCCCCTGCGAATCTCAGCTGTTCTTACTCTCTGCCCCAGGACCAGGCTCAGAACACGTCTCTATTCAGCCACCATTTTTCCTACTCCTCCGTATTTCTTACTTTTAATATTGGCAACTCATTCACATTCCACTTTTGGTGGAACCAAATAGGTCTGTAGAACTTCTGTGATAGATGGCAACCTAGATGTATAGGTGGGGATAAAATAAGATGCCCTAGGTTTTTCAAGGTTTTACACAACTAGCAGTCAATTAGCTTTGTTAGAGGTGCACTATCCAATATGGCAGCCACTAGCCACATGTGAATATTGAGCACTTGAAATGCAGCTCGTCCAAATAGAACCATGCTATACGTATAAAATACACAGCAGACATCAAATACTTAGGACAAAAATAGGATGTAAAATATTTAATTGATAATTTTATATTGATTACATGTTGGCATGATAACACTTTCGATATATTTGGTAAATAGAATACTAGTGTATTACTAAAATTAATATAATATGCCTTTTCCCTTTTAAAGTGTAATTACTAAGATCTCAAAATTACATGTGTTTCATGTTATATTTTCATTGTATAGCATTAATTTTGAGTATTCCATAACTAAACTAATCAACCCAAGGACATAGATTCTATTATTGTGTTAACCACTCAATGTTTTATGTTCCCTGACATGAACTGTACCTTCTTGGTGGCTCAATCCATCACAGCACCCTTGTCCTCAGAAAGCATGTGTACAGTTCACTGCTAAGTTATCCTTACCCCTTGGAGGAGGATGCCTCCATCCCTCATGATGTCTATGACCAATCACACGGAGCTTCTCCACACGCCTACAGCCGAGGTCGGCAAACTGCGGCTTGCGAGCCACATGAGGCTATTTGGCCCCTTGAGTGTGGCTCTTCCACAAAATACCACGGCCTGGGCGAGTCTATTTTGAAGAAGTGGTGTTAGGTAAAGTTTAAGTTTAAAAAATTTGGCTCTCAAAAGAAATTTCAATGGTTGTACTGTTGATATTTGGCTCTGTTGCCTAATGTGTTTGTCAACCACTGGCCTAGAGCACCAGGTCCCTTCCTACTTCTGTTTATTTGCACATGCTGTATCCTCTCCTTTTAATGCCTTTTCTCACAAAGAAACTCTTAATGACCCTTCAACATCCCATTTAAATCCCGCCTTCTCTTGAAAGCCCTCCTGGAAGTGTCTTGTCAGGGCTGCTGAATCTTGCCTCTCTTTATTACACAGCTACTATGTGATCAGAACTAGGAATACAGCTCTGAGCAAAAAGAAGCTCTTGCCTTAATGCATCTGGAGTGATCATGTCTAGTTCTTTGGCCAATATCAACCACACTAGAATAAATGAGTGAATAAATAATAAATAAAAGACTTAAAGCTGTAGATAGCACATGCTTGGGAAGAGTGTATATGGGTAAAATGAGAAATACAATAAATTAATACATATAAAATGTGTCATGTGATAGGTTCTGTGAAGAAAAGGTCTTGAACGATCGAACAGGTTAAATTCACATTGAGAAGAGTGGAATTTTAGACTGGATAGTTGGGGAAGGCTTCTCATAGGAGAAGACATTTGGACAGTCATGAATAAAGTGAGGGTACAAGTTATGAAGCTAGCCAGGGAAAAATAGGGCCAGGCAGAAGACAAAGTAAGTACAAAGGCCCTGGGGCTGATACGTGGCTGCATGTTTGAGGAACAGAACAAGCTCAGTGTGGTTGGGGGCAGTGGGTGAGGGAGAATAATAAGAGAAGAGATGAGGGAGGGAGGTTAGGGCTAGATCACATGGAATCTTGTGGGCGAATGGTAAGGACTTTGGGTTTGGTTCTGAGAGCAAATAGAGTGTTTGAGACAAGAGTTACAGAGTCTGTACTAATTAGAAAGATTATTTTGGATCTGGTGGAACAGAATGGAAGAGGAGTGGGTTTGAGGTAGAAGCAGGGGGATCTGGGACAGTAAGTAAAAAGGGAGATGATGGTGGCTCAGAACAGAGAAGATGGAGAAAATGGTCAGATGCCTGGGTGTTGACACACAGCGTTTGCCAAAGGGCTGGATGTGGGTGTGAGAAGAAGAGAGGAGCCAAGGACAATATCAAGATTGTTGGTCCAAGCAAATGGATGGGTGGAGTTGTCATTAGCTAAGATGACCTGGGCTAGAGAAGAAATAGGTTGGGGTAAGGGTGAGAGTGGGAATCAGCAATTGAGTTTGGATGCATTTTCTATATTCTGGGGTCAGCTAGCATTGATTATTATAATTACCACATTATTATTATTGAGGTTGTTCTTGATACTGCTGATTGGTGGCATGCTGAGGACAAGGAGCTGTGTAAGCACTTTACATATATCATTTTATTTATTATTCACAACTCTTCAATGGGGATAAGCTTCACGCACATCTCTATCCACTTTTGCACAGGGGTAGCAGAGGGAAGAGCTGGCAGGATCCCCCATGCCAGTGTAACAGCCTACTTCTGGAATTCTCATCATTATTTAAGCCATTATTTTTCATGTTCTGTGCTAGAACCAGTCCCAATTTGTAAGTGGTAACACTATGAAAAGCTTTAGTCAGATTTGGTGTCTGATAAAAAAGCAGGTTGGAGAGGGTCATTGCATTGTTTCACCTGGATTTCCCCAGTGGGCTGTAGAGAGGCTCTGGTTGATTCTTGATGGGCTTTGCAATGGGGCAGACTTCATATGTGGGGAATGACCCTATCGCTGGTGGAGACGTGGTACCGAGCGACAGACAGCTGGGAAACTGACGAGAAGCCCTCCATCTCACCACGTCCATCCAACAACTCCAAAGCAGATTCTCCATAGGAGGTCCCAGGGATTGAGGAGGCAGGGGCTCACTTGTACTTCAAAGTGTACATCATGGATGGTACCAAATGCAGAGGTGGAGAACATGGAGAACCCTGAGAGTGCCAGGAGACTGTGTTCTTGTCTCCCATTTCTCCGTGTCCTGCTTTGAACTGGCTTTGTCACCTGTAGCATGAGTGAGGTAGACCCAGGACAGTGACAGAGGAAGCCACTCAGTCTGCTCTGAGTGGAGGTGAGGGAGAGGGTGCCCTGGCCTCAGTTCAGAAAGCCTTGTGTTCTAGCCTGGCTCTGCTTATTCTTAGCTGTTTGACACGAGACAGCTCCCATGTCCTTTCTGGGCATCAGTTTTTCCATCTACAATAATAGTCACATTACCTACTTTTGAAAGGTGTTGGAATCCTAAAAGCATCCTTGTGATATAAAAGCTATCATTAGTCCTTATTTTACAGATGAGGAAACTAAGACTCAAGGTGAAAAAAAACCTGTCTAACATTGATGAACCTATAACAACACATCACAGTCTTCCAAAGTCCATAGTTCACAATATGTTTCGCTCTCGGTGTTGTATATTCAATGGGTTTGAACAAATGTATAATGACATGTATCTGCCATTAGAGTATCATAGAGAGTAGTTTCCCTGCCCTATAAATCCTCTGTGCTCTGCTTACTCACCCCTCCCTCATTCCTCACTCCTCATCCTTGCAACCACCAATCCTTTAACTTTCTCATAGTTTTGCTTTTTCCAGAATGTCACATTGTTGGAATCATATAGTATGAAGCCTTTTCTACATTGGCTTCTTTTACTTAGTAATATGCATTTAAAATATATATTTGTATTGATTTCAGAGAGGAAGGAAGAGGGAGAGATAGAAACATCAATGATGAGAGAGAATCATTCATTGGCTGTCTCCTGCATGACCCCACTGGGGATGGAGCCCAAAACTTAGGTAAGTGCCCTGATGAGGAATCGAACTGTTACCTTCTGGTTCATAGATTGAAACTCAACCACTGAGCCACTACAGCTGGGCAGTAATATGCATTCAAGGTTCCTCTCTGTCAGTTCATGACTCAATAGCTCATTTCCTTTTAGTGCTGAATAATATGCCATTGCCTGCATGGACCACAGTTTATTTATCCATCCACTTATTGAAGGGCATCTTGGCTGCTCCGAGTTTTGACAATTATGAATAAAGCTGCCACAAACATCTGTGGGCAGGCTTTTTGTGTAGTCATTTTCAACTTCTTTGGGCAATATCAATTACTGCGTCGTGTAGTAACATTATCTGGAAGTTTCCATAGCATTAGAATATCCAAATCCATAGGCACTGTTGTCAGTGGCTCCCATTAGTAGCCACGTCTGCAGGCAGAGGATCAGGTGGGGAGGCAAGCGATGACAGGACCAAGGGGACAAATGTTGACTTTGCCTGCCAGCCTTGGACAGGAACCAGAGAATCACTTTGTTCCCTCTTCTGGAACCAAAGGGGAGGCCTTGCTGCTTCTGCGTGCAATGCCCTCCCCTCCCTTCCCTCCTTGTCATCCTTTCAATTTCAGCTCAATTGCACCTTCTCCAGGAAGCCTTCCCTGACTGCCCCTTACCTACAGGCTGGGTCAGAGCCTCTCCTCTGAGTATGTTTCTCAGCACTTTTTGTGTGTGTGTGTCTCTTCCCATAGGAAGCTGTGGGCTTCTGTGACAGATGCAGGTCCTGCTTCCTCTCCCCCAATCCCGTCCATAGGTGTGGCACATAGTAGGAACACAATTCCTGCTGCACTGGGTTGGACTGGTACTGCTTCAGTCACTCCTAAACTGCCCAGGGCAGAGCCTGGCTTAGCTAGATATTTAACCACCTTTCTATTTTTTAAAATGCATTTTTTTCCTTGCTTAAACATTAAAACAGTAATGCGTCACCCCCATGAACAAACTTTTGTCAAATTTCAGTATCAGTTTTCAATGTTTTCTCCCAGTTTCAGTTGTTGATATTATTGTGATTCACCCAGCTATAAAACACAGTATTTTCAAATTTTTAAAAAAGTGTTCAGAAATCGAATGTTGAGACCTAGTCAGTTTGGCTCAGTGGATACAGTGTTGGCCAGTGGCCAGGTCAATTCCGATCAAGGGCACATACCTTTGTTGCAAGCTTGATCCCAGCCCTGGTTGGGGCCCATACTAGGGGCCCATTCGGAAGGCAACCAATCGATATGTCTCTCTCACAGAGATGTTTCTCTCTGTCTCTCCCCCTCCCTTCCACTTGCTCTAAAAAGTAAATGGAAAAATATCCTCGGATGAGGCTTAACAAACAAACAAACAAACAAAAAATAGACTATTGAGTTGATGTAACCACTGACTTCCCTAACATGGGCCTGTGGAGTTTCTAGTGTGATGACGTTTATTCTATCCTCATTCAAGGAGCAAATATTTAAAATAAGTGTCAATTTTCTTGCAAATATTTGGTAAATGTATACACACTCTCATCGTGTAAATAGAAAGAACTGGTTTGGTAAATAATTTTGTGATGTGTTTCTGAGGTCATAAAATGTTCCAAGGCATAAAGTTCATAAATCTGATGCTGAGGTTGTCCCAAAAGATTGTGCAAACATTGGGAAGATCCAGCCTTTCTATAACCGCAGGAAGCATTCAAAAGAGCCTGCATGAGAGTTTGGTGCTCTGGTTCCTAGATGACTTGGGGTCCACTCATGTTTTGCCTTCTTTCTTCCCATATATTGCCTATGGCAGATGTCCCCTCAACCCCTCAGGGTCCTCCTCTTCCCTGAAGCCTCCTTCATGGGGTGCCACCACCTCCAAGAAGCCCTCAACCCTCGTTGAGGTTGGGTTGAGTGGGTGAGGAGCAGTCTGGGAAGTGCCAGGCTCACAATGGGGGAATGCCTCCTCGCTTCTTCACCTTGCCCCCTTCCCCTTCATTGGCCCCATCAGTCCCTGTGGGGCTGAGTGGCCTTGGCCGCACCTACTCTATGTCCTGGCTTGACTAATCTAGGAGCCTTGCATTTGGCCCATCTGTCTGTCTCAAATGTCAAGTATCTGGCCCTAGTTAATAGAAAATAATGACTAGTCTTCTATACACGCACAATCCCGGGGTGCTAGAACTTTCCTGTTCACCAGCTTCACACATTTATTCAGTCCACCTGGGTAGTGCCTGTACTGTATCTGCTTCCTCCCTGGGCTCTGGGGCTGCTGAGCAGAGGAAGATACCTGCCCTCAAGGATCTCATGGCTCATGGGGCAGACAGATGAATTGAATAAGAAAATGAGAACGCCCTGACCGGTTTGGCTCAGTGGATAGAGTGTTGGCCTGCGGACTGAAGGGTCCCAGTTTCGATTCCGGTCAAGGGCATGTACCTTGGTTATGGGCACATCCCCAGTGGGAAGTGTGCAGGAGGCAGCTGATCAATGTTTCTAACTCTCTATCCCTCTCCTTTCCTCTCTGTAAAAAATTCAATAAAATATATTTTTTAAAAAAGAAGGTGAGAACCATGGTAATGAGAACTAATGTGTCCTGAAAACCCTCTCTGAATTGGACGGTAACGACCAAGGAACTTGGTGAGACCTGTAAGTTGGGAAGCACAGTGCTTTTCTTAGGGAGCATTAAGGAGAGGCCCCCATTTACCTGGGCAGAGTCTTGCAGCTGAGGAGAATTTAGCCAGCTAGAGCTGGAGAAGGAAAAGTGCCCCGGTAGATGGAACAGCGTGGACAAAGGCCTGCCACTGACTCAAACTGGTTACTGCCCACACAAATGGGAACAAGAATGGTGTTTCGGTATAAGGGTGTGGTGAGCCATTAATGAGGTTCCCTGTGCCAGCAAAGGCAACCCTCCATGATGGTTGTGGTCTTAGCATACGCAGTGACACTGTCTCGACCACGGCCAGGCGCAGCCTGGGGACCACTGAGTTCTGGGGCATGAATGGAGGGGCCCTGGGTGGAGAGAGGAGCTGGTCTCCATGGGACAATGGAACACCACTGGGGCCCTGGCCTCACCAGGCAGGCAGGGCTTTTGTGCAGCTTGCCAGGTGGGCGCACAGGCTCTTAGGGGTGGCGACAGGAGAGATGGGTGAGCTCTGGGGCTGGAGGCCTTGGGCGCTCTCAGGCACTGCTTGAAGAGATCTCAGCTCCAGTGGAGCCCTCGCCCTTCCAAAGACATGGATGGACATGCCAGCACGTGGCCCAGGCCTCTGAGCTCCTGAGTGCAGTCAGACCAGGTATTCCCTGATGCTCCACAAGTCCTCTCAGAGGCCCTGACCAGGAATGAAGAGAAGCACCCGGTGGGTTTTTCCCGGGAATGTGACTGTCCTATTCCCACTGCTACCTAGTCTAGAGTAAGTGCTCACTATGTACCCGCTGATTGTGAGTAGATGATGCAAGGGTTCCACCACTGCCACAGGCTGGCTATGTGACTTTAGGTCAGTTTCTTGCCCTCTGTGCCTCAGTATCCCTATTTGTAAACAAGAAGTTGGGCTGGATAGTCACAGATGCCCCTTCTAGTTCTTCTAGTTCTTCTTCTTCTTCTTCTTCTTCTTCTTCTTCTTCTTCTTCTTCTTCTTCTTCTTCTTCTTCTTCTTCTTCTTCTTCTTCTTCTTCTTCTTCTTCTTCTTCTTCTTCTTCTTCTGCTTCTTCTTCTTCTTCTTCTTCTTCTTCTTCTTCTTCTTCTTCTTCTTTTTTTATTGATTTCAGAAAGGAAGGGGGAGATAGTGAGAGAGAGAGACAGACGGAAACATCAATGATGAGAGAGAATCACTGAGTGGCTGCCTCCTGCATGCCCCCCACCGGAATTGAGTCCACCACTCGGGCAAGTTCCCTTGACCAGAATCAAACCTGGGACCCTTCAGTCCCCAAGCTCACACTCTATCCACTGAGCCAAACCATCTAGGGCCCTTCCAGTTCTTGATCCAGGTCTCTGCTGCCCTAGTTGCACCTCCTTCCCCAAATCCCAAATGGAAGGAATGCAACATGTCACACAAGATGATGCAGAAGGGGCCTTTATTGCTGGGGGAGTAGGTGATGAGCATAGACTGCTGTCTCAACTGTGAAGGCAAGGAGTAGCTGAGAGGGTTCCTTCTGGTCTCAGGCTTTCAGTCCAGTTGGATGGTGGCAGCATTTTCCCAGGGGGAGATACTGCAAGGAAACACGGTCAAACAACTGTGGAATGAGACCACGAGCAGTTAGGCCATTGACAGCAAAAGGACCCTAATTGGCACCTGCTATTCACCACATACTACTGCCCAAGCTCTTTCCCATAATACCTTGCAGGGCCTAAGGCCTTGGAGAGGGGACTGGCACCTGTGGTTTGGGGTCTTTCCCTGGCATCCTTATGCCCTCACTCTGCCCTCCTCTCACCTTAGGAACAGTGGCAGGTGTAAAGAGACTGACCAGAGCCCAGGACTAGAGTCAGGGTTCAGGACTCTGTATATAATCAAGAGCATGGATCAGTCTGAGGTCAGGGTCAGTGCTCAATCTGTGACTAATTTTAGGGCTTACTAACTGGGGCCAACGCTCAACTTGTGACTAGAATCCAGGTTCATTCGAGGTACGTGATTAAGGTATGGAATTTAGAGTATGACCAGGATTATGGCTCAGCTTGGGACTAGGGTCAAGGCTCAGTCTAAGACCAAGATCAGCAAGATCAGGACTCAGTCTTCTTCAAGAGAAATAAGGGAACCCAATCCTTGCTTTGGCTTTACCATTGTCCCCTAAGGAGGAACCTCATCCTCCCTTAGCATGGGCCACCAAGCCTGACTCCTCACCAGTTGGGGCATTACAGCAGTCCTCCTCATCTGCCCTCTTCAGGCAAGGACTGGCACTTCGGATCCCGGCTCACTATTATCTGGAGGAACAAAATCAATTGGAAGCCTCATTCTCCACCAAATAGAAAACAGACCCCAAAGGCTTCCACTCTTCAGTGGATCAGCCTGACAGTGATGGGACCTCAAGCATATCACTCCACCTCTCTGAGCCTCAGTCTGTTCATCTGTAAAATGGGTACAATGATGGTACCACTCCCACAGGGCTGTTGTGAGGATCCAATGAGATGGTGCATGCAGAGGGATTGCCCAAAGAACTGGACCTGTAGCTATTTCGTGGAAGGGCCACCTCCAGAACCCTGACACATTCACTTGATCCATTTCTACTGCTTCAGTATCCCCAGCAACCCCAGACATGCCTGGAGATCCAAAAGCTAAAGAAAGCCCGCAGTGGTTAGAGAAGAAACCCCAGCTCCTCATAAGAAGGGAAAGAGAAGGGAAGGTGTTGATTAGCAGTGTCTGCTGAACGTTAGGCTCTTTGTGCTTTTTCTTTTAATCCACTCACCAACCCCATAATATTTACAATAGTGTTTTCCCAGGATAAATGGGGGCTGAGAGAGGCAGAGCCGCTTGACCAAGGCCCCACAGTTGCTAAGTAGCAGAGCCAGGATTTGAACTCAGATCTGGCCCATGCTCTTCCTCCCATCATTCTGCCAGGCACCATCTGTGGGTATTCCAAGGGATGATAGTAGAGAGATCTCAGAGGCCCACAGAACTCCTTCCATTCTGCAAGGACCCCTCCAGCCACACTCTCCCAACTTACTTAGGAGTGGGTCCTTCTGCTTCTCCAGGCTCCCCTGACCAGACCTGCCTGTGGGGCGGGCTCAGAGCTGTATGCTTTCCCTGGGAAGGCTGCACAGAAAACGCCTCTGCTTCCCCAGGGTGTGACTTACTGATGATATCCTGAATAACCTTCACATCCAGGGTGGAGACGAAAACTCGTATCATTGGGCATATCTGCGGAAGAAAGAGGGAGGAAGAAGAGGTGGGGAAGGAGATAAAAGGACAGATTCTTTATCAACTGGGGACAAAGTGCTGGCCACTCACGGAGAGGCTATTCCAATGGATTCTTAGAACCCCTAGGATTCTAGGACACTAGAAAGTGAGAAGTCAGAAATCAGAGCACCATAGGATGCTAGGATCCTACCACCTACCACCTTCAATCCCAGAGCATTGAGAATATAGAATGTTCACATCCCAGACACCTATAATCTTAGAAACCTTGAACTTTGGAACCCTGGAATTTTAGGGTCAAATGGGGCCCTGTGAACCCTACAGCAGCATTTCTCATGATTTTGTGTGCAGTTCCCTGAGGATCTGGTTAAAATGAAAATTCCAATTCTGCAGGCCTGGGGTGGGACCTGACGGTCTGCACTTCTAGCGAGGCCTGTGCTGCAGCTGGAGGGCCGCACAGTGAGTGGCGTGGCTCCAGCCCCGGTATTGCCTTTCGTGGACCAAGCTTCCTAGGCCCTTTCTAGAATAACGATTTCAGAGTCTCTGGAACTTTGGCACATGCTACATACAGTTTCATATGAGGCACAGGAATCCTGCACATGGTACATATGGCTTTCAATGATGTGCAAATAAAATACTTATTTTATTATAGGTCTGTGTTTATTTTTTAAATTAATTATAGTATAAGTGATATTAATTTCTATGAATGGCAGGGATATGAACTTTTCTTTTAAAAATAAGTGTATTTAAATAAATTTAATTAATGGAGTTGTGTCAGTTAAAGGAACGCATTCGCTAAACACACATTATTAGTACATGGATATGACAAATAGCTCAAGTTTGGGACCCAGTAATTGCAGCTGATGTTAGGCCTCTGCTCCCCCTTCCGCACCCCCCAGGCTGAGTAAAGAGGGGCAGGGTCCAGCTGACAGCCCAATGAAGCCTGCGCCTCAGAAGGAAGGGGGCCCAGGGAACGCAGAGAGGCCCGTAAATGTGCCCTGCCCCCCACCAGGCCTGGCTCTGGGCCCCCAGGAGTGGGGACTCACCTGGTTCTGCATCACAAAGGTCACAGTTTTGCTCAGGAAGCTGCTTAAATTGTCTGTGAGCTTGTTGACCAATGCGCTGTGTCTGGAAAAGAGAAAGAACTAATAAAACATGCTCGAGTGAGCAGAGCCGCCAAGCAGCGAGAAGTGGGGAGAGGGTAGGAGATGGCAGAGCACCTTGAAGGCAGGGAAACAAACCCCATGGACACTAAGGTGCATTTCTAAGCACAGAGACAGCCTCCCTCTATCCAGGGGAATCCTCACTTATGATCCCACTAGCGGCCCGGTGCATGAATTTGTGCACAGGTGGGGTTCCTCTGGGTGGCTTGCAGGGATTGGGCTGAAACCAACAGTCCAACACTACCTGCAGCTCCCACCTGCCACACCCGCTCATCCTTGCCCCACTGTGCCTGTTGCAGGCTCGCAGCCAATCAGTCCCTATCTGGATAGGCTCGTGCTGCCACAGCAGCGCTTGCCAACCATGAGCCCTATGTCTGGCACCTTCCCAAGGGGAGTGGCCTGCAAGATCTGGCTTAAACCGGCTCTCCAACATCCCCTGATAGGTACCGGATTGTAAGAGGGCAAAAGCCTGGCCGAGGGGCCCCACGGATGCACAATTGGGGCCGTGTAGGGACACGGGAGGTTGGCCAGCTGGGGAGGGACCACGGGAGGGCTCCAGAGCACGTCCGACCTGTGTCACTCAATCCTGATTGGCCAGTTCCCAGCAGCAAGCTAACCTACCGGTCAAAGCATCTATGCCCTGGTGGTCAGTGCAAATCATAGCGAGCCTTGAGCAGCCTTAGCATATCATTAGCATATTATGCTTTGATTGGTTGTTCTGCCATTCAGTTTATTTGCATATTACCCTTTTTTTTTATATATAGGATGTCTGACCAGAGACTCATCCCAATGCCTCATGAGAATCTCATCACAATCCCCTTCATTCAATGAATGTTATAGCGCAGCAACGATGTCCAAGGACCAAGCAAGGCTGGGACATAGGATGAGTGAAGCACAAACACCTCTTAACCTGGTACCCAAACATTAAGCAAGTCTTGCTAAGGCTGGCTCCTTTCCACCTTCAACTCTCAGAGTAACTGTCCCCTCCTCAGGGCAGCCCCCTCTGACTACTCCCCTAAGGGAGCGCTTTGTATTGTGGTTCCCTGATAAGTATGCTGCTCTGCCCAGGGCTTATGCCATCTGACATCTTCCTTGAGAGCACTTAGTTAAGGGGCTGAGTGCTCGCCTATCTGCCTTTCCCTCAGGACAGAAAGCACCACAAGAGCAGGGTCCTGATCTGTTCTTATCAGTAAATTCTCCAGAGCTCAGAACACTGCCTGTCTGGCACATAGTAGGTGCTCAATACATCTGTAGCTGAAAGAATGAATGAAGTAAACACACAAGTAGATGTATGAGGACAACTTGTAATAAGTACTCTGAAGGGTGGGAGTGGGCACTTTGGAGAGGAGGAAACCTGTTTTCGACTCTGAAGAATGAGAGTCTGTTGAGGTGGGGTGAGGGGAGGGGAAGGTAGGGAGGACAGCCCTGCACAGGTCTGGAGGTGGGAAAGAGGCACAGAGCAAAGTCCAGTGTGTTTGCCAGGGGAGAACAAGGAGACAGTGAAGTGAGATGAGGATGGGGCAGGTCAGGCAGAGCCTTGATGGCCACGGGGAGGGTTTGAGATTCCATCCAACGCAGAAATGAAAAGCCCTGAGAGGATTTGGAGCAGTAGAGTGGAAAGCCATTCTATAGATTTGAACACTGAGACCCAGTGGGCAGGAGGAATTCCCTGGGGCGACCGGCAAAGCAGTGTCCAGCAGGGCTCAGAGCTCTGAGTTTGCATGCCAGCTTTTCCAACTGACATAGGACCTTGGAGCCTTTGTTTGGTTTCAGGGGGTCTTTAGGCAGCCTGTGCTCAGGTCCCCTGGTGGAGGTAGGGTGGATTGGCCCTTATTCCCTGCCAAAGCCAACCTGCTCCAGTCCTCAATTTCCAGAGCATTTATCAGGCCCCTGCCATGGCCACAGTCACCCATTCTCCCTCAACCCTCTTCCAGAGACAAAACCTGCTCTTTCAATCACACAGTTTAAGATGTAGATTTTTGTGGATTTACAGTGATTTAAATAGATAGAATTAAGTTCTCAAGATTAAGTTCTCATTTTAGGCATTTTCCAGTGGGTGGAGAACAATTTGGAGACAATCTGAAATCAGAGCCCATGATGGACATTTACTCCTCTTCCTCCTCCCAATCAGAGACAAGAAGGTACATACAATTGATGATGGTGATGATGATTGAGATAACAATGAAGGGGTAATTCTTCAAGAAGATATCTCAATCCAAAATAAGCATGCCCCTAACAACAGAGCTTCAAAAAGCAAGAAGCAAAACTGTGCTGGAGCTGAAAGGTAAAGTGAGCAAATTTATGATTCTAGTTGGAGAGGTCAACACTCCTGCCTGAGTCATCATGGGGAGAACAAGGAGACACAAAATCAGCATGGATGCTGTTATTACTGAGAGCTTAGTATGTGCCAGGCTCTATTCTAAACACTTGTATTTTATCATTTGGTCAGCTCAGCAGCCTATAAGTAGGTATTATTGTCATCTTCAGTTTACATACATATATGAAAACCGAGGCTCAGAGGAGTTAAGTTGCTGGCAAAGTTACAAGTTAGTGACAGAGCTGGTATGTGAACCAAGGCCTGGCTGACTGCAGAGCCTGAACCCTTTTCACCACATTGTGCCATCTCCCAGGGATAGGAAGAGGGCTGAAATTAGGGTCCTTCGCTCCTCTGAGAGCACAGCTCTCAAGATGGATGGGACTTACTTGCCCAGCAAGGTGAATGAGATGCTGTCTGGGTCGTTGGCGCAATCTGTCATGACCACTCTTTGTTCACCACTCTGGGGATCAGTTTCAATGTTGACGGTAGCCAGGATGTCCAAGGAAGCGCTCAGGTGGACTGTCTGCCCAATGAGAGGCCTGCAGACAATAAGATTCACAGTGAGAAGAGGTCTAGAAGACCTTTCACTTCGCCCACTCGGTTCCTCCACCTGTGTGGACGTTATTCAGGATATCTATGGATAATGTCATCATTACCCATATTCTTTATGAGATATAACATATTTGCACTAGGGCTTCTTCTCCTGGTCTCCAAGTTTTGGTTTAAAATTTTATATAGCAGCACACTAATAATTGAAATAATAATATTAATTGGTAACATTTATTGAGCACAGATTATATTAGGCATGGTTAGAAGGTATTTTACCAGGATTAATCCATCTAATTATTATAGCAATACCATAAGGGAAACTACTATTATTGTTGCCATTTCAGAATGAGGAAGAATCGATATAGAAAGGTTAAGTAACTATCCTAAGATCTCATAGCTAATAAATGATGAATTGACAGTGTACTCAATTTATCAAGAATTTCCCACGTCTGTTTCTTTTAAAGTAATTAATTTACTTTAAAATTATATTTTTCTACCATGTGATTTCATGAATTTGTGGACTGTAATAAAAAATAAACAAACAAAATAGAAACAGATTTATAGAACAGACTGGCTG
This sequence comes from Eptesicus fuscus, assembly GCF_027574615.1. Taxonomy (NCBI): domain Eukaryota; kingdom Metazoa; phylum Chordata; class Mammalia; order Chiroptera; family Vespertilionidae; genus Eptesicus; species Eptesicus fuscus. The sequence goes on along the minus strand of NC_072484.1, from coordinate 33,556,686 downwards.
TCAGAGGGAAGGGGCTGGAGGGTTGCATAAAATATGTGAAGGGATTAAGCAAAAAAAAAAAACCCACCCCAAACTCTCATGGACACAGAGAACAGTATGGTGATTACCAGAGAAGGGGGCTGAGGGGAGGCAGAAGAGGGTAAAGAGGAGATAAATGGTGATGAACGGAGACTAGACTTTGGCTGGTGAGCGGACCATGCAAAGTGCAGATGATGTCTTGTAGAATTGTACACTTGAAACCTATATAATTTTATTGACCAATGTAAACCCAATAAGTTCAGTAAAAAATAAATTAAAAAATAAAATCTTGGTACTGTTGCCACAGTGATAGTGACTGTCTGTCTCATTATCTATCCACCAACAGTAAGAGAAGCTTTGCAGAGGAGATATTGTTTAACAGATGGAGTGGTTTCTGTTGGACACTAAGTACTGCTTCAAATGAAAAATAAAATAAAATAAAATAAAATCTTATTTTTCACATATGCCCTTTATTATAAACTATGCACTATTATATGCATTTATCTATAATGGTCACTGCTATTTAAAAAGAATCTTGTGAGACAAAATAATGCTAGAGAAAATTTTGCCAAAGAGTTATTAATGTTTGATCTATTTATTTTTGCAAAATTTACTATTAGAAAAATGTTATGATTCCAGAAACATATTTAATGGAGGATTCTTTTAAAAGGGACTTGGTTATGGCCAAAGTTTATTAGAAGGTTAGGATTTTAGAGCTGGAAAAGCTCCCTTATTTACAGATGGGGAGACTGAGGCCCAAGGCCACTCGGCAGTGTGGAAAAGGGCCTGTTTCTAGTTTGGAGAACCATTGCTATGCTGCACTGCCTGCCCCAAATCCCAGATTCTAATGCATACTCACAGGGTCAAGGCGACATTAGCAGTGGTGGGGATCCTTAGGAGAACGCCTTGGCCATCAGGAGCTGGTTGGGCTTTCATAGCCAAGATGCGGACATTACTGATTTTCAACCTGTGCAACAACCAGAAATCACCCTTGTCACTCCTATGACAGCCATTTGCTGAGCACTTCTCTATGCAGCATCATGCTGAACATTTGGGCCTCATCAACCTTGCCTACTTTGGTCTTTCCCATAGCCCTCCTCAGAGGTTTGATTGTCTCCATTTTATGGCATGGCATACTGAGGACCAGGCAGCTGTGATTCCTCCCAAGATACCAAGGAAGAGTAATCGCTTGAGTCAGAATTTGAACTCACAAGTCTTTGACTCCAAAATTCTATGTGTGGAGCCAGTGGGAGTGGATTTCAGTTTCCTCTCTTCTGAGGGGATTTGAAAGTTTCTTCTCAGCTATATTTGGAGAGGAAAGTCTTATTCCCTGGAAAAGGGAATCCAGGCACCAGCAAACAGGTGGAGGTGAGAGTGAGGAGAACCTTCACCCTGACCCTGACATTACACCATGTGGAAGCTGAAACCCATGTGATGCTCAGACTGGTCATGTGGCCCCGCCTCTAATTTGCTCAAGCTCTGGTGGGCCTGTCCTCAGACCACGTGGGCTCTGTGGGAAGAACAAGTTTTGTTGCCTTTCTGCCTTTAACCTTAAATTTACACCCCTCCCCAAAAGACATATATTTCCACTCCCCCCCCTTTTTTTTCTGAGCAAAGATCTCCACCATGAAACACCAACTCACCCTGCAGCTACGTTCCTATTTGGAAATAGTTTAGAAAGGGCATTATTCAACACATCTTTAGCTTGCTGGAACTTGCCGGTGACAGTTTGCCAAGCATTGGTATCCTGAAGCGAGCTGAAGTCGTCCCTCAGGTTATGAAGAATAGCTAACAAAAATAATTGCTATTTAGTGTTATGTACCACTTATGAAGCCATTACTATGTACCAGCTACTAGATAAGACTGCCTGTGTTATTTCCTTTAATCTTCATGACAACCCAATGAGGTAGATATTGACATTATCTGCATTTTACAGATGAGGAAATAAGAATGAAAAGTTTAAGAAATATGCCTGAAGACATAGAGCTACAGAGCCCCTCTTCCTTTCATGCTGCTTTCATACTAATATACTCATTTTTTTAATCAACAAGCCAACCAATCAATTGACCAGGCAATTGATAATGATTATACACCTGCTTCTAATAGTGAGTAAGGGGGTGGGGTCTATTGCTCTAAATGAGATGTCTACATAAGTTTGAAAAAGTAGGTCAAAGAAAATGAGAGGATAAACTAAGATATGGAAAACCTAGAATTAAGGAAAAAATATGACTCCAACCCATAAAAGTGACAAATTTAAGTCCCAGGATGATAGCGTTGCAGCAGCCCCAGAGAACAATCATTCACACAGGAGCAGGAAGACAAAGTGCCTTAATAGGAGGTCTCTAGTGAAAAGCGGCATTAATAGAATACATGACATGGCAGAGGTAGAAGGCAGCATATGAAAAGAGTTAAGGATATGTGTGCAAAATATTTCAAGTGAAAAACAGCAAGGCAATTACTAACTCAAGGAAAAACAAAAGACTGTACTGGAGAAGGTATGTAATCATAATACTTCAACTTGGCTCTGCAATGGACATTATCTACCTAGTTATAATGATGCAAACAAAGAATGCCAATTAAAATAAAACTATGGAGCTAAGGAGACTTAAGTTGGGGTGGTGAACACACAATACAATGTACAGATGATGTGTTGTGGAACTGTGCACCTGAAACCTGTATAACCCCAATAAATAAATAAATTAAATAAATAAATAAAACTATGTCTGGCCTTATAATGCACTAGGGGACCTTAACTCAGACACTTCTGTTTCTGAGCTTAGTTTCCTCAGCAGTGAAATTAAAGATGGGGTCCCTTCTATATCTTTGAAAATTGCCTTACAATTTTTTTGAAAGGCAGCCATGTATAGAAGTGACTTACTCCTATAAAAATGTTTGTCAATGTGCTGTTAATTTTTCCAGAAAATGAAAAGAAAGCCAAGTTCTTTTAAGAAATCAGAATTAAAAGGAGATTCAGTTAACTATAAAAATAGGCATATAGCTACCTATGCTGGTTAGAGTTAATACAAATCAATACGAAGAGTAAACAACCCACCAGAGTAATAAGCTAAGGTTATGAACAAAATACTTAAGTTAAAATATATAAAAAGATTAAAATATGAAAAAATGAGTGGATTCTTTCATAATTAGAGACTGTAAAGTGAAATGAGTTACAGACTTTCATCTTATGAGACTGGCAAAACATTTAAGTTGTCCATACCAGTGCCATCAAGGGAATAGATTGAAATATCCTTTGAACTATTGAAATCTCAATTTTAGGAGCTTATCCTATGTATATACATGATACAATATGTAAAAGGATATTCATTTAAGCATTGCTTGTTTATAGAAAAGTAATAAATGGCTTGGCCAGAGCCAGTGAACCACCAGGTTCAGTGGTTGAGTATCGACCTATGAACCATGAGGTCAAGGTTCCATTCCAGGTTGGGACACATGTCTGGGTTGTGGGCTTGATTCCCCAGTGGGATGCATGCAGGAAGCAGCCAATCAATAATTCTTTCTCATCATTGATGTTTGTATCTCTCTCTCCCTCTTGCTTCGTCTCTGAAATCAACAAAAATTTAAATAAATAAATCCTATCTAATAAAAGGGTAATATGCAAATTAACCATCAGTCCATCACAAAGATGGTGGCGCCCAAAGCCACAAGATGGTGGTGCCCAGTCCTCTCAGCCCTGCAGGAGTCCTGCAGTCCCCGGGGATAGGGGGGAGGCCGCTGAGAGCAGGCCGCTGAGAGCAGGCAGAAATGCTTGCTTTGTTGCCACGGCTTTCTGCGCCTGGCCGTGGATGGGCCTCTGGGCCACAGAGAGCTTCTTGGCCACAGAGCAGCCAGGCCCCGCAGAGAGCTACTGGCGCAAGATTTCGTGTGCAGGGCTACTAGCAAACAAATGAACAAACAAACAAATAAGTGAATGAGCCAGAAAGTGACTAACCACCTTTCCTAGTAAACCACCCATAAAGTGCAGCCCCTGGTGGCAGTCCCTGGAAATGCAGCATAATGTTTAGGAAAGAGGCTCTGGGTGCCACCTATCACCCTTATTGACTCACATTCAACATTCTCAAGTCCTTTATCAACAATAGGTTTCAGGCTCTCTACAATATTACTCAGGCTACTGCCAAGTCCCTCAAGAAGATTCGCTGAGGTCCCAGTGAGCAGGCCACACAAGAGAACAAACTTCCAAAGCTGAAACATCTTCTGCTGACACCTGGACAGTCATAGGAGAAACAGGAGTGAGAATTACCCAGAGCGAAAAGGAGTTTTCAGTGAGCACCTCCCCCTCTTTCACTTAACATTCCTTTCAGACAGAGGTGGCTATCTCCTGTTTTACAGATGGGCAGCCCAGCTCAGAAAGCTAGAGCACCTTGCCCAGAAACACACAGCCCGTGAGTGGATAAGCTGCAATTTGAAAAGTCACACTTGACTACAAATTCATGATCTTTACAAAAAGGTTTTTGCCATATGCTGGCTCCTTTGCCTGGAACATCTGTCCTCTTCTTTGCATTTTTAACCTATTGACTCTCTGGCTTCAGTAAGACATCGTGTCCTCTATGGAGCCTACTGTAGGCCCCTCTCGAGGGTGTATGTTAGAGAGCTTCACCCCACCATTTCTTCTGCATTCGTTCTCTGCTCAGAGTCCTGGGTGCCAATTACCTGATGACCTGTCTGCCTGTATCACCAGGCTGTGAACTCTTTAGAGGAGGAACGGTGACATTTCACTGTCTAATCCTCAGCCCCCAGTAAAATCCCTGTAGTCAGGAGAGTTCAACGAATAACTCTTTGCTGAATAAAAGTACGAACAAATAAATGGGGACTATGTCATGACTCTGCATTGACCATCACTTTAACACTTCTCTGAATATAAATATCTATCTATCTATCTATCTATCTATCTATCTATCTATCTATCTACCTATCATCTATCTCTTAATTTGCTATATTCAACATATTAGCTAATCCAAGCTGCCCTAGTCCTCTGTCTCTAGCCCCAAAGCCTTCTGAAGACCACCCTGTGGGGTGTGGTCAGAGGGAAGCCCACCACTCACAGGTTTGGAGGAGGAGGATCACGAATCCTTGTTCTCCTGCACGGTCTCCGGGGATTCTTCTGGGTGGTGGTGGCCCTTATATTGGTAGCTACAGAAGGGGAGGCTGTGCATGGACGCAAGTTCTGTTTCCGGGGCCATCTGAGGAGACTCCAAAGAAAATAACCCCTGTCCAGGATGAGCAGAGAGCCTTCCGACCCAAAGGTCACCCAGGATGCTGGAATTGAAATGGGTGGATATGGGAGGACTTTCTGCCAAGACTAAAACCAGGCCCTCATGGTGTCTCCAGCTGCCAAGACGATGGCCTTTGTGAGTGGGGGTGAAGGTGAAGACTGAGAATGTGTCCTTGCAGTCTTGTTTTTGAAGGGCCGCCTGAGGAGGAGAGAGCGGAGGAAGAGGGCAAATGGCAGGAGACAGAGAAAAGGCAGGAGGTGGACGCAGCCAACACGAAGAGTGGCTCTCCGTGTGGATGGCACTGTCGACACTCCGAGTCCTTTTCTTTTCTTCTTTTTAAAAATTATATTCAATTTCTCTTGAACCCTAAGTGTTCTTTTTTTTCCAAATATATTTTATTAATTTTTTTACAGAGAGAAAGGGAGAGGGATAGAGAGTTAGAAATATCCATGAGAGAGAAATATCAAGCAGTTGCCTCCTGCACACACCCTACTGGGGATGTGCCCGCAACCAAGGTACATGCCCTTGACCGGAATCGAACCTGGGACCCTTGAATCCGCAGGCCAGCGCTCTATTCACTGAGCCAAACCGGTTAGGGCCTTAGTCCCTTTCAACATACCAGCACAGTGGGGCTCCATGTAGCCAGCATGTTAAATCCTGTACTCAGTGATTAAGCAGGACACTGCTATTAGCCAGAGTGGCTTCTGAAAATCCTCTTAATAGAGCAGATTAGGGGCCTTGGAAATTCAAAGGTTGAGAGTTTATCTTAATTTTTATATTTTTACTGTTGAGCTGTGGCCTCCCTTTCCTTGAGGCAGTAGATGTTAAAGGATAGTTGGAACAGGAGAAGAGAAAGATGATGAGATACAGTGCTGCTCTTTTTTAAGTCAGTAGTGAACTCACAGAGATTTAAATGAGCAAATGATCTGCCTCCACCGACCAGTGATTGCCATCCACATTGCAGCTGAAGGAACCAAGGCTCAGAGATGTGAAGTGACTTGCTTAAGGTCACACCGTGAGTGAATTTGGAAAGCAAGATTTGAAACCAGGTTGGGGCCAGAATTATCTGGGTTTCACAGGTTACCAAATTTCCTCCCCCTCCCCTGTCCCCACTCCTCTCCCGCCCCCAGCTCCCAGGTTCCCGGTGAGGAGAAAGAGCACCTCTTACACCTGCTTCTGTATGACTTACACTCTCAAGTCAATGTCAAATTCAAGGGAGATGTTTGCTGAGAACCATTCCTTAGGGACAGACATCTGGATCCTGCCATAGTCCAGCTGAATGTTGGTGATGTCTGCCCTACACGAGGAAAGAACGGAGATCCCGTGAGGGTGAGGGACTTCAGACATTAAGGCCCCGGGCTACCAAACAAGGCTGATTGTCTATAAAAAGGGCCTGGCAGTGCATTTGGAGTCAGAGCCTTTTACAGATGCTCCGAGGGCAAGAGCCACCTCCAGGAGCCCTAGGCTGCAAGCTGTCCCAGAGTGCCCTCGCAGTTCCACGCTGTCATACTGGTTTGTGGAGCCCATAGTCAACTGCAGGCCCAGGCCTGTTCTCACATCAAGCCTCCTGCTCAGTAGATGGCCCCTCAACTTACCCAGGTTGCCCAGGCCCAAACCCCAGGAACTGTCTTTGATTCTCTCTATCCCTCATTTGCACATTCACACTTTCAGTAAATCATGTTGTTGTCTCTGCTTGCAAAATACATCCTGAGTTTGGCCACTTCCCACCACCTCTGTCGATTTTACTGGCAGAGGCCACCATCTCTTCCTGTCTGGAGATACTCTAGTTTTCTGGGCTCCTCGTCATGATCTAGGCCTCTCTATGACGGTTCTCCATGTGGCAGCCAAAGGGGCCTAACTCCCCTCTCACTCTACATTCTCCACTGGTTTCTCGCTGCTCTTGGGATAAAATCCCAACTCCACACCATAGCCCCTTAGACCTTCAGTGCCTGGCCTCACCTGCCATCTTGCTCACCTAACCACAAGGGACTTTTTCTTTTTTTTGAACATCAATTTCTTTTCTACCTCAGAGTCTTTCCACTTCCTGCTACCCATGTCTCTCATGTCACTTGCTTCTTCATTCAGGTTTCTACCGAAGGGTTATCTCTTTTTTTCTTTTTAAATTGATTTCAGAGAGAGGAAAGGAGGGAGAGAGGGAGAGAAAGAGAGAGAGAGAGAGAGAGAGAGAGAGAGAGAGAGAGAGAGAGAGAGAAACATCAATGATGAGAGAGATGGAATCATTGATCACCTGCCTCCTGCATGCCCCATATTGGAGATGGAGCCAACAACCTCGACATGAGCCCTGACTGGGAATCAAACTATGACCTCCTGGTTCATAGATCGATGCTCAACCTCTGAGCCACACCAGCTGGTCAGGGTAACCTCTATAGACAGGTCCTCCTGATCAGCTCCCTCACTCTCACCCTTCACCTGGATAAATTTGTCTTCTCGACATCTTCTTTCACCTTAAATTAGTTATTTGCTTTTGTGGCTATATCTCTAACTAGGATTTGGATCCCAAAAGGCAATGACAATATGCCTGGTTTATATGTGCATTGTCAGTACCAGCCTAGGTCCTGGTACATAGGTGGTGCTCAATGAATATTTGTAACAATTGTTTAAGGAATGGATGAAGAGAGGTGATCATGGCTGTGCCCATCAAGAAAACCCTGCTGGGAAGTATTGGTGTTCATTAAAATGGAGAGAATGAGGGATTCGAGGCAGAGAGAAGGGAGCTCCAGGCACAGCAGGTGTATTTGAGTATCATTGAGACTGAGAAGCTGGGGAGGCCTGCATCCATCAAGAGCAAGGCATGAAAATGGAGGTGAGCAGGACAGGCCCAGTTTGTGAGTTTAACTGTAGCTACTGATGGCTAGGCATCCACCATAAGCAGAGAAAACTCCCCAAAACTCCCAACAGCAGGGACAATTATTCTTACATCTCCTCCTCTTCCCCCTTCCCAGTCCTTGCACTTCCATTCTCTAGCCCTGCCTTCTGACCCATAGCTCTATAAAGAGTCCCAGGGCCAGGGATGGGGTTCAGGGTCTCACCTGCCTTCTTGCTGCTGATGGAGCTCATGCTACCGATTAGCCAGGCAACCATCCCTGCAGCCACATGCTTTGAGTTATTCAGACTGTCCAGAAGGCAGATGTTCTGAATTCGGCCCTCTGCATTGTGCTTCATGAGGCCCTGGGTAATAACTGGAAATGGATAAGGGATCGGTGACATTGCATCGTGTCAGGGAAAAGGCGGGGATTTGGAGTCAGGAGGCCTGAGTTGCATCTCATGCACCCACTTGCTGAGTGCTTGGTGCCTGTCATCCTCCTGCCCCCAACACTGAGATCCACATTCTTCATCTGTGAAATTATGCTCTGCAGGTGTGATCTGAGGTTCCTGCAGAGGTTCTGGTGGGTAACAGTGGCTCAAAGGAGATCTTTTAGCTGAAGGTTCACTCAGAGCTGTATCTCTGAGTCTGGAGCACAGAGTCTAACATAGATGTAGGCCACAATCACAATAAATGTTGGCTGAAGATGAAAATAAGTGGGCAAATCAGTAGATGAGTGGATAAAAGAAGCTATGGGAGAGAGAAACCAAGATGGCAGCCCATAGGTAAACACCTGAACTGCTGCCTTGCAAACAACTTCAAAACTACAAGTAAAACACAAAACGGACATCATCCAGAACCACAGGAAGGCTGGATGAGTGGAAATTCTACAATTAGAAGGAAAGAGACAAGCACACTGAGACTCAGAGGAGCTGAGGAAGGAAAGGTAGACATATGGAGGTGTGCACTCGCGGACAGGGCTGGCAACTGAGAATGCGGCTGGCTTTTTCAAACCACAGGGAGACACAAGCTCCCAACTGATCTTAACTTCATTTCAGGGAGAGACTCTGGGGACCCAGACTCATACAGGGAGAAACTGGACTGTCTGTCAGCAGGAGGAACTCGAGGGCAGCTTTCTCTCAGAGGTGCTTGCAGCGATTACTACAGGACACTGAGACCTGGACGGGTCACTTAGGGAAGCCATTGCTGTTTGCTCTGCCCTGAGACTCCACCCCACCCCAACTGTGTGCAGAGGCTTTTGCATATGAATGTCCTGGTCCTTTGAAAACTAAACTAACCTAACAAATTTCAGGTGGGTCAGAGAGACCCAGAACATCCAAAAGAAGGTCCAAGGCCCCACAGCAGCTTGCATTGCTTCACAGCTGGGCCTCATCTGGGCACCTCCAAACCCCAAACAAAGAAGAAGAATCTGCAGATCTCTCTGTAGCTCCTGCTGGGTGGCCTCAGGCAGAGGCTAAAGTAGCACCTCCTTGGGGATCCAAGAGCCAGTGTACCCAGGGGTCAGATTAGGACCATCCAGATTACAACTCCTGAGATCCATAAGGAACACACTCAGGGGGCAGACTCAGTGAGCACCAAAGCCCCACTGAAGGAAGTCTTGCCTCATAAGGCTGTCTCCAGCACAGAGGTTCTCCCAGCATAGACACAGCTGATTCTCATAGCCAATTGGCCTGGTGGTCAGTTCCTCCCAGTGATACCAATAACAATCAAGACTTAACTACAAGACTGTGCACATAGTCCACAAAGGGGTGCACCAAGAGTGTCCACCTCAGGTAACTGGGGAGGCTGAGCCACTGGGCCCTATAGGATACCTAGCACACAAAGCCACTCTATCAACACAGGTAAACAGCCAAAATGCGGAGACCAAAAAACAGGTCACAAATGAAAGAAATGGAGGAAAGCAACTACTGGATATAGAGTTCAAAATCACGGTTATAAGGTTTTTCAAGAATTTTCTAGAAACCGCCGATAAATTTAGTGATATCCTTGAGGATAGGAAAAAGGACCAACTAGAAATTAAGCATACACTGACTGAAATAAAAAATAATATACAGCGATCCAACAGCAGACTAGTAGATCAGAAGAATAAAGTCAAAGATTTGAAATACAAAGAAGCAAAAAATGCCTAACCATGGAGTATGGGACAACTTCAAGCGTTCCAACATCCGAATTATGGGGGTGCCATAAGAAGAGAGAGAGCAAGATACTGAAAATCTATTTGAAGAAATAATGACTGAAAACTTTTCCAACCTGGTGAAAGAAATAGACTTACAAGTCCAGGAAGCACAGAGAACCCCAAAAAAAAGGAATTCAAAGAGGACCATATCAAGACACTTCATAATTAAAATGCCAAGAGCAAAAGACAAAGAGAGAATATTAAAAGCAGCAAGAGAAAAACAGTTAGTTACCTACAAGGGAGCACCCATACAATTGTCAGCTGATTTCCCAACAGAAACTATGCAGGCCAGACAGGAGTGGCAAGAAATATTCAAAGTGATGAATAGCAAGAACCTACAACTGAGATTACTCTACCCAGCAAAGCTATCATTCAGTATTGAAAGTCAGATAAAGAGCTTCACAGATAAGAAAAAGCTAAAGGAGTTCATCACCACCAAACCAGTATTATATGAAATGATGATAGGTATTCTTTAAGAAGAGGAAGAAGAAAAAAAAGGGAAAGATAAAAATTATGAGCAACAAATACATATCTATCAACAGGTGAATCTCAAATTAAGTGAATAAAAAATCTGATGAACAGAATAAACTGGTGAATATAATAGAATCAGGGGCATAGAAAGGGAGTGGACTGACAATTCTCAGGGGGAAAGAGGTGTGGGGGTTGCGGGAAGAGACTGGACAAAAATCATACGCCTATGGATGAAGACAGTGTTGGGGGATAAGGGCAGAGGGTGGGGGGGGGGGAACCCAGTGGAGGAAAGCTATGGGGGGAAAAAAGAGGAACAATTGTAATAATCTGAACAATAAAGATTTATTGAAGTGGGGGGGAAAAGCTATTTTACATTTATACCATGGAATACTATGCAGCTGTAAAAAAAACAAAGGAGCCAGCATGGAGGGACCTGTAGAGTAATATACTAAAAAAAATAGGACAATCCTCTAGTCAGCTGCTGGAGTAATATGCTAAGAGAAATAGGCCAATCAGAGAAAGATACGTATCACATGATCTCACTCATATGTGGAATCTAATGAACAAAATAAACTGATGACCAAAAAAATCCAGAGACATAGAAGCATGATACAGACTGCTGAATTTCAGAGGGAAGGAGGGGGTGGATGGAAAGAGGTTAACTGAGGAACTTATATGCATATATGCATAGCCCATGGACATAGACAATACTAGTAGTGTGGTTGAAGGCCTGGGAGGGGTGGGTGTGAGGTAGAGGGAGTCAATGGGAGAAAGGGGAACATTGGTAATACTTCCAACAATAAAGATAAATTTAAAAATTAAATAAAAATTAAAGTAAATATTCCCACAAGCAGCATATATCTTTGTGCACATGCTTTATAGAACAGATATCTAGAAGTAAAAGCAGTGGGCCAAGGGATCTTTTAAATTATGATTAAACTAGAGGCCCAGTGCATGATTGAATCATGCACGTGTAGGGTCCCCTTCATGCTTTCGCTTTTCGCGGTAGAGCTGGGTGCCTCTCTGCTGGTGCACCAGGCACCCAGCTCCCCAACTTTTGATGGTCCGTGGCCACTGAGGGGGGCTACCCTGCTGTTGAGAGGCACAGCGGGTGGGACTCCCGCCCCCTGCGCCTCTCAATGGCCGCTGAGGAGGGCTGCCGCGGACACCTGGCTACCCTGCAGTTGAGAGGCGCAGCTGGGTGTCCGAGGCAGGCCCCCTCAGCAGCCGCGAATCTGGCCATTTGAGGTGGCCTCTCAACAGCAGGGTAGCCCCCCTCAGTGGCAGCGGATCCGTGCCTCTCAATGGCCCGATAGGCCACCCCGAGTCCTGTCCCCCAGCCTCCCGCCGCCCAATCGTGGGCTTAGCGAAGTAATGGTAATTTACATGTTACTCTATTATTAGATAGGATACTGACACATTACCTTTCAAAGCTAACATTTTAAAAAATATTATGTTAACTTAAAATTGTGTATTCTGCCTTTTCATAGTTTAACATTGGGCACATAGATAAAGAATACTTTACTTCTTTGACCATTTCTCTGTTATTAAATTTTAAGTGGCTTCTAGTTTTCCACCAATAAGGAAAAATGCTGTGTTTAAATTATCTGGGAATATGGGTTTTCGATGTTTTAAATGATGATTTCTTAGCATGGTTTTTCATTTGTGCATACTTCTGAATTCTTTTCCAATTTTATTGTAGTATTAACAATTACATTTTAATTTGTCCTATTCATTAAACTTAATAGGTAGACCTAGGGAGGTTGAATTATTTTTCCATATGTGTTTTCTAGACTATATTCTTTTGTATATGATGCCAATGGAGCTTTTTACCCATTTATTAATGATATGAAATCTTTAATAAAACTACACACACACACACACACACACACACACACACACACACACACACATTGATTTCAGAGGAAAGGCAAGGGAGAGAGAGATAGAAACATCAATGATAAGAGAGAATCATCAATTGGTTGCCTCTTGCACACTCCACACTGGGGATGGAGCCCACAACCTGGGCATGTGCCCTGATCAGAATCGAAGCATGTCCTCCTGGTTCATAGGCCGACACTCAACCACTTAGCCACGCTGGTCAGGCTTTAATAAAACTAACTTAAATATATATAGGCAAATAAAGAGAGAATAAATGTAAATCTTCTCACACCATGCCCAGAATAAAATGAGTGGAGCTCTGAGCAGGAAAGAATGAATTGCAAAAGGGAAGGGGATTTTGAAAGCTATGGACATGTTTAAGTTCTTCCTCTCTTGGCTCTAGACTCTTCTGCCCAGGATAGGGTCCACCTCTGACAAACCCCAGAGCTCACCATAGGACACATTTATTTCACTGACTTGACCCTTCTTATGATCAGCACCCGTACTACGGGTTACTGAAGAGCTGCAGAAACCATTGTTATACCTCACCCTCCTTCCTCCAGGGCCAGCTCCCAAAACCCTTTTCAGCTCCACATGGTTCTGCTGCCTATAGACAAAAGTTGTGTCTGGAGTCACAGATCTGGGTTCAAATGTTAGCTCTGATAGCTCCTTGATTCTGGATTTCCTCATCTGTATAATAGGAGCAGTAATAATACTCATTTCATGGAATTCTTTTAAGAAATATTTTTATTGATTTCAGTGAGGGATGGAGAGAAAGAGAGAGAGGAAGAGGGAGAGAGGGAGAGAGAGAGAGGGGGAGGGAGAGAGAGAGAGAGAGCGAGACATCAATAATGAGAAAGAATTCTTGATTGGCTGCCTCCTGCACCTGGCCTACTGGGGATTAAGCCCTCAACCTGGTCATGTGCCCTGACTGGAAAATCAAACTGTGAGATCCTGGTTCACTTATTAAAGCTCAGACACTGAGCAACACCAGCTGGGCTCACAGAATTCTTATGAAGAATACTAGCATTCCTGTTGCAGGAAGTTTCCTGCAATAGGGCTTCCTGCTGCACTCTACCCCGCCCTGCCCACTCTCCTTCCTTCTCCCCTGGCCCCGCCTCTGCTCCTCCCTTCTCCGCCAGTCCACCTGCTCTCCTTCCTTCTCCCCCGCCCTGCCCCCACTCCTCCCTTCTCCTCTGTTCTGCTTGCTTGCTTCTCCGCAGCTTTGCTCCCTTCTGCAGCTCTTGGCTTCTTTCTACACTGCCTTGATATGCAAATTAACCTCCATCTTGGTTGGGGTAATTTGCATACTCGCCCTGATTGGCTGGTGAGCGTGGCTTGGGTGTAGCAAAGGTGTGGTCAATTTGCATATTTGTCTATTATTAGGTAGGATGAGAATATCCATCCAAAGAATATTTGTTGAGCATATACTGGGTGTCAGGCCCTGTGCTGGGCATTAAAGACACAAACCAATTTTCTGCCCAGTAGGAGAGACATACATTAACCAAATAGTTTCAAAGATAGAGTTAAACCTAAGTATGCCTAAAACTCTTAGTAATTCTTGGTTAATGATGATAGTAACTTTTGATAATTTGTGAGCAGCAGACTCTAGTAGTCAACAGTCCAGTATCCATCCATCCATCCATCCATCCATCCATCCATCCATCCTTCAACTATCTGTCTATCCATACTCCATCCATTCATCTCTCCATCCACCCACCCTCCCATTCACTCATCCTCTCATACTTTCTTCCATTCAACCATCATATCATTTCCATCCAAACTCTGTTTTGATTGAGGTACAATCTTCAATTCCTGGTCCAGATGAGGCTGTTGATAATCTGAGCCATCGTTGCATGGTGATTCTCTCAGGTTCAAAGTTGGCGCATGATCCAAGTTGGTCCTACAAGCCTAAACAGAAGATCTATGTTTCATGTTTGAGGGGAAGGTTTCTTTCCTTTTCTTCTAGTGGAAAATAGCAAGACAGCCTGTAACTCTAAAGGCCACCAGACACCATTTCCTACCATAGTGGAAACCATGATGATGGCAGAGCTAAAATAAATGGACAAAATCCAGTTCTGAATGGCAGCTCTGAGAAGCTGATTGAAACAAACCTGGAGCTTGCCCTACCTATGACTTTCATTTATGTGAAATAACTTTTTTTATTGTTTAAATCAGGTTGAGTTAGGTTTTCTGTCATGTGTAGCTAAGCACTGATACATGAGAGGTGTAAACACAATCACAGTTAGAAAAGCACTTTGCATATATTTTCCTTCATTTAAGTCTCAAAAGCAGCTTCATGTAATAGCATTCTATCTGCTATCTACATCCACTGTACAGATTATACCTGGGCCATAACTACACATACATATATTTGATAAACTAAAAGAAATGGATATATTTGGAGCAAACCATAAAATGCCAAGTTGTGATGAAGGAAAACAGGAAACACCAATAATCTAAAACTATTAAGTAAGTATTATGTTAAGCAAAATAAGACGGTCAGAGAATGATGAGTATCACATGATATCACTTATATGTGGAATCTAATGAATAAAATAAACTGATGAACAAAAATGATCCAGATACATTTAAGCATGCAACAGACTGACGTATTTTGGGGGAGAGCGAGGAGGCGCTGGAAGAAATTACCCAAATGAACTTATATGCATATATACATAGCACATGGACAGACAATAGTGTGGGGAAGGCCTGGGGAGGGGTTGGGATCAGCGTGGAGGGCATAATGGGGGAAGGCGGACATCTTTCCACAATAAAGATAGCCCTAGCTGGTTTGGATCAGTGGATATCCACTGTGGATTTAAGGCTCCCAGGTTCAATTCTGGTCAAGGGCACATGCCAAGGTTTCGGGCTCCATCCCCAGTAGGGGGAGTGCAGGAGGCAGCCAATCTATGATTCTCTCTCATTTTTGATGTTTCTATCTCTCTCTTCCTCTTTTTTCCTATCAAAAATAAATAAAAATGTATTAAAGAGAAAGATAAATTTTAAAAACCTCAATAATAAGAGGACAAACAACCTATTTTTAAAAATGTGAAAAGATTTAGACAGATGTTTCAATAAAGATGGTAGATGAAAGTCAAATAAGCATGTTAAAAGATATTAAATATAATTAGTCATTAGAGTGATGCAAATTAAGATACTACTTACTACACACTCACCAGAAAAAAAAGAAAAGTAATAGAAATAGTAATTGACGATCTCATTTCCCAAACAACTATTTTTTAAATGAACAATTTATTTTATTTACTTTATTTTATTATTGCTCATTCTCACTGAGGATCGAACCTGCAACCTGGGTGTGTTCCCTGACTGGGAATTGAACCGGGAACCTTTCATTGCACCAGACGTTGTTCAACCAATTGAGCCACACTGACCCAGCATCACAAAGCAGAGTACAGAAAGATGTATTTGGAACCAAGAGACAAAAGTTTAATGGTGAACACATTTTATTTAAAAGAGTAAGTTACATAAACCATGTAAAATACACAGAAGATGCAATACAAGAATCAAGGTAGTGATGAGGAAGAAAAAGAGGAGGATAAGCAGATGGAGTGTAGGTTGGAGTAGTCAGGCAGTGTTAATTGCTAATGCCTTGAGGAACATGAACACCGATAATGGTTCACTTGTGTTGACCATGAAGGAGGTCATAGTTGTTTTGAGGAGTTGGGGGATGGAGCCAGATGATCTAAAACTGAGCAGTAGATGAAAGTAAAGAAGTAGAGACAGTGAATAACAATATCTTTTGAGACGTTTGGTGGTAAAAGGAAGAAAAATGGGGTTACTGGGGTCAAGATAAGTTTTCTCCCATAAACCATAATTTTGTAGACTGTTCTTGTCTGAAAGTGCTTAGATGAGGAGACCAACATTCTCACTTCACAGCTGAGCTAACTCAGGTCACAGACACACTTCAGAAAACATCTTATACAAGACAGGAAGCCTTGTTCTTTAGCTGTTGGACAACTCTAGACCAGTGTTCAGGTATCTTTGAGATAAAGGCTAAATTAACCCAGTCACCTTCGCCCACTGTTCTGGGCTACAAACATTGCACAGCTCCTCCGGTGCCTGGAGGCAGGATGCCTTAGGACAGAGGGAGGTAGAGTAGGTCACCGAACAATGGGTCAGTTAGAGTTTGGAGGAAGGCACTCCGGCCAAGCGTGCCCAGGCGTTACATGTGTGCCCTGAGTTCCTTGGAAAGGCTGAAATTGCTTTTGTAACCTTTGGGTTGTCATTGTAACTGTCCTAACTCCCTTTTGTGGTTTCTGAGTATACATTTGCTATAACACCTGTGGTCTGCACTGCAGTTCGGCCTTTACCGCGGTAGAGTGCTGCAACTGCAGGCACTGGCCAGTTTGTTAAAGGCTCATACATTTTGATTTCTGTCTCTGGTGGTCGTGTCTTAGGGGTCGCTCCATAACATTTGGAGGCTTTCCCAGCGAGATACACTTTGGCCACGTTGCCGACGGAAGCCCCAGGTGAGGACACACCAGTCTCCCTCCCGGGTTTCAGGGAGGCGGAGTGTCTCCTCCTAAATTCACGATCCAAAAGTAAGAGCCACCTGGACCTCCAGTGGGGAGGTAAGCACCTGGTTTCTGTGTGTGGAACGTTCCCCTGGTGGACTACAGGAGGGCTGGACGCAGCGGAGCCTCCAAGTCTGGACACCCAGGCATGACGGCGCCTGGGGTCCCTGTTACGTGTGACCTTAGGGTGCACGTGTCTGGTTTGTCTTGTCTTTGTTGTCCTTGTCTTTGTTAAAATGGGTCAGGGCCAGTCGTCTACGTCTACGTCTACCCCCTTACAAGGTTTTCTTAAGAATTTTCAGGACTTCAAACGGCGCAGAGGAGACTATGGGACATCAGTTAATAGTCTTGATTTGCAGAGATTGTGTGAATTAGAATGGCCCACATTTGGGTTTGGGTGGCCTTCCACCAGGACCT
Source organism: Eptesicus fuscus (assembly GCF_027574615.1). NCBI lineage: Eukaryota > Metazoa > Chordata > Mammalia > Chiroptera > Vespertilionidae > Eptesicus > Eptesicus fuscus. Next base: position 33,539,109 of record NC_072484.1, on the reverse strand, counting down.
ATGACTTAGGAATGGCTTATAAGGTTCATCATATTGTTTATGGCTGTCCAGGTCAGCCTGACAAAATCCCTTAAAATTTGGATTGACATTCTCACTGAAAAACCCCAGTGGTTGAAAAATTGCCAGGGCCAAGAAAGGAAATTGGGACAGAGACAGACGGTTTTATTGGCTCATCCCACAAGAGGAGACAAGAAGGTAGACTATAAGGTCTTACTAAATGATCCAGAGGACAAGGTCCCTGACCGCCTGCCTCCCTTTTATGTTCCCCCTCTGGAGCTCCGATCAGAGGTGGGCCCCTCAGCCTCGCAGGAGGCCCCAGTACCCTCACAAATGCCTCCTAGTTTTGTTGCCACGCTGCCTTTTGAACCAACATTATCTATGGGACAGACGGGAGGCGCCCCTAGGAACCCAACCTCGGCAACACCCCTCTACCCTGCGCTCCCGCAGGTGCCTCCACCTGTAGTGAGAGAAAATCTGGACCCAAGTTCATGGCCCCTGGGGGGTCCAGACAATTGGCCTCCCACTCAGACTCTGTCCACAAACAACCCTTTCAGTCCGCCCCACACCTGGACCAGGACCCCTTATGGCCCACCAGACCAGCAGCCTTTTATGGTCTCCTATACAACTGGAAGAACCAAAACCCATCGTTCTCCCAGAATCCCCAAGGTCTGATTTCGCTCCTGGAGTCGGTCTTTTTCACCCACCAGCCAACCTGGGACGACTGCCAGCAGCTACTTCAGACCCTTTCACCTCAGATGAGAGAGAGTCAGAGGGGAAGGGAGGAAGTTAGTCCTTGGGCCAGATGGCCAACCCACCACAGACCCAGGAAGGATCGAGGCTATTTTTTCATCCGGAAGGCCGCAATGGGATCACAACACTGACAGGGGCAGGGAGGCTCTCGACAGGTATCGCCAGACTCTCCTGAGGGGCATCTGAGCGACAGCTAGGAAGCCCACCAACCTTTCCAAGGTAACAGAAACAGTCCAGGGACCAAACGAGAGCCCCACCGCCTTCCTCGAGAGGCTCTGTGAGGCATATCGGGTATACACCCCAATAGACCCTGATGACCCAGAGAATCGGCGGGCTATCAATGTAGCGTTTGTGTCCCAGTCGGCCCCAGATATTAGAAAAAAAATTACAGAAGTTAGAAGGCTTTGAGGGGAAGTCACTTTCAGAACTGGTCGAGGTCGCCCAGAAGGTCTTTAACAACCGAGATCAGACTGCTAACCTAAACACCAGAATGGTTCTGTTCTCTCTTCTAGCCATAAATGAAGTAAAGGGACAGCAACGAGGGTTTGGAAGAAAAGAATAGGCGAAGAGAGGACAGAACCAAAAGACCCAGCTGGGGAAAAACCAGTGTGCCTACTGTAAGAAAGAAGGACACTAGAAATAGGAGTGTCCTGAGCGGCCAGGGAATAAGGCAGTCCCCGTGTTAGTAAAAGAAGTGGACTAAAGGCATCAGAGCTCTGTGGGCCCCCAGGAGCCCTGGGTAATGCTAAATGTGGGGGACAAGCCAGTAGATTTTCTAATAGACACCGGAGCCACCTTCTCTGTACTGCAACACCTGGACGGGCCAGTTTCTAAGGACAGAACTCCCATCCAGGGGGCCACAGGACGAGTAAAGTCTTACCCCGGGACACAAGCCCAGATTGCTAACCTTGGGGAAAAGACTGTTACCCATTCCTTCCTCGTAATGCTCTAGCACTGCCTGACCTCACCAAGCCCTTCCAGCTTTATGTGGCAGAATCTCAGGGGGTTGCCAAAGGGGTACTAACACAAACTCTGGGGCCCTGGAAGAGGCCAGTTGCCTACTTGTCTAAGAGGTTGGACCCAGTGACTACAAGATGGCCTAGCTGTCTGAAGGCTATAGCAGCCATGGCCATACTGGTTAAGGAAGCCTCTAAACTGACTTTTGGCCAAGACTTACAAGTGGTTGCACCCCACGCAGTAGAAACCCTACTGCACAGCCCACCTGAACGCTGGTTGTCAAATGCTCGTATTACCCAGTACCAGGTGCTCCTGCTAGACCCCCCGAGCGTAAGCTTCTTGAAGACCACAGCCCTAAACACAGCAACTCTCTTCCCTGATGAGGGAGCTGGAACTCCCCTCCATGACTGTGAAGAGACCCTAACCTCCTTGAGGGCCGACCTAACAGACCAGCCCATCTCCAACCCTGAGGAGACCCTGTTCACTGACGGGAGCAGCTTTGTGGAGGACGGAATCAGGTATGCTGGGGCAGCTGTAGTTACACAAGAAAGAGTCATATGGGCACAATCCCTAGGACATGGGACTTCAGCACAGAAGGCAGAACTCATAGCCCTCACCCAGGCCTTGCAGTGGGGAAGGACAAGAGAATCAATATCTATTCAGACAGTAGATATGCTTTTGCCACAGTGCATATACATGGAGCCTTATATCAGGAGTGGGACCTCCTAACCTCAGGGGGGAAGGATATTAAAAATGCTCCAGAGATACTAAACCTTCTTTCAGCCATTTGGGGCCCTGAAGAAGTTGCAGTCATACAATTCCCCTGTGATGAAGGGGAACCAATTTGCCGACAAATGGCTAAAGAGGACTGCAAAAAGACCAGTAGGGCCCCTAGAGGTGCTGGCAGCCATACCCACTCAGAATCTGGAGCCCAACCCCAGGTACACCCCCGAGGAAGAGGATACAGCCAGGAGATGCCAGATCTGCGCACAAGTGAACCCAGGACCTCCGATAACTGCCCCGCCAGGAACACGGTTTAGAGGTTCAAGCCCTGGTGAACACTGGGAAGTCGACTTTACTGAATTGCCCAGTGGACTTGGAGGATCCCGATATCTCCTATATTTGTGGACACTTTCTGCAGTTGGCCAGAGGCATACCCGACCAGGGCTGAAACAGCACAGGTACTAGTTAAGAAACTCCTCTCTGAAATTCTCCCCCGGTTTGGCCTACCTTTATTCATGGGGTCCGACAATGGCCCAGCGTTCATCGCTAAGGTAACCTAATCTTTAGTTAAGGCCCTTAAGGTCACATGGAAACTACATTGTGTTTATAGACCTCTGAATTCTGGACAGGTAGAGAGAATGAATCAGATACTTAAGGATACCCTAACTAAACTAAAATTAGAGATTGGCGAGAACTGGGTAAGTCTCCTCCCCCTTGCACTACTCAGGGCTCGATGCACCCCATATGTAAAAGGACTGACTCCTTTTGAAATCATGTTTGGCCGTCCACCACCTCTTCTCCCGCGGCTAAGGGAGGAAGGGCTAGCTGTGTTAGCTAATAGAAATCTCCTCAAGTCCTTGCAGGCGCTCCAGAGCAGTACAGCAGCTGAAAGGCGAATCATCAGGGCAGCACACCAGGAAGCCCACGCACCAGACCTGGACAGCCCACCTGTGTGTGCTCCTGGCGACCTAGTCTGGGTGAAGAGGCATGAGGAATGCAGGCTGTGGATCTTGTGGTCCTCCACACCCATTGCCGGCGGGTCCCCAGAGAAGGAGGGGAAGAATCTGAATCAACTATTTGATTCACCATAAAGACCAGTAGGGAATGTTCTGGGCTGCAAACATTGCACAGCTCCTCCGGTGCCTGGAGGCAGGATGCCTTAGGACAGAGGGAGGTAGAATAGGTCACCGAACAATGGGTCAGTTAGAGTTTGGAGGGAGGTAGTGGGTCACGCTCCGGCCAAGCGTGCCCAGGCGTTACACCTGTGCCCTGAGTTCCTTGGAAACGGCTGAAATAGCTTTTGTAACCTTTGGGTTGTCATTGTACCTGTCTTAACTCCCTTTTGTGGTTTCTGAGTATACATTTGCTATAACACCTGTGGTCTGCACTGCAGTTCGGCCTTTACCGCGGTAGAGTGCTGCAACTGCAGGCACTGGCCAGTTTGTTAAAGGCTCATACATTTTGATTTCTGTCTCTGGTGGTCGTATCTTAGGGGTCGCTCCATAACATTTGGGGCTTTCCCAGCGAGATACACTCAGGCCACGTTGCCGACAGAAGCCCCAGGTGAGGACACACCACTCTCCGTCCCGGGTTTCAGGGAGGTGGAGTGTCTCCTCCTAAATTCACGATCCAAAAGTAAGAGCCACCTGGACCTCCAGTGGGGAGGTAAGCACCTGGTTTCTGTGTGTGGAACGTTCCCCTGGTGGACTACAGGAGGGCTGGACGCAGCGGAGCCTCCAAATCCGGACACCCAGGCACGACGGCGCCTGGGGTCCTTGTTATGTGTGACCTTAGGGTGCACGTGTCTGGTTTGTCTTGTCTTTGTTGTCCTTGTCTTTGTTAAAATGGGTCAAGGCCATTGGTCTACGTCTACGTCTACCCCCTTACAAGGTTTTCTTAAGAATTTTCAGGACTTCAAACGGCGCAGAGGAGACTATGGGACATCAGTTAATAGTCTTGATTTGCAGAGATTGTGAATTAGAATGGCCCACATTTGGGTTTGGGTGGCCTTCCACCAGGACCTATGACTTAGGAATGGCTTATAAGGTTCATCATATTGTTTATGGCTGTCCAGGTCAGCCTGACAAAATCCCTTCAAATTTGGATTGACATTCTCACTGAAAAACCCCAGTGGTTGAAAAATTGCCAGGGCCAAGAAAGGAAATTGGGACAGAGACAGACGGTTTTATTGGCTCATCCCACAAGAGGAGACAAGAAGGTAGACTATAAGGTCTTACTAAATGATCCAGAGGACAAGGTCCCTGACCGCCTGCCTCCCTTTTATGTTCCCCCTCTGGAGCTCCGATCAGAGGTGGGCCCCTCAGCCTCGCAGGAGGCCCCAGTACCCTCACAAATGCCTCCTAGTTTTGTTGCCACACCGCCTTTGGAACCAATGTTATCAATGGGACAGATGAGAGGAGCCCCTAGGAACCCAACCTCGGCAACACACCTCTACCCTGCGCTCCCGCAGGCGCCTCCACCTGTAGTGAGAGAAAATCCGGACCCAAGTTCATGGGCCCTGGGGGGTCCAGACTATTGGCCTCCCACTCAGACTCTGTCCACAAACAACCCTTTCAGGCCGCTCCACACACTTACCAGGACCCCTTACGGCCCACCAGACCAGCTGCCTTTTATGGTCTCCTATACAACTGGAAGAACCAAAACCCATCATTCTCCCAGAATCCCCAAAGTCTGATTTCGCTCCTAGAGTCGGTCTTTTTCACCCACCAGCCAACCTGGGATGACTGCCAGCAGCTACTTCAGACCCTTTCACCTCAGATGAGAGAGAGTCAGAGGGGAAGGGAGGAAGTTAGTCCTTGGGCCACATGGCCAACCCACCACAGACCCAGGAAGGTCCGCAATGGGATCACAACACTGACAGGGGAAGGGAGGCTCTCGACAGGTATCGCCAGACTCTCCTGAGGGGCATCTGAGCGGCAGCTGGGAAGCCCACCAACCTTTCCAAGGTAACAGAAACAGTCCAGGCACCAAACGAGAGCCCCACAGCCTTCCTCGAGAGGCTCTGTGAGGCATATCGGGTATACACCCCAATAGACCCTGATGACCCAGAGAATCAGCAGGCTATCAATGTAGCATTTGTGTCCCAGTCGGCCCCAGATATTAGAAAAAAAATTACAGAAGTTAGAAGGCTTTGAGGGGAAGTCACTTTCAGAACTGGTCGAGGTCGCCCAGAAGGTCTTTAACAACTGAGAAGATCAGACTGCTAACCTAAACACCAGAATGGTTCTGTCCTCTCTTCTAGCCATAAATGAAGTAAAGGGACAGCAACGAGGGATTGGAAGAAAAGAATAGGTGAAGAGAGGACAGAACCAAAAGACCCAGCTGGGGAAAAACCAGTGTGCCTACTGTAAGAAAGAAGGACACTGGAAATTGGAGTGTCCTGAGCGGCCAGGGAATAAGGCAGTCCCCGTGTTAGTAAAAGAAGTGGACTAAAGGCATCAGAGCTCTGTGGGCCCCCAGGATCCATGGGTAACACTAAATGTGGGGGGAAAGCCAGTATATTTTCTAATTGACACCGGAGCCACATTCTCTGTACTGCAACACCCGGCCGGGCCAGTTTCTAAAGACAGAACTCCCATCGAGGGGGCCACAGGACTGGTAACGTCTTACCCCGGGACACAAGCCCAGATTGCTAACCTTGGGGAAAAGACTGTTACCCATTCCTTCCTCGTTATGCTCTAGCACTGCCTGACCTCACCAAGCCCTTCCAGCTTTATGTGGCAGAATCTCAGGGGGTTGCCAAAGGGGTACTAACACAAACTCTGGGGCCCTGGAAGAGGCCAGTTGCCTACTTGTCTAAGAGGTTGGACCCAGTGACTGCAGGATGGCCGAGCTGTCTGAAGGCTATAGCAGCCATGGCCATACTGGTTAAGGAAGCCTCTAAACTGACTTTTGGCCAAGACTTACAAGTGGTTGCACCCCACACAGTAGAAACCCTACTGCACAGCCCACCTGAACGCTGGTTGTCAAATGCTCGTATTACCCAGTACCAGGTGCTCCTGCTAGACCCCCCGAGCGTAAGCTTCTTGAAGACCACAGCCCTAAACACAGCAACTCTCTTCCCTGATGAGGGAGCTGGAACTCCCCTCCATGACTGTGAAGAGACCCTAACCTCCTTGAGGGCCGACCTAACAGACCAGCCCATCTCCAACCCTGAGGAGACCCTGTTCACTGACAGGAGCAGCTTTGTGGAGGACGGAATCAGGTATGCTGGGGCAGCTGTAGTTACACAAGAAAGAGTCATATGGGCACAATCCCTAGGACATGGGACTTCAGCACAGAAGGCAGAACTCATAGCCCTCACCCAGGCCTTACGGTGGGGAAGGACAAGAGAATCAATATCTATTCGGACAGTAGATATGCTTTTGCCACAGTGCATATACATGGAGCCTTATATCAGGAGAGGGGCCTCCTAACCTCAGGGGGGAAGGATATTAAAAATGCTCCAGAGATACTAAACCTTCTTTCAGCCATTTGGGGCCCTGAAGAAGTTGCAGTCATACAATTCCCCTGTGACGAAGGGGAACCAATTTGCCGACAAACGGCTAAAGAAGACTGCAAAAAGACCAGTAGGGCCCCTAGAGGTGCTGGCAGCCATACCTACTCAGAATCTGGAGCCCAACCCCAGGTACACCCCCGAGGAAGAGGATACAGCCAGGAGATGCCAGATCTGTGCACAGGTGAACCCAGGACCTCTGATAACTGCCCCGCCAGGAACCCGGTTTCGAGGTTCAAGCCCTGGTGATCACTGGGAAGTCGACTTTACTGAATTGCCCAGTGGACTTGGAGGATCCCGATATCTCCTAGTATTTGTGGACACTTTTTGCGGTTGGCCAGAGGCATACCCAACCAGGGCTGAAACAGCACAGGTAGTAGTTAAGAAACTCCTCTCTGAAATTCTCCCCCGGTTTGGCCTACCTTTATTCATGGGGTCCGACAATGGCCCAGCGTTCATCGCTAAGGTAACCTAATCTTTAGTTAAGGCCCTTCAGGTCACATGGAAACTACATTGTGTTTATAGACCTCTGAGCTCTGGACAGGTAGAGAGAATGAATCAGATACTTAAGGACACCCTAACTAAACTAAAATTAGAGCCTGGTGAGAACTGGGTAAGTCTCCTCCCCCTTGTGCTACTCAGGGCTCGATGCACCCCATATGTAAAAGGGCTGACTCCTTTTGAAATCATGTTTGCCCGTCCACCACCTCTTCTCCCGTGGCTAAGGGAGGAAGGGCTAGCTGTGTTATCTAATAGAAATCTCCTCAAGTCCTTGCAGGCGCTCCAGAGCAGTACAGCAGCTGCAAGGCGAATCGTCAGGGCAGCACACCAGGAAGCCCACCCACCAGACCTGGACAGCCCACCTGTGTGTGCTCCTGGCGACCTAGTCTGGGTGAAGAGGCATGAGGAATGCAGGCTGTGGATCTCGTGGTCCTCCACACCCATTGCCGGCGGGTCCCCAGAGAAGGAGGGGAAGAATCTGAATCAACTATTTGATTCACCATAAAGACCAGTAGGGAATGTTCTGGGCTGCAAACGTTGCACAGCTCCTCTGGTGCCTGGAGGCAGGATGCCTTAGGACAGAGGGAAGTAGAGTAGGTCACCAAACAATGGGTCGGTTAGAGTTTGGAGGGAGGTAGTGGGTCACGCTCCGGCCAAGCGTGCCCAGGCGTTACACCTGTGCCCTGAGTCCTTGGAAACGGCTGAAAGCTTTTGTAACCTTTGGGTTGTCATTGTAACTGTCCTAACTCCCTTTTGTGGTTTCTGAGTATACATTTGCTATAACACCTGTCGTCTGCACTGCAGTTCGGCCTTTACTGCGGTAGAGTGCTGCAACTGCAGTCACTGGCCAGGTTGTTAAAGGCTCATAAATTTTTATCTCTGTCTCTGGGGGTCATCTCTTGAGGGTCACTCCATAACACCACCTTTCAAATTTTGTCATTCCTACCATACTCACCATTGGGTATAGCTATTGTCGCCTCTGTCCACAGGGCTGTATGGAAGCTGGACAGCCCACAGTTAAGAGATTCAAAAATTTTATTGTGGGAAGATTATGTGGAATTATCACGTGGATTCTGGTAATTTACAGGAAAACAGCCTCCATACTCAGAGAAGTAGGGGATCTTTTGGACCAAGGTGGGTAATGAAATTCCAGGCAACAGCAGTTAATATGAACATCCACATAGGTGGTGGCTTGGAGTGTGGAGGACATTCCAAAGAGGAGACCAGCAAGCAGAACCTGATTCTTTGTAAAATAAGCAAGATATTAATCAACATTATATCCCTTCTAAGGAGGCTGTAAGCCAGAGCACAGAGCCTTTCTTTGGCCCCTTCTGCATCACATTGGTATTGCTGTCCACTATCCATGGTGCTGAACCGTAATCCACCCTGGACACCCCTCCACCCACATCCCTGGGTAAAATTTCTTGCTGTTCCCTGGTCTCCCTCTTATCAACTAAGATGGATCTTCGATCTCACCTTAGCCTACTTCATGGCACCAGTAGACAAAATATTTCTAGATGCCTTGGTTGATCAAAACACATTTTTCTTACTTTTAATATTAGCAACTCATTCACATTCCACTTTCAGTGGAACCAAATAGGTCTGTAGAACTTCTGTAATAAATGGCAGCCTAGATGTAAAGGTGGGGATAAAATAAGATGCCCTGGTTTTTTCAAGGTTTTACACAAGTAGTAGTCAATTAGCTTTGTTAGAGGTGCACTACCCAATATGGCAGCCACTAGCCACATGTGAATATTGAGCACTTGAAATGCAGCTCGTCCAAATAGAACCATGCTATACGTATAAAATACACACCAGACATCAAATACTTAGGACAAAAATAGGATGTAAAATATTTAATTGATAATTTTATATTGATTACATGTTGACATGATAACACTTTCAATATATTTGGTAAATAGAATACTAGTGTATTACTAAAATTAATATAATATGCCTTTTCCCTTTTAAAGTGTCATTACTAAGATCTCAAAATTACACGTGTTTCATGTTATATTTTTGTTGTATAGCATTAATTTAGAGTATTCCATAACTAAACTAATCAACCCAAGGATATAGATTCTATTATTGTGTCAGCCACTTAATGTTTTATGTTCCCTGATATGAACTGTACCTTCCTGATGGCTCAATCCATCACATGCACTCTTGTCCTCAGAAAGCATGTGTATAGTTCACTGCAAAGTTATCCTTACCCCTTGGAGGAGGATGCCTCCATCCCCCATGATGTCTATGACCAATCACAGGGAGCTTCTCCCCATCGCCTAGAGCCAAGGTCGGCAAACTGCGGCTTGCGAGCCACATGAGGCTGTTTGGCCCCTTGAGTGTGGCTCTTCCACAAAATACCACGGCCTGGGCGAGTCTATTTTGAAGAAGTGGCGTCAGGAGAAGTTTAAGTTTAAAAAATTTGGCTCTCAAAAGAAATTTCAATGGTTGTACTGTTGATATTTGGCTCTGTTGACTAATGTGTTTGTCAACCACTGGCCTAGAGCACCAGGTCCCTTCCTACTTCTGTTTATTTGCACATGCTGTATCCTCTCCTTTTAATGCCTTTTCTCACAAAGAAACTCTTAATGACCCTTCAACATCCCATTTAAATCCCGCCTTCTCTTGAAAGCCCTCCTGGAAGTCTCTTGGCAGGGCTGCTGAGTCTTGCCTCTCTACACTCACAGAACCTCAACCAGCACATCTTGCTACACATAAAATTGCTCATTAATTTGCCTTATCCCTTACTAGGCTGGGGGCTCTTGAGGTCAGGGGCCAGGTGTGATTCATCTTTGTAATCCTGGCACCTGGAATAAAACAGGGAATAAGTAAAGTCCTTGCCTTACGAAGTCTCCATTCTAGTAGGAGAGACAGAGAAGAACAAGTAATAGTACAGTAGGAAGTCGAATAGTAGTAGCCATTAGGACGAAAAATGATGCAGGGCAGAGGGTGTCAGATGTGCTTTTTTCAGAGAGACGTGAGTTGGTGACACTTGAGCAGAGTGTATGTATTCAGCACAGAATAGTTGCAACTAAATACATGATAAATGAATAATTGCATCTCACTTCATGGCAATACCCTTCCCTTAAAAAAAATTTCAAATATCATCCTTGTAAAGATGCCTCTTGTAATTGAGCCCCTTCCATATCCAGCAACATTGCTCCTTTTCTTTGCTTCAAAAGGAAAGCTCATTTCTGCCTCAGGGCTTTTGCACATGTTCATCATCCTGCCTGTGATATTCTATTCTCAGGTCTTTGCATAACTTCTGCCTTACATTCAGAACTCAGCTGAAATGCCTCCCCCTCAAAGAGCCTCTGCTACCTCTTAATTTGATGCCTCTCTCTCTGTTCTACCACAGTCACTCTCTCTCTCACATCCTCTTACTTTGTTATTTTCATAGTACTCACCACCCTATGGAATTTAGTTGACTATATGTTTAATTCTTTGTTCATGTTAGTATACCCACTAGATTATGAGCTCCTAGAGAGCAGGGTCTTTGTATTACTTATGGTTGTATCCCTAGAATCTAGCACATTGTAGATGCTTCACTGAAATTTTACAAATGAACGAATGAAACATTTATAATCACTCTAAAGCCCAAGATCATTAAGGAATAAAAATATGTGTTGGCGTCTCACCGGATTGCTACAAGTGTGGTTCCATTACTTGGAGGATATTTAGTTTGTAAGTTCATTCGTGTCTGGCTGCAGTATCAGATCTAGAATGCAAAACAGATACCTTAGATGGTAGGAGTGAAGGAGGATCAGAGAAGAGTTCCCCCCTGCTCCATCTGGGGCCTGAACAGGGTCAGAGAATGAACCAAAGGCTTGGAGACAGAAGGCTGGGCTGAAGGCTCTGCTTTGTCACTCACTGGTTGTCTCTGATCATTTCACTGACAATTCTGCACCCCCGTTTTCTCACTCATAACTTGGGAACAATTACTCCCTCCCAAGCTAATCACTTAAGAGCTGTATGCTGAAATGAGACTGTAGAGGAAGTTGTTATATTTTTGTTGGATAACATTAATTTAGAGTATTACATAACTAAACTAATCAACCCAAGGACATAGATTCAATTATGGTGCCAGATACTCCGTGTTTTCTATTTGCCAGACCATCTCCCCAATAACAGCAGAGCAAGGGTGTTGGTCACATCTACTTGGAGTGAGGCTTGGAACTGAGCTTTGGGAGCTTCAAGACTTGCCCAGATGAACTGCCTCACGCCTCCCACCTCATAAATAATGAACTCCCTGTCAATGGAGGTTTGTGAGCAGAGGCCAGAAAACTGCTTGCTGTGAGAGTCATTTAAAGAAACTTTAGAAACTCCAGCATCTAGCACTTCATAGTAAAAATTCAGTGAATGAAGGAAGAGTCATTTCAGCCTAGCAATCCTATTGGTTTTCAGATTCCTGTTGGCGGCCTGAGCTGTGAAGATTCAATCTTGCATTCCTTGCTTTGGGTTCTGGCAGATGTGGAAACTTTGGGTGGTTGGTGGTAGACTACTGACAGAGATAGTTTTGTCGAAGCTGAAACCAGGCCAATTTTCTCCTCCTAATGCTACATTGTACATTTTAGGAGGAGAACAAATGGCAAATTGGGCAGCTTTTCTCCCTGAAAGAAGCCTCCACTTATATCTCAGCTTCTGAGGCTTTGAGGACCAGAATGGAATGGAAACCAGCATGCACTCAGCTAGTGGTAGAGCCCCAGCTTGTTTACTAGTAACCCTGGGCTTTGGTTTTACAGGACCCCCTCAGGAAATGGGCGCTGAACTCCTTAGGATTGTTATTGTTAGGGACCATTCTTCCTCTGCGGGCAAGAAGGGATTTTGGGTGTGGGAGAAGTGTCAAGGTGGGATAAGGGATGATGCAATAAAAGGGTAAAGGGGAGGAGTTGGAACTCTCTCCTGGAGTTCCTGTCCCTTCCCTCTGCCAGCACTTACTAATCAGTTCAGTAGTCAGCTGTGAGTTCAGATGAGAGAGCCATAAATTACTGAAGAAACACACCTGCAAGACAAAGAAATAGGCAAGAGTTGGGAGGAGCTTGCCTGGAGTAATCAAGGCAAGTTCTTCTAAGTCCGCCCATCCTACGGAACAACCAGATAGAGGGTTTTTGGGGACAGCTCTGGGGTCACATGTCAGCTGAGACATTTGGCAGTTATGTGACTTGGGTAAGGGACCCAAAATCCCTTCTTGCCCGCAGAGGAAGAATGGTCCCTAACAATAACAATACTAAGGAGTTCAGCACCCATTTACTGAGGGGGTCCTGTGCGCCAAGCCCAGGGTAAACAAGCTGTGGCTCTACCACTAGCTGAGTGCATGCTGGAAATTTTTCTTAAATTTCTTAAATTCCTCCCTGCAACTTTTTCTTAAATTTGAAAAATAAAACTGGCAGATGGAGATACTGTTGTTACCTAGAGTATAAGATTATTTAGAGAATTAGATAAGAAAACTCATCAATACTTAGCACATTGCCTGTATGCTTAATGAATATTAGCTGTTCATTTTAGGATTACTTAAACTTATTTTACTGATAAGGAAACTGAGTCTGGGAGAAGCTTATTAACTCGCCTCCAGTCTCACAGATGCTGATTTTGACTTGAACTAAACAGTGTCTAGGAAGCAGTTCATGAGTGCCTGATTGAAGAATGGGAGCTTAATAAATGCCACTTCCTCACTCTGTAACTCTTCTTGTTGGAGATTTTTTTCTAGTTTAATTAAGAAGATCCAACCCCCCAAGCTCTGACTCACAACTCAAAAACTGAAATTATCTGGGTTTGTATACTCACATTTTCTCCCAATTCTTGATTATCAGGACTTTCAGGTTTTTCTGTATGTTTTCCACAATAAATGTTGTCATTGGGTTGAATCTAAACAAAGAATGAGAGAATTTTGTAGAACAGATTAATTTCACTCAAACTCTTCTCTCTTCACATCACTTCTTTACTCAATTGACCCCAAAGTGCTTAGAGTTTACCCCTTGTGTGCACAGTGCTATATGACCCAGCCTTTTCTTTTTGATCCAGCCTACCCTGTAGAGCTCCTTAAAATTGATCTTTCCATTTAAATCACCTTGCCCTCGCTGTTCTCCTTCACTCCCCTCTTTGTTCCTATTTTGTTTCTTTCTCCTGGAATGACTTCTTCAGCTTCTATCACCCTTGTAGGTCCAGCTCACTGGCTCTGTCTGGAGAGCCTGTCTGACTACTCTGATTCTTTCTTTCCTGCACACTTTCCCTTTTCTCTGATTATCTAATGCTCCAATAGAACTTATCTTCTCAGCCAGATGGTCATTCCTTTATGGAAAGGAATGGTATCATGTCACTCTTCACTTGGAGGAGATAAGTTGTCTTTGTGGTTCTGACTCAGACCCTACTCCAGTGATGGGCAACCTTTTGAGCTTGGTGTGTCAAACTTCGCCAAAAAACAGAGCATAACTCGGGTAGTGTGTCACTTTGAGGAAAAAACATTATTTCGCAAATGTTTCATCCTCGGCATGCGGCCGCCTCAGCGGCCGCGTGTCATCAGAAATGGCTACGCGTGTCAGTGCTGACACGCGTGTCATAGGTTCGCAATCACTGCCCTAGTCCTTGCGGATGAGGGTATATCTAATTTCCAGGCAAAGGGTTTGTGTCTTTCTTCTATAAAAAGCTTGCATAGAAATCAGTTGACCTACCACTTTGAGCCTAAGGTCTCATATTTCCCACAAAGTTAGGACTTCTTTTCTACAACATATCAGAAGACACAGGAGCCATATTCACAGTGTTTTCCTAGGGGAAGATGACAGTGAGTCAAGGATGCCATATCTGACCTGGGTCTCACTTATGTTTGAACATGACAAGAAGACATTACCAGGTCTGCAAGGGCTCAGAAAAGATTTCACACCCCAATCTTCCTTGTGAACAGTGAGCAACTGGGAGATGAATCAAAAGAAAAAAATTGTGAATAAGAAAGACAGGGTATAGAATAGATCGGTGGTGACCATTTGATTCAGTTTATTATAAATGTCAGCCTAAGTTTCAAAAAACATTGTATAAAAGGAGATTGTAAAGAAGGTATTATAGCCCAGCCGGTGAGGCTCAGTGGTTGAGCTTCAACCTATGACCCAGGAGATCATGGTTCGATTCCCAGTCAGGGCATATGCCTGGGTTGTGGGTGTGATGCCCCTTGAGGAGTGTGCAGAAGGCAGCCAATCAATGATTCTCTCTCATCATTGATGTTCCTATCTCTCTATCCCTCTCCCTTCCTCTCTGAAATCAATAAAAATATATTTTTTAAAAAGAAGGTATTATAAATTTATAAGGAAACACTAAAACTCTAGTTAATAGAGGGCAAATTTTAAATTAGCATAAAGTTCTAACATAAAGTACACATCCATGTGTACACAAAAGTGTAGTTTTGAAGACAGTTACTCTGAAGAGAAACTGTCTCAGACTAATAGAGAAATGATGGAAGAAACCAAGATTAAAAAAATAAAAGAAATGTTGAGATGACATCCTTGCTCTACTGGTAGCTAAAAAAATAAAAATCATGGCATCTGTGGAATTTTCTACCCTCTGAAGAGAAACATTGTGAAAATGAGAATAATACTGGTTGGGTATGGGATGAAACCGACCAATGCCTGCTAGAATCAATTCAGTTCCATTGGCGAGGTATTTGGTAAGTGATTTGGAATATATTAAGACTATTATGTACCTTAAAAATTTAAATTTCAGCTCAATTGCACCTTCTCCAGGAAGCCTTCCCTGACTGGCCCTTACCTACAGGCTGGGTCAGAGCCTCTCCTCTGACTATGTTTCTCAGCACTTTTTTCGTGTGTGTCTCTTCCTATAGGAAGCTTTGGGCTTCTGTGACAGGTGCAGGTCCTGCTTCCTCTCCCCCAATCCCGTCCATAGGTGTGGCACATCGTAGGAACACAATTCCTGCTGCACTGGGTTGGACTGGTACTGCTTCAGTCACTCCTAAACTGCCCAGGGCAGAGCCTGGCTTAGCTAGATATTTAACCACCTTTCTATTTTTTAAAATGCATTTTTTTCCTTGCTTAAACATTAAAACAGTAATGCGTCACCCCCATGAACAAACTTTTGTCAAATTTCAGTATCAGTTTTCAATGTATTCTCCCAGTTTCAGTTGTTGATATTATTGTGATTCACCCAGCTATAAAACACAGTATTTTCAAATTTTTAAAAAAGTGTTCAGAAATCGACTGTTGAGCCCTAGCCAGTTTGGCTCAGTGGATAGAGTATTGGCCAGTGGCCAGGTCAATTCCGATCAAGGGCACATACCTTTGTTGCAAGCTTGATCCCAGCCCTGGTTGGGGACCATTCTTGGGGCCCATTCGGGAGGCAACCAATCGATATGTCTCTCTCACATAGATGTTTCTCTCTGTCTCTCCCCCTCCCTTCCACTTGCTCTAAAAAATCAATGGAAAAATATCGTCAGGTGAGGATTAACAAACAAACAAACAAAAAATAGACTATTGAGTTGATGTAACCACTGACTTCCCTAACATGGGCCTGTGGAGTTTCTAGTGTGATGACGTTTATTCTATCCTCATTCAAGAAGCAAATATTTAAAATAAATGTCAATTTTGTTGCAAATATTTGGTGAAATGTATACACACTCTCATCGTGTATATAGAAAGAAATAGTTTGGTAAATAATTTTGTGATGTGTTTCTGAGGTCATAAAATGTTCCAAGGCATAGAGTTCATGAATCTGATCCTGAGTTTGTCCCGAAGGATTATGCAAACATTGGAAAGATCCAGCCTTTCTATAACCGCATGAAGCATTCAAAAGAGCCTGCATGAGAGTTTGGTGCTCTGGTTCCTAGATGACTTGGGGTCCACTCATGTTTTGCCTTCTTTCTTCCCATATATTGCCTATGGCAGATGTCCCCTCAACCCCTCAGGGTCCTCCTCTTCCCTGAAGCCTCCTTCATGGGGTGCCACCACCTCCAAGAAGCCCTCAACCCTCGTTGAGGTTGGGTTGAGTGGGTGAGGAGCAGTCTGGGAAGTGCCAGGCTCACAATGGGGGAATGCCTCCTCGCTTCTTCACCTTGCCCCCTTCCCCTTCATTGGCCCCATCAGTCCCTGGTGGGGCTGAGTGGCCTTGGCCGCACCTACTCTATGTCCTGGCTTGACTAATCTAGGAGCCTTGCATTTGGCCCATCTGTCTGTCTCAAATGTCAAGTATCTGGCCCTAGTTAATAGAAAATAATGACTAGTCTTCTATACACCCTCAATCCTGGGGTGCTATAATTTTCCTGTTCACCCACCCACTCAGCTGTTCTGAAAATGGTATTACCATCAAGAAAAGCTTCACCCATCCATTTACTCCACATGGGTAGTGCCTTTACTGTATCTGGTTTCTCCCTCGGCTCTGGGCTGCTGAGCAGAGGAAGATACCTGCCCTCAAGGATCTCACAGGTTCATGGGGCAGACAGATGAATTGAATAAGAAGGTGAGAACGCCCTAACGGCTTTGGCTCAGTGGATAGAGCGTTGGCCTACGGACTGAAGGATCCCAGGTTTGATTCCGGTCAAGGGCATGTACCGTGGTTATGGGCACATCCCCAGTGGGGAGTGTTCAGGAGGCAGCTGATTGATGTTTCTAACTCTCTATCACTCTCATTTCCTCTCTGTAAAAAATTCAATAATATATATATATATATATATATATATATATATATATATATATATATATTTTTTTTTTTTTTTTAAAGGTGAGAACCATGGTAATGAGAACTAATGTGTCCTGAAAACCCTCTCTGAATTGGACGGTAACGACCAAGGAACTTGGTGAGACCTGTAAGTTGGGAAGCACAGTGTCTTTTTTTAGGGAGCATTAAGGAGAGGCCCCCATTTACCTGGGTAAAGTCTTGCAGCTGAGGAGAATATAGCCAGCTGGATCTGGAGAAGGAAAGGTGCCCAGGTAGATGACTCAAACTGGTTACTGCCCACACAAATGGGGACAAGAATGGTGTTTCGGTATAAGGGTGTGGTGAGCAATTAATGAGGTCCCCTGTGCCAGCAAAGGCAACCCTCCATGATGGTTGTGGTCTTAGCATACGCAGTGACACTGTCTCGACCACGGCCAGGCGCAGCCTGGGGACCACTGAGTTCTGGGGCATGAATGGAGGGGCCCTGGGTGGAGAGAGGAGCTGGTCTCCATGGGACAATGGAACACCACTGGGGCCCTGGCCTCACCAGGCAGGCATGGCTTTTGTGCAGCTTGCCAGGTGGGCGCACAGGCTCTCAGGGGTGGCGACAAGAGAGATGGGTGAGCTCTGGGGGCTGGAGGCCTTGGGCGCTCTCAGGCACTGCTTGAAGAGATCTCAGCTCCAGTGGAGGCCTCGCCCTTCCAAAGACATAGATGGGCAGGCTGGCACGTGGCTCAGGCCTCTGAGCTCCTGAGTGCAGTCAGACCAGGTATTCCCTGATGCTCCACAAGTCCTCTCAGAGGCCCTGACCAGGAATGAAGAAAAGCACCAGGTGGGTTTTTCCCGGGAATGTGACTGTCCTATTTCCACTGCTACCTAGTCTAGAGTAAGTGCTCACTATGTACCCGCTGATTGTGAGTAGATGATGCAAGGGTTCCACCACTGCCACAGGCTGGCTATGTGATTTTAGGTCAGTTTCTTGCCCTCTGTGCCTCAGTATCCCTATTTGTAAAACAAGAAGTTGGGCTGGATAGTCACAGATGCCCCTTCTAGTTCTTCTTCTTCTTCTTATTTATTTTATTGATTTCAGAAAAGAAGGGGGTGATTGTGAGAGAGAGAGACAGACGGAAACATCAATGATGACAGAGAATCACTGAGTGGCTGCCTCCTGCATGCCCCCCACCAGAATTGAGTCCACCACCCGGGCAAGTTCCCTTGACCAGAATCAAACCTGGGACCCTTTAGTCCCCAAGTCGACACTCTATCCACTGAGCCAAACCATCTAGGGCCCTTCCAGTTCTTGATCCAGGTCTCTGCTGCCCTAGTTGCACCTCCTTCCCCAAATCCCAAATGGAAGGAATGCAACATGTCACACAAGATGATGCAGAAGGGGCCTTTATTGCTGGGGGAGCAGGTGATGAACATAGACTGCTGTTTCAACTGTGAAGGTAAGGAGTAGCTGAGAGGGTTCCTTCTGGTCTCAGGCTTTCAGTCCAGTTGGATGGTGGCAGCATTTTCCCAGGGGGAGATACTGCAAGGAAACACGGTCAAACAACTGTGGAATGAGACCACGAGCAGTTAGGCCATTGACAGCATAAGGACCCTAACTGGCACCTGCTATTCACCACATACTACTGCCCAAGCTCTTTCCCATAATACCTTGCAGGGCCTAAGGCCTTGGAGAGGGGACTGGCACCTGTGGTTTGGGGTCTTTCCCTGGCATCCTTATGCCCTCACTCTGCCCTCCTCTCACCTTAGGAACAGTGGCAGGTGTAAAGAGACTGACCAGAGCCCAGGACTAGAGTCAGGGTTCAGGGTTTTGTATATAATCAAGAGCATGGATCAGTCTGAGGTCAGGGTCAGTGCTCAATCTGTGACTAATTTTAGGGCTTAATAACTTGGGCCAATGCTCAGCATGTGACTAGAATCCAGGCTCAGTCGAGGAATGTGATTAAGACTTGGGATTTAGAGTATAACGAGGATCATGGCTCAGCTTGGGACTAGGGTCAAGGCTCAGTCTAAGACCAAGATCAGCAAGATCAGGACTCAGTCTTCTGCAAGAGAAATAAGGGAACCCAATCCTTGCTTTGGCTTTACCATTGTCCCCTAAGGAGGAGCCTCATCCTCCCTTAGCATGGGCCACCAAGCCTGACTCCTCACCGGTTGGGGCATCACAGCAGTCCTCCTCATCTGCCCTCTTCAGGCAAGGACTGGCACTTCGGCTCCCGACTCACTATTATCTGGAGGAACAAAATCAATAGGAAGCCTCATTCTCCACCAAATAGAAAACAGACCCCAAAGGCTTCCACTCTTCAGTGGATCAGCCTGACAGTGATGGGACCTCAAGCATGTCACTCCACCTCTCTGAGCCTCAGTCTGTTCATCTGTAAAATGGGGACAATGACGGTACCACTCCCACAGGGCTGTTGTGAGGATCCAATGAGATGGTGCATGCAGAGGGATTGCCCAAAGAACTGGACCTGTAGCTATTTCATGGAACGGCCACCTCCAGAACCCTGACACATTCACTTGATCCATTTCTACTGCTCCAGTATCCCCAGCAACCCCAGACATGCCTGGAGATCCAAAAGCTAAAGAAAGCCCGCAGTGGTTAGAGAAGAAACCCCAGCTCCTCATAAGAAGGGAAAGAGAAGGGAAGGTGTTGATTAGCAGTGTCTGCTGAACGTTAGGCTCTTTGTGCTTTTTCTTTTAATCCACTCACCAACCCCATAATATTTACAATAGTGTTTTCCCAGGATAAATGGGGCTGAGAGAGGCAGAGCCGCTTGACCAAGGCCCCACAGTTGCTAAGTAGCAGAGCCAGGATTTGAACTCAGATCTGGCCCATGCTCTTCCTCCCATCATTCTGCCAGGCACCATCTGTGGGTTTTCGAAGGGATGATAGTAGAGAGATCTCAGAGGCCCACAGAACTCCTTCCATTCTGCAAGGACCCCTCCAGCCACACTCTCCCCACTTACTTAGGAGTGGGTCCTTCTGCTTCTCCAGGCTCCCCTGACCAGACCTGCCTGTGGGGCGGGCTCAGAGCTGTATGCCTGCCCTAGGAAGGCTGCACAGGGACCTCCTCTGCTTCCCCAGGTGTGACTTACTGATGATATCCTGAATAACCTTCACATCCAGGGTGGAGACGAAGACACGTATCATTGGGCATATCTGAGGGAGAGAAAGGGAGGAAAAAGAGGGGGGGAAGGAGATAAAAGGACAGATTCATTATCAACTGGGGACAAACTGCTGGCCACTCACGGAGAGACTCTTTTGATGGAATCTTAGAAACCCTAGGATTCCAGGACACTGGAAGGCGAGAAGTCAAAAATCAGAGCACCATAGGATGCTAGGATCCTACCACCTGCCACCTTCAGTCCCAGGGCCTTAAGAATATAGAGTGTTCACATCCCAGACGCCTATAATCTTAGAAACCTTGAACTTTGGAACCCTGGAACTTTAGAGTCAAATGGGGCCCTGTGAACCCTACAGCAGCGTTTCTCATAATTTTGTGTGCAGTTCCCTGGGGATCTGGTTAAAATGAAAATTCCAATTCTGCAGGCCTGGGGTGGGACCTGACGGTCTGCACTTCTAGCGAGGCCTGTGCTGCAGCTGGAGGGCCGCACAGTGAGTGGTGTGGCTCCAGCCCCGGGATTTGCCTTTCATGGACCAAGCTTCCTAGGCCCTTTCTATAATAATGAATTCAGAGTCTCTGGAACTTTGGCACATGCTACAAACAGTTTCGTATGAGGCACAGGAATCCTGCACATGGTACATATGGTTTTGAATGATGTGCAAATAAAATATATATCCTACCTAATAAAATGGTAATATGCAAATTACCATCACTCTGCTACACCTACGATTGGGCCAGCGGGAGGTGCAGGGGGCGGGACTCGGGGTGGTCGGGGTAGCCGATTGGGCCAGCGGGATGCTGAGCTCACGTTGCCAGCGGCGGCACAAGCTTAGCGTCTGCGCCATGGCTGTGCTGCGGAACAGAAGGGGCCTCTGGGGCAGCGAGCTCACGTCCTGCCGTGGACCATCAAAAGCAGGGGAGCTGGGTGGCTGTCTGCTCCGGCACCAGGCCTTTCGGAAGCCTCCGGCTCAGCGGAGGCTTCAGAAAGGCATGGTGCACCAGCAGACAGGCACCCAGCTCCCCTGCGATCAAAAGCGAAAGCTTATAGGGGACCTTACATGTGCATAATTCAATCATGCACTGGGCCTCTAGTGTTACTATAAATCTGTGTTCATTATTTAAATTAATTATAGTATAAGGGATATTAATTTCTATGAATGACAGGGATATGACGTTTTCCGTTAAAAATAAGTGTATTTAAATAAATTTAAGTAAGTGGAGTTGTGTCGGTTAAAGGAACACATTCGCTAAACACACATTATTAGTACATGGATATGACAAATAGCTCAAGTTTGGGACCCAGTAATTGCAGCTGATGTTAGGCCTCTGCTCCCCCTTCCGCACCCCCCAGGCTGAGTAAAGAGGGGCAGGGTCCAGCTGACAGCCCAATGAAGCCTGCGCCTCAGAAGGAAGGGGGTCCAGAGAGCACAGAGAGGCCTGTAAATTTGCCCTGCCCCACACCAGGCCTGGCTCTGCGCCCCCAGGAGTGGGGACTCACCTGGTTCTGCATCACGAAGCTCACGGTTTTGCTCAGGAAGCTGCTTAAATTGTCTGTGAGCTTGTTGACCAGTGCGCTGTGTCTGGAAAAGAGAGAGAACTAAGAAAACATGCTCGAGTGAGCAGAGCCGCCAAGCAGCGAGCAGTGGGGAGAGGGTGGGAGATGGCAGAGCACCTTGAAGGCAGGGAAACAAACCCCACGGACACTAAGGTGCATTTCTAAGCACAGAGACAGCCTCCCTCTATCCAGGGGAATCCTCACTTATGGTTCCACTAGCAGCCCGGTGCATGAATTTGTGCACAGGTGGGGTTCCTCTGGGTGGCCTGCAGGGATTGGGCTGAAACCAACAGTCCAACACTGCCTGCAGCTCCCACCTGCCACACCCACTCATCCTTGCCCCACTGTGCCTGTTGCAGGCTTGCACCCAATCAATCCCTATCTGGAGAGGCTCGTGCTGCCACAGCAGCGCTTGCCAACCATGAGCCCTATTTCTGGCACCTTCCCAAGGGGAGTGGCCTGCAGGATTTGGCTCAAACCGGCTCTCTACTATCCGCCGATGGGTCCAGGATTGAAAAAGGGCAAAAGCCAGGCCGAGGGACCCCACGGATGCACAATTGGGGCTAGGTAGGGACACAGGAGGTTGGCCACCTGGGGAGGGACCACGGGAGGGCTCCAGAGCATGTCTGACCTGTCTCACTCAATCCTGATTGGCCAGTCCCCAGCAGCAAGCTAACCTACCGGTCAGAGCATCTGCGCCCTGGTGGTCAGTGCAAATCATAGTGAGCCTTGAGCAGCCTCAGCATATCATTAGCATATTATGCTTTGATTTGTTGTTTTGCCATTCAGTTTATTTGCATATTACCCTTTTTTTATATAGGATATCTGACCAGCGACTCATCCCAATGCCTCATGAGAATCTCATCACAATCCCCTTCATTCAATGAATATTATAGCGCAGCAAAGATGTACAAGGACCAAGTGAGGCTGGGACATAAGATGAGTGAAGCACAAACACCTCTTAACCTGGTACCCAAACATTAAGCAAGTCTTGTTAAGGCTGGCTCCTTCCCCCTTTAAATCTCAGAGTAACTGTCCCCTCCTCAGGGCAGCCCCCTCTGACTACTCCCCTAAGGGAGCGCTTTGTATTGTGGTTCCCTGATAAGTATGCTGCTCTGCCCAGGGCTTATGCCATCTGACATCTTCCTTGAGAGCACTTCGTTAAGGGGCTGAGTGCTCGCCTATCTGCCTTTCCCTCAGGACAGAAAGCACCACAAGAGCAGGTCCTGGCCTGTTCTCATCAGTAAGTTCTCCAGAGCTCAGAACACTGCCTGTCTGGCACATAGTAGGTGCTCAATACATCTGTAGCTGAAAGAATGAATGAAGTAAACACACAATTAAATGTATGAGGACAACTTGTAATAAGTACTCTGAAGGGTGGGAGTGGGCACTTTGGAGAGGAGGAAACCTGTTTTAGACTCTGAAGAATGAGAGTCTGTTGAGGTGGGGTAGGGGGAGGGGAAGGTAGTGAGGACAGCCCTGCACAGGTCTGGAGGTGGGAAAGAGGCACAGAGCAAAGTCCAGTGTGTTTGCCAGGGGAGAACAAGGAGACAGTGAAGTGAGATGAGGATGGGGCAGGTCAGGCAGAGCCTTGATGGCCACGGGGAGGGTTTGAGATTCAATCCAATGCAGAAATGAAAAGCCCTGAGAGGATTTGGAGCAGTAGAGTGGAAAGCCATTCTATAGATTTGGACACTGAGACCCAGTGGGCAGGAGGAATTCCCTGGGGCGACCGGCAAAGCAGTGTCCAGCAGGGCTCAGAGCTCTGAGTTTGCATGCCAGCTTTTCCAACTGACATAGGACCTTGGAGCCTTTGTTTGGTTTCAGGGGGTCTTTAGGCAGCCTGTGCTCAGGTCCCCTGGTGGAGGTAGGGTGGATTGGCCCTTATTCCCTGCCAAAGCCAACCTGCTCCGGTCCTCAATTTCCAGAGCATTTATCAGACCCCTGCCACGGCCAGGGTTACCCATTCTCCCTCAACCCTCTTCCAGGGACAAAACCTGCTCTTTCAATCACACAGTTTAAGATGTAGATTTTTGTGGATTAACAGTGATTTAAATGGATAGAATTAAGTTCTCAAGATTAAGTTCTCATTTCAGGCATTTTCCAGTGGGTGGAGAACAATTTGGAGACAATCTGAAATCAGAGCCTATGATGGACATTTACTCCTCTTCCTCCTCCCAATCAGAGACAAGAAGGTACATACAATTGATGATGATGATGATGATTGAGATAACAACGAAGGGGTAATTCTTCAAGAAGATATAGCAATCCTAAATATGCATGCCCCTAACAACAGAGCTTCAAAAAGCAAGAAGCAAAACTGTGCTGGAGCTGAAAGGTAAAGTGAGCAAATTTATGATTCTAGTTGGAGAGGTCAACACTCCTGCCTGAGTCATCATGGGGAGAACAAGGAGACACAAAATCAGCATGGATGCTGTTATTACCGAAAGCTTAGTATGTGCCAGGCTCTATGCTAAACACTTATATTTTATCATTTGTTCAGCTCAGCAGCCTATAAGTAGTTATTATTTTCATCTTCAGTTTACATACATATATGAAAACCGAGGCTCAGAGGAGTTAAGTTGCTGGCAAAGTTACAAGTTAGTGACAGAGCTGGTATGTGAACCAAGGCCTGTCAGGCTGCAGAGCCTAAACCTTTTTCACCACATTGTGCCATCTCCCAGGGATAGGAAGAGGGCTGAAATTAGGGTCCTTCGCTCCTCTGAGAGCACAGCTCTCAAGATGGATGGGACTTACTTGCCCAGCAAGGTGAATGAGATGCTGTCTGGGTCGTTGGCGCAATCTGTCATGACCACGCTTTGTTCACCACTCTGGGGATCAGTTTCAATGTTGACGGTAGCCAGGATGTCCAAGGAAGCGTTCAGGTTGACTGTCTGCCCAATGAGAGGCCTGCAGACAATAAGATTCACAGTGAGAAGAGGTCTAGAAGACTTTTCACATCACCCACTCGGTTCCTCCACCTGTGTGGATGTTATTCAGGATATCTATGGATAATGTCATCATTGCCCACATTCTTTATGAGATATAACATATTTGCACTAGGGCTTCTTCTCCTGGTCTCCAAGGTTTGGTTATGAAAATTTTATATAGCAGCACACTAATAATTGAAATAATAATATTAATTGGTAACATTTATTGAGCACAGATTATATTAGGCATGTTTAGAAGGTATTTTACCAGGATTAATCCATCTAATTATTATAGCAATACCATAAGGGAAAATACTATTATTATTGCCATTTCAGAATGAGGAAGAATCGATATAGAAAGGTTAAGTAACTATCCTAAGATCTCATAGCTAATGAATGATGAATTGACAGTGTACTCAATTTATCAAGAATTACCCAAATCTATTTCTTTTAAAGTAATTAATGTACTTTAAAATTATATTTTTCTACCATGTGATTTCATGTATTTGTGGACTGTAATAAAAAATAAAAAAAAAACAAAATAGAAACAGATTCATAGAACAGACTGGCTATCAGAGGGAAGGGGCTGGAGGGCTCGATAAAATAGGTGAGGGGATTAAGCAAAAAAAAAACCCAACACACACCCAAAACTCATGGACACAGAGAACAGTATGGTGATTACCAGGGAAGAGGACTTGGGGGAGGCAGAAGAGGGTAAAGAGGAGATAAATGGTGATGAACGGAGACTAGACTTTGGCTGGTGAGCGGACCATGCAAAGTGCAGATGATGTATTGTAGAATTGTACACTTGAAACCTATATAATTTTATTGACCAATGTAACCCCAATAAGTTCAGTAAAAAATAAATTAAAAAATAAAATCTTGGTACTGTTGCCACAGTGATAGTGACTGTCTGTCTCATTATCTATCCACCAACAGTAAGAGAAGCTTTGCAGAGGAGATATTGTTTAACAGATGGAGTGGTTTCTGTTGGACACTAAGTACTGCTTCAAATGAAAAATAAAATAAAATAAAATAAAAAATAAAATAAAATGTTATTTTTCACATATGCCCTTTATTATAAACTATGCACTATTATATGCATTTATCTATAATGGTCACTGCTATTTAAAAAGAATCTTGTGAGACAAAATAATGCTAGAGAAAATTTTGCCAAAGAGTTATTAATAAACAAATAAATCTATTTATTTTCGCAAAATTTTCTATTAGAAAAATGTTATGATTCCAGAAACATATTTAATGGAGGATTCTTTTAAAAGGGACTTGGTTATGGCCAAAGTTTATTAGAAGGTTAGGATTGTAGAGCTGGAAAAGCTCCCTTATTTACAGATGGGGAGACTGAGGCCCTAGGCCACTCGGCAGTGTGGAAAAGGGCCTGTTTCTAGTTTGGAGAACCATTGCTATGCTGCACTGCCTGCCCCAAATCCCAGATTCTAATGCATACTCACAGGGTCAAGGCGACATTAGCAGTGGTGGGGATCCTTAGGCGAACGCCTTGGCCATCAGAAGTTGGTTGGGCTTTGATAGCCAAGATGCGGACGTTACTGATTTTCAACCTGTGCAACAACCAGAAATCACCCTTGTCACTCCTATGACAGCCATTTGCTGAGCACTTCTCTATGCAGCATCATGCTGAGCATTTGGGCCTCATCAACCTTGCCTACTTTGGTCTTTCCCATAGTCCTCCTCAGAGGTTTGATTGTCTCCACATTATGGCATGGCATACTGAGGACCAGGCAGCTGTGATTCCTCCCAGATACGAAGGAAGAGTAATTGCCCGAGTCAGAATTTGAACTCACAAGTCTTTTGACTCCAAAATTCTATGTGTGGAGCCAGTGGGAGTGGATTTCAGTTTCCTCTCTCCTGAGGGGATTTGAAAGTTTCTTCTCAGCTATATTTGGAAAGGAAAGTCTTATTCCCTGGAAAAGGGAATCCAGGCACCAGCAAACAGGTGGAGGTGAGAGTGAGGAGAACCTTCACCCTGACCCTGACATTACACAATGTGGAAGCTGAAACCCATGTGATGCTCAGACTGGTCATGTGGCCCCGCCTCTAATTTGCTCAAGCTCTGGTGGGCCTGTCCTCAGACCACGTGGGCTCTGTGGGAAGAACAAGTTTTGTTGCCTTTCTGCCTTTAACCTTAAATTTACACACCTCCCCAAAAGATATGTATTTCCACTCCCCCCCCCTTTTTTTTTTTGAGCAAAGTTCTCCACCATGAAACACCAACTCACCCTGCAGCTACGTTCCTATTTGGAAATAGTTTAGAAAGGGCATTATTCAACACATCTTTAGCTTGCTGGAACTTGCCGGTGACGGTTTGCCAAGCATTGGTATTCTGAAGCGAGCTGAAGTCATCCCTCAGGTTCTGAAGAATAGCTAACAAAAACAATTGCTATTTAGTGTTATGTACCACTTATGAAGCCGCTACTATGTACCAGCTACTAGATAAGACTGCCTGTGTTATTTCCTTTAATCTTCATGACAACCCAATGAGGTAGATATTGACATTATCTGCATTTTACAGATGAGGAAATAAGAATGAAAAGTTTAAGAAATATGCCTGAAGACATAGAGCTACAGAGCCCCTCTTCCTTCCATGCTGCTTTCATACTAATATATACTCATTTTTTTAAATCAACAAGCCAACCAATCAATTGACCAGGCAATTGATAATGATTATACACCTGCTTCTAATAGTGATTGGGGGGTGGGGTTGTCTATTGCTCTAACAGAGATGTGTACATAAGTTTGAAAAAGTAGGTCTGAGAAAATGAGAGGATAAACTAAGATATGGAAAACCTAGAATTAAGGAAAAAATATGACTCCAACCCATAAAAGTGACAAATTTAAGTCCCAGGATGAGAGCGTTGCAGCAGCCCCAGAGAACAATCATTCACACAGGAGCAGGAAGACAAAGTGCCTTAATAGGAGGTCTCTAGTGAAAAGCGGCATTAATAGAATACATGACATGGCAGATGTAGAAGGCAGCATATGAAAAGAGTTAAGGATATGTGTGCAAAATATTTCAAGTGAAAAACAGCAAGGCAATTACTAACTCAAGGAAAAACAAAAGACTGTACTGGAGAAGGTATGTAATCATAATACTTCAACTTGGCTCTGCAATGGACATTATCTACCTAGTTATAATGATGCAAACAAAGAATGCCAATTAAAATAAAACTATGGAGCTAAGGAGGTTTAAGTTGTGGTGGTGAACACACAATACAATGTACAGATGATGTGTTGTGGAACTGTGCACCTGAAACCTATATAACCCCAATAAATAAATAAATTAAATAAATAGATAAAACTATGTCTGGTCTTATAATGCACTAGGGGACCTTAACTTAGACACTTCTGTTTCTGAACTTAGTTTTCTCAGCAGTGAAATTGCCTGACAATATTTGAAAGGCAGCCATGTACAGAAGTGACTAACTCCTATAAAAATGTTTGTCAATGTGCTGTTAAGTTTTCCAGAAAATGAAAAGAAAGCCAAGTTCTTTTAAGAAATCAGAATTAAAAGGAGATTCAGTTAACTATAAAAATAGGCATATAGCCTCCTATGCTGGTTAGAGTTAATACAGATCAATAAGAAGAGTAAACAACCCACCAGAGTAATAAGCTAAGGTTATGAACAAAATACTTAAGTTAAAATATATAAAAAGATTAAAATATGAAAAAATGAGTGGATTCTTTTATAATTAGAGAACTGTAAAGTGAAATGAGTTATAGTCTTTCATCTTATGAGACTGGCAAAACAGTTAAGTTGTCCATACCAGTGCCATTAAGGGAATAGAGTGAAATATCCTTTGAACTTTTGAAATCTCAATTTTAGGAACTTATCCTATGTATATACATGATATAATATGTAAAAGGATATTCATTTAAGCATTGCTTGTTTATAGAAAAGTAATAAATGGCTTGGCCAGAGCCAGTGAACCACCAGGTTCAGTGGTTGAGTATCAACCTATGAACCATGAGGTCAAGGTTCCATTCCAGGTTGGGACACATGTCTGGGTTGTGGGCTTGATTCCCCAGTGGGATGCATGCAGGAGGCAGCCAATCAATGATTCTTTCTCATCATTGATGTTTCTATCTCTCTCTCCCTCTTGCTTCGTCTCTGAAATCAACAAAAATTTAAATAAATAAATCCTATCTAGTAAAAGGATAATATGCAAATTAACCATCAGTCCATCACAAAGATGGTGGCGCCCAAAGCCACAAGATGGTGGTGCCCAGTCCTCTCAGCCCTGCAGGAGTCCTGCAGTCCCCGGGGATAGGGGGGAGGCCGCTAAGAGCAGGCCGCTGAGAGCAGGCAGAAATGCTTGCTTTGTTGCCACGGCTTTCTGCGCCTGGCCGTGGATGGGCCTCTGGGCCACAGAGAGCCTCTCGCCACAGAGCAGCCAGGCCCCGAAGAGAGCTACTGGCACAAGATTTCGTGTGCAGGGCTACTAGCAAACAAACAAACAAACGAACAAACAAACAAATAAGTGAATGAGCCAGAAAGTGACTAACCACCTTTCCTAGTAAACCACCCATAAAGTGCAGCCCCTGGTGGCAGTCCCTGGAAATGCAGCATAATGTTTAGGAAAGAGGCTCTGGGTGCCACCTATCACCCTTATTGACTCACATTCAACATTCTCAAGTCCTTTATCAACAATAGGTTTCAGGCTCTCTACAATATTACTCAGGCTACTGCCAAGTCCCTCAAGAAGATTCGCTGAGGTCCCAGTGAGCAGGCCACACAAGAGAACAAACTTCCAAAGCTGAAACATCTTCTGCTGACACCTGGACAGTCATAGGAGAAACAGGAGTGAGAATTACCCAGAGCGAAAAGGAGTTTTCAGTGAGCACCTCCCCCTCTTTCACTTAACATTCCTTTCAGATAGAGGTGGCTATCTCCTGTTTTACAGATGTGCAGCCCAGCTCAGAAAGCTAGAGCACCTTGCCCAGAAACACACAGCCCGTGAGTGGATAAGCTGCAATTTGAAAAGTCACACTTGACTACAAATTCATGATCTTTACAAAAAGGTTTTTGCCATATGCTGGCTCCTTTGCCTGGAACATCTGTCCTCTTCTTTGCATTTTTAACCTATTGACTCTCTGGCTTCAGTAAGACATCGTGTCCTCTATGGAGCCTACTGTAGGTCCCTGTTGAGAGTCTAGGATAGGGAGCTTCACCCCACCATTTCTTCTGCATTCATTATCTGCTCAGAGTCCTGGGTGCCAATTACCTGATGACCTGTCTGCCTGTATCACCAGGCTGTGAACTCTTTAGAGGAGGAACGGTGACATTTCACTGTCGAATCCTCAGCCCCCAGTAAAATCCCTGTAGTCAGGACAGTTCAACGAATAACTCTTTGCTGAATAAAAGTATGAACAAATAAATGGGCACTATGTCATGACCCTGCATTGCCCATCACTTTGACACTTCTCTGAATATAATTATCTATCTATCTATCTATCTATCTATCTATCTATCTATCTATCTATCTACCTACCTATCATCTATCTCTTAATTTGCTATATTCAACATATTAGCTAATCCAAGCTGCCCTAGTCCTCTGTCTCTAGCCCCAAAGCCTTCTGAAGACCACCCTGTGGGGTGTGGTCAGAGGGAAGCCCACCACTCACAGGTTTGGAGGAGGAGGATCACGAATCCTTGTTCTCCTGCACGGTCTCCTGGGGTTCTTCTGGGTGGTGGTGGCCCTTATATTGGTAGCTACAGAAAGGGAGGCTGTGCATGGACGCAAGTCCTGTTTCCGGGGCCATCTGAGGAGACTCCAAGAAAAATAACCCCTGTCCGGGATGAGCAGAGGGCCTTCCGACCCAAAGGTCACCCAGGATGCTGGAATTGAAATGGGTGGATATGGGAGGACTTTCTGCCAAGACTAAAACCAGGCCCTCATGGTGTCTCCAGCTGCCAAGACGATGGCCTTTGTGAGTGGGGGTGAAGGTGAAGACTGAGAATGTGTCCTTGCAGTCTTGTTTTTGAAGGGCCGCCTGAGGAGGAGAGAGCGGAGGAAGAGGGCAAATGGCAGGAGACAGAGAAAAGGCAGGAGGTGGAAGCAGCCAACACGAAGAGTGGCTCTCCGTGTGGATGGCACTGTCTACACTCCGAGTCCTTTTCTGTTCTTCTTTTTAAAAATTATATTCAATTTCTCTTGAACCCTAAGTGTTCTTTTTTCCCCCAAATATATTTTATTGATTTTTTTACAGAGAGAAAGGGAGAGGGATAGAGAGTTAGAAATATCCATGAGAGAGAAATATCAATCAGCTGCCTCCTGCACACACCCTACTGGGGATGTGCCCGCAACCAAGGTACATGCCCTTGACTGGAATCGAACCTGGGACCCTTGAATCCGCAGGCCAGCGCTCTATTCACTGAGCCAAACCAGTTAGGGTCCTAGTCCCTTTCAACATATCAGCACAGTGGGGCTCCATGTAGCCAGCATGTTAAATCCTGTACTCAGTGATTAAGCAGGACACTGCTATTAGCCAGAGTGGCTTCTGAAAATCCTCTTAATAGAGCAGATTAGGGGCCTTTGGAAATTCAAAGGTTGAGAGTTTATCTTAATTTTTATATTTTTATTGTTGAGCTGTGGTGGGAAGTGGCCAAACTCAGGATGTATTTTGAGGCAGTAGAAGTTAAAGGATAGTTGGAAAAGGAGAAGAGAAAGGTGATGAGATGCAGTGCTTCTCTTTTTTAAGTCAGTAGTGAACTCACAGAGATTTAAATGAGCAAATGATCTGCCTCCACCGACCAGTGATTGCCATCCACATTTCAGCTGAAGGAACCAACTAAGGTCACACGGTGAGTGAATTTGGAAAGGAAGATTTGAAACCAGGTTGGGGCCAGAATGATCTGGGTTCCACAGGTTACCGAATTCCCCCCCCCTCCCCTGTCCCCACCCCTCTCCTGCCCCCAGCTCCCAGGTTCCTGGTGAGGAGGAGGAGCTCCTCCTACACCTCCCTCTGTGCGACTTACACTCTCAAGTCAATGTCAAATTCAAGGGAGATGTTTGCTGAGAACCATTCCTTAGGGACAGACATCTGGATCCTGCCATAGTCCAGCTGAATGTTGGTGATGTTGGCGCTACACGAGGAAAGAACGGAGATCCCGTGAGGGTGAGGGACCTCAGACATCAAGACCCCGGGCTGCCAAACAAGGCTGATTGTCTGTAAAAAGGGCCTGGCAGTGCATTTGGAGTCACAGCCTTCTACAGATGCTCCAAGGGCAAGAGCCACCACCAGGAGCCCTAGGCTGCCAGCTGTCCCAGAGTGCCCTCGCAGTTCCATGCTGTCATATTGATATGTGTAGCCCATAGCCAACAGCAGACCCAGACCCGAGGCCTGTTCTTACACCAAGCCTCCCTGCTCAGTAGATGGCCGCACGACCTACCCAGGTTGCCCAGGCCCAAACCCCAGGAACTGTCCTTGATTCTCTCCATCCCTCATTTGCACGTTCACACTTTCAGTAAATCATGTTGTTGTCTCTGCTTGCAAAATACATCCTGAGTTTGGCCACTTCCCACCACCTCTGTCGATTTTACTGGCCCAGGCCACCATCTCTTCCTGTCTGGAGATACTCTAGTTTCTCTGGGCTCCTCGTCATGATCTAGGCCTCTCTATGACGGTTCTCCATGTGGCAGCCAAAGGGGCCTAACTCCCCTCTCACTCTACATTCTCCACTGGTTTCTCGCTGCTCTTGGGATAAAATCCCAACTCCACACCATAGCCCCTTAGACCTTCAGTGCCTGGCCTCACCTGCCATCTTGCTCACCCAGCCACATGGGACATTTTCTTTTTTTTTCAAAGATCAATTTTTTTCCTACCTCAGAGTCTTTCTACTTCCTGTTACCCATGTCTTTCATGTCACTTGCTTCTTCATTCAGGTTTCTACCGAAGGGTTATCTCCTTTTTTCTTTTTAAATTGATTTCAGAGAGGAAGGAAGGGGGAGGGAGAGAGAGGAGAAAAAAAGAGAGAGAGACAGAGAGAGAGAGAGAGAGAGAGAGAGAGAGAGAGAGAGAGAATCATCAATGATGAGATGGAATCATTGATCAACTGCTTCCTGCATGCCCCATATTGGAGATGGAGCCAACAACCTCGACATGAGCCCTGACTGGGAATCGAACTATGACCTCTTGGTTCATAGATCGATGCTCAACCTCTGAGCCAAACCAGCTGGGCAGGGTTACCTCTATAGACAGGTCCTCCTGATCAGCTCCCTCACTCTCACCCTTCACCTGGATAAATTTGTCTTCTCAACATCTTCTTTCACCTGAAATTAGTTATTTACTTTTGTGGCCTATCTCACTAACTGGGATTTAGATCCCAAAAGGCAGTCACAATATGTCTGGTTTATATGTGTATTTTCAGTACCAGCCTATGTCCTGGTACATAGTAGGTGCTCAATGAATATTTGTAACAATTGTTTAAGGAATGGATGAAGGGAGGTGATTATGGCTGTGCCCATCAAGAAAAACCCTGCTGGGGAGTATTGGTGTTCATTAAAATGGAGAGAATGAGGGATTCAAGTCAGAGAGAAGGGAGCTCCAGGCACAGCAGGTGTATTTGAGCATCGTTGAGACTGGGAAGCTGGGGAGACCTGCATCCATCAAGAGCAAGGCATGAAAATGGAGGTGAGCAGGACAGGCCCAGTTGTGTGAGTTTAACTGTAGCTACTGATGGCTAGGCATCCTCCATAAGCAGAGAAAACTTCCCAAAACTCCCAGCGCCAGGGACAATTATTCTGCCCATTTCATTGATGAGGACTCAAGGCTGAAGCTTAGAGACCTCAAGTGTCTTGACCAGAGTGACACAGCTATCAAGCAATATAGTGGGATTCAAATGTCTGACTCTATTCCTCAGTTCCTTTGGCACCTTAGATGTTTATCCAGGCTGTGCTCTGGGTACCCGGGTTATAGATGAGGCCAGAGTGGTCCAGTAATTTTCCGAAGGTTGGTGGCAGAGCCAGGGTTTAAATGAGAAAACGTTTACTCCCAAGCCTTCTCTTTTTATTACCCTGCTATGCTGCCTTCCCAAATACCCCCACTCCACCCTGCTCATCCTTCTCCTCGGCCTTACATCTCCTCCTCTTCCCTCTTCCCAGTCCTTGCCCTTCCATTCTCTAGCCCTGCCTTCTGACCATAGCTCTGTAAAGACTCCCAGGGCCAAGGATGAGGTTCAGGGTCTCACCTGCTTCTTGCTGCTGATGGAGGCTCATGGTACCACCGATTAGCCAGGCCACTATCCCTGCAACCACCTGCTTTGAGTTATTCAGACTGTCCAGGAGGCAGATGTTCTGAATTCGGCCCTCTGCATTGTGCTTCATGAGGCCCTGGGTAATCACTGGAAATGGATAAGGGATTGGTGACATTGCACGATGTCAGGGAAAAGGCGGGGGATTTGGAGTCAGGAGGCCTGAGTTGCATTTCATGCACCCACTTGCTGAGTGCTTGGTGCCTGTCATCCTCCTGCCCCCAACACTGAGACCAACATTCTTCATCTGTGAAATTATGCTCTGCAGGTGTGATCTGAGATTCCTGCAGAGGTTCTGGTGGGTTACAGTGGCTCAAAGGAGATCTTTTAGCTGAAGGTTCACTCAGAGCTGTATCTCTGAGTCTGGAGCACAGAGTCTAACATAGATGTAGGCCACAATCACAATAAATATTGGTTGAAGATGAAAATAAGAGGGAAAATCAGTAGATGAGTGGATAAAAGAAGCTATGAGAGAGAGAAACCAAGATGGCAGCCCATAGGTAAACACCTGAACTGCTGCCTTGCAAACAACTTCAAAACTACAAGTAAAACACAAAACGGACATCATCCAGAACCACAGGAAGGCTGGATGAGTGGAAATTCTACAATTAGAAGGAAAGAGACAAGCACACTGAGACTCAGAGGAGCTGAGGAAGGAAAGGTAGACATACGGAGGTGTGCACTCACGGACAGGGCTGGCAACTGAGTATGCGGCTGGCTTTTTCAAACCACAGGGAGACACAAGCTCCCGACTGATCTGAACTCCATTTCAGGGAGAGACTCTGGGGACTCAGACTCATACAGGGAGAAACTGGACTACCTGTCAGCAGGAGGAACTCGAGGGCGGCTTTCTCTCATAGGTGCTTACAGCAATTACTACAGGACACTGAGACCTGGGGGAGCCTATTAGGAAAGCCATTGCTGTTTGCTCTGCCCTGAGACTCCACCACACCCCAACTGTGTGCAGAGGCTTTTGCATATGAATGTCCTTTGAAAACTAAACTAACCTAACAAACTTCAGGTGGGCCAGAGAGACCCGGAACAACCAAAAGAAGGTCGAAGGCCCCACAGCAGCTTGCATTGCTTCACATCTGGGACTCATCTGGCCACTTCCAAAACCCAATCAAAGATGAGGAATCTTCAGATCTCTCCGTAGCTCCTCCTGGGTTGCCTCAGACAGAGGCTAAATTAGCACCTCCTTAGAGATCTAAGAGCCAGTGTACCCAGGGGTCAGATTAGGACCATCCAGATTACAACTCCTCAGATCCATAAGGGACACACTCAGGGGGCAGACTCAGTGAGAATCAAAACCCCAACGAAGGAAGTCTTACCTCATAAGGCTGTCTCCGGCACAGAAGTTCTCCCAGCATAGACACAGCTGATTCTCACAGCCAATTGGCCTGGAGGTCAATTCCTCCCAGTGATACCAACAACAATCAAGACTTAACTACAACAAGACTGTCCACACAGTCCACAAAGGGGTGCACCAAGAGTGTCCACCTCAGGTAACTTGGGAGGCTGAGCCACTGGGCCCCATAGGACACCTAGCACACAAAGCCACTCTATCAACACAGGGAAGCAGCCAAAATGCAGAGACAAAGAAACAGGTCACAAATGAAAGAAATGGAGGAAATCAACTACTGGATATAGAGTTCAAAACCACAGTTATATGGTTTTTCAAGAATTTTTTAGAAACCGCCGATAAATTTAGTGATACCCTCAAGGATATGAAAAAGGACCAACTAGAAATTAAGCATACACAGACTGAAATAAAAAATAATATACAGCGATCCAACAGCAGACTAGTCGATCAGAAGAATCAAGTCAAAGATTTGAAATATAAAGAAGCAAAAAATGCCTAACCAGAAAAGATTAAAGAAAAAAGAATCCAAAAATATGAAGATAGTGTATGGAGCCTCTGGGACAACTTCAAGTGTACCAACATCCGAATTATGGGGGTGCCAGAAGTAGAGAGAGAGCAAGATACTGAAAACCTATTTGAAGAAATAATGACTGAAAACTTCTCCAACCTGGTGAAAGAAATAGACTTACAAGTCCAGGAAGCACAGAGAAGAGGACCACATCAAGACACTTCATAATTAAAATACCAAGAGCAAAAGACAAAGAGAGAATATTAAAAGCAGCAAGAGAAAAATAGTTAGTTACCTACAAGGGAGCACCCATAGGATTGTCAGCTGATTTCTCAACAGAAACTATGCAGGCCAGACAGGAGTGGGAAAAAATATTCAAAGTGATGAATAGCAAGAACCTACAACTGAGATTAGTATACCCAGCAAAGCTATCATTCAGAATTGAAGGTCAGCTAAAGAGCTTCACAGGGCGGATGCGGAGACCACGCCCTCTTGAGAAACAGAGTTGCCTGAGACTCGGATCCTGGCTTCTGACACAAACCAGGACACTGCAGCCACTAGGGACAGAGAACTGCTATAACAGCTTCAGACCAACAAACAACAAGAATCCAGACTTCCCGGCAGATTTCCGTGAGTCAAAGAGCCTATCCCCCTCCCCACAGGCGCGCGGATAGCGCCATAGTAACTGATAGACCCGCCCCTCGCCCAAGCTTCAGAGCACCCTCAGGCTTGTGGATAGCGCCAAAGTAACTGATAGACCCGCCCCTCGCCCAAGCTGCAGAGCTTTGCGCAGGGACGCGCTCCTCCTTAGGGAATTTGGCGCGTGGGACAGAAGCAGCTCCCCTTCGGGGAAATCTGTCAGTGCGCACAGAGGGCTCCCCTTCGGGGAATTTGGGGGAATTTGGCTTGCGGGTCACAGCTCCCCTTCAGGGAATCTTAGAGCGTGCACAGAGGGACTTCCCTTTGGGAAATTTGGCGTGCAGGATGGACTCCGCCCCACTTCGGGGAATCTGGGAGAGTGCACAGAGGCAGCTCACCTTCAGGAATTTGAGAGTGTGCGCCCTAGCCGGTTTGGCTTAGTAGAGAGAGCACACACAGGACGCAGCTCCACTTCAGGGAATTTGGCACACCGGATACAGCTGCCTGGGATCCCTGACTCACAGCACATTCACACTAAGAGCCAGCGACCCCAACTGTTGGTGCATGCACACACAGGGACCCTGATTCTCAACGAGAAACTGCACAAGGCAACAGAGACTCTGACACTCGATTCTTGGTGCAGACACAGGGAAACTCTGACTCCTGGCACATGCTAAGGATCTCATTTTCGGCACATACTAACAGTGTGGTGCAGACAGCGCCCCTGATTCTAAGTGTGCACACGAGACCACACAGAACACTGGGGACACTGACCCTGGGCAAGTCTGGTTCCCACCAACCAAAGGCAGCCACACGTCCTAGTGTCAGAGCACTTCAGTGAAACTCGGGTGGAGTGAAATCCCCACAGCACACGGCCCAGGTCCATGCAAATGGAAGCTTGAGCTTTCTGGTGATAGCCAGAATGGGGAAACGAAATAACTAACAGAGGAAAGAAAATGTGGAGTCGCCAAGAAAGGAAATTAGTGAAACTGAAGCTTGCAACATGACCGAAAAGGAGTTCAGAGTAATGGTCGTGGAATTTATACATCGGATGGATGAGAAAATCAACAACTTATGCAAGAATCAGGAAGAAATGAAAAGTGATATAGCTACAATCAAAAACACCATGGAAAGTTTCAACAGTAGACTACAAGAAGCAGAGAACCAAATTAATGAGTTAGAAGATCAGGTACAGAAACAAGCTCAATCTGAACAGCAATTGGAGAAAAAAATTAAAAAGCAGGAAGAAAGCCTAAGGGAGCTTCGGGACAACATGAAACGAAGTAACATGCATATAATAGGGCTGCCAGAAGGACAAAAAGAGCAGCAGGGATTAGAAAATCTATTTGAAGAAATAATGACAGAAAACTTCCCGGATATGGGAAAGATAAAAGTTATGCAAGTACAGAGAGTCCCAAGCAGGATCAACCCCAAAAGACCCACACCAAGACATGTCATAATTTCAATGGCAAATATAAATGATAAAGAGAGAATCTTAAAGGCGGCAAGAGAGAGACAGAGAGTTACCTACAAAGGAATACCCATCAGATTGTCAAATGATTACTCAACAGAAACACAACAAGCTAGAAGTTAATGGAAGGAGGTATACAAAGTGTTGCAAACCAAAGGACTGAATCCAAGAATACTATATCCAGCAAGACTATCAATCAAAATTGAAGGGCGGAAATCAGGAGCTTCGCAGACAAAAAAAAGGCTCAGGGAGTTTATAACCACCAAACCAGCAATGCAAGAATTGCTAAAGGGAATACTGTAAAAAGAAGAAATAAACAGGTAAGAAGGAATACAGACACAAAAATAGATATGACTACAAACAAATACCTTTCAGTAATAACTTTAAATGTAAACGGACTAAATGCTCCAATCAAAAGACATCGAGTGGCTGATGGATAAAAAAACATGACCCATATATATGCTGTCTACAAGAGACCCACCTCAGAACAAGAGACTCACACAGATTGAAAGTGAAGGGATGGAAAAATATCTTTCAGGCAAATGGAAATGAAAAAAAAAGCTGGGGTAGCAATACTTATATCTGACAAAATAGACCTCAAAGTAAATGCCATAACAAGAGATAAGGAAGGCCACTTCATAATACTAAAGGGAGAAATCCAACAAGAAGAAATAATTCTGGTAAACATATATGCTCCCAATATAGGAGCACCCAAATACATAAAAAAACTCCTGGAGGATATCAAGGGAGAGATTAATAGCAATACAATCATAGTAGGAGACTTTAATACCCCACTATCACCATTGGACAAATGCTCTAAACAAAAAATCAGCAAAGAAACAGCAATCCTAAATGACTCACTAGACCAGATGGAATTAATTTACATATTCAGAACATTTCACCCCAAAGCCACAGAATATACATTCTTCTCAAGTGCACATGGGTCATTTTCAAAGATAGACCATATGCTGGGTCACAGGCAAAGTCTATTCAAATTCAAGAAGATAGAAATTATATCAAGCATCTTCTCAGATCACAGTGGCATAAAACTGGAAATCAACTACAATAAAAACAACCCATAAAAAAGAAGGAATTCTCATCATTTGCAGCAACTGGATGGAATTGGAGAACATTATGTTAAGTGAAATAAGCCAGTCAATGAAAGAAAAATACCATGATCTCACTCATTTATGGGTAATAAAGAACATTATAAACAAAAAGATAGATACAGAGACAGTAAAGCATCAAACAGACTGTCAAATTTCAGGGGGAAAGTTAGGGAGAGGTGGGGGAGATAAGAGATCAATCAAAGGACTTGTATGCATGCATATAAGCATAACCAACGGATGCAAAACTCTGGGGGGTGAGGGCATATATGGGAGTGGGTGGAGGGTGGCAATGGTAATATATGTACACATATAATACCTTAATAAAAAAATTGAAAAAAACAACCCAAAGAAATCAAACACATGGAGACTAAACAGCATGCTATTAAACAAGGACTGGGTCACCAGAGAGATCAAGGAAGAAATAAAAAACATCATGGCAACAAATGACAATGAAAACACAACAATCCAAAATCCATGGGACACAGCAAAAGCAGTCTTGAGAGGGAAGTTCATAGTTCTACAAGCCTATTGCAAAAAACAAGAAACAATGGTAATAAATTACCTAACCCTACAACTCAAAGAGCTAGAAAAAAAGCAGCAAGAAAAGCCCAGTGTAACCAGAAGGAAGGAAATAACAAAGATCAGAGCAGAGATAAATGACATAGAGACCAAAGAAACAATACAAAAGATCAACAAAACCAAGAGCTGGTTCTTTGAAAGGATAAACAAGATTGATGGACCTCTAGCCAGGCTCACCAAGAAGCAATAGAGAGGACCCAAATAAACAAAATCAGAAATGAAAGAGGTGAAATAACAACAGACACTGTTGAGATACAAAGGATTGTTACAAAATACTATGAACAACTCTATTCCAACAAACTGGACAACCTGGAGGAAATGGACATATTCCTAGAAAAATATAACCTTCCAAAAATCAATCAAGAAGAATATAAAGAGCTCAATAGGCCAATAACTATGGGAAAAATTGAAGCAGTCATCAAAAAGCTTCCGGCAAACAAAAGCCCGGGGCCTGACGGCTTCACAGAAGAGTTTTACCAAACATTCAAGGAAGAACTAAAACCTATCCTCCTCAGACTATTCCAAAAAATTCAAGAGGAAGGAACACTTCCAAGCTCCTTCTATGAAACCAGCATCACCCTAATACCAAAACCAGATAAAGACAACACAATGAAAGAGAATTACAGACCAATATCCCTCATGAACATAGATGCTAAAATCCTCAACAAAATTCTAGCAAATCGGCTCCAGCAGTACATCAGAAAGATCATACACCATGACCAAGTAGGATTTATCCCAGGAATGCAAGGATGGTACAATATCCGCAAATCAATAAACGTGATACATCACATAAACAAATTGAGAGAAAAAAATCACATAGTCATATCAATAGATGCAGAAAAAGCATTTGGCAAAATCCAACACCCTTTCTTGATAAAAACTCTCAACAAGGTGGGAATAGAAGGCTAATACCTCAACATAATAAAAGCTATATATGATAAACCCACAGCAAACATCATACTGAATGGACAAAAACTAAAAACATTTCCCCTAAGAACAGGAACAAGACAGGGATGGCCACTCTCACCACTCCTGATTGACATAGTACTGGAAGTATTAGCCATTGCAATTAGACAAGAAGAAGACATAAGAGGCATCCAAATTTGAAAAGAACAAGTAAAGCTGTCTTTATTTGCAGATGACATGATATTGTACATAAAAAATCCGAAAGACTCGGTCAAAAAACTAATAGACTTAATAAATGAATTCGGCAATGTAGCAGGATACAAAATTAACGCCAAGAAATCTATGGCATTTCTATACACTAATAGTGAACTTACAGACAGAGAGACTAAAAAGGCAATCCCATTTACCATCACACCAAAAAAACTAAGATACCTAGGAATAAACTTAACTAAGGAGGTAAAAGACCTATACATGGAAAACTACAGGACACTGAAAAAAGAGATAGAGAAAGACGTAAACAGATGGAAGAACATACCATGTTCATGGATTGGTAGAATCAACATCATTAAAATGTCCATACTACCCAAAGCAATCTATAGATTCAATGCATTCCCCATTAAAATACCAACGGCATATTTCACAGACCTTGAAAGAACTCTCCAAAAATTCATCTGGAATAAAAAAAGACCCCGAATAGCCACAGCAATCCTGAGAAAGAAGAATAAAGTAGGAGGGATCTCAATACCAGATTTCAAGCTGTATTACAAAGCCACTATTCTCAAAACAGCCTGGTACTGGCACAAGAACAAACATATAGATCAATGGAACAGAATAGAGAATCCAGATATCGACCCAAACAACTATGCTCAATTAATATTTGACAAAGGAGGCATGAACATACAATGAAATAAAGACAGTCTCTTCAATAAATGGTGTTGGGAAAACTGGACAGGTACATGCAAAAAAATGAAGCTAGATCACCAACTTTCGCCATACACAAAAATAAACTCAAAATAGATACAGGACTTAAACATAAGACGGGAAACCATAAAAATACTAGAGGAATCCACAGGCAGCAAAATCTCAGACATATGCCAAAAGAACTTCTTCACCGATACTGCCCCTAGGGCAATGGAAGCTAAAGAGAAAATAAACAAATGGGACCATATCAAAATAAAAAGCTTTTTTACAGCAAAAGAAACTATCAACAAAACAACAAGAAAGCCCACTGCATGGGAGAACATATTTGCAAATGGCATCACTGATAAAGGTTTAATCTCCAACATCTACATGCAGCTTATACAACTTAATAAAAGGAAGATAAATGATCCAATAAAAAAATGGGCAATGGACCTAAATAGAATCTTTTCCAAAGAAGACAGAAGGAAGGCCAAGAGACACATGAAAACATGCTCAACGTCATTAATTATCCGAGAGATGCAAATCAAAACAACAATGCGGTACCATCTCACACCTGTCAGAATGGCTATCATCAACAAATCAACAAACGACAAGTGTTGGCGAGGATGCGGAGAAAAAGGAACCCTCGTGCACTGCTGGTGGGAATGCAGACTGGTGCAGCAACTGTGGAGAACAGTATGGAGTTTCCTCAAAAAACTGAAAATGGAACTCCCATTTGACCCAGTAATCCCACTCCTAGGAATATATCCTAAGAAACTGGGAACACCAATAAGAAAGGATATATGCACCCCTATGTTCATAGCAGCACAATTTACAATAGCTAAGATCTAGAAACAGCCTAGGTGCCCATCAGCAGATGACTGGATAAGAAAACTAGGGTACAACTACACAATGGAATATTATGCTGCCATAAAAAAGAAGGAATTCTTACCATTTGCAGCAACCTGGATGGAATTGGAGAACATTATGTTAAGTGAAATAAGCCAGTCAATGAAAGAAAAACACCACATGATCTCACTCATTTATGGATAATAAAGAACATTATAAACTTGAACAAAAAGATAGATTCAGAGGCAATAAAGCATCAAACAGTCTGTCAAATTACAGCAGGAAGGTTAGTGAGAGGTGGGGAAGATAAGAGATCAATCAAAGGACTTGTATGCATGCATATAAGCATAACCAATGGACGCAAAACTCTGGGGCGTGAGGGCATATATGGGAGTGGGGTGAGGGGGCAATGGTAAGACATGTACACATATAATACCTTAATAAAAAAAATTGAAAGAAAAAAAAGAGCTTCACAGATAAGAAAAAGCTAAAGGAGTTTATCACCACCAAAACAGTATTATATGAAATGCTGAAAGGTATTCTTTAAGAAGAGGAAGAAGAAGAAAATGGTAAAGATAAAAATTATGAACAACAAATACATATCTATCAACAAGTGAATCTCAAAATCAAGTGAATAAAAAACCTGATGAACAGAATAAACTGGTGAATATAATAGAATCAGGGGCATAGAAAGGAAGTGGACTGACAATTCTCAGGGGGAAAGAGGTGTGGAGGCTGCGGGAAGAGACTGGACAAAAATCGTACACCTATGGATGAAGACAGTGTGGGTGGGGTAAGGGCAGAGGGTGGGGTGGGAACCTGGAGGAGGGGAGCTATCGGGGGGGTGAAAAAGGGGAACAATTGTAATAATCTGAACAATAAAGATTTATTGAAGTGGGGGGGAAAGCTATTTTACATTTATACCATGGAATACTATGCAGCTGTAAAAAAACAAAGGAGCCAGCATGGAGGGACCTGTAGAGTAATATACTAAAAGAAATAGGACA
Organism: Eptesicus fuscus; assembly: GCF_027574615.1. Lineage (NCBI taxonomy): Eukaryota > Metazoa > Chordata > Mammalia > Chiroptera > Vespertilionidae > Eptesicus > Eptesicus fuscus. The sequence continues at coordinate 33,495,769 of NC_072484.1, read as the reverse complement.
ATCCTCTAGTCAGCTGCTGGAGTAATATGCTAAGAGAAATAGGCCAATCAGAGAAAGATACGTATCACATGATCTCACTCATATGTGGAATCTAATGAACAAAATAAACTGATGACCAAAAAAATCCAGAGACATAGAAGCATGATACAGACTGCTGAATTTCAGATGGAAGGAGGGGGTGGATGGAAAGAGGTTAACTGAGGAACTTATATGCATATATGCATAGCCCATGGACATAGACAATACTAGTAGTGTGGTTGAAGGCCTGGGAGGGGTGGGTGTGAGGTAGAGGGAGTCAATGGGAAAAAGGGGAATATTGGTAATACTTCCAACAATAAAGATAAATTAAAAATTAAATAAAAATTAAAATAAAGTAAATATTCCCACAAGCAGCATATATCTTTGTGCACATGCTTCATAGAACAGATATCTAGAAGTGAAAGCAGTGGGCCAAGGGATCTTTTAAATTATGATTAAATACTGCCACATTATCTTTCAAAGGTAACATTTAAAAAATATTATGTTAACTTAGAATTGTGTATTCTGCCTTTTCATAGTTTAACATTGGGCACATAGATAAAGAATACTTTACTTCTTTGACCATTTCTCTGTTATTAAATTTTAAGTGGCTTCTAGTTTTCCACCAATAAGAAAAAATGTTGCGTTAAATTATCTGGGAATATGGGTTTTCGATGTTTTAAATGATGATTTCTTAGCATGGTTTTTCATTTGTGCATACTTCTGAATTCTTTTCCAATGTTATTGTAGTATTAACAATTATATTTTAATTTGTCCCATTCATTAAACTTAATAGGTAGACCTAGGGAGGTTGAATTATTTTTCTATATGTGTTTTCTAGACCATCTTCTTTTGTACATTTTGCCTATGGAGCTTTTTACCCATTTATTAATAATATGAAATCCTACCTAATAAAAGGGTAATATGCAAATTGACTGCACCTTCGCTACGCCTAAGCCATGTCCACCAGCCACGCCCACCAGCCAATCAGGGCGAGTATGCAAATAAACCCAACCAAGATGGCTACAGCCACAGAGAGCAAGGTTTCCCAGGCAATGGAGGAAGCCAAGCTTTCTGCCTGCCCTTGCTAGTCCTAAGCCTCCACTCAAGCTACAAAGTTTCAATTATAGAAGGTAAACAAATCTTAACAGAAATGGCGGCAGCCACGGAGCTGGAGAGAGCAGGCCAGGGTTGCCCCCTGCAACGGAGAAAGCAAAGCTTTCCACACACCCTGGCCAGGCCCAGAACTCTGCTTAAGGGTACAAAGTTTCAATTATAGAAGGTGAATTAACCCCAACAGAAATGGCTGCCAGCCACAGAGCGAGCAGGAGGCTTGGCTCTGCTCCAGGCTACAAAGTTTCAATTGTAGAAGGTAAATAAATTCCAGGTACCAGGGCCTCCGCTTGGGTCTCCAGGGCACGTGGCTGGCCTGCAAACCACCACAAGCCCCTTGCTCAGGCCACCCCACGCCCCAAGGGAACCCCCATCCTGATCTGGGACACCCTTCGGGGCAAACCAGCTGGCCCCCACCCCTGCACCAGGCCTCTATCCTATCTAATAAAAGAGTAATATGCAGATTAACCATTACTGCAACACACAATATAGCTGCCCCCATGTGGTCAAAGATCCTGCCCCCATGTGGACACAAGATGGCCACCAAAAGATGGCCAGCAGGGGAGGGCAATTGGGAGGCACCAGGCCTGCAAGGGAGGGCACTTGAGAGGGACCCAGGCCTTCAAGGGAGGGAAGTTGGAGGCGATCAACCCTGCAGGGGAGGGCAGTTAGGGGTGACCAGGCTGGCAGAGGAGGGAAGTTGGGGGCAAACAGGCTGGCAGGGGAGCAGTTAGGCATCAATCAGGATGGTAGCGGAGTGGTTAGGGGGTGATCAGGCTGGCAGGCAGAAGCAGGTTAGGGGCAATCAGGAAGGCAGGCAGGGGAGCAGTTGGGAGCCAGCAGTCCTGGATTGTGAGAGGGATGTCCTACCGGGATCGGGCCTAAACGGGCAGTCAGACATCCCTCGAGGGGTCCCAGATTGGAGAGGGTACAGGCTGGGCTGAGGGACACCCCCCCCCTCCGTGCACGAATTTCGTGCAACGGGCCTCTAGTCTTTAATAAAACTATACACACACACACACACACACACACACACACACACACACACACATTGATTTCAGAGGAAAGGCAAGGGAGAGAGAGATAGAAACATCAGTGATAAGAGGGAAACATCAATTGGTTGCCTCTTGCACACCCCACACTGGGGATGGAGCCCACAACCTGAGCATGTGCCCTGACCGGGAATCGAACCATGTCTTCCTGGTTCATAGGCCGACACTCAACCACTTAGCCACGCTGGCCAGGCTTTAACAAAACTAACTTAAATATATATATCTGTGTGGTCAAATAAAGAGAGAATAAATGTAAACCTTCTCACATCATGCCCAGAATAAACTGAGTGGAGCTCCCAGCAGGAAAGAATGAATTGCAAAAGAGAAGGGGATTTTGAAACCTATGGACATGTTTAAGTTCTTCCTCTCTTGGCTCTAGACTCTCCTGCCCAGGATGGGGTCCAGCTCTGACAAACCCCAGAGCTCACCATAGGACACATTTATTTCACTGACTTGACCCTTCTTATGATCAGGACCCATACTACGGGTTACTGCCGAGCTTCAGAAACCATTGTTATAACTCACCCTCCTTCCTCCAGGGCCAGCTCCCAAAACCCTTTTCAGCTCCACATGGTTCTGCTGCCTATAGACAAAAGTTGTGTCTGGGGTCACAGATCTGGGTTCAAATCTTAGCTCTGTTAGCTCCCTGATTCCGGATTTCCTCATCTGTATAATAGGAACAGTAATAATACCCATCTCATGGAATTCTTTTAAAAATATTTTTATTTATTTCAGTGAAGGATGGAGAGGAAAAGAAATAGTAATTGATGATCTCATTTCCCAATAGAGAGAGAGAGAGAGAGAGAGAGAGAGAGAGAGAGAGAGAGAGAACATCAATGATGAGAAAGAATCCTTGATTGGCTGCCTCCTGCACCTGCCTACTGGGGATCAAGCTCTCAACCTGGTCATGTGCCCTGACTGGAAAATCGAACTGTGAGATACTGGTTCACTTATCAAAGCTCAGCCACTGAGCCACACCAGCCGGGCTCACAGAATTCTTGTGAAGAATATGAGAATATCCATCCAAAGAATATTTGTTGAGCATATACTGGGTGTCAGGCCCTGTGCTGGGCATTAAAGACACAAACCAATTTTCTGCCCAGTAGGAGAGACATACATTAACCAAATACTTTCAAAGATAGAGTGAAACTTAAGTATGCCTAAAACTCTTAGTAATTCTTGGTTAATGATGATAGTAGCTTTTGAGAATTTGTGAGCAGCAGACTCTAGTAGTCAACAGTCCAGTATCCATCCATCCATCCATCCATCCATCCAACCATCCATCCTTCATCTATCTGTCTATCCAAACTCCATCCATTCATCTATCCCTCCATCCACCCTCCCATTCACTCATCCTCTCACACTTTCTTCCATTCAACCATCATATCATTTCCATCCAAACTCTGTTTTGATTGAGGTACAATCTTCAATTCCTGGTCCAGATGAGGCTGTTGATAATCTGAGCCATCGTTGCATGGTGATTCTCTCAGGTTCAAAGTTGGCGCATGATCCAAGTTGGTCCTATAAGCCTAAACAGAAGATCTATGTTTCATGTTTGAGGGGAAGGTTTCTTTCCTTTTCTTCTAGTGGAAAATAGCAAGACAGCCTGTAACTCTAAAGGCCACCAGACACCATTTCCTACCATAGTGGAAACCATGATGATGGCAGAGCTAAAATAAATGGACAAAATCCAGTTCTGAATAGCAGCTCTGAGAAGCTGATTGAAACAAACCTGGAGCTTGCCCTACCTATGACTTTCATTTATGTGAAATAACTTTTTTTATTGTTTAAATCATGTTGAGTCAGGTTTTCTGTCATATGTAGCTAAGCACTGATACATGAGAGGTGTAAACACAATCACAGTTAGAAAAGCACTTTGCATATATTTTCCTTCATTTAAGTCTTTAAAGCAGTTCCATGTAATAGCATTCTATCTGCTATCTGCATCCACTGTACAGATTATACCTGGGCCATAACTACACATGCATATATTTGATAAACTAAATGAATGGGATACATTTGGAGCAAAACATAAAATGCCAAGTTGTGATGAAGGAAAACAGGAAACACTGATAAACTATTAAGTAAGTATTATGCTAAGCAAAATAAGCCAGTCAGAAAATGATGAGTATCACAGGATATCACTTATATGTGGAATCTAATGAATAAAATAAACTGATGAACAAAAGTGATCCAGATACATTGAAGCATGCAACAGACTGACCTATTTCGGGGGGAGATGGAAGGGGTGCGGGAAGAGATTAACCAATGAACTTATATGCATATATACATAGCCCACGGACAGGCAATAGTGTGGGGAAGGCCTGGGGAGGGGTTGAGATCAGAGTACAGGGCATAATGGGGGAAGGCGGACATCTTTCCACAATAAAGATAGCCCTAGCTGGTTTGGATCAGTGGATATCCACTGCAGATTCAAGGCTCCCAGATTCAATTCTTGTCAAGGGTACATGCCAAGGTTGTGGGCTCCATCCCCAGTAGGGGGAGTGCAGGATGCAGCCAATCTATGATTCTCTCTCATTTTTGATGTTTCTATCTCTCTCTTCCTCTTTCTTCCTCTCAGAAAAAAAAATGTATTAAAGAAAGAAAAAGATAAATTTTTAAAACCTCAATAATAAGAGGACAAACAACCTATTTTTAAAAATGTGAAAAGATTTAGACAGATGCTTCAATAAAGATGGTAGATGAATGTCAAATAAGCATGTTAAAAGATATTAAATATAATTAGTCATTAGAGTGATGCAAATTAAGACACTACTTACTATACACCAGAAAAAAAAAAGAAAAGAAATAGTAATTGACGATCTCATTTCCCAAACAACTATTTTTTAAATGAACAATTTATTTTATTTACTTTATTTTATTATTGCTCATTCTCACTGAGGATCGAACCTGCAACCTGGGTGTGTTCCCTGACTGGGAATTGAACCAGCAACCTTTCATTGCACCAGACGTTGTTCAACCAATTGAGCCACACTGACCCAGCATCACAAAGCAGAGTACAGAAAGATGGATTTGGAACCAAGAGACAAAAGCTTAATGGTGAACACATTTTATTTAAAAGAGTAAGTTACATAAGCCATATAAGATACACAGAAGATGCAATACAAGAATCAAGGTAGTGATGAGGAAGAAAAAGAGGAGGATGAGCAGGTGGAGAGTAGGTTGGAGTAGTCACGCAAAGTGTTAATTGCTAATGACTTGAGGAACATGAACACCAATAATGGTTCACTCACGTTGACCATGAAGGAGGTTATAGTTGTTTTGAGGAGTTGGGGGATGGAGCCAGATGATCTAAAACTGAGCAGTAGATGAAAGTAAAGAAATAGAGAAAGTGAATGACAATATCTTTTGAGACGTTTGGTGGTAAAGGGAAGAAAAAAGGCTTACTGGGGTCAAGATAAGTTTTCTCCCATAAACCGTAATTTTGTAAACTGTTCTTGCCTGAAAGTGCTTATATGAGGAGACCAACATTCTCACTTCACAGCTGAGCTACCTCAGGTCACAGACACACTTCAGAAAACATCTTATACAAGACAGGAAGCCTTGTTCTTTAGCTGTTGGACAACTCTAGACCAGAGTGTTCAGGTATCTTTGAGATAAAGGCTAAATTACCCCAGTCATCTTCCCCCACTGTTCTGGGCTGCAAACATTGCACAGCTCCTCCGGTGCCTGGAGGCAGGATGCCTTAGGACAGAGGGAGGTAGAGTAGGTCACCGAACAATGGGTCAGTTAGAGTTTGGAGGAAGTACACTCTGGCCAAGCGTGTCCAGGCGTTACATGTGTGCCCTGAGTTCCTTGGAAAGGCTGAAATTGCTTTTGTAACCTTTGGGTTGTCATTGTAACTGTCCTAACTCCCTTTTGTGGTTTCTGAGTATACATTTGCTATAACACCTGTGGTCTGCACTGCAGTTCGGCCTTTACCGCGGTAGAGTGCTGCAACTGCAGGCACTGGCCAGTTTGTTAAAGGCTCATACATTTTGATTTCTGTCTCTGGTGGTCGTATCTTAGGGGTCGCTCCATAACATTTGGGGCTTTCCCAGCGAGATACACTCAGGCCACGTTGCCGACAGAAGCCCCAGGTGAGGACACACCACTCTCCGTCCCGGGTTTCAGGGAGGTGGAGTGTCTCCTCCTAAATTCACGATCCAAAAGTAAGAGCCACCTGGACCTCCAGTGGGGAGGTAAGCACCTGGTTTCTGTGTGTGGAACGTTCCCCTGGTGGACTACAGGAGGGCTGGACGCAGCGGAGCCTCCAAGTCTGGACACCCAGGCATGACGGCGCCTGGGGTCCCTGTTACGTGTGACCTTAGGGTGCACGTGTCTGGTTTGTCTTGTCTTTGTTGTCCTTGTCTTTGTTAAAATGGGTCAGGGCCAGTCGGTCTACCGTCTACGTCTACCCCCTTACAAGGTTTTCTTAAGAATTTTCAGGACTTCAAATGGCGCGGAGGAGACTATGGGACGTCGGTTAATAGTCTTGATTTGCAGAGATTGTGTAAATTAGAATGACCCACATTTGGGGTTGGGTTGCCGTCCACTGGGACCTATGACTTAGGAACAGCTTATAAGGTTCATCATATTGTTTATGGCCGTCCAGGTCACCCTGACCAAATCCCTTATATTCAAATTTGGATTGACATTCTCACTGAAAAACCCCAGTGGTTGAAAAATTGCCAGGGCCAAGAAAGGAAATTGGGACAGAGACAGACCGTTTTATTGGCTCATCCCCCAAAAGGAGACAAGAAGGTAGACCCTAAGGTCTTACCAAATGATCCGGAGGACAGGGTCCCCGACCACCTGCCTCCCTTTTATGTTCCCCCTCTGGAGCCCTCATCGGAGGTGGGCCTCTCAGCCTCGCAGGAGGCCCCAATACCCTCACAAATGCCTCCTAGTTCTGTTGCCACGACGTCTTTGGAACCAACGTTATCAATGGGACAGACGGGAGGAGCCCCTAGGAACCCAACCCTGGTAACACCCCTCTACCCTGCGCTCCCGCAGGCGCCTCCACCTGTAGTGAGAGAAAATCCGGACCTAAGTTCATGGCCCCTGGGGGGTCCAGACAATTGTCCTCCCACTCAGACTCTGTCCACAAACAACCCTTTCAGTCCGCCCCACACCCTGACCAGGACCCCTTATGGCCCACCAGACCAGCAGCCTTTTATGGTCTCCTATACAACTGGAAGAACCAAAACCCATCATTCTCCCAGAATCCCCAAGGTCTGATTTCGCTCCTGGAGTCGGTCTTTTTCACCCACCAGCCAACCTGGGATGACTGCCAGCAGCTACTTCAGACCCTTTCACCTCAGATGAGAGAGAGTCAGAGGGGAAGGGAGGAAGTTAGTCCTTGGGCCAGATGGCCAACCCACCACAGACCCAGGAAGGATCGAGGCTATTTTTTCATCCGGAAGGCCGCAATGGGATCACAACACTGACAGGGGCAGGGAGGCTCTCGACAGGTATCGCCAGACTCTCCTGAGGGGCATCTGAGCGACAGCTAGGAAGCCCACCAACCTTTCCAAGGTAACAGAAACAGTCCAGGGACCAAACAAGAGCCTCACCGCCTTCCTCGAGAGGCTCTGTGAGGCATATCGGGTATACACCCCAATAGACCCTGATGACCCAGAGAATTGGCGGGCTTATCAATGTAGCGTTTGTGTCCCCGTCAGCCCCAGATATTAGAAAAAAAATTACAGAAGTTAGAAGGCTTTGAGAGGAAATCACTTTCAGAACTGGTCGAGGTCTCCCAGAAGGTCTTTAACAACCGAGAAGATCAGACTGCTAACCTAAACACCAGAATGGGTCTGTCCTCTCTTCTAGCCATAAATGAAGTAAAGGGACAGCAACGAGGGATTGGAAGAAAAGAATAGGTGAAGAGAGGACAGAACCAAAAGACCCAGCTGGGGAAAAACCAGTGTGCCTACTGTAAGAAAGAAGGACACTGGAAATTGGAGTGTCCTGAGCGGCCAGGGAATAAGGCAGTCCCCGTGTTAGTAAAAGAAGTGGACTAAAGGCATCAGAGCTCTGTGGGCCCCCAGGATCCATGGGTAACACTAAATGTGGGGGGAAAGCCAGTATATTTTCTAATTGACACCGGAGCCACATTCTCTGTACTGCAACACCCGCCAGGCCAGTTTCTAAAGACAGAACTCCCATCCAGGGGGCCACAGGACGAGTAAAGTCTTACCCCGGGACCCAAGCCCGGATTGCTAACTTTGGGGAAAAGACTGTTACCCATTCCTTCCTCGTAATGCTCTAGCACTGCCTGACCTCACCAAGCCCTTCCAGCTTTATGTGGCAGAATCTCAGGGGGTTGCCAAAGGGGTACTAACACAAACTCTGGGGCCCTGGAAGAGGCCAGTTGCCTACTTGTCTAAGAGGTTGGACCCAGTGACTGCAGGATGGCCGAGCTGTCTGAAGGCTATAGCAGCCATGGCCATACTGGTTAAGGAAGCCTCTAAACTGACTTTTGGCCAAGACTTACAAGTGGTTGCACCCCACGCAGTAGAAACCCTACTGCACAGCCCACCTGAACACTGGTTGTCAAATGCTCATATTACCCAGTACCAGGTGCTCCTGCTAGACCCCCCGAGCGTAAGCTTCTTGAAGACCACAGCCCTAAACACGGCCACTCTCTTCCCTGATGAGGGAGCTGGAACTCCCCTCCATGACTGTGAAGAGACCCTAACCTCCTTGAGGGCCGACCTAACAGACCAGCCCATCTCCAACCCTGAGGAGACCCTGTTCACTGACAGGAGCAGCTTTGTGGAGGACGGAATCAGGTATGCTGGGGCAGCTGTAGTTACACAAGAAAGAGTCATATGGGCACAATCCCTAGGACATGGGACTTCAGCACAGAAGGCAGAACTCATAGCCCTCACCCAGGCCTTGCAGTGGGGAAGGACAAGAGAATCAATATCTATTCAGACAGTAGATATGCTTTTGCCACAGTGCATATACATGGAGCCTTATATCAGGAGAGGGGCCTCCTAACCTCAGGGGGGAAGGATATTAAAAATGCTCCAGAGATACTAAACCTTCTTTCAGCCATTTGGGGCCCTGAAGAAGTTGCAGTCATACAATTCCCCTGTGACGAAGGGGAACCAATTTGCCGACAAACGGCTAAAGAAGACTGCAAAAAGACCAGTAGGGCCCCTAGAGGTGCTGGCAGTCATACCCACTCAGAATCTGGAGCCCAACCCCAGGTACACCCCCGAGGAAGAGGATACAGCCAGGAGATGCCAGATCTGCACACAAGTGAACCCAGGACCTCCGATAACTGCCCCGCCAGGAACACGGTTTAGAGGTTCAAGCCCTGGTGAACACTGGGAAGTCGACTTTACTGAATTGCCCAGTGGACTTGGAGGATCCCGATATCTCCTAGTATTTGTGGACACTTTTTGCGGTTGGCCAGAGGCATACCCAACCAGGGCTGAAACAGCACAGGTACTAGTTAAGAAACTCCTCTCTGAAATTCTCCCCCGGTTTGGCCTACCTTTATTCATGGGGTCCGACAATGGCCCAGCGTTCATCGCTAAGGTAACCTAATCTTTAGTTAAGGCCCTTAAGGTCACATGGAAACTACATTGTGTTTATAGACCTCTGAATTCTGGACAGGTAGAGAGAATGAATCAGATACTTAAGGATACCCTAACTAAACTAAAATTAGAGATTGGCGAGAACTGGGTAAGTCTCCTCCCCCTTGCACTACTCAGGGCTCGATGCACCCCATATGTAAAAGGACTGACTCCTTTTGAAATCATGTTTGCCCGTCCACCACCTCTTCTCCCTCGGCTAAGGGAGGAAGGGCTAGCTGTGTTATCTAATAGAAATCTCCTCAAGTCCTTGCAGGCGCTCCAGAGCAGTACAGCAGCTGCAAGGCAAATCATCAGGGCAGCACATCAGGAAGCCCACCCACCAGACCTGGACAGCCCACCTGTGTGTGCTCCTGGCGACCTAGTCTGGGTGAAGAGGCATGAGGAATGCAGGCTGTGGAGCTCGTGGTCCTCCACACCCATTGCCGGCGGGTCCCCAGAGAAGGAGGGGAGGAATCTGAATCAATGATTTGATTCACCATAAAGACCAGTAGGGAATGTTCTGGGCTGCAAACATTGCACAGCTCCTCCGGTGCCTGGAGGCAGGATGCCTTAGGACAGAGGGAAGTAGGATAGGTCACCAAACAATGGGTCGGTTAGAGTTTGGAGGGAGGTAGTGGGTCACGCTCCGGCCAAGCGTGCCCAGGCGTTACACCTGTGTCCTGAGTTCCTTGGAAATGGCTGAAATAGTTTTTGTAACCTTTGGGTTGTCATTGTAACTGTCCTAACTCCCTTTTGTGGTTTCTGAGTATACATTTGCTATAACACCTGTGGTCTGCACTGCAGTTCGGCCTTTACTGAGGTAGAGTGCTGCAACTGCAGTCACTGGCCAGTTTATTAAAGGCTCATAAATTTTTATCTCTGTCTCTGGTGATCGTCTCTTGCGGGTCGCTCCATAACACCACCTTTCAAATTTTGTCATTCCTACCATACTCACCATTGGGTATAGCTATTGTCGCCTCTGTCCACAGGGCTGTATGGAAGCTGGAAAGCCCACAGTTAAGAGATTCAATAATTTTATTGTGGGAAGATTATGTGGAATTATCACACGGATTCTGGTAATTTACAGGAAAAGAGCCTCCGTATTCAGAGAAGTAGGGGATCTTTTGGACCAGGGTGGGTAATGAAATTCCAGGCAGCAGCAATTAGTATGAACATCCACATAGGTGGTGGCTTGGAGTGTGGAGGACATTCCAAAGAGGAGACCAGCAAGCAGAACCAGATTCTTTGTGAAATAAGCAAGATATTAATCAACATTATATCCCTTCTAAGGAGGCTGTAAGCCAGAGCACAGAGCCTTTCTTTGGCCCCTTCCTCATCACTTTGGTACTGCTGTCCACTATCCATGGTGCTGAAACATAATCCACCCTGGACACCCCTCCACCCACATCCCTGGATAACAATTTCTTGCTGTTCCCTGGTCTCTCTCTCATCAACTAAGATGGATCTTCGATGTCACCTTGGCCTACTTCATGGCACCAGGAGACAAAATATTTCTAGATGCCCTGGTTGATCAAATCACATTTTTCTTACTTTTAATATTGGCAACTCATTCACATTCCACTATTGGTGGAATCAAATAAGTTGTACAACTTCTGTGATAGATGGAAGCCTAGATGTATAGGTGGGGATAAAATAAAATGCCCTTGGTTTTTCAATGTTTTACACAACTAGCAGTCAATTAGATTTGTTAGAGCTGCACTATCCAATATGGCAGCCACTAGCCACATGTGAATATTGAGCACTTGAAATGCAGCTCGTCCAAATAGAACCATGCTATACGTATAAAATACACACCAGACATCAAATACTTAGGACAAACATAGGATGTAAAATATTTAATTGATAATTTTATATTGATTACATGTTGACATGATACCACTTTGATATATTTGGTAAATAGAATACTAGTGTGTTACTGAAATTAACATAATATGCCTTTTTTCTTTTAAAGTGTCATTACTAAGATCTCAAAATTACATGTGTTTCGTTATATTTTTGTTGTATAGCATTAATTTTGAGTATTCCATAACTAAACTAATCAACCCAAGGACATAGATTCTATTATGGTGTCAGCCACTCAATGTTTTATGTTCCCTGACATGAACTGTACCTTCCTGGTGGCTCAATCCATCACAGCACCCTTGTCCTCAGAAATCATGCGTACAGTTCACTGCAAACTTACCCTTACCCCTTGGAGAAGGGTGCTTCCATCCCGCATGATGTCTATGACCAATTACACGGAGCTTCTCCCCATCGCCTAGAGCACCAGGTCCCTTCCTACTTCTGTTTATTTGCACATGCTGTATCCTCTCCTTTTAATGCCTTTTCTCACAAAGAAACTCTTAATGACCCTTCAACATCCCATTTAAATCCCGCCTTCTCTTGAAAGCCCTCCTGGAAGTCTCTTGGCAGGGCTGCTGAATCTTGCCTCTCTACACTCACAGAACCTCAACCAGCACATCTTGCTACACATAAAATTGCTCATTAATTTGCCTTATCCCTTACTAGGCTGGGGGCTCTTGAGGTCAGGGGCCAGGTGTGATTCATCTTTGTAATCCTGGCACCTGGAATAAAACAGGAAATAAGTAAAGTCCTTGCCTTACAAAGTCTGCATTCTAGTAGGAGAGACAGAGGAGAACAAGTAATAGTACAGTAGGAAGTGGATAGTAGTGGCCATTAGGAAGAAAAATGAAGCAGGGCAGAGGGTGTCATATGTGCTTTTATTGGAAAGACCTGAGATGGTGACACTAGAGCAGAGTGTATGTATTCAGCACAGAATAGTTGCAACTAAATACATGATAAATGAATAATTGCATCTCCCTTCATGGAAATACCCTCCCCTTTTTTAAAAAAAATTAAATATCATCCTTGTAAAGATGCCTCTTGTAACTGAGCCCCTTCCATATCCAGCCACATTGCTCTTTTTCTTTGCTTCAAAAGGAAAGCTCATTTCTGCCTCAGGGCTTTTGCACAAGTTCATCATCCTGCCTGTGATATTCTATTCTCAGGTCTTTGCATAACTTCTGCCTTACATTCAGAACTCAGCTGAAATGCCTCCCCCTCAAAGAGCCTCTGCTACCTTTTAATTTGATGCCTCTCTCCCTGTTCCACCACAGTCACTCTCTCTCACATCCTCTTACTGTGTTATTTTCCTAGTACTCACCACCCTATGGAATTTAATTGATTATATGTTTAGTTCTTAGTTCATGTTAGTATGCCCAACTAGATTATGAGCTCCTGGAGAGCAGGGTCTTTGAGTTGCTCATGGTTGTATCCCTAGAATCTAGCACATTGTAGATGCTTCACTGAAATTTAATAAATAAATGAACGAATGAAGCATTTATAATGACTCTAAAGCCCAAGATCATTACGGAATAAAAATATGTGTTGGCCTCTCACTGGATGGGTACAAGTGTGCTTCCATTACTTGGAGGATATTTAGTTTGTAAGTTCATACGTGTCTGGCTGCAGTATCAGATCTAGAATGCAAAACAGATACCTTAGATGGTAGGAGTGAAGGAGTATCAGAGAAGAGTTTCCCCTGCTGCATCTGGGGCCTGAACAGGGTCAGAGAATGAACCAAAGGCTTGGAGACAGGAGGCAGGCTGGAGGCTCTGCTTTGTCACTCACTGGTTGTCTCTGATCATTTCACTGACAGTTCTGCACCTCCATTTTCTCACTCATAACTTGGGAACAATTACTCCCTCCCAAGCTAATCACTTAAGAGCTGTATGCTGAAATGAGACTGTAGAGGAAGTTGTTATATTTTTGTTGGATAACATTAATTTAGAGTATTACATAACTAAACTAATCAACCCAAGGACATAGATTCAATTATGGTGCCAGATACTCTGTGTTTTCTATTTGCCAGACTACCTCCCCAATAACAGCAGAGCAAGGGTGTTGGTCACATCTACTTGGAGTGAGGCTTGGAACTGAGCTTTGGGAGCTTCAAGACTTGCCCAGACGAACTGCCTCACGCCTCCCACCTCATAAGTAATGAGCTCCCTGTCAATGGAGGTTTGTGAGCAGAGGCCAGGAAATTGCTTGCTGAGAGAGTCATTTAAAGGAACTTTAGAAACTCCAGCATCTAGCACTTCATAGTGAAAATTCAGTGAATTGAAGTAAGAGTCATTTCAGCCTAGCAATCCTATTGGTTTTCAGATTCCTGTTGGCGGCCTGAGCTGTGAAGATTCAATCTTGCATTCCTTGCTTTGGGTTCTGGCAGATGTGGAAACTTTGGGTGGTTGGTGGTAGACTACTGACAGAGATAGTTTTGTCGAAGCTGAAACCAGGCCAATTTTCTCCTCCTAATGCTACATCGTACATTTTAGGAGGAGAACAAATGGCAAATTGGGCAGCTTTTCTCTCTGGGAGAAGCCTCCACTTATATCTCAGCTTCTTAGGCTTTGAGGACCAGAATGGAATGGAAACCAGCATGCACTGAGCTAGTGGTAGAGCCCCAGCTTGTTTACTAGTAACCCTGGGCTTGGGTTTTACAGGACCCCCTCAGTAAATGGGCGCTGAACTCCTTAATATTGTTATTGTTAGGGACCATTCTTCCTCTGCGGGCAAGAAGGGATTTTGGGTGTGGGAGAAGTGTCAAGGTGGGATAAGGGATGATGCAATAAAAGGGCAAAGGGGAGGAGTCGGAACTCTCTCCTGGAGTTCCTGTCCCTTCCCTCTGCCAGCACTTACTAATCAGTGCCTTAGTCAGCTGTGAGTTCAGATGATAGAGCCATAAATTACTGAAGAAACACACCTGTAAGACGAAGAAATAGGCAAGAGTTGGGAGGAGGACTCTACTAATGAAGCCTGACTGGAATAATCAAGGCAAGTTCTTCTAAGTCCGCTCATCCTACGGAACAACCAGATAGAGGATTTTTGGGGACAGCCTTGGGGTCACATGCCAGCTGAGACATTTGGCAGTTATGTGACTTGGGTAAGTCAATGACAATCCGTGGAACTTTTTCTTAAATTTGAAAAATAAAACTGGCAGATGGAAATACTATTGTTACCTAGAGTATAAGATTTTTTAGAGAATTAGATAAGAAAACTCATCAATACTTAGCACATTGCCTGCATGCTTAATGAATATTAGTTGTTGATGTTATGATTACTTAAACTTATTTTACTGATTAGGAAACTGAGTCTGGGAGAAGCTTATTAACTCGCCTCCAGTCTCACAGATGCTGATTTTGACTTGAATTAAACAGTGTCTAGGAAGCAGTTCATGAGTGCCTGATTGAAGAATGGGAGCTTAATAAATGCCACTTCCTCACTCTGTAACTCTTCTTGTTGGAGGTTTCCCCAGTTTATTTAAGAAGATACAACCCCCCAAGCTCTGACTCACAACTCAAAAACTGAAATTATCTGGGTTTGTATACTCACATTTTCTCCCAATTCTTGATTATCAGCACTTTCTGGTTTCTCTGTATGTTTTCCACAATAAATGTTGTCATTGGGTTCAATCTAAATGAAGAATGAGAGAGTTTTGTAGAACAGGTTAATTTCACTCAAACTCTTCTCTCTTCACATCACTTCTTTACTCAATTGACCCCAAAGTGCTTAGAGTTTACCCCTTGTGTGCACAGTGCTATATGACCCAGCCTTTTCTTTTTGATCCAACCTACCCTGTAGAGATCCTTAAAATTGATCTTTCAGTTTAAATCACCTTGCTCTCATTGCTCTTCTCCTTCACTCCCCTCTTTGTTCCTATTTTGTTTCTTTCTCCTGGAATGACTTCTTCAGCTTCTATCACCCTTGTAGGTCCAGCTCACTGGCTCTGTCTGGAGAGCCTGTCTGACTACTCTGATTCTTTCTTTCCTGCACACTTTCCCTTTTCTCTGATTATCTAATGCTCCAGTAGAACTTGTCTTCTCAGCCAGATGGTCATCCCTTTATGGAAAGGAATGGTATCATGTCACTCTTCACTTGGGGAGATAAGTTGTCTTTCTGTTCCTGAATCAGACCCTAGTCCTTTCGGATGAGGGTATATCTAATTTCCAGGCAAAGGATTTGTGTCTTTTTTCTATAAAATGCTTGCATAGAAATCAGTTGACCTACCACTTTGAGCCTAAGGTCTCTGATTTCCCACAAAGGAAGGACTTGTTTTCTTCAACATATCAGAAGACACAGGAGCCATATTCACAGTATTTTCCTAGGGGAAGATGACAGTGAGTCAAGGATGCCATATCTGACGTGGGTCTCACTTATGTTTGAACATGACAAGAAGACATTACCAGGTCTGCAAGGGCTCAGAAAAGATTTCACACCCCAATCTTCATTGGAACAGTGAGCAACTGGGAGATGAATCAAAAGTAAGAATTTGTGAATGAGAAAGACAGGATATAGAATAGATTGGTGGTGACCATTTGATTCAGTTTATTATAGATGTCAGCCTAAGTTTTAAAAAACATCGTACAAAAGGAGATTGTAAAGAAGGTATTATAGCCCAACCAGCAAGGATCAGTGGTTGAGCATCAACCTATGAACCAGGAGTTCATGGTTCGATTCCCAGTCAGGACATATGCCTGGGTTGTCGGCTCAATTCCCCGTGAGGGGTATGCAGGAAGCAGCCAATCAATGATTCTTTCTCATCATTGATATTCCTATCTCTCTATCTCTCTCCCTTCCTCTATGAAATCAATAAAAATATATTTTTTAAAAAGAAGGTATTATAAATTTATAAGAAAACATTAAAACTCTAGTTAACAGAGGGCAAACTTAGGAAGACAGTTGCTCTGAAGAGGAACTGTCACAGATTAATAGAGAAATGATGAAAGAAACCAAGATTAAAAAAAAAGAAAGAAATGATGAGATGACATCCTTGCTCTACTTGTAGCTAAAAAAATAAGAATCATGGCATCTGTGGAATTTTCTACCCTCTGAAGAGAAACAGTGTGAAAATGAGAATAATACTGGTTGGGTATGGGATGAAACCGACCAATGCCTGCTAGAATCAATTTAGTTCCATTGGCGAGGTATTTGGTAAGTGATTTGGAGTGCCTTAAGACTATTATGTACCATAAAAATTCAAGGTTGTGAAACTATTTATACTTTTTCAATAATTTTAGGAACCTACAATAGGAAATAATTTTATTTTTGGAAAACCTTCCTGTACCAAAAAGTTTAGGATTATTTATTAAAGCAAAAAAGTTCAAAAATAACCTAAACGTCAACCAATTCTCAAGTGATCCTGCTTTCTTTGTCCTCAGTGCTATTCAGTGAATGTCTTTTCATGTCAATGAAGTTATTCTCTTTATAATAAGCAAAATTTTAAATTAACATAAAGTTCTAACATAAAGTACACATCCATGTGTACACAAAAGTGTAGTTTTGAAGGTATGTTTGGTGGGTAATATCTTTCAGGTGAAGCCTCATTGTGGGCTTCATCATAACCAGCTGAACCCAGAGAGTGAGATGGACAACTCACAAGCTTTCAGACTGGATCTGTACACTGTTGGGTAGGAGCCTACAATTTCTAAAGTTAAGTCGGTATCCTTTAGATCAGTGGTTCTCAACCTTCCTAATGCCGCAAGCCTTTAATACAGTTCCTCGTGTTGTGGTGACCCCCAACCATAAACTTATTTTCGTTGCTACTTCATAACTGTAATTTTGCTACTGTTATGAATCGTAATGAAAACATCTGTGTTTTCCGATAGTCTTAGGCAACGCTGCTAGCAGATCTCAACCTGTGGGTCGCGAAATGTACCTTAAAAATTTAAAGTTGTAAAACTATACTTTTTGAATAATTTTAGGAACCTACAATAGGACATAATTTTATTTTTGTAAAACCTTCCTGTGCCAAAATGTTTAGGATTATTATTAAAGCAAAAAAGTTCAGACATAACCTAATGTCAACCAATTCTCCAATTACTTCCAGAATGAAGGTTCCCTCGGTTTGAATAGGACCCTCAAAATTACCCTAAGATTATTTCCTCCTTTTTCAAAAGAGGTGATTCACGATTAGAGAATGGGAATGGCCTTTCCCAGGCCAGGCATCCAGCCAGTGGCTAAGTCAGATAGGTCTGCCTTCAGGGTGTATGTTTGACACCCACTACCTCTGGCTCAGGGGAAACCTGGCTGCTTATCAAACCTGAGAAACTGTGGCCTTGGAAAGTACTCTTCTAGAGGTCTCCAATTCCACTGCCTTGAGGGCCAGGCTTGACATGGACATGAATGCAGAAGACCAGGGGCTAGTTTCATGGGCAGAGGGGAAGGCTATGATGAGCTGAAGAATGCCTGTCCTCTCTGAAAACCCATCATGCAGACCAAACCAATCCTATCTGTGGGCGACCTCTAGGCATCTCTAGGCAATGGTGATATGGAGCGTTGTAGTCTAGAGCAGATTCTGTGTTCTTGTCTGAAGTCATATTCTTTCAGACCTGAATGGACTCATTAAGTCTCCCCAAAATGAAAGTGGAGTTCTAGATGAAGCAGGGAAAGAAAGAAAACATTCTGAATCTCTGCTTTCCCTAGAGAGGCCCCAGATGGGAAGCATTGAAGTATTCTGCAGGCTGTTGATTCTACCTTCACGCAGGGTACTCCGGGCTCCAGTCACACAGAGTCTTGATGAGATTGTACTGGATGCCTGTAAGTTATGGCTGCCTTCCCCTACCCTTGTACACCTGTGCAAAAGTGGATAGAGCTGTGCGGGAAGCTTGCAGCTGTTACTTATTTCACCAACACGGAAAATTCCAGTGGTACCTTTAACTCGGCTCTCTTTTCATCAGGGAAATTCTCAAGGGTGATGTTAAAGATTAGAGGATCTTTCACCTCCACCCTGGGTGAAGAAACAGTGAAACAGGGGAAGGTTGTGGCCCTAGCTGCAGGTAATACCCGCTTTGTGCAAAGGCAGGATTCCTGCGGCATACAAGCTGAATAGATGCAAAGATGGTTACTCATGCATTAATCATGTACTTTATTACACAGCTACTATGTGATCAGAACTGGCAATACAGCTCTGAGCAAAAAGAAGCTCTTGCCTTAATGCATCTGGAGTGATCATGTCTAGTCCTTTGGCCAGTATCAAGCACACTGGAATAAATAAGTGGATAAACAAGAAATAAAAGACTTAAAGCTGTAGATAGCACATGCTTGGGAAGAGTGTATATGAGTAAAATGAGAAATACAATAAATTAATACATATAAAATGTGTCATGTGATAGGTTCTGTGAAGAAAAGGTCTTGAACGGTCAAACAGGTTAAATTCACATTGAGAAGAGTGGAATTTTAGACAGGATAGTTGGGGACGGCTTCTCATAGGAGAAGACATTTGGACAGTCATGAATAAAGTGAGGGTACAAGTTATGAAGCTAGCCAGGGAAAGAAAGGGCCAGGCAGACGACAAAGTAAGTGCAAAGGCCCTGGGGATGATACGTGGGGAACAGAACAAGCTCAGTGTGGCTGGGGGGCAGTGCGTGAGGGAGACTAATAAGAGAAGAGATGAGGGAGGGAGGTTAGGGCTAGATCACATGGAATCTTGTGGGCGAATGGTAAGGACTTTGGGTTTGGTTCTGAGAGCAAATAGAGTGTTTGATACAAGAGTTACAGAGTCTGTAGTAATTAGAAAGATTATTTTGGATCTGGTGGAACAGAATGGAAGAGGAGTGGGTTTGAGGTAGAAGCAGGGGGATCTGGGACAGTAAGTAAAAAGGAAGATGATGGTGGCTCGGAACAGAGAAGGTGGAGAAAATGGTCAGATGCCTGGGTGTTGACACACAGCGTTTGCCAAAAGGCTGGATGTGGGTGTGAGAAGAAGAGAGGAGCCAAGGACAATTATCAAGATTGTTGGTCCAACAAATGGATGGGTGGAGTTGTCATTAGCTAAGATGACCTGGGCTAGAGAAGAAATAGGTTGGGGTAAGGGTGAGAGTGGGAATCAGCAATTGAGTTTGGATTCATTTTCTATATTCTGGGGTCAGCTAGCATTGATTATTATAATTACCACATTATTATTATTGAGGTTGTTCTTGATACTGCTGATTGGTGGCATGCTGAGGACAAGGAGCTGTGTAAGCACTTTACATATATCATTTCCTTATTATTCACAACAGTTCAATGGGGATAGGCTTCACACACAGCTCTATCCACTTTTGCACAGGGGTAGCAGAGGGAAGAGCTGGCAGGATCCCCCATGCCAGTGTAACAGCCTACTTCTGGAATTCTCATCATTTATTTAAGCGATTATTTTTCATGTTCTGTGCTAGAACCAGTCCCAATGTGTAAGTGGTAACACTATGAAAAGCTTTAGTCAGATTTGGTGTCTGATAAAAAAGCAGGTTGGAGAGGGTCATTGCATTGTGCTCACCTGGATTTCCCCAGTGGGCTGTAGAGAGGCTCTGGTTGATTCCTGATGGGCTCTGCAATGGGGCAGACTTCATATATGGTGAGTGATCCCATCGCTGGTGGAGACGTGGTACCGAGCGACAGACAGCTGGGAAACTGACGAGAAGCCCTCCATCTCACCACGTCCATCCAACAACTCCAAAGCAGATTCTCCATAGGAGGTCCCAGGGATTGAGGAGGCAGGGGCTCCCTTATATTTCAAAGTGTACATCATGGATGTCACCAGATGCAGAGGTGGAGAACATGGAGAACCCTGAGAGTGCCAGGAGACTGTGTTCTTGTCTCCCATT
Organism: Eptesicus fuscus; assembly: GCF_027574615.1. Classification (NCBI taxonomy): domain Eukaryota; kingdom Metazoa; phylum Chordata; class Mammalia; order Chiroptera; family Vespertilionidae; genus Eptesicus; species Eptesicus fuscus. The sequence continues at coordinate 33,475,333 of NC_072484.1, read as the reverse complement.
TCTCCGTGTCCTGCTTTGAACTGGCTTTGTCACCTGTAGCATGAGTGAGGTAGACCCAGGACAGTGACAGAGGAAGCCACTCAGTCTGCTCTGAGTGGAGGCGAGGGAGAGGGAGCCCTGGCCTCAGTTCAGGAAGCCTTGTGTTCTAGCCTGGCTCTGCTTATTCTTTGCTGTTTGACACCAGACAGCTCTCATGTCCTTTCTGGGCAATAGTTTTTCCATCTACAATAATAGTCACATTACCTACATTTGAAAGGCATTGGAATCCTCAAAGCATCCTTGTGATATAAAAACTGTCATTAGTCCTTATTTTACAGATGAGGAAACTAAGACTCAAGGTGAAAAAAACCTGTGCAGTGGGACGTTTGTTAACATTGATGAACCTATAACAACACATCACAGTCTCCCAAAGTCCATAGTTCACATTATGTTTCGCTCTCGGTGTTGTACATTCAATGGGTTTGGACAAATGTATAATGACATGTATCTGCCATTAGAGTATCATAGAGAGTAGTTTCCCTGCCCTATAAATCCTCTGTGCTCTGCTTACTCACCCCTCCCTCATTCCTCACTCCTCATCCCTGCAACCACCAATCTTTTCACTGTCTCATAGTTTTGCCTTTTCCAGAATGTCACATAGTTGGAATCATATAGTATGAAGCCTTTTTACATTGGCTCCTTTTACTTAGTAATATGCATTTAAAAATATATATTTGTATTGATTTTAGAGAGGAAGGTAGAGGGAGAGATGGAAACATCAATGATGAGAGAGAATCATTGATTGGCTGTCTCCAGCATGACCCTACTGGGGATGGAGCCCACAACTGAGGTAAGTGCCCTGATGAGGAATCGAACTGTTACCTTCTGGTTCATAGATTGAAACTCAACCACTGAGCCACTACAGCTGGGCAGTAATATGCATTCAAGGTTCCTCTCTGTCAGTTCATGACTCAATAGCTCATTTCACATATTATTAGTGCTGAATAATATGCCATTGCCTGCATGGACCACAGTTTATTTATCCATCCACTTATTGAAGGGCATCTTGGCTGCTCCGAGTTTTGACAATTATGAATAAAGCTGCCACAAACATCTGTGGGCAGGCTTTTTGTGTAGTCATTTTCAACTTCTTTGGGCAATATTGATTGCTGGGTCGTGTAGTAACATTATCTGGAAGTTTCCATAGCATTAGAATATCCAAATCCATAGGCACTGTTGTCAGTGGCTCCCATTAGTAGCCACGTCTGCAGGCAGAGGATCAGGTGGGGAGGCAAGCGATGACAGGACCAAGGGGACAAATGTTGACTTTGCCTGCCAGCCTTGGCTAGGAACCAGAGAATCGCTTTGTTCCCTCTTCTGGAACCAAAGGGAGGCCTTGCTGCTTCTGCGTGCAATGCCCTCCCCTCCCTTCTCTCCTTGTCATCCTTTCAGTTTCAGCTCAATTGGCACCTTCTCCAGGAAGCCTTCCCTGACTGCCCCTTACCTACAGGCTGGGTCAGAGCCTCTCCTCTGAGTATGTTTCTCAGCACTTTTTTTGTGTGTGTCTCTTCCCATAGGAAGCTGTGGGCTTCTGTGACAGGTGCAGGTCCTGCTTCCTCTCCCCCAATCCCGTCCATAGGTGTGGCACATAGTAGGAACACAATTCCTGCTGCACTGGGTTGGACAGGTACTGCTTCAGTCACTCCTAAACTGCCCAGGGCAGAGCCTGGCTTAGCTAGATATTTAACCACATTTCTATTTTTTTTAAATGCATTTTTTTCCTTGCTTAAACATTAAAACAGTAATGCATCACTCCCATGAACAAACTTTTGTCAAATTTCAGTATCCATTTTCAATGTTTTCTCTCAGTTTCAGTTGTTGATATTATTGATTCACCCAGCTATAAAACACAGTAATTTCAAATTTTTTAAAAAGTGTTCAGAAATCGAATGTTGAGCCCTAGCCAGTTTGGCTCAGTGGATACAGTGTTGGCCAGTGGCCAGGTCAATTCCGATCAAGGGCACATACCTTTGTTGCAAGCTTGATCCCAGCCCTGGTTGGGGACCATTCTTGGGGCCCATTCGGGAGGCAACCAATCGATATGTCTCTCTCACAGAGATGTTTCTCTCTGTCTCTCCCCCTCCCTTACACTTTCTCTAAAAAGTAAATGGAAAAATATCCTCGGATGAGGCTTAACAAACAAACAAACAAACAAAAAATAGACTATTGAGTTGATGTAACAACTGACTTCTCTAACATGGGCCTGTGGAGTTTCTAGTGTGATGACGTTTATTCTATCCTCATTCAAGAAGCAAATATTTAAAATAAGTGTCGATTTTCTTGCAAATATTTGGTAAATGTATACACACTCTCATCGTGTAAATAGAAAGAATTAGTTTGGTAAATAATTTTGTGACGTGTACCTGAGGTCATAAAATGTTCCAAGGCATAGAGTTCATAAATCTGATCCTGAGGTTGTCCCGAAGGATTGTGCAAACATTGGGAAGATCCAGCCTTTCTATAACCGCAGGAAGCATTCAAAAGAGCCTGCATGAGAGTTTGGTGCTCTGGTTCCTAGATGACTTGGGGTTCACTCATGTTTTGCCTTCTTTCTTCCCATATATTGCCTATGGCAGATGTCCCCTCAACCCCTCAGGGTCCTCCTCTTCCCTGAAGCCTCCTTCATGGGGTGCCACCACCTCCAAGAAGCCCTCAACCCTCGTTGAGGTTGGGTTGAGTGGGTGAGGAGCAGTCTGGGAAGTGCCAGGCTCACAATGGGGGAAGGCCTCCTCGCTTCTTCACCTTGCCCCCTTCCCCTTCATTGGCCCCATCAGTCCCTGTGGGGCTGAGTGGCATTGGCCGCACCTTCTCTATGTCCTGGCTTGACTAATCTAGGAGCCTTGCATGTGGCCCATCTGTCTGTCTCAAATGTCAAGTATCTGGCCCTAGTTAATAGAAAATAATGACTAGTCTTCTATACACCCTCAATCCTGGGGTGCTAGAACTTTCATGTTCACCCACCCACTCAGCTGTTCTGAAAATGGTGTTACTGTCAAGAAAAGCTTCATCCATCCATTCACTCCACATGGGTAATGCCTGTACTGTATCTGGTTCCTCCCTGGGCTCTGAGGCTGCTGAGCAGAGGAAATACCTGCCCTCAAGGATCTCACAGGTTCATGGGGCAGACAGATGAATTGAATAAGAAGGTGAGAACGCCCTAACGGCTTTGGCTCAGTGGATAGAGCGTTGGCCTGCGGACTGAAGGGTCCCAGTTTCGATTCTGGTCAAGGGCATGTACCTTGGTTGCGGGCATATCCCCAGTGGGGACTGTGCAGGAGGCAGCTGATCGATGTTTCTAACTCTCTATCCCTCTCCTTTCCTCTCTGTAAAAAATTCAATAAAATATATATTTTTTAAAATAAGGTGAGAACCATGGTAATGAGAACTAATGTGTTCTGAACACCCTCTCTGAATTGGACAGTAACAACCAGGGAACTTGGTGAAGCACCGTGTCTTTTTTTAGGGAGCATTAAGGAGAGGCCCCCTCTTACCTGGGCAGAGTCTTGCAGCAGAGGAGAATTTAGCCAGCTGGATCTGGAGAAGGAAAGGTGCCCAGGTAGATGACTCAGACTGGTTACTGCGCAGTCAAATGGGGACAAGAATGGTGTTTCGGTATAAGGGTGTGGTGAGCAATTAATGAGGTCCCCTGTGCCAGCAAAGGCAACCCTCCATGATGGTTGTGGTCTTAGCATACGCAGTGACACTGTCTCGACCACGGCCAGGCGCAGTCTGGGGACCACTGAGTTCTGGGGCATGAATGGAGGGGCCCTGGGTGGAGAGAGGAGCTGGTCTCCATGGGACAATGGAACACCACTGGGGCCCTGGCCTCACCAGGCAGGCAGGGCTTTTGTGCAGCTTGCCAGGTGGGCGCACAGGCTCTCAGGGGTGGTGACAGGAGAGATGGGTGAGCTCTGGGGGCTGGAGGCCTTGGGCGCTCTCAGGCACTGCTTGAAGAGATCTCAGCTCCAGTGGAGCCCTCGCCCTTCCAAAGACATGGATGGACAGGCCAGCACGTGGCTCAGGCCTCTGAGCTCCTGAGTCCAGTCAGACCAGGTATCACCTGATGCTCCACAAGTCCTCTCAGAGTCCCTGACCAGGAATGAAGAAAAGCACCAGGTGGGTTTTTCCCCGGAATGTGACTGTCCCATTTCCACTGCTACCCAGTCTAGAGTAAGTGCTCACTATGTACCCGCTGATTGTGAGTAGATGATGCATGGGTTCCACCACTGCCACATGCTGGCTATGTGACTTTAGGTCAGTTTCTTGCCCTCTGTGCCTCAGTATCCCTATTTGTAAAACAAGAAGTTGGGATGGATAGTCACAGATGTCCCTTCCATGTCTTTTTTATTTATTTATTATTATTGATTTCAGAGAGGAAGGGGGAGATAGTGAGAGAGAGAGAGACAGACGGAAACATCAATGATGAGAGAGAATCACTGAGTGGCTGCCTCCTGCATGCCACCCACTGGGGATTGAGTCCAACACCCGGGCATATGCCCTTGACCAGAATCAAACCTGGGACCCTTCAGTCCCCAAGCCGACACTCTATCCACTGCGCCAAACCATCTAGGGCCCTTCCAGTTCTTGATCCAGGTCTCTGCTGCCCTAGTTGCACCTCCTTCCCCAAATCCCAAATGGAAGGAATGCAACATGTCACACAAGATGATGCAGAAGGGGCCTTTATTGCTGGGGGAGTAGGTGATGAGCATACACTGCTGTTTCAACTGTGAAGGTAAGGAGTAGCTGAGAGGGTTCCTTCTGGTCTCGGGCTTTCAGTCCAGTTGGATGGTGGCAGCATTTTCCCAGGGGGAGATACTGCAAGGAAACACGGTCAAACAACTGTGGAATGAGACCTTGAGCAGTTAGGCCATTGACAGCATAAGGACCCTAAGTGGCACCTGCTATTCACCACATACTACTGCCCAAGCTCTTTCCCATAATACCTTGCAGGGCCTAAGGCCTTGGAGAGGGGACTGGCACCTGTGGTTTGGGGTCTTTCCCTGGTATCCTTATGCCCTCACTCTGCCCTCCTCTCACCGTAGGAACAGTGGCAGGTGTAAAGAGACTGACCAGAGCCCAGGACTAGAGTCAGGGTTCAGGACTCTGTATATAATCAAGAGCATGGATCAGTCTGAGGTCAGGGTCAGTGCTCAATCTGTGACTAATTTTAGGGCTTAATAACTGGGGCCAACACTCAGCATGTGACTAGAATCCAGGCTCAGTCGAGGTACGTGATTAAGGTTTGGAATTTAGAGTATGACCAGGATTATGGCTCAGCTTGGGACTAGGGTCAAGGCTCAGTCTAAGACCAAGATCAGCAAGATCAGGACTCAGTCTTCTGCAAGAGAAATAAGGGAACCCAATCCTTGCTTTGGCTTCACCATTGACCCCTAAGGAGGAGCCTCATCTTCCCTTAGCATGGGCCACCGAGCCTGACTCCTCACCAGTTGGGACATCACAGCAGTCCTCTTCATCTGCCCTCTTTAGGCAAGGACTGCCTCTTCGGCTCCCGGCTCACTATTATCTGGAGGAACAAAATCAATAGGAAGCCTCATTCTCCACCAAATAGAAAACAGACTCCAAAGGCTTCCACTCTTCAGTGGATCAGCCTGACAGTGATGGGACCTCAAGCATGTCACTCCACCTCTCTGAGCCTCAGTCTGTTCATCTGTAAAATGGGGACAATGACGGTACCACTCCCACAGGGCTATTGTGAGGATCCAATGAGATGGTGCATGCAGAGGGATTGCTCAAAGAACTGGACCTGTAGCTATGTCATGGAAGGGCCACCTCCAGAACCCTGACACATTCACTTGATCCATTTCTACTGCTCCAGTATCCCCAGCAATCCCAGACATGCCTGGAGATCCAAAAGCTAAAGAGCGCCCCCAGTGGCTAGTGGAGAAACCCCAGCTCCTCATAAGAAGGGGAAGAGAAGGTAACATGTTGATTAGCAGTGTCTGCTGAACATTAGGCTCTTCGTGCTTTTCTTTTAATCCACTCACCAACCCCACAATATTTACAATCTTGTTTTCCCAGGAGAAACAGAGGCTGAGAAAGGCAGAGCCACATGACCAAGGCCCCACAGTTGCTAAGTAGCAGAGCCAGGATTTGAACTCAGATCTGGCCCATGCTCTTCCTCACATCATTCTGCCAGGTGAAATCTGTGGGTTTTCCAAGGGATGATAGTAGAGAGATCTCAGAGGCCCACAGAACTCCTTCCATTCTGCAAGGACCCCTCCAGCCACACTCTCCCCACTTACTTAGGAGTGGGTCCTTCTGCTTCTCCAGGCTCCCCTGACCAGACCTGCCTGTGGGGCGGGCTCAGAGCTGTATGCCTGCCCTGGGAAGGCTGCACAGGGAACACCTCTGCTTCCCCAGGTGTGACTTACTGATGATATCCTGAATAACCTTCACATCCAGGGTGGAGACGAAGATGCGCATCATTGGGCATATCTGAGGGAGATAAAGGGAGGAAGAAGAGGTGGGGAAGGAGATAAAAGGACAGATTCATTATCAACTGGAGACAAAGTGCTGGCCACCCACGGAGAGGTTCTTCCGATGGAATATTAGAACACCTAGGATTCTAGGACACTGGAAAGCGAGAAATCAAAAATCAGAGCACCATAGGATGCTAGGATCCTACCACCTGCCACCTTCAGTCCCAGGGCCTTAAGAATATAGAGTGTTCACATCCCAGACGCCTATAATCTTAGAAACCTTGAGCTTTGGAACCCTGGAACTTTAGAGTCAAATGGGGCCCTGTGAACCCTACAGCAGCGTTTCTCATGATTTTGTGTGCAGTTCCCTGGGGCTCTGGTTAAAATGAAAATTCCAATTCTGCAGGCCTGGGGTGGGACCTGACGGTCTGCACTTCTAGCGAGGCCTGTGCTGCAGCTGGAGGGCCGCACAGTGAGTGGCGCAGCTCCAGCCCCGGGATTTGCCTTTTGTGGACCAAGCTTCCTAGGCCCTTTCTAGAATAACGAATTCAGAGTCTCTGGAACTTTGGCACATGCTACATACAGTTTTTTGTATGAGGCACAGGCATCCTGCACATGGTACATATGGCTTTGAATGATGTGCAAATAAAATACCTACGTTATTATAGGTCTGTTTTTGTAAATTAATTATAAGTGATATTAATTTCTATGAATGGCAGAGATATGAAGTTTTCTTTTTAAAATAAGTGTATTTAAATAAATTTAAGTAAGTGGAGTTCTGTCGGTTAAAGGAACACATTAGGTAAACACACGTTATTAGTACATGGATATGACAAATAGCTCAAGTTTGGGACCCAGTAATTGCAGCTGATGTTAGGCCTCTGCTCCCCCTTCCGCACCCCCCAGGCTGAGTAAAGAGGGGCAGGGTCCAGCTGACAGCCCAATAGCCTGCGCCTCAGAAGGAAGGGGGTCCAGAGAGCACAGCCAGGCCTGTAAATGTGCCCTGCCCCCCACCAGGCCTGGCTCTGGGCCCCCAGGAGTGGGGACTCACCTGGTTCTGCATCACAAAGGTCACAGTTTTGCTCAGGAAGCTGCTTAAAGTGTCTGTGAGCTTGTTGACCAGTGTGCTGTGTCTGGAAAAGAGAGAGAACTAAGAAAACATGCTCGAGTGAGCAGAGCCGCCAAGCAGCGAACAGTGGGGAGAGGGTGGGAGATGGCAGAGCACCTTGAAGGCAGGGAAACAAACCCCACGGACACTAAGGTGCATTTCTAAGCACAGAGACAGCCTCCCTCTATCCAGGGGAATCCTCACTTATGATCCCACTAGAGGCCTGGTGCATGAATTTGTGCACAGGTGGGGTTCCTCTGGGTGGCCTGCAGGGATTGGGCTGAAACCAACAGTCCAACACTGCCTGCAGCTCCCACCTGCCACACCCGCTCATCCTTGCCACTGTGCCTGTTCCAGGCTCGCACCCAATCAATCCCTATCTGGAGAGGCTCGTGCTGCCACAGCAGCGCTTGCCAACCATGAGCCCTATGTCTGGCACCTTCCCAAGGGGCGTGGCCTGCAGGATCTGGCTCAAACCAGCTCTCCAACATCCCCCAATGAGTCCCGGATTGCAAGAGGGCAAAAGCCTGGCCGAGGGGCCCCACGGATGCACAATTGGGTCTGTGTAGGGACACAGGAGGCTGGCCAGCTGGGGAGGGACCGCGGGAGGGCTCCAGAGCATGTCCGACCTGTCTCACTCAATCCTGATTGGCCAGTCCCCAGCAGCAAGCTAACCTACCGGTCAGAGCATCTGTGCCCTGGTGACCAGTGCAAATCATAGCGAACCTTGAGCAGCCTTAGCATATCATTAGCATATTATGCTTTGATTGGTTGTTTGGTTGTTCTGCCATTCAGTTTATTTGCATATTACCCTTTTTTTATATAGGATATATGACCAGCGACTCATCCCAATGCCTCATGAGAATCTCATCACAATCCCCTTCACTCAACGAATGTTATAGCACAGCAAAGATGTCCAAGGACCAAGCGAGGCTGCGGCATAGGATGAGTGAAGCACAAACACCACTTAACCTGGTACCCAAACATTAAGCAAGTCTTGCTAAGGCTGGCTCCTTCCCCCTTTAAATCTCAGAGTAACTGTCCCCTCCTCAGGGCAGCCCCCTCTGACTACTCCCCTAAGGGAGCGCTTTGTATTGTGGTTCCCTGATAAGTATGCTGCTCTGCCCAGGGCTTATGCCATCTGACATCTTCCTTGAGAGCACTTGGTTAAGGGGCTGAGTTTCCTGCCTTTCCCTCAGGACAGAAAGCACCACAAGAGCAGGTCCTGGTCTGTTCTCATCAGTAAATTCTCCAGAGCTCAGAACACTGCCTGTCTGGCACATAGTAGGTGCTCAATACATCTGTAGCTGAAAGAATGAATGAAGTAAACACACAATTAGATGTATCATGACAACTTGTAATAAGTACTCTGAAGGGTGGGAATGGGCACTTTGGAGAGGAGGAAACCTGTTTTCGACTCTGAAGAATGAGAGTCTGTTGAGGTGGGTTGGGGGGAGGGGAAGGTAGTGAGGACAGCCCTGTACAGGTCTGGAGGTGGGAAAGAGGTACAGAGCAAAGTCCAGTGTGTTTGCCAGGGGAGAACAAGGAGACAGTGAAGTGAGATGAGGATGGGGCAGGTCAGGCAGAGCCTTGATGGCCACGGGGAGGGTTTGAGATTCCATCCAACGCAGAAATGAAAAGCCCTGAGAGGATTTGGAGCAGTAGAGTGGAAAGCCATTTTATAGATTTGGACACTGAGACCCAGTGGGCAGGAGGAATTCCCTGGGGCGACAGGCAAAGCAGTGTCCAGCAGGGCTCAGAGCTCTGAGTTTGCATGCCAGCTTTTCCAACTGACATAGGACCTTGGAGCCTTTGTTTGGTTTCAGGGGGTCTTTAGGCAGCCTGTGCTCAGGTCCCCTGGTGGAGGTAGGGTGGATTGGCCCTTATTCCCTGCCAAAGCCAACCTGCTCCAGTCCTCAATTTCCAGAGCATTTCTCCTGCCCCAGCAATGGCCACAGTCACCCATTCTCCCTCAACCCTCTTCCAGGGACCAAACCTGCTCTTTCAATCACACAGTTTAAGATGTAGATTTTTGTGGATTATCAGTAATTTAAATGGATAGAATTAAGTTCTCAAGATCGGCCGGAGCTTCAGTGGCGCAATTGGTTAGCGCACAGTACTTATAAGTTCTCAAAATCTCATTTTAGGAATTTTCCAGTGGTTGGAGAACAATTTGGAGACAATCTGAAATCAGAGCCCCTAATGGACATTTACTCCTCTTCCTCCTCCCAATCAGAGGCAATAAGGTACATATAATTGATGATGATGATGATGATGATTGAGATAACAATGAAGGGGTAATTCTTCAAGAAGATATAGCAATCCTAAATATGCATGCCCCTAACAACAGAACTTCAAAAAGCAAGAAGCAAAACTCTGCTGGAGCTGAAAGGTAAAGTGAGCAAATTTATGATTCTAGTTGGAGAGGTCAACACTCCTGCCTGAGTCATCATGGGGAGAACAAGGAGACACAAAATCAGCATGGATGCTGTTATTACCGAAAGCTTAGTATGTGCCAGGCTCTATGCTAAACACTTATATTTTATCATTTGTTCAGCCCAGCAGCCTATACGTAGGTATTATTGTCATCTTCAGTTTACCTACATATATGAAAACTGAGGCTCAGAAAGGTAAAGTTGATGGCAAGGTTACAAGTTAGTGACAGAGCTGGTATGTGAACCAAGGCCTGTCTGACTGCAGAGCCTGAACCCTTTTTCACCACATTGTGCCATCTCCCAGGGATAGGAAGAGGGCTGAAATTAGGGTCCTTTGCTCCTCTGAGAGCCCAGCTCTCTAGAGGTGGATGGGACTTACTTGCCCAGCAAGGTGAAGGAGAGGCTGTCTGGGTCGTTGGTGCAATCTGTCATGACCACGCTTTGTTCACCACTCTGGGGATCAGTTTCAATGTTGACGGTAGCCAGGATGTCCAAGGAAGCGTTCAGGTTGACTGTCTGCCCAATGAGAGGCCTGCAGACAATAAGATTCACAGTGAGAAGAGGTCTAGAAGACCTTTCACTTCGCCCACTCGGTTCCTCCACCTGTGTGGACGTTATTCATGATATCTATGGATAATGTCATCATTGCCCACATCCTTTATGGGATATAACATATTTGCATTAGGTTTCTTCTCCTGGTCTCCAAGGTTTGGTTCATATGAAAATTTTATATAGCAGCACACTAATAATTAAAATAATAATACTAATTGGTAACATTTATTGAGCACAGATTATGTTAGGCACATTTAGAAGGTATTTTACCAGGATTAATCCATCTAATTATTACAGCAATACCATAATGCAAACTACTATTATTATTGCCATTTCAGAATGAGGAAGAATCGATATAGAAAGGTTAAGTAACTATCCTAAGATCTCTTAGCTAATGAATGATGAATTGAGTGTACTCAATTTATCAAGAATTTCCCACATCTATTTCTTTTAAAATAATTAATGTACTTTAAAATTATATTTTTCTACCATGTGATTTCATGCATTTGTGGACTGTAATGAAAAAAAATAAACAAAATAGAAACAGATTCATAGAACAGACTGGCTATCAGAGGGAAAGGGCTGGAGGGTTCGATAAAATAGGTAAGGGGATTAAGCAAAAAAAAAAACCAACACACACCCAAAACTCATGAACACAGATACCAGTATGGTGATTACCAGGGAAGGGGGCTCGGGGGAGGCACAAGAGGGTAAAGAGGAGATAAATGGTGATAAACGAACACTAGACTTGGGCTGGTGAGCAGACCATGCAAAGTGCAGATGATGTATTGTAGAATTGTACACTTGAAACCTATATAAATTTATTGGCCAATGTAACCCCAATAAGTTCAATAAAAATAAATTTAAAAAATAAAATGTTATTTTTCACTTAGGCCCTTTATTATAAACTATGCACTATTATATGCATTTATCTATAATGGTCACTGCTACTTAAAAAGAATCTTGTGAGACAAAATAATGCTAGAGAAAATTTTGCCAAAGAGTTATTAATGTTTGATCTACTTATTTTTGCAAATTTTACTACTAGATAAATGTTATGATTCCAGAAACATATTTAATGGAAGATTCTTTTAAAAGGGACTTGGTTATGGCCAAAGTTTATTAGAAGGTTAGGATTTTAGAGCTGGAAAAGCTCCCTTATTTACAGATGGGGAGACTGAGGCCCAAGGCCACTCGGCAGTGTGGAAAAGGGCCTGTTTCTAGTTTGGAGAACCATTGCTATGCTGCACTGCCTGCCCCAAATCCCAGATTCTAATGCATACTCACAGGGTCAAGGCGACATTAGCAGTGGTGGGGATCCTTAGGAGAACGCCTTGGCCATCAGGAGTTGGTTGGGCTTTCATAGCCAAGATGCGGACATTACTGATTTTCAACCTGTGCAACAACCAGAAATCACCCTTGTCACTCCTATGACAGCCATTTGCTGAGCACTTCTCTATGCAGCATCATGCTGAGCATTTGGGCCTCATCAACCTTGCCTACTTTGGTCTTTCCCATAGCCCTTCTCAGAGGTTTGATTGTCTCCATTTTATGGCATGGCATACTGAGGACCAGGCAGCTGTGATTCGTCCCAAGATACCAAGGAAGAGTAATCGCCTGAGTCAGAATTTGAACTCACAATTCTTTGACTCCAAAATTCTATGTGTGGAGCCAGTGGGTGTGGATTTCAGTTTCCTCTCTCCTGAGGGGATTTGAAAGTTTCTTCACAGCTATATTTGGAGAGGAAAGTCTTATTCCCTGGAAAAGGGAATCCAGGCACCAGCAAACAGGTGGAGGTGAGAGTGAGGGGAACCTTCACCCTGACCCTGACATTACACCATGTGGAAGCTGAAACCCATGTGATGCTCAGACTGGTCATGTGGCCCCGCCTCTAATTTGCTCAAGCTCTGGTGGGCCTGGCCTCAGACCACGTGGGCTCTGTGGGAAGACAAGTTTTGTTGCCTTTCTGCCTTTAACCTTAAATTTACACCCCTCCCCAAAAGACACCTATTTCCACCTCCCGTTTTTTTTGTTTTGTTTTGTTTTGTTTTTTTTGAGGAAAGATCTCCACCATGAAACACCAACTCACCCTGCAGCCAGGTTCCTACTTGAAAATAGTTTAGAAAGGGCATTATTCAACACATCTATAGCTTGCAGGAACTTGCCCTTGATGGTTTCCCAAGCATTGGTATCCCGAGGCAATCTGAGGTCCTCCTCCAGGTCCTGAAGAATAGCTAACAAAAACAATTGCTATTTAGTGTTATCTGCCACTTATGAAACCACTACCATGCACTAGCTACTACATAAGACTGCTTGTGTTATTTCCTTTAATCTTCATGACAACCCAATGAGGTAGATATTGACATTATCTGCATTTTACAGATGAGGAAATAAGAATGAAAAGTTTAAGAAATATGTCTGAAGACATAGAGCTACAGAGCCCCTCTTCCTTCCATGCTGCTTTCATACTAATATATACTCATTTTTTTAATCAACAAGCCAACCAATCAATTGACCAGGCAATTGATAATGATTATACACCTGCTTCTACTAGTGAGTAAGAGGAAGGGGGGTGTCTATTGCTCTAAATGAGATGTCTACATAAGTTTGAAAAAGTAGGTCAAAGAAAATGAGAGAATAAACTAAGATATGGAAAACCTAGAATTAAGGAAAAAATATGACTCCAACCCATAAAAGTGACAAATTAAAGTCCCAGGATGAGAGCATTGCAGCAGCCCCAGAGAACAATCATTCACACAGGAGCAGGAAGACAAAGTGCCTTAATAGGAGGTCTCTAGTGAAAAGCGGCATTAATAGAATACATGACATGGCAGAGGTAGAAGGCAGCATATGAAAAGAGTTAAGGATATGTGTGCAAAATATTTCAAGTGAAAAACAGCAAGGCATTTACTAACTCAAGGAAAAACAAAAGACTGTACTGGAGAAGGTATGTAGTCATAATTCTTCAACTTGGCTCTGCAATGGACATTATCTACCTAGTTATAATGATGCAAACAAAGAATGCCAATTAAAATAAAACTATGGAGCTAAGGAGACTTAAGTTGGGGTGGTGAACACACAATACAATGTACAGATAATGTGTGTGGAACTGTGCACCTGACAACTGTATAACCCCAATAAATAAATAAATTAAATTAAATAAATAAAACTATGTTTGGTCTTTTAATGCATTAGGGGACCTTAACTCAGACACTTCTGTTTCTGAGCTTAGTTTTCTCAGCAGTGAAATTAAAGATGGGGGTCCCTTCTATATCTTTGAAAATTGCCTGACAATATTTGAAAGGCAGCCATGTACAGAAGTGACTAACTCCTATAAAAATGTTTGTCAATGTGCTGTTAATTTTCCAGAAAATAAAAAGAAAGCCAAGTTCTTTTAAGAAATCAGAATTAAAAGGAGATTCAGTTAACTATAAAAATAGGCATATAGCTACCTATGATAGGTAGAGTTAATACAAATCAATAAGAAGAGTAAACCCACCAGAGTAATATGCTAAGGATATGAACAAAATACTTAAGTTAAAATATATAAAAAGATTAAAATATGAAAAAATGAGTGGATTCTTTAAAATTAGAGAACTGTAAAGTGAAAAGAGTTACAGTCTTCCATCTTATGAGACTGGCAAAACATTTAAGCTGTCCATACCAGTCCCATCAAAGGAATAGAGTGAAATATCCTTTGAACTTTTGAAATCTCAATTTTAGGAACTTATCCTATGTATATACTAGAAACATGATATAATATTTAAAAGGATATTCATTTAAGCATTGCTTGTTTATAGAATAATAATAAGTGGCCTGGCCAGAGCGTTTCAGTGGTTGAGTATCGACCTATAAACCAGGAGGTCATGGTTCCATTCCAGGTTGGGACACATGTCTGGGTTGTGGGCTTGATCCCCAGTAAGATGTGTGCAGGAGGCAGCCAATCAATGATTCTTTCTCATCATTGATGTTTCTATCTCTCTCTCCCTCTCCCTTCCTCTCTGAAATCAATAAAAATTTAAATGAATAAATAAATCCTATCTAATAAAAGGATAAAATGCAAGTTAACCATCAGTCCATCACAAAGATGGTGGCACCCAGTCCTCTCAGCTCTGCAGGAGTCCTGCAGTCCCCGGGGGTAGGGGGGAGGCCGCTGAGAGCAGGACGCTGAGAGCAGGCAGAAATGCTTGCTTTGTTGCCACGGCTTTCTGCGCGCCTGGCCGTGGATGGGCCTCTGGGCCACAGAGAGCCTCTTGGCCACAGAGCAGCCAGGCCCCGCAGAGAGCTACTGGCGCAAGATTTCGTGTGCAGGGCTACTAGCAAACAAACAAACAAACGAACAAACAAACAAATAAGTGAATGAGCCAGAAAGTGACTAACCACCTTTCCTAGTAAACCACCCATAAAGTGCAGCCCCTGGTGGCAGTCCCTGGAAATGCAGCATAATGTTTAGGAAAGAGGCTCTGGGTGCCACCTATCACCCTTATTGACTCACATTCAGCATCCTCAAGTCCTTTATCAACAATAGGTTTCAGGCCCTCTACAATATTTTCCAGGCTATTGCCAAGTCCCTCAAGAAGATTCGCTGAGGTCCCAGTGAGCAGGCCACACAAGAGAACAAACTTCCAAAGCTGAAACATCTTCTGCTGACACCTGGACAGTCATAGGAGAAACAGGAGTGAGAATTACCCAGAGCGAAAAGGAGTTTTCAGTGAGCACCTCCCCCTCTTTCACTTAACATTCCTTTCAGACAGAGGTGGCTATCTCCTGTTTTACAGATGGGCAGCCCAGCTCAGAAAGCTAGAGCACCTTGCCCAGAAACACACAGCCCGTGAGTGGATAAGCTGCAATTTGAAAAGTCACACTTGACTACAAATTCATGATCTTTACAAAAAGGTTTTTGCCATATGCTGGCTCCTTTGCCTAGAACATCTGTCCTCTTCTTTGCATTTTTAACCTATTGACTCTCTGGCTTCAGTAAGACATCGTGTCCTCTATGGAGCCTACTGTAGGCCCCTCTCGAGGGTGTATGTTAGAGAGCTTCACCCCACCATTTCTTCTGCATTCATTATCTGCTCAGAGTCCTGGGTGCCAATTACCTGATGACCTGTCTGCCTCTATCACCAGGCTGTGAATTCTTTAGAGGAAGAACGATGACATTTCACTGTCGAATCCTCAGCCCCCAGTAAAATCCCTGTAGTCAGGACAGTTCAACGAATAACTCTTTGCTGAATAAAAGTATGAACAAATAAATGGGCACTATGTCATGACCCTGCATTGCCCATCACTTTGACACTTCTCTGAATATAAATATCTATCTATCTATCTATCTATCTATCTATCTATCTATCTCTTAATTTGCTATATTCAACATATTAGCTAATCCAAGCTGCCCTAGTCCTCTGTCTCTAGCCCCAAAGCCTTCTGAAGACCACCCTGTGGGGTGTGGTCAGAGGGAAGCCCACCACTCACAGGTTTGGAGGAGGAGGATCGTGAATCCTTGTTCTCCTGCACGGTCTCCTGGGATTCTTCTGGGTGGTGGTGGCCCTTATATTGGTAGCTACAGAAAGGGAGGCTGTGCATGGACGCAAGTCCTGTTTCCGGGGCCATCTGAGGAGACTCCAAAGAAAATAACCGCTGTCTGGGATGAGCAGAGAGCCTTCCAACCCAAAGGTCACCCAGGATGCTGGAATTGAAATGGGTGGATATGGGAGGACTTTCTGCCAAGACTAAAACCAGGCCCTCAGGGTGTCTCCAGCTGCCAAGACGATGGCCTTTGTGAGTGGGGGTTAAGGTGAAGACTGAGAATGGACAAATTAGAGAATGTGCTGGTGGCGGGAGGGAACCTATAGTGATCATCAGCCTATTTCTGTCATCATTGGGAAACTGAAGCTCAGAAAGGGGAAGTAACCAGCCTGAGGTCACCCAGCAAGACAGGGACAAAAATGGGACCAGGATTGTGGTCCACAGAAGATCAAGGTTAACAACCAGAAAGGCCAGTCTACCCAATCCTCTGTTGTCGGAGTGCTTTCATGATGGAGCCAGCCTCAGTTCAAATGTTTGCAATGATGGGGAGCTCACTACTTCTTAAGATTGCCTGTTCCATCTAGTTAGAGTTTCTCCTGAGAGTGAACAAAATCTGCCTCCCATTACCCCCATGTGTGGGCAACAGTGAAGCCCAGAAAGGTTAAGCACCTTGCCTGAGGTGGCACAGGCAGGGAGACACACACACCAGCCTCATCCCTGGAGCACTTGCTCCATCCACTCTACTCTCAATGCAGCAGCAGGGTGTGTCACTCAGCTTAAACCCAAAGTCCTATCGTGCCCTACAGGAGTCTGTGTCATCTGGTCACTGTCTCTCCAAACTCATTTCCTACCTGTGCCTGCTGGCCCCTACCTGTCTTCCTTCTATTCCAGAAGATTCTGCCCTCTTTCCTGCTTTGAGCTTTGCATAAGCTGTTCTCTCTGCCCATGACTCTCCTCTCCAGCTGCTCCCAGTTCTTGATGTCACCTCTTCAGAACTTCCCTCACTGCCCACATGAGGTGGCTCCTCTCCATTATCCCCCAACCTCAGCTTCTTGACTGCTTCTTTCATAGAACATCACCACAATTTGATTTTTTTAAAATATGTTTTTATTGATTGTTGAGCAAGATGAAGGGATAGGGAGATAGAAACATCAATGAGAGAGGAATGCCCATGGACTGCCTCCTACTACTTGAGCATGTGCCCCGACCAGGAATCGAACCTGCAACCTCTTGTTGCATGGGACGACACTCAACCAACTGAGCCACACCAGCCAGGCCACAATTTTAATTTGTTTAAGAACTTGTTCATTGCCCTCAGCAAATTGTTACCACCCTGTGCTCTGAGGCTTTCCTCAAATGTGGGTTTCAAAGGCTCTGACCTGTCTCTAGAATGCTCCAAACCTTTCTCTGGGGCATCCTATAAAATTAGGCACTACCTGGGAAGGTGGCAAGATCTGCATCACCTGAGATGCTCAGAAATTGGACAAGATGACTACTACACTCTTGTGGGACGTGGCCTGACTGTAAACTGTATTCTAAATTTCCTTGGTCTATTGTTCAAAGACCATCTAATCTAATAATAGACAAATATGCAAATTGACCGCACCTTCGCTACACCTAAACCACGCCCACCAGCCAAGCCACGCCCACCAACCAATCAGGACGAGTATGCAAATTACCCCCAACAAAGATGGTGGCTAATTTGCATATCAAGACAGCGTCCAAAGAAGCCAAGAGCTGCAGAAGGGAGTAAAGCTTCGAAGAAGCAAGCAAGCCATGGGGGGAGGAGAAGGGCGGGGCGGAGGCAGGGCAGGGGGCGAAGGGAAATGCGGGCGGGCTGGAGGAGACGGCGGGGCGGGGGACAAGGGCAGGGCGGAGGTGGGGTGGGGGCGAAGGGAAACGTGGGCGGGCTGGAGGAGAAGGCGGGGCGGGAGACAAGGGCAGGGCGGAGGCGGGGCGGAGGAGAAGGGAAACTCGGGTGGGCTGGAGGAGAAAGGTGAGGCGGGGGACAAGGGAGGAACGGAGGCGGGGTAGAGTGCAGCAGGAAATCCTATTGCAGGATTTTTCCTGCAAAGGGAAAGCTAGTTGTTGAATATTTTTAGTTTCTTCTGCCTGAGTCTAGCTGCCCCACATGGATATCTTTCCCTTGTGTTTCCTTTTCTCACCCTCCCCACCTCCCAAGACCCCAACTACAGGCTGGCTGGCTGTGGCCTGGCTGCAGAGACATGTGCTAGGTGCTATTTCTCAGCATGAACCACACCTGGACCACAGCCAGCTTTTCCCATGACATTGGCCACCTTGCACCACCAGGCTCTGAGGTGACAGTGACTTGACCCCTGGGTGTGGGGCTAGGGGATGGCACAAAGGCAAGAGAGTGAGCAGAGGAGTCTGAACTCTCATATGCAGCTCACAGGGCCTGCTAAGGAGCCATATTCTCAGGGTCCTCCACTCCTCTGCTGCTTCACGGCCCCAGCATACAAGAGGACAGGACTTTGCCACACCCTTGAGGACCCCTGTCTGCTAAAGCATTTGGGGGCCCCCAAGCCTGACCTACACTAGGCTACATCTCCCCAAGTGGAGAGAAACCATGCCCCCTTCTTCCTGCAGTCCTCCAGATCCTAGTTCCAATAGTGTGTGTACAACTCTTAAAGAAGCATGTATATAGCTACACAAATGTATGAGTACATGTCCACATACATACAGCACACGTGCATACGTGCACATGTGCATGACAGTGCAAGCTAGACTCAGATGAAGATGCATCTTGCTGCCTAAGGGAGCAGAACTTTTTACAGAATCATGGAGACTAGGTTGCCACTCTACTGAATGAAAGAGCTCACGACCGGCAAAGGTGGATTTGGGTCTCCCCAGATTGCTGGTTCTGTTTTTTGTTTTCTTTTTCTTTTTCCCCTTAAAGACTTTAGACACAGTTATCTATAGCCCACTAGAGAACAAAGCCAATACTAAGGAAATGAGAAAATATATCATTTGTGTGCCCAGATCTAGCTGAGCCTGAAGTCGTATATACCCCAGACTTTTCAGTTAAAATACATTTCTCCCCACACCCTCTATTTTTTTTCATTTTTGTGTAGGCCCTTAGGAATTGAATTCCTGCCGCTAAAACCCACAACAGTCCTTACTCGTGCATTTGAACATTCACTTGGCCTCCTCCCTCCTGGTGGCTGCTGGAGAGCCACACACTACATGCGAAAGATCACAGACATCAAAGCCAGAGGGGCGCTGAGAGCTCATTGATTTAACCTTCTTTCTGGGAAGTCTGAGGAGCCTGTGGCCAGGAGAAGGCAAAGGAATCATCCAAGGCCACACAGTGACCTTGAACCCCACTTACTTGCCTCTTTTATTGCATATCTTGTAGTTTTGTTGGAATTTTTTACTCTAGGTAATAACCCTAAAAAAATTACAAGGGCTTGAGCCCCACCCCAGGTGTTCTGGGAACCCAAGAGTGGCCTATGTCCAGTTTCTTGGGATTGCTAAGCAGAAATGGGAATGATTGTACTAGATGACTCAAAGGTGTCTTCTACCCTGGTTTCTATGAGCCGTGACCTCCACCCCAATCTCTGAACCCCAGCTCAGCCCCAGCAGGACCCTCATAACCCTGCAGCTCACGTGTACAGCACTTTGCAGTGCAGCCTTACGGTCCTGCAGAAGCTCAGAGCCATCAGAGCAGACTATTGATAATTGCCATTTATTTGGCACTTGCTATGTACCAGGTGTTTTTTTCCTTCTACATCTGGTTTCATCCCCTCATAACCTTGTAATGGGGTGTTACTGCCCCTCTTTTTCAAATGAGGAGCATAAGGCTTAGAAGAGAAGGACAACTTGCTCAAGGTCACGCAGACAGGAAAGGGCAGAGTTGGAAAGAAAACCTAAGTCTATTATCTTGGCAGATTGAGAACAGCTGTTCCAGCTCATGCCTCCTGGGGGCAGCAGCGAGTCGCATTCTTCTGCTCTTGGTGCTCAGCACCTGGCAGCTGCTGTGTCCCTGGCACTGGGCTGGGTGCTTTAGGCACACTTTCACCATTCGTCCTCACGACAAGCCTGTGAGGAGGTTTTGGGCCCCATTTGCCAGTTGAGGAAATAGGTTCCGAGAGGGTAGGTGGCTTGCCCAGGCCTCACAAGGACAGGATCTGAGCATTTGGTTTCCCAGGGAAGGCCCTTCGGCCAAGGTCACATTGAGGCCGGCTGTCGGGGCAGAACAGACCTTGGGCTTGGATATCCAGTTTCTCCTTCAGCCTCTGCTGTTTGAGTTGGTTGTAACGCCTGGTGCATTGGCCCGTGTCAACCTGGAACCGGCCACAGGAAACTCAGCCACTTGGCAACAGACACGCTGGCAGAGCGCTCAGGGGCGCCCTGTGGCTGTGTCCTCTGCTCACCCCCCCCCCCACCTCGAAGCTCAGCAGGGACCAGGTGGGCCTGTTCTTCATGCGAACGTGGCCAGGGCAAAGGGTGAGACCGGTGGGGGCGCTAGCTTTCCTCACACAGACCAGGGGTCCCCCATCAGAGCACAGAGCAGGGAGGAGGCGGCAGCTTACGTCCCTACGCCTGGACTGGGACCTGGAGAACCCAGGCCAGTAGAGTCTTGCCGGTGGCCTTGGAACAGTCAGCAATCCCTCTTCCCTGGCTGCCTAGCATCCAGTTCCACAAATACCCGAGGCCCCTCTTCCTCCAGGCGTGAGGAAGAGACCCAAGGGCTGTGCTGAAATCTCTTTTCCCACCCCAGGAACACAGCGCAGGGAGGTGCGTGTCATGTGGTGACCTTAGACCTAGTGTTGGCCCCAGGACTCAGTTGCTCCATCTGTAAAATGGGGTAAACACCCCTGGATCCCAGTGCCAACATGCAAGTCACAAGGGTGCCAAGGCGGCTCTCAGGCTGTGGGTCACAGCCTGGCTCTGGGGTGGGGTCGAATCCTCTCTCTCCACCTGTTGTTGACTGTATAATCTCTATGAAGCTTGCCATCTCACGGACCCTCAGGTTCCTTACCTGTGAAATGGGATGGGCAACCGGGCTTACCTTCCAGGTGGGCTGTGAGGATGAGGTGGGATAATGCGTGTGACAGGGTTAGCACCGGGCAGTCCCTTGATACCTGATAACACGATGATGATGACGATAATTATTCTTGGTTTCTGGTCACTTCGCTCCTCTCCGCCTCCGTTTTCCCATCCAAATGTGAAGATTAAATGAGACCGTGCATCCAATATGCTTAGTGCTCAGTTAAGGCCGACGTGGAAGGTGGATGTCCCTATGGAGCCCAAGTTCCCCCTCGGGGCCAAGTCTGGGAAGTCTGAGAACTGTGGTCTCAGGGCGACTATGATTCATTACAGGGGCGGACTGGATGGACAGCCCCTGAGGCCGCTCCTGGGCTCGGCGGGAGCGATGGGTGATGTCTGCCCGAGTGCGGGACGGGAGCGTGGGGCTCCACATGTTGCTGGTGCTGGACCAGGTGATGTCTGAAGGCCCCAGCGTGGCGGTGGGCACAGCTACGTTGCACGTTCATGGGCTGCGGGACTCCGGTCCAGGGCAACGGAGAAGGACACCCCGGTCTGGATTCCGGTCCCGGCTCTGCTAATCGCCTGCTTTGTACTCTGAGCCGGACGCTGCTGTCACAAAATGAAGGGAGCACACTGAGCAGAAGTTCCCTCCAAGACAGCGGACCCCGTGGGGCCCTGAGCGTCTGGGGCTTCTTGCCGCATTCCCACCAGCCTGGGGGCCCCGTGCCCTTGCCTGGGCAGGAATCCCACTAGCCTGTGGGCATGACCCCTCTCCGAGGCCACGAGGGCTGGGGCCACAGAGCAGCGCCCCGCGCCCAGCACACAGCACACAGCACACACTCAATACGTTTTTATTACAGCCTGCGGATGTAACGCACCCATTTTTTTAATCCGTGCATTTTATAAGCCTGGTCTTGGAGTCAGGGTGTGTGTTCCGATCTTTCCCTGTGACAGCTAGGCCACAGCAAGTGCCCTCACCTGGCTTGTGTGCGTGGGTTCCTTTTTTCGTTTCTTGTTCTTCTTCCCCTTCTTCTTCCCCTTCTTCTTCCCCTTCTTCTTCTTCTTCTTCTTCTTCTTCTTCTTCTTCTTCTTCTTCTTCTTCTTCTTATTCTTCTTCTTCTTCTTCCTCCTCCTCTCCTCTTCCTCCTCCTCCTCCTCCTCCTTCTTCTTCTAAATCATAAAATGAGAACAGAAAGGTTTCTCCCTCAGAAGAGCTGCCGTGGGTCTGAGGAGTGGCTGAGAGGGTGGGATTCTCCCTCTGCTGTGTGGCCTTGTGGAGCCTGTTGCTTCTCTGCTCTGGGTGCGAATGCCAGGCCAGGCGCTGCTCCGGTTTGCTGTGCCAAGACGAGAGGATGCCAGTCTGCATCCAGCACAACTGGGGCTGTGTCAGCGCCCCTCCCCACCCTAACCCTCCAGAACAAGGGTGTGGGGGGACACGGGGAGGGTCCTTGGTGGTGGTGGAGGCCAATGCTCTCAGAGCCATTGGGGGTGTCATCCCGGAAGGAGAGCTCTGTGCACCCAGCCCTGTCCCCTCTCCGGGGCAGAGGCCGTCTCCCTGAATGGAAGGCATTTGCCTTTCAGGAACAAAGGCCCAGTCATGAGGATTGTGGGATGAATTTCTCATTGAAAATCTCCAGCGAGGCATTAAGCATTAGCTGTCTGGGGCCTGGGACATACTAATCTCGGTGTGACACCCCAGTGCGACCGCTAATCCCCACCGGGGAGGCTTCCTGGTCCCACTGATACAGCCCTAAGCCCTAAGCTGGATCTTTTCCCAAACACGGCTCAGCTTCCTGGTGAGAAAAGTCCTGCAAGGTCATCCTGCCTCCTGAGACCAGAGGAGGCGAGGGTGGGGCTGCGGTGGCACAGAGGTGGAGGGGCTGGCGGAGGCTCCGGCAAGGCTCCCCCGCCCCTCCCCCCACCCCATCCGATAACAGACCTGTGGCTGTGCACCCCCATCCCATCCACCACAGAAAATGTCTTTATTTCACTATGGAAAGGCTGAAAGGGCTGCCACTTGGTGTTTGAAACTAGGCAGGTACCAGGAATTCATCCAATTTACAACAGGCCCCAGTTTCTCGAAATTGAACTGCCTACTAGGAATTCTTGGCAAATAAGAAAGATCAAAGTAACAAAGGATTTCCAACATCC
The DNA here is from genome assembly GCF_027574615.1 of Eptesicus fuscus. Taxonomy (NCBI): domain Eukaryota; kingdom Metazoa; phylum Chordata; class Mammalia; order Chiroptera; family Vespertilionidae; genus Eptesicus; species Eptesicus fuscus. The sequence goes on along the minus strand of NC_072484.1, from coordinate 33,452,072 downwards.
CGTCATTTTATGCCTGATGAATATCAGTCAGTAATGTTGCCATAGTGTGCCAGCGTGGAGACATTTCATTAGACGTGCGGCAACTTGGACATGGCTGCTTTGTTTACTGACTTGGAGGCAGCACACGTTGTGTTTCAGCTCTCAAATATTTTCCGAAACCCTGGGCTCTGGAACATCTATGGGGTTAAGTAGCTCCCCCAGGTCTCGGCCCCAAGAAAATGAGGACTGGCTGATGGACCAGGGAGCCTTGTCCCTCCCCATCCCTCGCTGGGGCTTCCTCCTCCTCTCCTTTCTCCCCAGCACTTTGCCCAAGTTTCACAGAAAACACTCAACACGGTTGGAAGGCCTGCTGCTTCCCTGAGTCCTCTGAAGACGGGGCAGCCTATGCTTCTTCACCTTGGGTCGCCCAGAGCTGGCTCAGGGGCTGGTCTGGAGTGGGAATCAAATGTTTGTGGGAAGACAGAAAGGAGAGCAGATGGGAAGAAGGAGGGCAGCGAGGAGGAAAGAACGAGAGGGGAGAGATCCACTCGCCACCATTCTCGGCCGCTCTGGCTCCCCCGGACCCTCCCCAGGCCTCCTCTCCGGCCTCCAGGACCGGCTCTGTTTCAATCCCTTCAGGTTCCCAGAGCCAGGCCTGAGATCACACCCCACAAGTCTCCCCATCCTTTGTGCCTCTTTTAAAAAAATCTTTAAAAATTTTTTTCAATTAGTTTACATTCAACGGTATTTACTTTCAGGTGTACAGCATATTGGCCACACAATCATACACTCCACAAATGTGCCCCCCAACACCTCCAGCACCCACCTGGCACCATACATAGTACAATATTATTGACTACCAGGGGCCCAGGAACTGTGGGCCGTGAGGCTGCGGTGGGCACAGAGGTGGGACTTGGCCCATCCTCTGTGCCCCTGCCCAGCCCCTCCCGCTGCGACCCCCTCCCCTGTCTGCCGGAAGCCCCCACTCCTGCCTCTGCTCCCACACACTGATGCGCGGAGCGATTGGGGCTGGCACCAGCAGTGGGTACGAGCGGTGGCTGCTGCCCCGATCACCCCTCAGGAGCAGGGGGAGGTGGAGAAGCCCTGAGGTGCGATCAGGGTCAGCAGCTGCCACTCGCACCCGCTGATGGCACCAAGTGATCGGCCCCATGGTGTGCGGGAGCGAAGAATTTTCAGTAACCAACAGAGGCTCACCCCAATGACAGCGACTGGCGCCCCACCTTGGTCTGGCAACCCTGCTCACCTGCTTCACCATGTTCTGCGCACACCCCCTGGTGGTCAACGCATGTCATAGTGACCGGCTGTTCGGTTGTTCCACTGTTCGGTCTATTTGCATATTAGAGTTTTTATATATAGATATTCCCTATGCTGTACTTTACATCCCCGTGACTATTTCATAACAGCCAATCTGTACTTCTCAATCCCTTCAACTTTTTCACTCAGTCGCCCAACCTCCCTCTCCTCTGGCAACCATCAGTCTCTTCTTTGTATCTATGAGACTGTTTCTGTTTTGTCTGTTTATATTGGTCTATGAATTCCACATGTAAGTGAAATCATATGGTATTTGTCTTTCTCTGTCTGACTTATTTCAGTTAGCATAATACCCTCTAGGTCCATCCATGCTGTGGCAAATGGTAAGATTTCATTCTTACTATTTCATTGTAATTAATATTCCATTGTGTAAATGTACCACAGCTTTTTTATTCACTCAGCTATAGATGGGTACTCAGGTTGCTTCCATAGTTTGGCTATCCTATCTAATAAAAGAGTAACATGTAGATTGACCATCACTCCAACACACAAGATGACTGCCTCCATGTGGTCAAAGATCCTTCCCCTATGTGGACACAAGATGGCCACCACAAAATGGCCAGCAGGGGAGGGCAATTGGGAGGCACCAGGCCTGCAAGGGAGGGCACTTGAGAGGGACCCAGGCCTGCAAGGGAGGGCAGTTGGGAGGGACCAGGCCTGCAGGGGAGGGCAGTCAAAGGGTGACCAGGCTGGCAGAGGAGGGGAGTTGGGGGCAACAGGCTGGCAGGGGAGCAGTTAGACATCAATCAGGCTGGCAGGGGAGTGGTTAGGGGGTGATCAGGTTAGCAGGCAGAAGCAGTTAGGGGCAATCAGGAAGGCAGGCAGGAGAGCGGTTGGGAGCCAGCAATCCTGGATTGTGAGAGGGATGTCCGACTGCCCATTTAGGCCCAATCCAGGCAGTCAGACATCCCTCGTAGTGTCCCAGATTGGAGAGGGTGCAGGCTGTGCTGAGGGACACCCTCCCTCCCCCATGCATGAATTTCATGCACCAGGCCTCTAGTTATAAATAACACTGCCATGAATGTAGGGCTGCATATATTCTTTCAAATTAGTGTTTTGGGTTTCTTCAGATATATACTCAGAAGTGGAATCACTGGGTCATAAGGCAGTTTTATTTTTAATTTTTTGAGGAAACTCCATGCTGTTTTCCACAGTGGCTGCACCAGTCCTTCAGGGCACCTCTTATATGAACCCCTCCTTGACTTGACAGTTGGTCCTTCTCACTTTCTGCCTTGTGGTTTTTTTAACGGGTCTCTTCCTTGCTTACACACACACACACACACACACACACACACACACACACACCTCAACTCTGGGAGGCCAATTTCTGTCAGGGATTTATTTCTTGTTTCCCTCTAAGGCCGACACAGAGTGAGCTGAAATGTGTTTGTCACTTGCATCTGTCAGGGTCATCTGAGTGGCTTGTGATGGAAAACACAACCCAATCTGACTTAAGTGTGGAAGGGAGTCATTGCCTCATGCAACTCAAAGGTCCGTGGTTTCAGCAGGCTACGCTTCTTTCTGTGACCTGGCTCTACTTTCTTCATCAGTTTCACTCTCAAACTGACTCCCAAAAGGGGTGGCAGAGATGGTCCCCAGCAGCTCCAGGCCCAACGCTCTCTTAATAACCCAGCAGGAATTGGTTATCTCTTTCCTAACTGTCTCTTCCAAAGTCTACGGCTGTCCCCTGGGCCTGGCTGGGGCTACATGCTGAGCTCCGAACCAATCAGTGGCCAGGGTGAGGGATACACTGAGTGACCAATATGAAAACAATGTGGTGCAGTGGCTGGAGGGGCAGCAGGACAGGCAGGGGAGCACGGCCAAGGGAAGAACTGGCTTCAAGGACCAGGAAGTGGTGTCTGCCAAGGTCAAGAAAGATGAGGGTCTACTGGTTTCCTGCACGTGGAGGCCACTGAGAACCTGGTGAGGCCTGAGTTGTGGGGTGACACCTGGAAAGCAGGTGGATGGAGGACTGGATGTGTCCAGAACAAGCACGCTGCTCAAACCCCTGGACCAGCAGGATCAGTGTTGGAAACGCAGATTCCCAGGCCCTGGCCCCGACCACGGGCACCAAAGCCTGCATTTAAATAAGAGCTTCAGGTGGTTCTTGCTCGAGTTCAAGGTTGAGAAGCATAGCTCTGGGGAACTTGGCTTCGAAGGGGAAGAGAGGGAAGAAGGGCGCTGGAGGGAGTGTATCCTCGAGGGAGAAACCTTGATTCTTCCTAAGGAGGGGAGGCCGGAGCATGAATAGTTGTGCTTTCTTCACAATAAGAAAATTCACTTTCTGCTCACCATGGGACACTTCATTAGTATTTAGCAGGGCACTAGTTCAGATTTGCATAAATCAGATTCACATCAACTGTGGCCTGAACGTAGTGGAGGGACGAACGTTGTGGTGGATGTTTCCAGAACGCCTCCCACTGCGGAGCCCTTGGCAGCTGGAGGCCTCCCCGGGTTGTTTGTTGCTGTACCAAAGTCAGCAGGTGCTGTGGGCCCTGCAGAGACTCCCCTCTGCTCTCCCTTCTTTGTGCCCCCAGCTGGCTCCATGTGGCTCTCCTCCAGGCCCACAGGGACCCTCAGGTGGTTCTGGCAAAAGGAGATTGAAGAAAGGAATGCTATCATATATGTCACCAGGCCAGACGGCCCTGTGAGCCACCACAGTCAGTGTGTCCTCAGGCCATGGCCCACATAGCATGAGGGGGGCCTGGAGCACCCTGAGCTCTGGGGTTGCTTTATGCAGGGTGTGGGGAGATCCTCCCACCGCCGGTTCCCTAGGCCCCAGCCCTGGCACCTACAGGATGGAGTCTCTTGTCTGTCACACCGAGTGTCCTCCCCTCCACCACCACCCCCACACACACACCACAGGCAGAGCCATAGAGCCAAGGGGTGGCACAGGGGCCAGCTTCATGCATCCCAATCCCTATGGTACCCATGGGAAACAGGTCGGAGCAGCACTGGGGGGTAGGGATGGGGGCTCAGCAAGGAGACGGCAGGGCAGCTGTAGGCCAGGACAAGGACTTAAGGCCCTGAGGCCCTGGACATCACCCGCTTCCTGCTCTGAGCCAGAAGACCTGGGTTTGAATTTCTGCAGCCTCCTTCTAGCTGTGTGGAGATGAGCCAGGCAGCTAACCTCTCTGAGCCTGTTTCCATCTGGAAAACAGGAATAATAGCAGCTACCTCCTAGGGTGGTTGTGAGGACCACATGTATTACAGTCCCATTTCCACATGGGGAGACGGAGGCGCAGAGAGGTTCAGTATCCTAGTAGGCTGAAGAACTGGGGTTTGAACCCAGGAGTTCTGACTCCCCAGCCACACATTTATCCAGATCACTTCTCTGAGTCTCAGTTTTCCCCACACTTAAAATGAAGGTAATGAAGGATGGCTTGAAAATTAAATGAGATCCTGAAAGCCACGTGCCCGCACAATGCCTGGCATAAAAAAATACTGCTTTACAAGAGTACCTTCAGATAAAGTGTAAAAAACGTGTATTAGCAGGGTCATGGCTCCACCGTGTGGTGAAGTGTGGGAACTGCACCTGCATCACCTACCCTGGAGAGGGCTCCATCTTCTCAGTTTTGAGCTTATCCAAACCCAAGCTCGAATGAAGGGACTATTTGGAGGGATGGGAGAGCATTGATGAGTAAATCAAAGTGACATCTCCTCGATATGGGGTCAGAAAGTTCTGCAGTGACTCTCCGGGGTTTAAACATCCTTACCCTCGTCCTGGCAGTGGTCCCATGTTGATCCTACAGATGGGAGGACCACTGAGTCCCTGCAACTGAAAGCAAAGAGTGACAGATCATGACACCAGGAGAAAGGCCTGTAGTGGCCACGATTTTCCCAGGGGGCCCTCTGGCCTCTGGTCTGGTCCCCGCCGTTTCTCTAACAGTCACCATTGAGGGAAAGGCCTTTAGAGACCGTGCATGTTTTACAGATGGGAGAACAGAGGCCCAGAGAGGATGGGGCTGGGATAAGGTGACCCAGAGAGTTGGCAGCAGAACTGAGATTTGAGACCAGGTCTCAGGATGCCCAAGCCAGGCATCTTCTCTGCCATCTTTTTGCCATCTTCTCTGACTTTCACCATACTAGGTGTACCGGTTAATAATGCAGATCTTTTTCAATAGATGGAGTTACACATATGTTGATATATATGTGATTTGATATGTATGCTATTTTGTTGTATTGACAACAAGCTTCAAAACTTCATACATCAGAGAAAACCAAGATGGCGGCATAGGTTAAACACCTAACCTACAGCCTGGCACAACAATTTCAAAAATACAACTAAAAGTCAAAACGGACATCATCCAGAACTACAGGAAAGCTGGCGGACTGAAATGCCCACAACTAGAAGGAAAGAGAAAACCACAGGGAAAATCAGAGGAGCCGTAAAAGCCTGAGGTATGGAGACATGGGCGGAGACACGAGCACACGCGCGTGCGGGGAGGACGGAGCCGGAGAGGAAGGGGCGGCTGACGGCCTGGCCGGCGTTCACTAGCAGGAAGGAGATAAAAGCTCCAGATTGCGCTGAACCCCAGCTCCGACTGCACTGAACCCCAGTTCCGGGCGAAACCCTGGAAAGCCAGGCGCACGCTGGGGGAATGAATCTGGGCTGTGGGGCAGAGGCACAGAGGAGCAGCGAAAGGCAGAGCTCCAGAGGCACGCACGGGAAGGTGCGCAGAGGAGGGACTGTTGCCTGTGCCGCTGAATTGCCCTAGCGGGAAGGAGACAAAAGCTCCGGACTGTGCTGAACCCCAGTTCTGACTTCACTGAACCCCAGTTCCGGGCGAAACCCTGGGAAGCCAGGCTCATACTGGGGGAATCTGGGCTGTAAGGCGGAAATGCAGAGAAGCGGCGAAAGGCAGAGCTCCAGAGGCGCGCACGGGAATGCGCGCAGAGGAGGGACTGTTGCCTGTGTCGCTGAATTGCCCTGGTGGGAAGGAGACAAAAGCGCCAGACTGCGCTGAGACCCAGTTCCGACTACACTGAAACCCAGTTCTGGGCGAGAATCTGGGAATCCAGATTCATTAGGGGAGAGACTAGACTGTTTGGCAGCGGGCAAAACTCCAGGGCGCTTTTCTCTCAGAGGTGTTTGCAGGGAGTACAGAGGGACACTGAGACACAGGAACCTCATAGGGCGGGGCTGACGGGAAGCCAAGGTTGTAGGCTCCACCCTGTAACTCTGCCCCATCCAAGCTGAGCACAGAGGCTTTTACAATTTTACAAGTCTAGTTGAATAAGGCTGTCTCCCGACATAGACACACTTGATCCTCACAGCCAATTGGACTGGAGGTCAAATCCTCCCAGTGTACCAACAGCAATCAAGGCTTAACAACACCAAGACTTTGCACTCAGCCCACAAAGGGGGGTATCAAGAGCGACCACCTAGGGAAATTGGGGAAACTGAGTGATAGGGAGGCAGCCAAAAGGTGAAGACACCGAAGCAGGTCACGAATAGAAGGGATGAAGGAAGGTAAACTAATGGACGACACAGTGTTCAGAACCACATTTATAGGGTTACTTGGGAATCTTCTGGAGGACTGGGATGGCGGCGTGAGGTGGATGCCTGATTGTTGCCTACCACAACAATTTTGAGGCTACAGCTGGAAAGCAGAGCAGACACCATCCAGAACAATGGCCGGAGGAATTGCTGAGAAGGAATTGACCGATGGGAGTTGGGATCGGGAAGACGAGGCCCCACTGGGTCCCGGATCCAGGTGCGCTCGCCCGGCGACTGGTCGCCACTGCAGACCCGAGTGCCGCCGCAGTGACCTCGGACCAGCCTGCCGCCGCGCACCGGGCACACTGGAGCTTCGCCGAGCCCGCCACCCAGCAAGCTCTGAGGCAGCTGCCCCGGAGCTTTGAGAAAATGGCCGAGGGAATTGCTGAGAGGGAATTGACCGACAGGAATTGGGATCAAGAAGACAAGGCCCCGCTGGGTCCCAGGTCTGGGTGAGGCCACGCCCCTGGGTCCGGGCGAGGCCACGCGCCCCTGGGTCCGGGTGAGGCCACACGCCCCTGGGTCAGGGTGTGGCTGGATCCCGGGTCTGGGTGAGGCCGTGCACCCCTGGATCCAGGTGAGGCTGGGTCCCGGGTCCGGGTGAGGCCACGTGCCCCCGGGTCCGGGCGAGGCCGCGTGCCCCTGGGTCCAGGTGAAGCTGGATCCCGGGTCCGGGTGAGGCCGTGTGCCCCTGGGTTCGGGTGAAGGTGGATCCCGGGTCCGGGTGAGGCCGCGAGCCCCTGGGTTCGGGTGAAGCTGGATCCCTGGGTCCGGGCGAGGCTGCGAGCCCCTGGGTTTGGGTGAAGCTGGGTCCAGGGTCCAGGTGGGGCTACACACCCCTGGGTCCGGGTGAAGCTGGATCCCAGGTCCGGGTGAGGCCACGCGCCCCTGGATCTGGGTGAGGCTAGGTCCTGGGTCCGGGTGAGGCTGCGCCCCTGGGTCCGGGTGAGGCCACGCGCCCCTGGGTCCGGGTGTAGCTGGATCCTGGGTCCGGGTGAGGCCGTGTGCCCCTGGATCCGGGTGAGGCTGGGTCCCGGGTCCGGGTGAGGCCGGGTCCCTGGGTCCGGGTGAGGCCACGTGCCCCTGGGTCCGGGCGAGGCCGCGCGCCCCTGAGTTCAGGTGAAGCTGGATCCCGGGTCCGGGTGAGGCCGTGTGCCCCTGGGTTCGGGTGAAGGTGGATCCCGGGTCCGGGTGAGGCCGCGAGCCCCTGGGTTCGGGTGAAGCTGGGTCCCGGGTCCAGGTGAGGCCACACACCCCTGGGTCCGGGTGAAGCTGGATCCCGGGTCTGGGTGAGGCCGCACCCCTGGATCCGGGTGAGGGTTGGTCCCGGGTCCGGGTGAGGCCGCGCCCCTGAGTCCGGGTGAGGCCACGTGCCCCTGGGTCCGGGTGAGGCCACGCGCCCCTGGGTCCAGGTGTAGCTGGATTCCGGGTCCGGGTGAGGCCGTGTGCCCCTGGATCCGGGTGAGGCTGGGTCCCGGGTCCAGGTGAGGCCGCGCCCCTGGGTCCGGGAGAGGCCACGCGCCCCTGGGTCTGGGTGAGGCTGGATCCCAGGACCGGGTGAGGCCGCACACACCTGAGTCCGGGTGAGGCCACGCGCCCCTGGGTCCGGGTGAAGCTGGATCCTGGGTCTGGGTGAGGCCGTGCGCCCCTGGATCCGGGTGAGGCTGGGTCCCGGGTCCGGGTGAAGCTCAATCCCGGGTCCGGGTGAGGTCGTGCGCCCCTGGATCTGGGTGAGGCTGGGTCCCGGGTCCAGGTGAGGCCACACACCCCTGGGTCCGGGTGAAGCTGAATCCCGGGTCCGGGTGAGGCCGTGCGCCCCTGGATCTGGGTGAGGCTAGGTCCCGGGTTCGGGTGAGGCCGCGCCCCTGAGTCCGGGTGAGGCCACGTGCCCCTGGGTCTGGGTGAGGCCACGTGCCCCTGGGTCCAGGTGTAGCTGGATCCCGGGTCTGGGTGAGGCCGTGTGCCCCTGGATCCGGGTGAGGCTGGGTCCCGTGTCCGGGTGAGGCCGCACCCCTGGGTCCGGGAGAGGCCACGCGCCCCTGGGTCCGAGTGAGGCTGGATCCCGGGACCGGGTGAGGCCGCACACACCAGGGTCTGGGTGAGGCCACGCGCCCCTGGGTCTGGGTGAGGTTGGATTCCGGGACCGGGTGAGGCCGCACACACCTGGGTCTGGGTGAGGCCACGCGCCCCTGGGTCCGGGTGAAGCTGGATCCTGGGTCCGGGTGAGGCCGTGTGCCCCTGGATCTGGGTGAGGCTGGGTCCCGGGTCCGGGTGAAGCTGGATCCCGGGTCCGGGTGAGGTCGTGCGCCCCTGGATCTGGGTGAGGCTGGGTCCCAGGTCCGGGTGAGGCCACACCCCTGGGTCCGGGAGAGGCCACGCACCCCTGGGTCCGGGTGAGGCCACACGCCCCTGGGTCCAGGTGAGGCCATGCACCCCTGGGTCCGGATGAGGCTGGATCCCGGGACAGGGTGAGGCCGCACACACCTGGGTCCGGGTGAGGCCACGCGCCCCGGGGCCTGGGTGATGCTGGGTCCCAGATCCGGGTGAAGCCGCGCCCCTGCGTCCGGGCGAGACCAAACCAGAGGGACTCGGACCTGCATTACCACCATTTGTCCACCATCCAGAGCTGAAAAGTCAGTGCCAACATGTACACATGAGGAACTGGTGGACATTGAAATTGGGTCTCAAAAGAACTGTTGGTCCAGAAAGAAACTTACTACAGACTGATTCATTTGCCTGTCAGCATAACTATTATTGCTCGTCTCACATTCGGTTCTTATAAGTGTATTTCTAATGACACATGATCTCGCTCATGTCGGGCCTCAGAGGGAGGGTAAGAGAGGGTGGGGGTCGGGGGGAGAGATCAACCAAGGGACTTGTGTGCATGCATACGAGCCTAACCAATGGTTAAGGACAATAGGGGTGTGGGGGCATCCGTGGGGAGGGGTGGGGAATGGGAATGGGGGGATGAGGACAAATATGTGACACCTTAATCAATAAAGAAATTAAAAAAAAACTTCATACATCAAATTTTCTGAAGGTGTTAACGTCATAGATATCTTTACGCTTAAAAATTTTGAATTTCGTGCCAAAAAAAGAGCATTTGCAGGAAGTTTTAATTCATTATTTTGAAGAAAAGTGTTGCTGAATACTTCGGGAAGCTTATGGCAAACATGCTCCATCTCAAGATACTTGTGAATGCTGGTTTAAATGCTTTAAAAGTGATGATTTTGATATGAAAGACAAAGAATGTCCAGGTCAACCGAAAAAAGTTTGAAGACCAACAATTACAAGCATTATTGGATGAAGATACATGTCAAACTCAAAAACAACTTGCAGAAATATTACATGTTGCTCAGCAAACAATTTCCAATTGTTTACAAGCAATGGGAAAGATTTTAAAGGAAGGAAAAATGGGTGCCACATCAACTGACCGAAAAGACAAATGAAAAATCGAAAAGTCATCAGTAAAATGTTGCTTCAACTGCATGAAAGAAAGTCTTTTTCGCATCTAATTGTGACTGGCAATGAAAAGTAGATTTATTTTGAGAATCCCAAACGCACAAAATCATGGGTTGATCCAGGTCAACCATCAACATCGACTGCAAGGCCAAATCACTTTGGAAAAAAAGACAATGCTCTGCGTTTGGTGGGATCAGCAAGGTGTGGTGTATTATGAGCTTCTAAAACCAGGTGAAACCATTAATACTGATCGCTACCAACAACAAATAATCAATTTGAACCACGCTTTGATCGTGAAACGACCAGAATGTGCCACAAGACACAGCAAAGTAATTTTGGTTCATGATGACGCACCATCACACACTTCAAAACCAGTTAAAGACACGTTAAAAGATCTTGCCTGGGAAGTATTAACCCACCCACTGTATTCACCAGACCTTGCTCCTTCAGATTACCTCTTGTTCTGATGGATGGCACATGCACTTTCTGAGCAGCACTTCAAAACGTACGAAGAAGTGGAAAATTGGGTCTCTGAACGGTCTGCCTCAAAACAAGAAAAGTTCTATTGGGACGGTGTCCACAAATTACCTGAAAGATGCGGAAATGTGTAGCTAGCGATGAACATTACTTTGAATAAAGCACTTTTGATGTTTCTCTTGAAATGATGGTGTTTTCTTTGATTACAAAATCCGCATCTTTAACTGGTATCCGCACTTTTAACCGGTTAATAATGCGGATTGACCCTTTACCGGTTAAAAATGTGGATCACCTAGACTCCCACTGTAGCAGTGATCGCTGTGGAGTGGGCTCTCTCAGGAACCCCACGGTCACACTGGTCACTATGGAGCTGGCTGTCCAGGAACTCAGCCTTAGTGCTCAGTATTGACCAAAGCGTGGATTCTACGTCAGGGGCTCTCCTGGCTCCGGGACTTTATTCCTGCTTCCACGACCCTTGAGAACGGACTATTTAACACTGAAGAGGGGGTGGGATTGGGAGACACTAGGGGTGCATATGATAAGGAAAAAAAAAAACTTACTTTTAATCAGCCAATTAATGAAAGGAAATGTTTGTCCTGGGAAAAATCAGAAAGAGGTGGGGACAATAGTTGGTAAACGGGGCAACACTGACCTGGGATCCAGGAGCCTGGCTTCTCACCTGGTCTCCACCATCACTTTCTATGTGGCTTAAGCAAGCCACTCGACTTCTGTGCTTCAGTGTCTTCGCCTATAAAACATGTATCTTTGCTTGCCCTGCCTCTCCAGAGTGTGACACCAGAACATGACCCTGGAACACTTCGCAAATAGTAAATTTCTCAGCACGTGCAGTCCTGGGAACCTGCCTTTTGCATGCTGCCGTGGGGACTCTGTGTCCTCCGGGCTCTGAATTGGAAGAATTTGATGTGGCCTCAGAAGACATGGTCCTGACCCTGCCGTACTGTCCTGGCATGTGGCCCTGGGCTAGTCCCTTTGCCTCCCTTGGCCTCAGTTTCCCCGTTTCTGAAACAGAAAAGGTTATCCTGAACGATCTGCAAGGGGGTGAGGGGCTTTTAGGGTGACTACGTCCTTGAGTCACAGACACTGACTCTACTCCAGAATCGTGTGCAAAATGAAAAGTTTACTCCTTTGAGTGTGGGCACAGGTGGCATCGGCGGAGAGCCTGTGTCCAGGCAGAGAGCCCCACATGTGGCAGGAGGAAGGCAGCAGCTGGGAGCTCGGGGTGCCCTTCGTACCTGAGCTCAGACCACAGGGCTTGGGGGTGGAGAGTCTCAGGGGTCCAGGCCTCCGGCTGGGTGGGCACCGTCTTCACACAGGGAGGTGGTGGGAGGATGAAGCAGAAATGAAGGCCTATCTCAGTGGCCTCCTCTCATCCTCCAAGGCCTTGGCTCCAGCCTTCCCACTGGGGCCTGCCTTGTCCACCTTGGCATATCTGAAACCGGCATCAGGTTCATCTCCTCCTCAAGAACCTTTCATAGCTCCCCACCGCCTGCAGGAGAAAGTCTAAACCCTTCAGCCAGTCTCCAAGACCCCCATGTCCTACGGCTCCACTGTTCTAACCAGCCCAGTCCTTTCTCTCTCCCAAGCCCTTTGGGCTTTCTCCCTTCTGTACCTCTACTCACTGTGGTAAGTGAAAGAGGGCAGGTTCTAAAGTCAAACTTGGGCCTGTTCCTCCACTTCATTGCTGTGTGAACTTGGCAAGTCACTTAACCTCTCTGAACCTCACATCCTCATCTGTGAAGTGAGGATAATATCCTTTAACCCCCAGAATGGTTGCGGGATTTCACAAGATGACACTTGCTAGGCATTTAGAACATGGTGTCTGCTTCCTGTCCATCTTCCTCCCTCTGTCAGACCTGACGTACAGTCGTGGGTTTCAACTCCGAAGGTCACTTCTTCTGCTCAGGCTTTCCCTAACCAAAGGACCTGTGCAATAATGCCAGGAGGCACAAGGGCCTTGGTGGGGGCTGGGCAGGGGGGAGGGGGGAGAGCAGCCTTCTCCAAGATTCCCAAATGGCTTTGAGAAGACTATGCAAGGGGATGAACAGAGCAGAAAAGGATTTGGGAGGTTCATACTCAAACAAGAGGCTCCCTCGGGCTGGGATGGCCATGACAGGGGCTGAGGGGCACGCTTGGGGCAGGAATACTCCCGCAGTTGGAGCACGTGGAGTGTGGGAGCCACAGTCTGGGGAGTGGGGCCCATCTTGCGATTGGTTCACTGCTTTCCAGATGACATCATCATTCTGTGATCAACCCTCCCAGGAGACCCACCCCCCCTAAACGGGTGTCCCACCAAATGGGCTTCTGGGATGGAGAGATGACCAACACCACCAGGCTAAGCCAACATGCAGAAAAGTGTGTGCGAACTTCCCCCCCCTCCTCTCTCTCTCTCTCTCTCTCTCTCTCTCTCTCCTCAGCCTTCCTCTCATTCTGTCAACTGCTTATTATCCTCTCCCCCATAAGACCCCCTCCCCGACCACGGCTAGAACAGTACTCTTCATAGTAGTCAACCTGCAACTGAGCGTTTAGGTGTGGGCTGAAGGCTGGGTGGGGACGCTAGGTGGGGAGACGGGAATGTCGGAGGCAGCAGCCACTCAGGGCTCCATGACATTTTGACCAGACGGATGAAGTAGCCATTTTGATGAAGCTGGAAGGGCCTTTGACTAAATGAGAATAACAGAGGTGATACTGGGTGACTTCCAGAACCAGATCATCAACAGGCCCCGCAGCGACTTCCATTGTGCACCCTTGGGTGCTAACGTTTTGACGCCAGCACGTGGACAGGCCACAGGTAGGTTCTGACTGACACCACCGGCCCCCGCCACCCACCAGCGGATGAGTGAGGAGCCTCCAAATGGGTCCGCCTGACAGCAAGTCCCACAGCTGTCCTTCCAGTGAGGCCCAAGGCATCATGGAGCAGAGACAAGCTGTCTTGACCCCCAGAGTCTGGGAGGAAACTAAAACTGTGGTTTATTCCACTCAATGTTGAGATTAAGATTTGTTCCTGAGGATTAGTAGCAGAAACATCAACTAAGTGAGGTTTTTAGGGGCTTCTAGAGTGTCTTTATGTCCTCTACAACTGAAGTGGGACAGTCGTGGAGTTCCGTGAGACGTCCCATTGCATGTCCTGCCATGAAATCTGCTGCCACCTGTGCTCCCAGGACCCCCTCACTCACACTCAGACCCGGGAGCCCTGCAATTCTGAGGAGCATCCTTGGTTTACCAGAGAAACTCCAGTATCAGCCACACCTGGTGGAGATGCTTAGCATTCATTTTGGTCACCGTGACCTGAGGATGCAGTGATGGTCCAAGGCCAGAACAAGCAGCACAAGTCCCATCAGGCCTCAGGGTACCCGTAGTACCTGTCGCTGCCCCAGAAGTCCAGGCATTCTAGACCACCTGTGGGCATTTGGACCCACAACCCCATGCTACTCTGCCCAAGTTCTAATCAACCCAACTCTGTCTTTTCCTCCTTCTCAACTCTTCCAAGTCCTTCCATTTTCTCACTTTGAAAGAATACCCTAGATGTCCTTTGACTTTTAAGAAATCAAAGCCAATGGAAAATTAAATGAAGTATTTATAATCCAAAAATTTCCCCAAGAGTAAAAAAAAAATTCTTCCAAAAATTGAATAGCAGAAAAAAAATTAAATGTGTTGAAGGACGTGGGTGTGTTTCAGCGTCTGAGGACAGAGTATGAGGAACCCGGCTCCCAGCAGAGGACCGGGAGGTAGATGGGGCTGGCCCAGGGGGTGGGGCAGACCCTGCAGGGCTTGGTGGGCAGTGGTGAGGGTCTGGATCTTGCTGTGGGTGCCATGAAAAACCCCTTGGAGGGCTTGAAACAGGGGAGGCAGGTGATTGGATGTGCAGTTAAAAATCTCAACCCTCTGGCCGCTGAGTGGAGAACGGATAGTAGGGGCAAGAGGGAAGAGGAGAGACCCCCGTCAGAGGCTGGAGAGGTGGTCCAGGGAGAGGTGATGGGAGCAGAAACAAGTGGAGTTAGAAACAGAAGCAAATGGCGCATTCCTGAGGATTCACAGAAGGTGGTTCTAACATAGGAGGAATAGCGCAGCCATGACCCGCTCGCCTGGGAATCGAGTTCTGGGCTCTCTCCCCAGATACTGCCCTTTAAGGTGGGCCTTCCTCCCCACTCAGCTTCTCAGGAAGGCTGGACAGGAAGTCCTGCCCTACGTCTCTCTGGGCTAGGGTTTGGGTGTTACCAAGGAGACCAGGAGAGACAGAGACCCTGACTGGGGGAGGAGAGGGGTGATTGAGTGTAAGGCTCTCAAAGGGGAATGATGATGTGTTTCCTCCTCAGAAAGGTTTTCCCTGACCGCCCCGTGGTGCCTCCCTCTCCCCCCTCCATCCCTGTTTATCTCCTTTGCAGTCCTCAAGACAATCTCAAAATAGCCCCTTAGTTTGCTTATTTACTTATTATTTTCTTAGACTTGTTGTTTAAGGTCTGTCTTGTGGACTAAAATCTAAGCTTTATAAGGGCAGAATTGATATGTACTCATGGATGGATGGATGGATGGATGGATGGATGGATGGACGGACGGATGGATGGAATGAATGATGCAGCTAGGAATCCAATATTGAACCAGACAGCCCAGTAGTTTAGCTCTCTGATATTGAAAGGAAAAAAAACATGGATGGGGGAAGGGAAATCTTTTTTAAAAATCACTGGGAGGAGGGGCCACCAAATAGGGGACCATCCTGGTACCTGCCTCATGGTGCTTCCATGGGGCTGAATGAGATCAAGTTCCAAAGGCTCAGTGCGGGGCTCAGCCGGCAGTGAGCCCTCGACAAGCACCTCTCAGGAGGAGGGGTAGAAAGCTGTCTTTTTTGGTCCCTTTGACCTCTCCTCTAGGACCTGGATGCACCCACCCACCCTCTGGACCAGCTCCAGTTGTAGCTACAACTGCCGGGTGCCCCAGCACAGCCAGGAGGGAAAGCACCTGAGCCTGAGAGAGGGTCCTTCGTGGAGACGCGCCCCAACTGCAGGGGAAGTGGAAGCTTTTATTGAAAGGTTCACGTGCTCAGCGTGGAGTCCGACATGGAGTCCGAAAGGCCTCGCCCTGGAGGTGACCGTCCGTCCTGCGGGGACTGACGGCAGGGCAGGGCGGACCGTGGGCCAACTGTTTGCCAGTAGGGGCAATGGCTGGGTCCTTTCTCCGGTGGAGGCAGGTGGGGAGAGGGTCGGCAGGCTGCGGAGGGACCTGTTGTGGGGGCTGAAGGGACTCGCGGCCGGGGACTGTCAGGCTGAGCCTTTCCAGGGCTGGTTCTGCCTCCTTCTGGGGCCGCAGCGTCTCGTCTCTGCCTCCTGTCACTCAGGCGCTCAGCACCAGAAGGTCCTTTGAGGGCAGAATAGAGAACCCAGTTAGGGGGTGGACGGCTTCTGGCTGCGCCCTCGGCAGGTAGTCACCTGCCTTTGGACCAGGCAAGTCACATTCTGGGAAGCAGTAGCTCGACAGCGAGGACACTGGGGCACAAGGGGCCTGAGGCTCTCCCTCCCTGGCCATGCGTTCAGCTGGCAGGGGACCTTGGGCTTGTGAAAAGTTTCCTTTAAGGCTCCTTAACAGCTTGTGTCTGATTCCCTCAGCCCCATCCTTTGAAGGAAGAGGCTCCTACTGTCCTATCCTCCCCTTCCCTCCTCTCCCTCTCCCAGAGGGGAAAGCAGTTAGCTTTTTCTCCCCTTACCTCCAAGACGTCGATGTCTGCGTTGCTGAAGTCGATGTTAAGGATTTTGGGGAGAGGGACACCAGAACCCAGCACAGCTGTGGGGGGAAAAAGTCAGCAGCGGTCAGCATGGCCAAGAGGTGTGTCCGCCTGGTGTGGACAGCCACCAGTATTTGCACGATACTGTGGTTCCACAGCGACAAGCGCACGGGACTCGCATCCCAGCGCCGCCTCTTACTCGCTCTGTGGTCTTGGGAAGTCACTTGACTTGTCTGTGTTTGGCTCCCTTATTTGGAAAATGGGCTAATGGTTGTACCCAAGTGATCAGTTTGTGGTGAGGATTCCATGAGAAAAATGCTTGTGTGTGTAAGTGTAATTTAGTGCCTGGTGCCGATCACTATTGCTCCGTAAATATTCACTCATTTCATTGTGTTAGCTTCTTTTTCTATGTGGAGCCCAGAGTTTCCAGTTCTTGCCTTTCAGTCCCCCGGCCTTGGTCCTTGCAGCTACTCCTGCGCAGCGCCCACTCCCTCACCGCTGCTGCCTGCGGAGTTCTGAGCCTTCCTGAGACACCGTTTGGATGTCACCTCCTCTCTGAGGCTTCCTCCGCCCCAGGCCGAGCAACTCGGCTCCTGCTGGTGCTCCTGAACGACTCCGTGCAGAAGCCACAAAATATTAATTCCGTTTCCACGTCCCTACCAGGCGTGAGTCTCTGGCAGACAAGGACTGCGTCCCCGGCCTCACCCAGCCCCGGGACAGACACGGAGGAGAGAACGATGCTTGCTGGGTGCAGGCGTGGAAGGATGCACGTGTGGCCCCTCCAAGGACCGCGTGGGATGTGCTGTTTGCTTTTGGGTGGTCAGGGCTCTGGTAGACCTGCCGATTGATGTTCCAAAGCAAGAGAACGTGATATCGAATGAAGAGAGGAAGGAAGGGAGGGAGGCAGGAAAGGCAGTGGGGGAAGCTGGGTTAACTGAGGTTAAACACTCTGACTCACGCAGGACTTCTTGGAGAGCTGAGGACATTGTGAGTGTGCCTCAGAGGAACAGATTCCGTATTTTCCAGACTTGCTTGTCCATGGAACCCTTTTCTCAGAGTATCTTTTGGGACTAGTTTTCCATGGAACCTACTTTGGGAATCATGGATCTAATCCAACCTCTCACTTTCGAGCATGGTATACTGCATTCCAGGGAGAGCGAGGGGCTTGCTACCCAGGTCTCACCGCCTCCCGGGGGCCCAGCCAGGGTGAGAGTCTCCATCTCCTTCTCCCTGGTCTGCCCAGCCCAGCCCAGCTCCCGCCTCGTCCTCTCCTGCTGGGAACGTGCATGGGCTTTGTGACCAGCACCTTCCTGTGATGGAGACTCAACCTCCTCGTATGACAGTTCCCAGAATAAGGGTCGAGAGCTCCCAAAGCAACCCCGGCTGGTACAGCTGATGCCAGCCCCTCCTCCTCTCTTCCCTGACGCAGAAGTAGGGGGCGAGAGAGGCTGGGGCTGAGTAGCATGACGGCTTGGGCACAGGTTTCCCATCCTAATGGGGTTACTCGGTGGAAGGAGCATTGGCCCCAGCTCCAGAGGGCCCCACCGTTTGAGTATCCCCAGAGAGGCAGGACCATGTGCTGTCTATTCCATTCAGGAAGTTGGGCGAGAACACCCTCCAGCCGATCATGTGGCTGCTTAGGAGGCAGACTGTGTGGTTAGGAGTTTTGGAGATATCGGTAAGAGCAACTTTAACTTTATCTCTAACGACTGCACTTTTTATAATAACAGGGTATGCATGTAGTTCCTGTGTAGGTAAAAATAAATACACAACTAAAAACAAGTCAGGAACAAAGCAATGTGAGTATACTTAACAATACTGAACCGTACACCTGAAAATAGAAGGTAAAGTTTATGTTGTATGTATTTTACCACAATTAGTAAGCCAATATAATAAAAGCGTAGTATGCTAAGTGTCCGACAGATCGGCCAACCGTTCTGTCAACCGCTTGACCAGTCGCTATGATGCACACTGACCATCAGGGGTCAGATGCTCCGACCGGTAGGTTAGCTTGCTGCTGGGGTCTGGCCGATTGGGACTGGGAGAGATGCCCCAGATTGGCCCTGATCAGCCCTGATTATTGATTGGCCAGGCCAAGGGACCCCACTCGTGTATGAATTCATGCACTGTGCCTCTAGTAAGCATATAAAAATAAACCAGGAAATATCTTGGACTGTATTGGGGGGAAAAAATAGAAGAAAGAAGAGTTTAGGAGGAAATATACCCAAATGTTGACATTAATTGCCCCTGGAGGTGAGATTTTTTTTAAAAACTGATCTGGATTTTCCGCATTTGATATAAATAATCAAAAAAACAAAAACAACCCACCAAATAAGAGGGGAAAAAAATACAGCAGAAGCAGCAAATAAGGGAGTTGTTGGAACCTTGTGGCGATACTTGCGTTCACAGGCTTAAATAAATAAGGTCAGAACGAAGTTCTCAGAATTGCTATCGAGGTAGACTGGCTGTGCATCAAACATGCCCAACAGACCAGTGGCACCTGGTCCCCGGGCCACGTGCCCCCGGGAGGCACAGGCACCCGCTCTCACCGTTCATCGCGGGCATAAACGCCAGATCAAAGATCTTCCCCACCAGCATCTCCATGAGGCCAACCTGCAGGGAAAGAACGGGAACTCAGCCCAGGCAATGGCGCGCTGGGATCCCACGGGCGCCTCCAGGCCCCGCCCTGTGGCCCACGAGGAAGGTGCAGAGCTGCTGGGGGGTGACCCAGGAGGAGGCAGTCAGGCCTCCCGTGACTCCAGAACCACGGAGCTGGACAGCGCCAAGGCGCATCTGCAGGGATGGGGAGGCCCAGGCCTCAGGCAGGGGAGCTGGGGGAGGCTGGGACTGACAGGAGGCCAGTTCCTCCCCCAGAGGCGCAGAGCATGGGGTCTGTGGTGACTGCTCCAAAACCACGATGGGGTCCCTGAAGGCCCTTGGGTTCCCATCCCATCTCAGCCTCCGTGGGCCTCTGAGAAGGTTCACTCCCTCTCTGACCCTCAGTTTCCTCATCTGGAAAGGGGGCCAGCCAGCCCTGCTTGTAAGGGTGCTGTGAGGAGTGTGGGCAGATCATGTCAAATGCCTGGACTGGAGCCTTTTCAGATATGATGGCTCTTAACTTCTCTGAGCCTTGGTTTCCCCATCTGAAAAGGGGAGTGGGTAATCCTTCCCTCGAAGGGTGGGCAAGTTTCGTGCCTATAGGTAGAGCCCCCGCCGTGGCATAGTGCCAGGCGGTTCTTCAGTGACAAGAGCACGGGACTCACATCCCAGCGCCGCCTCTTACTCGCTCTGTGACCTTGGACAAAGTCACTTAACTTCTCTGCGTTTGGCTCCCTTATTTGGAAAACGGGCTAATGGTTTTACCCAAACGATCAGTTTGTGGTGAGGATTCCATGAAAAGAGCTTATTTGCTCGTTTTAAGTGTAATTTGGTGCCTGGTGCCAATCACTGCTGCTCCATAAATATTCACCGATTTCACCGTTAGCTTCCTTTTCTCTTTAGAGTCCAGAGATCCCAGCTCTAGCCCCAGCGGCCAGAAACCAGTGTGAGGCCTGCCCCTCCTTCTCTGAGCACCCGTCTCTCCATCTAGAAAACGAAGCTGGCCATCCCAACTCCAGGGGTTATACCGTATTTTCCGGCGTATAAGACGACTTTTTAACCCAGGAAAATCTTCTCTACGCCCAGTCGTTTTATATGCCGGAAAATACGGTAGTTGTTTGGGTTTAAAGAGCTCAAAAAACAGCAACACAGTGGGTATTTGACTATTTCTGCGCCCGTGGAAACCACCCAAGCTTGTCCTAGGAAGCAGGTATCTGTGTCTTGTCAGTTTATAAGAATAAAAAAGAGGGGCATTTCTGAAGCTTTAACTGGGGTGGGGACCCAGGAATGAACAGAGCTGAAACAGGACGAAACCCTAGAAAAGGAGTGTCTCGGATTAGAAACGCAGGATTCCAGAAAGCGGGGGTGGGGGTGGGGGTGGGGGTGGGGGTGGGGTGGAAGGGCGGTTAGAAATAAATCCAAACCTGTTTGTTTTACAGACGAGGAAACTGAGGCTCAGAGGGGGTGGGTATTGCCAAGGTCATAAGGGAGTCCGTGGCAAGGCAGAGCCCCCTGATCCAGGAGAAAGGGGTCCCCGGGATGAGTCTGCCTCCCGGCCTCGCCACTCTGCAGTGAAGGAATGTGGGCCAAGCAGCCTCCCCGGGGGCAGTCAGTCAGAATGGGCTGCACCGTAGGCAAAGTTGGAGCCATGACTCCGTCCTCTGCCCCTCCCTGGCTCGTGGGCCTCAGTTTCCCCGTCTGTGAAATAAAGCTTGACAGGGCTGATGCCAACGGTTTGGAGTTCATACCCCCCACCCCCAGTCCCCAGCCAGTCTCACGGGAATGCCATTCCCAGAAGATCGCACGCCGGGGCCCGAGCTTGGTACTTACATCAAAATTGCCCACATTTGAGGTTCTGAGGTTCAGGCTGGTCCTGCAGACAAAGTAGACAGCCCATCAGAGGAAGTGGTGGCCTGAATCGTGGGGGGCTGCATGGCACTAAGCTGTCAGAAGCCCCCCCCCCCCAACACCAGAGTCCACAGGAGGGCCTCTCTTGGCCTGGGGGCAGTTAATAAGAACAGTGGTGGTCTCCAAGTATTGAGCGCCAACCACGCACCAGCCACGATGCCAAGGTGTTATATACCATATACAGAGGCTTAGAGCACAGCAGCACCACCTGTGAGCTGTGTGTCTTTGGCCAAAGCACTTAACTTCTCCATGCCTCAGTTTCCTCCTCTGCAAAGTGGATGGATGCAAGGCCTAAATGAGGTGATTCCAGTAAAGCCCTTAGAACTGTGCCTGGCGCATGGCAAGTGCCATGTATACATGCGCAATCATCACTATCTTGTTTGATCTTTTCAGCAACCCTGTGTGTGTATGTGTGTGTGCGGTGGGGGGGGGGGGCGGGCGGGCACCTGAGGCTCCAGGGTAACTTGCAATGGCTACTCAGGAGGGAGAGCCCAGGACTCGCACCCTGAGCCTGTGCTCCTGGCAGCTGTGCTTTTCTGAGCAGGGAGGCCCGAGGCCTGGGCTCAAGCTTTCTCTCTGCACTAGGAGGGCCTCAGTCTCTCTGCACCTGAATCCCATCAGCAAACGGACAATTTCACCTGAGAGAGGCCAGACCAGACCCGCTCACGGGCAGAGTCATTGGAGCTTCCAGCAGGAGAGAAACAAATATTTTATTCCTTCCCGACTCCCCCTCCCACCTCCCCACAACACCCCAGCTCTTTCCTGCCCTTCCAAGGTGGCCTGTGCTGCCCGCACTGCCGGACACCCCAGCTCTTCACGCAGCCCTTCTCATCCGGGCCTCGGGTCGAACTTTACCTCCTTACAAACCCCTGGGCAGCTCTGATTGGCACCTGATTATGAGTAACCCCAACTGTGGGGCTTGATAA
This sequence comes from Eptesicus fuscus, assembly GCF_027574615.1. Lineage (NCBI taxonomy): Eukaryota > Metazoa > Chordata > Mammalia > Chiroptera > Vespertilionidae > Eptesicus > Eptesicus fuscus. The sequence continues at coordinate 33,430,156 of NC_072484.1, read as the reverse complement.
ATATTGGTTGTAAGAAGAAAAACGTATGAACTAGGCACGTGCTGACGTTTGCATATTCAACCTCATTTATCATGAAGTGGGAATAATCATAATACTTACATAGGCTGAGGTCAAGAAGTAAATGAATTGAGATGCATTTAGGGCCCAGCCCAATGCTTGGCACAGAGACAACACCCAATAGATAATAGCTATGATGATGCTCATGATGAGTCCTGTGAGGTAGGGACAATTATCTCCATGCTCAGGTAAGGAGACCGAGTTGCAGAGAGGCAAGGTCCGTTGGCCTGTGTCACACAGGCTTCAGTGGTCACAGTGGGATTGGACACCAGGCCTCTTGGCTGCAAAGCCCGTGCTTGTAACCATTCAATGCAGCTCCAGGCCAGACAGACCATGGTCGCCTCACAGCCCTTCTCTGTGCTCACTGTGTGGCCCTGAGTAGATAAATCCACCTCCCTGAGCCCTGGTTTTCTCCTCTTTAAAGTAACCGCCCCGACTCCGCAGGACCATGGGGAGGCTAAGCAAGAGAATGCAGGTAAGTACCGGTGCAGAGCCCGCACACATCATTACCTGCATCCTTATTAGGATTGATGTTGTTATTGGCCGTAGGTTCCTTCTATTAAGCTTATGGCTTCACCCTCCCTGCCTGGCTTTGCAGTCACTGCCCGTTTTTACCTTTGCAGCCTCCTGGGTTTAGCCAGCACTGAAAGCCATGCTAGGAGACCTCTAAGCCCTCCCCGTGTCCCTCCGTGAGCTGGCACCAGACACGGCAGCACCAAAGAGGACTTTCTGATGGGCAGGAGCCCGGGGCCGCAAACCCCCTTACTTGTCCAGCTTGGCGTCGATCATGAGCTTATCGCCCTCCACGGAGAACGAGGCCAACAGTTCTGTGTCCTGGAGGAGAGGGAAGGAGAGGGGGATGTCACTGCCATCGGACACTGGCCGCTGCCTGCTGCGGGCTCCTGGTGCCAGGTACTGGCTCGGGATCCCACGAACACTGAGCATAAAAACAGGCTGTTTCCTGAGGTTTTGGTCAAACCTCCCTTTATAAGTTGACACCACCAGTAACCTCACCATATAGTGGATTTTCCCCCACGGGAGGGGAGGGGGCTAGGAATAATAAGTTGCCCTCCTTAATTATTGTCCACTAGTAAGTCACAGCAAGGGCTGAGTGAACACCTCTCAGAAAGACAACTGCCACAGGAAGCCAGCGATGGGCGTGGGTGTTTACAAGCTTCTCTCAGAGCGGGTGGGGTGGCCTGCAGCCTAGGAGACCTGCTTCAGATGAGCCATTGCAGATGGGATTGGGCATTATCGCTGTCAGTCAAAATTGCCCTTCCCCTCTCTCCCCCACCCCATGAGAGAGCATAAGAGGTCCCGAGGGCATGAAGCCTTGTTATAAAAAAATATGTCCGCTTCCCTGTCTCCCTCACCCCCAAAATAAAATAAAATAAGTTGGTCTTATGAAAAAAATAAAGCCTCTAACAAATTCAGCTGACATTATTAGTAATAACAATAATGATGATCATTGGGATGATGGAGAAGAGGCTCTGGGTATATATGGGCAGGGACCTACTTGGCATGCAGATCATTCCCTGAGGAAATGGCTTTTGAACTGAGCCTGGAGGGTAGGTACAATTTGGCCAGATGAAAAAGAGGGCATGAGAGTGGCCCAGGCAGTGGGAAGGGCAAAAACCTGGGGCAGGAAGAGTTTGGCATCAGAAGGACAGAGAGGAGGCCCGAGATTAAGGAGATGCAGGACTCCAGGAGGCTGAAGTGGGATGGGGCCAGGCCAGGCAGGGTAATGGGCTGGAGAGGATGCAGGGACTGGGGCAGGGAGAGTCATGCAGTGTTCTGAGCTGGATCCAACAAACATCTGGGCTGTTGATGGGGAAAGCTCCACACAGTAGGGACGAGTGAACAAGCGCTAAGTCAGGGGCAGCCAACTCCCCTCACTGGGTGAGAATTAGCCTTTTGAATCTCTCATCTGACAATGAGAGGCCTCTCCCCGACACTGGGGCTTAGCATGCCGCACCTCCCAGACTAGAAGTGGCTCATTTGGTCTTGAGCCCTGGGCAGAGAAACTGGGAAGACATAGCGGATAGGACAGAACCCAAATGTCTGAGTCCAAAGTTTTAATCATGGGGGCGGGGAGCGGGTGGCACTCCATACAACACATTCCTTTGACAAATACTTACTAAGCACCTATTATGTGCTGGACCCTATCCATGCTAAGCTCTGGGATCCAGCAGTGAAGAAAACAATTTGCATTTTTGTCCAGCAGTAAACTAGCAAACAAGTGCAGGTTAACACAATGTCAGATTAAGGATACAAACAAAGTAAAGCAGAGGAGAGAGAGAGAGTGAAAGAGGGAGGGAGGAGGGAGGGAGAGAGAGAGAATGGAAATAGTGAGAATATTTTAGACAGGTGGGCAGAGAAAGAGCTCTCTGAGGAGGGGAGATGTGAGCAGAGACCCTAAGGAAATGAGGGTGTGTGCCATACAAATATCTGGAGCAAGAACATCCCAGGCAGAGAGAACAGCATGTGCAAAGGCCCTGGGGTGGGACTGTGTTGGAGGGAAGATTGAGGAGCTGAAAGGTGAACAGGGTGTGTTCGGAAAGGATGTTGTGGGCCATTGTGAGGGCATGGGTTTGTTTCAGGATTAATAGAAAGCCTTTTGAGAGAGGAGCTGCATGATTTTAAGGGGATTCCTGTCTATGAAATAGTTGTGGAAATTGCATTTGTATCTATTCCCTCTTAGGTACCAGGGACAAGAGAGCCAGAACCATCTGTCTAGTTGCCCCTTTCTCCAATATCTGATAGGAAGCGTAATACATAGTGGCACACAATAAATATTGTTGACGGCATGACCAAGGCCTACTTTGCCAGGCACTGTGGTATACAACCCGTGAGAATAATAATAACCAACACTTTTGGATCCCTTACGAAACGTCAGGTACTGCTCCGAGCATCTTAATAATGCCCTGCTGCCTTACCCACGTGGCAGAGGGAAAAATCAAGTCCAGAGAGAGGGGGTGACTTGCCTGAGCTCACACAGCTGGAAGTGCTAAAGACGGACTTGAATCAGATCATCTGGCCCCACAGCCAAGCTTGTAGTCACTATGGTGGGGACTGTGAAGATCTGAAGGTCTGTGGACTCCTCGAGAGCACGTGGCCACCCACACCCCCAGACACTCACCACATCGATGACGCAGATCGTGGTCTCCACGTCATTGGGCTGGGACACCATGATCTCAGAGGTGGCAAACACCTTTACCAGGGCCTTGTCCTTCTGCAGCGTCACTGACGGTGGGTTGGGCACCTGGATCCTGATGGTGAGTGGCAGGGACTCGGGGTACTGCTGGAACACCTGTGGGGAGACGCCAGGCCGGACTGAGCAGGCCCCTGCGGAACGGGAGGTCTCACACTGGCTACCACAGATCCAGCAACATCACTTGAGTCTTACAAACCACTCGTAAAGGCCCCAGCCTGCTGCTGGATTTCAGCAAGGGCTGCCCTTGTGAGAATGAAGGTGATGATGCCAGCAAAGACTTAAGCTCAGTGCCCAATGCCTGACAATGCTCAAGCCTGGTACTGACTGCGGTGGAGTCCCCGGAGCCTTCACAATGCCATTACATTACCACATCCATAGGGTACTTTTCCATCATGTTACAGATTGGAAAACTGAGGGAAACCCCAAGCAAGCTGTCCGAGGCCAGCAGGAAAGTGGAGACTCCAGCCCAGGTCTGTGTCTCTCGGAAGCTTAGGCCCTTCCTGCCTTTAGATGCCCCAACTGGGATGAGAAAGGCCACAATTTGAGGCATCTCACAAGAAAGTCCGGAATGTGTGTGTGTGTGGGAGGGGCAGAGCATCCCCACCCTAGTGCTGAGTGTCTTCCCTTCAGCTCCTGTGGGGAGGAGGAGGCTGAAGATAAGGAGACACTCCTGCCTTACGTACCTTGGGAATCAGGGCTCCCAGCGTGGCCGTGGTGAGTGGAGGAAGTTCTTCAAACTGCAGGACAAGAAGAAGAGTCATGTGAGTCCCTGAGGCCATGGGGACAGACAGGAGCTGCTAACATAGTGCTTAACTTCCTCAGGCTCTCAGCAGCCAGTGGGGGCATCTTCTCCCCCTGAAAGGCCCCCTGGGAGGCCCTATCTGTCTAACAGCAGCCACCATGTAGACCACGGGAGCTGTCCTGTGGTTAAATGGACAAGGCTGGCCACTTACGCTGACCACAGGCATGCCTTAGAGCATGGATCCTCAAACTTTTTAAACAGGGGGCCAGTTCACTGTCCCTCAGACCGCTGGAGGGCCGGACTATAGTTTTAAAAAAACTATGAACAAATTCCTATGCACCCTGCACATATCTTATTTTGAAGTAAAAAAACAAAATGGCAAAAACACCCACATGTGGCCCGAGGGCCGTAGTTTGAGGACGCCTGCCTTAGAGGGAAGGAGACAACTCTTTGTTCTCTAAAAATGCAATTCTTTATTAAAACAAAGTGGGCATCAGTGTGAGCCCACATGCGTAACCAGTGTCGACTAAATGCATGATTCTGCAATATCCCTGAACCACCTGCACTGTTGTTTACTTAATATCTTCTTTTTTCCTTTTTATTTATTTTTTATTTATTTTTCAGAGAAGAAGGGAGAGGGAGAGAGAGATAGAAACATCAATGATGAGAGAGAATCATCGATTGGCTGCCTGCTGCACGCCCCCTACTGGGGATCGAGCACATAATCCGGTCATGCGCCCTGGACTGGAATTGAACCTGGGACCCTTCAGTCCGCCGGCCGACGCTCTATCCACTGAGCCAAACCAGCTAGGGCTTAATATCTTCTTTAAATCGACTAACTTTTTAAAACCTCAAATACTAAAGAGTGGACACCAGTATCCCTTGATAGAGATGGCAACTGTAAAACTAAAGGCAATAAAAACAGAACAATGCCCTACCCCCTGCACGGATATTGTTGTCTGTGGAGGCCCTCGGGGAGAGGGGGTCTGGGGGGGCGTTCTTGTTCCCCCCAAGTTAAAAAGAGGACACTTACAGGTGCAAGAGAGGGTTAATTACGTCCTGGCACAAATGGAGGCTTTCCTCTTAATAGAATCAAAGAGTTACATAATTGGTATGATGGTTTTTCAGAGAACATCTTGTTCTTATGAGATATATACTGAAGTTTATGGAGTGAAATGTCACGTCTCTAAAAACTCAAATTGTTCAAGAACAGGTGATGGATAGATAGGTGGCAGATGGATGGATAGCTACAGAACAAATATGACAAAATATTAACTATGGAATCTAGGTGAAGGATATTTGGGCACTAATTGTGCTATTTTGCAACTTTGTTGAAGGCTTGAAATTTTTCAGAAGGAAAGGTTTGGAGAGAAAATGAGTCTAGAACATACCCAAGAGTGTTTTATTCTTATACTAGGGGCCTGGTGCATGAAATTCATGCACGGGGGCAGGGGTTCCCTCAGCCCAGCCTTCACCCTCTCCAACCTGGGACTCCTTGGGGGATGTCTGACCAACTGCTGGTTTAGGCTCGATCCCTGTGGGACTGCTGGCTTCTAACTGCTCACCTGCCTGCCTGATTGCCCCTAACTGCCCTCCCCTGCCAGCCTGATCTTGCCCCCAACTGCCCTCCCCTGCCAGCCTGATTGCCCCTAACCTCCTGCCAGCCTGATCTCACCCCCAACTGCCCTCCCCTGCCAGCCTGATCACCCCTAGCTGCCTCTGCCTCAGCCCCCACCACCATGGCTTTGTCTGGAAGGAAGTTGGACATCTGGAAGATGGCTGGTCGACCCGGTCTAATCAGCATATTATTGTTTTAGTAGTATAGATAGATTATATAGGATAGGAGTGCTTAAATGGGGGGGGGGAGCCTTTTTCAGCAGGAGGAGATGCTCTTGGCAGACAAAAACACATAATCCCTATATGTGGACTGATAGCCAGCCATATGCACTATACTACCAAACTGGTCATGAAAAAATTGAACCACTTTCTTACCCCTTACACCAAACAGCTGTTGCCCTTAAAACCCCCTCCTCAGCCCCCACCTTAGGTTCTGCCTTTGCAGTTCACCCAGATTAGGTTCTGATTGGTTGGTTTCTATGCCAGTCAGTGTCAAAAGCTCCGCCTCTTAGGCAGCCATTGGCTCCTGGCACTTCGCCCAGATTTGGTTCTGATTGGTCGGTTTCTATGCCAATCAGGTCTCCAGACCTATCTCTGGGCCTGATCAAAGAGGCAGGGCTGATCAGCAGCCCCACGGAGGCCTGGAGAGAAACAGAAGGCTGCTGGTGAAGCCGGGAGAGAAAGAGAGAGGCAAGGGCTGATCAACAGCTGCCACGGAGGCTGGGGATCAGACCCTGCCTCTCTCTCTCTCTCTGCAGGCCTCTCTCTGGGCCTGATCTGCAGCCCCCTCAGCAGTCAGTGCTGGGTCACTGTGCCAGCACCTGCTGCAGTCAGTGCTGGGTCGCCATGGCAACCCAGCACTCCGGTATTGGTGGAGCCTTAGTGTTATGGACCCTGGCTCTTTATCTATATAGATACCTTTTAGTTACTTAGTGTGAGTGCTTACCAGGTGAAAGGATTCTAAACATTTACATGGAAATACATACAAATGTATGCATAATATGCTTTTTACAAAGGATTGGAATAAAATTAAATAAAATGGAATAGTGAGAAACTTTCTCACCATATGGTTTGATGTTGTTTAATGCCATGTCTGTGAATCACCTAAAATCTTCCTAGGCGCCATGCTTGGGTAAACACGGGCATAACTGATACACATCCACGAATTGGAGATGAGTCAAAGGGTGGGCTGTCTATAGTTCTCACTTTACAGCAATTTCCCCAAAGCCATGGGGACTACAGGATCAACTGGAAGCTCTTTGCTGCCCAGCCTGCCCCACTCCCACGTGGGGCCATGACTCACCATGCCATTGGTGATGTCAATATCCAGTGCCCCTTCCTTCTGCAGGAGAGTCAGCACTGAGCCCAGGAAGTTGGCAGAAATGGCCAGTTGGGAGTTGGTGTTGTCGCCCATGGGGGGCAGTTCTGGCATCGTTGGCCTGGGAGCCTTGGCTGGACGCCCCAGCGGGTAGTCGATGAGCCCTCCGCCAGCCTCCCCAACCAGAGTCTGGAGAAACAGAGAGGAAAGGGGTCACGGGGAGGGGTGCAGGGAGGAAAGTTGAGGAAGGAGGCTGAAGGCTAGGTGAGGCCCTGACTCTGCCTCCAGGCAGTCTTCCTTGATTAAACCCACTGGGTCTGAGTGACTCTTTCATTTATGGCCTGAGATGTTCTTCAATTTGTGATGGTAGAGGGTCTCTGCAGTCCCACTTTATGACCATTTATAATTATAGCCATGGTATGTTGCCATATATTTTAAATACCTGTATGACATAGATCCTTTCCCCACCTCGGTCCTGCCATATGAGTTAGCATGTTTATGCACCCGCACAATACACATTGGTGTATCTACTCTCTAAAGACTAGGCTCTTGTCCATGGCCTACAAGACACTGTGTAGTCTGCCCCAGGGGCCTCTCCACCTCATCTTGAGCCACTCTACCCCTCACCCCCACCTCTACAGAGCAGCCACTAGGGCCTTGTCAGTCCCTGCCACCCCCTCAGCACCCCCACCATGGTGCCTCCCACACACTGTTTCCTCCCCCACACTCTCCTCTTGTATGTTCCATTCATCTGGCAGGTCTCAGCTCAAGTGCCCCCTCCTTCAGGAAGCCCTCCATGATCTCCGTGGGTATGTCAGATCCCTGCTGTAGGCTCTAATAGCCCGGGACCTTCCTTCACAGTGCTCACCATCTATACATGTACATTTGTTTGAGTGATTCTTGGATGGCCTGTCCCCTCCAATAGACGGCAAGCTCCATCAGGACAGAAATCTTGCCCTGTGCACCACTGCACCTCCAGCCCCAGCCCAGCGCCTGGCACACAGCAAGTGACCAGCAAGTAGCTCTTGAATGGCTAGAGTTTATGCATATACCAGGTGTGCATCTACTCGTGCGCACAGGTGTGCTGTGTACATGAGAGCAGGGGTGTGCACCTGCGCCCTGTATCTGAGGGAGCACGTGGGGAAGCACCTGTGTTCGTGTGGCCCATGGGAAGTTTGACTGTGTGTGTGCCCCCTGCACAGTTAGGGACCAGATTCGGTCGTGTACTAGAGCACACCAGCTCACAAGAGCCGAGTCCACGCATCTCTTCTCAACTCCGTGTTCAGTAAGTCAGGTAGACAGGTTGAAATTGGCCATGGTGGGAGTATTTATACCATGGAAATCAGCAAACGTTACAAATCAGGCTTTTTCTTTCTAATCATGAGAGCCGGCTGTTAATGCTTACCAGCACACTACTGGCCAGATTCATTTCTCCAGGAGACCCAAGCCCAAGCAGTGGCTCTAGTAGTTAGAAGCCAGATTGCTTGGGTTCAGATCCCAGGTTTACATTTATTAGCAGTGACCTTGGACAAGGGGCTTAACCTCTCTGTGCCTCAGTTTCCTCAGCAAGAGTGCCTACCTCAAATGGCTGCTAGAGGTTAGATTAGAAATGTGCTCAGTTTTTTAACACGGCTCCTAGGAGGGCCCGATCTGATCATAAAAGGGTCTTGTTCAGATGCTGCTTCCCAGGCACTCAGCAGAAGTCTTGGGGGACCCTCCTTCCCTCCCCGGCCGGTAGGAAGAGGACCACCTCCCCTTGCCCCGAAGTCCAGTCACTCACGTTGAGGTCCAGCTCCAGGAATTCCCCAGTCACAAGCGGGAGGCTGGAGAAGGTGTACTGGACACTTCCCAATATCCCCAGAGGAATCAGAGCTGCAGGCAAAGGTGGGGGGTCACGGGGAGGTACCCTCCCCCTCCCAGACGCCTTCCCTTTTTGTGTCCCAAGGCAGCAAGGCTCCAGCTCCAAGGCACCATGGAAAGAGCAAGAGTTCTGGATTCAAATCCCAACTCTGCCTCTTCTTTGCTGTGTGACCTCAGGCAAAACATTGCACCTCTCTGAGCTACAGTTTCCTCCTCTGTAACAGGTTTAACATAACTCCTTGGACTATATTGTGGGGAGGGGCGGCAGTGAGATCCTGGTATGGATACACTTTGTAAGTTGCCAAGTCCTGTGTGCTGGGCAAGAAGCTTTAGGGTTTCCACGATGTTGTGCTTCATGGGATCTGGCAGTTCCCTGGCTGCTTGTGACGAACAGCTTCACCTCTGGGCTCTTTCTCCCTTGTTTCTGGCCACAAATGGAGTGAGTTCTACATGTCTGGGAGAGCCAGCCTCAAACTGCCTGGAATCCATGGGCCCACACCAGAGGGGGCTGCCCTGCGTGGCTGCGGAGGCTGTGCAAGGCACAGCTCGGGTGCCACCTCTCTGCTGTGGTCCGCACGGATGCACACCCTATGGGGCCGGCTGGCCTTAGGAGCGTTCGCTCGGAAATCCTGGATCGGGGTGGTGCTGGAGCCTGGTGCCGAGACCTGGACAGTGTCCCTGTGTCTCCTGCTCCTCACTCTCCAGTCCCTCTGTGGGTTGAAGCCAACCCCCTCCTTGTAGAGAGGAGGAAATGGGGGAGAGTCCACACACCTGCCAGGGCAGAGCCAGGGCTCCACCCAGCCTCCTGGCTCCTAGTCCAGAGCCGCAGCTCCTTCCTCCCCTCCCCCCAGTACGCCCCCCCCCCCCCCAATCTGGGGCGGAGCCTCCTCCACTTTGTGGAGGAATGCTTGGGGACAAGAGGGAAGTCCAGGTAGACTCTCCCTCAAGGCATCAGTCACACAGCACTCTAAGGGCCTGGGCCCACCTCCCTGAGTCCCCCTCCCAGGCCTGTGGGGGCTGGGCCCAGGGCAGGCACCCTATGGGCCGACTGAAACAAAGCAGGAAGAACTTACAGTTCACCAGACCCAGCTGGTCGTTCACCAGACCCAGCACGACGTCCACAATGGGGCAGAGCTGTGGGGGAAGAAAGCATGCCGTTCTGGGGACCGTGCAGGGGGCTGCGGAGGGTGTGCATGAGTAACAACTAAGCGGAGCTGATGTTTACTGACCTGCTCTGTGCTCGGCACTGTCCTCCCCACAGCCCACAGGGAAGGCTCTCTCACAATCCCCATTTCACAGATGGGAAAACAGAGACCCAGAGAGGTGATATGATTTGTCACACAGCTTGGAAGTGCCCGAGCTAGGACTCAAACTCAGAACTGTGTGATCTTCAAGCTCCACCTCCTTGTCCCTCCACCAACCTGTCCCTCCGTGTTCCTCAGAGTCAACCAAGAACATGCCTCAACCCCCTGGTGCCCTCTGGGCCGCCTGCATGTTCGCAGCGTTGGAGGTGGAACTGTGGCCCCTCGGTCTAGGGAGTCAGTGCTTCTTGCTCCCCGTCCCAGGATAGGTTCTTACCAAGTCAGGGAGGACATTGGCCAGGACTCGGTTCACTAAGTTGTCCACAAGGTTGGGGAGCAGCCTGAGGAGAGAGGAGCAGGATGAGGAGGGGCTCACCAAGCTGTGCACACTCGGGGTCCTAGGCCAGGCTCTGTCTGAAGAGAACCTGTCAGTGCTGGAAGCTGCTCTGAAAGCTGGGAGGGCAGTGTGCCTTCACCCTAGACCTAGCTGGACGGGCTAGTCAGGCAAATTGGGGACTTTTTATTCATTCATTCACTCATCATTCATTTACTCATTCAACAAACAAATGTTTCTTGAGTTCTGCAATGGGCCAGGCCCAGGCTGGGATGTTCCTGATTTTTAACTGCAAATGTTCCCTCCTGCTCAGCTGGCCCTCTTCTAATGGACTGTTCGTTGCAGCTTTGCATAATCTTCCCGAAGGATACAGAAACATCTCCAAGTCGAGGAAATGAAAAAAAGCAAAGCAAAGCGGTGTTAATAGCATGTGCCCGTTTGTGTTAAAAGGCGGGTGGGGAGTAAGAATCTACATTTGTGTTTGCTTCGTTTGCACAAAGGAATTGGAAGGGGAGCTGGGTGAGAAGGGGCAGATGGGAGGCAGGCTCCTCACTCTGTGCCTTTCTTTTTGTCTTTTTGAACCATGTATTACCAACTGTATTTCCCAGTGAAAATGTGAATTTAAAAATCTGTGGGATTTCTGTGTGCTGCCCTCCCGCCTCCCCTCACAGAATACCAGGGGCCGATCTTCTCGTTCCTACCACCCTGGAGCAGAAACAAAGACTCAGAGAAGCTCACATGAATCAGAAATTCTCGGGTTTGAGTTGTACAATGAGTATTTCTGCTCCCAGAGCTTAGATAAGATGAGAGCTGGGGGGATTGGGCCAAGAGATTGATAACCGGGGGGCAGGAGGGGCGGGTGGCAGAGGCCTCAAAGACAAAAGCTGAAGCGGGCTCTGCCACGATGAGGGCCAGGGAGTGAATGAAGGGGCCTCAGTTCTGAGCTGCCCTGATGTGCTCTCATCCAAGACCATCCCCCGGAGGGGAGTGGGGGGCGGAGGCAGGGAGCGTGCTGGCCATACACAGACACTTGAAACCTCTCTGGTCAGAGGGTGGGGACTTGGCCGCCTTGTGGGGAGGGTGCAATAGAAAAAATTTCACCCCCAACCAAGTTTGCACTGGACAGAACTCACTAGGAAATTTTCTCTTGGATTGGGGCACTAATGGACACAAACCTGTTAGACATATATTCAGGAACTCCTAAAGTGTGCCAGGTTCTGCACTAAGGCTTTACATTCATTATTTCAATTCCAACAGGAAAAAGAATCACCCCCATGTAACAGATGAGTAAACCGGAGTTCAGAGAGGGCAGCAGAATTGCTCAATGGCACACAGCAAGGGCTAGTGGAGCTGAGATTTGAACCACAGGATGCTTCCAGAACCCCTGCTCGTAACCATACAGCGGGCCGTGCCACCATCCCCCAAGGCGCTCCACGGCACGGGTACTCACCCTCGCAGCAGCCTGACTTTGATACCCCCCAGGAGGGTGTCACATCTCTCGATGACCAGCCTCGGGTAGCCTGTGCGGTCCATGGTCAGCCGGACCTTGGCCGTAATGTTCACCTCTACTGCGATGTCCAGGAAGCCAATGAGACTGGAGGAGACCATGAGGCCAGGGAGACAGAGAGTCACCCCCAGCCTCCAGGCAGCTCAGCCTCAGCCAGCCCTGCCTGGCTCCTCTCACCCTTGCCGGCCCTGCCCCTTGCTATTATGCATCGGTCATGCTCCTTGCTCATCTCTAGGGATCCCAAACCAGAAGACTTCCCTGGTCCCTCAAGTCATCTGTGAACAAATCTGTGTCCCTCCTCAGTCTGTGAGAGCTTCTAAGGCTGGGGACAGGGGTCAATAAAGGAACTCTACATATACACTGAGTGGCCAGATTATTACAATCTCTGAACGCATAATAATCTGGCCACTCAGTGTATTTGTATCTCAAATGGGTACCAAAAGTAATCTAGACTTTTGCTGGAGATCAACCACCTATTTGCCCTGAGCTTCCTATCAGCCAGTGCAAAGGGGAAAACTGATCAGGTGCACGATTTATAGTATCTTTGATATCAAATAAATGAGGTGCTCAAGAGAAGTACACTGAGTGGCCAGAGTATTATGCGTTCAGAGATCATAATAATCTGGCCACTCAGTGTAAATTTTGGTTTCCAAGGTGAGCACCCAATGAGCTAACTTCATAGACATGACCTCAACCCGTAGGGAGAAAGCAATGCACACGTCCACGCTGAGGTCCTCGGACAAGCACCTCCCAGGCGGCAGGCACTACTCAGGGAGGCAGACGCCTGTGGCCGCAGCCGCGTGGAAAAGGAGATGTCAGTATGCCCATTGCAGGTAAAGACACTGAGCTTCAGTGACATTAGGGGACGGCCCAAGGTCACACAGCTTAAAAGAGAGTCGGGATTTGAACCCAGGCTGTCACCTAAGATCTTAACCTTCTTGCAGGCCGCCCCCACTGCTGACGGGGACTAAAGGTGGCCTGAGCCCAGGGGTGTAAGCCGTGCACTGGGTGGAAACACATGAGACCTTATTAGTCCCCACATTAAGGACACAGAGGCTGACGTGTAGGGAAGGGAAACAACCGCCCAGGATCTCCCCGCCGGGACACGGGATGCTGAGGGCACGCACCTCTTCCCGTTGATGGCCACGCGGGTGTACAAGCTCAGGTAGACGCCCACGCCGGGCAGGAGCCGAACGGACACCCGAGGGAGGGTCAGCTCCACAATTCGCAGCCTGCACGGGGCCAAGAGCAATGAGAGGACAGGGGCCCCCGCTGCTGGCCATGCCACTCCCCCTGGGAGTGCCCTCCCTCACACACCCCTTGGCTGTGTCGTGTTCAGTCCTCCTGACTCGAAAGAGACCTGAGGTTTGTGGGTAGAACTTGGAAAACATTGAGAATAAAGGCAAAAGATGCCATGACCCCTACTCCCACTGCCCAGAGACCCACTCGGCATGTCCATGTATTTCCTAGGACTTTTTTAAATGTAAAGATGCCATTCCTTTGTCTTGTCCCTGCCCCTCTATGCCTGGTTTCCTCCTGCACATTCTCAGATTTCAGCCCAAGGTCTGCTTCCTCCAGGAAGCCCCCCCCCCCCTGCCTCCCCACTGTACACATTCTCATTTCTCCACGAACTTCTTACCGCGGAGGCAGTTGGAGGGTTATTTCCAGGCGTCTTTATCCATGTCCATAAGGACAGGAGCTCTGTCTTTCCTTGGCTAGCTCTATCTCCAGTGCCAACACAATGCCCAAACCATAGCAGGAGTTCCAAATAGTTTTGAATTAAATAGTGAATGTGAGGAGGAAGCTGGGCAGAGTTGAAATTATATACAGGGTAGGGAAAAAGTAGGCTTACAGTTGTTCATATGGAAAATAATACAATGATTAATAAATATTAATGCAAGCATAAACTCTGTTTCATGTACTCACAACTGTAAACCTACTTTGGCCCCACCCTGTGTGTATGATTTTAAATCCTTGGGCTTTTTTCCACCTGAACTATGTTACTCTGACCATTCTACAGGTGGAAAAGTTGAGACTCAGAGGAAAGGAATGGTCCAAAGTCACACACAAGTATAAAAGGCTGAGCTGGGACTCAAATTCAAGGCTGTCTAATGACAAGACCCAAAACCATCCAACTTGAGATTCTCAAGACGTCCAGACCCGAGGCCAAGCCCTGAAGTGCCCAAGGCTCTGAAGACCATCCCTCCTCCACCTCCAGGTCTAGGGTGATCACCCGTTTGGAGATTCATCCCGGGGGACTTGGTGGGGGGATCTTGGCCCCTCCTTACCCTGTGATGCCTTGCACCGTGCTCAGGATGCCTCCCTCGCCGAGCACGCCCAAGACGCCCCCTCCTCCGAGAAGTCCTCCGTCACCAAGAAGACCACCTCCGCCAAGCAGGCCACCTTGGCCCGACAGGATGCCGTTGGTTGCCAGAATGCCACCAGTGCCCAGCAAACCCCCAGAGCCCAGGGCCCCCGTGGCCACCCCGGGTGGGATCTCTCCCGGCCGCAGTTCTCGCCGGTGAAGCCTGCCAACGGATGCTGCACCTTCGGCCGACTTATACAGCCGGTGGCCCCTGTGGCCACCGTGTGCATCCTCAGCCGTGGGGTAGTCGACACTTCGGAGTTCTTTTACGTCTCCATTTCGGAGTTCTTTTACGTCGCCACTTCGGAGGTCTCTTACGTCGCCACTTCGGAGGTCTCTTACGTCGCTACTTCGGAGTTCTTTTACGTCTCCATTTCGGAGTTCTTTTACGTCGCCACTTCGGAGGTCTCTTACGTCGCCACTTCGGAGGTCTCTTACGTGTCCATCAGAATCAAGGACTTCACCGTATCGGTATTTGCCCCCGAGCTGAGCGGTGTTGTCATTGGTTTTGAGGTGACCATACTTGTAATTCCCGCCAAGCTGGTTGCCATTCGTATACTTTGGGGGGCGATCTCGGACATGGAAATCATTGTAAGGAACACCACCAGCACCTCGGGGATAGGTCATGCTTCTGTAGTCATCGTAATAGTGTCGGCCGCCACCCAGCAGACCACCACCACTGCCACCCAAGAGGCCACCACTGCCGCCCAACAGCCCCCCACCACTGCTGCCACTGCCGCCCAACAGCCCCCCACCACTGCTGCCACTGCCGCCCAACAGCCCCCCACTACTGCCACCCAGTAAGCCTCCTCCAACTCCACCCAACAGGTCACCGCCACCCCCTCCACCACCACCACCAAGCAGGCCCCCCAGAAGACCACCTCCCCCGCCACCTCCACCTCCACCTCCACCAAGCAGACCCCCCAGGAGAGGCCCACCACCTCCACTACCAGCTTTACCCATGGGCACCTCCCTCAGGGCTGAGTGGAGAGCATCGCTCTGCTGCAGGTTGCTGGAAAAGGCTGCGGAGAAGCAAAGGTGTGTCAGGGGTTCCTCCCTTTCTCCACCTCCAGCCCCCAGGCACCACCTGGGAGCCCTGCTTGGCTCGCTGGGCCCCCCCTTTCCCACAGGTAAAATGCCCCCGTCAAATGGGAAGATTCCTCCAGTCCCACCAGCCCTGATGTCCCGGTGAGCTCATCAGCTGCTGGCTTTGACCTGATCACACATTCACTAGATTTCAACAGCATTCAGCCAAAACTAGATAATTTTGCTTCCTCACTCTCCCTTCCAAGTGTTCTATACTTTATAGCTCAAAAACCTACTTCCTCCTGCATTATCCCACTGACTCTTGGGAAATAGTCAAGACCAGAATAATTGTCCCCATTTGATGGATAAAGAAAGTGAGGCCTGTGACACTCAGATAGGAAATGACCTCATTTTTATTCTCATAATAGCCTTGGATGGGAATGGGAACAGGGAGATTAGAGGCAGGAATAATTGTAGCTCCCGGTTTTGAGAGCTGCCTATGTAGCGGGAATTGTGCTAATTTTTCAAAAGATCAACTTGTTTAATTCTCATATCAGTCCTCTGAGATGGGAACTTTGATTGCACCCGTTTTGCAGATGTGTAAACTGAGGCTCATAGACTTAAGGTCACACAGTCAGTATCTGAACCCCAGGAAGACTGACTCCAGGACTCAAGCTCTTACTCACTGCTCTCGACTGCCTCGTGCATAAAGTTCCCAACATGGTGTTTGGCACATAGTAGGTGCTCAGGAAATAGTAACCAAAAGGAAAGGGGGAAACTACAGCCCAGAGAGAAGTCACCCATCCATCGGAATCTGCCAGTGAGGAAGAGGGTCCTTGGGAACTTCAGAGTAGGAAGGACTGCCCTGCCCCCCTCAGTGCCACACCTACCCCCTTCAGGGATGGACTCACCATTGCTCAGCACATCCTTGGTAACCCTGAGGACCGTGTTTGTTTCTTGGGGCGTGCCACACACGGCTGCCACAGACAGAGCAGCCACACACCACGCCGTCCACATGCTGGCGCTGCTTGCCTGCTGGAGACAGTGCATCAGGTGGCGGTAGCTGGCCATCACCTCCCTGGCCAGCAAATGGAGCTAGGCCCCTCCTTCCAAGAATCATACCAGGATCCTGAGTGTCTATTACAGGGGTCCTCAAACTTTTTAAACAGGGAGCCAGTTCACTGTCCCTCAGACCATTGCGGGGCCGGACTATAGTTTTTTAAAAAAAAAACTATGAACAAATTCCTATGCACATTGCACATATCTTATTTTGAAGTAAAAAAACAAAACGGCAAAAACACCCGCATGTGGCCCGCGGGCCGTAGTTTGAGGACGCCTGGTCTATTATATGCCTGATACAATGTGTTACGATTAGAAAGCAGAGTTTCTGGGGAAAGGATCCCAGGTCACACAGTGGGGCAGAGTCCAGAATTTCTGTTATCACCTTCTGAGTTTTTCAAACTGAAATTAATCTGGAGATACAAAGCAGACCCATTAACTAAAGTGCTCCAGAACATGGATGTTCGATTATCTCCCAAGATGAAATTTTTAAATGAAGCTTCGGGGAGAGAGGTCATGAGGATTCCAACCAGAACAGCAAACTGGGAGCAAGCAGGCTCTGGGGAAATCTCTCCGGCATCTACCCCTTTATTTACCTACCCACCCATCCATTCATCCACTCAGCCACCTACTGCTCCAACCATCAATTCTCCCTCTCTTGTTCATCCATCCATCTTTTCATCCGTCCTTGCAGCCATCATACCACTCATTCATCCACTCACCCATCTATTCATCCAACTGTCCATTTCCCCTCTTCAATCATCTTACCCATCTGTCCTTCCACTCATCCATGATACAGCCAGCCAACAAGCCAGTCATATATCCATCCACCCGTCCTTCCACCCTTCCATTCATTCTTCCATCAGTCCACCCACTTATCAAAACATTCGCATAGCCACCCTTCCATGCTGCCAGCCAGCCAGCCAGCCAGCAAACACCCTCTCCCACCTCTTTGCAGGAGACAGTTGTATGCCATTTAGTTAAGATAAAGGGCTCTGGGTCTTTGGGTGTAATCCTTAGGCAAGAGACTTTACTTTTTTTAAAATCCTCACCCAAAGATATTTTTCCATTGATTTTTTTTTAGAGAGAGTGGAAGGGAAGGAGGAAGGAGGAGAGAGAAACATCAATCTGTTGCCTCCCACAGCTCCCAAACCCAGGTCATGAATAGAACCTGCAACTATAGCATGTGCCCTTGACGGGGAATCGAACCCGTGACCCTTTGGTCCACGGGCCAACGCTCTAACCATTGAGCAAACCATCGAGGGCAAGACTTTACCTTTTTGAACCTTTGCTTCCTAATCATAACACATTGCATCAGGCATATAACAGACACTCAATAAACAGCATCTAGTGTTACTGTTTTGGGACTCTTATCCCAGACCTCTAAGAAGTGGGTCTTAAGTTATGAGATAAGGGGCTCTGACTGGAGCGGTGAAGCTGCATGTGTGGGTGAGTTGGTAAGCCCCAAAACTTTATTTTGCTGCCTTCATGCCATCACCCACTTCTCTCACTCCATCATCCCAGCCTACCCATTCACCAGCCTCAGAGAGTCACCACCTCACATCTGGGCCAAACTGGGAAATTGTTGGCTTCAGCCCCCTCCACTTATTCACCCTCTTTCCCTTTTCCCTGCTCCCATTTCTCTTGAAGTTCACCAAGCCCCCAAGTTTTTTTCCCTACTCCCACTGCTCCCAGGAGAGTCTCAGAGGCACTCATTTATACTAGAATATGAAGGACTAATATGTGTAAGAATTTTTCTGTCTTCCTCACCTCATCCTAACCCCACTACCTTCTGTGTTCAATGAGGTACCACCACCTTCAGTTAAAAAGATGGGCTTTTTAATGAAGGGATTTCTGGCATCAGCAAGCAGCAGACCTCAGCTTCCCCCTGTCGACCTGGACACTGAAAAGGGAACAGACTCCTCCTTACCCCTGCGAAGTCCCTGCAGCTCAGTCCTGAGAGGTCCCGTTCACCGGCCCCTCTGCTTTGCGCTGAGTCTGGTCACAGGCCCCTTATATAGCAGCTAGAGCCGGAGTCCAAATCCAGAGAGGGAAATACCGTATAATTATAAGAGACCAGACAGATTTGCTCTGCAAATTGGTCATTGAGCCCCAAAACCACAAGGGTTTGCGGTTTGTGGCTAATTCCAAGAGCTGTGTTCAGCCCCGGATGGTGTCACATGAGCTGGGGTTTATCAGCCCCTGGTCTAGGCATATTCCTGGAGACCCCTGCTCGGCCCCTAGATGGGTGAACTGGAAACATCCCCAAATGCATCTATCTCATTTCCAGCTCCACGGCAGGCCCCGCTCACTCCAGGTGGCCTGGGCAGGCAGGATGTGCCCCGATCGGACTCAGCATCAGGCTCAAAGCCTGCTCAATCCCCAACTCTCTGCATGATTTTGAGCCAGCCACTTCCCTTCTCTGTGCCTCTTGTTATTTCCATCGGTTAAATGGGTATGATACCCACCTCACAGGACTGATTTGAGAATTCAGGGAGATGTATATGGATCCGACCCTTCAAATTTGAGGCTGGTGTGAAGAGAACAAGCAGCTGGGCTTTTTTTTGAGCTGCAGGCTTTCTCCCTGTAATTCATTATGAAACGCTCACACCCACAGCGAAGTTGAAATCATTGTACAGTGAACACCCATATACTTATCGCCTTATACCCACCGGCTACTTCTACCATTAAAACTGTGTTATAATTCCTTTATCACAGCTATATGTCTATCGGTTAATCCATCCTTTTTAAATGTATTTCAAAGTAAGTTGCAGACAACAGTACATGTCCCTCTGAACCCTTCAACATGTATGCCATTAAGATTCTTTCCTTTAAATGTAAAATTTATGTACAGTAAAATTCACAAATCTTAAGTGTTTATTCGTGGAGTTTTGACAATTTTATACAGCCATGTAGCCCACACCCCTATCTCAGCATAGAACATCTCCATCACCTCAGAACGTTCCCTCCTGCCCCTTCCCAGCTAATACCTGCTCCCACCCCTCAGAGGCAACCACTGCCCCTTCAAGACCACTGGGACACAGCCCAGACCTCTTCCCTGGCACTCAAGGCAAGTCTGCCTTCCACACTCAGTCCTGCTTCTGCCTTCCACACTCAGCCTCCTGCCTCTGGGCCTTTGCACGGGCAATGCCTGCAATCTAGAACACCCTTCTCCAGACTGCACTGCTCAAACTCGTGCAGAAATGTCAGCTGCTCTGGAAAGCTTTCTGTGATGACCCTCAACCTTGATTCTTCCTCTGGACCACTCAGTGTCCTGCAGCCCATACTGAGATGGTGTTGCTCTGGGAAAACCAGGCAAAGCAGGCCTGGGCCCCACCCCTAGCCCAGCACAGGCACAGCTGCCAATGTTGTAAATGAATGAATGAATGCTCTTACTTCCACTAGACAAGGAGCTCTCCGAGTTTCTCATCCCCCAGCCCCAGCCTAGGTCCTATGTCTGTGTTTAATTAATGCCCCCTCCCCCCGCCCCCACTAGGTCCACCTGAGAATCCTCTGGAGTGAGGGGGCATCTCTCTCTCTCTCCCTACCAAGGCCTGCTCAAGTCAGGGGGAGAATAAATGTGTTTTCCTGAACTCTGCAAGGAGATCCTTCTCCTCCTTCCCAGGAGGCAGTGGGGGCTCTGAAGGCAGGCACGATTGACGTCAAGTTTGCCGATGTGACCACTGGCTCCTGGGCCAGCCCCCCTCTGGAACTCAGTTTCCTCAGCTGCTGTGGGCACACTAATGGAACAGGCCCCGGAGCTGGGTGCTGGGTTTGAATTCTGCTGCCAGTTCTCTCCAAGCCTCTGTTCCTTTGGTTTGAAGACAGTGACAGGAGCAACCTGGCCTCAAAAGGATGTTGGGAGGGGTGAGTGACTTAATCATGCAAAGTGCTGGGAACAGGGCCTGGCACACAGTAGGTGCTCAGAAGATGGCTTTTTCATCCTCATCATCCCAGGTCCCCACTGGCTCCTTGTGGCAGCAAGTCTTCGAAAGCCATGAGGGGTGTGAGGAGGCACCTCAGCCTGGGGCCTGGACCACCTTCTGCCCCATCATCTGTGGGGGTTGGAAGGGCTCCAAGAACAGGGACCCCAAGAGTCATGCACCTGTGCTTCCACCCCCCCCCCTCTGTCCTATGTGACCTGATGGTCACTTCTCCTCCAGGACCTCAGTCTGGCCATCTGAGAAGTGGGCTTCATTGCACTTTTCCAGTAGGGTTTTGAGGATTTCATAGGAACCTTCCAGAATGTGCCCAGAGCCTCGTGGAGGCTCAGTAAACAGCAGTCCCCTTTCATCTCCCCATTGCCTCCCACTTGGTGTGATATAAGTGCTCGTTCAACAGATATCTTACCTTTTAAAACTGAAATACAATACGAAGAGGGCCAGGTGCCTCCTCCACCCTCTGCCCGCAGGGACCAATGCACATTGTAAACTGTAGGGGGCAGTGCACACACAAAGGTGGTTGCTGTCAGTCACAGGAGGCTCTGTGCCCATCCTCAGCCCCAGCCAGAAGGCAGGCCTACCCCCTGGGGCTCCAGGAGGATTAGTGTAACTGTGGCGCCTCAGGGAGGTCACCTGGGCTTAGCGTCCAAAAGGCACCTTTGTCTGCAGCTGGAGGACCAGGCCCTGGGAGGTGACTCACCCAAAGGTGACTCAGCCATGCAGGGGGCCACGTGGGGGGCTCATGCAGGGGCCGCAGGGACCAGGAAACAGAATCCGTCCAGCAGCTCTCGTCTCCCCATGAGCTGTCAGCCTCAGGGCTGCAAGCTCAGCACAGGGGCTCCCTGCACATCCTGTGTCATGCCCCCTCACCCCACCCTAAGTGTGGGTTCAGAGCCTGGACTTTGAACTCAGAGGCCTGGATTCAAATTCTAACCTCATCATTCCTAACTGCGTATCGTTGGGTGAATCGCCTAACCTCTCTGTGCCTCAGTTTCCTCAACTATAGAATGAAGGTAAAAATAGTTCCTAGACAGGAGGGTTGATTCAAGGAGTCGATGACATGATGTATCTAAAGCACTTAGTAAGCATAAAATAAATGCAGCTAGTACTACTTTTATAGCATAGCAAAACCCAGGCTTTGGAATTAGGGTCAGAAGGATCTGGTTCGAATTCTGGCTCTGCCACTTAGGAGCTGTCCAAAAAGGGATGTTCAGCATCTAACACAGTGTCCAGTATACAATGAGCACTCAAAGGAGGTTAGCTGCTCTCATCGCCACTCTGTGCAGCCACAGGATGAGGCAGACACCATCCCTGACCTTGAGAAGGTCTTGGTCAGGTGGGAAAATGGGACCGGGGCAGTGACAATCCCGTGTGGCAAATACAATAACAGGCCCTGCCTGGGGCACGGCGAGGCTGGCAGCTGCGTGTGCCCGTGCATTGAGGGATGATAGGAGTTTGCCAGGCACACAGGGAACAGGGATGCCCCAGGAAGAGCGAAGGTCTGTTCAAAGGCCTGACTACCCATCATGCACATTCCCCACGAGCCAGGCACTCTTCTTAGTACGTTGATTGTCTTGTTTAATCCTCAAACGACCTATGAGTGAGTCCTATAGTGGTTCCCATTTTAGAGATGAGGAGCCTGAGGCACAGAGACAACTCCGCTCTCTCTCCATGCTCCAGGGGGGATTGGCTGAGGCCAGGTCGTAGCAGCCTTGAATGCCAACCTGGGAGTTGGGATAATTTCCTGCTGGCAGTGAGAATGCACTATTGAAGGGCTGTCAGCAGTGAGACGTGGTCAGATGAGATCAAGGATGACGGGCTGGAGGAGGATGGGCTGGAGGAGAGGAGGGAGGGAGGTCAGGAAGGGGCAGGTGCAGTCCTCATGAGAAATGAGGAGGGTGTGCCGGGGTGTGGGTGGAGAGGAGAAAACAGATGAAGGTCATGGCCTAATGCAGCAGTAGCATGAGCTAACAGGCACCAAGAGCTTCTTAAGGGCGAGCCACCATCCTGAGTGCTGGTTAACCCTCAAACCTTACTACTCTCACCCCCAAGTTACTGATGAAGCGATTCAGAAATTACATGACTTGCCCGAAGCCACATTGCTAGTGCTGGGATGGGATCTGAACACAGACAGCTAACTCAAGCCACTCACTTAACCTCAGCTCTGTCCTGGATGGAGCCAGGAGACAATGGAAGTGAGAGAGGAGTCAGAGATAAATCCCAACATGCCACTTAGTGCCTGGCCTGGCAGTAGACGGTGCCAGTGTTTGCAGGGTGGGTGGATGGGAGAATGAGAGGAAGGGAAGGAGGGAGGATGAATGAATAGATGGGAGGATGGATGGATGGATGGATGGATGGATGGATGGATGGATGGATGGAAGGATGGTCACAGGGTCATTACTAGTGGGCAACCTCAAGATGGGCTCCAACTCTCCTGTGTCCCCCCAGATCCTCAGAGCCAGTTCCAAAAACTTTGTTGGCACCTCCTTACTCGTAAGTGCCATCTTGGGGCCATTTCCTAGAAACAAAGGTATCCATCCTGAAAGTGGGGAAGAGCCCAGAACCAGGAGGCGGATTTCCCATCCCAACTCTGCCACTATGTGGCCCTGGACCGGCCAGGCCCTGCCTGGCACCTGTGTCCCCATCCGCACCACGAGCTTTGGCAGAGCTGTGCTCTGAGGCCTCTCGGGGGGTGTCCACGGCTGAAGTGCAGCTAGTAGGGATCCTCCAGGACCAGGTCTCCTTGCTTCCTGGAATGCTGGCTCCTTTTCTCCCTGGAAAACTCCTATTCATCTTTCAAAACTCAGCTCAGATGTACTACTGAGAAGTGTCCCAAAGTCAGAGAGACAGAGACAGAGACTCAGACAGACTGAGAGACAGAATGAAGGAAGAGGTATTTAGAAAAACGGAGCGAGGAGCGGGGAAGGGAGTAAGGAGGGACACAGGGAGCTCTGGGCAGAGGTGGAGGAAGGTGGCACAAGACACAGGCCAACCAGGTAAGCCTGAGACACAAAGCTACAATGACTTAGGCCCCAAGTCCCCTCACCTCCCAGGAGCCCCTGCCTGGAGCACAGGAGGACACCAGAGACAGAGACCAAGGTGGCCTGTGTGTGACTGGGGAACAGATTAGCCAGGAGATGCTGACACAGACAGTTTATTGAAAGCCAGGGGCTGGCCACTGTGGCCCCAGAGCTCTCTCTGAAGCAGAGTCCTGTGGCTAGCCCTGCAGTCCCCACCCAGGCCGGGGCACAGCGGCAGGGCCAGAGCACCTGGGTGGGCCTGGGTGGATAAGGGACATTTATACTGTCACTGATACAGGCTAGAGACTGGGAGGGAAACTGAGGCAGAGTAGGCAGGTCGGCAGGACTTTGGCAGTCAACAGGGAGGAGTAGCGGCCCTCTCTCAGCTCAGGATGCCACAGTCAGCACAACAGCATTCTGCAAGGAGCAATGGTTCTTGGTTAGGCTCTCTGAGTCCCGACACACCTGTCCTCCCACCTCCACCCCCATCTCTGCATCCATGTCTGTGCCCCTCCTATGGCCTGAGGTTAGCACTGTACCTGGAACACAGCAGGCACTCACTGAGTGAATGAATGAACAAACAAATGAATGCTTAATAAATGACATCCAGCATGAGAAAGGTCACTGATTTTACTGACTTTAGGACTTAAGAGACCCAAGTTCAAGTGCCATTTATCCATCAATTTACTGTGTTGAACTTGGGCCAGAAATCTGACCTCCTTCAGTGTTGGTTCTCATCTGGGAAATGGGTCCAAAACTCTCTGCTCTGTCTACCCCCCAGAACTGTTCCAAAACTCAAAGTTGTGCTGGGTTGAAAAAGGATTGTGAGGCTATGTCTATATTCAACAAGAAAAGCGTCAGGATCTATTAGCCACGCCTGCCACAGGCACAGGATAAGGAGGGACAGCACCTGTATTTGCCACCCCTGGACCAAGGGAACTGCGATCCTGTGAGTGAATCCGAGATCCCACCCTACAGGCCAGACATGGGTCTGAATCGATCAGGAAAGAACTCTGTAATTGACTGACAATGCCTGCCATGGGTTAGTACGGAAGGAGCGGCAGCACTTGTGTCGTCTGTTTGCCATTCCCAAGCTCAGTCGTTTGTAATTCCCTGAGCAATTTGGCAAACGGTGCGTGGGCAGACCCGATGATGAGTAGAGCACTCCCCTAATGAGTTTCAAGCAAGGCTCTCCACAAACACGTGTACGGCCCATCTAGACCACATCTGCATGGGAAACTCACCTCGATGACCTCCAGGACCGCGTTGCCAAAATCGACATTGAGAACCTTGGGCAGGGGAATACCAACATCCAGGTCCACTGTGAAGAGGAAAGGGTTGAAAGCAAAGATATGTGGGGGGCCAGGGTGGGACCTGCTGACCTTATTCCACCACTTTCCTTGAGCCAGCCATTTCTCTTCTTGGGGACTCAGTTTTTCTTATTGGCAGACTCCTACGTGTCCTAGTAAACTCAAATGAAAACTCCCCTTTTCTGTATTGTCATCAGTGGCCCCTCAGCAGAGCCTCCCTGAGGTTCTGTCAGCCCCTTGCACATTCTGGGCCATATATTCTAATCACTTGCTTATATGAGCGTTCCCCTCTGGATTGTGAGCTTGAGGAGAGGACCCAGGTCAGATAGCTCTTGGGGCGCAGAGTCTGGTGCGATGTAGATGCTAGTCAGTGTTGTGTAAATGGAAATATTGGTGCCTCAATTTCTGCATCTCAGAAATGGGCATCAACCCCTCTCCAACCTCAGTGTCTCTCAGAACAAGGAAAGAGGCAACAGATTTGGCAGCCCCAAGTTCAGACTCTCTACGTGTCCAAAAAGACAGCGAAGGCCACCCGTACCGTTGAGCTTCGGCACATACGCCGCCCGGACCACATCACTGAGCCACTCTTCTAAATGGGACGCCTGCAAGAGAGCATGGGGAGGGCGGGGAGGTGGCTTCTCAGCGAGCAGCACACTCCTTCCCGGGGAGGGAAATCCAAGGTCCAGCTGCCCCAGCCACCCCCACGCCTGGGGACACAGCTCCTAGTGGGCACAGGCCCGCTGGGGTGCAATATCTACCAGTGACCCCACAGGGGACTATGAGTTAGGACAGCTTCCCCCTGGGCCCCATGAGCTTAGAGGAGCTGCCTTCCTAGAGGAGGGCTCTGTGGGGCCTGGAGGGGACCTGTGCCTGAGAAAGAAGGAGGAGAAGGTACCCAGCTCCAGTAGACTCTGTGTGGTCTGATCTTAGGTTCCCACCAACTTAAGAACCCTTAGAATGTTCTAGAACCTGAGAGGATCATGAGATTCCAGAATCACAGAACTATGTGAGAAGCAGAAAACTAAGGGCTCTGAAATATTAGAACTTTCTGAGTTCAGGAGCCTTATTATTTGTATAAAGTTCCAGTATTTTGAACCTTTGTGGGATTCTGGAAATTTCCGACTTTGTAAGGTTCCAAGACATTGATAGGTCATGAAATTCAGATTCACTGTCCTAAGGGTGATCACACACACACACACACAGGCGCGCGCGCACACACACACACACACACACACACACACACACACACATGCCCTGATGTTTGTCCACTCTGGCTTGGGGCAGAGCTCAGACTGGGGCCAGATCAGTCACGTGGCCCGTGACTCCTCCCACCTCCTGTCCAGCCCCCCTAGAAGACGCTCACCACTGCCAAGCTGCTCACCCTCCCAGGAACTTACATCAAAGGGGTGGACAAAGGAAGAGGCCAGCTTGACACTGAGCCTGTTGGAGAGAAGAGAGATGTTGGGGGTCCCAGCATCCACCCCATCACCCGCTGAGCAGTGCTCTGCCCCACCCCATCCCACAGCCTGCCCCACCCCTAGCTTTCCAGCATCAGAAAACAAGGTTATAGGCCCAACTCTGCCTCTATCCAGCCTTAACACAGACTCAGTTTTCCCACCCGTAAAATGGACCTGGAGGGATCGAACCTCCTTCTGAGATATCATGACCATCACCTCCGACTCCGTGGTCTTAGAGCCTCAGTCTGACTCCCAGTTGTTTGACTCTGGGCGAGTGGGTGAACCTTTCTAAAGAGTGGCTCTCCACAGACTGAGCACTGGACATGGGGTGCTCAATCCAGCAGGCACACTAAAGGCCGCAAGCCACTAGTGGATCGCAGCTGGCCAAACGCAGGTCCAGAGCCAGAGCCTGGCCGCAGAGCTCGATCTCCTGAAGGGCTGAGACGTGAACTGCCACCAGGAGCGGGAGACGAACTCGGGCAGCCGGCGAGGTTAGAAATGGGGCAGCAGTGGAGCCTTGCAAGGGGCATCTGTATGCAGCCTCAGGGGCCTGCAAGGGACACTCAAATAGGGTCGAGTAAGCACTGGGTGCCTATGGGCCAGGATGGGCAGATCTCAGAGACCCTGGGAGAGCCCCCAAATCCGGGGAGGGACAGAGAGGCCCCAGGCCCCAGGCCACCGTGAGAGCACTGAGCCTGGACAATGGAGGCCCCGATTGCAGGCCTGCTTCCAGGGACAACCCACTGTGCCAGCCTGGGCTTTGCAAATGGTAAAGGGCCATTCCCGTGAGGAAGGATTGCCACCAACATCACCATCTTGGTCCTAAAGATGACCATGAGGCCTAGTTCCCACAGGGGTGGAGAGATTAGAGAAATAACGAGTCCACCTAAATAACGAAGCATTTTATAATATCCCGGCACAGTTATCTCTGAGGCCAGCCTCTGGGGCTGATAACTCAGGAGTTTGGACTCCATATCCTGGCAGTGGGTGTATCTCCTGGCTCTGGGCAGTGCTGTGGAAGAAGCCTGCTCTGGACCTGCTTCTCTGAGCCCCAGGTGCCCTCTGTGAAAATGGGCTAACACCAATCCCTCCCCAGCAGGTCCTGGAGGCAACCAAGATGCTGGTAAAACTCCTGCAACTTAGTTGGTGCCTGATAAACAGAAGGAGGTTCCTGCAGGTCCCTAATTCTTGGTCCTACAGACAAGGCCCGGGATCCCATGTTACCGTTCCAGGGACAGGGAGAGGTGCAGCTTGGTAGCCGAAGGAGCCAGCTGGGCATTTAAGGTCATAACCTGCAGGGGGAAAGCAGGCAGAAGTCACTCTGAATTAGACAAAAGGAACTTGAGGACAGGTCTCCCTTGGCCAACAGGTGAATCTCCCCCGTTCCTTCCAATAACCCTTACTGAGGCCCTGCTGTGCGTTAGGATCCGTGCTGTGCTATGAGGAGGTAACTTGAAGGTTCTGGTGTTCAAGAACTAGAGTATTAAAACTGAAGGGGCATCCTGGCCAGGTGACTCAGGTGGTTGGAGCATCAACCCATACACCAAAAGGTTGTGGGTTCAATTCCCAGTCAGGGCACATACCTAGACTGTGGGTTTGGTCCCCAGTTGGGGCATATACAGGAGGCAACCAATTGATGCTTCTCATATTAATGTTTCTCTATTTCTCTCTCTCTCTCCCTCTCTCTCCTCTCTCTCTCTTTCCATATCCTCAGGTGAGGATTAAAAAACAACAACTGATGGTGATCCATTTATACAAGAGGAAGTTTTGGG
The DNA here is from genome assembly GCF_027574615.1 of Eptesicus fuscus. NCBI lineage: Eukaryota > Metazoa > Chordata > Mammalia > Chiroptera > Vespertilionidae > Eptesicus > Eptesicus fuscus. The sequence goes on along the minus strand of NC_072484.1, from coordinate 33,402,256 downwards.
GTTGTAGAAGCTTGGGGAGACCCTCAGCCCAGCCTGCAGGGGGGCAAGGGAGGGTGTCCAATGAGGTGACACCAGAGCTGAATGTTGAAAGATGAGGCATTCGCCAAGAGAAGGAGAGAGGTGGTACTGCAGATGGTGGTCCCTGCACACACACAGGCAGGGAGGTGGGACCTGGCAGCCCTGAGTAAAAGGCAGAGGATGAGGCAGGGGGTATGGAATGTGCTAGGCCATGGGCAGCCAAGGCAGAGAGTGAGCAGGGGAGGGACCTGCCTCTGCCCAGATGTGTGTTTGGGAAAACTAGTAGAGGTGGGGTGGAGAGGTAGGGGGGCCAGGAAGAAGTCAGAGAGTCATCCAAGAGATATCTGAGCACAGAGAGGATGGGGATATGGGAATCACTCCTGAAATCCCGAGGAAGCACACTGGACAGGCCTTGGCCTGGTCAGATGTGCGATGAGGGAGTCTAAGAGGGCACCTGGGTCTTAGCTCAGATGGTGACAATAAAGGAGAGAGGCTTCCTGGGTTGTGCCACCCTGAAATCGGGGGAAGGCAACCCCCCAGTGGCCTGGAAAGGGTCAGCCCGCTCAGAACCCAGTGCCGGGCTCCCTCCCTTAGCCACTCACCCCTTTCAGCTCCAAGAGGGCGTCCGGAGTCCCCGCAGGGAGGTGGGGCAGCACGCGGATGTTAGCTGCGATGGAGACCTCGGCCTTCTTTTTCTGGAGTGTGACCGCGGGTGCCTGCTTCACCTGCAGCCTGAGCAGGATCTGCTGGCCCCGGGGCAGCTTCCCCAGGACCTGGAGAGAGGCAGAGAGCAGGGCCCGAGGCAGCTTATGTGCCCCACTGATAGAGTCAGCCAGTGACTCAAGAGAGTGTTTGGGAAAACTCACTGAGCACCCACTGTGCACCAGGCACCATGCTGGGTGCTGAGGCTACAGACTGAACCGTGGTCTCAGCCCCCATGAGACTGACACTAAGGTGTGGAGACACCACCAACCCATGGAACAAGGGAATCAGACTCAAAATTCCCCTGAGGCCCACCAGCCCGCCCCTGCATGATCCCTCCTCTGCCCTCCTCTCCATCTCACCCCCCCACACACACACATACACCGGTCCCCTCATGCTCTGCTCTCCATCTCACCCCCTTCACCACCGGTCCCCTCATGCCTCCTCTCCATCTCACTCCCTTCACCACCGGTCCCCTCATGCCCTCCTCTCCATCTCACCCCCCCTTCACCCCTCCCCTCACCTCTCCATCTCACCCCCTTCACCACCGGTCCCCCTCATGCCCTCTCTCCACTCCCCCCTGCCCCCACCGGGCCCCTCATGCCCTCCTCTCCATCTCACCCCACCACCGGTCCCCTCATGCCCTCCTCTCCATCTCACCCCCTTCACCACCGGTCCCCTCATGCCCTCCTCTCCATCTCACTCCCTTCACCACCGGTCCCCTCATGTCCTCCTCTCCATCTCACTCCCTTCACCACCGGTCCCCTCATGTCCTCCTCTCCATCTCACTCCCTTCACCACCCGTCCCCTCATGTCCTCCTCTCCATCTCACCTCCTTCACCACCGGTCCCCTTCATGCCCTCCTCTCCATCTCACCCCCCCCCACCGGTCCCCTCATGTCCTCCTCTCCATCTCACCGCCTTCACCACCGGTCCCCTCATGCCCTCCTCTCCATCTCACCCCACCACTGGTCCCCTAATGTCCTCCTCTCCATCTCACCCCCCCCACCGGTCCCCTCATGTCCTCCTCTCCATCTCACCCCCCCCCACCGGTCCCCTCATGCCCTCCTCTCCATCTCACCCCACCACCGGTCCCCTCATGCCCTCCTCTCCATCTCACCCCCTTCACCACCGCTCTCCTCATGCCCTCCTCTCCATCTCACCCCCCCACCGGTCTTCTCATGCCCTCCTCTCCATCTCACCTCCTTCACCACCGGTCCCCTCATGCTCTCCTCTCTATCTCACCCCACCACTGGTCCTCACATGCCCTCCTCTCCATCTCACCCCACTTTTGTCTCCTTTTCACCTTTGCCCCTCCCGGATTCCCAGCATCTGGCACAAGGCCTGGTGCGTAGTAGGTGCTCAGTGAATGTTGGTTGACTGACTGACTGAATCACACAATCAGGAAATTCTGAGTCTCACAATCATGAATCATGGAATTATAGAAGCGCTATAAACTAGAGTCACAGAAGCTTGGAGTCACTGGAATGCTAGAGTCTGGGGACCAGCTCCTCAAACCCAACTCCTAGAGATGCAGGATCTGACAGACAGGGAACTACCGATTCCACCCTCATGTGTCCTCAGATTCTGAAGCCACGGACCCAGATGTGGAGCTAGGGCTCTGGCTTCTGACACGGCAAGGCTGGCAACTGGAGGACAAAGGCTCCAGGCTCCCGGAGCTGGAGGGACTCGGCCCAGCTTGCTGCATCCATGGGTCCCTGCTCCTGCCACCTGCGCCTCCCCCAAATCCCTCTCCACCATTTATGGCTCCTGCCCTCAGGAAGTGCTTCTGAATGTCTAGCCCCAATCTCATCCCTTGCCTGAGACTCCTAGGCCCTTTAGCTAAGGCCTCTAGCCATGCCCACTAAGGCTGATTTGAATCACCCACTTCAAGGATTCACAGTTTTTCTGTGTCCCCAAACTCAGCTTCCCTCTCCATCCTCTCTGGTAGAAGCCCAGATCTTGTGGACCTCTTTCCAAGCTCCATCAGAATCTGCTATTATGTAAGGACCTTGGAGTAGTATTTCAACTTCAGGATGAATTCAGATTCTCACAGCTGGAAAGCATCTGGTCCAGCCCCAGGTGAATGAACAGGAAAGCTGAGGCCAGGCCCTGCAGTCTTGTACTGAGGTCCTCCCTGAATCTTCTCCTTTCTCTTCCCCCACAAGGCCAGTGCCCTGCATCTTCTCTCGTGGGACAGAGGAGACCAAGACTAAGACGAAGTAAGGTGGCAAGAGGGAGGGGACTCAGTAGCCTGAAAAGAATGTTCTGTCTTCTCCTTGATAGAAAAGGAACAGCCATAGGACAAATGTCTAATTGACTTCTGGGGCAATTAAAGCCTGGTCCTTTCCACTCTGCTATCAGGAAAGGATACACTGTTAGCCATTCACACTTTAGTGTGAATTTAGATTCAACATTCCACTACAGCTCTCTGGAGAAATGTATTGAGAAAGAGTCTGGAGTCCATTCAGGCTCATCAGGAAAGTGCTCCAGTGATCAAGGTCATAAGAAGGGTCACTCACCTCAGGGACCAAAGCTGTCAGGTCTGTAGTTGTCATTGGGACATTGCTGGGAACCTGGGCCCAAGACCAAATGAGAGGACGTGGTGAACGCAGACACAGGACAGGGATCCCTCAGCACACACAGGGCGGTTTTGTCCACATTCTGCCCCACCTGCACCCCCACCAATCACATACACATCTCTACAAACATGCATGCTCCTTCCAGTGGCCAATGATCACTGAGTGCTCACTACATGCCAAGCACATGCCTTTGCTCATTTCACATTTACAACAGCCCAAAGAGGTGGGTGCTCTGATTACTCTCATTCTATGAGTGGGGAACTTGAGGCTCCTCTCTAGACTCTTAGCTGGTAAGCGGTGGCACCAGGATTTGACCTGGGCAGGCTAATTCCAGAACCTTCAAACCCCTCACAATCTGAAGGCCCATGGATCTCACCCTGATCAGAGGATTCCAAGACTCTCGCCCAACACAAGGCCATCACCCCCTGGAGATGGACAGCACTTGAGGATAGCACCTAGCCTCTGAGATCCCTCTCTCTTGCCTAATACATACACACACACACACACACACACACACACACACACACACACACACTGCACTGCTCAGGCACATGCATCCTCATACTCAGAATCTCTGCCTGGCTATGACTGCCACCTCCCTCCAGCAAGAAGACGCCTGCCTCCTAGCTCAGGAGCCTGGTCCCGTGCTCTCTGGACCCTACATGCAGGAAGTGCCCCCTAGGGCCTGAGCTGCAGATGGAGGTGGGGGTCAGGGAGAATGGAGACAGGTGGCTTAGAGCTCACTGCCTTTGGAGAGGGCTAAGGCCGAGAAAATGCCTCTGGATGCGGCTTCCGAGGGGTGAGCCTTCCAGACATCTGTGAGGTGTGAGGAGCCAGAATGGAAGCAGAGAGGTCTCAGAGGCTTCAAAACAAGTGTCCAAGTGACCTTTGGAAGAGTCTAACCCTAGTTTTCCTCTCTTCAACTCAAATCTGCTCTTGAGAAAGCATTAGAAATGTTAGCCATTCACACTTTAGTATAAAATCGGGCTCTTGACTCTGAAAGGGAGCATCTGATGCCAGGATGAAAAGCTGGCTACATTTCACATGCCAGTTCTGAATAACTGAAAGTAACTCCCTGGAAGGAATGACTCAGAAGTCCCATTTAGACTTAGCCAATCGGAGGGCCATTGTCAATTAGCAATGTTTGCCACAACAAGAATGGACATTTGCATGCTATAAATGTGTCTCACTGTCCAATTACAGAGGAAGTGGCTCGTTTAGGCTAATCAGTGATGATGTGACTGGGTCATTGGCATTTTCAGGTCACAGCAGGGGAGGGTGCCACACTCACCAGCTCAGGGGTGATGTCTATGTCAAGGGCACCGTTGGTCTGCAGGAGCCCAAATATGGTGCTGAAGAGGTACAGAGGCACGGTCACCTGGGACGTGTGGTCCTCCTTGGGAGGCACCTGGATGGGTTTGGGGGGCTTGGGGAAGTCAATGATGTCACCAGCTACGCTCTTCACAATGGACTGCAGGGGGAGGAGACGGCGTGGAAGGGTCAGAGCTGCTCACCCACGTGGCTTTGACCCAGCATCTCCTACCCAGCCTCCACCAGTATCCAACCCCGCCCCCTCCCGCCCCACCCCAGCAGTGGGCAAGGCCTTCCGACTCACGTTGATGTCCAGCTCTATGTACTGGTTAGAGATGAGAGGCAGTGTGGCCAGAGTGAATTCCACAGACCCAAGAGGCCCCAAGGGCACCAGGCCTGCGTGGGGAGAGGAGGAGGGAGGAAGACCCTATGAGCCAAGCCCCCCCAAAATAACCGGCCCTACTTCCATTTATTGAGTGCCTAGCACTCTACTAGGTATTCGCCTGGGCACCACCGTCATCCTCACTATACAGATAAACTCTGAGGCTTGGACAGAAGTCACCGGCGCAAGGCCACAGAAGCCACGCCAGGACTCCCCTTTTCCAGAGCTGGTGTCCCTGGCCACACTGCGGCCCTGCCTCTCTCACATCTGCCCCAGCTTTTCTGGCCTTATCCTGGCCACACCTGTTTACACTTGGCAAAGCCCATCTGTGCACACAAGAGGCATCTGTCCGTGTCTCCATACGGCTCAGGTGGCCGCTGTGGCTGTGGGCCTTGGGTTTCTTACTTGAGCTCTCTGGGCCTGACATCTTGTCTGTCCAGACAATAATAATAACATCTGCCTCATGTTTCTGACCATGCTGGACACCACAGGTGCCTGAGGCCCCCAGCAGAGGGAAAGCTGGGGGGGGGAGGGTATGAGTCCCCCATTCTGCTGGACCAACCTCAGCCCACACCCCCGTGAGGGCTCCTCAAAGTGGCGGCCTCGTCAGCCTGAGGAGGAAGTGGAAGGTCCCAGAATCCTGTCCCTTCCTCTTGCCCTGGTACCGCCACCCTTTGGGGTAACGGGAGGGGGAAGGAGAAGGGGCCAAGGAGGGGGTTGGGCCCCAACTTACTCAGCACAGCCCCGAGGAGCTCATTCACCACGCTCAGCACACTGTCCACCACGGGGCACAGCTGTGTCCAGGGGAGACGGGTGTTACAGGACAATAAGAGCTGGGCCCAGCCTGGCACAGGGGACAGCTGCATTTTCTATACCTGTTTTGCTATAACATTTGGAGCCCAGGGACCAAGGCAAGGCAGAGTGTAGAGAAGGGTGGGGGGACACGCGGAGGCAGGGGAGGGGCTGGAGCTTGACGTGTTGGGAGGGTGGAGTGGGTGATGTGGAGGGCCAGTAACATGGGCCCTCCCAGAAAACCCCCGAAGGATGCTGGGGGAACAGGGGAGACATACTTCAGAGGCCAGTTAGGGTGTGTGGACCAGGCCCTCGCCTGAGGGGACAAAGACAGCTGTTCCCTCTGAGGTCTCAGGTCCCTGCTGTCTTCCAGCTGGACCTCGAAAGACCTAGCATATGGACCCCCAAAAAGGGTGCCTCCCCCTCCATCCAAAGAGTCAGGCTCGGGCCAGGCATTCACTGCATACACCACAATCACTGCATACATTTAGGATTCAGAGGTCTGGGGATGGATTGAGCCAGCGTGTTTCTGAAAACCCCTGTGTTGTGCGAGCAGGTGGTTCGGCTTGAAGAATCCCCAAGTCGGCGAATCACAGAATCCGAGCCCACCTGAGCAGGAACCTCAGGCAACCCAGCCCAACCCCTTCATTCCACATCGGTGCCCGGAGAAGAATGGCAGCCTGCCCAAGGTCTGGGACCTCAAACTCCATGGCCCCTGGAGTCAGGCATGTCACAGAAATGCGAGGACATCCAAGGGACTATGATGGGTGGGGGAGCCGCCCCGTGGCGCCAGCCATGTGACCTGCGGGAAGGAGGTACCGTGCGGCCAGGGTGGCTGATTGCACAAGAGATGCCAGAAATCGGATCGGTAGGAGAAATCTCCAATCTCTAAATGCTAGTAATTAACTCTCATTTGTAAAGCCTCTTTGAGTCACACATATCCTGTGTCGCAGCCAGTTGTCCCAGAGACCCTAGTTAGGGGTCACAATTTAAATGCAGCCGCCCCCCCCCCTTGTTGAAATCCACCTGAGATGGGCCTGGTTGGGGTCCTTGCTGCTGGGAGCTTCCCTTCTCCCCCTGAGCTACTTTCCAATTGGCTTCTTCAAGTCCAGGGCAGTTTTGCCAACCTCAGGCGCCCATGCCCTTGCTACCTCCACAGGTGCCCTTCACAAGGACTCACAAGAGAGGTCCTGCCAGGGCTGGGGTTCAGGAGGCCTGACCGCCCTGTGCTGGCTGCGTGAGCCCTGCAAGCCCCTGCCTGCTGTGGCCTCAATGACATGGGCCTTTGGCCAGACCATCTTTTCTCCAGTGCGGTTCGTGTCCCCTGATAGAAGCCAGGATGGCTGGGGCCGGCCATGGACAAGCATCCTGGAGCAGTTTAGTTATAATGTGTTCCTCTTATGAAGTACTGATATACATGGATGTAATTTTCTGAACACATATGCCAAGCACAGGGCTCAGTTGAAAATCACCGAGCGACCCAAGTTTAATTCAAAGCGAGTTTAAAGCCAAGTTTAAAGGCAATAAAAATACAGGTGGCAGAGACAGGGCAGGGGATAAGAAAGGGACGTGAATTTGGGAGCAGGAGAGTCAGGTCATCTGAAGCTATAAATTTAGGATTCAGAGGTCTGGGGATGGATTGTGCCAGCCCCCCTCCTTCCGCCCCCCATACACACAGAGACTCACTGGCGGCACTTGAGCAGTTGTGGGCAGGCCAGGATGGATTACCTGGTGGGCGTGGAAGGGAAGAACAGCCTAATCCTGCCTGGCGCCCAGATTTACTCAAAGCCAGGGGCGGAGGGGCACAGCCCGGGCACAGGGCGTGCCTGGCCCGAGGCCCCCACACTCACCAGTCCCGGCAGCACCTTGAAGAGCGTCTGTTCCGCGAGCCCCAGGAGCGGTGTGGGCAGCAGCCTGGGAGGGTGAGAAGCCTGAGAGTGAGGCCACCGCACGGTGACAGTGCCCGCCTGGGTCACGGGCAGGGCGCTGGGTGGGACTTCGGAGACCGGGTTTAAATCTTGGCTCTGCCTCCCCCTGAGGCCCAGGGGAGGATTTCCGTTTCCCCGTTTGCACAGCGCCTGCCTCCCAGAGCGGCTGCTGCCAAGGTTAAATGTGAGTGCCTACGCATCAGGCATACAGTCTGCTCGATAAATATCTGCTCCTTTTGTCTCCTCCAACATGTGTACATACGTGACATTTGAACCTAGAACAGCACCTGGCTTCGAGTGCGGGTTCAATAAATATTTGTTAAATGAATGAGCATTTGAAGGAGGAAGGAAGGAAGGAGAGGGGGGCCTGTGGGTGAGGAGGTCTGTTTAAAGATTATAGGGGCACAGAGGGAGGGGTGACGACCTCAGAACCACAACCACAGGACACCAGCACTACCCTGGGCTCCATCCCCCCACGGCCCCCTACAGCCCCCTGGAGCAGGAGGAAGCCAATGGGGTTTAAGGGCCCCAAAGACCCTCCCTGGGATCCCCTTATGAAGGCCCTTCTGGAGACAGGAGCAACCCTGGTTCACCCCACTCCTGGGAGCTAAGACAGAGCTGACTGATTACCCATCACTGCTCAGGGCCGCCCAACGAAGACGGGGTAGGGTGTGCGATTAGGCCTGGAATGTAGAAACTAATGGGGGAGACACAACGCGTGAGGCAGGTGCCCCCGAGGGTGGGTGCAGGGCCCTTGGGCCTAATTCCAGAGACCAGCCCACCTCCATCCCTGCCTCAATCTGGTGTGTGACCTTGGGCACGACGTCCCTTGCCCTCTCTGGGCCTCAGCTGTCTCCTGGGAGTGATCATTCAACCCCGTGTAGGGAGGGCCACTGTGCCTGAACAGCTGTGGGAAGAACAAATATGAAGTGCCAGAGCCTTCCAGATCACCAAATGCAGGTCCTCGTTATACAGATGGGGACACTGAGGCCCAGACTGGGGAGGGGGTTCCCCTGAGGGTCACACAGCAAGTCAGGGATAGAGTTGGATCTCTGGTGTGAGGACAGCAGGGACCGAGACGCTGGCAGATCCGATGGAGGGGACCGCAGAAGGCCCCGCTCTGTGTGGGAGAGGGGACAGCAGGATCTCAGGGCCAGAGAAGGGGGACGCCCAGGGGTGGGTGGTACAAGCTGTGGGCTGAGCCGGAGTCCCTGTCCGTGGAGGGTCTCATGGTGGGAGGAAGGCTGGAGGCAGGGTGAGTTCAGGCTTCGGAGAGATCCAGAAGATGCCAATGCGCATGGGCTCGAGCCTTCGGACTCACCCTGAGAGCAGGCTGATGTGGCCCAGGAGCGTGCTGCAGCGCTTGAGGATGAGGATGGGTGTACCCCGCGAGCTTATGCCCACTGCCACACGCGACGACACGTTCACCTCCGCTGCCAGCTGCAGGAAGCCCCCCAGGGTCCTGCGAGACGGGATGCTGGGGGTGTGGCTAGGCCTCTAGGCCCCCACCCACCAGGGCCCTCCTTAACCACGCCCACCCCGGCTTGGACCCTGATGAGCGAATTGGGTGGCCCTGCAAGTGATCTGGTCCCCATGTCCTCCTCTCACCCCCTGCCTTCCTGTAGGTCCCCCATCTTGCACATCCCTGCGCCTTCTTCCCCCATCTCTTCAGTGAGCTCCGAACAATGGGTAGGGGTCTCCAGGGAGCGTGAAGTAGAAGCCCCTGGGGGTCAGTGGGATGGAGGTACATGGGGAGGGGTCATGGGTGGCAACAGTAGTGTAGGAGTCTCTTGGAGAGGAGCTAGAGTGAGGAAAAATAGGGGGCACTGGAGTGGTGTGGGGGGCAGTAGGATAGGGATCCCCAGTGGGCAGCGGCATGGGGTGGGGAGCCATAGGGTAGAGGTTCCCGGGGCACACTCACCCAGAGCCTGCCAGGCCCACCTTGGTGTGCAGGCTCAGCTGCACCCCAAACCCCGGCAGCAGCTTCAGCGACACCTGTGGCAGTGTGAGCTCCTCGACCTTCAGCCTGGGATGGGAGTCAGGGGGAGGGCCCCCGGGGCCAGCCGCTCAGTGCCTGGGACAACCCAGACCAGGAGGGGCCTACAGCCCTCTTGCGTGTGCCTCCCGCCCCACTTCTAAGCCATAAATTCAAATGTGGGCCCAGTCATCGGGGCTTCGGTTTCTTCATCGTCTATAGAGTGGGGCAACAATACCGGTACCCATCCCATAGCAATGGCGCAAAGACAAGTGAGATAATGTAGGTGCCACGGCTGGTACAGCGTCTGCCCAACGAATGTAGTATCATCATCGTCATTGGAGGCTCAGTGAATTAAACTGTTCTCTTCACCCTTCCCCATGGCCTCGGTCCTGGTTCAGTCTCCGGCCTGGATCATCGTCCCTCCACTCGCACACCCCTGGATCACAAGCATGCAACCCAAGTGGATTCCCAAACACAACTCCCACAGTTCATTGTTTTCTCTGTCCTCTCGGTCTTTGCCCAGACTGTTCCTCCATCTGAAACACTCTTCTCTTGACTCTCCTTCCATCCCACCGCCACCTTCGGTCTGCAGAATCTCGACTCTGCTGATTTCAGCTAGGGCATCCCCTCCTCCAGGGAGCCCTCCTCCCTGTATCTCTGACTCGGGCAAACGCCCTCCTCTGCCCCAGTTTCCATGTGCTTCCTGGGCTGCCTCCATCACTGCCCTGAGCTTACAAGATCATCACTGTTGGGCTCTGCCTCCTCCTGGGGACTCTTTGAGACAAGGGCAATGTCTGGTTCATGTTTGAAGCCTCAGGTTCACACCCGTGGGGGATTCTACAGTGGTGGTGGGGGGGGGGAGAATTAGATCTATTAATAATAATAATAGTTAATATTTATTGAGCATTTAGTGTATGGAAACCTCTATTTAGCTCCTTGACACACATTAATTCACTTTCCTGGCAACGACCCCATGCAAAGCTGGTTTCATGCAGCCAATAAAAGACAGCAGTTCAAATCCTAGCTCTACTACTGACTGTGTGACCTTGGGCAAATCACATTGTTGCTGTGTGCCTCAGTTTCCCCATCTGTAAAATGGGGATATTGACAATACCGACCACAGTGACACACAGTAGTCCTCAAGCAACAGCAAGGTCAGCCCTTACCAGCTCCCTTTCGAGACATTTGCTATTTTGGGAGGTGCACATCCATCCCCTCTCCTTCCCCGAGCAACCCATTTCCTCCTGTACAGTGACTCTTCCCCATGCCCTGGCTCTTGGCCCTCCCCCTTCAGTCTGGGGCCTGTCATTTGACCTTCCCGTGATTCACTACCAGCCCTGGGCTGGTTCCCACCTGCTTTGGGCAGGAAGTGTGGGCTGTGATTAAACACCCAGACCCCCCCCCACCACTGCCACACTCCCCAGCTGATTGAGCTTGAACAGTCCTTTCACTGCCCAGTGCCAGGCACCCAGAAAACCCTGGCTAGGTGGTATTGAGTTATAAATATTAGTTATTATGTGATTTCATTCATTCAAAAATATTTTTTAGCATTAATTATGTGTGAGGCACTATTTCTGATACTGAGGACATGGCAATAAACATGTCAGACGAAAGTCCCGCTTTTCCTGGGGTATAAATCTAGCAGGGGAGACAGGAAAAAGCAGTGAACTATATGGGGTGCCAGGGAGTGATGTGTCCCCTGGAGAGCTCGAAGGGAAGAAGGGGACAATGAAGGGCTGGTCAGGGCAGGGCTATTCAGAGCAGACACCTGAAGGAGAGGAGAGCGGGAGCCGTGCAGACACCTGGATTAGCCCAGAGGACTGAGCAGCTTGCCCAGGTCACACAGTGAGTAACTGGATTCGACCCCAGAGCTGGAGCGCTCAACCACAGGGGCACGCTGCCCTTCCTGTCTTGCCTGACGTGAAGTAGACTCATTATTTTCTGACTCAGGTCCTGGGACTCCCTATTCAGGGCTCCCGGTATCACCCCCACTGCCTGCCAATAAATTAAAGACACACGATCTCTCCTCTATTCCCTGAACTAAAGAAAAGACCAGCCTTCCTGTAGGGCACACAGTAGGTGGGCAGTCAGGAAGCCATGCCGCGGTGACTCACCCGGAGAGCTCCTCCACAACACCAAAAACTCCTCCGTAGCCCAGCAGGCCGCCTCCTCCAAGCAGCCCTCGGGAACCCAGGAGGCCCTGGTTCACTGATGTGACCGACCCCAGCACATTCTGCAGAAGGGGGCCCCCGACCAGTGAGTTCTGGATGGCTGCAGAGAGGGTGGGGAGAGAGAGGTTCATTTTACACGTGGGGAAACCAGGGCCCAGAGACGGGCAGAGACTTGCCCAAAGTCACACAGCCAATCAGATTTGGTGCCAATAGTATGACTAGGGCTCCTGACCCTGGGCCACCTTGTAGGAGGACAGAAGCAAAGAAGGGAGCACACAGCCACCAGGGCTTGACCAAGATGGAGAAGGCAACCTCTGCTCCTCCTGGGTACCCCTCACCTGCCTGTGTGCAGATGGTGAGCAGGGCAAGACAGAGGAACCACCTTGTGGAGGTTGGGGCAGGATGGGGGTGGCCTCCCTGGAGCATTTTCTATTCAGGACTGCTCTACTGCCCATGAGACTGTCACCCGGGGCAGTGGGACCCTGGAGCACAAAATGCTCCCACACCCCAGGAACGTGGCACGGCCAGCACCCTCCCCTTGACCTCCTCAACCCCACTTGTCGGCGTCCCTGAGGCTGATGCTACCCGACAGGGCCTCAGCCCAGGTCACCCCCGTCCCCCTCTCAGAAGACAGTGAACTAACCACCCTCAGAGTCTGCGAGCAAACCTTAAGTCCCTGAATTCTCTCAGCAGTTGAGAATCGCGGCCTGTTCCCTCTGTTCCTGAAAGCAGACGCTCCGAGCATAAGGATGGGGCCATCGGCCCTACCGCTGGACCCCTCACAAACCGTCCGTTGCGGGCTCACCTTTGCCAAGTTCATCCTTGTCAATCCGAGCGAGTGTGCCCACCGTCTCAAGCAGCCCCTGGCACGGAGTCGCCAGACCCCAGAGCAGAAGCAGGGACCACATGCCCAACGTTGTCAGCAGCACACCTGGCAGGGGCAGAGGCAGGAACGCTGAGGCCCTCCTCAGGCCCAAGCCTTTCCCCTCCCTGGCGCCCTGCCGCTGGCCCGGCATGGTTCAAGTCCAGCTGCACTCCCAGAAAGGCCCTCTCCATCCACATGCAAACAGCGCCAACGTGTGCACCCACCGTACAGCTTCAGTGCACGCTACAGTCTTCAGGGCACTTTCCCAGCCGCTGCCTCGTTGGATCTCATTTCTGAGATGGGAAAACTGAGGCCAAGAGAGGGGAGGGGACTTGACCAAGGCCACAGAGCTAATCAGTGGCAGGGCCAGAATCTGAGCCCCAAGTCTATGCGACTTACAATATCTCCTTTCTCTCCTCTCCTGCCTCCATCCCGAATGATCTTAAAGAAATAGATGGGAAATGAGAGCCTGGCTAACTTTCTAGTTCCCTAGAGGAGCATTTCTCTTTATGGAGTTCCATATCCGCCCCCTCAGTCACCTGCCTCCCATCCCCTCAGGTCGCCCTGCTTAAACCCCACTCCCTGCTGCTCTTGGGATAGAACACAGGCTCCTTACCAGCACCCACTAGGTCCCTGCCTGCCTCTTCGACCTCCTCGGTCTTAAACATGACAAGCTCCTTCCCACCCCAGGGCCTTTGCACAGGCTGTTCCTTCTCTGAGGAAGGCTCTTCCTCTGGTTCTTTGCATGGCTGACTCCTCACCCTTCAGGTTCCAAATACATGTCACCTCCTTGGACAGCCCTCCCTCCTTAACCTTGTCTAAAGAAGCCCCTCTGTCACTGAACCTCACCCAGAATTTTTGCTTTTAGGCACTTATCACAATTTGTAGCTACGCATGGTGTTTGTGTCCTTGTTTTGCCTTGTAAGCTCCCAGAGGGCAGGGACTGTGTCCGGGCCCCCAGGCATGGTTGTGTGCTGGAGACGGTGCCTGGTGAGGGGCAAAGGGGATGAAATCCAGCCCCCCCCTCACTTGCCCGCAGTTTGCCCTGGCGCCATTTGCACACAAAGGTACATATGCTCACACCTGGACCAGCCGCAGGCTCGGCAGTGTCTGCCTGCTTTCCCCAGGACTAGTCCCCTAATGGCTCTCTGTCACCTCACAGAAGGAAACATTCCCACCATGGGAAGCCAGTTGGCTTAGAGAAAAATGGACACCCTTCAGCCCTCCCGTCCCTGCCTTTGCCCCTCTCTAGGCCCCAGTATTCCCATCAGTAAAATGAGCTTTACCGCCAGGTACCCCAGTGCCCTCCTATGGGGAATTCTTTCTGTGCCTGCTATTCAGATGGGACAGCAGGCTGATCACAGGGTCAATGGTTGGGAGCTCACAAGGCCAGGGCTGCCACAGGCTGCCTTACCCGCTCCTGCAGCTCCACGATGGGCGGGTGGGGTACCCAGCCTCCTGTCGGCTCCTCTACCCTCTCAGGCCTGGGGGAGGCCCTTATATGCCCACAAGGGCTCTGGAGACACAAAGGGGGCACAGCCGCCAGGAACCCGTCAATGTGTCATGTCAGAAGCAAATTGCGGTTTTCCCTGCGGGCCTGGCTAAGCCTTCCTTCTGGAGGAGTGCGAAAGGGGAACTGGGGTTGGTGCCCTGGGGCTGCAGAGGCGCCATCCTCCCCCCAAGAGCTGGGGGGTGAACATTCCGCCCACTATAGGGTCTCCCTCCAGGGTTCCCAAGGGCCACCCTGTGACACACAGTCTACCCTGCCTCCCCACCTACCCCAACCACGGCCAGGGAGGGGAGGAAAGAGCTTAAGGCTGCTGGGTTTGCTGACCCTCTGCTGCCCCTACCCCAGGCCTGGCCTGGAGGTGGCCCTAGGGCCTGGAGAGAGGAACTCTGGGCCAACTAGGAGGAGGGGCAGCAGCCTCCTTCCCCTTTCATCCCCAAGGCCGGGTGTTCCCCAAGCTCCAGAGAAGGCTGCTTTGTTCCCTTCCTGAGGCTGGTGCAGATGATGGCGGAGAGAAATTCATTCCTTCTTCAGTGAGCATTTGTAGAGCTCCTACTGTTTGCTACGTGCCAGGGATACCACTGCAAACAAAAGGGACAAATCCCTGCACTGGAGGAGATGAGCAGTAACAATACAATACAATTAAAACTTGTTCTATGCCCTAGCCGCTTTTGCTCAGTGGATAGAGCATTGGCCTAAGGACAGAGGGGTCCTGGGTTCAATTCCAGTCAAGGGCACATGCCCGGGTTGTGGGCTTGATCCCAGTAGGAGGCATGCAGTAGGCAGCCAATCAATGGTTCTCTCTCATCATTGATGTTTCTCTCTCCCACTCTCTCCCTCTCTGAAATCAATAAAAATATATTAAAAATAATTTTTTCTAGTAGCCGCCTTTTTTAAAAGGTAAAAAAACCCACCAAGTAAATTAATTTTAATAATATAGTTTATTTAACCCAAAATGTTATTTAACGTTTAATCAATATAGAACTACTAATGAGATAGTCTGCTTTTTTTTTCTCATGCTAAGTCTGTGAAATCACTGACAGGACAGCAAATTTGGACTTGCCACATTTCAAGCACTCAGGCACCTCGTATGGGCATTGACCACTGCATTGGACAGCACAGCTCTGGAGGGGACAGACAAGCACATGATACGTACCTCAGAGGCTGGGGACAGAAATAAAGGAGGGAGGGGTGCAGTTTTCACTGAGCGGTCAGGGGAGGCCTCAGATTGGAGCAGGAGGAGAGGGAATGGGCCAGGTGCCGATCGGGGGAAAGCCAGACAGCGATACAAAGGCTCCAAGGCCAGTGTCCAGGAGCCCGAGGGAGGCCTGCGTGGTGGAGGGGAGTGAGGGGCATGGAGTCAAGGAAGTGACAGGCCCTGCAGGTTGCTGTTCAGACTTACAGACTTCAGCTGTTATTTGCAATTCTTCTGCAGTTTACTGGCTCGGGTACCCCCTCCTCCAGGAAGCCCTCCTGATCCCCACGCTGGCTGTGATCCCACAGCCCTCTGGGATTTTCTCTCCCTGAGTCTGTGACATGCCAGGCTGGAACCGTGTTTCTGGGTGTCCGTGGGTCTGTCTCCGGCCTGGTGAGATGGGGAGGCGCGATGGCATCGGCCGGGTCCACCTCAGAACCTCGGAACCCCTAACCATGCACTGCTCATCCCAATGACTTTAGGAACTGAGTCAGGTTACTAAACCCACATACATCTTTAAAAGTAAACTTTTAATTAAAATATAAAGCACATACAGAGAAGGGCCCAGATCACAAGTGTACAGCTGGACGAATTGTCACAAACCGAGCACTCCAGAAGCCCCCTGGTGTCCCTCCACGTCACTGTCCACCAAGGGTCACCATTGCCCTGGCCGCTCACACAGTGGGAGAGCCCGGGATGCCCCTGAGGGTCATAGAATGGAGAGGCACCTGCGTGCCCTTCGGTGTGCTTCCCTCAGACTCGCTGTCTGTGAAAGTCATCCGCGTGTGGGGGACAGTGCCTCCTTCTTCTTTGCTGAGCATACCACTGCACTGCGTGAGCACACCCGTTCGTTATCCGTGCTCCTGCCTCGAGGCCCCTGGGCTTCCAGCTGTTGGCTGTGATGAATAAAGCTGCTCTGAACATTCTTGTCCAGTCTTGCTTGGACACATATTTTTATTCTTCGTTTCTCCGGGGACCTAGCCAGGAGCGGGGTTGCTGGGCCATCATGGCGCACGTTCAGGTTCCGCTTCCCCAGACACGTCACCACGGCCCCACATCCTCGCCAGCGCCGGGTATTGTGAAGGCATTTGTTTGAGGCAGGAGGAGGGAAAGTTAGCACCCAGCAGTTATTGAGCACTTACTGTCTACAAGGCACTGATGCGTGTGAATTCGTTTTGTCACCACAATCCGCTGTGAAGTCAGCAATGTCATATCTCCCCATCTTACACTCAGAAACCAGAACTCTGCAAGGGACAGCCACTGCTCCGAGGTCAGGCCACCTGGCTTAACACTCATCAGCCTCGCCTCTTCGAAAGGGCGGAAGACGCTACCTAGTTACTGGTCTGCCTTGTCTTCCCCAATTCTTTCCAGCTCCCCAGGCAAGTCTCCTCAGGCACCACAGGTGAGTCAGGGACTGGGCCTGGCCATGGGAAGGAATTCATAAAATACACGTCTTTGCCACCCTAACTCAACAGGCCAAGGATAGAGGGCCTAGGAACTGCCATGTTTAACAAACCTAGAGCAATCTGATGGAGACCTTTCTGGAGCCCTAGTGAGGGTGCTGGGGAGCCAAGGAAGGGACTAGAGCAGGAAAGGGACTCGATGAGGAGAAATACCCCTGGGCATTAGCTTCTAGAGTGAAGGCTCTGGAGCCAAAACTCCTGGGTTCAAATCCCGACTCTGTTACCCACTATTGAGTGACTTCCTTGCAGAGCCACAGTTTGCCCATCTGCAAAATGGGCTTATATTAAAGGTGCCCACCCTCACCTGACTAGCTGGCTGTGAGAATAGGCATCCTGGAAATGGACTTTAGAGCATCAAGGGAGGGTGCCAAGGGTGCCAGAGAAACTCCGACAACAGCAAGATCCCCCGGAGGCCTTCCTGGGGGTACCTGAGCTGAGAGTGGGCTGGGAAGGGAGAAGGGTGGGTGGTGACGGGTGTGGACACAGATGCCGGGGATGTTGTGTTGTCTTTGTCTTCCCAGGTGTGGGCTGCCTGGCAGGCCCCTAGGGCTTGAGAGCTGTGGTCCCAGGATCAAAGACCTTGAGCCAGACACACACCCTGTCTGGACCTCGGTTTCTTTAAAGGAGGAGGATGCATTCGCTGCTGAGTGTGATGTGACGGAGCAAGGAGGAGACTTGAACTCAGGCAGACAGGGTCCAAGTCCCAGCTCCACAGGTGCCTGTGCCCTGGGGGGCTGGTCACTTCATCTCTCAAAGCTGCCACTTCCTCATCTAAGGTGGGAGAATCTTGAAGGTGACCAGTGCCCATGGGCACAGAACTTCCATCCCTGCCCCCCCAGGGGTGAGGTCACAGGGCAGGGCTCCCCTTGCCAGCCTAGCTAGCCCCCGTGTTCTGCCCAGGGTAAATTTGTGACTGACACTCAAAGGATGCTGAAAGCAGATTGGAGGCCAGAGCATCCAACCCCTCTCCCATTTTACAGATGGGAGAACAGGTTCAGAGAGCAACTGTGGTTTGGCCAAGGCCACAAGGTGCTCCTGCTGAGAAGCCAGGCCGCCGGACTCTCACAGCTTTGTGCCTTGGTTTCCCCGTCTGTGCACTGAGCCTGGGAGGTTGTGGGGAGGCTTTAGGTGGCCAGGAGTGCGCTGTATGGACATCTAAGGGTGAAATGGGGAGTGAGGGGGGTGTCTCTCACATGTCCCATGTCAGGCATCAGCCACTCATGGATTACCCAGGCGTCTGTTACCTGCCAGACCTGTCTCAAGGCTGCCATTGTCCCAGAATCAGGAAAGTGATAATTAAGGGATTAGGGCTGACGGTGAGGGACAAGGGGATGGCCCTGGCATCTGGCCAGAGGGGAGGAAGGGCCCTCCTCCCTCTGCGGCGTGGGCCTGGGCCAGGCTGTGACAGGGCAGACCTGCCAGGACCTCGTGAGGTCCAGGAGCACTGGCCCCCTGACGAGGCCTCTGCCATACCACACCCCCCAAGACATCCCTGGCGTCTGTGTCCACACCCGTCACCACCCACCCTTCTCCCTCCCCAGCCCACTCTCAGCTCAGGTACCCCCAGGAAGGCCTCCGGGGGATCTTGCTGATCTCTGGCTCCCTTGGCACCCTCCCTTGATGCTCTAAAGTCCATTTCCAGGATGCCTATTCTCACAGCCAGCTGGTCAGGTGAGGTGGGCACCTTTAATATAAGCCCATTTTGCAGATGGGCAAACTGTGGCTCTGCAAGGAAGTCACTCACCTGTGTGTGCCCAACACCAACTCCTTCCCCCAGACCCACCCAGACTCCCCACATACAGAGACTCACCCCCACAGGGAGATATTTTGACAAATGCACACACCAACACACAGACATCCCACTCCAGTGATTTCCAGCCCTGGAGCGCCAAGTGATCCTAGGAGGCCCGTGCACATTTCTTTTTCAAAGCTATGGATTTTTTTTTTTTTTATTTTTTTTACATCCTAGCAAATGACACTGAGTTTCAGGGTCCATTTAGAATACATTTATTTTAAAATGTATATTTAACTGTATTATGTGTAAACATACATTCATTTACTTGTAAAAGGAGTCCATTTAAAGACCAGTACCAGTGTCAATCCCAGAGAGGAGATGGGGCAGATGTGACCAATATCGGGAGCTGATCCTCACATGAATGGCATTTGTGAGATGTGGAAACACCCTGAACATAGTCGACATACAAGTGACCATGGGACGCAGGCGCACGCAGACATGGACGGACACCATGTCTTTTCACGGACAAACCTCCACAGCTGGACACCTGCATCTGCACAGATGCCCCCGGCCGCCCGGATCCATAGGCCATTTATACTGACAGCTGCTCAAAACTGCACATTCTGGCACCGGTCTGGCACAGCTGCGTTCCCCGCCCCCCCCCCCCGCCCCCCGCCCACACACACACACACTCCAGCACAGACATACCTGTTCACATCCCTCTTGGCCTCAAACACTTGCCTGTGGCTAACAGTTTTTGAGCACGTACTTTGTGCCAGGCCCTGTGCTAAGCCCTTTTCATTATTTAATTAATTTAATCCTCAAGAAACCCTGCTGAAGTCAGTACTATCATTATTCCCATTTTACCGGTGAGGAGACGGAGGCTCAGAGTGAAGTGAACTTGCCCAGGGCACACAGCAGTGAGGAGGGAGAGCCAGGATTTGGACAGAGGCAGGCTGGCTCCAGAATTCCAATCCCCAGCTCTGTCTCCAGACTTGGGCCAATTGTTCCACTTCTCTGAGCCTTAGTCTCTGCATCTGTGAAATGAGGACAGTTCTCATCTCTCTCAACTGTTCTGTGAGGATTAAAGGAGGTGACGTAGGCAGGACGCCTAGGAGCCTGCTGTGTCATTGGCTCCCTCTGAACAGAGCCATCCTCAAGTTACCAAGATTTGGGGGCAACCAAGGTGGGTGGGGAGAGCTTTGCCACTTGCTAGACTGTGTAACCTTGGGCAAGGGAGTTGACCTCATTGTGCCTTAGTTTCCTCATCTGTAAAGTGGGGATAGCGATGTTGCTCTCTTCATATCCGGTTATTGTGTATTAAATGAGATGGTACAAGTAAAACCCTGGGCATGACATTCAGCAGGTATTCAATATATGCTCAGGCCTGCCCCAAGACTGTGACCAGCTTCCCTCAGACCCCAAGCTGCTCTTAGACCCCAAAACCCACCAAAGGGGAAGAAAAGCCACACGTCGATTTGCTACAAATAATGAGGTCAAGACATTAGATGTTTTTAATGGCCTTCCTCCTGTTTATTGCCAAGGCCCCAGCCCAGGACTGCCCGCTTCACTCCTTGTTAAAGGAAGCAGCCAGTGGTGATAGGGGGCCAGGCTCCGATCAGGGGCTCCTCCACGGCGCACAGCCTATGGTGGTGTGTGGGCATTGGCGGCTGAATCCTGTCCTGGTCAGTCCAGATTCAAGTCCATCACCAGGGCGTTCTGGCAGGAGATAAAGGGCCAGGTGTAGATGGGTGGAGCAATGATGGGGCCACCCCGGTGCAGAATGGGATAGACCAAGCCGTGGCCAGGAAATGGAAGCCAGCGTTTGAGAGCAGAGGATGAATGAGACCCGCCCTATGACCCTTCACCTCTCTAAGCTTCCATTTTTCTCAATGGTCAAGTGCAGACAAGCACCCCTTCCTCCCAGATTGGAGAGACAGAATGCGCGAAATGCACGTTGAATGCTCTATGTGCAATGCTTGGCATGGAGTGAAAAGCTAATATTTATTGAGTGCTTACTGTATACCTTTAGATGAATTATCTCAATGAATCATCACAACGGTTCTCGGGGGCAAGTACCCATATTATCATCCCCATTTTCAGCACAGAAAAATCGAGGCGTAGAGAAAGGTGAGGTAATTTGCCTGAGAAGGCAGGGAAAGAGAGTGGCAGAATTCACGTTTCCTTCTAGGGACTCCCTGGCCAAGAGGGGCCAGGTTCTGAAGAGGGAGAGGGGGCACTGCTCAAGGGATTGGCAAGATAGCATTGATGGCCACAGCCCTCCTCAGCCCTGCTCCCTCCAAGATGAGAGAGGCAGGCTTTTGCTCCTCACTCATTGGCCAAAAGTGTTGACTGACATGGCCTTGCCCAGTTCCTTTCCTTACCTCTACTATGTCCAGCTCTGCCAGGTTGTAATTCATGTCCAGAAAGTCTGGAAGTGGAAGTCCAACCTGGAGCACATCTGAGAAATACAGTAAGAGTCATTTCAGCCTGATTACTCTGCAGTTGATTAAGGGAGTGGATGCCTGGAGCAGAGGAGTGGGAAATAGTGCTGTGATTGATTCATGATGTCTGCCAGCTGCACAGGCATAGAGAGCATAGGCCAGATCACTATGTATTCACATCCCAGGTCTGGGTTAAGATCGAACTCATGGTGTGGGGTCAAGAATCAAGTGTCCAAAATTGTGGGAGGTGCCTTTGTCCATAGACAGGTGACATTAAGACTACATTAACCTCAAAGATTCAGCAATGATCATCCATTCCCTGTTAGCCTCCCCCATCTGGGGCCAGTGGCGGGGCTTTGAGACCACCAGGTGGCATCCTTTCCTGCTCGGAGTGCTTCTGGGCACCAGCAAATCAGCGCCTGTTGGAGCTCTCACCATTGACAGCCGGGATGAAGGCTTCTCGAAGAAAATCAGTGATAAAGCCGGTCAGTTTCTTCTCCTGCAGGAGAGAAAGGAAGAGAGAAAATACCCACATCCCATCGTTCAATTCAATTCAACAAAATTTTCAACCCTCACTCCAACTGGGTCTGAGGACCACAGGAATGAATATTAGAGACAGCAAATAATCTGTCCAGCTAACATCAAAACTGGGCCTGACCCTGTTTCACTGTAGGCTGATGCCTTTCACCTCTGCTTAGGCCCATTCAGGTGACATGTGGGCCTTGGGTCATGGTCCAGGCATGGGGGAATTCAGGAGACACTGGGTGGCCTGTGGACCCCATTCCTGCTCCTACAGAAAATTTTGATCATTCATTCATTCACTACCTGCCTGTACCTCAGTTTCCCCATCTGTGAAAATATAATATAATAGCACCCACTCACATGGCTTCAATGAATTTGGGTAAAGCACAGAGTAAGTGTTCAGTAAGAACTATGGTCGGGATTATTATTTTTAGCACCTATTGGGTCAGGTTCTGTGTTGGGCTCTGAGGCTACAGAGACTAATAAAAAGAACATCTGGGTCATCCAAGTCAGCTCAGGCTGCTGCTATGCATGGCAATGTTTTGTTTTTTTAAATCAATCTAAAGAGATGTCCAGATTCTACCCAGAAAAGAAAACAGGGACTCAGAGAGGCTAAGTGACTTTCCCAAGGTCAAATAGCAAGTCGGGATCCCCAAATCCCACAGGGACCTGCTCTATTTACCTTGCCTCCATTTCAAGGCCAGTCCCTGCAGTCCCAAGGGAGAATAAGCCCAGTCTTGCCAGACTAGGCAATAACACTTGGGACACTTACCTTGAAGGCACCAACTGATGAGGTCTCCCGGGACAGGCTCAGTAATCTGTGCAGGAGAAAGAAACAAGGTGGGGAGAGGGCAGTCAGACCACTGCCGCTGGCCCTGGAGAAAGGGGATCTCAAACACCCCGCCTACCCTCATGCAGAGGTTTCCTCGATGCCTTCCTATCATGTGTTTGTAAGTCTGTGTTTGCTTGCTACCTTTGATGGGGCACTCACTACCTTTCATCATAGCCCATTCTGTTTCCCACAAGCTCAAGCCACTGCTTCCTCTCATTGGTCCTGACTCTTTCCTCAGGGACCCCAAGTCATGTCTATTGCTTCTTCCCAAGGCCACGTATGCAGAGATTTGCAAGCCAACTAATTAGTCCCAAATCCTTGAAAGACACGGAGTTAGGACGCCCCCCACCACCACCCAGCTCATTCCCTGGACAATCTCTAATAGGCACTAATACATGTTGGCACCAGAACAGACCATGCGATGGTCATCTGGTGGCTTTATCATCCCAGCATCTATTCTCTATTCCAGTAACAGGTGCTCCATTTTCTTCTCTTATTCCAAGACATTCAGGTGGGGCTGAATTCAGCCTAAGCATGTGAATCAGACCTGGCTAATCAGAGCATTCCAGTCAGAGCAGTGTGGTGATTAGCTTAGGGTTGGTCATGTGCTCCATGGTAGACCAATAAGAAGCAGCCTTGGTAATTTTGTTAGAACTCTTGAACAAGAGGCCTCTCTTGACGTTAGGGTCACTTTGCCACCACCTGGGGAGAGACTGCTTGAGAATTCAGCCAATAAAGTGGACAGCAAGGGCCAAGGGAGGAATGAGACAGAGTCTTGAGGACTTCATTTGCTTACCTAGATCTAGCCATTCCGGAAAGCAAGTCTACCTCTAGAATTTTCAATTACATAAGCCAAGAGATTCCCTTTGGAGCTTAAGTCAGTTAAAGTTGGAATTTTCTCTTGCAACTGAAAGAATCCTGGCCTAATGCAAGTCAGATGAAAGATTAAAGCAAATACAAAAATGAATGAACAACTAACAGTAAAACTGGAATGTTGAAGTGGAATAATGAATATAATTTAGGTAGCCAGTGCCTAACACGTAGACAGAGCTCTAAAAATGTGGCTGCTCTTTGCCTAAGACAAAGCTGCCTGGGTGAGTTATCATTTGAGCTGGGCACTGATAAATGGCCTTTGGACAGTGTGGACCAAGGCTTATTAAATGAAAAAAGGAACATGGTCTCACCATCAGAGCCAATGTCAAGACCCTAGTGGAATTGCCTGGCCGGTGTGGCTCAGCGGTTGAGCATCAACCCAAGATGTTTCCAGTTTGATTCCCAGTCAGGGCACATTCCTGGGTTGCGGGCTCGATCCCCAGTGTGGGGCATGCAGGCGAAGCTGATCGGTGATGTTCCTGTCTCATTGATGTTTCTATCTCTCTATCCCTCTCCCTTCCTCTCGCTCTATAAATATATATATATATATATATATATATATATATATATATATATATATATGGCAGTGGTGAGAGAATTTGAGAAGAGCCTTGAGTGCCAAGCTAAGATCTGAGAGAAGATCATTTAGACAATGGGGAGTCATTGAGGGTTCTGGAGCAAGAATAGTGACCAGATTGACCTGACAGTGTGGCCCATGCTGGATGGATCAGAGAAAGACCCTGGAGCAGGGAAACAAATAGTGCTGGTAATACCAAGGATGGCAGTGTTGGCAGCAGACGCATACCTGTTCAGAGAGGTGGTCATGTGCAGCCGGTTCTCACGCACTGAGTACTGAATGTTCAGGTTGAAGTGCTGGCATGAGGGGAAGCAGGGAGAAGGCAGTGAGCCCCCATCAGGGCTGGCAAAACCAGAAGTTTTACCACTTTCCCAACACCACCACCACTGCCAAGACAGCAGTGGTCTTCCTCTCTGCCCATCCCATCTTCAGGAACTGAGCCCAGCAGTCTCCCCATGACCCCAGCCCAGGCTCATCCCTCCCTGTACCTGGCCCAGGACAGCACCCTTAAAAATACCTGGCATGTTTGTAGATTCCTGCACACGTCATGTAATTTCTCCAGGCCTTTGCACATCCTGTAACCTCTGCCTGGAGAGCCCTCCATCACCAGCCCAACCCCTTTCCGGGCCAGTTCCTGCTCAACTTTCAACTGCCTGCTTGGATATCACCTCCTCTGGGAAGTCTTTTGTGATTTCCTCTACTGGATTTGGAATCTCTCCAGGCTCCCACAGTCCCCAGGTTAAGGCCTTCACTGCCCTTATAAATGTTAGTGGATGTTGAAGGGAGGCATAGGGTGGAGATGAGAGGAAAAGGAAGGACTATACTATTGACCCTCCATTTGTTGATCTTTCTAGCCATTCAAAGTTTCAATGGCAGAGCCAAGGATCAGACATCAGGTGACAAAGTCTGGGAAGGTAAGACCACACCATTGAGATGAACAAAGAACCCTTCCGTCCGTTACGTGGGAATCAACTAAAATCCCACCTTCCAAGAGGTTAGGCTTAGATAGGGAAGAGATTCCACTCACAGCTTCCAGGAGAAAGAGGGACACAGGAGCCTTGCCCCGCCGCCGCCGAGCTGCGAACATCTCCAGGGTGCCATGGAGGTGCAGCAGGCTCTTGCCTGTCTCCATGGTGACCTTGGGGGGCTTGTTTATCCTAATCTGAGTCACCAAGGGCTTCGGCTTGGGATAGGCCTGAGCCACCTACAGAAACCAGGAAACTCCCCTCAGAGCCAGCCCTCAGACTGATGGCTTCCGTTGAAACCAGGAGTCTGCCATGAACTAGGTGATTCCACCTTGGGCACAGGAAGTACAACATGCAAAGGCTGGGGTGTGTCTGTCAGGAAAGAAAAGGGACAAACCAGACAATCTGGCTGTTTCTATATTGACATAGAAAGTACAGTGTACGCATGCGGACCCAAAGAGTACTTTATGGAGACGTCCAAATGATTCCACCCTGGACAAGGGAGATGAGCATTGAAAAGCTGCCTCCCCAGTTTCTTGTCCCTTTGACTAGAGGAGAGCAGGGCAGAGCAGGACGTGGTGATCATGGGTAGTCGGGGCACTCACTTCAGGGATGAAGCCAGACAGTGTCTTAGTGGTTTGTGGGGGCAGCTCACCAACCTACAAAATGCAAGTCAAGTTTAGGATTACTGAAGCCTTCCTTAACCCATCCTAACAACCATCTCCTCTGACTTAATAAGGTGTGCCCTCTGAAGGTCCCTTCATCACAACTCTTGTCACTCTGTGATTAAGTAGGTAATGAGCTCCTAGGTAGCCCAGACTGTGGCTTATGTATTCTGATACCCATGGTACATGGTGAAATACTGAGAAAATGTTGGGTGAAAAGGCAGGCAGATAGAAGGAAATGAGAAGATGTAATTGGGGGTGTGTGTGAATGGATGGATAGATGAATGGGGAAAATGGACAAAGAGAGGAGTGAGTGAATGGATGGGAGGATGCATGGATGAAGAATGTTTATATATGAGAATGAATAATAGATGATGAGCAGGTGGATGGGTAGGTGAAAAAATGGAAAGAATAGTGAATAGAAGGGTGGATGGATGCAAAGATGATGGAAAGGTATGATAAATGGATAAGTGGATGAAAGAATGGATGATGTATGGATTAATGGGCATGAGGATGGATGGGACGGTACATGGATGGATGGTGGGTGCATGGATGGGAGGATGAATGGATGGATCAGAGGGGATGGATGGATGAGTAGATGGTAGTTACATGGACAGAGATGGTGGGTGGCGGGGTTAACTAATGATAGAAACCTAAATCAGTTCTGGCATCTCCCCGTCCTAGCATTGCCCACAACCCCAGGATAATTCTAAGAATGGACACATCAGACAGGGACTGTCATTACAGGGGGCGTGGCACTGGACAGCTCACCATGGTATCCTGGATGTTCACATCAAAGGACTTCTGCAGAAGGGCAAGCTCTGCTGTGAGGAAGGCAGCCGAGAGCAGCAGCTGTGAAGAGCCTTCATCATAGTCTTCGGGGAACTCTGGGGCCTCCCCGTCATCAGCAAGCTGGATGGTGTTGCCCTCTTGCTGCTGGACCACAGGCTGTGGGACAGCAGAAAAGAGACAGTCAGCCTTGGCCATGAGGGACTGTGGCAAAGGGTGAGTCTCAGTTCTCCAAACTAAGGGCACTCAAGCCAGCCCTAAGTCAGCAAGCCATCGGCTGTTAGAGTCAGAGCCCAACCCGCCCAGGGCACAGGTGGGTAGACAGAGGCTGATGGGATAGGGAAGTCAGTCACTAAACCACTGGCGGTTTCTCCTGGGATTACTTAAGTAACCTCAGTTCATCTAACTTTGACTGCCTGCGCCCTCATTTATGCAGAACATAGTTTCTGTTTCATTCTCAGAAGAAAAGGGTAAGTGGAAAATAATACAGGGCCTGTAAGAAACACGCTGGAAGGAGACTTTGCAGGGAGATAACTTCTTGGGGTTTTTCTTCCCTTCCTTAAAGATGCATCTCACCTAGTCACCTGCAGCTCTGGAAACGTGGGTGAGGACCCACCTCAGCCACCAACTTACGGTGGGACCCTAGCTAAGCCTTGCCTCCTCCCAGGCCTCAGTGTCCCTGTCTGTGCAATTGCGGGGTACAACTGGGTGAGCCACTCACGGGGAGAAGCAGACAGCCTTAGGAGACGGTGTGAGTGTGGAGTCAGCAGTCCGGGGAAATCAGCTAAGGGACTCAGGGTTCAAGTTGAGAGCAGAAAGAGGGAAAGGACCCCAGTGTCAGGAAATACTTGCATAGGTGAGCCTGGTCTGCAAGGACCACAGCCCCAGACAGCCCCCACCACTCAGGCCAGTGAACTTGAGGCCCCAGGCCTCTGGTGACCCTGGTGCTTACACTGAAGTCCACTTGGATGTAGTTGGCTGTGGTGGACGGTATGGATGTCAGGATATACTTCACGGTGCCCATCTGGCCTATGGGCATGGGGGCTGTGTGAAGAGGAGGCTGCATTTAGAGAGGCACCAACCCGGAAGCAGCTCAGAGAAGCCAGCATCAGCCAACTTCCACCTGGGCCTGACCTACGTGCCAGGAATCCTGGCCCTCTATGTGACCCAAGGCAAATTATTTAGCATCTCTGGGCCTCAGTAATTTCGTCTGTAGAATGGAGGCAATGGGCCTAACCTGGAAAACCATGCCCGCTCCCATCACTCTGCAGGCACAGAGCTTGAGAGTTCACCAAGGGTTGTCACAGCTCAGTTCTCACCACAAAAGGGTGAGGTTAGGATTATCAGCTCTGTTTCACAGATGAGCAAACTGGGGCTTGTAGGAGAGAAGTGACTTGCCCCAGGCCACACTGCTGGGCACATAAACCCACCATCTTCATTCCCAGCTGTTGGGCTTTCCTCTCCCCGACACTGCAGAGTCCTGTGAATCCCAAGATGAGGGAGGCAGCAGATGCTCTTGGCAAAGGAAAGAGGTATCACCACTTTCCTGGGGATTGCTATTCAGATTGCAGGGTGTGGACAGCCCACAATGGCTGCTGCCCTTGGAGTCTGGGGTGAAGGATAGAATAATGGATGGAGAGCTAAGAGGCAAGGACCCCAGAGTCCCTCAGGGTCTCAGGCTTCCCATCTGGACAGTCGGGGGATAGACAGACACCATTTCCTCACTCCTCCTCTAGTCCCAAGGCTGGGCTGGGAGCAGGCACTTGAATGGGAAGTGGGGCATCAAAGTCCACCCATCCTGATGTCCCCATGTGGGAGCAAGGCATGGCTAGGACCACTCACCACTCAAGTTGGCCCATTTCTTGTTTACATACACCAGGACTGCATCAATGGCTGGACACATCTGGAAGCAGAGAAGGTGCTGGGATAAAAGGGCCCCTGCGTGGAGGACCTCACGCGTCACAGATGAATGGTACTCCATGGGGCGTCCCAAAAGCCCTGGTGGAACAGGGACTGGAGAGGCAACCAAGGCCACAGTTACATGGAAAGTCAATGGTAGAGCTGGGACTAGAATCCAGATCTCCTGACCCCGGCCTGCAAAAATCAGTGAGGACTCATGTCCCAGTGATTGGTAATCAGGGCAGGGTTGGCAAGCTGTGATGTGCAGGCTCTCTTTTCTTTCTCCTGTGCTCATGGCAGACATCACTAGATGATCACAGCACGGTCTCCTGCTGAGGCAGCCACAGCCTCGGAATCCTCCTCAGCCACTATCAGCCAATCAGGGTCAGCACCTGAGATAAAATCACCTGCCAGCCCTGGTCTAAGCACTCCCGTGGATGAAGGGAGGCATGCGGCCCGCTGGCCGCGAGTTTGACATGCTTGGGGCAGAGGCTTGCTCTGGGCACTCACCAGGCCAGGGAGCACTTTGTGTAGGGTGCTGTCCAGGAACTTGTTGACAACATTAGGCATCATGCTGGTCACAGAAAATGGGGACAGGGGCACAATAGCAGGAAGTTAGGCACAGGACAAACACGGGCATGGCTAAGGAAGTGCCATGGCTCAGGAAGTGGGTGCTGAGCTGGGTGGCAATGTGAACCCAGCCTGCCTCCCCAGCTGCAGACCCCCTCACTTGCTAGGCAGGTTGGTCTTCACGCTGACCAGGATGACCTCACAGCCCTCGCTCTTGAATAGGGGGAGGCCTGTCTCCTCGTCCTGCAAAATCCGGTTGGTGGCTGTGATGTTCAAGACTATGATGATCTCCATGTTCTTACCCATGAAGCTGGAAGAGAGGGTAGGCAGGCATCATGGGCATATCTGCCACGGTGGCCACTGTCCTTATCTCCTCTCTGCCTGCATTCTCCGCAGCTCTGGAAGGGGGAAGAGGTGGGGCACCACCCACACAGGACAGAAAAGGGGATGGGACCTGCCCAACGTCACAAAACCAGTCTTTCCTCTTCCCTCTTGCTTTGGTAAACTCTTACACATCCTTCAAAACCCTGCTCAGCTGTCATAATCTCCAAAGAGCTTTTTCTGATCCCTTCATCTTGCCAATGCTTCCTCTGTCCTGGGTTAATCATTCAATAGGTGATCGTCTGTGCTCAGGTCTGGTTCCCATCAGAGGTAGGAATCAAGTTTGCATCATCTTAAACCACAGCGTCCAGATGGTAAACAGTAGGTACTCAATAAATGGGCATGTAAGACTGAGACGAGGGCACCTCCTCTCCTCCCCTGCCATGCTCACCTTTTGCCAGTGATGGTCATGCCGGTGGATACACACTGGAAGATGCCCACCCCTGGTGTGAAGCTCAGTGTGATGACAGGCAGCTGCACGTCCTTCACCTTCATACTGGGAGGGACAGACATCCTCAGCAATGACAAGCGGACAGGTGAGACCTTGCCAGCTGCTCAGTCCACTCCTCCACCACCTTGCTTGGGAGTTCTTAGGTAAGTCCCCTCTCCCACGTCATAGGGATAAGCCTGCCTTGTGGGGCCATTGTGAAGCAAACAAAAAGCTGGACATGAGCCCATTTGTACACAGAAAGACACCTGGCTGACTGTGTGACCTTGGGCTACACCGTTCCCTTCTCTGAGCCCCGGTTTCCCCATTGGCAAAATGGGGAGGTTTGCTAGGATCTGGGTTTCTCGCCCTCAGCCCTATTGAGCTCTTGGGCAGGATAATTCTGTGTTGTGGGGAGCTGTCCTGTGCATTGCAGGATGTTTAGTAGCATCCCTGGCTTCTACCCATGGGAGGCCTCAGAGGCACCTCCCTACCCCCACCCCAGCAAGTCATGACAGCCAAACATGTCTCCCGACACTGGTTGAGAACCACCAGTCTGAGGTTTGGGGTAACAGGGATGTGGCATGTCTACCTTTACCTGCCCATCCTGAGCTTTTGGCAGACATTGCTAAGTGATCACAGTCCTATTTCCTGCTCAGTCCAGAGAGTGCCTTCCCAGTACATCATTCCAGGCAGCCCCTACCAATCAGCTCTATATGGCACTTGCAAAGGAACCGACCCTGTCATTAGAAGGCTGTTGATACCTTTCCAGCTTTGCCATTTGAGGGTTTTTCTTTCAATTGCATGTACCTTCAGTGAGCTCCTGCTGCACGCAGGCAATTGGAGTCTGATTGTCAACCTCACTTCCTCCTCCCATGACCCTGCTCACAGGAATTGTCCTCAGTGGATGACTATGGAGACTGAGACTCAGGCAGGAGCCGTGACGTGCCCAGGGTCACAGAGCAAGCCAGGAACAAGGCAGGGAAGAGGCCCCACACCCTGCACTAGCTGTCCCACCTGCCTTCTCAGGTCCTGGCACGGCATTCCTCACCACTTCTGCCCTGGCCATCAACACCCCCCCCCCCCCACCACACACACACACAGCCCCTGCCCTACTCACTCAGTGATGCCCTTGATGGGTTTCACCCCCGGACGTTTCTTGCCCGCCTCCGCTGCCATCTTCTCCAGGATATGACTCTCGTCCATAGCACTCTGGACCTCTGGAAAGGGGCGGGACACTCAGCTGGGCTCCTCACAGCTTCCCTGCCCGGGGCCAATTTCTCTGGCGTCCTCGGCCCAGGCCACTTACAAGGGGCACCACTATGTGCCGCATAGTCACTGTGCCCCACTCTGAGCTGGGGGCCCAGGGACCCAGCGATGGGTCATGCCATGCCCTCCTCAAGCCTCCTGGAGAAGACCGAGTCGCCGGCAATGTCAGCATGAGTGGCAGGAGTCATAGGAAGCACAGGCAGCTAGAGCAACCACAGGCGGGTTTGGGCCAGGAAAAGAAGACCTGAGGAAGGCCTCCAGGAGGAGGTGACCTGTTCGTTGGTCCTTGAGAGAGGACTGGGGGTTTTCACCAGGAAGCAAAGGGAAAAGGGGGCCTCTCCAGGCAGAGGGCACAGCAAGGGCAAAGGTGGGGAAGTGGGGATGGAGGTGGCATGGTGAGGGACGAGTGAGAAGCACAGCATGGCTGGAGGGTGGGAAGGGACATGACAGACCCCAAGCCACTCTCACACCTGGAACTCGTCTGGGATTTTGTTAAAATGCAGATTCGGTGCCTAACGCCAAGACATTCTGATTCCCCAGACCTGGAGGCCCCAACCCCAAATCACACTTCCAGAAACACCTCCGGAATGTTCACAGGCTAATTCCCAGAGAGGGGGCAAATGCTGAGCTGACTGAACTGTCATTAGCCCTTTACACCTGGATGTGACTTCATTTTCCTGGAAGTCACAGAGCTCAAAGGTAGGAAATAAATTTGTACTCAAGTCCCCCCAGGTGGTTTTAGCTTCATATTTATTTGATCCTGCTCAGTAAAGACGGGCCACCCTATTTTACATTTCTTTACATTTACCTTCAGAGGGTAAGTGAATTGCCTGAGATCACACAGCAAATTATTGGCTGACCTGGGATTTGGTTTATATATGTCTGTCACGCACACAGCCTGCTTGTGGCCCCCAACCCCTACCACCAGAGCCAAGGAGAGGCTCCAAGGAAACAGGATTTTCAGCTGTGCCTCCAACTTGTGGAGGGACCTTGGACAAGTCACCCCATTTTGCTTATAAGTGTATTATGAGGATCATAGGACGCTCGAGGCCATGCAAACATGAGCAACCACTGCGTACTTACTACCCACTCCCTGCCCCTCCCACCCCCAGCCTCCCACCTGGGCCTACCAGCTCACCGTGGTTCAGGATGTCCATGCCCAACCGCAGCAGCGCCCCGGGCTCGGCTCGTGTGCGGGTCAGTAGGCCACAGAGCGCCAGACACAGGATCTGCAACATGGCTCCACCTGGGCCACAGAGCCTGGATTGGGTGCAGCCCCCCAGGCCCTGTGTCCCCTGGAGACCTCCCGAGCTCCAGAGCAGATCGGCCCCCGGGATGATCTCCAGGGTCCGGGAGCCTTGGGAATCTAGCCAGTTAAGCAAACTTCATTACCGCCTTCCAGAGGGGTCAGAGTGTCCAGATTAAACACAGGACCTCTGGAGTCAGCCCCTGCAGGTCACTTCCCTCTCTAAGCTTCAGTTTCCTCGTCTGTGGGCACGATGCATTCTGACCAGCCTCCACTGTGAGGTTGCTGGAGGTTCAGCTGCAGTTTTTCCTAAGTTCAAATGTGGCTCAGTTCCAGGCAATGCTGGGGCCTTGAAGGGGATTCCAACCTGGTCTGACTCAGGGAACCCCCTTCCCCCCACCTCGGCACTACAGCCAATGGCATCCCCCACTTCCTCCAGCTCCATCTCACTTCCAGACATCTCAGCTCAGAGCCCCTTAAGGCCTCTTGAGACATCCCTTTACCAATAAGGAAATTGAGACACATACCCAGGGTCTCAGAGCCTGGGTGAGGACTTCCCAACCCAGACCCTTCAAAGTTCCCTTCCCACCCCAAACCCCCAGAAATCCCTTTCTCCTACTTACCAAGACCTCAAATTCTCCAAACCAGAGGCCACGTGTTTGGTTCAGGTTTGAGCTGTGGATGAAAAGAACCAAGGAGGGGCCACAGGGCCTGGCCTGTGTCACCCAGAGAGGGAGAGCTCCAGCTGGGCCTGCTGACAGCAGCTCAGGCCCCACTGCTCCACACACAGAGAGGGGCACCTACTTTGAGCTCATACACTCATTCATTCATTCACTCACTCATTCAACTCACATTTATTGAATGTGATAGGCAGACCAGGCTACAGGGTAGACATGGCAGAGATAGTCTTACTCCTCCTGAATCTTAAAGAGAAGCAATAGAATGGGATACAGTGTGTGTGTGTCGAGCGGGTGGGGGTAGAGGTGAGCAGAGAAGGACTCTATGAAGAGGAGATATTTAAGCTGAGACCAAAGAATTAGAAGCAGCCAGCATTTAAAAAGCCAGGTCAGACCATTCAAGCCTACAATCAATATCTGCTCAATGAAAGTATATGTTTCTCTCTCATCCCATTTATTTTTAAATGTCTATCTTGGTTTGAAAATAAGCAATCTTGGTGTTTCCTCAACCCCTATGAACACACATATGTGCCATGGGAATGTGCCAGGCCATACGCATGCCCAGTGTCAAATTTCTTTGAAAATCATGCCCGGAGGGACAGTGAAGTTCAGTGCCAGGGTAACGGAGCTGGGAGGGGCCTGGTGAAGGTCTCCTCTAGCCCCAGATAGATCTCCCAGTTTGGAAGGCTGAACCCAGAGACTTGAACACCACCCCTGCCCCCCTGTTTCCAGGCCAGAACTGATGGCAGGCGGTTAGGCCATTCTGGGCAGGATTCCTTCCCTCTTAAAATACTAAGTGGCTTAGGGTAACATGGTCGGGTAGGTGTTTCTGAGAAGGTCCGTGTCAGCGTTTTGTTTCTGACGGTGCTTGTGCTTTTGCCTACGCTGTCCCTCCCTCTTCGAAGGCCCTCCCCGCACCACCCGTAATCTGCTTATCCCTCAGTCTGAATTCCAGCCTTTGCTTCCCCACCAGGAAGCTTGCCCTCCACCCTCCCACTGCCCCCATCCTCAGGATCACAGTTTGCACCTGACTGTATACCTAATCCATTCTACCCCCAAATGAGTGCTTCCTGTTGTCCCCACCAGCACTCTTTGCTTAACATTTTCAGATGCTCCTAGATGCACCAAACCTCCCCTTCATCCCCACATCCCTGCCCCGTCACCCCAGCTCAGCTCTGAGCTCATGCAAAGCAGGGCTTCTCTGGTCTTCCCTCGGCCTCTGATGGAGCTCCAGGAGACCCTTCAGACCTGCTGTCACGTTGATCTTGCCCGTCCTACAAAACCTAAAGATTGCAAGGCCCAGTGGCTTCCTGGCAAGTGGGGAGCCCTGGCTGAGGATCAGGACATAGAACTAAGCCCTGGCCCTGCCACCCACTTGCTCGCTTGCTGTGCCATCTCAGACAAGTCCCTTCCCTTCTCTGGGCCTCAGTGTTCTCACCTGTAAAATGACAGCACTGGCACTCTGGGGAGAGAGCCACAGGCGGGGCCTGTCCTTACCTTGCTGAGTCTGGGGACGTCCTGCAGATGACTGACCCCTGCTTCTGGACCCCGGGAAGAGGAAGCCCTTATATTCGGGAGCCTGATTAGCTGCTTGAATAATGAAGGGTTTAATAGGCCCAGATAATTATCTAGAGGCCTGAAGAATAGGAGCCCTGATGCTCACGTGACCCTTTAATCTGTTCCAATGTAAATAGCACGGAGGACGGTTGGGAAGCCTAGGTGGCTACAGGAGGGCAGGCGCTGACGGGGCGGGATGCGGGGGGAGGGGAGATGGAGTGGTCACAGGAGCACGTATCAGGGCTCACCTGTTCCCTCCCCTAGACCCAGTGCCTCCCACAAGGCTGGGCACACAGTTGGTACTCTTACATTCCTTCCACAAACATGTATTGAGCACCTACTGTGTGCCAGGCCTATGCAGGGCTGTGGGGTTGCTTCAGTGAACAGGCAGTTGAGGTTCTTGTCCTGAGAGGGCTCCTAGCAACGACAGGGGGAGGTGAGCACTCTGCAGGTCACCAACCACAAAGCCAGGTCATTTCTGGGGAGGTGGAAGCCATTGAGCCAGGGGGATGGTGGGAAGGGAAAAACGGGGTTATCGTCGGAGCCAAGGGCCTCTGAAGCCGGGGCTGTTGGAGCTGATGTATGAGGGTGAGCAGAGCCAGCTCTGCAAGGCAGGGGAAGGTGTTTCAGGAGGGGCCATCAAGTGCCAATGCCTGGCAGGGGTAGGCTGGACCATCAGGCCTGCGCCCCCTGAGACTCACAAGGGGCACGAGGAGCTACTTGTCTGGTGGGGCAGCTCCTGGAGGAGAAGCCAGGTGATAAATGCCAGGGGCTGGGGAGCTCCTCTCTGTGTCCAGAGCTGAAGGGCAGTGAAGGCTGGGTGGCTCCATGCCACACAGAGAGCTGGCCACAGAGCTGGGGCTGGAACCCAGGCCGGGGGTGCCCAGCCTCTACTCTGCTCTCCACGAAGCCCTTGGGAGGCCTGACTGGGGTACTTTAAGGGGGTGCTTCTGAATGACTGGGGTTTTCCTCATCCACCCACAGGGAGCCCCCAGGTCTGAAAGATTGAGGAAGCTACTGCGCCCATTGTGGCCCTGGGGCCACTGAGGTGGGGGTTTGGGGCAAGGTCCTGTCTGAGGTCAGCGGGGCTGAAACCAGGGTTGGGACCGGGGAAGAGGACCCAGGCTGGCCCAGCCAGTCTGCATCCTGATCCGGGCCCTGAGCTGGAGCATCAAGTCTGCAGACAGCATTGATTTATCCCTGCGGATCCTCACCCAACCGACAGAGGGCCAGGCGGGCCTCCCCTCCTGCTGCATGCAAATCTACCCAGGGTGCCTCTGCTCATCTGTCCCTCCCTGCCTCCTCCCAGAGCCATCCTGGTATTGGGGGGTGAGGGAGAGCAGGACGGATATGGGGTAATGGGAAGCTGGAGAAACCTACTTGCATGGGTTCAGGGATCTGTGTGGCCCGCTCCCTCAGCCTCTCTGGGCTGTTGTATCCTCTTTATAATGAGGGGGCAGAGTAATAAGGGCAATTCTGAGCAGGAAAAGGACAGGCATGCCATTCTCCCTTATCCTAAATTCGAAGTAAAGTGGTCCAACCAAGATCCAATGGCCAGACATAAATAAAATTATTTTAAGGAAACAGTCTTTCCTGGGGCCCAGAATGAGATCCCTCTGTAACCTGGCAGCCTCAGCCCCATGCCACCCTTTGGAACAGAGACCACACCCCCACCCCTGGCCCACCCACTCTAAAGGCCTCTTGCCCATCCAGTACCCCACCCCTGTGTCGGTGCCCCTGCATGGTCACACACAGAACAGATGCTAAGACAAGCACAACCCCCACCTGTCCCCAGGGCTCCTCCCTCTCCACCCCCCCACCTCCCTGCCCTTGCACCTGCTCTCTGAAGGTCTGCTGGGTTTGCCCAGCAGCCATGGGCCAGCTCCAACCAGGCCAAACAGCAAACTTCTCTGCTCTCCAGGAGGCTGAACAACACCCTCTCCAGGGAGGTCTGAGCCCTTCCAAGTTTTTCCTTCCTGGGTTCTCTCCCTCAGATCTTGAGTCCCATACAGTTTCCTTCTAGCTTAGAGTTACTCTTTTCCCATAGTTCCTCATTCTTCATACTAAATGTCCCCTGTTTAAGCTATGTGATTTCTAACTGAATGACTGAGTCGTGTCCCTTAGGGACTAGGCCAGCTCTCTTTCCACAGACCACGGCTTCCTTCTGGGCACAGAGCGTGACTCTGGCGCTTCACCCCCTACTCCTAAAAGTACATTATACAACAGAGTACATCATGTTGTGTAATATGCAAACAAAGACCTAGCTGGTTGGAAAAAGTGATTGAATAAATGAATGTCAGGATAGATGAATGAATGAATCGACAAATGGATGGGTGGGTGTATGGATTGAAAGGTGGGCAGATGAATAGATGGAAGGAAGATTGGATCATTGGTCTGACTGCTTAATAGATGGACCTTAAATATTGAGCTCATGATCTTTTTATAGGTTGTTACTAGCTTTATGGGCTGGGTCTGTGTTAGGGCTGTAGGCAATACAATCCTTAAGGGCCATTCGGAAGCTTCCCGCCACAAGAGAAGAAGGACCAGGAAAAACTTGCTGGACACCAGGAGTCAGGCCATGCAAGGAATGGAAACTGTCTTGAAGGAACCTGATTGCACACCTGCATTCCATCCGCCTTCCAAGCCCGCCAGCTCAGCCCCCAGACCCACTGACACAAGTTTCCCACCAGTGACTGCATAGAAGGATGAAACTCCAGCTCTGGGGTGCTGCCATCATGGACCCAGTGTCCCCTTGGCTCAGTGCTGTGCAGTCCTTCCCTTTGGGTGTCCCATCCCTCAGCCCCTTCCCTTAAATAAATTCAATTTTCTTTCATCACCGACTGAGATGGCTATTTAGCTTGCCCGCGGGCACCACCCACCATGCTCACCTTTCACTCCTTAAACTCTCACAACATCTCTTGGCTCCTTTCGGCATGGACCTAACAGTCTGTGTCTTAAAACTTTTGTCTCCCATATTCCAAACCACCTCAGCCTTGGGCTGAGCCTATATTAAGTCCCAATAAAAGTGGGATTCATTCAGTAATTAACAAGCAACCAAATGAAATAAAGGCCATGCTATCCTGAGCGAAATAATGAGGTTGGGTTTCACAGTCCGCCCCTTTCCACTCCTTCAGCCCCATCCCCATCACCTCCTCCCCACCAAGCCTCTGGGCTGGTCCAAGCCCCCAGCCAGTCTCACACTGAGACTTTAGGGGTGAGCCTATAACGCATACGGGGGGAGAGGCTAGTGTCAGACAGTACCAACGATTTCGCTTTCTGATGGTGGAAATTGGGACACCCTTTCCTCCCCCAGGAAGCATAAAGCATGAGCCCTGAATCTAGGAGATTAGCTTATCGCTAGGGAGAAAACCACAGGGCTTTGGTTGCTAGTGTTTGCATCCCTCGGTCTGCCCTGAGCCATCCTATCATGTGTGACCCACTGACTTCGTAGAGCTTCCAGAGGGAAAGGGACTTAGACATGTTCAGTGAGGCCTCAGGCTCAGGAGGTGGATCCTGCCTCCTTCAGACAAAAAAAAACAACTCTCTCATGACCAGAGTAAACCAAAGATGGAGAAGCCACATGAGAAGGCAGGAAGTCCCTGTCACCTGAGGCTCATGACTCAAGGACAAACTCCAGGTGGGGGTGCTGGTGAATGGAAGAGAGAACTGGACATTTTATGTCTGGATTCTAGGAAGATCGAAGAGTCCTAGGGATCAGCCGCCACCAGTGGTGAGGAGCCCCTGGTGCATTTCTTTCCTCACTGGGCCTCCGTTCCCGCATCTGTGACATGGGACTCCACACCCTGCCTGCCTGACTCACAGGGCTCTTGTGAGGTCCTAGCAGCAAGATGGATGTGACACTGTAGAGGGGGAAAGGCATGGGGCATGTCACCAGGTAGGCCCAGCGCTTAACGTGTCACTGTAGCATTCGAAACTTCCAGGTCATCTGTGTTGCTCTCCAGGGTCCTCGTTCAAAATATGAGCTCCCCTGGGCAAGGAGGTAATGGAGTCCACAGATGAGGTCAATAGAGATGTGGTCATATCTTCTTCCTCTTCTGAGCAGTTTTGGGGGCTCCAAGGAGAGACAGGACCCAGGACTGCATGTAGAGAACTGGCCCCCGTTATGCAAAGAGTTCTCTGGGCTTGGCTGAAAGTTGCAGCTCAAGGGAAGATGTTTAATGCAAGAGGGGATAGGTCTGTACAGCCTGGAGAAGCAATTTGCTCCCCACTAAGAAGGGGGTAGGAGGAAGGAGCGGGTAGGTAAGGAAAGAGGGAGGGGAGAAAGGAGGGGGAGGGGCAGGATGGGAGGAAGTGAAGGAGGGGAACCCAGGCGTGCAGCAGAGATTAAACAACCCCGCCTGGGCCATCCAGCTGGCGGGAGAGGACTGGGTGTGGATTTGCCTCGGTTTCCTAAGTGGCTTGAGGCAAGAGCGTCCCCAGAGCAAACAGCTGGCCCACTCAGCCCTCCCGGTGGTCCTGCCTCAGTTTAGGTAGAAGAGTCCGCTGGATATCACCACGTAGCCCTGCAAGGCAGAGAAAACCATG
Source organism: Eptesicus fuscus (assembly GCF_027574615.1). Lineage (NCBI taxonomy): Eukaryota > Metazoa > Chordata > Mammalia > Chiroptera > Vespertilionidae > Eptesicus > Eptesicus fuscus. The sequence goes on along the minus strand of NC_072484.1, from coordinate 33,363,390 downwards.
AGCCAAGTCAGAGGCCACACAAGGACCTGTAGGACCCCCAGCTACCCCGTCAGCCTGGCTCTGAGTTCACGCTCTGTCACTCTTGCTGTGTGTCTCTGGGCTCAGTTTTCTACTCTGTCACTAACAGCACCCACCTCAAAAATGCTACTATGAGGATGCTGTGAGACCACGCGGACAGAGCCCTCCATACATGGTCAGCACCATCTCTGTTTTATGATTGGGAGTCCAGACCATTGAGTATCTCCTCCAAATCCAAGTCTCCCAGCAGAGCCAGGCACTCCCCATAGGTCCTCTGCTCTCTACAACGCACTGCAGAAATGTCCTGGAGGCCTGCTGATCATTCATTCATTCACTCATTCGGCAAATCTTCACTGAGCCTTTACTGTGAACCAAGCCCTGTGTCAGGTGCTGGGGGACCCAGCAGACAACAAGCCAGACCAAGTCCCTACCCATCTGTAGCTCTCATGTGGTCCAATATGGTAGCCATTAGCCACATGTGGGTAATTACATTTAAATTAATTAAAATTAAATAAAATGTAAAATTCAGCTCCTCTGTTGTACTGGCCACATTTCAAGTGCCCAAGAGCCACATATGCCCAGTGGCTGATAGTGGCTACTGTGTTGGACAGTGCAGAGTTCCTTCCTTGAAGAAAGTTCTATCGAACAGCGCTGGTCTAGGGACCTTTGACCTAAGATCAGCTGCCAGGATTTGTGGGTCAGCACTGACCATGCTTGTTTAGAGAAACCTTGGGGAAATCCCCACTAGTAGCCCTGGCTCTCTGTGCTCCTTCTTAGGGAGGTGGATCACACAAGTGCCTTCGGATCGTAGTTCTTAAGCAACAAGCATATCCTCTCTGGGGAGGAGGGTGGTGAATAACATACAGATTTTGGGCTTGAGGGACCTTGGCTAAGCTTTCTGTCCTATGCTTGTCTTGTTGAGTAAATTAGGAGGAATATTAAACTTTTATGTCCCAGGTGAAATAGAAAGAAGCTGTGGGATCTCACTCAGGCAGCTGTTTTGATTTAGTTTCACTCTGGGCCCACAATTTCTGATCAAGGAAAGTGATTTTAGAAGGTTCCAGAGTTCCTTCTCCCATCCAGCCTGCAGAGGTTTATGTACAAAGCCAGAAGGAGCCCCTTTGTCATCCTCCCCAGACACCAAAGGGGCTGTAACCACCCAGGGCACAGAATCAAGGGACATTGAAGGCCCCTGATTGTGGCCTGCTATGATATTTGATGAGGACTAAAGGGTGTGTGAAACCCTCCCACCAGTGTCTCTTGACATCCTGGGTTTTCCATCTCATTGCAACTAAGGATTCATGGGGTGGTCGTGGCAGAAGCAGGGGGCACCCCCAGGCCTGGCTGACCTTGAGATCCCACTGTTTGCATTAGCGGGAAGAGAGGGAACGAGGTGATCCCCACGTCTCGAAGCCCAGCCTCCCTCCACAGGCTGAGGAGGCCCCTCTGGTCACAACCACCGTCTCTCACCTGGTGGACAAAGACCTCAGGAGTGACGTAGTGGAGGTTGACCACGTTGGGAAGGGCAACCCCCATGCCCAAGAGAGCTACAGGCAGGAAAAGAGAAACCAAGTTCAGCCGGAAGGCAGTGACAGAGCACTGCCTGGAACCAGGTCTGTGCTGAAGTCCTCATGTTTATACCCACTTGACAGAAGGGAAAATGGAGTCTTAGGAAGGGAAAGGAATTAAGCTAAGATCACACAGCTGCTAAACAGCAGAGCCAAGATGTGCACAGAGGCAGCTGGACTCCAGTGGCCACCCTCTGACCCTCTGAGCCTGGGAGGTGGAAAGGGGCCGGATGGGGCCTGGGATGGGGGTGGACAGGAGGGGTCTAACGGGACCACACGGAGGGGAGGGCAGGGCTCACCATTGAGGTGGTCCAGCAGGGGCTTCTCAAACACGTTGCCCACGAGTGCCTGTATTTGATCCGTCTGCAGCCGCGGAGCCAGGGAAGTGGAGGACCGAGGTCCACCCCAGCAAGGGTCCGGGAGAGATGGACAGGCAGGCCACACATGAACACACCGATGAACGCATAGATGGCAGAGGCACAGGGGGAGGGAGGAGGGCAGGTCACCCTTGTCCTGGCTTCAGGCAGAGCCCAGCTACCCCCAGGGTCGGGTCAGCCTTCTGAGCACTAGGCACCCAGGAGCCACTAGCCTGAGAGGAGGCTGAGAGACCAGCGCCTGACCGACTGACACTCGCTCATGGGGACTGGCTGCCCTGTTGGTGCTGACTGGCAGACAGATGGACTGACCGATCGATAGACCGATGGAGCATATAGACTTGCAGGCCAACGGACAAAGGGATGCATGGTGGCTGCTGGCCCAGCCATGTCACGTGACGGACGGAGCAGCCAACACCATCGGATGCTGGCCTGTCCAGTTTACCCATGGTTTCAGTGGTTCCTGGGCTGACAGGTCATCGACCACCAGGCAGAGTGACAGGTAGGCCAACTGACTGACACTGACCTCACTGAAGAACCAAGGCTGACTGACCGGCTGACCAGCTGACAGGCATCATGGGAAAGACTGTCGATGGGTGGACTCTGACTGACCACTGTCGCCAAGCACCCCAGGAGGAAGCCTGGTTGTGGTAGCACACACAGATGCATGCGTGCACAAGTACACGAACACATGTACCCCTTTCCCAGGCTCATGGCCTGCCCCACTCTGGAGACCCCGGCCCCATACTTACGTCAATGAAGCCCACATTGGAGGAGGCCACAGTGAGCTTGACTTCCCTGAAAGGGAAGCAGGAGGGTTAAGGAAGGGACCTGGTGCCCACGACCCCAGTACCATGACTGCAACATCCAAGGCTCTGTGATGGGTAGTTGTGAGCCCATTGCACAGAGGAACACACTGAGGTTGCTAGGCCCAGGAGGCCTCACTTACCCCAACACAGATGTGGTCCCCTGAAGCTTCACCTTGGACACAGAGAGCTGGAGGCTAAGGTTTACTGCCTGGGTGAGTGGGGAGAGCAGGGTCAAAGGGCACAGGGCCAAGTGAGACCTTTCAGCTGGCCACCAGTGACCCCACCTCCCACCCATGCCCCCACTCATTCAGGTCCCCCACTTCCCTGGCCAGTGGTGAACAATAACCAAAGCAACCAGATGGAATCCCTTCAGAAAGTAGTGGGTGCCATGAAGGCAGAGTGGTGGCATGCAGCGGGCTGATAGGGACCATCTTTCTCAGGGTGGTCCCGAAAGGCCACCTAGAGGAAGGCTACAACATTTAGGCTGAAACCTGAAAGAAGAAAAGCCAGCCCTAGCAAGAGCCAGGGGAAGAGTATCCTAGGCACAGGGTATGGCCCGTGCAAAGGTCCTGAGGCAGAAATATTCTGGAACATTGAAGGAATAACAAGGAGACCAGTGTGGATAGAGCAGAGCAAATGAGGAGCCTGGGGCAGGAAGTGAGGTCTCCCTGACAATCAACGCCCTCCCTGCCAGCCCCACCCAGCCCACCTCACTCACCACATCGAGGGAGAAAAGGGAGTGGAAAGCCGAGTTGGAGGCCGAGGCCAGGACCTCCACTAAGGGCTGCAGCTGCAGTGTAGCATTGTTGGGATGGAGTGTGGCCACGGGCGTGCCACCCAGCCGCACCTTGAGCACCACGGGCATGGGCTCAGGAAACTGACGGGCCACCTGGGGAGCCAGCGGGGAGAGAGAGAGGAGGCCACCTGGCGGCAAAGGCTGGGTGGGCTCTCCACTCATCATTCCTCTGATGCTGATCAAGCCATCATTTGTACATTACTGGTTCTCAGGGGTGGGACCATCCGAGGCCCCTGCCCTCAGGCATGCGGGTCTGATGGGATGATAAGCATAAAGAGAGGCATGGCCTGTGCAGTCTGTGCCAGGAGGGAGGGAAGCTCGGGAGCCATGGAAGCTCCCGGAGCCTCCAGGACAAGACGAGGCGTGGTTTTAAAGATGGGTAAGGAAATGGAAGCAGAAAGAACATGACAAGCAGAGACAGTGCGTGGGCATTCCTCCATAGAGGAGGAAATAGCATGGTGTCTGAGCAGGAGGGGCCATGCCTGAGATGGAGGGGGTGCAGCTGAACCCCACTTGGGATAGATAGGAGCCAGCAGAGATCCCACAGCCTAGAGAGTCCCCCATCCCAATCCTGAGTCTTGACTCCCAAAATGACCAGAAATGTTACCAACCTCGGGGATGATCTGGCCCAGCACAGAGGTGGTCAGCAGGTTGTCATCCGACTTCTGAAATCAGTCCCCCACGCATGACAGCTTTTAGGGTGGCAGCTCCCCAAGCCATGACTTGCCTCCCCTCAACCCTCATTTAAACCTTCTAACGGCCTCCCTCTGGCCCCAAAGCTCCAGCCACCTCACCCACCCATGCTTTGGCCTCTGTGGGGGGTCTCCCCAGGCTGGACCACAGGGGCACACCTACCCCACATGCCCCAGACAGCAGGTTGACCCTCACCAGCTCTCCTGTGATGTCCATGTTGAGGGAACCAGCCTTCTGCAGCAGCAGGAGGGCAGAGTCAAACAGGTCCTGGGAGAGGCCCACGGTTGCCATGGCACCATTGGTGCCCACGTGCTCTGGCAGCATAAAGCGGGTGGCATTCATGGGCAGGACGATGGGCTTGCCCAGAAGGAAGAGAACAGCCTACGGGGGTGGGGAGAGAAGGAACAAGCAGCGGGGCGTCAGCAGGGAGATGAGAGGGCTCCATCACAGAACCCGGCCTCTGAGATGCCACCCAGCCCAGGATGCCATGTGTCCTGTGCACACCGGGAATGCCATTCCAGACCTTCTCTCCTCAGCTCCCCTGCTCTTTTAGGAATCTTCCAGAACACCAAGGACTCCAGAGGCAACCAGCCTCCTGCTCTGGGATGGCAAGGAGGCACTTACGTTGATATCCAAGGAAATGTAGTCCTTCGTGATGGTGGGTTTATTGACCATGAAGTAGCGAATCTGGGACTCGGGACCCACAGGCTTCAGGCCTGAATGAAACCAGAATGAAGAAGAATAGACGGCACACTTAGTCTAATCTACCCAGAAAACTCAACCACCTGACTACCTTGTTTAGCCAGACCCAGGCCAAGGAACAAAAGCGGTGGGAAAAGGCCCCTGAGTAAGCAAACTTAAGTTGCAAAGTGCACACACCAAGGATTCGGCCACTCACCACCTGTTGATTCTTAGTTTAGACACAATTCTGACAGTTTTAGTGTCCGCTCTCCCAATCAATGGAAGACTGAAGACCCCAGATTAGAAGGAAAGAGACAGATCACACTAGGTACAAACACCCCCTGCTGAAGGCAAGAAGGAGCCACGGAAAAAGAAGAGAGTTCACGTTTACCAAGGTCCAGACATTAGACTTACACTCTCTCGTTCTATCCTCACCACAGCTGTAAGGTTAGGAGGCCATTTCTCACACACGTACACACACACACACACACACACACACACACACACACACACACGTGTGTGCGCACAAAGTTTGGTGAGTTCAGCTGTGTCCAGGATTGTATACCAGGTCCATCCGACTCAGAAGCTACCCTCTCTCCCCCTAATCACACTGCCTCCTACAGGCACTCAAAGGGCACAGTACCGGCCCCAGGGTCGTGTTAGATGCAAACCCCTGTCTCAAAGGCAAAGCAAACCAACTGCCAAGTGCAGCTGCCAATAGTCACCAGCTCTGGACCTCGCAGTCCATGACAGCAGCATGGGAGAAACACCAGAATCCCAGGCAAAGCCATCGGACAGGAGAAAGTGTGCTTCAGATAGGAGCAGCTTCCAAAGAGGCGGGGGCGGGGGCGGGGGAGCGGGGGTTGAAGGGGGCAGGGGGCAGGGGGCGAGGGGTGGACAGAGGAAGCCCTGGATTGTGTGCAGGGCTCCCTGAGAACCTGTCAACAAGGATGCTTTCTTTGATCTGTGTGGAGATGGGTAGGCAGGTGATTGCCAGATAGTTCTTAAACATTGATAAATATTTAAACTGCTAAAAAGAAAATGAGGCTGACCTGCTTTCATAGCTTTTAGTTTCAGATTGTAAGATGAGGTCCTGATGGAGCCTTGTTTAAGGTGAACTGTGGCCACCTTTCTAAGTGGACTGTGCTTTGTGGCTGCCAGCACCTGGGACTTCGTCTGAGGGAGGGGAAGGTGCGGGGTGGTGGGGAAGAGACCAGTGACTGGTGGGAGCTGGTAGACACACGGGGAGGATGTTAGAGGTGTGCTACTCAGTGTCAGGAGCTCCCCAAGGGCGGTGCCTGCTCATTAACAGGCCTCCCCTGTCTGACTGCTCCCCTCCCCAACCAGTGCTCCTGGGACCACCCCCAGTGACCCACTTACACTAAAATCCTCATCTCAGGATCTGTTCCTGGGGGTTTAGCCTAAGACAGGGTCTCCGCTAGTACGCTCCTACTACTCCCTGGTAATGAGGACCCCTGGGAAAACCAGAGGTGGGACAAGCCTCGTGGAAAGTGGAGAGAAGGAGCTGTGACTCCGGACGGTGGTGGCCCCTGAGGGGAAACAGGAGAGGGGCACTTGGGAGCAGAAGAGCTTGAGTTCTGTTGAGCACATGCTGAGTGGGAGGAGCCTGTGGGACCTCCAGGAGGAAATGGAATATAAGGACCTGAGCCCTGAAAGGGGGAGAGATAGAGAGTCCAGCAAAGAATGTGGGAGATGTGGGAGCACAACCAGGGGAGCAGGGGTCTCTGACTCTCCAGACTGGGGAGGAGGCCATTGCAAATTGCATGTACTACCCTACACACACACACACACACACACACACACACACACACACGCATACATGCACTAAACATTCAGACATTCTAGAATTTTTTGAGATTCCCCCCAGATTCCATCAATAATTGTTTAGTCAGCCTGGCCTGTGTGGCTCAGTGGTTGAGCATCGACCTATGAACCAGGAGATCATGGTTCGATTCCCGGTCAGGGCATGTGCCCAGGTTGTGGGCTCAATCCCCTGTAGGGGGCGTGCAATAGGCAGCCGACCAATGATTCTCTCGCATCATTAATATTTCTATCTCTCTTTCCCTCTCCCTTCCTCTATGAAATCAATAAAAATATATTTAAAATAATAAAATAATAATAATAATAATAGTTCAGTCATCCTACAATTGACCTCCCAGCAGTCTACCCTGACCCAGAGGGGGATTTTGATGGGTGATAAGGGCCTCAGAGGGTCTCAGATGTCAGGAGACTCTCAGGTCTTACCAATTAAAGTTCCCAGGTGGACATTGAGGCCCTGCACGAGGTTGGAGACGCTCAGACACATCTGCGACAAGACAGAGGAGCCTGGGTTGGGGCGGCACTCAGGGCTGGAGGAGGCAAGTCGGGAGGATCTAGGGTCCCAGTCTGGAAGTCTCCCCAAACTGGACCCCAAGGCTTGGAATCCCTGCCTTCCTCCCACCACCAGTGGGCATCTTCAGGCACCTCATGTAAGCACCAGAGAGTCAGAGGGGAAGCTGGGGCCCCTGGGTATCGAGGAAAGAACAGGACTGTGGAGTACAGCAGAGGTGGCCAGAGCAGGGCCTGGGCAATGGAGGCAGGGAGCCTGCTGCATAGAGGACCAACTGGTGGAAGGATGCTACCTATGGTGGAGGCAGGCCAGGGAGCCCAGTGTTCTCCTGGGCATAGTGGGCAGCCAGAGAAGCGTATTAAGCTAGGGTCACTGTGATAGAAGGTGAGGCAGGGGAGAGACTGCAAGGCCTGGGGTGGCCACTGTCTGGTCCAGGCTAGAGCTGGTGAGGCTGGCCAGGCATGGCCAGGAGAGGGCCAGGTCAGGCTGTGCCTCCTCCGCCCTCGAACCTCAGTTTTCTCATCTGCAAGATGGGGGGATGGCACACAAAGGGTTAGTTTAGTCTCTACTCCTGCCTCTTAAAGGAGGTGGGGATGGGGTAGGAAGGGGCAGCGATGGAGCACTGGCTCTCTGTCAGCAGTGGGCCCACGTCAGCCACAGGCAGCTCATGACAAGAGCTAGAATAGTAACAGTGACAGCATCACTCACACCGCCCAGACTGTCCCAACTTCTCCATGGATGTTAATGCGCTTAACCCCACAGCCAGCCCCTCTCTCTGCCTTCCAGGTGTGGAATCGGGGGCAGAGGTAGGTTAGGCAACTAAGGATCCTGTGTCCAAGGATCACAGCTGAGGGGAAGAGGAATTCGAACCTCGGCCACATCTGGCTCCAGGCCCATGCCCTTGTCCATCCTCATTTTCACAGCCACGTGGCCCCAAGAGCACTGTCCCCATCCCCCACTCTTGCATGAAATAGGGGCTGGCCCAAGAGAATGAGCCTCCTTCCCCTGCCACCCCCAACCCCACCCTTTTTGGGCTTCCCCATCACTGCCCTGGACACCTCTTTTCTACTCTCATGGGGAAAGTCGAGGAGCCCCCTCAGGGCCTTCTAAAGAAAAAAAAGCAGCAACCATCACAATCCCCCTGTGCCTGCCTCCCCCCTGTACCTGCCTCCCCCCTGTGCCTGCCTCCCCCCTGTGCCTGCCTCCCCCCTGTGCCTGCCTCCCCCCTGTACCTGCCTCCCCCCTGTGCCTGCCTCCCCCCTGTACCTACATCCCCCATTGCCTGCCTCCCCCCTGTGCCTGCCTCCCCCCTGTACCTGCCTCCCCGCTGTACCTGCCTCCCCCCTGTACCTGCCTCCCCCCTGTACCTACATCCCCCATTGCCTGCCTCCCCCCTGTGCCTGTCTCCCCCCTGTACCTACATCCCCCATTGCCTGCCTCCCCCCTGTGCCTGCCTCCCCCCTGTACCTACATCCCCCATTGCCTGCCTCCCCCCTGTACCTGCCTCCCCCCTGTACCTACATCCCCCATTGCCTGCCTCCCCCCTGTGCCTGCCTCCCCCCTGTACCTACATCCCCCATTGCCTGCCTCCCCCCTGTGCCTGCCTCCCCCCTGTACCTACATCCCCCATTGCCTGCCTCCCCCCTGTGCCTGCCTCCCCCTGTACCTACATCCCCCATTGCCTGCCTCCCCCCTGTGCCTGCCTCCCCCCTGTACCTACATCCCCCATTGCCTGCCTCCCCCCTGTGCCTGCCTCCCCCTGTGCCTGCCTCCCCCTGTGCCTGCCTCCCCCCTGTGCCTGCCTCCCCCCCTCCCTGCCTGCCTGCCTCCCCCCTGTGCCTGCCTCCCCCCTGTGCCTGCAATCCCCCCTATGCCTGCCTCCCCCCCGTGCCTGCCTCCCCCCTGTGCCTGCCTCCCCCCTGTGCCTGCCTCCCCCCTGTGCCTGCCTCCCCCCCCCCGTGCCTGCCTCCCCCCTGTGCCTGCCTCCCCCCTGTGCCTGCCTCCCCCTGTGCCTGCCTCCCCCCTGTGCCTGCCTCCCCCCTGTGCCTGCCTCCCCCTGTGCCTGCAATCCCCCTGCATTCACACGCCTGCTGAGGACAGCGATGCTTTCCTTCCCCAGAGACCCGCCAGGAGTCCTTTACCTTGTTGCGCAGGACGGCTTTGATGTGTTTCTGCACCCGGACCAGCAGCGCAGGGGCCGCGCTAAGGGAGAGACACAGACAAGGCCCCTGAGCTCCCGGCCAGTGCGCTTGGGCCTGTCTCCTTTGGCAGAGCCACAGTCCGGGAGCGGAGTCTCTCCCCTCGGTCAGGGGCCAGTGACTCCCACTCCACACCTGCCAGGGGCTGGACACAGTGCTGGCACAAGTGCCCCCAGAGATGAGGAAACTGAGCCTCACAGAAGAGGTCGTTGGTCTCAAGGTTTGGAAGTGGCTCAAGGTTTGAGATGTGAAAATGAGGCTACGTTTGGGGGAGAGAGACAGGGCGTTGGGAAAGCTGGGCCCCGCCATGTCTGTGGCCACCTGGCTCCTGGCCACTCGGAGCCCAGTGAAGGGGGGCTGCCGCCTGCGTGGGCTCCAGTTCTCTGCGGCACGTTTAGAAAGTCCTCTCCTGGCTCTGGGCCCGTCCCCTCTGAGCAATGAGAGATGGGTCTAAGTTAATGTGTCTCCACAGGGATTCCTAGGAAACCTGCTAAAATGTTGCTCCAAGCTGCCGCCCAAATTCACTCAAGTGCCCCTGGGGGAGGTGGAAGAATGGCATCTGTGCTTTTAATGCCATCCACCTCGGGGTTTCCATTTCTGTGAACAGCCACCACCCGGGAGGACTGCAAAGGGATGTTGAGTTCCAAATGGTGATCATGGGACACAAGCATGAATGAATTTATACCCAACTCTTCTCTGGGAAAAAGTCCCTCTGAAATGCTCACCCACCTCAGTGAGCCCTGCCCACATGTGGGAAGGTGTAGGCGTAATGCAGGGGATTCCCAAGCCGTAGGTTAGTCAGCCTGTGGGGGATTGAACTCCACCGTTGGCCAGCTGTGTGATCTGAGGCAAGTCACTTAACTGCTCTGTGCCTCAGTCTGTCATTCTGCAAAATGAGGGCGATACTGGCACCCTCCTGGTGGGATTACTGTGAGACAGAAAGGGCCTGGACCGGACCCAGCACACAGCAGGCGCTCAGGAGGCGGGAGCTGCTGCTAGCTGTAGGTGAGGACAGGTGAGAGCTGGGCAGGAGCCAGTCCCCCTGAGCTTCAGGCTCCCCATCTCTGCAGTCCCTAAAAGAGGCATCAGCCCAGAACCCTTCCAAAAATAGTATGTTTGTGTGCATTGTCACATGGTGCAGGGCCGGGAGGCGGAGGGGACACGGGCAGGGGCTGCATACTCACTGTGTGACCTTGGCAAGTCCTTCCCCCTCTCTGAGGCTCAGTGTGCTCAGCCATAAAACAGGTGTGACACTGGAGATCTCTAGGCCCGTGGTGGCGATTGGATGAAGGCTTGAGCAGGAAGCTCAATAAATGACCGCAGCCCAGGCACCCACCTGTGACTGCCATCGAACACGATGGCGTTGTTGAAGAGTGAGAAGCAGGAGGAGATGCTGACCACGGGGGTCCCGATGGAGCCCTGGTCCACACGGGCATCAGCCAGCAGTACCACGGGCAGGACCAGCTCCAGGGGCTCTGGGACTCTACGGAGATGCCATTCTTGAGCCCCAGCGGCACCGCCCAGCAGAGCCCCCGTTGACCCATGCGAGATCCTGTAAACCCACAGACCAAGCCTGCCTCCCCCCGACTTGATACAGGCAGGACCCCCACTCAGCACAAAATGACCCCACCTGAGTGCCCCAAACTCCACTCAGGGTCACAGACGTTACTCGGGGTCACACCTATACCTAGTGGATAGGTATGAACTCTGGTTCCCCGTAACTCTCACCACAAGACCCTGGGCCAGTCACTCCCCATGCCGAGCCTCAGTTTCCTCTTCTGCAAAAGTGGACATAAGATTGGGGGTACCGATCTCGAGGGCTGTGCTGAGTTCTCCATGAGGTAGTCATGTGAAAACACCCTCCTGCAGCCTGGCCCACAGGAAGCCTAATTAAAATGGTAGTGTCAGGACAGAGGAGTCAGAATACCAGTAAGAGATCTCTCTGAAGGCCCAGCTCGTAGTTTGAAACTTAAATGAATATGCAGTGACTGATGCACAGAAATAATTCTAATAGTTATGTTTATTGAGCACCTCGTATGTGCCTTGCACTGTGAAAGGGAGGCGTCATTTTCATTACAGCAACGAATCCCTTCACTTCAACCCTCGTAGTCTTGCTGTGAAGATTCATCCCATTTTACAGAGGAGAAAACTGAGGGCTGGAAAAGTGAAATGACTCTGATTGTCCCTGAAAATCCTCCTTCCCTGCCCCCCGCTACGAGGAGACTCACTCACCGAAAGACCTTGATAGTAAAATTGGCTGCTGCAAACAAGCGTACCCCAAAATCATCAACGAATTTCAGCTGAAGGCGGAGCACCTGGACGTTCAGAATCTGGACCCTGCAGGGTAGGAGTGGAGGTGACAAGGCAGCTCCCATGAAACCATGGAATGGACTCTGGGGTGGGTACTCTGAGCCATATCCGCATCCACACTGTCGATGTTATAAAGAACGCCTTTGGAAACATGGGGTGAGGGATAGGCAGTGAGTTCTCCGTCTTAGGGGCATGCAAGCCATGGATGGGCAGCCCGGTTGTAAGAAAAGGATGCAGAGAGGACCCTAGCCCTGGACAGGAATTGGGTGAGACGACTTCTCAGGTCTTGGAGGGATTTTAGTGTCTGACTGAGGTCTAGAAAGCTGGGAAGGTGGGGAAAGAAAGACTTCAAGATCCACAGAAGGCAGAACTCCCCCCTATACCATCCCAGTCAACCACTTGGGCTTGGAGCCCTCCAGCAACGGAAAACTCACTCCCTTCAAAGCTGTCTGTTCTGATTGCTCAGCACTTTTCAACTAGCCTAAAATTTCTCTTTTTTTCTAAATGAAAGTCATTTTTTTCCCTGCATAGTAGTGAGGGGCAGGTGATTCAGACACTACAAATGGTATAAATTTTAAAAGTCACATCAAAACTCCACCCTCAGAAACTCTCACTGTTAGCACTTGGGTAACATCCCTCCATCCTTAGGCCACAGGCTGGCCTAGAACCTGAATCTTTTCACTTGACAACCGCCCTAGGTGTGTTCCCACATCTACAAGCAAGGACTCTTAGCATTATATTTATACTAGAGGCCTGGTGCACGAAATTCATGCACGGGGGGGGGGGTGGTGTCCCTCAGCCCAGCTTGCACCCTCTCCAATCTGGGACCCCTCAAGGGATGTCCAACTGCCCATTTGGCCTAAACGGGCAGTCGGACATCCCTCTCACAATCCAGGAGTGCTGGCTCCCAACTGCTCGCCTGCCTGACTTCCTGATTGCCCCTAACTGCTTCTGCCTGCCAGCCTGATCACCCCCTAACCACTCCCCTGCCAGCCTGATTGATGCCTAACTGCTCCTCTGCCAGCCTGATTGCCCCTAACTGCCCTCCCCTGCAGGCCTGGTCCCCCCCAACTGCCCTCCCCTGCAGGCCTGGTCCCCCCCAGCTGCTCCCCCCTGCAGGCCTGGGTCCCCCCGCAACTGCCCTCACCTGCTGGCCATCTTGTGTCCACATGGGGGCAGCCATCTTTGACCACATGGGGGCAACCATCTTGTGTGTTGGAGTGATGGTCAATTTGCATATTACTCTTTTATTAGATAGGCTAGCAGCACACTGTCTGTGGTGTCACCAGAGTACAAATCATGTAGGAATCTTGATTTTGATGTCGTGCCCAGTTCTCCACCATTACCAACCAGCCGTAGGGCCTCAAACAGGGGGTCTCTCCAGCTGCTCTTTTACCCACCCAGTGTTTTAAAGTCTAAAAATGTTTAATTAGTTGCCATCATTCAAAGATTGATAGATTTTATAACTTCCCTTGGGAATCCAAAGATCTGGCAAGAGTGAGTCTGTGCGCCCACATGGATGGGGTCAACTGGCCCAGCCCCTCCCTGTCTCTGTCATTGAGTCTCTCTGCACTACACGGGGGTGTGGAGGTAAAGTAGGCTCAGGCCTGTGCCCTAAATTCAGTGCCTAGCTTTCGGAGGAAGGAGCCAAGAGTCCTGCCAGCTCTGGGGACCCAGTCTTGGCTCCTCGCGGCAGAAATCTACCAATTCAGAGGCACAAGTCCCCTATGTCTCCACCTGGGGCCCATCTCCTAAGTCCCCCTGTGACCACTCACCTAGTGGGTGGGAGTAGCTAGCCTGGTGAGGGAAGCACTCCCTATAGACTAGGAGGCTGGAGCAATCTTCCCAGTGTTCCCGGTGGTGAGAGCACGCACCTGCCAGGTGGGACTGCTCGCCTCGTGGCGGGCGTACCTCATCCGGAGGACGGGAGCACTCACCTGGTGGGCTGGAGCACCTCTCCGCTCCGGTCCAGGAAATGCGGGACAGTGACCTGCAGGGCCTGCTGGAGGGGGCCTTTCCCCATTTCAGACACTGTGAGGCCAGAGCAGGGTGAGGTTAGGCTGCTCTCCGGAGCCACCCAGGGAGACCACAACACCCACCATCTGCCCCGAGGCCTGAGCAGAGAGGCCTCAGAGACTGGAAGGGGAAGGCTTGTCACGGAGTGGGTGGATGGGGGGCCAGCTGCCTCCCCACGAGCCCTCCTCGGGTGGACTTCTCACACCAGGCCCGAAAGGCATGCCTTTCCCCCTCTCTCTGTCTCTCCAGATCCTACTTGTTCTACGCTGCTCCTCAGAAACAATAACAACCTTTGGCCTTTTGCAAGACTCTGATGGGGTCCCACCTCCTCTGGAGCCCCAAACAAAGGGGCCTCCCCATCAAACAGGGGCGGGAAGGTCTGAGGGCTGGAGGCTGAGAACTCTGGAGTCCCTCAGGTTCTGGGTGCAAATCTCAGCTCTGCTACTATCTGTGTGGCTGCTCTGTGCCTCAGTTTCCTTGCCTTTAAGTTTGCAGCGATTATAATGGTACCCATCCCATAGGGTCCTTGTGACGACTCAGCACACAATTAATGGTAGCTCTCCCCGTTGCTGTGTATTTTTTGGGATAGCAGTGGCTGCCATTCTATAGTGCCTCCTTTGTGCCAGGCTGCTCCTCACAGTTCTATGCCATAGGTACTGAATGATGCCCAGTTTACCAAGAGGTGAGGACACCTGGAGAGGAGAAGTCAGATCAGGGCTGAAACACCTGGCGCCCAAGGCCCTGGGCTTCCTCACACCTGTACTGCACCATCAAATGAAGGGTTGAGATGCCCGAACTCCGCTCAGACTCACTGTGGGACCTGGAGAAGTCCCTGGGCCTCTGGGCCTCGGTTTCCCCAGACCCAAGCATAAAGGCAGTGGTCTCTAGGTCCCCAATGCCCCACTCTCCAGTCTGACCCTCTGTGGCCGAGCCGAGACTCACACCCAGGCCTCTGGACCTCCTCTACAATGCGTTCTTGACCTCTAGGGGGTTTGGCAGGAGATGGAGGACCCTGTTAAGAAGCCAGGCGGCCTGGCCGTGGAAAGGTGTGTAGGGCATGGGCCTCCTGCCAGATTTCCGCCCAGAACAGAACAAACACAGGCAGGTGCACCTGGAGGCTCCTGGACAAAGGAGGCTCATATGGGCGAGGTGGAGAAAAGGTGGCCGGCGGAGGGCAGTGGCCTCCTGTCCCCACCCGCAGGCATCCGTGCCTGGGGCCGCGTGCCAGCCACACTGTAACACGGATCACTGACCCCTTTCCTCACCTGCCTATCTGCCCAGATACAAGGTGCTGAAAGGCTGTGTCCGCACCAGGGGACCCTGCTGCTTCCCTGAGCCACTGCCTCACTGCTTCGTGGCCGGGGCCACTGACCGTCCTTCCGACTCTCTGGCCCGAGTCCCTCACCCTGTAGTCTGGCCTCAGGAGAAGCAGCTTCTGATGTCTCACCCCTAACCCAGCTTCAAGACCTCGAAAGCCTCCCAGGGGCAGCTGGGGGGCAGCGTTGGTCCCGCCCTGAGCCTAGGTTTCCTCACTGTGCCTTCCCCAGGGGATGGGGTGGGGTCATAGGACAGAGGCCTAGGTTGGGCCGGGTGAGGGGATAGTTCTCACTGTGAGCTCAGCAGGGATCTAACTCCAGGTGCTCCCCCAGTGCCGTGCTAGACATGCCTTCCCCAGCACGCATGTACACACAGACACCCCCATGCATACTTACGGCGCGCAGCCACACTCACCTCCATGCACCACGGCATTTGCACACATGCCCATGGTTAGGCACCCACCCGACACTCGAGTACATATGTGGATACATCTCCATGAATTTTCAAACTTACACACAGACACACACAAGCAAAAGTTGCCAAACTGACCCACGCCTACCCCACTTAGGCCCGTGAGCACAATCACGCAGCACACTTGCATATGGGGCACGACATACGCCCCACTCATGCATTCACGTAACATTGGTTGAGAAGCGCTGTGTCAGAAACTGGGAGCCAGGGACACCGTGACAGATAAGATCCGGGTCCTCGGGGGCTTTTGAGTTCACAGGTACATGCACACACTTAGAATTGTACATACATGCTGACATGGACCCACTCGCACATGCTCGTGACAGACACACGTGGGACAGCACAGTGGCACATCTCTTACCGTAGCTCAGCATCGCCTTGTTGAGTCTGACCACGGTGCTCGGCAAGGAGGCGTCGACCACGGGCAACAGCAGCGCCAGCAGCAGGCCCAGCCTGCATGCCTGAGCCATGGCAGTCCTTGTCCTGGCCGCTGCCCCCAAAAAATCTGCGGGCTGGGGTGGAGACAAGCATCAGGGAGCTTGTCCAGATCCCACTCCCAGCCAGAGGTCAAAAGCCCTGAATGGTGATCCCAGCCCTACCCCGGGCCCCACGCACAGGCTTGCGTCTCTGCATTGGAAGAATCACCTTCCCCAGCCTGCTTGGTCAGGAACCACGAGGGATCTGGTTTGGAAATGGCCCCTAGGCCCAGAGAAGACATGGCCTTGCCTACAGCCACACAGAAAAATGGGGCTTCTGCAGGACCCAAGCCCTGCCGAGGAGGATGGGGAGACTCACAGATGGGGAGACTGAAGCCCAGGCCACCACCCTGGGGCCCAGGGCTGGGTCACCTGATGCCAGTGTGACAGCCCATTCTAGGGTCCAGCTGTCCAACCCCAGCCAGGGGAGGACCTGGGGTGGCTCCTGTCCCCATCTTGTCCAGGAAGTGGGCCTCTTCACCACCTCTTGCCCCTCCCAACCCCAGCCCAGCCAAGTGGGCAGATCTGTGTCCAATTCGGGGAGAGGAAGCTAGGCGGGAATGAGGGCTGAGTCCCAGTGGGGAGCACTTCCCCAGAGTCCCACAGCAAGAGCAGGGATGGGCCCTTCTGCAGAAGGCGGTTGAAAGTAGTGTCCCCATTGAACAGATGGAGAAGTTGAGGTTCCTCCTTGGAAGAGTGCCAGCCCATCCTGAGTCCTACCTCAGGCAGTTCCTGGGTCAGGTGGACTGCCAGCCCCAGACAAGCCCTCATCTGCCCCGGGCAGGTCTGGAAGCGGCTTTATAGGCTCCCTGGTATGCAAGGCCTACTGGGAAGGGATGTGGGGAGGGACAGGTTTGCTTGTGGTTGCAAGTGTTTTCCCTGCAAACATGGCCTGTGCCAAAGTGTCTTATCCCACTTGGGCAGTGGGGCTGCCACGTAGCCTGCCCTGGATGCCAACCACGGCAAGACCCTGGGTTGGGCAGCTGTGGGGCCTTGAATGGCAAGAGATCTCTGGAAGGAGCTCTGCTCCCAGTTGGGTCCTCTCATCACTCCAGCCAGACCTGGCCAGGCCCAGGAAGGAGAGAATGCTCAAGGTCAGGGGGTGGCTGCAGTAACCTCTCAGGCCCGGTGCCTCCAAGCTGGCCCAGAAACATGATCCTTTTAGGGGGAGCAGGAGGCTGCCTGAGCCCCAGCCCCAGTGACTGGCTGAGCCCTGACCCTTGTCATAAACTGAGCCCTGATCCTCATCAGGCACTGAGCCCTAACTCAGAAGACAACAGACAAGAGGTGTGGATGATCCAGTCCCCACTACTTAACACCCCAAACTCTCTCCAAATGCAATTATTGGTCATAATTACTAGCATCAGAGGAAAGTGTGTTTGTGAGTGTAAACATGGAATGGGCATTTGACACATTGGTTTATGGTGTTACAAGCCTGTTTACATGACCTTACACATGTGCAGGTGTGGAGAGTTCTGTGTACAGTATGTATATGTGGGCTTTGTATACTGAGTATGTATGTGGGTCTGTGTGTACATGGTGTTAAGTGCATGTGTGTATGTGTACATATGTATAGCAGACTGTTCCATGGTATTGGGAGTGTATGTGTGTTTGTGTGTATACATACATGTGGACATAGGAGGTGATCGCATGACTGCAGGCAAGGCCCCTTCATTTCTCTGTATGGCTCACCTGGGATACAGATACAAGGAACCTGGGCCTTCCCCCTCTCCAGAGTCCTCCATGGCTCCCACTGCCTCCATACCAGCCCAAATCCCAGGCCCAGCGCCCAGGCCCACCCTGTGCTGGGTCCCCACGAGAGCCCACAGACACCAGTGAGCTCTCCCTTGAGAGGCCAGAGCTCACGTGGACCAGCCCTGTCTCTAGCCAGGGTCCCTATCCTATTCTATAGGCAGAGGAATGAGAAGCTCCAGTTGCACACTCCCTAACACCCTACTCCTAGCCTCCGTGTGTCCACCCGTGCATAAGACCAGCCCTCCTGGCCCTGACCGTAGCGGAGACAAACAGCAGACTCAGTGGAGAGGGGCGCAAATATTGACAGAAGCCACTCTCAGTGTTTGCTCTTAGGGTGAACATTTCCTCTTCCTCGGCATTTCCAGCACCGGGGACACTGAGGGACAGACAGGAGACACAGAGAGGGAGATTCCCACCAGCCCCTCCTCCCTACAGCAGGGCAAGCACGTTCAGTGGCACCCTATGTGCAAGGTGTCCTGCCTTTACCCTCACCCCCAGGGATGGGAGCCGCTCACGCCTGCAGCCAGTGCCTGGAACATTGAGGTGCTTCGTAAGTATTGGTTGAGTTAATAAATGAATGTACAATTGTTAAGACCCTTGTAACAATGATAATGGCAACATTTTCAGGGCTTCCCCTTCACCAAGTATTCTTGAGGGTACTGTATTAGTTTCCTAGTACTGCTACAAAAATAACAGACTTAGTGACTTAAAACACGAACTATCTTATAGTTCTGGAGGCCAGAAGTCCAAACGGGGTCTCCCTGGGCTAGAATCGGGGCATTGGCAGGGCTTTGTTCCTTTCCAGAGACTCTGTTTCCTTGCCTGCACTCCTTGGCCCATGGCCCCTTCCTCCACCTTCACAGCCAGCAAGCTGGGCTGAGCGTGCCCCGGGCTGCCATCTCTCTCCTCCCTTGCCTTCCTCTTCCACATATAAGGACTCCTGACCACCCTGGGCCCACCTGGACAATCTAGGTCTTCTCCCATCTCAGGGTCAGCTGATTAGCAGCCTTCATTCCATCTGCAAGCTTTAATTGCCCTTTGTATGAAACCAAACACATTCACATGTTCAAGTTTTAGTACACAGGCCTCTTTCGGGAACCATTTCTTCTGCTTCCCACAGGTACTTAGCCTGCAATTTGAGCAATAGCCACCAGGGGGGCAAAGTGAATTCATTTCAGCTTCACAACCCAGTTTAGGCTCTCTCCAGAGGCAGGGGGCGGAAAATGAAACCAGACATTTCCACTCTGCTAGGCCATTGCTTTTCCCCAGTAAAAAGCAGAACTTTATTCAAACATCAGCACACATATATTAGTTCGTATTACACAAAATGCCCACCAGTGAGAAGCTCGGCATTCTAAAATGTATTCAGATACAACCGAAGAAAGTGGCAAGGCTGGGAAACTTGGAACAAGAAGGGGTCTGGAGCAAGAAAAAGCAGGGCCTGGATATGGGAGCCTCAGCTCTCACCCCTGCCTCGCCCCTGAGGCCCCGGCATGACCCTTCCTGTCTCGAGGCCTCCGTTTCCCCACATTAAAGGTGGAAAGTTGGTCGGAATGGGCTCCTCCCTTGAGGAAGTTCCAAGGCCAAGCTGGAGACTAGGTAGGCCCCTCCCCCGCCCCTACACTCCCCCCCCCCTCTGTGAGGTCACAGTGCCAACAGCTCCACTTGACCCCAGCAGATTCCGCAGGACTCCTTTCAGGGAATGATAGGAGGCTGAGGTAGCAGCCAGTTCCTCCTCGCCAACTCCCAGAGAGCCTCCCTCCATTCCCCATCCTAGAGAAGGAAACCAATGCCACGGCCCTCAAGGAGCCCCCGGGACCAGGGTGACCCCCTCGACGATGTGGCCTACTTCTGCAGGGATCCCAGGCCCAGGAGGTGAGGACAGCAGCCCTTTATGATTTACAAAACGGTGCCCCTCAGCCCTCACCTTGGACGTGAACAGGCATTACCACCTGCAGGTTACAGGTGCAGCAACTGAGGTCAGAGGTTTGACAGTGGCTTTCCTCAAGCCTCCCGGCCAGGAAGTGGTGCAGCAGGCATCCTTTCGGCCTGTGTTTATTGGGCTACTACTGTGTGCCAGGCACCGAGTGGATTGCTGAGAGCACAGTGTTGGATTTGGGGTCAGCAGACCCAGGTCTGTCGCTGATTCCCAGGCTGGTGGTCTTGGGCAAACTTCTCTGCAACTCAGTTTCTCAGCCTGGAACATGGGGACCGTGTTTCTTGTGAATTGTAAAATGCCACTGTGAATCTTGTCAGCCCCAGAGCGGTCCAGCGAGGCCGGAACCCCTGCAGAGTGACGGAGGAGTCCTCGCCAAACATGAGTAAGCAGGGAGGGGAGAGGGGAGCCCTGGGATCTTCGTGGGCAGCAAGGGGCTGAGGGTCTGAGATGTCGGATGAGCAACCCAGGGTGACCTGGCAAGGGGCAGGGCATGGGGCAGGGGTGCTCACACCAAACTCTGGGTGCGCCCAGGTGTCTGCAGGCACCATGTCCCACAAGCCAGCAGTGACATGACAGCCCTGTGTTCTCTGCAGATGATGCCTTCCTGTTTCCGCTCCGTCTCAACGGCCCATCCCCAGGCCTGGTTCAGTTCGTAGTGGGATGTATGTGTAAGTGTATACTGAAGGGCTGCCTCAGGCCAGGCTAACCTTGGAGGTGGGGGAGGGGGTGTGAGCCTGGGCTGGGTTGCAGGGGCGGGAGAGAGCACAGGTTGAGCTCTGGAGGTCTTCCCATCAGAGGTGTCAGGGGTGTCATTCCAGCCAGGATCTCTTCGGTGGTTGGACAGAGGGACTGGGAGGGAGACTTGCAGCTTGGAGGAGGAGCTAACTGCCAACCCTCGCCTACTCTGACAGAGGCCTGGCCACTGGGTCAGGAGAGCGCTGGTGAAGTCATGGGAATGGTGTGATGAAACTGGCCCTCCATCCATTCATTCACTGAGCTATCCATACCTTTGTTAATATTCATCAACTCATCAACTCATCCATCCTTCTACCCTTCCTCTCTTTCCCCATCCACTCAGCCATCTTCCTATTCATCTATCTTCCAAACCCCTTCTCCCATCCGTCTGTGTCTCCTTCCACCTGCTCATTGTCCTGATTTCCTACTTTTTGCCTAGCTCCACGCTGGGCAGTGCTAGGCACCAGGATGAACCAGACAAGGACCCTGTCCTTGAGAAGCTCCCAGTGTCTAGAAATGGGCATTCATGCATCCTAGGGCTCCTGTGTCACTATTAAGTATCTATTAACTGCCAATTGCAAGCAGTAATCACCTATAGGCCTCATACTCACTCCAAGCTGGCACTTACCCATAAGCAGAGCAGGGTTGCCCTGGGCTCAACTAGCAAGTCGAGGGGGTCTCCCAGCTCCAGTCCCGCCCCCCACCCCAACACACACACACACACACACACCACATGACACACACACACACACACCAGGGAGTCAGCAAGTCGTTGGAGAATAAGAACAAGGGTGCAACGACTCACTGGTCTTCTGTCTCCTCTGCAGCCTGGATCACCTGCCTGGCCTGCTTCCTGAGGACTCAGGTCCACCAAATTCTATTCAACACCTTCAGGTAAGCAGGGCAGGCGAGGGAAGGCTGATAGGAGTTGGAACCATGCAGCTGGTAACCATGGCAGCCTCCTCACTGGTTTGAACCTCCCCCTTGATCTCCAGACCAGACAAGCTGTCCCACACCTGGCTTTTCTCAGATACCTTCACCCCAGAACATACTATGGCTCCCCATTGATCCATCACCTCAGCCTGCAGCCCTTTGAAATCCTGCCCCACCTTTCTTTGCGAACTGCCCTCATTCTGCTTCCTGCGGTGGACTCGTTGGGCCAGCAAGGCAGGGTTCCCACTTCCTGGACCCACTTTTCCTATTCCCACCTCCACACCTTTGTACACTCTGTTCTTCCTGCCTGGAATGTCCATCCCGTCCCTTCCCGTCCCTTCCTGCCCCGTCAGACTCCCTGAATTCCTGAAGAGCTTTCACTTCATTCATTCACTTGAAGTCTACATGCTAAATGTTTCCTTCATGCCTACTCGGGGCTCAGCCTTGGCCCTCGCCTCTCATGAGCTTCCAGTTGAGTGGGGAAGGCAGACACCAGGAACAGTGTGAGTGTGGGGAGTGAGAGTCTGGAGGTTGTGGCAGGAGGGGACATTTGAGCTGAACCCTGAAGGGTGGATTCACCAGGAGCGAAGACAGGAGGGGACAAACAGTGTGTAGATGGAGAAAGGGAGTGCTGAGAACGCAGCAGCCATCGTGAATTGACCTTTGATGGCCCCAAGTGCTGGGGTAAGAGCTTTCTTCCCTCTGTCATGCGATGGAGCCAAGGAACATGCCAACAGCCTGGAGAGGGTGTCGCTGCCCAGAGAAGGGCCTGCCCCTCAGGGTGGGGAAGAGCTGGAGGCCAGGCAGGGACTGGCCAGCCTGTGCAAGCCCTGCCTCGCCTTGACCACTACTTCTCTGTCTTCCAGATGCAAACCGCTCTTCCAGAAGCTCATGGAAAAGACAGGTGTCCTGGTCCTCTTTCTTTTTGGTGCGTCCCCAGGGCCCCGGCCCATCCAGGTCGGGGAGTCCCTAGCTCTCGCCCATTCTGTAGAGGGAAAGACTGGGGGTTCTGGCACTGACTAGGCAACACAGCCCCTCTATGAGCCCCAATTTCCCATCTGTCTAATGAGTGTTGCTGGGAGGATTAAATGTAATAATGACCAAGAAAATTTTTTGAAAGCTTTGAAAACTGTAAAGCTTTTTCCAAACCATGTTATGATAATTATTACTCCCTCTCTCTGGATTTCTGTGACTTCCTTCCAGCCGCCACCACCACCTCCCACATCACAGTTCTGCTTTCTCAAGCAAAGGAATCTCCTTCCTCCCCTCAAATGTATGGGGACAGGGTTGGATTTCTTAGAAATTCCTAGAACACTTAACCCAACAAATAAGGTTTTTGAAAATATATGTTTTATTGCTTTTTAGAGAGAGAGGAAGGAAAAGGGAGAAGGGAGAGAGAAATAAAAACATTGATTGACTGCCTCCTGCACACCCCCTACTGGGGGGTCGAGCCCACAACCCGGGCTTGTGCCCTGACTGGGAATCAAACCATGACCTCCTGGTTTATAGGTTGACGTTCAACCACTGAGTCATGCCAGCTGGCTTGAAGGATTTTATTAATGGCTTAAACAGTAAGATTTCAGGCAACACAGTATCATAAAATGACTACCTCCTTTTCTTCTCTTTGCCAATTATCCCCAATAGGATTGGGACAGGGGAGGGGGAGGAGATATGGATTATTTGATTTATGTGAGACACTTAGCATTTTTGAAATCATTCAGTAATAAAGTAGACATCACTATTATCCCATCTTACAATGAGTTGTAGAAAGGTAACGTAACTTCTCCCAAAGTTGCACAATGTTAGCAAGGGGCAAAGTTGGGATTTGAAGCTAGATGCCTTTACTCCAGACTCTAAGCTCTTAACCTTTCATCTTAAATGGTTCCTCCTCATTCCTCTGGCCCCACAGGATTCTGGGTGTTTATGATGCACTTACCATCCAAAGTGGAAGTCTGGCAGGTGAGTGTGTGCTCTCTTCAGGCACACTGCTGACTGACCTTCCCCATTCAATGTCACCTCTATAAGCTTCTCTCACTGTCACCACTCCTGGATCCTAATCAATTCCTTACTCACCCCAGCTCCAAGTCTCTGCCTTTGCCATGCCACTCACCTGGAACCCATCTCTCCTACCAAAATGTGACTTTCAAAGACCAGATGCAATATTCTCTCCTCCAGCATGCCTCTCCTGTCACTCACTCCCAGAGATAACACATCTCTTCTTTATCAAGGCTCCCACATAAAATGGGATGATGAGGGCAGGGACTCACTCCACTCAAGGCAGTTTTTTCTGCTCCAATAAGATGGGGATAGGCGATCGTTTGCTATGTGGTTCCTGGGGAAGAAGGAGGAGGACACCAATGACAAGAGCTCCCAGCCTGAGGACTGCAAAGAGGCTCAGAAGGCCTAGAGAGAAAGGATATTTTATGAGCCTGTCCCTCCCTCTTTCTTCTTCTCTTATGAACTCTCATTTCCTTCGAGATCCAGCTAATATGTCACTTCCTTCAGAAACACCCAGGCAGAGGTGGTCACGTTCCCTTCTCTCCTCCCACAATTTTCCGTAATCACTAATATGAGTTTCTGTAATCATTACTATTTCCCCAGCTGTACTGGCAGCCCTTGAAGGCAGAGCTTATTCATTCCCGCAATATCTACCTCAGGACTAGGCACCAGGTTGCCACTATCAATGTTGGATGATAGGATGGCCACACGGGAGTATGAATGGAGAGAGAATGGGTGGGAGGATGAAAGTGATGGATGTAGGGGTTGGGGGAACTGTTTGGAGGATGAATGAGTGAATGGAAAGTGGATGGATGAAAAAGTGAATAGGTAGGGAGGCAGATGGACTATATGGGTGGGTGGGTGGATGGATGGATGGTTGAATGGAAGGATAGATAGTTGGGATGGTGAATGGATGGGATAAGTGGATTGATGAAAGGGTACATGGACAAGGTGCGGTAGATGGATAGAAGTGTAGAGGGATGAGAAAGGTTGGATAAATGGAGTAGATGGATAGAAGAGGGTAAATGGATGGGATGGTGGATGGGAGGGAGGATAGATGAGTGTGAATGTGGATGGATGGATGGATGGATGGATGGATGGATGGATGGATAAAAAGGAAGGTAAATTAGATTTTGGATAGATGGTAGATTGGTAGATTATGAAAGAGTAAACAAGAAGGTAGATGAATGAACAGATTTATGGTTGTGGGAAAATGGATGGATGAAGCTCTATTGGGCCCAAATTCGACCATCTGAAAGAGATTTCTTGCTTCCTCAACACCCCACCAGGATGACAGCATAAATACTCCACTGCAGAGCTTGAGGTAAGAAGTTCTATTAACACCTAAAAACCAGAGCTATAGCTAGGACCTAGGATGTATTGACTAACAATGTGGGCTCTGAAGTCAGACCAACCTGAGTTTAAATCCCTGCTCCAGTACTCTCTACCTGGCTAAACTTATGCAATACACTTTACCTCTCTGGGTCTTTGATTCCTCATTTATTAGATGAGGCGTAACACCCACCTTGCTCTGGGTAATTATGGGTGTTAAAGAAGATATAAACTGTCTTGAATAATTCCTGGCCTATAGTTAGTGCTCAGCAAAAGACAGCTGAAAAGAATTTTAACCAACAAGATACTACCTAGCGGCATTATCCTTAATTGCAGACAAAATACTCAGGAATATTTGGAAGGAATGAGGTAGGTTAAAGAATATTCCAAGCAGGAGGAAGAGCATGAGTAGTATTTTAGAGATAAGATGGGGATAGGCCCAGGAGAGTAGAAAAATGTGAAGCTAGTTCTTAATGGGCTGACTGGCAAAGGTAGAAGCCAAGGGTGACAATAATACCACAGATCAGTCAATCCATGTTCTCACCCCTTCCTCGTAAGGCTGTACCAGGAGAAGGTGCGACATCACACAGGGGAAATCCAGGTTCTCCGAGGTATTATAAATCAGCTCACTGCCAAGCTCCAGGAGATGGAAGCCATGTCAGATGAGGTGAGATGCTGGCCATTCTGCCCCCAAACACCTAACTTCTGTTTGATGCCCTGTTTCTTATACCCCAAGTTTTGATGAAGTATGTTCCCCAATAACTTCCTGAAAAAGAGTGAAATAAGAGGTACAATTTATAATTTATGAACTTGCATATTTAAAAATATCTTTATCCTACCCTTATACTTGATTGTAGTTTGGCTGGGTATAGAATTATAGGTAGAAAGTACTTCCCTCTGAGAATTTTGAAGGAAGCTCAGTATTTTGTTCTAGTTTATATTATTGCTGTTGAGAAGCCTAACTTTTATTATTGGTCCTTTAAGTGTCATCTTACAAACTCCATGAGAATTTATAAGATATTCTTTTTTTCCTCAGTGTTCTATATTTAACCCACTTGGGGGATGCTGAGTTTATCAGAATCTATGGATTAATATTTTTCAATAGTTTTGGAAAATTCTTAGTTATTATCTCTTAAAATATTGCTTCTTATTATCTGTGTCCTCTCCTGGGACTTCAACTATATCTATGCTAGACCTTTAGAATTTATTCCACATAACTGTTATGCTATTACTTGATTGGTTTGTTTTTTTATTCTTTTTTTCTAGTTGCTTAAGTTTTTATATTTTCTATTCACATTTCTTTAAGCTAATTAATAATCTTATATTCTTTTCTGTTCAGTCTACTGTTAAATCTTTCCATTAAGTTAATTTCATATATTGCATTGTTCTAGAACATACATTTGATTCTTTTTCATAGATTTTTAACTCTATGGTGAAACTTCAACATTTCACCTGTGTTGTCCATCTTTTCCTTTATTTTATTTAACACTGGAGGCCTGGTGCATGAGATTCGTGCACGGGGGAGAGAAGGGAGGGGCACGTGTCCCTCAGCATGGCCTGCACTCTCTTGCAGTCCAGGACCCGTTGGGGGATGTCCGCCTGCCAGCAGTCAGACATCTCTCTCACAGTCCAGGGCTCTTGCAGTCCGGGACCCCTCGCTCCTTATCGTTTGCCTGCAGCGGAGTCAGGAGAGGCTCCCGCCACTGCCACTGCGCTCACTAGCTGTGAGGCCAGCTTCTGGCTGAGCGGTGCTCCCCCTGTGGAAGTGCACTGACCACCAGGGGGCAGCTCCTGCATTGAGCATCTGCCCCCTGGTGGTCAGTATGCAGCATAGTGACCAGTCGTTCCACCATTTGGTCTATTTGCAATTAGGTTTTTATTATATAGGACTAGAGGCCCAGTGAACAAAATTTGTGCATGGGGGGGGGGGGGCGGGGAGGAGGTGTCCCTCAGCCCAGCCTGCACTCTCTCCAATCTGGGTCCCCTCGAGGGATGTCCAACTGCCTGTTTAGGCCCAATGCCAATAGGATCTGACCTAAATGGGCAGTTGGACATCCCTCTCACAATCCAGGACTGCTAGTTCCCAACTGCTTGCCTGCCTTCCTGGTTGCCCCTAACCGCTTCTGCCTGCCAGCCTGATCATCCCCTAACCACTCCCCTGCCAGCCTGATTGCCCCTAACTGTCCTCCCCTGCAGGCCTGGTCAGCCCCAACTGCTCTCCCCTGCAGGCCTGGGTCCCTCCCAACTGCCCTTCCCTGCAGGCCTGGTCACCCCCAACTTCCCTCCTCTGCCAGCCTGGTCACCCCTAACTGCCCTCCCTTGCAGGCTTGATTGCTCCCAACTGCCCTCCCTTGCAGGCCTGATCTCTCCCAACTGCCCTCCCCTGCTGGCTATCTTGTGGCGACCATCTTGAGTCCACATGGGGGCAGCCATCTTTGACCACATGGGGGCAGCCATCTTGTGTGTTGGAGTGATGGTCAATTTGCATATTACTCTTTTATTAGATAGGATAGAGGCCTGGTGCATGGGTGGGGGCCAGCTGGTTTGCCCTGAAGGGTGTCCCAGATCAGGGTGGGGGTTCCCTTGGGGCATAGGGCGGCCTGGGTGAGAGGCCTGTGGTGGTTTGCAGGCCGGCCATGCTTCCTGGCAACCCAAGTGGAGGCCCTGGTATCTGGGATTTATTTATCTTCTACAATTGAAACTTTGTAGCCTTGAGTGGAGGCCAGGGCCAGCCAGGTCGGGCGGGAAGCTTGGTTTCTTCCATCGCCGGGGGCAACCCAAGCCTCCTGCTCCCTCTAGCTCCATGGCCACTGCCATCTTGGTTGGGTTAATTTGCATACTCTCTCTGATTGGCTGGTTGGTGTAGTGGAGTGATGGTCAATTTGCATGTTTCTCTTTTCTTAGTGTAGACATACACTGAGTGGCCAGATTATTATGCGTTCAGAGATCATAATAATCTGGCCACTCAGTGTAGATGCTTATGTTCAGAGATTCTGTGGGTCAGGGATTCAGATAGGACAAAGCAAGGATGGTTTATCAGTGTTCCATGATGTCTGAGGCCTCAGTGGGGGAGACTTGAAGGCTAGGGCTGACTCGAGACCTGGGCCTGCAATTAACCGTGGGATGTTATCACTCATGTCTGGAGGTTGATGCTGGCTGTCAATTGGAACTCAAGGCTGTTGACTAAAGCACCCAAACGTGGCCTCTCCATGTGGTCTGGGCTTGTTCACAACAGGGTGGCTGGTGTCTCCAGAGAACCAGGCAGTGCTGAATCACCTTAGGACTTAGTTCAGAAGTTATACAGCATCACTTCTGCCATAATCACAGTCCCACTCAGACTTATGGGGAGAGAAATTAAGTCACACCTCAATGGGAAGAGTGTCAAAGTCACAAAAGAAGAGCATTGGATGGGAGACCTTGTTGTAGCCATTTTTGGAAAGTACAATCTGCCAAAGCTGTAAAAAGTCTAATCAAAATAATAGCCAGCATATACTGAGCCAGCAGTGGAGCGTAGTGGCTAAAAAGCTGGAACTCTGGAACCAAACTGCCTGGCTCTGCCTCTCATGAGCTGTGTGACCTTGGACAAGTTATCCTTTTGTGCCTCGGTATTCTCATCTTTAAAATGGGGATGATGATAGTACCTACCTCCTAGAGTGAGGAAATTAGAGTGAACGTATGTGATGCTGAGAAGCCCTGGCACATAGTAGCGACTTTGTACCTCTTAAGTCTAATCCTCACAACAATGGGAGTGGACATGATTGTCATCCCATCTTACAGATGAGAAAAGTGAGACTGAGATGGGCAGTAACCAGCCCAACAGCCCACAGCAGTAAAAGTCTGTCTAACTTCAGGGCCCCTGCCCTTAACTTCGCGGAGACTCCATTCCCACGTGTGACACCCTGTCACAGTGGGAATAAAAGCACTGCGTAAACCCAGTGGGTGGGATGGGGTGGCTCTGGGTCGCCTGGGATCCCTCACAATACACTAGTCGTGACTGGGGACCAGCCATGGCTTCCACAGGCAGGGTCAGCAGTTAGGGGAGGACGGCCTGTCACTGGGCGTGAACACACCTGTGGACCGTGCTCTGTAAGTGCACAGCTTATGTTTTCTGTCTCTTCAGCAAAAAATGGCCCAGAAGATAATGAAGATGATACAAGGAGATTACATTGAAAAGCCGGACTTCGCCCTGAAGTCTATCGGTAAGTGATCACCTCCCTCAATGTGCGCACCTCAAGTTTCCTCAGAAACTCTTCCGAGGGTGGATCTCAGTGCTGGTCTGGTGCACCCTCTGCTGCTGGGGAGTTCATCTTCAGAGCTAACCCTGCTCCCCAGCTGGAATCTTTCATGGAGGCTGACGTGGGGAGGGGAGGCCTTCCACCACCCCTCCTCCCACTCCCTGTCCTCCAACCTAGGGGTCAGCAGAGCTGCCCTTGCCCCAGGTGGGGAAGACGGACCACGTTAAAAACCAACACAGGCCCGATTATGGTTGGGGATTGGTGCTTCGGAAAAATAAAGCAGGTGGCTGGGAGGGAGGGTACCTGGGCAGAGCGGGGAGTGTTTGGGCTGTAACCTGGTGAGGAAGAAAAAGCATTCCAGACCAAGGGAACCGATTTGAAAGGTGCCCCTGCAAGGACACAGCAGTATCGAGTGAGGGCATGCAGGAGGAAGTGAGGTGGGGCCGGCAGGGCCGATTGCCTCTGTCTGGCAGCCACCAACTGGCCCAGGCACCCCCAGGCCCAAGCAGATGTGAGATCAGAGGGCATCAGCTTAACCTCCCAGGGCTGGAGTAATGGGTGTAAGAATTACTGGGTGTAAGTATTACTCGTGTAATTCTTACATCCATTTCTCTTCTGGGAAATGGGTGTCCTAGTAAGAATAGCCATAACAATGGTGATGACATAAGTGAGGGCTGACTCGGTGCCAGGCACTGCTGGACAAACACTGAGGTATTCATTCATTCCAACCTCACAACAACCCTATGAGGTGGATGTTATCTATCATTCCTTCTATTATTGTTATTATTATTCCCATTTCCCAGAGAACACTGAGGTCCAGAGTCAGTGTCCAATCAGTGAGGCTCCCCTCCACCAGGGCTGCTCAGCTGAGACCCTCCATCCCCCACCTTTCATACAGGAGCCTCTATTGACTTTGAGCAAACATCACCCACATACAACCACGACAAGGCTCGCTCCTACTGGAACTGGATCCGGCTGTGGAACTATGCACAGCCCCCGGACGTGATCCTCGAGGCAGGGGGAATGGGGGAGAGTGGCAGGGGTGTGGGCAGGGGTCTGGGGGTCTTCACTGAAATCGGAGGTTGGGGGTGAGAGTAAAAGGAATGGAGCCTGGGGCAGGGGCAGGGCTTGATGCAGGAGACCGATGGGGCAGGGCAGGAGGCAGACAAAAGTGGCAATTGGTGGGGGTGGGGGTGGGGTGGGGGTGGCGAAATCAGGGGCAAGGGCAGGAGGCAAGAGCAGACAGCAGGGACCACTGGGGGGCTGGGCAGCAGCAGGAGACAGGCACAGGGATAGGGGGACAACCTGCTTTAGCTAGAAGGGGCCTCACCCAGCCCTCAAGACGGAGGGTCAGGGAACCCTGAAGGGCCTAAACAGGCCCCTGTCCTCACTGCGCTGGGCTGAGGGGAAGACTCATCTTGCTGCCTGCAGTCAGGGGAGCTTCCTGGAGTTGGGGGCACTCAAGCCAAGCTTGGTAGACAGGCAGGCTCTGGCTCACCCAGAAGGGCAGAGGAGGTCTAGGGGAGCAGGATGGGGTGAGGAGTCTGTCCTCATCCACCCACCCAGCATAACCTCCCTTGCACCTGCCCCTCCAGCCCAACGTGACACCTGGCAACTGCTGGGCCTTCTCGGGTGACCGCGGCCAGGTGACCATCCGACTGGCCCAGAAGGTCTACCTGTTCAACCTCACCCTGCAGCATATCCCCAAGACCATCTCACTGTCGGGCAGCCTGGACACGGCCCCCAAGGACTTTGTCATCTACGTGAGCAAGCCCTGGCAGGGAGCAGTGTTTACCTAGGGCCATGGTCGGCAAACCGCGGCTCGCGAGCCACATGCAGCTCTTTGGCCCCTGAGTGTGGCTCTTCCACAAAATACCACGGCCTGGGCGGGTCTATTTTGAAGAAGTGGCGTTAGAAGAAGTTTAAGTTTAAAAACTTTGGCTCTCAAAAGAAATTTCAATCGTTGTACTGTTGATATTTGGCTCTGTTGACTAATGAGTTTGCTGACCACTGACCTAGGGTATGGCCTCGTAATGGCAGCATGCCAGGCTCTGTGGTAAACTGCACAACTCATGCAGGCTGGTGGGCCTTGGGGAGGCTCTGTTAAGGCAGGGCATGGCCAGGGTCAGGGTCCGATCGCAGCCTTCAAGGACAGGGGATAAACAGCTATTCTACACTGAGTGCCCAGATTATTATGATCTCTGAACGCACAATAATCTGGCCACTCAGTGTATATCCTATATAATAAAAGGCTAATAAGCAAATTGTCCCCTCAACCAGGAGTTTGACCAGCAGGCAGGCCAGCCAACTGCCCATGTCCCCTCCACCTAGCCAGGCTGGCCGGACCCCACCCATACACAAACTCATGCACCGGGCCTCTAATATATATATGTGTACACACACACATACACACACACACACACACATATGTATACACACACACACACACACACACACACACACACACACACACTGAGTGGCCAGATTATTATGCGTTCAGAGATCATAATAATCTGGCCACTCAGTGTATATCAACCCAAGCTTTTCACAGCTAGTTTAGTTCTCAGAGACCCATTTCACTGATAAGGAGACTGAGGTCCGGAGAAGGGTAAGGGAAACACCCAAGTCCTACAAGTCAATGGCCGAGTAGAGGTGGACCCTCAGCCTCCTGAGTCCCAGGCCAGAGCTCTTTTCTATCCATTATTCTGTACTGTAACAGAATGGTCCCCAAAGAGGTAGGCAGCTCCCCATCCGGGGGGCGGGGGGGGGGGGGGCGGGTGCAAGCCTCAGCTGGAGAGTGGCAGCACTCTCTGAAGGTCCTGCCTGTGCCTGACACTTGCTTCTTGGTTCTGATTCCACAGGGCATGGAAGGCTCCCCCAGGGAGGAGGTATTCCTGGGGGCGTTTCAGTTCCAGCCAGAAAACATCATTCAGACGTTCCAGCTCCAGGTACCTGAGAAAAGCTGCCTTGCTGAGCACCTACTAAATGCACTGTGTGCCGGGCTTTACCCAGGGGACCCCACTTCATCTCCCAACAGCCCAGGAGGTGCACGATTGTCACTAACCCACTTGACAGAGAAGGAAACTGAGGCTCAGAGTGAGGGACCTGCTGCCAGGATAAGGGTGGGCCCCTGAGGAGATCCATGCAGTCTCTGGAAGTTCCCAGTTTCCCTCGTCTGCCCAGGAGCCCTCCCAGGGGCAGCAGATGTTGAGTGGGAAGGGCCCATCAGGCTAGGAATGCTGGCTTCCAACGTAGCATCTGCGTGCTGGCCATTCCGTTATCAGCACCTGGTCCAACCATAGGTGGGGAGGCTGAAGGGGAGGGAGCTGGAGACAGAAGCAGGACTCGACGAGTAGCTGCTGGGATGGCCCTGAGACTTGGTGGAATAGCTAGGCTTGGGAGCTGACACTGGTCCAAATCCTGACCCAACCACAAATTCTGCGTGATCTGGGTCATTCCCTCCCTCGCTGGGCCTCAGTTTCCCCTTGTATAATTCCCTGGGAGATAGAGACAATCCAGTCTCCTACATCTACTGTGTTCCAGGTGCCAGTGAGTCGTCCAGCTCCAATATCTCATTTCATGCTCACAGCAACCGTGGGACACAGATGTTACCACTCCAGTTTCACAGGGCGGGGAACTAAAGCCCAGAGAGGGATGGCCATTTACTCAGGGCCCCACAGCACATAGGTGCCAGGGCCCCAAAGCTGGCACGCCTTCCTGATCAGTGTGTGTGTCCTTCTGGCCTTAGCATCTTCCATCCCAGCCCCTGAGTACCGACTTGCTATGTGGCCTTGGAACTGTCCATTCCCCTCTCTGGGCCTCAGTTTCCCCTCCTATGAAATGGGTCCCTGCCACTCCCAAACGCCCTTCTGAACAGGCAGAGTGGGGGCCTAGGGGAGAACTGCCCCGTGTCTGTGACTCTTTCAGAACCAGCCCACCCGGACCTTTGGGGCAGTCAAGGTGAAGATATCAAGCAACTGGGGGAACCCACGCTTTACCTGCCTATACCGCGTGCGAGTGCACGGCTCTGTGACCCCACCCAGGGAGCAGCCTAACTGATCCCCCACCCCGAGAGAGATTAAAGTTTATTCTTCATGACCCAGCCCAAGACTACGCGTCTTTGGCCCCAAAGATTAAGGGTGGGCTAGCATTTGATGTAGCAATTATTGATCATGTACTGGGTGCACAGGCATCCTCACCACAGCCCCATGGGGCCCTATTTCACAGATGGGACAGTGAAGGCTCCTAGGAACAAAGTGACTTGCCAGAGGTCACAGCCAGAAAATGGCAGCATCGGGACTCAAACTGTCTGACGGCTGTACGTAAGTCATCTCCCTTGCTCCAAGGCGAGCTCTGCCCTTGACTCAGGCATGACCTTGGGCAAGACCCAGCTCTCTCAGGGCCTCAGTCTCCACAACAGTACAATGGGGACAGGAGTATGGCTGTTCTACCAGATAAGGTGGAAGATGGGAAATCTCACCCCGGCCCACCTTGGAGTGTTTCAGCATCTTAGGCAGGACACACCCACTCCGGACCTCAGTTTTTCCAGGCATAAAGAAACATTTATTTTCCCTTTTGTGCATCAAAACATAACATCGACAAGTAAAGTGGCAACCCACAGAATGGGAGAAAATATTTGTGAATCACGTACCTGATAAAAGATTAATAACCAGATTATATAAAGAATTCCTACAAAAGAAACCATCAACAAAACAAGAAAGCCCACTGCATGGGAGAACATATTTCCCAATGCTATTTCAGATAAGGGTTTAATCTCCAAAATTTACAGAGAACTCATACAACTTAACAAAATGAAGATAAACAACCCAATCAAAAAATGGGCAAAGGACCTAAATAGATACTTTTTGAAAGAGGACATACAGAAGGCCAAGAGACCTATGAAAACATGCTCAAAGTCACTAATCATCCGAGAGATACAAATCAAAACAACAATGAGATACCATCTCACACCTGTCAGAATGGCTATCATCAAATCAACAAACGACAAGTGATGGCGAGGATGTAGAGAAAAAGGAACCCTCTTGCACTGCTGGTGGTAATGTAGACTGGTGAGCCACTGTGGGAGACAGTATGGAGTTTCCTCAAAAAAACTAAAAATGGAACTCCCATTTGACCCAGTAATTCCACTTCTAGGGATATATCCCAAGAAACCAGAAACACCAATCAGAAAGGATATATGCACCCCTATGTTCATAAAAGCACAATTTACAATAGCTAAGATTTGGAAACAGCCTTAAGTGCCCATCAGCAGATGAGTGGATTAAAAACTGTGGTACATCTACACAGTGGAATACTACACTGCTATAAAAAAGAAGGAACTTTTACCATTTGCAACAGCATGGATGGAACTGGAGAGCGTTATGCTAAGCGAAATAAGTTAGTGGGAGAAAGATAAATATCACATGATCTCACTCATATGTGGGATATAATAATTAACATAATTTGATGAACAAAAATAGATCCAGAGACAAATGGCAGAGGAGGTGGGGGCGGGGGGATTAGAGAGCAACCCAAGGACTTGTATGCATGCACGTTAGCATAACCAATGGACACAGACACTGGGGCGTTAGGGGCTTGCCCAGGGTGGGAATGGCTGGGGTGGGGAGGTCAATTGGAGAAAAAGGAGACATATGTAAAACTTTAAACAATAAACAACAACAACAAAAACACGAACAAAAAGAATTCCTAAAACTCAACCACAAAAAAAAAAAACCACAATTCAAAAATGAAGTAAGGACTGTACCAAAGATACAGACATTTCTCCAAAGATATATACAAATGACCAATAATCACATAAAAAGATGCTCAATATCACTGATCATTAGGGAAATGAACATCTAAACTACAGTGAGATACTACCTCACACCCATTACAAATGGCTACTATCAAAAAACAGAAAATAGTAAGTTGAGGAGGATGTGGAGAAACTGGTACCCTTGGGCATATTGTGGGAATGAAAAATGCTTCAACCATTATAGAAAACAGTATGGTGATTCCTCAAAAAGTTAAAAATGCAATTACCATGTGATCCAGGAATTCCACTTGGTATATACCCAGAAGAATTGAAGATGGTCTCAAGGAGGTATTTGTACACCCACGTTCCCAGCATTATTCACAGTAGCTAAAATGTGGAACCAATCAGGTGTCCATCAACAGATGGATAACAAAAAATGTACATGCCATGAAGTCTTATTTGATCTTAAAAAGGAAAGGAATTCTGACAGTTTTACTAGAGGAAAAGAGCTGTGGAGATGAATGGTGGTGATGGTTGCACAATATTATGAATGCATTTAAAACAATTGAACTGTACACTTAAAAATGGTTAAGATGGTGCATTTTATGTTACATGTGTTTTACCACAATAAAATCTGGGGGGAAAAGTTATACTAGTCACTCATTTTGCATGCATAACCTTTGCCATAGCTGAGTCCCACCTGTTCTGTATTTGAGCTTACAGAAGTGCTAAAAACAGTCTCTACTGCCAGAATCCACTATGACTTCACCCACAAGCTGTCAGCACAGAGCAGGGCACACAATAGGTGCTGGGTGAATGATCACCAAAACCCCGGCCCCAGGCAGGTGACAGGAGATCAGTCCTCTGGGAGGGAGTGGCAGGGCCCCAGATTGGGGCAGGCTGGCCAAGCTGGAAAGGGCACGGACTGGAGCCTGTAAGGGAGGGAATTCATACAGGCAGGGGCAGGCAGATGGGGAGGCTGGCACAGGTCCAGCTGGGCATTAGAAGGGCGGATACATCGGAAATACACTTGTTTCCTGCCAGGGCACACTGGACAGGCTCTGCACCAGCCCCTGGAACCTTCCAGCACCCAGCCCTCCAATGGTCTCCAGAGTGGGTGGGCTTCAAGGGATCACCCCATTCTCCCGCCTCTCATTGCTCCCTTCCCCTCCCCAGCAATCAGTGGGCCTGGGAGCCACACATGCTCAACCTGGCATTATTTCCATAATTGTATAAGAACCATTTTTGTCATTAAAAAGCCACACCATACTGAGATTTGTTGAAAAGCAAACCCATAGGCAGACTACTTCCTCCCCAAATGCCCGTCCCAGTCTTACTCCTCTAACTTTTCTTCCCATCATTTGCCCTTTAATTTTGTTTAAAGTGCTTTTGTTCAACAAATTTTTTTTGAAAAGTTTTATGTAGCTAAACCATTCTTTTCCTTTATAGCTGATAACTTGTATACATTGCAGGAAGAGCCTGCACAGTTTTAAGATTATAGCAATATACTCCTATATTTTCTTCTACCAATTTTATCATATATATTATATACTAGGTTCCCAGTGCACAAATTCGTGCACCTTGAAAGGAACTGTGGGCTGTGAGGCTGCGGTGGGCACAGGCCTGGGTCTCGGCCCATCCTCCGCACCCCCACCCGGCCCCTCTTGCCGTGGCCCCCAGTCCCCTGTCTGCTGGCAGCCCCGCTCCCACCATTCCCACATGCTCACGGCACTGGCCCTGCTCGCACCTGCTGACGGCACGGAGTGATTGGTGCTGGCACCGTCAGTGGGTGTGAGTGGCAGCTGCTGCCCCAATTGCCCCTCAGGAGCAGGGGGAGGTAGAGAAGTCCTCAGGGGTGATTGGGGCTGGCAGCCGCCACTTGCACCCACTGATGACACCGAGCGATCGAGGCCAGCACCAGCAGCAGGTGTGATCGCTGGGTGGGACTGCGGTGCGCGGGAGCAAAGAATTTTTATTAACCACCAGAGGCTTGCCCCGATGACAGCGACCGGTGCCCGGTCTTGGTCTGGCACTCCTGCTCACCTGCTCCACCATCCTGCCGCAGCCGATGCCCACCTCATTCTGTGTTCTGCCGCCTGCTGCCACTGCCCACCATGTTCCGTGCATGCCCCCTGGTGGTCAGCGCATGTCATAGTGACCATTTGTTTGGTTGTTCTGCTGTTGGGTCTATTTGCATATTAGCCTGTTATTCTATAGGATAGGTAGAAATGCTCTTTAGTGCATGCACAAGATTTGGATGTAGAAAAACTTTTTAAAATATTTTTTATTGATTTCAGAGAGGAAGGGAGAGAGAGAGAGAGCTAGAAACATCAATGATGAGAGATGATCATTGATCGGCTGCCTCCTGCATGCCCCACACTGGGGATCAAGCCCACAACCCAGGCATGTGCCCTGCCTGGGAATCAAACCATGACCTCCTGGTTTATAGGTTGACGCTCAACCACTGAGCCATGCCAGCTGGGCTGGATGTAGAAAACTTTAATGCATCAGGACTTTATTTTTGTGCATGGTGTGAGGTAGGGATCTAGTTTAATTTTTGCTAAATTATTGCCCAAAGGGCCACACTGCCGTATTATTATTGAAGAGCCCACCTTCCTCTGTAGCTTGGCAACAGAATCAATGCACAGCTTCTGGTCTCTTTTCCACTTCACTGAGCCCCTGCCTCGTCCTGCACCAGCCCGGGACTCCTCGAGTTTCTCTAGTTTGGGAATATGTGAGTGCCTTCCTCTTGATTACTCTGTTTCTCATACACTTCCCTTTCAGGCGAACTTTAGAAGCAGCGTGTCAAGTTGCATTTTTTAACAGCTAAACTTGCACTGGTTGTATGGGTTCGTGTGTGGAGCACACATTTCTTGGCCATGTCAGCCCTTCTCTCTCTGGGAGGTGGACTCTTCTCTCCATGTCCTCTAGTTTTCCTTCATATGAATCCTGCACTTTCCTTATCAGGTTTAATCCTGGATATTTTACAAGCTTTAGGGGGTTGTAATGGGATCTTTGCCCTCATTGTCATTTTCTGTGGTTAGAGCTGCTGTGGAAGAAATTCAGTTTGTTTGACACTCATTTGGCACTCGCCCACCCCACCACCCCCACACGCATTCTTCACCCTCTTGAGGGTTCAAGTGAATTCCCCCCACAAGCATTTCATAATGCACAGGTGACAGGAATGGAGCACCCTCACAGATGAGGAAACTGAGGCACGGAGAGGCGGAGCACCTTCCTAAGGTCACACAACGAGTCCTGCCGCGGCTTCAACACCCAGGCCCCAAGGTGCCTGCTCTCCCCTCCAACCTTCCCACAGGCTTGTCAGATTCTTGTAGGTTCAGGTGCACCAACTGTGGAGCTGCGAGTGGAGAGCAGGATCCCAGCGGCGCCGTGGGGGGCAGGCTGACCCCCACCCCCACCACAGGACCACTGAGGCCACGTACAGACCACAGGCAAGGGCAGAGCCAGGCCACGGGAAGCCTTGTTCCTCCTGAGGAACCCCCCTACATGTGGCTCAGCTCTGCCTGGGCTACCAGGCTCCCCTTCATTCACCAAAGGTCCCCTTTCACCTGCCCCATATGTGCACCCCACACCCCACAGACCCTACCCTCCAAGGTCAATAGGCCGTGGGTTGGGCACCACAGCTCACAGTGCTTGTGAATAGGGGACAGGCTCCGAGAGGAACCCAGTCCCACCCAAGGCCTACATCGGAAGCCTGACAGCACGGCAGGGACCTGCTCCAGCCCAGGGAGGCTCTTTTCCGGGGCAGCATCCCGCAGATAAAAAAGGTTGCCCCTAGGCCACACTCTTTGCCCTCATTCCAGGTCCACAATGCACAAGGCTGGCCACCTGCCCGCCATTCGGCCCACCCACCGGACTGAAGCAGAGGAGTGGGCGGGCAGCCAGCCAGGGTGGGAGTCAGCAATCTGTGGTGACCAAGGCAGAGCCGGAGGTACTGAGCACCAAACCACCCCCAACAGCCCCAGAGTGGCGCCTCTGATAATCCTACCAGGAGCCCCATGATTTGAGCTAATCCGCTAATCCCTGGACACCAGGCCGGGTAGGGCTGGGGCAGGCAGGCAGGACCACAGCTTCTCTGAGCCTCAGAGATCCTGGACCAGTGACAAGTCAGAGAATTAGGCCCCACCCCTGCCCTGTGCTCCCTCACTGTATGACCTGCAGGGAGTCACCCTCTTAGCCTCGGTTTCCCCATATGCACCCAAGAGATGCTAGTCCTCACCTCTTCCGGCCAGAGGTGGAAGAAGGTCCCCAAGATCCACTCCTGTTTTTGACCATGGGATCCAAGGGTTTATGGGAAGCTCTAGGCCTGGAAGATTGGCACAGACACTGCTGCCCCCAGACCCCACCCACCTCTCCTGGGTCTGTGGACACTAAGAAGCTTCCCCTGCCCCTCAGTGGGGCAAAGAACCTCCTGCTCTGTTCAGCTCTCAGGCACTGGGCGGGGGCAGTTACCTGGAGCAGGAGGGGTCAGACCTGGGGAAGGAGAGGCGAGGCCAGCCCCTGCCCAGGGTTAGTGAGCTTCTGCCCCCTGTACACAGCCCAAGTCCATTGAGACCCTCAGCTTTGTTGGTGGGTCTAGATGGGAAAGGGGAGGAAGGAGAGGCCTGGTCCACCCCTCAGGGCTCAGAAAGCATAGCTCGCCAGCGACCCCTTCCTTCTGACACTGCCAGCTTGTCACCATCAGTGCCACCAACTAGCCCTGTGGCCAAGTGAGACATCACCTCTGGGACAGGACAGAAGTCCCCAGATGGCCCTTTCCAATGAACACGGATGTGCCAGGCATCATCCCAGGAGGCTCTGAGAGCCTGGGCTTTACAAGCTGAGAGAGAAATAAACCCGACATATAACCAGCACCCTTCACTGAAGGCTCGCCCTGCTGGGCCCGGGGCTAGGGCTTGCTGCATATCCCCACGTCCACTTCTCCCACAGCCCTGTGAGGGAGGCGCAATGGGAGGAAATGAGGGGAAGTGGGCTGCGTGTGGTCACACAACTTGGGAACTGCAGGGAGGAATTTAAGGTTGACTGGCTGGCTCTGGAGTCACTGCTGGTGGCCTGTCTGGGGAAAGAGGAGCTGGTAGGGATTGGGGTCTGTGGCTGTAGGTCCACAGGGAGGGTGAGGCAGGCTTTGGGGCCCCTTCAAGCTGGCCTAGCTAGGTCTTTCCTGTAGCCCCTGTGAGAAGCTAAGGGAACAAACAGTCCACCTCCTGGGCAGAGCTGGGCCAGAGCAGGAGGTCAAAGTGGATACCACCCAAGGAAGGACTTCCTAACAGTTCAGCTCTGCAGGGACTGAGCCCTCTGCCCAAGGAGGTGGCAAGCCCAGATCAAGCTGGGCTACTCGAGAGCTCAGAATTCTGTGGATTCTCTAACCCGGCTTCGATGTGGCTCCTTCCTCCTCCTCCCTGAGGGGCCCTCCGCCCTGGACTGTCTATTGAGTGCTATCCATTGGGATGTTGGCATTTATTTGAACACCAGCAGGGACTTCTTCCCTGATCATGTGTCCTACTTAACTCCCTGTCACTTCCCACCCCTGCTTTATTAGTTCCTATAACAGACATTAGTTGATCGGTTTACTATTTTCCTTGTTTGTTGCATGTGAGGTCCCTGAGGGCAAGTACCATGTTGGTCTGCTCCACACTGTGTCCCCAGAGCCTAGCACAGAGCCTGTCATCCAGTTTCGCTCCATAAACACCAACTGGATGAACAGACGGCACACGGGAGGGGTGCTGACACCCCGAAATGCCCACCAGTGGAGCCAGCAGGCTCGGACTCTCGGGATCAAGGAACAAACAAGGACGATTATTAGCAATAGGGCACTGATGTAGCGTGAGGATCATTAAGGATGAGCAGGGCTGGCTTGGCCTGGGCTCCCCCAAGTCCCAAGGGGACACTCCTTGGTCGTTGTCACAGGAGTAGCATTCCCTGGGGAACGTGGTGGCTCACATGGGCAGGAGGGAAACAAGGGCTGGAACGTGGGAGGCTGGGACCCAGCCAATTCCCCCTCTGACCTCAGTTATTCTGTCTCCACAACAGATCTGGCTGATGAGAGGTAGGAAGGGCCCTCGGGGAGGCCGAATGCTACCGCTTCTCATCCAGGAGAATGAGGCACAAAGGGCCGGGCGGTAAGAGAGCGAGCCCCGATCTCCTGTGTGCAGGCAGGCCGAGAGTCCGAGGGTGCTCATGCCACGGGGGCTGACTCGGACAATCTCCACGGTGACGCCACCAGCCTGACATCCAGGACGCTGGACAGAAGCATCCCTGGCACCAGGCAGCCTACCAGGGCCGAGTGTTGGTGCAGGCTGGGCCCAGCTGCCTAGCCCAGCTCCAGGCGTCTTCCTCCCTACAAGTCTCTGCTTATTTAACAGCCATCTCTCTTGTTCCATCAACCCTCCCGGAGCCACCTTTCTCCTCTCTCTCCACCCCCCCCCCCCCCAAACCCCCCTCCACCCCCCTCCACTCCCCTCCCCGCGTCTGAAGG
Source organism: Eptesicus fuscus (assembly GCF_027574615.1). Lineage (NCBI taxonomy): Eukaryota > Metazoa > Chordata > Mammalia > Chiroptera > Vespertilionidae > Eptesicus > Eptesicus fuscus. The sequence continues at coordinate 33,322,132 of NC_072484.1, read as the reverse complement.
TCTCCCTGTGTGTTTGGATTTCACCTGCCTTACCATTTCCTGTCTTCAGATCTGTAGAGAAAGGCTGGGTATAACCCAAGCCTGTGCCTTCTCTACCTGGGGGTGGGGAGCAGAGCAGGGGAGGGGCCATGAGGACCCCAGGCTCCAGAGTAAAACCAGCTCTGCCTGTTGAGAAACATCAACCTTGTGAGAATCCCATTCCACCAGGGGGCGCTCCCTCCCTAGCAGGATTGCCTGATCATTTATTGCCTAGTTTCTGTTCTAGAATACACCATCCACGGAATGCCAGCTTGCCAAGGGGGAAAGATTCATTGAATATAACCATCAATTGTGAGACACATCCAAATTTCTTAAACCTTTTTTTATAAATCTTTATTGTTGAAAGCATTACATTCTTAGACCTTTTTAAATTTGTTTTTAACTTTGTCTGAGATAGTAGCCTTTGATTCAATCACCCAGGCCCCAAAGTGCTTGTTCTTCCTTCAATATACCTTTTTTTTTTTTAAGGAAAAAATTATGTCTGAGAATTGAGGAAATCTGATAGTGTTTGAAATTGAAATAAAAAGGGGGGGAAACGATTTCTAATGGAAAGAAGCCAGGGCAACTCCGAGCTCCTCTCCTGCATACCTCAGGCTCCCACAGCCAGCCCTTGGCCATCGGTGTCTGCCACCCTCTGGTCCAGGCCCCCCTCCCCAACCTCCATCCCAACCCCTGGCCTCCCAGAACCACTCCTGTCCCTATAGCCCATCCCCACTAGGCAGCCAGAGGGAGCTTTTCAATGAGAGTGTATTGCACCCCCTTATTAAAATGCCCTCAGGATTCCCAAGAGAAAAGAGCCTGGTGTGACCCCGACCCACACAGGGCCTCTCCATGGGTCCTTCTTCCCTCTGCCACTCCCCTGAGCCACCCTGGCCTCTTTGCTGCTCTCTGAAAATGCCAGTTCATCCCCACCTTGGGGCTTCTTCCTGGCCGTTCCCTCTGCTGGAAGACTGCACCCCCGCCCCTCAAAAAAAGGGGGCAGCAGGCACTGGTCTGGAAGCAGCTGTCACAAAGCCCAGGTACCACCATGCACCACAAAAGCACCTGTGACTGTAAGCTGAGCATCTCCCCTTCTCGAGTCCCAGGCTGCTGCCTTGGGCACTGGACTCGTGAGGGACGTGCATGACCCCGGGGGATCTGCTCTCTGAGCCCAGAGCACGGATGCTGGTGGTGCTGTCCCCTTGGGGAGCTCAGCCACACAGAATACCCAGCAGCCCCCATATCCTCTTGGGCCCCTTGGCTGACTAGTAGGAGGGCCCCACCTGCCAAGCAACTCCCATTGCCCACCCCTTGACCTTTGTCCCTGCAGTGGCCCCCTTTTATTTTTCCAAAGTGAAGAAGTTGGAACTTGAACTTACATAGAGTTAGGCTTAGTAGATTATGGAAGTATTCTTTTTCTTTTTTTAATCCTCACCTGAGGATATATTTCTTGTTTTTTACTGATTTTTAGAGAGGATGTTTAGAGAAACATCCATGTGAGAAAGAAACATCGATTGGTTGCCTCCCAAATGCGACTCAACCAGGGATTGGTGCATTTTCTTCTAGATCATTTGGCACAATCTGGGTATGTGCCTTGACTGGGAATCGACCCTGCAACCTTTTGGTGCACAGGACGATGCTCCAACAAACTGAGCCACCCAGCCAGGGCCCTGCAGTGTCCTTGCCTGACACCATCCCTTACTCCCCACCACCTGCCAATCCAAGACCTATTTGCCCTTCCAGACCCCTGTCAAGACCCACCCAGCATTGAATCCACAACGAAGCCTGGTTACCCAGAGCCAGTGGGATCCACTGCCCCTTCCAGCATCTTCACCAAAGGCTGGGGGCTCACAGACAGGGTCTGCAGTCCCTGTCGGGAGGGAAACTCCAACAGCCAGCCAGGACCAGCGAATAGAGGACACACATCCCCAAATGAGGGAAAACACAGTGAGATCAACCTCCGAAGATCTCCCAGGGGAGGCATGCTTTGAGCTAATAGTTATGAGTATTTATTGGACAAATAGTTACCCAGCACCTGCAATGTGCCAAGCACCCCGCCAGGGGTGGGAACCGTAAACACGGCAGACCTTGTCCCGCCCTGGGGGAAGAGGACTCAGTGACAGACATAAATACTGAGATTAGAAGAAAGCAGGGCAGGGCTTAGAGAGGGCAGGAGGTTGGGCATTGAGGGGATGTTTGAGCAGGGCCTGAAGGAGAGGCCATTTGATGGACCGGATGCCTCTCTCAGAGAAGACAGCAAACACAATGGTCTGGGTGGCTCTGGGCTTAAAGGCTTCCTCCTCCTGAAAGCCATCTTGGATTGCTTCTCCTGGTCCCCAGTGCATCTGCACACTATTCCGTGAGCTTCACCTGCCTCACCCTGGATGCTTGTGCTCAATAAGATCATCTGGAGGATAAATGGATGAGAAGATGAATTCACACAACAGAGGAGCGATCTGTGTCCCCAAGGGGAGATGGCTGGGTGCTCTGACTCTGATGTCCCCAGTGCCTGGGACAGTGCTTGGCATACAGCAGGTGCTCAGTAAGTGGTGCCAGAAATATGGAAGTGGTGCCAGAAAATAAGGTCAATGATGGCTTCTCTCTGAGGACAAGGCTTCCCCAACTCCCCTCAGTGCCCTGGCGCCCCATCTCCTGGTGGAGAGACACCCACCCTCAGTCTATCAGTGGGGTCATGACCCCTCAGCCCAGCAGGGCCCAGGAGAATGTTTCTGCTCCCCAGAGATAAGTGGCTGCTCCTTGCTCTGATTGTTAGCAGTACATCAGCAGGGGGAAACTGGAGGCCTGGCCTTCCTGCTCCTCTCGAGAGCAGCTGGCAGTGGCCCTAGATCCTGGAGAAGGTGACCCTCGTGGTTGGTCTACAAGGAATTGCAGCGACAGACCATCTGCACATCACATGAGGGAAGCTTGAACGCCAAGGTGATGGGTTGTGTGGGTGTGAGTACCTGAGAGACTGGATGAGTGAGGGTGTGAGTGAATATGAGGGTGTGGGTGCATGTGTGCACGAGTGCACAGGAAGGCAGAAAAATGATCTAGAAAAAAATGCACCAAAATGATCTCTGAGAGAGAGAATCCAGATGGTTTTTATTGGCTTCTGTGCTTTTCTGTATTTTCCTAATTTTCTATGCTCAGCCTGTGCTACTTTTAGAATCAGAAAAGAGCTAAGATAAGTCTTTAAAAAAAGAAAACGTCATTCTTTAAGGCCATGGGTGCAAAAGGCAGAGAACAGACGAAAAGGAGACAGGTGTAGCTCTGCAGGCACCTGGGCCTGGGCAGAAGGACAGAGTGCTGTGGGGTGACCAGAGAGAGGCAGGGCCTCCAACCCCGCTTCCTCACACCCAACTCCTGTGTGAAATTGCCTTCTTTGCCCCATTGGGAATCTCAGCTCCTTCAGACCCGGATACCCCAGAGTTATCTGCCTGGTATTCAGGTAGGGCCTGGGCCAGGAGGGGCTGGGTGTGGGCAGCCTGAGAGACAGGTGGAACATATGTTGGCTAAGCCCAGCCCCACCTTTTGTCCTGGGGCCTGAGATTCCACATCTTGGGTGCCTGGTGTCTGGAGGGGCTGCCTACAAGTTCAAGCTTGGTGTCCAGAGACAAATCTCCATGATGCGCTACAGTTGGGGTAAGAGGTAGAGTGCAGGCTCTACAATTATTTTAAGTGCCTACAACGTGCCAAAACTGAAATGCAGTAAGACTGTTGTAAAGGGCTGGGTCTATTGAGAGAGGGCTCCCAAGTCCCGGAATCAGGAGGAAGCTCCCCAGAGGTTGGCATGTCCTGACCATGTCAAGATCTTGGGACTTAAAGGGGACCCTGAGTCTCCCTCCAGGTCAGGGCTGTGCAGAGAGGCCTGGATATTGCCAGCCGCCTCCTCTCGCCTTCCCTCACCTCGGCTTTCAGAGGAAGCTGGCCCTGCCAACACCTCCAGTGGCCCCCAGAGACAATACATCTCTGTGAGACAATACATCTCTGTTGTTTATGGTGCTTTGTTACAGGGGCCCTAGGAAACGGATGCGGGGATGATACTGGGGTATAGCATGCAAGTGTGTTTTGGCCTCACTAATCCTGGCTCCTGGATGACCCCTTTACCTAAGAGCCAAACCTTGGAGGGTTTGGTTCTCCGCAGCAGAGAACACGGTGCCCCTGGGAGGAGGCACTGCCAACAGGGGGCGAGTAGAGGGAAGCCGGCTTGCAGGCTGGAAACGTGAAAGGGAGAAGCCGTGGAGAGAGATGCGGAGCCCCACATTGGCCCCGCAGGGCTGAGCCTTGGCCTGGGTAGAAGGGGCCATGGAAAACACGAGTCACAGAGACCTCCAGGAACCCAAGCCCGCAGTCCACCTCCTGCCGCTCCGGCAAGCCCCCGCCGAGCGAGCGCGGCGCTGTGGGTACCATGGCACAGCGGCGGTGGCCGCTCTGGCTTTCCGCAGGTCGCAGGGCAGGTGTCCAGAGTCCGCACGTTCCCCAGAACAGGATGGGGAGCTGCCGAGAGGGCTGGTAGCACAGCAGAGGCCTTGGCAGGTGCCTCTGGGTCAGAGGGGGACAATGAGCTCAGAGATGAGGAGGAACTCCAAAGCCAGACCGTGGCAGAGCCAGGCCAAGGTGCCACCCACCACACTCCCAGGTCTCCCTCGCACAAGGGCCAGCCAGGGTATAAACACAGGATTCTCTGCGGTGACAGTGATGGGGGACAGACACATGGCAGGGGCCGGAGACAGGCAGATGGCTGCTGGTCTCACTCTTGTGGGAGACTGAACCAAGTTCCACAGCTCACCCCAGCATCGTTACCCAACCACTACTTCACCTATCTCGGGCCAGAGAGCTGCAGCCCATGTCCTGTGGGAGGGACTCTCCTCCCTGCCCCCTGCCAGGGGCAACTGACCCGATCAGAGAGACAGCCTGGTGCCTAAGGGGGCGAGGGACACAGCCCAGACTCATGGACTCCAACATCAGTGAACATTTATTTTCTTTTCTAGGCCTCCGGTGAAGAAGGTCAACGTCACCACACAGGCAGAGCGCCGACAGCCAGGGGAAGTAGCATATCCTCTGGGCCTGGCAGGGGTGTGCCAGGGACAGACAGGACCTGGCCGTCCTGCCAGAGGACAGCAGAGAAGGCTGCGCCGCCTCAGCACCTGACGTGAAAGCCCTTCTTCACAGAGCGCAGAGGGGCGACCTTCAGAGGCTGGGAGACCTGCTTCAGGGAGGAGGCGGCCGGCCGGCGTGGGCATTGCCGATCTCTGCAGGCTGTGCCTGGATGCCTGGGACAGGACTGAGCGGGCCGACTGGGCCATGGAGGCTGACTAGGGCCGCTGCAAGGCAGAGGAGGACTGGAGCCCCGGGGAGGCAAACCTGTTGGCCATGAACCCAGAGCCCGAGGCTGATGAGAACAAGGAAGAGGGGGAGGAGATGTTCGTGTGCAGGCTGGCCGTCTCCTTGCTAGGATGCAGGTCCTTCGAGACATTGTGGGTCACCGTGCGGATCAGCCGGCCATGCTGGTCTATGACCTTATGTATCATGAAGTCAGGCTGGTGGGTGGGTGCCAGTTCGTTGAAGTACAGGTTTTGGTAGACCTGAGGTGAGAACTGTGGGGAACAGAGCAGGGCGTGTGGGGACAGGCAGGGGGCATCTGGACCAAGAGCAGGCTCGCAAGCAGGATGGGCCTGGGGTCCTTCCAGGCCAACGAATCTCCAGGTACTCTGGTTGTCGCTGATGGCCACAGCCTGCTGGGCCCACAAGCCACTGTGCTGAGGCCCGTCAGCCCTCCTCTTGGTGCTGGAAGCCCTCCTGTGAGGCTGGTCCTGGGCTGTCCCCACCTTGGAATGAGACCTCAGGCTGGACCCTGAGTGGGGCTCAGGTACAAGGAGCTCCCAGCGTGCTCCCACACCTGCCATTAGCACTCGCCAAGATGCACTTGGAGTCCCACCTCCAGGAGAGGGTAGGGAGGCCAAACGGTCCCTTTTCTCCTTGACCTTCCCCCAGCCCGGGGCAGAGAGCTATCTCACTTATTCTGAGTCCCCACCACAGAGGCTGGGCGCTCCCATAATGCCCCTCTGGCAGATGAGGAGGGAGAGGCTAAGAGAGGCTGGGATCTGCCCGAGTAAGAGACAGGATGGGGCTCAAAGTGGGTCTCTCCCAAGTCTCCACTCCTTTCTCTCCCCAGGAGAGCCCCCTTCCATTCCCTCTGCCTCTTACTGACTGGGTTCCTGGCACCATCACACCTGTGTCTGCTCAGGAGGAGCCCACAGTGTGGAGACACGCGCGGTAGACACCCTCACAAACTAATAGCCAAACCCTGGGAAATGCTTTGAAGGCGATGAAGGTGCCAGGCCCATGGAGGACATCCTCCCATAGACCCAATGAGGCTTGTCCTCAAGGACAAAACCTGTGTCCATGGTTTCAACCGGAGCCTTGGCAAACAATGTCATGCTGAAATTGTCCTGCTCAGAATCCCATTAAAGGACCCATGTTCCCCTCACCCCACTGGAGGCCCCTGTGGGCACTGATGGAGCCTCCAGCCCCAGCATCCCAGGGAGCGCCCCACCCTGCCGCACCTGGTGCTTCATCAAGCCAAGCTGCACATTGGTGGACAGGAGTCCAGGACTCCGCAACCGCTCCTTGGGCTTGTACGCTGCTCCCAGAATTTTGCTCACCTGCAAGAGTCATGGGCAAGAGTGAAGGCTCAGGACGGAGAGCTGTGGGCCCATCAAATCCCCCCCCCCACCCCACCCCCGTGTCCCCTATCAAGCCTGACCTGCTTGTCCTTGGACTCCCACTTGTGCCAGGTGTTCTCAATATCTTCCAGGGAGCGCTCGCCAGCCCATGGGGACGTCAGGGTTATCTTCTGCAGGTTGGCCCAAGCTTCCGCCTCCGTGTCTGCATTCCCGTTCAGGAGAGCCAGCAGTGCCACCTCCTCCCGCCGCTGGTACACCAGGGCCTCAGCAAAATCCCGCTCCTCCCTAATGTGAGGGGCTTTCCTTCATAAGATGCCCTCCACACCACAAGTCAGGGAAGCCCTCCCAGGAACCCCAAGAGGGTTTCTCCCTCCTGGATCTGATCCTTCTAACCTTCTCATTCCTCCCATACGGCAATATGCCCAGGGCACATCACTGACATTAGCAAAGCCCAGATTAAACTGGTTCCCAACAAGTCCTGTGATTCTTCCCATGACACTGTGCTCTCCCCCGTGGCGGTCTGACACCCCATCCTGACCTTACCTCTACTTCCCCTTTGGAATACTTAAATATCCTCTCCCAGGGAAACCCTGCCTCTGCCTTGTTTGATATCCTCCCGTAGGACTATAAAGACGCATGCCTTGACAGAAGCATAGGAGCCACACGGACTCTATGGGTGCCTGGAAAACTCCTACTTACATGTCAAAACCCAACTCCTAAATCTCTTCTCCTATGAAGTCTTCCTTAGTTAATCCACCCAATCAGAGGACTGTCCTCAGCCATCCCTATTATATATATATATTGATTTCAGAGATGAAGGGAGAGGGAGCGGGAGATAGAAACATCAATGATGAGAATCACTGATCAGCTGCCTCCTGCACACCCCAAACTGGGGATCAAGCCTGCAACTCAGGCATTTGGCCTGACTGGGAATCAAACCACGACCTCCTGGTTCATAGGTCAATGCTCAACCACTGAGCCACGCCGGGCAGGCCCATCCCTGTTCTTAATATCCATCACTTATCACATAGAATAGCAGCCATGAGTTTGCATGTCCACCTCCCCAGTGCACTGGGAGTTATCAGAAGCAGGACTCATGCTTGGATTGTTTGGGATCTCTAGAACCTATTACAAGGCCTGGCAACCAGCAGGGCCTTAATAAATAATTTTTGAATAACCCAAAATTATCCAAGATTTGGTCAGGGATAAGGGTAGAGCATGGGGGGAGGAGGAACCTATAGAGGAAAGAACAGGTAGCAAGCGTTCTGCCTTCCCCGTGACTCAGAAAAAGAATCCAGTGTTTGTTCAGGACCAAAGCCCTGGGCACTCTCCTGCCAGGGCCCTGTGGCCACATAGAGATGGGAAGCCAGCACTGGCAAATCTGAATCTGGCTCTGGGGCCGGGTCCCATCTAAGGATGTGGGTTTTTATGTGGCAAAGTCAAATGCTCAATCTTGCAGCTGAGCTGAGCTGAGCTGAGCTGCAAGAACAGAGCCTCAGGCTCTTAGGCCACAGCTGCCACCTATGGAGCCAAGTTTTCAGCAGGTCCCCAGCCTTTGGCCTTCCAGGGCTTTCCCTGAATGTGCCCAGCACCACCCAATGCAGGTGAGGTTGCCTGGGACCTGGAGAGGCTCCCAGCACTCCCTCCCTGGGCCAGAGGAAACCAGGTAACTCACTGCAGCCCTGGATAGATCTTCTTGGAGGCATGTATGGATTCACTCTTTTTCTTTAAGCTTTTATGAAGTTCATCATCATCAAGATTCTGGATATCCTTCAGCCTGCTCCAAACTTGCAGGCCAAATGTCCCTGTGATTTAATCAGACCCAACTCAGTGACAATGACTGCACTAGCCTCCCCGACTCTGAACCTCTGCCCCTCTCCTTCCACCCTCGAGTCAGTCAGCAATCCCTTACGCCTGTCCCACACTTCCTGATGCCCACCATATGCTGGTTACTCAACAAATATCTGAAGGAATTAGATGCTAGCCCTAGTATATACTTGGAGCTCAGGCCTAAGGCATCCTGCCCCACATGTAGGAGAGAGTACTAGGGCAAGGACTGAGTGATCCTCAGTTGGGTTTCAAGTAGCTCATGTATGAAATGGCAATGATACAAAATGATCAGGGGTACCAGACATGGGGCTGGGGAGAAACAGGCCTGGAGTAGAAAGCAGGTAGTGAGCACAGAGAAACATGAGTCCTACTACTTCTGGGCAGGAGCAGAGTATAGTAGTAGGCCATTGCCCTGCTGCAGACTTTTTTTAATTAAGAAAAACAAAACAGGTATGTTACAAAACCGTATTTCTATAAAACCATTGGAGAGCTGTAGAAGCAAAGAAAATAGATGAACTAAAATTACAGAAAGGAAAATGTATTTCCAAGAAGAACTGAAAGCAGGACCTGCTTTCTTTCCTGGGAACATTTTCTGAATCAGGACTCAGGCAGGGTGAGAATCAGGCTCAGCTTAGCAGAAGGAAGCTACTGGAAGGAAGAGAAAGCAGCAGAGCCTCTGACAGCCCTTCTGGCTGGCATGATGGATTAAGTCCAGGGGAGTTCCAAATGCATAGTTCTTTTTCCCACCGGACGTTGACTTAGTACTGGGGGAGATGAGAGTCTGGGGTTAGGCTAGAAAGACAGAGTGAGATCACTGAGAGACAGTGTCCCACTGGAGGAAGAAGCCTGTAACAAACACAACAGACTTCACCCCAGAGACCACTGAAGACGGAAGTAAGCTCAATCTACCTAAAGACGCAGTTCAGTCCCAACCCAGCTCAGTTCCTGGTTGCGTTGGGATGAGCAGCCCTATACACAGAAAAGAGCAAATGTAATGGAGGAAAATCATTATCAACTTTGCTCTCTATGGTCCTTTATACAAAGTTCAGAAAAGTTTTATTTTGAAGTATTTCTGTTTTGGGGGGTTTTAATGCATATGACATGTGAAAAGATAGGAAAATGTAACCGATAATCAAAAGAAGAAATAGGCATTAGAATCAGACCCACAGATAATTCAGACATTGGAGTTAGCAGAAAAACACTTTAAAATAACTATTGTAAGTAATGTTAAATAAAATAAAGGAAGGTAGAACAAAATGGAGGAAGAAAAGGGGGGAGAATTTCAACAGTGAATTGGAATCTATAGAAAAGGACAAAATGAGTATTCTAGAGCTAACAAATATAAAAATACAAGAATTGATCAGATAGATTTAATAGCAGTCTGCATATAGGAGAGAGAATTAATAAACTGGAAGGCAGGTCCGTGGAAAAGATCCAAACTGGAATGGAGAGATTGAAGAAAAACTGGAGATGAAAGTTTCGGTGGAGAGAGTCACAGACGTGATGGCCATAGCGTCAGAGTGTGTGCCTTGGATGGACGGGTATAGAGTTAAAACTAATGGGAAAGCTAACAGCCATGCCTGCAGGTCTGATATGTGCATCTCCAAGTGTGCTTGCAGCCAAAGGAAAGAAATTCAAAGAGCAGCTAATGAAACCAGAGAAGCTTCCCATATATATACTCCACCACCTCTCCAGTCTAACTATGTTGAAGAGCAGCCTGGAAACGTACAAATGGGCTTTGTCTCCGTCCGCACTACAACTGGTTGTTATATTAGCCAGTGCAAGGATGTTTATTTGAGTCTTTGTGAAATATGGGATAATGGAGACAGTTCAATTTGGAAAAAGATGCATTATGTTTATCTGCAGATTCCACCATGAGAGTTTCTTCTGGAAATTGCCGTGATTACAGTTTCAGGATTGGTAGGCTTGGTTTCAGCAAGAAAAGGTTCTAGATTTAAGAAAATTGCTTATCCATCGGGGCTGGCTACTTAAGGAGCACCTGTTTGTTACCCAGTTCAGTCCATAACAATTGCAAAGGTAACCTGGGGAAAGGCATATGGTATGAGCCAGCAAATTTATGAAGCAGTTAAATCATCGTACACACAAAAACAACAAAAAAAGAGTCACTTCCTGAACCTAAAGGAAAAACTAAGCTGGGAAGTTATGCTGCAGTAGAAATACCTGTGAAAACAGCTCACGACCTGAAATACTCAACGGCTTTGTCAACAGAACTCAGTTCTGAAACGAAGACCAAATCAGAGTCCACTTCAGGTGCTACACAGCTTATGCCTGTCCCCAAGCTCGAGGATCTCAGGCAGTCCCACCCGGAAGATGTAGACATGTACAGCACTAGAAGCTGAAATAGTGTACAGAGAGAACTACAAGATGTGTGAAATTTCAAATAATAATGGGGAGGGGATCATGTCATGAGTATTTGTGACACATACAGCATAACAAAGCAAATGTATCTCCCTTTCATCTTCTAATGTATAGTTTGACCAATCACGTAAGTGATTAAAACACAAACAGCAAATACAATCCAAATGATCTACACTAATAAAAGAGAAACATGCAAATTAACCATCACTCTGCTACATCCACAAGCCACGCCCACCAGCCAATCAGGAGCGAGTATGCAAATGAACCTAACCAAGATGGCGGCCAGTCACGGAGCTGGAGCAAGCAGGAGGCTTGGGTTGCCCCCGGCAATGGAGGAAGCCAAGCTTCCTGCCCTGGCCGGCCCTGGTCTCCACTCAAGGCTACAAAGTTTCAATTATAGAAGATAAATAAATCCTAGATACTTGCTTCTAGCCGGCCCTGGCCTCCGCTCAAGGAGGTGCTGAAAAAAAGAAAAAGAAAAAATGGAGGGGCTGGGACCTTGGGTCGCTGGGGGATGATCAGGCCAGGATGGGATGGCAGGGACCATTGGGGGTGAGCAGGCCATCAGTGGGGGTCAGTTGGAGGTGATCAGGACAACGGGGGAGCAGTTTGGAGTGAGCAGGCCAGCAGGGGGGCAGTTGGGGGTGAGCAGGCCAGCAGTGGGGGCATTCGGGGGCGAGCAGGCCGGTGGCAGGGGGCAGTTGGGGGCGAGCAGGCTGGAAGGCAGAGTGGTTAGGGGCAATCAGGCAGGCAGGTAAGCAGCTGGAGCCAGCAGTCCCGGATTGTGAGAGGGATGTCCGAATGCTGGTTTAGGCCCGATCCCTGTAAACCAGCAGTAGGACAGCCTTCGAGGAGTCCCAGGTTGGAGAGGGTGCAGGCCAGGCTGAGGAACACCCCCACCCCCGTGCACGAATTTTGTGCACTGGGCCACTAGTATTAAATGATTGGCGAAGAGACAGAGGTAATAGTATTAGGATGTATTTGATGACTGAAGGGTGTTTATAAACAAAAATATAGAGTAAATATGGGAACACTTATGAGACTAAGATCTGAAAAATATATGTATGTGTATATCTCAGTGCTTATACACACATATACTTGCTTTAGCTTTTTCTAATTAATATCAGCTAAATTAGAATGGTTTGTGAAAGGATATGTTCCCTGTCCTCTTTTTTCATTTCCTAGAGCTGAAATAAAATATGCATATTTTGCCCTAACTGGTTTGGCTCAGTGGATAGAGCGTCGGCCTGTGGACTGAAAGGTCCCAGGTTCGATTCCGGTCAAGGGCATGTACCTTGGTTGCGGGCACATCCCCAGTAGGGGGTGTGCAGGAGGCAGCTGATAGTTGTTTCTCTCTTATCGATGTTTCTAACTCTCTATCCCTCTCCCTTCCTCTCTGTAAAAAATCAATAAAATATATATTTTTTAAATATATATGCATATTTTATTACAAAAAAAAGAAAGAAAAAATGGAAAGAACAGAGCATCCGTGACACGTGACAAAGTCAAATGTTCTGATATACACGTAATTGGAACCACACAATGAGAGGAGAGAGAGAATGGGCAAAAGAAATATTGAAGAGATAATATCTGAGGATTTTTCAAAATGAATGAAAGACTCCAGATTAAAAAAGATCAGTGAACTCCAAGGAGGATAAATACAAATGAAATCACAATTTGGCACATCTTAGTCAAACTGTCCCCCCAAAAAATAAAAAGCAGTCAGAGAAAAAAGAAAAATTACCTTCAAAGTATCAACTTACAACTGACTTTTCAAGAGAAAACAGAAGACAATGGAATGGTCTTTTTTAAGTACTGAAAGAAAATAAACTGTCAGCTGAGAATTCTATGTCCAGTAAAATAATAAACTTTTAAGGCAAAATAAGGACGTTTTCAGAAAAATAAGAGCTTAAAGAATTTATCACTAGCCCTGGCCCGTTTGGCTCAGTGGATGGAGTGTCGGCCTGTGGACTGAAGGGTCACAGGTTCGATTCCAGCCAAGGGCACATGCCCGGGTTGTGGGCTCGATCCCCAGTAGGGGGCGTGCAAGAGGCAGCTGATTGATGGTTCTCTCTCATCATTAATGTTTCTATCTCTCTATCCCTCTCCCTTCCTCTCTGAAATCAATAAAGAAATATATATGTTAAAAAAAAAGAATTTATCACTAGCAAATCAACTCTATAAGAAATAACAAAGGGAGTTCTTCAGACTAAAGGAAAAGGATTGCAGACAGAACCCTGGCACTTCAGGAAGGAACGAAGAGCAGGAGAAATGGGAAATGAGAGGGTAAATATAACTGCTCACAGGAGCGTTAATGACAGTGCCTTGCTGGAAGGGGTACCATCTGTAGTAGTAAAACATATGGGAGCATTAGCACAAACAACAGGAAGGGGAGTGTAAGGTTCTTGCATAGGAAGTGGTATCAGGTTAAGAGTGCATGTTACTATCTAAAGAGTAACCACTAAAAGAATAATACAAAAACACATCACTAAAAACTAACAGGGGAACAAAACAGGATAAATTTTTAATACTTGATTAATCCAAAAGAAGACCAAAAGAAGAAGAAGGAGGAGGAAGAAGAGGAGGAGGAGGAGGAGGAGGAGGAGGAGGAGGAGGAGGAGGAGGAGGAGGAGGAGGAGGAGGAGGAGGAGGAGGAGGAGAAGAAGAAGAAAGAACGAACAGATGGAATAAACAGAAACAAATATCGGATGATAGACTTAAACCATGAAAGTAATTTCATTAATATTTAAATGGGTTAGACATCCAATTAAAAGGCAAAGATTGTCAACAGAATGATAAAATAAGGCTCGGTATAAATAATCAAGAATACAAAGAATATTCAAGAATATAAAGTATATTGACCTGGCCGGTGTGGCTGTTGGTTGGGCATCATCCCATGCACCAAAAGTTTGCCGGTTCGATTTCCGGTCAGGTCACATGTCCAGCTTATGGGTTCCATCTCCAGTAGGGGCATGCAGGAGGCAGCTGATCGATGTTTCATTCTCACATAGATGTTTCTCTCTCCCCCTCACTTCCTCTCTCTCTAAAAATCAATTTAAAAAAAAATCTTTTTTTAAAAAAAAGAAAATAAAATGAGGAATTTCATTGTAGAACAGGTATAAATTTAAAATATTTTTAATGTAAACCCGTAAGAGATGAAAATTCAAGAAAACCTAAGTGAATTTAAGAAAGTAATAATCCTGTGATAGGAGAAAAGAGACCAACATAATGCAAGGAGGATGAATCCTCCATAGACAAGATGAGAAGAAACCAGATGAATTTTTAATGAACTTTAAACAACCTCATAGGGCATGACAGATTATAATCCAGAAGATTTCAGCCACAGAGCTAGTCTGCAGCTACTACCAAGCACTTTGAAAGACTGTTTAGCAGAATCTACTGAGACTCAATGTATATACCTTGTGGTTCGACAGTTCCAGTCCTATATATATATCCAGTCCTAGATATATATCCAACAGAAATGCATACATTTGTTCACCAAAAAAATCTGTGTATGAATATTCATAGCAGTGTTATAGTTAATAGAACAAAATAGCCAGAAACAACTCCAATGACCACCAACAGTAGCACAGATGAAGAAATTATGGTATATCAACAACCAATTACTATTGAGCAATGAGAACAAATGAACTACTACCTTCAACAAATGGCTGAATTGCCTGGAATGGCAATAATGTTGAGAGAAAGAAGCCAGGCACAAAGGATAACCTGTCACATTGTTTCATGTATACAAAGTTCAAAACCAGGCAAAACCAAGCTCTGTGTTTGGAAAACAGGATAGTGATTGCTTTTGGAGGGGTAGGTAGAGATGGTCGGGTTGGGGGGATGAGGGGAGCCCCAAGGACTGGTAATGTCCTGTTTCTTTATATAATGGAGGCTATATGGGTATAAACTTTGTGAAAATTCACCAAGATGAACCTCTAGATTTGGGCACTTTTCTGCATGTTATAATGTAAGAATTAAGTTTATTTTTAAGAAGAGAAAGGAATATATCTTATCAGATATATGATTTGCAAAAAAAAAAAAATACAAAGACAAATAATAATGTGAGTGGGTGGATGGGTGAACAGATAGTTGATGGATGGGTGAACTGACTGCCAAATGTGCAATTGAATAGATTCATATCCTGTAAAACTATTTGAACAAAGAAAGCTGCTGTGGTCTGAAACCCCCATCCCATGGATTATAAGGTTTATGTCAATTTATGTTCTGACAGGGACAGGGACAGGAAGGGCCATGGGGCATGGCTGAACTTCAGCAGGATCCATACCAATGGCATCGCCGGAGAGTCTCCAAGCCTTGACGTCCCGGTCATGGCCAGCACTAATCACCAGCTCATAGTTGTCCACATACAGGATGTCTGCCACACTATCCAAATGGCCCTTCCAGGTTGCCAGAAGCATGGGGGGAGCCACAGAAATGGTATGGCCATCAATGACCTACAGGAGACCGTACAGGATAATTACTTACAGCAAGACCATCGCATAGGCTCATCAGAGGGCACCCAGGACGAGACGAAGCAGAGCCCTCAGGGCCAGGACACACTCCTACATGAACTTCTGGTGACCTTAGTTAAGTTCCCACACTTCTCTGGCCCTCACTGCCCCTTTGGTAAAATCATAAAAAGCATTTACAGCCCTAGCTGGTTTGGCTCAGTGGATAGAGAATTGGCCTCCGGACTAAAGGGTCCCAGGTTTGATTCCGGTCAAGGGCACATGCTCTGGTTGTAGGCTCGACCCCCAGGAGAGGGCATGCAAGAGGCAGCTGATCAATGATTCTCTCTCATCATTGACATTTCTATCTCTCTCTTCCTCTCCCTTCTTCTCTGAAATCAATAAAAATATATTTTTAAAAAGGATTTACATATTGCTATATTATTTTTAATGTTTTTATTAATTTCAGAGAAAGGAAGGGGGAGAGAGAGAGGAATAGACATAAATGTTGAGAGAGAATCATTGATCGGCTGCCTCCTGCACGCCCCCCGACTGGGGATCAAGCCCACTCCCTGGGCATGTGCTCTGACCAGGAATCAAACCCTGACCTCCTGGTTCATGGGTTGATGCTCAGCCACTGAGCAACACTGGCCAGGAATGTTACTATATTACTTACCAATGCCCTCCCTATAGATTATTCCATTTGAACACAAAAACCTTATGGGATGTGTATGAGTCTCACCATTTCACAAAGAAGAGAAGTGAGTCAGAAATGTTCAGTAACCAGCCCAAGCCACATGCCGAGACAGTGATGGGGTTAGGACAAGAACCCAGATCTTCTAAAGTTATTCACTTGGGCATTGGTAGTAGAATAGGGTGAGTAGGGGATGACATATCATGTTATAGTATGAAAAAATAAACTGTTCTTAACAGGGAAATGAGTGAAAATATCCAAGACCATTGTTAAAAAAATTAACAAGATTAATTAAGGGGGCCCAGCTGGGTGTGGCTCAGTGGTTGAACGTCAATCCAGGAACCAAGAGGTCACTGGTCTGATTCCCAGTTAGGGCACATGCCCAGGTTGCGGGCTCAATCCCCAGTAGGGGGTGTGCAGGAGGCAGCTGATCAATAATTCTCTCTCATCATTGATGTTCCAATCTCTCTCTCCCTTCCTCTCTGAAATCAATTAAAAGATATTTTTTAAAATATTAAAATATGTAATACTTTCAACAATAAAGACTTAAAAAGAAAACACCATTATAACAACTTTATGCTATTACAATTTTTAAAAAGATTAATGAAGGGGAACATATTTTACCATATTCACGTATGTTAAGTCACAATAGTACAAACTTTAAACAAAACAATGGAAGACAATAGAGCTCAAAAACCAACTCAAATAAAACTTTGGTATATGATAAAAGTGGCAGGAAAGCTGTGGTAATATAGAGCAGGACTCAGTAGGCTGTGCTGGAATACCTGATGAACTACTAAGAGAAACTTAAATTATTGTCATATATCTTACAACTAAATAAACTGTAGGTGCATCAAAGAATTATTTTCAATGAAACCATAAAACATCTAAAAGAAATTCAAATTTGGAGTCACTAGCAAGTCAATACCTTCATAAATAAAATTAAAAGGCAAATGACAAATTGGGGGAAATATTTGCAATATATGTGACAGATGATGAGTTAATACCTTTTAATATATATTTTAAATAAGTATATGTCATTTACAAAAGATGGTTACCACAACAGAAAAATGGGCAAAGGACATGAAGAGGTAATTCACAAAATTATACATGGTCAATAAAATAAGGAAAGGTGTCAACATCATTAACAAGCAAAGTTATCTTTGTTAAAATCCAAAGAAACAATTTGTATCTATAAATCAGCCAAAAGTGTTTGGTTTGTGTGTGTGTGCGCGTGTGTGTTTTTCACTTCAAACATTTATTTATGTATTGAATGCCTTCTCTAAGCAAGGCACTCTGATTGACCCAGCGGTCCTTCACTCAGATGAATGCCACCAATACCTTACGTTGTGAAAGATAAAGCAAAACAGGCTAATAAAGTGCAAAATTGTATGAAGTTTCTGGAATGCAGTTTGACAGTATCCGTTAAAGGTCTTAGAAAGGTTGATGTTCTATTTTTCTATTTAATGCTTTTTTTTTTCCCAATTTACATTCAATATCATTTTGTATTAGTTTCAGGTGTACAGCTTAGTGGTTAGATAATCATTTACTTTATAAAGTGTTCCCCCTGATATTTCCGGTACCCACCTGGCACCATACATAGTTATTACAATATTATTGACTATAGTTCCTATGCTGTAGACATCCCCATGACTATTTTGTAACAACCAACCTGTATTTCTCCATATCTTCACCTTTTTTACCCAGTCCTCCAACCCCTCTCCCCTCTGGCAACCACCAGTCCGTTCTCTGTAACTATGAGTCTGTTGCTATCTTGTTTGTTCACTTATATTGTTCTTTAGATTTCATATAAGTGAAATCATATGGAATTTGTCTTTCTCTGACTGACTTATTTCACTTAGCATAATACACTCTAGGTCCATCCATGCTGTCACAAAAGGTAAAATTTTATTCTTTTTATATTCCCAAAGTAGAATCACTGGGTCATAGGCAGTTCCATTTAAGATTTATGTTCTTTTGCATATTATCTCCTTGGGATAAATTACCAGATGTGCAGATAAACAGCTACAAACAAATAAAAAAGATTCATGGGAAAAAAATTTTTGCTCTATAATTTATACTATTAAAAACATTTTTATTAAAATATAATTCACATACAATTTACTCATTTACAGTGCTCACTTCAATGGTTTTTAGTATATTCACAGAGTTTTCCATCACCATCACAATCAAATTTAGACCATTTCATCACCCCAGAGTTTGTATAAATGGAATCATATAGTATGTGACTGTCTTCCTTCACTTAACATAATGTCTACAAGGTTCCTCATGTTGTAACATGCATCGGTACTTCATTCCTTTGTCTTGGAGTGCCGTGCCAATGCCCCGCCCCCGTGGCGTGCATGCAGGGCTGTGGAAACCCCAGCAGAAGCTGCACTGAGCAGCTGCCGGCCCTGCCCCCATTGCCCCGCCCCCACTGTGTGCCCGGCCATCTTGTGAGGGTGTTATGGTGTGAGTGTAAATTTGCATATTACCTCTTTATTATATAGGATAATAGCAAATACATGTAAACCATTCATTCCCAATACCAGATATTATTCTGTACAGTATATATACCACAATGTATTTTTCCAATCTACATTGATGGGCATTTGGGTTATTTCAAATGTGAAGTTATTACAAATAGTAATCCTATCAACAGTCTTATTCATATTTCTTAGAGCATAGATTTCTCTTGGAGATAAACCTAGGAGTAGAATTGCTGACTTATGGAATAGGCACATCCAGCTTTAGTAGCTATAGTTCTCCAAAGTGATTTTACCAATTTACATTCCTACCAGCAGTGGAAATTCCAGTTGATCTGTATCCTTGCCAACATTTGGTATTGCCTGTCTTTTTAGTTTTAGTCATTCTAGTGGGTGTGTAGTAGTATCACATTGTGGCTTTAATTTGCATTTTCCTGATAACTAATGAAAAGGTGCTCAACTTCATTAGTCACAAGAAAAATACTGATTTTTGAACTATATAAATGTATTCCCTGCTCAAGAAAATACATAAATATTTTTATTATTTTTAAAAAGAATGCATGGTTGCCCAACCGGCCTGGCTCAGTGGTTGAACATCGACCAGGAGGTCACAGTTTAAATCCCAGTCAAGACACATGCTCAGGTTGCGGGCTTGACCCCCAGTGTGGGGCATGCAAGAGACAGCCAATCAATTATTCTCTCTCATCATTGATGTTTCTCTCTCTCCCTCTCCCATCCTCTCTGAAATCAATTAAAATTGTTTTGTTAAAAAAAAAAATTTTTTTTAATGCATGACTCCAGAGCCCTCACTGCAACAATCAAAGCCCATCAAAGGGGTGTGTGTGTATGTTTGTACACATGTGCAAGTGTACTCATGTGGGTGTATTTGATGTGTGCATGCTTGTGTTTTACTGGTTAATGGTGACTTCTGGTTAACAAAAATTTGTCCCAATCAACCAGTCAACCTGGAACAGGAAACATGAGAGACTCAGAATCTCAGTGCAAGCATCGTGGCCCAGCTATTTAGTAGAGAGTATCCAGTACTCTTCCTACCTCCTTCTTGTCCGAGGGGATGCTGTATTCGAGGTTGGACTGGATCAGTTTAGGAATTAAGAACTGGAACTTGTTTGTTCCACTGAGTTGAGATGACTGTCCATCAGTGACTGTGCAGTAATCATCGATGTCCCAGATCTAGGCACAAAATGTGAGTTAGTGGCCCAGCACCACTTCACTCCAGCACAAACTCACTCTGGACCCCTCCCAGACCACTGCTCCTCACTTTAGCGGGGCGGTTCTTATTCACACCTCTAAGATAACCAGATGGTCAGGCCCAGGAGGGGCCCAGGTCATCTTCTAGGTCAGACCCCTCACTAGCATGCAGAGAAGGTGAGACTGGCCCCAGGACAAGACACTTGCCTTGTGTCTCACCACAAAGCATGAAATCTGTTCCTGAAACAACTGGCCACAGGTAAGATGCATGGCTGGCGGGGAGGGAGTTTTAGGGAGACAAGGATGGAGCACAGGATTCACTGGGGAAGGCTTCTTGGAGGGGCCTTTTGAACCAAACCCTCAGTCACTTCACTGGGCACACCAGCCAGCGCAGAGAGGACTTCTAAGGTAGCCCATCCTACTGCCCACTACTTCACAAATGAAAACATACCCTGAGGGAGTAGGGACTGGGCTAGGGCCACCTGTGGCAAAGAGGGGGCTAGAATTTGGCTGACACCAGCCTCTCGATCTCAGTGCCACCTTCCTCACCTTGATGTACCCTTTACTGTCCCCTGTGACAAGAATGCAGTCATTTTCGTCAGTGGCCATGGCACCCACGACCACGTCTCCGAGGCCTCCAGAGTCCACGCGGAACTTCCCCAGCATGCCTCCGTACCCATAGATGGACCAGGCGTAGATGTAGCCGTCAATGCAGCTGCTCAGCAGGGCGGCCGTCTGTGGCAGGCGAGGCCTGCTTTGCAGGAAGATTATCTGTGCAAGAGAGGTGGGCCTGCTCAGCTGGCCGCTGTCACACGGTGCTGAGGGGCCCGCCTGGCAAGTCACCACACTGATCTGGCCCCCAATAAACTAGATGCCCAGTGAGAATGGTGATGGGGTAACCACACTTCCTATCTCAGTGGTAACCAGGAACATTTTGCTGAACTATGAGCTTCTAGATGGCAAGGATTTGTGTCTGTTTTTGTTCATGACTTTATCCTCAGTAACTAAGGTGATGCCTGGCACGTGGTACATGATCAGTGAATAGATGTTGAATTGTCCTAAGGCTCAAACAAGATTTTCTAAGACCTGTAACTCAACCCAAAGCTATTTGGAGGATGAGTTCATTCCCTTTCATATATCACTACAGTGAAACAGTTCTATTTTCCAGTCAATTGCCAAAAAGGCATTTTGACCAAATTCTTCTTCAGGTCTTATTTGGATCATGCCCTTTGCTAATTCCCCCTTGCGCTCACTTTCGCTTACATGATGGTTTACCTGTGGTTTACGTGGGGCCACGGTGCAGAGTTACTCTGTACGAGGAGCATATGAAGAGAGCTGCTCGCCTGGGGCCCGCCTCGCATGAGGCAGAGAGAGCACAGTTAGGGATACAAACTAAGTCAGGCCAGGCAGGGGAAACTGGAGGCTTCCTGACTCAGACTGTCAGAAATTACAGTGGTGGCTTGTGGTTCTCACAACATGCCTTCAACAACAACAATAGAAATCTCATTTATTCTCGTCCTGGGGTCCAAAACAAAATGCTCATCCTGCTTCCCATTGGCCCAGGTGCCAGGGTCACAGAACCAAGAGTTCCTAAACCAAAGAAAAAGGCAAGCATTTCCCCATTTTTGCAAGTGTACTTGTGCACTGCACAAAATGTGGACAGCACAGGTCGATGAGAAAAGATTAAATCACCCACAGGATCCCAATAACCGGAAATAATCATACTACGATTTTAATGCATTTCCTCCAGCTTTTTTTCTAATTGCATCGTCTATAAAGACTTTTATCATATTTCTTAAAAATGTAAAACATCCATGCAAGAATAGACAAATATGCCAATGGAACAATAGAGAGGATACAGAAATAGGTTATAGATTATCAGATATAATAATGATAGAATTTCAAGATAGTAGAGAAAAGATGAACTATTCAATAAATGGTATTTGAGTAACTGGCTACCAATTTAGAAAAAAAAGAACAACTAGATTCATATATACACAAAGTTACTTAGATGAAAAACAAGCTGACTAAAAATATTTAAAATCATAAATGTCTAGAAGAAAATATAACAAACCTGGCCAGCATGACTCAGTGGTTAAGCATCAACCTATGAACCAGGAGGTCCCGGTTCAATTCCCAGTCAGGGCACATGCCTGGGTTTCAGGCTAGATCCCCAGTTGGGGGAGGGGGGGAGGGTTGCAGGAAGCAGCTGATTCTCTCTCATCATTGTTGTTTCTCTCTCTCCTTCTCCCTTCCTCTCTGAAATCAATAAAAATATATTTTTTAAAGAAAATATAACAAATTTTTCTGTGACCCTAAGCCTCAGTGTGATACCACAAAGGCAGATGAGGTGAAAATATTTTTAATACACAAACAGGCAAAGGATTAATTTCTAGAGCATATAAAGAGACCAAGAACTTAATAAAAAGAATTTAAAAAGTTGATGAATAGACATTTATTTCATTAAAGAAATACAAATATATGACAAATATACAGAAAGCTCAATATCACAAATAATCAAATAAATAGCCCCCCAAAATGCTGTTTTCCACTCACCAGACTAGCAGAAATGGAAGGCTAATGGCCACCTCCTCTGTGAAGCCACCCCTGACCACCCTATTAAAACAGTAGTGTCCTCTTCACCTCCTGTGCCATTCTCCCTGCCTTCTTCCCAGTGTTCTTGTTCTCTGCTGTGCTGGCTCGCCCTGTGGCCTATCATTTATTTTACTCACTTAACTAGAATGTCAGCTCCATTAGGGCAGGGGTTCTTGTCCCTCACTGCTGCCCCCACCCAGTGCCTGGCACGCGGTAAGTGCTCAATGGATAACTAACTGTCTGTGCTCCGACAGAACTAAGTCATTGACCCAAAAGGTGGGGCTTTGAGTCATCTCCCTCAGTCAGAGTCACAGATTGAAAGGAGTGGGGTCTGTTGGCAATTCTGCTCCCAGGAACCCATGCTTTCAATATATTCCCGTAAGTGCACTGGAACGCATATACAAGGATGTCCAGTGCAGTGCTGCACGTAAAAGTTCCATGCAGGAACTAACCTGCCAGTCTATCAGTGGAAGGCTGGCTTCATCGTTTATGATACATTCAAACTATGGGGCACTATGCAGTGATTTAAAAAAAAATAAGTAAACGTCAAAGAATAAGCTGAATCTAAATTACTGCTATGAAGACATATCCATGGTATATAGTTAAATTTTTTAAAAACAGCAAATAGCCCAGACAGCGTGGCTCAGTGGTTGAGTGTCAACCTATGAACCAGGAGATTACGGTTCGATTCCTGGATTCCCCGTCAGGGCACATGTCTGAGTTGTGGGCTCAGTCCCCAGTGGGAGGTGAGGGGGGTTTAGGAGGTAGCCAATCAATGAGCTGGAAGACAGAGAAAGCAGCCCAGGTCCCTCTCCTTCCTTTCTGAAATCAATAAAAATATCTTTAAGAAAAATAAAAACAGCAAATGGCAGGACTATAATTTAGCTATAATCTAGCTATAATTTTACATCATTGGTCTAAAAATAAAAGGCTAAGGCTAAACCAATGCATTATCAGTGATAGTGACCATTACTTTTGGGATGGAATGGGGGTGGGGGGGCAGAAAGGATACATTGGGGACCTTTACTTTTCACTTTATGCACACTTCTTTTTCGTTTTTTACCAAAACAAAATTTTCAAAGGAGAGGAAAGCACATTCAGAACCTGGAGGAGAGAATGTGCAGAGGCTCACCAGTCTCCGCTCCAGCGCACAGGACCCAGCTCTGCAGGCACTGCTCCCCTGCTCGAGGCCCTGGTCCCCTAGGTAAGGGGGCAGCCCTGCCTTTCCTAACACAGCTATGACTCTGGTTTTCACTGGCTCATCGCAGGAATTTAGGAAACCCATACAGTCTCTTAATGACCCTGTCTTTGCAGATGAAAGCTGGAAGGGGCCTTATATGACAGCACAGTGAGGGGTGATCAGGCCTGAAAGGGGAGAGGCACAGGAGGAAATGAGAACAGATATGACCCAATCCCCCTCACATGTCATACAAAACACCTCACCGGAGCACAGGAGGGCATTTAACACTGGATTCTGGACATGCTACTTTTCCTCCCTCCCGGGCCGGCACCCCCAACCAGGAGGGGACACTGTTTACCTCCCTAGACAACCCCCCATACCCGTGGAGCTTCCCCCAGACACAGCAGTCCTGAACCCAAATCCTGAGCATTACCATCATCTCCACCACACCTCTCCAGACCCTGGGGAGAACCAGGCTGGGCCCCAGACCCCCACAGGCACTGCATTTCCCAACCCCGCCCCACTGTCCACCCCCGCTCACACCCCAGACCCTGCCTGAGCATGGCCAACCTTCTCCACCGACGCATTAGACTGCTGGAACTCCCTCTTCTGCTCTTCCCCTTTAGTCCTTTCTGACTCTTGGAGGAGTGACTGTCTCTCATAGTACATTCTTAAGAGTTTGAGGCTGCCAACACTGCGTTGTTTCTGGAAAAAATAAAATGGGCCTCCCAGGTCATCATAAGGGGGTCTCCCTGGTTAATGGGGAACAGAGACTAGAGGCAGCTGCTGAAGGAGCAGCCCCCAGCCCCATTCAGTAGATGCACCACCCTGTGAAAGGCACAGCTGGGGTCTAACAGGCCCTGAGCCTATGAGAGTTGAGTTTGCTTTGGGGGAAGACCCTCCCTTTGCCCTGGAAGAGATACCCTGGCTAAAGGTAAGAATAAAGCAGTGTCTATAGGCCATTGTTCTAGATTTGAAGATAGTGGTACAACCCCAATACTCGGTGATGGTATCAGTGCCTTGTAGTGTTATCCAGTGGCTGCCCCTTACAGCAGAATTGACTCCCAGCAGGTCATATGGGATCCGGTTCTAGACTACTTGGTACCTGACAGGTATTGTGTGCCTCAGTTCCCAGGAGTCAGACTTCAATGGCTAAGACTATCTGACTGGCTTCCAAGCCCCATTCAAGAGATTACTGTCTCCACTGTAGGATCTGAGGTCAAACCACACCCAGTGAGTAGGGAGAGAGCAGCCCCCCTGGCTCTTTCTCCCTACTCCGCCCACCCCAAATAGGACCATCAGTCAAGCCTGGAAGGGTTGATCCTGGGGCTGACACCAGGGCTCAGAGGAGGAGAGAAGTGGTTTGCACCTAGGATTCTGGTCTCCAGGGAGCTAAGTCTTGTTGGGGAGGCAGGGGAGCCTTTATGGCTCATCTCTGCTGGGGCAACAGGAACTGGAAGACAGAGAAAGCAGCCCAGGATCTAACCTCCAGATGCAGGTTCTCTGGTTGTCTTGCCTCCAGGTCCTGCCCCTGAGCTTGCAGACATCAGGTCTGGTATTAGCCGCTCTCTGGGAAGGGACCATGGCCAGGCACGAGGCAACAGAGTGGGTTAGATACCATGGGCATAATCAGGGAGGTGCCTGACCCGTCCACCACACTCAAGAAAAGTGTGTTAATGGACCTAAAGGCATTCTGGGTAAAGTGCCTCCTAATAAGGAATCACACACATGAGGCAAGCTGAGGTGTCTAGAGGTGTCTGTGAGGTCCGAAAGGCTGGCGGCCACTGGTCTAGAGAGTAAGGGTGGATGCCTGGGTCAGTTCTTGCTCCCACCTGCAGGAACTCAGGCTCCTCTGACTCCTTGGTCATGGAGTGTCTCATCACAGGGGGCGCTGACATCAGGTTCCGCCTCAGTTTGTTGTTGGCCACAGTCTTGGTGCTGTGGTCCAGAGGAAGCACGGAGGATTTGCGTGCCCACTTCGGCTCCACACAGGGGCTGCTGGTCCTGTGGCCCTCGATCAAGCTCTCGTCGTCTCTTTGCACCTGTGCCAGAGAGAGAGCAGCCCCTGGGACTCGGCAGTGTCCCAGAGGGAAACGCGGGGTCTCCCAGTCTAACACCAACAGCACAGGGCTCTCCAGGTGCCCAGAGCATGCTTCCCAGAAACTGAGCACCCTTAGAGGCATCAACCCAGCACCTATGACCCTGTCCCTGAGCCAACCGCTAATGCCCTGAGTACCCATAGGCAGGAGACTGCTGCTACGAGGAACTCAGTCTTCCCATCTCTAAAATGGACAGTGGTTTCCAAATATTTTTTAGGATGTTTTTCATCTTAAGGGAAGCTCCAAAGTATAAAATAGATAGAAAGCTGGGCGGCTCTGGGAGAAGCCTCTGAAATAGCTTCCAAGCATCTTTCCCCAACATGTTCCAAAAGCTACTGCATGAGGTGACCCCAAAGGCCCCTCCAGCTTTAATGTGCAAAGATATGGCAATTCAGAGACTGTGTGTGTTTCCTAAGGCCTTGCCATGAGCTCAGTGAGCCCTGAGTGGTCATGTGTACTAGTGACATGTAAGATGTGAGCCACCTTTCAGGACAGAGTAATCTATGGAGAGAATACGACTAGAACTCCAAGCCTCTGGAGTCAAACTGCCTGGGTTTGACCCATCACTTCTGGCTGTGGGGCCTTGGATAAGATGCATAACCTCTGTGTGCCTTAGTTTCATTTGTCGAATGAGGATAAGTTTAGAAACTACCACCTGCCTAGCTCCCAACCTCCTGCAGAACAAGTCACCACCATCCTCTCTACTTCCCAGGATGCTCCCTACACCCTCCTTCCCCAGGTCCAGTGTGATTCTGGCCCACAGCTAAGAGAAAGCGGAGAGAACAGCATGTTCCTATTGACCATACCCTCTTAGGCAGCAAGGGTGAGGGGCTCTGAGAGGCGTTGAATTTGAGGACGGGCTTGAGCATATTGACGTTCCAGAAGAGGATGTCCCCGTTGTAGGAGGAGGTCCCGAGGAACTGGTTCTGGTACTTGGACACACTCAGGATATCCTCGGTGTGGAAGGTCTGCCAGTGGTCGCACAAGATCACCGGCTTGGTCTTGTGGAACCTGTACACACGGCCAGAGGCAGGGGCGCTGAGAACTTAGCCTTCATGCTCCATTGCAGGAGCACGGACTCGGAGGAGGGCACATGGAGTCAGAACAGGGCTGACGCTCTGCCCTGCTGACCTCATTTACTAAGCACCTATAATGCGCCTACTGTGAAGGCCCTGTCCTAGGGCTTCACGTAAACTAATCTTATAGATTTGCACCACTCAGGGACCTTAGTAAGGATTCAGGTTTAGAGAAGAGGAAACCATTGCCCTAAAAAGGCCCTCTGAGGAGGAAGGGGTCTTGCACATATATCTCTTCCCTCTGCCTGGAATGTTCCTCCTATCCCAAGCTCTTAGCTGCTTCAGTAAGACCCCTCTGCTCACTCTTCAGATCCCACTCCCCTACCCATAAAATCCTTAGATGAGCTTTTTCTGACTACCCCTCAGACTAAATCATATTTCTGTCTCCTTCCCATAGAAATCTCTACTCAATAGAATGTAGCATTCTAAATGAAGTGATTTGATCAGCTCAACCCCACAGAGGCTCCAGGAGGACAGAGAATCCATCGTTCTTGTTTATACCCATCCCCAGCACCTACCGCAAAGCCTAGAGCCTATCGCCTTAGGGAGTGGTGAATAAATGGGTGGATGAGCAGATGAAGCCTTGGACACTACCCACCACTAACGTCCTGCTGGTGTTCTAACCACCTGCAAAGCCAGGAATGGAGGAGCCCACCTACCCACATGCACCCTTGCTACTCACTTGTAACAAGTGATTCTCTTATTCCACCCGCTCACGTAGAACACTTTATTCATATGGATAATCCCACTAATCTGTGGAAGATGAAAGAAAACAGAACTCTAAGGTAACTCCGTGAAAACAGTTCTGGGCCTGGAATGTCTTCCTAATCGTACCAGGCAAGAAGCCAACTCTCTCCGTGTGAGGAGAATTCTCTAGAGGTGATACCATCGCATTTTTCTCAAGGCTTCCTCACATCCCATCAGTTGGTGGACTTAGAGAAAGTAAATAGGGTGGGAATCCATGTCCACTTTCTAGGGGATGACTGAAAACAGACAAGTGACTTGGCTGAGGTCAAGTGGCTGAGTGATAAGACCTGGACTAGTACTCAAAGCCCTGGCTTCTGGACCATGTGCTCCTTCTGAGTTGGTTAAAGGACTGTGCCTTAGGCGTTAGGAGTGGCCTCAAGTCCCCAAGTGGGACTGCTGGCTTTGCACGATGCCACACCCACAAACTGTCTCTGTCAGGCATTTCTCAAATAGAGTCAAGCATGGGTGGTTCTGAATCACCTGCCACCACTGCTAGGATCCCGAGCTCTCGTACGTACGTGGGGTAAGAAATGCTAACAAACTAAAAGCCAGCGAAGCTAACCTTTGCAGAACGCTTATTGAGGACAGGGGCTATTGCCTGTCTTCACCTTCCGCGTGAGGACACAGCGGCTCGGGGAGGCGTGAAGCCGCACAGTCCCCGTGGACAGCACGCAGGGGGGCATTTGAAATGGTGGGCCCCAGAGCCACAGGAGTTGTGCTTAGCTTCTCAAGAGGCCCTCTGACCCCATCCGATGGACCAGACTGACCTCCAGCTTGTCGGGGTTGGGGAAGGTGAGCAGGGATTCGCCAGTGCTGTAGTTCCACATCTTTATGGTGCCGTCACGCGAACCCGTGAGCAGGCACCGCTCGGGCTCATCCAGGGACATGGCAGTCAGCTCCACTTGCTGGTCACGACTCACAGAGAACTCCATCATCCTCTTGCCTGTGACGATCTCCCACACACTCACCACGCCGGTCACACAGCCACTCACCACCTGCGGGGAGTACACAGTCTGGGGCTCCCGCAGAGGCGAGTGTCATAGCTAGGCCTCACCCGGCCCCCCACCATGCACTGAGAAGACGGGCATTCACGGACCCTGGCTGCCAGATCACCCCCTCTGGAAAACAGGCCTTCCTCGGGGCAGTGCAGCCTGGCACAGCTCTTAGAAGGAGCCAGTTGGGTGAAATTCCCTTTAACTCAGAAATGGCCTTTATCAGAATCTATCCAGAGAAAATAATCTCTAATTCAGAAAAAAACTTTTATTGAAGCATCATTAATAATGAGGGTGGCACAGGAAATATAGTAACTGGCCCCTAAGAAGGGAAGTGCAGAGAGTGGAAGATAGTCACTCCACTCCAGGGGTCCTCAAACTTTTTAAACAGGGGGCCAGTTCACTGTCCCTCAGACCGTTGGAGGGCCGGACTATAGTTTAAAAAAAACGATGAACAAATTCCTATGCACACTGCACATATCTTATTTTGAAGTAAAAAAACAAAACAGCAAAAACACCCGCATGTGGCCCGCGGGCCGTAGTTTGAGGACGCCTGCTCCACTCAGTGCAACTTTTTGCTGCCATGACAAGCATTCCAATGCAACGGGAGCCGTGAGCCTATTTTAGACCAACCCTCCTGCTAAGGACATCTAGAAAAGCTGGGGTTGGGGGTTATAACTGTTGGAAAGCATTGAGGAGCCCAAGTATGCAGGATGGTGGTGCCAGGAGCCAAGATGAGAGGGAAGTGCTGAGAGATGAGCTCCGGCTTCATGTAGCCAAGGCCACCTCTGAGGCAGATACAGCCTTTCCTGCCCAGAACCCAGGCCAGAAAAGGGGTCCAAGTAGAAACTGGCAGAAGGCCTGGAGGCCCTTTCTGCCCCTACACCTCAGAAACCATGTGTCCAGTTGCCCTGACCAGCCCAGAGGTCTCTACTTAGGACCAGGATACTGCCCGTGGCCTGGGCCTCCCTCTCTTCCCTTAGTGGACAAAGTTGAACTAGGGCTTCCCTAGAAAATGATGCCCAGGAACCCTGCAGAGTAGCCCACCCCTACCGTCCCATCTCACACTCACGTAAAGAAGGCTGCCTGTCAGAACTGACCTGGGGCAGCAGCCAGGAGTGCACAGGCTCAGAGGAGTCAGGCAATCCTCTGGCCAAGGGGCGGGGCTCCAGTCTCATCGTGGGCCAGCCCCTCTGCAGGGGTCATCCAGACCCCGCTGCCCCCACCACCATGGCAGCTATGAGAGTCCGCACCACCCGGCCACCTGCCCTGATTACCCAGGAGGTCTGGGACCTGCCCCATGCTGCCCAGCTCTCCTGCCAGTCCCAGAGACCAGCTGGCCCACTCACCTGCTTAAAAACCTTGCTGTAGAGGACAGCACACAGGGGCGCGCTGTAAGTCGTGGTCTTCTCCCCGGTTTTCCCAGGCCCCTCGGTCTCCATGTACCCTTTTAGGATCCCAATCTGTAATGAAGAGAGGGGCAGACAACTGGACAGTCCAAAGGGCTCTGCCCTCATTGACTAGCCCCAGGGAGAAACTTCCAGTAAATTGAGACATCAAGACAACCTAACTACTAGTATACATAGGACTGAGCCTAGCAAGACTCCTCTAATCCCTACTCCATGTCACCCCTCTCTGAGGCCGGGGCTCCCAAACCCCAGGGCTCCTAGGACCCCAAAGTCCAAGGTCCCTCTTATAACTTCTGAGAAGCATACAGCCTCAGTCCAGTGTCCTCTCTTCCAGGCTCTCCCTACCCCAGGCTAGGCTAAGGATCTTTTTCCTGTGCTCCGTGAAGCACCTAGCATAATGCCCATCATAATACATTGCATTTTCTACATTCCCTTCTACCCCATAGGTTCCTCCAGGGATCGGACAGTGTCTAATTAATATATTCTCTGCCCCTAACAAAGAGCGGGGGGTTGATAATGTTTGATGACATGAAATGACCTTCAAAGGTCTATTTAATTCAACAAATGCTGGCAGCCACTCTGGCACTCAGCAGAGATGAAGGAACCCACCACCTCCCATCTCAAGAAACCTCCCATGTGGGGGAGAGCCAGCCAAGGACACAAGAACAATATACGTGTCCCCGGCCAGGGTGGCCTGGCCAACAGAGGGTGCAAAGCCTCAGCGGAAGTACCCCTAACTCTTAGCCACAAATGACACCCTTGTCTCCCTTCCCATCTTGGCTGCTGGTTGTCCTCGCAGCTCCCCAAACTCCCATCTTGTCACAGGCCCCACCGCCACCCTGCTCCGTCAGCCCCTTGTGCTTCTCCCGGTCTGTGCTGTTCTCCAGGGTCAGGGTCCAGACAGACTGCACCAGGGAAGGTGCACCAGGGAAGGCACCAGGGAAGGTGAGCTACAGATGGTCTCACATCTGGTCTCTCCAGGTTCTCTCCTTTAGAAGGGCTACTCAGGTGTGGTCCTGCCTTCCTGGAGTTCACAGTTTGTCAAGAAATCCCCGTAAGAGTTCCAGGACAGAGTTGTAAGGGCTGTGATCATGGGGAGGCACAGGTCCAAGGGAGCTTGGAGGGGGAGCCCCTAACTCAGCCTGGGGGCAGGATGTACAGGTCAGGAAAAGAACAGACGGAGCAGCAACATAGAGGCTGACAGCTGGGGGCCTAGAAACGGCTTCCAGGAAATCCCAAGAGATGAGAAAGTCAAGGGCGAGGCCACAGAGTCTAGCAGCTTCAGCCGCACAGCATCATGAAGAGCAGTCGGGGAGGGACAGTCTGTGACCATCCCTTGGTTGTCCTGTGGGACTTCAGACCCGGCCACAGTGGCCACCCTCTACGTGCAGCCACGATGCCGCCGCCTCCTGCACGGCACTCACTGAATAGGTGCTGCAGATGAGGGTGTTGTCGTTCTCCCGGAAGTAGATGCTGGTGATGGGACAGTTTCCCAGGGCAAAAAGCCTCCCACAGAAGGACTGGATGCACATATACTCCTGCAGGTCCCACACGCGGATATTCTAGGAGGTAAAAAACAGAGAGGCTAAGAGTGGGATGCAGCTGGCAACGGAGGCCTTGGGATGCGAGCAGGTCAGGGGCCCACGATGCCAGCACTTCCAATGCACACCCCCTGCGCTTAGCGTCTGCCTCCGATCCTGACCCTACGACAGAGAGGTTGTTCCTGTGCTCTAAGAAGAAACCGTGGCCCGGCTCTCTCCCCCTGTCCCAGCCTTCACCCAGGACCTCTCCCCTGCTTGAGCGGACGCCATTCAGTGGTGGAAGACCACGCCAGGCAGCACGCACCCCTGCAGACCTCACGGCTGCCCCTCCAGCCTCCTCAAACACAACCAGGTAGAACGCAGAGTAGCTACCAACACTGCTGCCCAAAAGGCCCACCTGTCCCGAGAGGATCCCCCTCGAGTTTATCTCAGGTTGAGAAAATGTCCCTAGAGAGGCCCCTGGAGAGCTGGGGGTGCAAGTTTGGGTTGGGGGGAGGGTGAAAGCAGGGAAAGACTCACATGTATTGTATACCTACTATGTGCCAGACATGGCATTACTCTTTTACCCCCCATTTTCCTCTAAGCCACTGACAACCATTCCATGGAAGGGGCATACATACTCCTGCAGGTCCCACACTCGGATATATGAAAGGGAAGGGTGTGGCCCAGGACCACAGCCAGGCTGGGCACCCGAGAAGCCAGCTCCAGTGGACTGCTGGGAGCTGAGCTCAGGCCCCGCATGGCGACTCCCCCCGGGGCATCTCCCTCTAGGCCTTAGGCCAGGCGAGAGACCACAGGCAGGGAGGTCACACCATTCCCCTGGCCTCAGGCTCCTGCCAACTGCCAGCCTCCCCGCTGCCCAAGCTAGACCACTGTCCCCAGGAAAGTGTCTCTGGCTTGGGGGGCGGAGGGCCATGCTCCACCAGGGCAGCACCTTGTCCTTGGAGATGCTGATGAGGATGTTGCTGTTCTTGGTGTTCACCAGCATGTGCATCACCGAGGTCTGATGCCCCTTCAACAGCCACACGGGCTTTTTCGAGAAGAAGGGGCTCCACAGGCAGATGTGGGGGTCATAGCCACCAGTCACTGGGGTGAAAAAAAATGAGCATCAGCCACTGGGGGCTTATGCTGGGACCTTTTCCTGGGGCCAGGGATCAGTTCCAGCCAGGCTTGGCAGATGGGCGGGCATTGCTACCAATCAACCCTCTGCTCCCCACCCATGCTAAGCACAGCCCGTGCCATAACACTACCCCACGTACCCATGAGTGGGGGCCAGAGTGGCAAGAGAGGAGGCCAGACAGAGGCAGAAGGCTGCAAGGCCTCCTCCTTGGCTCTGATGGTCCCCATGCCTCCAGCAGCCCTCACCCCGGTTCTGCCAGGCCAACAGATTCTGCATGACATGAAGATTACTTACCCAGGAAGTTCTTGTCTGCGCAGTAATCAAAGCAAAGAATTCCTTTTCTTAAATTCAGCACCGAAAACCTACAACAGCAAAGAACAAAGGCTGTGAGGCTGGGAGAGGCCTCGGGGAGCCTCTGAGCGTGGGGTGCGGAAGAACTGGAGGCAGGGCTGGGGGGAGGCCAGGAGAGGTCACTACCTCTCCACCCAAGGAGAGGAGCAGCCCCAGAAGCCCTGCCCAGAGCACACCCTGCAGCTGAGTCCGGGCCTTGGGCCTCAGCCCCAAACCAGCAGCTCATGGAAGAGGCACCCACCTCTCACTTATAGATGAAAGCAGCCCACAGGAGCAACTACTTACAGTTATAACACATTTGCCTCACTCCACGGGCAAACTTCACTTCATCTTCACCTCAACCTCAGTGGGACAGGTGTCTCCCCGCCCACAGCACAAATCCAAAGGGAAGGGTTTCCGGGCCAGCTCCTGGGGTCATGGCCTTGCTCCATGCTGCTCCCAGGGCTGGGTGCTGTCTCGTGGGCCCCCTGGACCCCTCACATAACCCTCAAGAGTGTCATCAGCTCTGTGCCATGATGAAGACATGGAAAGGAGAAGCTAGGGAGCTTGCCCAAGGTCACGTGGCTGGTAGGGCAGGAGGTCAGGGGTCAGAGCCAGGATGGGCACGGCAGGAGGAGGCAGAAGGCTCAGCTCCAGGAAAGGAAGAGGGGTGGCAGCATGGCTGGGGCTTGGGAGAGCCAGGGTGACCCAGGCAGGATTTGTGGAAAGGTCAGGCCCCGCAGCCCTCGCAGACCCAACAGCCCTGAAAACTCAGTGCCTTTGCACATGCTGTTCCCTCTTATCCACACATCCTGCCCTGCCAGCTGCTTCTTCTTGAACTCTCCCTTCAAAACTCAACTCAGGGGGAGGAACCAAGTTGGCGGCATAGTTAAACAACTAATCTGCTGCCTCACACAACAATTTCAAAAATACAACTAAAAGACAAAAACGTCTACCACCCAGAACCACGGGAAAGCTGGCTGAGTGGAAGATTTACAACTAAGAAGAGAAAGAAGCACAATCGCTGAAAAGCTGAGGTACGGAGGCACACGAATCTGCCGGCTGCGGGCGGCTGGGTGCGCGGCTTTTCTTCAACCCGCAGGGAGACAAGCTCCCGATCACTCTGAAATCCAGTTTCTGGGGACACTCGGGGGACCCAGGCACCTACGGGGAGAAGCTGGACTCTCGGCCATCGGGTCGGAAAGTGAGAGTGACTTTTTTGCGGTGGTGCGCCCAGCAATCATTGTTTACTGCGCTGGAGCGCGGGGCGCAGGGACTTGGAAACGTGGAAAGGCAGAGACGGCTGACGGCAGCCATCGCCGTTGGCCACGCCCCAGCCTAGTGACGCCCTGAGACCCCGCCCAGCCCTGAGGCCCCGCCCCGCACATTCTACAAACCCGCCCCGGCTCCACACACCGGCTTTTGCATATAAATGGCCTGTTCTGGAGCAGCTTAACCAACTGCAGCTCCAGTCAGACTGCTCCAAAACCGCCCAAGCAAAGGAGGAGAAAACTAGCCCTTGCTGTAGCTCCTGCTGGGGGACACACAGTACACAAGAGTACACCAAGAGTGTCCACCTCAAGTAACTGGGAGGCTGACCCGTTGAACCAATAGGACACCTAGTACACAAAACTACCCTACCAACTTAGGGAAGCAGAGAATATGAGAAGGCAAGGAAACAGATCACAAACCAAAGAAATGGAGGAGAACAAGCGACTGGACATAGAGTTCAAAACCACGGTTATAAGGTTTTTCAAGAATTTCATGGAAAAGGCTGATAAATTCCATGAGGACCAACTAGAAATTAAACGTACACTGACTGAGATAAAAAATATTATACAGAGACCCAAAAGCAGACTAGAGGATTGCAAGAATCAACTCAAAGATTTGGAATACAAAGAGGCCAAGGACACTCTTCCTGAAAAGGCCGATAAATTCAATGAGGACCAACTAGAAATTAAACATACACTGACTGAGATAAAAAATATTATACAGAGACCCAAAAGCAGACTAGAGGATTGCAAGAATCAACTCAAAGATTTGGAATACAAAGAGGCCAAGGACACTCTTCCAGAGAAGCATGAAGAGAAGAGAATTCAGAAAGTTGAAGATAGTGTAAGAAGCCTCTGGGACAACTTCAAGCGAACCAACATCAGAATTATGGGGGTACCAGAAGAAGAGAGAGAGCAAGATGCTGAAAACCTATTTGAAGAAATAATGAACGAAAACTTCCCCCACCTGATGAAAGAAATAGACTTACAAGTCCAGGAAGCACACAGAACCCCAAACAAAAGGAATCCAAAGAGGACCACACCAAGACACATCATAATTAAAATGCCAAGAGCAAAAGACAAAGAGAGAATCTTACAAGCAGCAAGAGAAAAACAGTTAGTTACCTACAAGGGAGCTCCCATACGATTATCAGCTAATTTCTCAACAGAAACCATGCAGGCCAGACGGGAGTGGCAAGAAATATTCAAAGTGATGAATAGCAGGAACCTACAACCAAGACTACTCTACCCAGCAAAGTTATCATTCAGAATTGAAGGGCAGATAAAGAGCTTCACAGATAAGAAAAAGCTAAAGGAGTTCATCACCACCAAACCAGCATTATATGAAATGCTGAAAGGTATTCTTTAAAAAGAGGAAAAAGAAGAAGAAAGATAAAAATTATGAACAACAAATACA
Organism: Eptesicus fuscus; assembly: GCF_027574615.1. Taxonomy (NCBI): domain Eukaryota; kingdom Metazoa; phylum Chordata; class Mammalia; order Chiroptera; family Vespertilionidae; genus Eptesicus; species Eptesicus fuscus. The sequence goes on along the minus strand of NC_072484.1, from coordinate 33,286,599 downwards.
TATCTATCAACAAGTGAATCTAAAAGTCAAGTGAATTAAAAATCTGAGGAACAGAATAAACTGGTGAACTTAATAGAATCAGGCATAGAATGGGAGTGGATTGATAATTCTCAGGGGGAAAGGGGTGTCTGTGTGGGGAGTATGGGAAGAGACTGGACAAAAATCATACACCTATGGATAAGGACAGCGGGGGGGGGGGAGGTAAGGGAAGAGGGGGGGTAGGAACTGGGTGGTGGGGAGATATGTGGGGAAAAAGGAGAAACAATTGTAATCTGAACAATAAAGATTCATAAAAAAAATAAAATAAAAAAAAAATTAAAAAAAAACAAAAAAAAAAAAAAACTCAACTCAAAAGCCTCCAACCCTCTAGTGCAGCATGCCCTCACTGAACTTGCCTTTGAACTGGCTCCTCCACCACTCCCTGGGGGCCCAAGCCTATTACCTGAATATCATTCTGGAGGCTCCCTCTCCTGTACTCCCCCACATCCCCCCACAGCCCTGGCCTCTGCTTAGTTCAGACCCCCCTTTATTTCTGTCAGCCTCCCAGGGGGTCTCTAAACCTCCAGTCTTACTTCCCTCCAACCTGCTCTCCCCTCCACAGCAGAAGGATGCCTCAAACAATCAAAATGTCAGGAAGAGCAACTGAATCCATGTATGTCATTTATTGTCAAACCAGATACATCCTTCTCCACACATATATGTGCAGAGAAATCTTCCGGAAGAATGGTCCCGAAACGTCACTCTAAATTACTTCAGGCTGATTCACCCACTCCTTCACCAAAGAGTTACTGGCTCCTACTCCCTTCCAGGATTGCCAGAGGCGTGGATGTGATGCCCTGGCCTTCCTGGGACTTCCTTCTAGAGGGCAGCAGCATGGGCAAGTACATGAACAGAGGTGGGAGACGGACATTTCTAGATCATGGCAAGTCTTGCAGGGAAATAAACAGTGGCTTTGACAGGATAGCAGGAGGAGACCAGGTCTGCAGATGGCTGCTGCGGTGCAGAGAAGGGCCTGGAAGGTCAGGGGGCATGCAGGGAACAAGGCCACTGCGAGCAGTTTAGGTGGCAGATAACAGTGGCTTCAATGAGGTGGTGGGGGCAGAAGTGAGAGAAGAGGGGGGAAGCAGGGGAGATGCTGTGGGTCAGTCCACAGGTCCCTTCCACCCCGACCCTAGCTCCTCCATCTGATTCACTGCTGGCTCCAACCACCTGGAAACTCAGTGCAGGCCGGCTGCTGGGAAGTCAGCCCTGTGGGCCCACACTGCCTCAGAGGCTGAGGCCCACTGCAGAGTTAGGTTGGCAGTGCCAGGCCACACTGCAGAGGCCATGCCCTACGAGGCCATCCCCAGCAACTGGAAACCAGCAAGTAGTCAATGCCGCCACCTATCAGAAAATATGTGTACTGCATTCAGACAGGAAGGAAGGGTGTGTGTGGGCACCAGTGTATAAATATATTCTCCAACCAACCCTAAAATATATCTCAAATCCCTCCATCTCCACCCAATGGTCGACTGCAGGCTGCTATCATACGTACGCTGAATTATTGCACTGGCATCCTCACTGGGTCCCCATCTCAACTCCTGCCCACATGCACTCTACTTGCAACAGAACAGCTGAAGGATGTTCCTACACGTCAGACCACGCCATTCCTCTGCTCAAACCCATTCTAGAACCCTGTTTATATATGATTCCCAATAATTGTAAAAAGATATTTTTGAGACACTTGGGGAGAGATTAACTTAGACTAGGTACTGGTGATATTAAAGTATTATACTATTATCTCTACTTTTGTATGTGTTTGAAATTTTTCATAATAAAAAATGTTTAAAAAACAAAAACTATTTTTTTAAAAAGAGCATATCACTAGAGAGGAGTGATGCAAAGGCCCTGGGGCAGGAGCGCGCCCGAACCACAAGGGGGCCAGTGTGGCTGGAGTGGAAAGGTGGAGGGGTGTGCTCAGGAAGGCAGCAGGGCCTGACCAGAGAAGGCCTCGGGGCCACAGTGAGGTGACCCTCCTGATAGCCTCCTGCTGTTGAGACCCAATAAAACAAGAAGCTGATGAAACACATTATCACAGACATGAGATAATACCACCACCAAAGCAGAGAGATGACACTCAGCCAACCAGCTCCAAGCAAAATCCCACCCCACAGCCCCACAAAAGGCACTGAAGCCAAGACTGAAATGCCCCCGCCCCATCAGACATTCTCCGAGGCTCCCTCCCCTAACCTGCAGTTAGTTCCAGGACTTGGGTGGGAATGTGCACAGAATACTCTGGTTAACAAGACAGTGGGCTTACAATGAGGCCTGGGACGCAACCCCACCTCAAAGGTCTGCTCCAAGCCAGTCACCTCCCCTGCCTTCCCAAAGCCTCAAGTTTCCAGTGTAAAATGAGGAGCTGGACCTAAATTAGTGCTACCATCCCAGGATTGGATTCCCTCTGGAAAACAGGGAATAAGAAGGAACAGACCGAGATGGGACCAAAATGGCCCTTATTCTCCACACTGTACCTGACCCAGCTGCACCCCTAATACAAGCCTCAAATCTCCTCCTGTTCCCCCAAGACCAGGGAGCTACAGCTCATTATTCAGCCCGTTCAGGAGGAAAATGTCACAGGCCAAAGGCGCCAGATGTTAAAAGGTGGGACAATAAGAACACTGCAGAGGCAGGGAAACCCAGCTGCAGGAATCCTCAGGAGAAAGTACCTACTGCAAAGTGCCAAGTGCTAGGTGAACACCAAAACCACAGAATTGGGGCTTTTGATAATGGAGTGAGACAATGGGGTTAGGTAAGGGGAGGAGGGCTGCAGGATTCAAATTTTACTTATCACGTTTTAACTTTTTACAAGGACAATGTATATACATACACTTCTGTGGAAAATCAGCTGATTTTAAAGAAGGGAAGGGAAGGGAGAAAGGGGAGAAAATTCACTCTGGGGTAGAATAATCTAGAATGAAAGAAATAGACTAGAACTGTCTCCAAAAAAAATAAGTTCTGCCAGTCACTGAACACATACCACAAACCATGTTCATCAGAATAATCCTTGAGGTAAGTGAAGTGCAGTTACCACCCTTTTACAGAGGAGGAAACTGAGGCTCACAGGGAAGCAATTTGCATTCATTCCTTGGGTCAGAAAATTTTTTTCTGAATGCCTGCTGATACTACATGCAGACTCCTGTGCTGAGTTTTGTATATAAATTGTTGGGTAAAAGAAACCCTATTTTAATTTTGCTGCTGATGGCATGCCAGAATGATGATTAAAACCACACTCCACACCTGGCCAGCGTAGCTCAGTGGTTGAGCATTGACCTATGAACCAGGAGGTCACAGTTCGATTCCTGGTCAGGACACATGCCCGGGTTGTGGGCTCCATCCTGATGGGACATGCAGGAAGCAGCCAATCAATGATTCTCTCATCATTGATGTTTCTCTCTCTCTCCCCCTCTCCCTTCCTCTCTGAAATCAATAAAAACTATATTTTTAAAAAATCAATAAAAAATATAAAGAAATTTTAAAAAAATACACACTCCATAAAAGTTCTCACAAGAAAAAAAAAGTGTAACTGTGTGTGGTGACAGATGTTACTTAGACTTATTGTAGTGATGATTTTGCAATCTATACTAATAAAAGGGTAATATGCTAATTAGACCAGGAGACCTTCCGGACTTCCAGACAAAGCCATGGTGGTGGGGCCGAGGCAGAGGTGGTTAGGAGTGATCAGGCCAGGAGGGGAAGGCAGTTGAGGGTGATCAGGCCAGCGGGGTGGGGGGCAGTTGGGGGCGAGCAGGCCAGCAGGGGGGGCCAGTTGAGGGCAAGCAGGCCAGCAAGGGGGGGGGGGAGTTCGGGGCGAGCAGGCCGGCAGTGGGGGGCTGTGGGGGACAGTTGGGGGTGATCAGGCCTGTGGGGCGGGCAGTTGGGGGCAAGCAGGCCAGCCGGGGGGGGGGGTGCAGTTAAGGGCAAGCAGGCTGGCAGTGAGGGGCAGTTGGGAGCGATCAGGCCAACAGGGAGGAGGCAGTTGGGGGCGAGCAGGCCGCGGTGGAGGGGGGGGTAGTTGGGGGCGAACAGGCTGGCAGTGAGGGGCAGTTGGGGGCGATCAGGCCGGAAGGGGGGCAGTTGGGGGTGAGCAGGCTGCAGGGGTGGGGGGGGCAGTTGGGGGCGAACAGGCTGGCGGGGGGGCAGTTGGGGGCTAGCAGGCCGGCAGGCAGAGTGGTTAGGAGCAATCAGGCAGGCAGGCAGGTGAGCTGTTAGGAGCCAGCGGTCCTGGATTGCAAGAGGGATGTCTGACTGCTGGTCAGTCAGGCATCCCCCGAGGGGTCCTAGATTAGAGAGGGTGCAGGCCAGGCTGAGGGACACCCCACCACCCCGTGCACAAATTTTGTGCACCGGGCCACTAGTGTGTGTGTGTGTGTGTGTGTGTGTGTGTGTGTGTGTGTATCAAAACATTATATTGTATACCTGAAATATAATGTTATATCAATTATGTCTCAATTTAAAAAACAAAAAAAATAACTCAGACTCCAGAGCCCATGTTGAAACAACCCGCTGTTGGCCCGTAGAACAGGTGGAGCTTCCTTGGACCCGGTGTGGTTCGTAGACAGTGAGCTGCCCACAAGCAATGCCACCGTCTCAGAGGTGGGCCCACCCTCGGTAGGGACGGCCCCTTTTGAATGAAGTGAAGCCAGACCCTACCCACCTCCCTTCCAGCCCCACCACCTTAGCCTAGAGAATGGTGCTTCTCACCTGGTGGTCTCGGAGGCTTTGGATGGCAATATTGCCAGCACCAGAGAGGACTTTCCGATGGCTGAACAGGAGGCCACCAGGTTCATCTCGGGGATGAACCTGACCTGTTGGCACCAGTTGCGATGCAGAGCCTGGGAAGAGAGCGGCAGTGGTGGAGCCCACCCGAGGACAGCCTTTCAGCCCAGCCTCTGGGACGTGGCAGGTGTTGGGGACTAGAGGGACCCGGGATCGCTGAGTCCAGTGGCTTCTAATGGCCACAGCTCTGACAAAGTGATATGGCCCCCGCCCTAGCCCAGACCCCATGACCAGGAGGGAGTGGCCATTGCTTGTCAGTGAAAAGGCTGCTGCCATGTGAACGCTTGCTTATCATTTAGAGGACAGGCAAGTCAGGATAAACTAATATTGTTTGTCGCCCCCTCCCCAAGACAGGAGAAAGGATGGATTTGAGTCTGTGAGTTCTGTTATCTGCAGGAGCCCCAGCGCAGATTAACCTCTGCTTCCTGGCCCCTCCGCTGCCCTCCGTCTTTGTCAGGACATGGCGTGGGATAGTGAGAATGCTACCTGGTGCACTTGGGCAACAAAGGCCACGACCCACAGGTCACGGGGGTGTTCTGGCTGCACAGGCTGAAATACTCCAGCTCCAGCCCTACGGTCTGACCCAGAGCTTGGCCTCCCCATCCAGCCATCTTCCTTCCCGGGACAGGAGTGAAAGAAGCGGGTTGGAGGGTCGTCAGGCCCTGACTAGGTTTTGCAGGCCTGTCTCACTGAGTATCACAGTGGGGCACCAAATCCAAGGCACTAAACGGAACCTGGGTCACTTAGCAACTTGGAGGGAAACCAAGCCCAAGATGAGAATCCCACGGGAGATGGAGGACTAGCCTGGGACTCTTTCTGAGGGGCTCCCAGGGCCTGTACAACCCAACCTGCTGCAAAGGAAGCATGGAGGAGCCTGGACCACCCAACGCAGACTTTCCTGAGTGTTGGATTTATTCACTCATTTGTTTAACAAATGTGCTAGGAGCCCACAAGCCCCAGGCACTGGAGACGGAACAGAGAAGAGAACCAGCTAAGTGCCTTCCTCCAGGATCTGCACTCCCATGGGAGAGGCAGGACAATACCAAGGTGAGAGGTGGCGGCTGTGATGCTGCGATTCATAATGAGAAATACAGATTCTGGGTTTTGCCCCTGGTTCTGGCACAGAGTTCCTGAAACCCTGGGAATTTCCTAAATAATAAGAGCTATAAAGGTGTTTTGTAGTCATAGCAAGCCCCTTTCAACCACACCCCAGTTTATGTTAAGGAGGTGACTTTTGGAAAGCACCTAAGGATGAGGCTGGTTACCAGGGGAACCAGCCATGTGACTGGATAGGTGGAACCTTGAGTTCCAGGGAGAGAAGAGAAGTGGAGGCTGAATTTAGTCACCAATAACCAATGAAGGCAGCAATCAGGCCTCCGTAACGAAGCCTTCATAAAACGTTCAGAGAGCTTCCGGGTTGGTGAACATGGAGATTTTAGGAGGGTGGAGCTCCCAGAGAGGCCATGGGGCGCCACGTGCCTTCCCACATACCTCGCTCTACAAATCTCTTCCATCTCACTGCTCCCGGATTACAGCGTTTTAAAATATAATCAATCGATGATCTAGTAAGCATAATGTGTCTGTGAGTTCTGTGAGCAGCTCCAGCAAATTAATCAAACCCCAGGAGGGAGGGGATCATGGGAACCTACTTTCCATAGCCAGCAAGTCAGAAGCACAGATAACACCCTGCACTGGTGACTGGCACCTGAAGTGGAGGGCAGCTTTGTGGGACGGACCTTCACCTGCAGGAACTGTGTTGAGCTCTAGGACAGCCGGTTAGAGAATTGCATGGTGGTGTGGGAAACACCCACACACACACACACACACACACACACACACGCTGTAGTTGGTGTCAGGATTCTGCAGGGTGAAGGAATAAAGGCAGAGGCAGGCAGCAGGGCTGTTCCAGGCAGGTAGGTTGGGGAATTGAAGGAAATAGAGAGGCGGGCGTACAGGTACCTAGAGAAGAGCATGCAGCCTGAAGGAACAGCAGGTGTCAAGGCCCTGAGGTAGGAAAGGGCTTAGTGTGTTTCAGCGAGAAGCTACTGGGGATTTTGAGCAAAGTGGTGACATGACTGTATTTCCATCTCATAATTCCACTGGCTGCTGGAGAAAGCACTGAGTGAAGAAAGGACATGGGGAACAGCTAGGAGCCACTGCAGCCATCCAGGAGAGAGGCGGTGTCTGCGGGAACCAGGGCTGAGCAAGGAAGGCGCTGAGAGAGATGGCCATGCCTGAGACACAGAAAAAGCTGGTAGGATCCAGCTCCACCCATTCCTAGAGACCAGCCCCACGGCCCATGACTGAACCCAGGGGCCAAATTCACTCTCTGCATTTATTTTTTTTTTTAATGCATTTTTAAAATCTTCACCTGAGGATATTTTTTCCATTGATTTTTTTTTTTTTAAGAGAGTGGAGGTAAGGGAGAAGGGGAAAGAGAAACACTGATGCAAGAGAGACACATTGATTGATTGACTCCCTCTCACACCCTGACCAGGGCCGGGGAATGAGCCTGCAGCCGAGGTACATGCCCTTGACCAGGAATTGAACCCGTGACCCTTCTGTCCACGGGCCGACACTCTCACCACTGAGCAAACTGGCCAGGGCTCTCTGCATTTATTTTTTACAGGAGTGTGTACAAATAATTATCATGGTAACAGGCTGAGGAAAGCTACAACTTACCTTCAGTCGGTAACTTTTATACAAAGGGGACTTCTCATTTAAGAGCTTCTTTGTGGAAATACTAGTCCAGTGATCTGTTAGGAGAGAAAACCGAGGTCCATGTCACCAGTTCTCCCCCTTTGCCAGGCAAGCAAAACCTCAGAAGACACCGGAGTCTGTTTGTAATTCTATGCATCTCAAAAGCCGTTTCCATCCAAATGCTCGTTCAACCCTCACTGTGTCCTGATGAGTTCATGGGGTGAACTCAACACCCAGAAAACAGAGCCAGCAGGTTAACACTACCGCCCAGAGTCCCCTGCCAGCTCACGGCAGAGCTGGAACCAGGTTTCCGGGTTCCCCACTCTCCCCAGCGGCTACAATCTAAACAAGTTGATTCTGTGAGTTAACACCAAATTTCCTGATGGGGAAAATGAATCACGGTCCTCGGCTCTATTCACTCTGAAAACAGTCCTTTGGGGTTTCCCATCATGCTTCAAACTGCAGGCCCCCCTTTGCCCAGCAGACACGAGCATTGTAAACTGAGCACATCAGGGGCAACCGCACGAGGTGCAGCCTGCCCTCTGGGACCTTAGGTCTCCTGGCTCTGGAAACCTCCCACGAAGGCTGCTGGGAGCCTCTGGGGAAGCACTCGCCGGCCCCTGGTGCCAGCTGCACAGCTGGACAGTGACAGGTGGAGGCAGCAGTGACAGGACACAAAGCAGGATTTAAGGAGGTAGGTCAGATGGGCCAGGACAGTCTGGGCTCAGGTGTGAGAGAAGCTTCCAGGTGAAATGGAGAAAGAGAGATCCAGGGCCTTATGACAAGCATTTTCTGCTGCCAGGTCACCAGCCCCATCTCGCCAGGGCCGGAAGAGGCTTGAAAAGGAAATCCCAAGGGATGGAGTGTTGCCCACTAAAATGGGGCAGGCCCTGCATGCGTGTGGGAGGAAGGAAGCTTAGTTCTGGCTGGGCCATGCAGTGAACATAGCCTGCCTGTGGCTGCCACTAGGCCCCCTAGGCTGGGAGAGCCCCAGAGAGCAGGGGAGACCGTCTCTGGACACTGGCCATATGCCTCACTCTATGTACTCTCTTTCCATCTCACAGCAAAGCTATAGACTGAGTGTGCTCATCCCTATTGGATAAGGGAACTGAGGCACAAAGAGGTTAGGCAATGGGATCAAGGTCACACAGAGCTGGTCTGTCCAACTCCTCCCAAGTCAACATGCTGCTGGGCCTACCTTTGTGTTTGTCCCCAGCCTTCAATCAGCATGTGGCATGGAAGGACGCCCGTCCAACACTCCAGCTTCATCTGCTCCCATCCGCCACCTAACTTCTTATTCATCACCTCAGCTCAAAGACTACCATGCCCCGCCCATGCCAATTCCCAGGGTGGCAAACAGTGACCAGAGCAGAGGCTGATGAGGCAAGAACATAGCAGGGTGCCAGCCCACTGCTGCATCCAGGGCAGGATGCGTTTTCTGTCCAACCAGGAGGGACACTGCCCCAACAAGCGTGGCAGGAGGTGTCACTGAGGCCTGGGAGCCCAGGAGGATGTCCTGTTCAGAAACCCTGACTGGAAGCCCAAGGGGCCACTCTGGTGGTCTGCATGGAGCTACCTGGAAGACTGACACTGTGAACTGGAGGTTTGATCCAGCTCAGATGAGCCCCCAAATGCCCCAGGCCCCAGGGCCTCAGGATCTAGTGCCCCTTGGCAGAGCATCCCAAACAGCATCCTTCAATATTTGGTGAGTCTGGTATGCAGCTTAGCAAGTGGTTCAAGTGCAGACTCCGGAGCAGACCGCCTGCTCTGATCCCAGCCACCACATAGCCCTGTGGGGGCCTGTGCAAGAGCTCCACCCTGTAAACCTCTGCTCCTCCTCTCTTCAAGGGCTGTGGCAACAGCAGCTCCCTCCAGGCAGTGGGTGGGGAACTATAGGAGGGCTCTTTCAGGGCAGCTGCTCCACTCTCCCCTAACCACCCAAAGGCAGCTCACAGCCAAGGAGAGCAGAACCCTCCTCACAATGATGGAGGAAGTTAGCACCATCAGCCCAGGGCCCAGAGCAGGTGAGTGACTTTTCCAAGGTCACACAGCTGGCGTGGGTTCATTCTTCCTGGGATGAGGAGGGTCCTGAAGCCCCACTCCCTGGCCCTTACCTGTACAACCTCCCACCTTCAGAGTGATTGCCTATCTCCTCAGTTCCCCCCACCCACCCACCCATCTCTTGCTGTCACCCCATCTCCTCGGTTCCCACAGGCTGCTCTGAGCTGAGCGTGTAGTGCACTGTCGCCCGAGCTTCTGAAGGAGCCAGGGGCCCTTGAGCAGGGAGGTGGGGAGAGGGAAGAACACCCCAGGGCAGAGCCATTCCCCAATGTGTTAGCTACCCCACTTGGAGGTCCTGGGGAGGATTCGGGGATTGAACAGCCCATTGGCCACATTGTCGGAGGTGAAGACGATGACGTTGCCTTTGGTGTCTCCGAAGCAGAACACACCCCTGTGATAGTCAGACCTGGGAAAGATGGAGACAGAGAAGCCATGGAGCCAGCTGGGCGCACCCAGCCGCCGTCCTCACCCCCTCCCCGTGCTCCACGCCTATGTCCATCCAGGGACTGAGGCAGTTCTTGCTCTCAACAGCCGATGAACATGGGCCCAGCTACCCAGATCCAGAACATCGATGAACCAGATCCAAAAGAAATCAGCATTTTTTAAAAACCAAAATAAGTCCCTGGTCCTCCAGTTGCTCTTTGTCAAGTCGCCCCTAGCGGTAGATGTGATCCTTCCAGAGTCCTCACCCGCAGTGGGACAAGCCTCTGACTTGCTGGGAGAGGGAGAGGAAGAGAGCTGACGATGACGCTGTGGTCTGAGTGACGGTGAAAGGTGACGCTGGGAGAGAGGCAGCTCGGGGGAAAGAGGACACAGGCACACAGGATGGGAATCGCTCCAGGACTGTTTCCAGCAAGGCTTTCTCTGGGTTCCCAACCCACTGAGTGCTGTGGCCACTGCCAAGACCCTGCCCCGACCTCCCAGGAGACTCACCAGTAGTTCATAACCAGAGGGCAGCTGTCCAGATCGATGAAGGTGAAGGCCCGGGAACAGTTACGATTAGTAATATCAAAGAACTCTGGGGAAAGACAGAGGAGAGGCATGCATAGAACCCGAAGCCACATCCCAGGCCTCGGGGTCTCTGGTGACAATGAGCAGTCACTGCTCACCACCCGACAATACCCCCGAGGACTTGAATCCGTGCTCAAAGTTGGCTCAGGGACAGATCTCCCCAAGTGCAGGTGCATGACTCCCAATGGCCCAGAGCAGGCCGGGCAGCCACCAGGGACTCACCTATCTTCTGGTCAGTGGACGCAATCGCAACTAGGTTCATGTTGTGGAGACATACCATGTCGATGACCCACATCTGCTGGTTGTGGAGCGGCGGTATATGGTTAAGCTGGCCAGAGGAAGAGCAGAGACCTGGGCTGGGGAGGCTGCCCCCGGAGCACCCACCCTGACAGCCGAGGCCCTGGGACCAGGCGCAGAGACCTGGTCATGGAGCCCAGTGTGACCACCAACTACTAACAATGGCGCTTTAGATAAACGCCCTATCCTCGCTGAGTCTCAGTTTCCAGGTCTATAAAATGGGCTTTAAAAAACTGGTATCTTTACAACCCCTTTTTAGAGCAGTTTGACAAGCTCGTCCAAGTTTTAAATGTGCAGTTTGTGATCCTGGGATCCATTTCCAGGACACAGCTATGGACATGTTCACATGTATGCACTGAGACATATATGCAAGGGACACCACCCAGACATTAGCTGTGAGGGAGCTGTGTACGTACCAATAAAGAGTAGTTGCCAAGATATATTACTAAGTGAAAAAGCAAGGTGAAAAGCAGCAATATAATGTGTTACCATTTGCATATTTAAAAAGAAAGGGGGTGGTATATGTACAGGCTATCCATGGAAGAGCACCCAAAACTAGTCACAGCAGTTGCCTCCCAGGAGAGGAATTAGGGTCTGGGGGAGGAAGACCGACTTTCCACTATCTGTCCCTCTGGGTGCCTGAATCTTCCTCCCCTCCCACCCCCGCCCCAGTTTTATTGAGATATAATTGACATATAACAGTGTATTCGTTTTGTTTCGTCTGAACCTTGTTTGCCACCTGCTGGTGTCACCTGGTCACCGTGGCTTATTAAGGAGAAATCATCCTGTCAGGCTGTGAGGAAGTAATGGAATCATAAAAGCTAAACTATCTAGAGTGCCCTTGGTAGGAGCGTGGCAGGCTTGGGAGCCCTTCCACGCTCTGGTGCCAGCCTCACTTCACACATGCAGGCAGATTTGAGCTGGCACTCCAGGCGGGGGACACTATGAGCAAAGGCATGTCGGCAGAAATGAACTGCTATGTCCAGGGAAGAGGAGGCCGGCCCAACAGGCTTGGGTGGGAGGAGATGGGAGATGGCTTTAGGGGTAGCCAGCTGAGAAACTTGTATTTTATTCCCTGAATAACACAGGCTCTGAACTGAAGAGAGGGGTCCCATCTGAAAAAGAAGGGAGGGGACATTTTAAGGCCGCTCCTGTAGGTGGATATCCAGAAGGGATGGCAAAGGCGGAGGCAGGAAGCACCATGTTCCAACAAAACTCAGAGCACGAAAAGCAGAGGCCTGCACCACTGGCTGGGCAGCGAGGACAATGGACCAGGGCCCCCGGAGGCCCCTCTCTTGCCCAGGGCTGGGGTCTAACCTGCACACAAGGGAGGTGACAGTAACATCCATCACCCCGTGTTTAGATGAGAGAGAGAGAGCTCTAGGGAGTCTCAGTGGCCTGCCTGAGGTTGCACAACTCATAGGTGAAGCCCAGACCCGGCCCCACATCCGGGGCCTTCCATTTGCGTGACCATGGGTGTGCAGCTGCTGGTCACGGATGGTGACTCACTCTTGACAACATCTACTTGAAAGCAGCCCCTCAGGGAAGAATGAATGCCCAGCTCTGTTGGACCTTCCGGAGGAGCCTCCCTCTGTCCTCCTTGGCCCGCCTCCCCCCGAGGCTTTGGCCCTGGAAGGACACTAAGGGGACCATGTAGCAGCCACAACCAGGAGCTCAGGCTATACTGTGCCCCCTCTCCGCATAAACACCCAGAGAAAACATGTGTGGAGTGTGCCCAAAACTCCAGCCTCAGGAACACAGCACAAATCCCCCTTGGTCCTGGGCTACCAACAGCACCCAGGGGAGTCACTGGACATCCCCTGACTTTAGTTCCCACCATGGGCAAGTGGGAGGCAGTGGGGGAGACCACCCAGAGCCCTCCTGCCCAAGGCATAACCCCTGATGCAACTGGAAACACTGCAGTTACACAGAGCTGGTAACAGCCCTCATGCTGCTGGCAGCGTCTCAGTAAGGCTTCATTCTCCAGAGGGCTGTGCCTTCCTCATTGGCTAGACCGGCCTGGCAACACACACACACACACACACACACACACACACACACAGGGGGTTTGCCTGAGTGTTGTGTCACTCACTGCACTTGGCCAGAAACTGACAGCACAAAGACAATGACGAGGTCAGCTTTTGTTCAGCAGGCACTTGCTGTGTGGCTTGCCCTGCTCCAAGCACCATGCATGTATCATGTCATTAAATCCTCCCACTGCCCTTGAGGGATTACTCCTCCATTGACAGATGAGGAAAATGAGGCACGGAGAGCTCTATAGTAACTGGTCCGAGGTCACAGAGCTGGAAGGTGGTGCACTGGGGTTCTAAGCCAGGTAGCCAGGCTCCAGCGGCCAGGCTCACCACCACGGTGATTTCCTGCCTGGGCCCGGCAAAGGATTGGATCTGCAGGACTTGGTGATGGAGTGGGTGTAACAAAGAAAGGAAAGGGGGCTGCTCTCCAACACAGACACCTCTCACTGAGGTGGGGGGGGGGGGCGCCACAGGAGAAGCCTGGTGGGCAGGGAGGGCCACAGTGACATTTAGTTTGGACAAACTGGGTTTGAGGTGTCTGTTGGACATCACGTAGAATGGACATCAGGTGGAATCTTGCTTACAGAGGAGGACTATGAGGCTCATGGTCCTACGGTGAAGCCAGAACCCGGAGCCAGGAGTGTGACTGCAAGTGCGGACTGCCTAGTCCACAAACCCTGAGAAGGAACCACCCTGAACCAGAGTGGGAAGGCAGAGGCTCTCTGACCACCCCATCTGTGCTCCCCATGTGGGCCCCACTCACCTTACAGGAGCTGATCAGAGAGAAGGACTCTGACCAGAACTGCAGGTTCCCGTCCTTAGTGACAGTCAGGAAATGCCCAATCTTCTTGAACCGCTGTATTAAAAACTCCACTTTCACAACCTCACACCCGTGATTCCTGTGGGAGGTAATGAGAGAGGGAAGAGCCCAACCAAACACAGAACAGACTCAGAGGAGGAAGGGAAAGCAAGCAGGAGGGCTTTGCTCACACACACGCACGCACGCACGCACGCACGCACACATGCACCAGACCCACCACTGAGAAACTCCATCAGGCTCCATGAGACGTGGGCCCCTGCCCCTCCACACAGATTGCCTCCATTATCAACAGCGTCCAAAAGGAAGATACCCACGTATGATGCTGGTATGAGACGGGGCTCCCAAAGCAGGAAGCCTGTCCTGTGAAAGAGCCAGTCAGCCTCCATCATGGATGGGGAGATGAGACAGGGAGCAGCGGCTTTTGCAGACCTTTTATTGGGAAAATGGCCCACAGAAGGCGGGTAGAGTAGGACTTGACTGGAAACTTTATAACATTGATTCCAGCAACTGCTCTAGTGCTCCAGGATGGAGAGGGGGAATGTGGGCGAGGGTGCCATGAGACATCAGGGCCCCTTTGCACAGCTCTTCCTCTCCAAGGACCTGCCCTGAGCCCGGAAAACAGCTTCTGGGGCAGGCCAGGCCTCACTCAGCCTTCCCAGCAAGCCTCAGTGCTGCCTTCCAATGGCTTCTTTCCTGCCACAAAGCTGGCTAAGCCAGAGATCTGGCAATTAAAGGGCACTAACATTTTGACTTTCCGACACAGCACACACTCTCCCATTTGATGTACCCTCACTTCTGGGCCCAGCAGGGCAGGTGATGTTATCTCACCTGGTGCTTGGAATTATGTCCTGGTTACCAACAGAGCTGGGACCTTCACCCCCACTCCAGCCACAGCCCTTTCCAAATGATGTGACCCATGGCCTAAAAATAACCCAGTCACCGTGAAATTCTACCCATTACTACCTCTGTGGAAGAGAGAGGGAGGTGCTGTCCTCTCTTTCCTGCCATCAGTCCATAGCTCTGTCCAGATCCTCATGAATATTCTCAGTCACCCCTCCAGCTGTCACCTCCCATTCTGCCTCGTCTGTCAGGCCCCAGAGTGTGAGGAACAGACACAATAGGTGAGAGCTACGAAGTGAGGAGCACCCTGGGAAGTGTCACCCCATCATGGAGTCTTGGTCTCCCCATCCCCACAATGGCAGCACCTCCACCTCCTAGGACTGCAGTGGGAACAAGATGGTGCATTTGGTGAACTGGGCCCAGGCTACCCTTTCATGAAGGTAATTGAACATGATTTGGCTATTTTCTCCAACAATCTAAATGATGTGACCCATGGCCTAAAAATAACCCAGTCACCGTGAAATTCTACCCATTACTACCCGTCACAAACCCTCCGGGATTGTGGGTTGAGCGTATAAACAGGAGAACACAGGGGCAAGCTTCTTGGCATTTCTGGTCCAGGCCTTTTAAGCACCCTCGGGAATTCAAATGTCCAAGGAAACAGACTGGTGAAGGCTTGGCTACATCAAGCGAAGTTTCCAGGTCAAAATTTAAGATTATAAAATCTTTCATCACTCATGTACATGGGCTATTCCTCAAGTAAATCTTGACCGAAATTTGTTTAATGTGCCCTTTCGTGCTTTTCATTTAAACCATCTTCTCTATTCAACTCCAGGTTGCTGAGGGCAGGGGCTGCCTTCTAGTTCGTGGTGCTCCCCACGGCCTGCTCTGAGGAAGGTCCCCTGAGGACAGACCCACCATGGCCCTTCCTGACCAGGCCACAGATGCATGTCTCACAGGACCTGGCTCCTGGCCCCAGCCACCTGCACCAGGCAGCTGTTGCTCCCACACAAGGTGCGCTCTGGGAAGGGAGCCGGCGGCCCAGCACTCCTCACTCTTAGGGTGTTTTGAAGGGTAGGGGCTAACAGGCCACAGCACAGAGAGAGGATGAGAAGTGCCAGAGGGCACAGCAGGGGAGGAGCCACAGGAGCATCCAGCAGGCAGGGTCAGGCTGAAGTCAAGGCAGGGACAGCTGCATGCTGCAGGAGTGACAGAGGGGCTGCCCTCCCCCGCCCCCAGACCTGGGCAGGCAGAAGGAGCAGTTTCCTGCTGTGCCTCTTAATCCCTGTCCCCACTGTGTGAGGCATCTGTGTCCTGTGGATGAAACTGCCAGGTGTATTCAGCCCCGGCCCCAGAAGGAAGCAGGAGGGGCCGTGTTGGGGAAGCTGAAGGCTGAGAGGGGCAAACAGAACCACCCACTACTGCCATTTGACCTCTCTGAACCTCAATGTCCTCATCTGTAAAATGGGGACAAATCACTTACCTAATGCTCCTGCCCACCTACCCAGTTGTAAGGCTGATAGGAGCTAAAGGGCATCAAGCACCAGGCCGGGTGCCAGACCCGTGGTGGCCCCACCAAGGTGGCTCAGGGATTTCGGAAGAGCACTAGCTGCGTGGCCGGCACGGCCTTGTGCAGACCCGCCCTTTCGGCCCAGGGAGAGGCTCCTTACAGGGGGATGATCTTCATGGGCAGCTGGAAGTGCAGGTGGTACTGGCTCTTCCTCATCAACTCCTTTCCCCGGAACTCATGCATCATATAATCCACACAGTTCGACTGCCTCGAGAAGAAAGACGAGGCAGGGAGGGTGTTGGCCCAATGGTCTGAGCACTGGGCTTTGGGAACCCAAGCTCAGCTTCCAGTATTCTCCCCCAACTCTCCCAGCCCCTTCCGAGGGGCTCTGGGAGCCCCACCCCCACCCAGGCTGGCAAAGGGAAGCAGCCTAGCAGCAGTGCTGCTATTGCATCTGAATTGGCAAGTATTTGTGAAGACAGCATAGCAGCGCCTCCCTCCTGAAAGCTTTTTCTTTTTTTCTTTTAATTTCTTTATTGATTAAGGTATCACATATTTGTCCTCATCCCCCCCATTCTCAAACCCCTCCCCACGCATGCCCCCACCACCCTGTTGTCCGTGACCACTGGTTAGGCTTATGTGCATGCATACAAGTCCTTTGGTTGATCTCTTTAAAGCTTTTTCTTAAGGCTCAATCACCAAGTTTCAACCTTTCCATCTCATGGCACACATAAACTAATTACTAAAATTGCGCAGCACGCTAAAAATATATATTTTTTGCCAATCTGACAAGAAAAATAGGTATAATTTTGATTCATTCACACCGATGGCTCTTGTTGTGTTGGCTGTTGTTTGTTTGTTGTTTTTTACAACCCAAGGGGAAAAGGCAGTGCCCCTGACTAACAGTCACGTATTGCATCTGGTTTAAATTCTTGTGACAACTGGTTGAAATCACTGTGCTATATACATCTTCACATCACTTCCACGCCTGGCATCGCATCTGAGTGTTTATTCACCCTACTTTACGGACAATAAGACTGTGCCCAGATAAGTACAGATGAGTTCCCCCAGATCATCTATCACATTAACAGCAAGGGAGGGCCCATAAGCCAGGCCACTAGGGCAACTCTAGACTCTACTGTTCAGCCTCATGAAAATATGGCCAAGGCCAAAACGGGCCCCAGCTGAATCTATGACAAGAAATAGGGAGTTATTAAGAAATATCACTGTGATATTTGACAAAGGCGGCAAGAGCATACAATGGAGTGAAGACAGTCTCTCCAATAAATGATGTTGGGGAAATTGGACAGATACATGCAAAAAAAATGAAACTAGACCAACAACTTACACCATACATAAAAATAAACTCAAAATGGATAAAGGACTTAAACGTCAGATAGGAAACCATAAAAATCTTAAAAGAAGCCATAGGCACCAAAATAGCAGACATTCGTCGTAGCAATATCTTTACTGATACAGCTCCTAGGGAAATGAAAACTAAGGAGAAAATAAACAAATGGGACTACATCAAAATAAAAAGCTTCTGCACAGCAAAGGAAACCATCAACAAAACAACAAGAAAACCCACTGCATGGGAGAACATATTTCCCAATGTTATCTCCGATAAGGGTTTAACCTCCAACATTTACAGGGAGCTCATACAATTTAACAAAAGGAAGATAAACTCCAATCAAAAAATGGGCAAAGGACCTAAATAGACACTTTTTGAAAGAGGACATACAGAAGGCCGAGAGACATATGAAAACATGCTCCAAGTCACTAATCATCCGAGAGATTCAAATCAAAACAACAATGAGGTACCATCTCATTGGCAACTCTAGACTCTACTGTTCAGCCAACAAATCAACAAACAACAAGTGCTCTCGAGGATGTGGAGAAAAAGGAACCCTCGTGCACTGCTGGTGGGAATGTAGGCTGGTGCAGCCACTGTGGAAAACAGTATAGTGTTTCCTCAAAAAATTAAAAATAGAACTGCCATTTGACCCAGTAATACCACTTCTAGGAATATATCCCAAGAAACCAGAAACACCAATCAGAAAGGATATATGCACCCCTATGTTCATAGCAGCGCAATTTACAATAGCTAAGATTTGGAAACAGCCTAAGTGTCCATCAGCAGATGAGTGGATTAAAAAAACTGTGGTACATCTACACAATGGAATACTATACTGCTGTGAAAAGTAAGGAATTCTTACCATTTGCAACAGCATGGATGGAAATGGAGAGCATTATGCTAAGCAAAATAAGCCAGTCAGAGAAAGATAAATATCACATGATCTCACTCATTTGTAGAATATAAAGAACATCATAAACTGATGAACAAAAATAGATACAGAGAGCCAAAACTGGTTTGGCTCAGTGGATAGAGCGTCAGCCTGCGGACTCAAGGGTCCCAGGTTCGATTCCGGTCGGGGGCATGTACCTTGGTTGCGGGCACATCCCCAGTAGAGGGTGTGCAAGAGGCAGCTGATCGATGTTTCTCTCTCATCGATGTTTCTAACTCTCTATCCCTCTCTCTTCCTCTCTGTAAAAAAATCAATAAAATATATTTTTTTAAAAATAGATACAGAGACAAAGAAGCATTGAACAGACTGTCAAACTACAGTGGAAAAGCAGGGGAGGGGGAGGGAAGGGGGTAAGAGATCAACCAAAGGACTTGTACGCATGCATATAAGCATAACCAATGGACACAGACACTGGGGGAGTAGGGGAGGTGGGGGGACGGGATGAAGGCATGTGCCTGGGGGTAGGGGAGCCTGGGGGGAGGTCGATGGGGGGAAAAGGAGACATATGTACTACTATTTATAATATTTTAAATTTTAAAAAAAAGAAAGATCATTGTGTTGATAGCAGAGAATGCTGGAAACATGTTTATTGCAGAACTAGAGGCCTGGTGCATGAAATTCGTCCCCTCAGCCCAGCTTGCACCCTCTCCAATCCGGGACCCCTTGGGGGATGTCCAACTGCCAGGATTGGGCCTAAACCAGCAGTCGGACATCCCTCTCACAATCCTGGACTGCTGGCTCCTAATTGCTCACCTGCCTGCTTGCCTGGTTGTCCCTAACTTACCACCCCCCCTGCTGACCTCATCGCCCCTCTCTACATCTGCATGCTGACCTGATGGCCCCTAACTGCCCCTCTTGCTGGCCTAGTTGCCCCTAATTGTCCTCCCCCCCACACTGGCCAGGTCACCCCCAACTGCCCCCTACCTTTCAGCCTGGTTGCTCCTAACTGCCGCCCCCCTGCCGACCTGGTTGCCCCCAACTGCCGGCCTGGTCACCCCCAACTGTACCCCACCCCCACCAGCCTGGTCACCCCACACAGCCTGCTTGTTCAGTCATTTGGTCTTCCCTCACTAACCCCCTGCCAGCCTGGTCGTAGGCAGCCATCTTGTGAGGGTGTGAGGGTTAATTTGCATGTTACCTCTTTATTATATAGGCTATTAAGGGAGATGAAAGCCAAAAGAAAAAAAAGAGACCCAGAATGTACCCCTAAGCCAAGGGGTGGGGGGTATATGATAGAGCAGTTAATGGACGGGCTCTTGAGACAAACTCCCTGGGCCTGAGACAGGCTCACCTGCTAACTAGCTCTACAACCCTGGGCAAGGTTCTTAACTTCTCTGTGCCTCAGTTTCCCAGCCTGTCAAGTGGAGGTCTACAATAGCACCTACCCCATGGGATTCCTGTGAGGTTTAAGAAAAACAATGCATAAAGTGCTTAGCACAATGCCCAGTGTAAATGCTAGTTATCATTGTCATCCTCATGACATCAATGACAGACTTTTTTTTTTTTTTACTTTTCTCTATTTTGTATTCTTAATGCTGTACAGTATTTGCTCATTGTAGAAGAGATAGAATCAGAAAAAAAAAACAAAAGAAAAAAAAAGCATGAGTAATAACATGCTCTAAACCCTGACATTTTTGGATTTAACAGCCACAGGTTTGCCTGTTCCTGAGTGAGCGTAAAGGGCCATGAGATGGTTGTGGCACTGGCTGAAATCCCCTGAGCTGAACTCGGGGCTGGTGAGCTGCTCACTGCTGTGCACGCAGTTCATTTCAGGCAGAGACCACTGACATTCGTCATACACTTTCCTGAATCCCAGGAGGGAAATGAGCTGTGATAAGCCCCCCAAAGTCTCAGGAGGGCCCCCTTGAGGACTGTGAGGGTTCCCTCCATTCAGCATGTATCCCAGGATCCACAGGAGGCTTTCTAATGTTGTGACTGCCCCCATCTTCAACCCTCCATGTGCTTCACTGGCCCGCCAAGCCCTGTGCCCCCCAGCCTCCCTCCAACCACCGAGGCAGCGGGGCTGCCCTCCTCACCCAGGTGATGAGGCCAGTGCCGTCTAGGTCCATCTTCAAAAACAGCGCCTCTAGCACATCATCTGTCACATTGCTCAGATTATTCCTCATGGCTTTCATGAAGGCCATCTTGTCCAGGACTTCAAAAGAGAGAGGAAAGAATATTGTCTACTTTATCACAACCCACCACTGACCACCGCGTTTTTGGGTGTCTGGGTGCTAAGGGGGCGACACAGAGAGGTGCACATTTGCCAGGTTATCTGTTGTATCACCTGTTCAACATTCAACCACCCCACAAATACTGGCTGCACACCTTCCACGCAATAGCACTATGTTGGCCCCACTGCTGGGGGTAGGGGGGGTGTACTAAAAAAGATCAGATATCATTACTCAACAAATAAGACTGACCAGGCATCGAGACAAAGAAAACTGATAAAAACTAAAAATAAAGAATTGCAACAATGAGACATAAATTTAAAAATATAGAGGGAGAGGTGAAGTGCATCTTTTATGGCAATTAAAGTATAAACTTGGCTGGAGGGAAAGATGGGGAGAGGTGAGGAGGAGAGAGAAGGGATGAAATATCTCCTGTGCTGCGTCTTGTGGTTCTAAGGTTCTCCGTCTACAAGTAAGTCGATAACCTCTGTCTAGATTTTAAAAAACAAGCACAGTATTTATAATGTGCTTCTAAAACCCTCTCCAGCCCTGGCCGGTGTGGCTCAGCTGGTTGGAGCATCGTCCTGTGCACCAAAAAGTTGAGGGTTTAATTACCGGTCCAGGCATACACCTGGGTTGTGGGTTGGATCCTGGGTCGGGACATGTACAGAAGACAACCAATCAATGTTCTCTCAGATCAGTGTATCTCTCTCTCTCTCTCTCTCTCTCTCTCTCTCTCTCTCTCTCTCTCCCCACCTCTCTTTTCCCCTCTGTCTAAAATCAATATGCATAACCTCAGATGAAGATTTTTTTTTAAATAAATAACAAATAAAAGCCCTCCAAGTATTTGGAGTCCTTGCCATGGCCTGAAGGCCGTGCATCATCCTGCTCCTCTCATCCTCACCTCCCACCAGAGTCCCCTTGCATTCTCTGGTCCAGCCATGAAGTCCCCACACTATTTCTAAAACCACTGAGCACACTCCCACTTGAGGGCCTTTGCACTGTCTGGTTCCCTGATCCAGGGAAGCCTTCCTGAGACTAAGGAGGCCCCCGACCCCCACACCCGACGCTACTGTCCTCCCGACATTCCTCATCAACACTCCAGCCCATGAGCTCCAGGAGAGCAGGGCTGAGCCTGTCCCTCCAAAACTGTGTCCCCCGAGGGTTTCTGCCAGCACTAGGATGTGATGGCAATGACACTGGGTGCCAGTCTCATCTGTGTTTATGCCTACTGACCACCTAATGAGAGGAGCTTGTGAGGAAACTACAGCACACAGAGGTGAGGTCCCATGCCCAAGGGCACACAGCTGCGAAGGGGTGGAGCCCGAGACTGAGCCCAGCAATCTGGCTCCAGAGGTCCTGTTTCACCCCACTCTATGCTCCTCGGCAATCGTGCTACAGCAATAACGATGGTTATTGCTTATTGCTGCATTGAGGAACAAACGAAAGCTTGACCAAAACATGCCCTGCCTAAAGAAGGACCCATTGTTTATCTGAAGCTAGAGCCAAGGGGCTCACGCGTTTTGAGTGGCACTTCCCAGTCCTTCCGTGCACAACACGGACATCAGGTGACGGTCCGCGAGCAGCAGCCTTCCCCTGCGGACAGAGCTGGAGTCAGCGCGCCTTTGTGCCGTGGTTAATGAGAACACTCCTCGTGACAGCGCCCCAGGGATCGAGTCTTTTCACCGTGTTTCAGAAACCATAGACACTGTTCACGGCCATATTATTTTAATATACTTCTTCTCATAAACAGTCTACCCAATTTTTGAGAAAACAAGAGAGTAGACACAGAGGTATTCTAGAAAGGAAATGTACACTGTGGGGGCAGGCAAGACCCCGGCTCATCACCTCTGAAAGGAAGCACTCACCATCTTGTCCCAAATGGTTAATTAAAAGCTCTCAAAGCTTAAATGTAACAATATCACTTCCCTGGGGAGGGGTCACTACTAGGATCAGGCAGGCAGGAACTTTTGGGGGTGGGGGGTCCCCTGACTTCTGCCAGCCCACTCCAGTGAGCCACCAGTGACCTCTAACCAACCACACCTGACAGTGCCTCCTGCCTCCCTGGGCAGCTCCGCCTCCTCCAGGCTCTGTTGCCTGCCCTGCCTGTCACCCTGTGTCTGCCTCTTCTCATCACTGTCCTTTGCTTTGCTGCTTGAAACTCTTGAGTGACCTCATCTACTCACCCATCTCTCCATCTCAGGAGAGGATTTCTCTCCCATGTCCCTAACTCCATTTCCAAGTCCCCCTGGCCCCTCCAACTCAATGTTTTACATCCAACTTATCTTGATCACAAAGTGTGCTCCCCTTTCCTGTGTTTGCCTCCTTTGCTCGTGGTGCCACTTCCCCCAAGTCACCCAGGCTGAACACCTGAGGGGGGTTTTCAATGTCCTCCCTCCTAAATCCTCATAAGAATCCTATGACCCTAGAATGGAGGCACTGTCTTTCTCCCATCACACAGGTGAGGACACAGAGGCACGGAGCAGCTCAGGGACCTGCCTGAGGACACACAGTGGCGCAGCAGGGATTGAAAACGAAGCGTTCTCTTCTCTCTGTCATAATCTCCACTCCCCTCTGTAGGGCTGGGCCTCTTACAGCCAAGCCCTCCCATATCCACCCAACCTCCTCAAACAGGTCTACATGTGCCACCTCCCCGTCAGTCCCACTGCTGGGGTCCAGGGCCCCTCCTGACTTGAGTCCCCCTGCCATGACCCTCTTCCTCCCCCCCTTGCCCCAGGACATCCCTTCTCCTTCTAGCACAGCAACCCCCCTGGCACCTCTCTTCTGCCTTTGCCCTCCTCCCCATGTCCTGGGAAACTTCTACTTCACCTTCCCAGGCAGGTTTCTAGCCATACGCACTTCTATTCCCAAGTGCCTCCCAACACCACACCCCACCCCTTTCTCTTCCTTTCTTTGTAATGACTATTTTTATATACTTATATAAGTATTTTTAAAAATAAATGCTATCTGCCCAGCCGGCGTGGCTCAGTGGTTGAGCATTGACCTATGAACCAGAAGGTCATGGTTCGATTCTTGGTCAGGACACATGACCGGGTTGCGGGCTCGATCCCCAGTGTGGGGCGCACAGGAGGCAGCCAATTAATGATTCTCTCTCATCATAGATGTTTCTCTCTCTCCCTCTTCCTTCCTCTCTGAAATCAATAAAAATATTTTTTTAAGTGCTATATGGAAACTATTTAAGGAAAAAATGTTGTTTCCTAACCTCCCCTCTGCCCTCCGGGGGAAATAAGCACATGTCACAGACAGTCCTCCATCGCAACCACAGACTGGCCCCTGCGCTGCCTGATCCACTCTCCCTTCACTCACTCTGGCATCTGGGGTGCTACGCATGGTGTGGGGTGCCCACAAAAGCCCAGGCTTTGGTGTCAGAGGCTCCGGGCCACTCCATTTGGGCATGTGAGCAAAGAAAGGGCCAGACTCCTCACAGAGCCAGCCAGGACACTACCGCCACCTCTGCAGAGCCCTCATGCGAACTGAATAAAGTCTGACAGGGCTTTACAACCCAGAAGACTGCCCCAACGCTGATTTTATCATGCCTGGCAAAATGTCTGCTGGGGACCCTGTGCCACGGACATCCACCCTGGAGCACCTGCACTAAAGGTAAGGTCCACACGGGGTCCAGGCAGGGAGCTGCAGGCTGCCGCTCAGTGCTAATCCCTCAACCCCTGAGCAGCCTGCAGGCTCCCCAGGCAGAGGGTGCTGGGGCTGTGGGTACATGGACACTTTCAAAACCTACCAAAGATGGGTCAGCACTCCTCTTAAAGCACCACAGACCCACCTACCTCAAAGACCTCGGTTCAACCAACAGAAAAACTAAGGCCGGGAAGGGAACTTGCAGAACAGGGAGGAGAGCCCTGTCCTCTCCCCCTTCCACCGAGGCAGGCAGAGTTGGTCAGGGTTCCCGAGCAAAGGCATCGAGCCCATGCCAGAATCCATCTGTTTTAAAGACTTTTAACGGAGGAAAACTATCCTATTTTCCTTTACCCTATACATCAGCTAAGGTGAATTTTCCTCTCTTCCATTTAAAACCATGACCAGTTTTTTAAAAATAAAGAGCCTCTCTTTTACACTGATATGAAAAGATTACCAAGACATAGTAAGTAAAAAGCAAGAGGGGAAACTTTGGTAAAAATTATTTTTTGACAAAGCAAGGAACAGGCAATTGTGGGGATCCTTTTATAATGTATACCAGTATCAAGTCATCACAGTGTACACTTTAAATGCATTATAATTTTATTTGTCAATTATACCTCAATAAAGCTGAAAAAAATAACCAGTAGATTTATGGGGAGTAGGCTCCCACTGCACATTTTATTTTATTATTTTTTTTTGTCTTGCTTAGTACTGCTTTATTGCTTAATACTTTTATAAATCATGTGTTCTTTACTCTTATAAGTTTTACCACACCCCTCTATACTTATTTGTGCCAATAATTTAATCTTATCGGCTAAGGTATTCCCACTGCACATTTTAAAAAGGGGGAAGCAACTATACCCACTTCTGTGCTTGTCCAGCAGAGGGAGACATTTTTCTCTATAACAAAAAAGGATCACAGGAAGGGACATTTTGAATTTTGAACTGCATGACTATATTACCTATTCAAAACAAACACACTCAAAATCGTGGCCAAAATTGGCGCTGTCGGGGTCCTCCAAGACACAGGTGGCAACTCCTGGCTGCCAAGCACAAACATGAAAGAACTCCAATTAGGAATCATCTCATCTTCAGGTCAGACACAAATGGTCCCTCTCCAGACTCACGTTCCTTATTTGTAAACAAGATTTGCTATCCTTTCCTGCCCACATTACAGTGTGGCTGTAAAACTCAAAAGGCATCGAGCCCATGGGTTGATGGGTTGAGTAGACAGGGCCCTAGCATTGATGTTCATAGTTTAGTGGATATAAATGCCTTTAAGTATCCCTACTATTTTATTTTATGTGTATCATCCCAAGGGGAAAAATCAAGGTGTAAAGAGAAAACATTTGATACACAAAGGATGTTCTTCACAATGTTTTTAAACTCAATAAACCTAAGTGTCCAAATATAAAGGAAGGGATTGGTCAACCAGTAGAACACTTGCGTTTATTGGTAGATGGCTTGGAAGACCACATAGCAGTATGAAAACGCCCTTAAAGGGTATCAACAAAAGGGTCTGGAATTACATATATAGTACAATTATAGACATGTAAGAACACACGGCCATATGTGTAAGAGGCCCCATGAGGTCCGCCTCCTAGTGTTCATGCCTCCCTGCAATCCTCTCCCCTTGAGGGTGGTGGGACCTGTGGCTCACTTCTAACCAATATGGCAAAGGTGATGGGATGTACAGGACCACATGCACATGATTACATTACTATGTGATAAGACTGTAGCACCCATCTTGGTGGAGTTTCTATCTCCCTAGCTGGCTTGAGCCTTGAAATCAGCCATGTTGGAGAATCCCACATGGCCGGGAACTGTAGGCAGCTTTAGAAGTTGAAGGCAGCTTCCAGCCAAGAAACAGAAGCCCTCAGTCCTGCAGCTGTAAGGAACTGGATTCTGCCAACAAACTGAATGAGCTCAGAAGTGGATTCTTGCCCAGTCAAACCCCAGATGGCATCACAACCCCAGCTAACACCTTCATTGCATGGTAGTGAGACCTTGAGGAGAGGATCCAGCTAAGCTATGCCTAGACTCTTAACCCACTAAAAGTGTGAGATAATAAATGTGGTCATTTAAGTTAGTAAGTTTGTGGGAATACTGTTACATAGCAATAGGTAATAAGCCATACATATAAAATTATTTGAAAAAATATATACCAAAGTGCTGACAGTGGTTACATTTAGGTATTTGGATTAGGGATTTTTTTTTTTTCTACATCCCAAGTAGCTTCCAATATGCTTACAATATTTATCCTAATATATAAAAACCTAGGGTCTGTAACATCCAAAATGAATGTTTTGGCTCCACCGACCAGAAGTCAATGCTGGGTGACCCAGCACTGACTGCGGAGGGGGCTGCGGATCAGGCCCAAAGAGAGGCCTGGAGAGAGAAGCAGGGTCTGATCCATAGCCTCCATGGCAGCTGTTGATCAGCCCTTGCCTCTCTCTTTCTCTCAGGGCCTGGCCAGCAGCCGCACCTCTCTTTGGGCCTCCGCTGGGGCTGCTGATCAGCCCCGCCCCTCTGATCAGGCCTGTTGATAGACCCAGAGACGCTGACTGGCATAGAAACCGACCAATCCGAACCAAATCTGGGTGAACACTGTGAGGAGCCAATGGCTGCCTAGAGGCGGAGCTTTTGCTGCTGACTGGCATAGAAACCGACCAATCAGAACCAAATTTGAGTGAAGTGCAAAGGCAGACCTAAGGTGGGGGCTGAGAAGAGGGTTTAAGGGCAACAGCTGTTTGGTATAAGGTGTACAAAAGTGGTTCAATTTTTTAATGACCAGTTTGGCAGTATAGTGCATATGGCTGGCTATCAGTCCAGATATAGGGATTATGTATTTTTGTCTGCCAAGAGCATCTCCTGCTGATGAAAAAAGCTTTCTCTCCCCCCCCCCCCCCCCCCCTTTTAAGCAATCCTATCCTATATAATCTATCTATACTACTAAAAGGGCAATATGCTAATTAGACAGAGTCAACCGGCCATCTTCTGAATGTCCGTCTTCCTTCCGGACAAAGCCATGGTGATAGGGGCCAAGGCAGAGGCCGTTAGGGGCGATCAGGCTGGCAGGGGAGGGCAGTTGGGGGCAAGATCAGGCCAGCAGGGGAGAGCAATTGGGGGTGAGGTCAGGCTGGCAGGGGAGGGTAAGTTAGGGGCAATCAGGCATGCAGGCAGAGGGGTTAGGGGCAATCAGGCATGCAGGCAGGCAGAGGCAGTTAGGGGTGATCAGGCAGGCAGGCAGGTGAGCAGTTAGGAGCCAGTGGTCCCAGATTGCAAGAGGGATGTCTGACCACCGGTTTAGGCCCGATCCCTAAACCGGTGGTTGGACATCCCCCAAGGGGTCCCCAATTGGAGAGGATGCAGGCTAGGCTGAGGGAACCCGCCCCCCACCCCACCCCCGCTGCCCCTGTGCACAAATTTCGTGCATCGGGCCACTAGTTTAACAATAAAGGAGACACTGGATGCAAAAATGTTTGTCCAAACACCACAGGTACTGGATCCCCCACTGTGCAAAAGCCAAGAGACTAAGCCCACAGTGCAACTTTACCTCTAGTCGAGTCTATGCCGTCCTCAAATATTCTCTTAATCTTGGCCAGGTGTAGCTCTGAAAATGGCTGAGACTCATCTTGGACGGTGGACGTCTGGCTAAAGGTGACGGATGATGACGGGGATCTACCTAGGGTGGGTGACTGGAACAAATATGACTTCAAGACTGAGAAGGTTGATTTCCTGCTCTGAATATTTTTAAGCACATCTGATTAAAAGAGAGAGCCTTGCCCTAGCCAGTTTGGCTCAATAGATAGAGCCTCAGCCTATGGACCAAAGGGTCCCAGGTTCAATTCCAGTCAAGGGCACATACCTTGGTTGCAGGCTCCTCCCTGGCCCAGGCCCTGGTTGGGGCTCATACAGGAGGCAACCAATCGATGTGTTTCTCTCACATTGATGGTTTTCTCTGTCTTTCCCTCTCTCTCCCACTCTCCCTAAAAATCAATGGAAAAATATCCTCGGGTGAGGGTTAGCAACAAACAAGGAAAAGAGAGAGAGAGCGCCTTGGGGAAAGGACGGAGCATGCAGTGTTATGGTATGTTACTAACTGGCCACTTTCAGACCTAGGAAGACCAAGAAAGAGCTAGCCTGCTTCTCCTGGCTTTGGCAAATTCCTCTTTTACAGATTCCCCAACTGAGGCTCAGCGAGTTTAGCAGATGTGCCAAGGTCCCACCTGACACATAACAGGGCTCTAATTTATAAGGTGCTTCAGTTCAGTAACTACATTGTTTCAAATCTTCAGTTGTCAGAATTCAAGCCCCCAAGAAATCCAGCTCTATGTCCCCCAGACAATTTGATGTGGTTCTGACTAGCCCAGACAATTCATTTGCACACACTTGGAAGCTCATGTGAGTCCCCTCCCTCCATCAGGGACTCACAGCTTCCTCCTACTCACCTCCCACATCCCACTAAAAGCCTTCCCCACCCCTCCATCCCTCAACAATCAACAATGCTTCCTCTCTTTAGCTCCTACTCATTCTGATACTTGGCACAATGCTTCAGGTTACCAAAGGCTCAGGTTCTCAAAGTCTGCCGCCCCCAAAAGACTGTAGGTGTGGACTAGGACATGATAACCACTAAGTGCTGCTCACTGAGACGTGCTGCTTTTTGGGCTTTTTCAGACAAGAAAACTTTAGTGGAGTTTGGGCTATTCACTCTCCCAACCCCACCAAACAGGCAAAATGCTCATCTCCTGTAAACTTTCATTCATTCCCTCAATATCTACACACATTTGTTGAGTGCCAGGCACTGTGGACACATAAGTGAACGGAGTGGAGACCTGCCTTCATGGGGCCAGGCAGATAAACTAGTTAATCTCCCACCAGCCCTGCAGGCCCACAGATTAGAAATCTGAGCACCATCTTTGGCTCTTCCCTCTTCCTCCTACACATTCTTGCTGCCCCTCCTATTAGTTCTTACTGTGTTCCATCTCCTACATCTAAACCCTCCTCTCATGATATCCCTGCTCCACCCTGAACCCTGGCCTTTTGCTGGAACAAGTACAGTGGCCTCCACTACCTGGGACCAGAATTTGGCTTTCCCTATCAATCCACCTCCCAACACTGGCACCAATCATCTTTCTGAAAGGCAAATCTGATCAGCTCTGACATTTCCAGAGTATTCCCACCACCTCCAACTACTGAGTGTGGCATTCAAAACCCCTTGCAATGCAGCCCTGACCTATCTTTATAGTTTCAATGCACACATCATAGTCCAGGCACACCAAGGGCTCTCCAACATCCCAACACAGCAAGCATTCCACTTTTACTTACACTGTTCCCTCTATGTATTACTGACCATCTCGCCCAGAGGTGAACTCCTACCCATTCTTCACAGTCTGGCTCAAAAGGCACCTCCTCCAAGGAGTCACCACTGCCACCTTTGTACTCCCAAACTCTTTGTTCATATCTGCCATGCATGTGTTATACTAGTGCACGTGTCCATACATGTAGACAGCATGGGCTAGAATTCTGCTTGGCTCCCTACTTCGGAGCAAATTATCTTGAGCATATTACATCGCTTCTATGAGCCACAAGTGTCTTCATCGGCAAAAGAGATCCACAATACCCACTTTGCAGGGTTGTGGTGAAATTTAAACAACATCTGAATACATGCAAAGGCCCAGCAAACTGCAATCACACAATAAATGGTGGCTCCTGTTATTACTCCTCTCATAGTGAGCAAGGGCATATTGATCTTAATTTAATCTTAATTTAATTTATACCAATTATCTCTACAATTTCCTAGCCCCAAGTTCATAGTAGACACTAAATACTTATCTGGCTTGATAGTAATCTGTACAGCCCATCACACCATTATAACTGGGCTGAAGAAAATTAAGTCTAGTCCATGGAGAGGCTGCCATTGGGTAGCCTCAGATTTGCTGCATTTGGCCCATGCAGTGCTTTAAAAAGGAAGAACCAGCCTGCCTTAGCACACACTTCAGTTTCCTATCTGGCCTTGTAAATATCTGAGTTTGCAACCCCTGGTGAGAGGCTGATAACCAATATAGACTTCTATTCTATGCCTATGAGTGATGTCTGGGTGGCGCTAGAATACCCCCTCCCATCACCAACTCTGGGTTTCTTACCTCTCTTAAGTCCTCGGAAGATTCTGATTCTGATTTTGACCTAGAATAGGGAATCATAGTCACTTTAAGTCCAGTCTTTGTAAGGGCCCTGTGGGAGGCTGACCTAGCTGAGTCAAAGGAAGGGGGGAAAGAAGTCAGGGTTAAGGTAGGGGGTGGCTGAGCCATGCCGATGGACACCCCAGCACGCATTTGATGAGCATCCCTTTTCCCATAGGGGCTTCTCCAGTAGGAAGCTTTTCCAAGCTTACACCTGAGTTTTCTTCCCCCTGATGGAAAGTTGTCCCTTCTGAAGCCCTGGGGCTTCTCAAGTTACTATACTCCTGGATTACAGCCAGGGGCTTCCTAAAGGGGGCACCCTTTTTACAGAATTAGGCCATGAGGTGACCCAACTACAATTCAGAGATTAGGAAAATAAGGCCCAGGAACAGGCCTGTGTCCAAAGGGTCAAAGACATGCACCAGAGCCCTAACCGGTTTGGCTCGGTGGATGGAGCGTTGGCCTGTGGACTGAAAGGTCCCAGGTTTGATTCCAGTCAAGGGCATGTACCTTGGTTGCGGGCACATCCCCAGCAGGAGGTGTGCAGGAGGCAGCTGATCGATGTTTCTCTCTCATCGATGTTTCTAACTCTCTAGCCCTCCCCCTTCCTCTCTGTAAAAAATCAGTAAAAATATATATTTTTTAAAAGAAGACATGCACCAGAAGGGAAGCAGGAGGACCCAACTGTCCACTTCCTACACCTCCCCCGACACTGCCCTCTGATGCCCTCCGAGACAGGACTTCTTTGGGAGACGTGACAGAACCCTCCTCACAGTAGCAAAGGGTCAGGGGAGAATGTGTAGAGGTCTGTTCCCTGGAGCTCAGATCTGAGAATATAAATGACATGTTTCCACTGGATCAGTGGCACCTCCATGGAAGATGGGAGCCGGTGAGTTCACCTCTTTAGCAAGTCCCACCAGCAGGAACAGAGAGGGTACTCTAGGATGGCAGGGGAATGGCCAGGAAGGAGTCAAACCCCACACACACCCAGTAGAGCAAATGAGCCAGCTTGGCTTGGCAAAGGGCTCCTGGGGGAGGGGAGGGGAGGGGAGGGGAAGAAGAGTGGGAGAGAAGAGAAAAAAGAAAAATGGAAGTAGAATGTAGCATTTTAAATTACCT
The DNA here is from genome assembly GCF_027574615.1 of Eptesicus fuscus. Classification (NCBI taxonomy): domain Eukaryota; kingdom Metazoa; phylum Chordata; class Mammalia; order Chiroptera; family Vespertilionidae; genus Eptesicus; species Eptesicus fuscus. The sequence continues at coordinate 33,255,080 of NC_072484.1, read as the reverse complement.
TGCCAGGGAGGCTGAATAGGATGAAGGGCAATTATGAACATTCATCAGCAAGAGAGAAAAAGGGGGGAGGGGGGGCGGGGGACTGAAGACTGGCCAACAGAGTCCTAACCTAACAGTGTCTTGGCAGCAGCTCAGATGTAAGGACCATCGGAGAAAGATGAGCCAAAGGAAAGGAGATTTGGAAGCCAAATCTCAGGGTAAATGCGGGAAATGCCAGAAACATTTTTAGAAAAGGGAAGAAGGAAAGTAGCCTAATGCATGTTACGCTGAAATAAAAAAAAAAAAACCAATACCTGGAAATATGGGACTAACACCTGAGGAGTGGCTACTTTTAGAGACAGAAAGAGGAGAAACACAGACAAAACAGGATGAGTCAGCGAGGAGGATGGGATGCTTCAAAGTGGGCCAAGATAAGAAAACGAAAAGGCCACGGAACATGGCCATTGAAGGTTCCTAGTAAAAAAAGGCTGCAGAAGTGGACTTCTACGTCCACTGCTGTTAAGCATGTGTGTGTTAGCACAAGCACAGAGAGTGCCTGGGGATTATGCTCCAGTTGTAATGGCAATTATTTCTGGCAGGTGAGATTACAAAGGATTTCTAAATCTCTATTTTTTTAATTCAGAAAAGGGCCATGGCAATCTTTAAAATTTATTTCAATGGTGGGTGGCGATTTACTTTACTAACCTGTGAAAGACCACTGTACAAGAGTAACTGCTGCAGCATTGATCATAGTGGCAAAAAATAAAGTGAATGGCTATCAGAAGAGGGATGTCTGAAAAATCAGTACACCTGTACTCAGATCCTCACCCAAGCACTCAGAGGAGGAGCCTAACCTCCAGCAGACAACTAGGAGGGATTTCCATGAGATACAAATAACTAAGAAAAGATGCTAAAGAGTGCACGTATGATACCAATTTTTATACAAGAGGTATGTTTACACAAATAAGGACATTGTGCACACACACGTTATGCACACTACATTTGTAAATAGGACTACCCTTAGTAATTATGGGACTAAGGCCAGAGAACATAGGTCCACATAGGAAGTCTCAACACTTTAAATGTCAAGTTAATATACTATTAAATAAAATATTCTCCTACCTTGATAAATACACTTTCAAAACAACCTGGACAACCAGTTTCAAATTTAGAATTCTTGAAACTCCTCAGCTCAGTGCCAAAATTTGGCAGAGTGGGGAGGGCCAGCCACTAAGCTCCCTGCCCGCCCCCCCACGCCCTCTCTGTCCTGCTCAAGGGGCTTATAGATGGTGGCATGTACATGGACACCCCAACCCACACACCCAGGCTGACCTCCCCGTCACCTACACCGCTCCACAGCCACCTCAAGCCTAAGGCGAGCTGCCTCAAAACGGATGTACTAGGAAGCAGGCACCCACAGACCCTGGAATCAGGTTCAAAGACATCTGGGTAGAAAATACCGGTACGTAGAGCAGTGGGGGAGGGGAGCCTCTGCATGGCCATATCCTCTTGGCCCCTGGGCTCTTTAACAGGTGGAGAGGGATGTGGCAACCCACAGCCTTCTTGTCTGGGTCTAAGAGAGGGACTGTACTGTCAATATGTTCAAAGGCATGAGTACAAGAGAAAAGCACCAAAGGATACACACTAGGTGTTGATATGGGTTATGGGGAGTTGGGGGCTAATGTGGCAAAAGGTGGGCAAAGAATAAAGGAATACAAAAAAGTCTGCACTAACGAAAGGCACATGTATCATCACATTTATATAAAGCAGGAAAGCATGGGTAAGTTTGAAGGAAATAAGCATGTTTTGTTTTGCTTTAAAGTCTTGACAATTAAAGTAACATCACCAACGAGGGAGCAAAAGGCCACTTGCATGCCTCCTGGGTGCCGCACTCAGGACCCATTACTGACAGGTGGTATTCCTGACAAACACGTGTAACCTGAATCAAGTCTGGAGAAATGAGACAAACCGAAACTGCAGGCCATTCTACCAAATAACTGGGTTTTACTCTAAAAATGTCAGAGTCATGAAAAACAAAGAAAGGCTAAGAACTGTTCCAGATTAAAGGTGACTAAAGAGAGCCAACAACCAAAGGCAATGACCCGAACTGGATCCCAGACTGAGGGAGGAGGTGGAAGGGGGGACTCTAAAGGCTAGAGGGGTCAATGGGGATAAAAGAGGGACATATGTAATAGTTTCAACAAAACAAAACACCACCAAAAAAAAAAAAAAAACCCTCGAAGGGCCGTTAGGACCATTGTTCACAGCTGGAAGTGAGCTCTACATTCTCAGATATTAGTGAATTAACATTCCCTGCTTTTGACTGTTGTGCTGTGGTTATAAGGGAATGTCCCTGCTGTTAGGAAATAATATACTTGAGCATTTCAGGGTAAAGGGGCAGCATCTAATTTATTCCCAATGGTTCAACAAACATATATGACGACAAAGTAAGCATGGCAAAATGTTCACAATTAGCCAAAATGGGCAAAGAGTTCTTACACCATTCTTACACTATTTAGAAAATCTAATTATTTCAAAAACGAAATATTATTTAAAAAAATGTGTTTAGCCGAAACCGGTTTGGCTCAGCGGATAGAGCGTCGGCCTGCAGACTGAAAGGTCCCAGGTTCGATTCCGGTCAAGGGCATGTACTTTGGTTGTGGGCACATCCCCAGTGGGGGTTGTGCAAGAGGCAGCTGATCGATGTTTCTCTATCATCAATGTTTCTAACTCTCTATCCCTCTCTCTTCCTCTCTGTGAAAAATCAATAAAATATATTTTTTTAAAAAAATGTGTTTAATCAGAAGAGAACCCTATGTTCATGGACTGAGGCAACAAGTGGAAAAACATATTGGTGGAGGGCAACAGAGATACCCAAGAGTTAATAAGGAAAAGATTAAGAAGCAGAGAGTAGTCCTCCAATACTGGCGAGAAGGAAACTTCAGATGTAGAATTAAATTTCTCTTTAGAATAGAGAACGAGTAAGATCAGGAAAGACAAACCCATTGGCCTAAATCTATTCCCTAAAGTTTACCTGCTCTGGGGCAGGAGCCAGGAACTGGACAAACCTGGACAAAGGAGTGGAGCTTGAACAGCCACTAGCACCACACACTAGGGATGGAAGGAGAATAATTGGGTTGCTGAATAATTCGTTTTTAAGAATCTGCAGAGGCACTTGACTAAGGCCAAAGACAGGTAAAGCTGTCCTGGAAATGGGTAAGAAATGCTCTCCTGTTCAGCTTTTGATCTCAGGCAAACATATGTTAGGGCCCAGGTGTACAATCTTTTAGAAATTACTTTATCCCCAAACCCTTACTCACCCTAAACCAAAATGATCTCCCCAGTTAATGTTGAAGGACACATCTGACAGAAGTTTACTGGGTTTCCCCCTCCATCTCAAGGAAGACATCTTGGCAGCTGTCCCTGTATCCAAAGCAGCTCCTCTCGGAAGTTGCCGTGGAACTCCGGGGGCTTCCACCTAACTGCAGAGTCAGCTGGCCACGCTGAGAACCAGGAAAGGAGACAGAATTCCATGTGCAGAACACAAAATGGAACAACAGAATCCATCCCACAAACCATAACAACGCAGCCATTTTTCATCCAATTTGAGACAATCTTTTTATTGATGAAGTTGAACTTACAGCAGACAGTGACAGGAGCTACAGCACACATAGCCAGGACAAGTATGAGTACAAAATGTCCCCGAGGACAAATACAGCACAGAATGCCCATTCTCATGGAAAACGTGGAAATGCCAGGGAGCCTTGTGATAAAGCAGGGTTCACCAAAACCAAAAGGCCAACTGGCTCCCATAGTTGGGACAGGAAAGGGCACAGCAGCTCTCTTAACATGTCCTCTGCGTGAGTGCCAATTCTTTGAAAAGAAGGCTACAGAGCATTGTATGTGAGATGGGGGTCCTACAAATGCAGACTTCAGAGATGGCCTGGACTTGGGCAGCATTATTCACTCGGTCCATGGCACAATACAGCAGGATAGGTTGGCCAAAGGTAAATCTCTTGCGGAATTTCAGGGAATTTCAACCAGGAATATTGAGTCTGAATTTAAAGATATCCAGCTAACTCGCATTTCATAGTGACCTACATGTTACTGACATGTAACTGATCACCACACAAGACACTCCCCAGACCTAAAGGAGAACACCAACATACAGGAAAAATTTCTGCTCCCATTTCTTCAATAAAGAAAAGATTTTGTCACATTGTAGAACACTAAAAGTAGAGTGGTTCAATGAAATGTCATAAAAGATACAGGTCTTTTAAATCAGTTTTACTAAACGAGGTCTTAATAAGCTAGGAGTGTTTATTTTTTAAAAACAAGGCTGATGGTTCTACATTTGACTGTTCACCAGTGTGGTGTATGTTTTGGCTCAGTGCTTTCATTTCCAATTCAATGTTATCATTTCTACTTACAGCAGTTCCTGCATTTATCAATATTTTTATACAGGCTAACCATGCTAAATTCTGTCATAATAAATACACTTTTCCTTCCCTGGCACAAAACATGAGAAAAAGAGGAGAAATATTAAGATGCATTCTTTTAGGTAAGGAAAAGTTCAGAACACTCCCACCTAAAAAGAACGTAAATTTAAATAAAATTTAAAAAATAGGAGGGGAGGGCATTTGGAAGAAAAAAATCTCCCAGCTAAACCTCTGCACAAAAGTAATTCTGAAAAAAAAGTTCCAAGTCCCACTTGAGTCTAGTTCAGGCATCAACTGCCAATCCCAAGGAGATTCTGACCCCTAAGAGTGCAGATGGGATGCTGCCAGAGGGACAACTGTACCTGCCTTAAGTCATCTGCCCCTACAGATTCTTACAAAGTGATTATCCAGCAAACCAATTATTCTCCTTCCATCCCTAGTGTGTGGTGCAAGGGCTGCAGGGAGGCAGAGTTACCTGCTCCAGGGAAGGCACCTTCACTCCCCTCAGCAGAAATGCCAATATTGTCCTCTCTAACTTTACCACTGTGAGTTTTAAAACATTAATACCTGTATCCTAATATACAATTATATGTTAATTATTCCTCAATAAAGTTTAAAAACCGCTTATATCCTCAACTTTTATAGAATTTTTCAAAATTTGTAATATACAACTTGGTTTGCTGAATAGTTTGAAGAATTTGTAGGGGCAGGTGACTTAAGGCCAAAGGCAGGTAAAACTGTCCTAGAAATGGGTAGGAGATGCTCTCCTGTTCAGACTTCGATCTCAGGCAAACACGTTAGCCAAGAACAGAGGCTTTTTCCTTTTCAAACACAAACGAGATCGATTTCAAAATGCTGTAATTTAAGAAAAAAGGCAGATTCTCAATGTGGCTACTTACCTATCTCCTCCCCCCAAAAAAGAAAGAAAAGTACTTCTTAAAGATGGGGGGTAAGGGGAGCAGAGAGTTAAAAATTCTTAGGACATTTTTAAAAATAATTATTTCATTTGACATTGAATTATTTCATTTCTCATCCATTAAAAATTAATTGGCAGGGAGGTGCACACACAGGTACAAACTGGGACAGCCTATAACTACCTGTAGTAAAACACACAAATAGTTTATTCCATTTTTCCAAGCAGCATTTAAAATATCAAAGTAAAAACAACAGTCATATATAATTACACATGGTTAATTCTCACGCTATTTTGTAGAAAAACATATAAAATACCCCCCCCACCCCAAATGGCAGTATCAGGTTAGAAACCTTTAGAATGCTAAAATCCAGACGACCTTGAGGTATGCTTAAAATCAAAACATATAAACGGGCCCCTTTAGGAGAAATATAAATAGCAACATGATAAAACAACTGTGAAGCAAGCAAGAGAGAAATCTGAAGGTCACTCAAGCTTAATTTTGCACTCGATGTCGAGTGTGACTCGACACGGTTAGCATCGGTAGCAGCTCTTTTTATACTTTTTGAATGTATCAATAATTTGAAATATAAAAAAATCCAAATAAATAAGTTTGTATGAAAAGAAACTCCAGTTTTTTATTCTACTGCCGCGCTTTGTAAAATCTGGGGTATTTAAAAAATTAAATCCCGAGTAGAATAAAGGAATCGAGAAAAAAGCAAGCGAGTGCAAAGGGTTAAACTAGGATGAACCATGACAGACCTGGGTACAATACATCTAGATTCTTGCACTAAACGGCGATCAGAGATGAATGTATTGGCAAAGCTCTCCCTGCAGTTTGCTACAGCCTGCAGAAGGAAAGCCAAATGTATTTGTTGAACCACTCATTACTTCTGTCAAAGCCTCTTCTTTTAGAGTCAAAACTTTCATTGAAACACAAAAGCTATACACTTTACAATTTCATTGTCAAGGAGAATTTTTTCTAAATTTCTCATGTAAAATATATGTAGCTGATGCTGAAAAACACTGGCCTTTGAACCTAATTGTCCTTCAACTGATGAGAATTTGCCTCCAGAGGCAACAGTTGCCAGAACTAGGCACTCCCCCACTCTTTCCTGGTCCAGTATCCTATTGGCTTTTATAGACAGAAGTAATTTTTTCTGGCTCAGAAGGGAGAAAAGAGGAACCGTCTCACTGAGCCAATGAAAAGCCGTGTTCTGCAGACCAGGAATACAAAACCTGGAAGAGGACCCTGTCTCAACTCCTGGTCCTTGGCCTCCTGACCATAAAAGTCTCCCTCATTCATTTTGGTAAAGGTCAGAGAAGGGCCCTAGCCACACGCTCCCGTTATATATTCTGCCTACCCACTGCATGCTTATTTAACCTTGGACTTGACTTGTCTACACTACAAGTTGTGAATCATTCCTTAAGACTGAATCAACTCTGTTCCCAGTGGAAACTAGTAAAAGCCATAAAGCCAGCTTTGTTAAGACTTTCCCTGATGGACTGAATCTCACCTACCAGCTTCCCAAATCTCATTCTACCAACAAAACTGAAAGTTAAAGACATCAGTAAATAGAATTACTATTCCTCCTCTTCCTCATACCCATGTCCATCCTATCCCCACCAGTAATAATTCCTGCAGACTGTGAAAACCAAAGTAAACCAGGAAAGAGTTAAGGGATTAATTTTTTTTTTTTTTTTGAGGTAAGACATAGAATTCCAAAGTGCTGACAGATCACTTTGTAATTTTAAATCTCTCTCTTGATACAACGTTCTCTAGACTTTGGTTGCTAACCTGGTTTGCTTTCAAATGGTCACAGGACAAAGATTTGCCTCTCTTCATCTGCAAAAATATGTCTGTGAAGGCTATGTTCTTTTTTGAAAATATTTTTATTGATTTCAGAGAGAAAGGGAGGGAGAAAGAGAAACATCAGTGATGAGAGAAAATCATCAATCTGCTGCCTCCTGCATGCCCCATACTGGGGAACGAGCCTGCAACCCAGGCATATGCCCTTGACGGGAATTAAATCGGGTTCCCTTCAGTACGCAGGCTGACGCTCTATCCACTGAGCCAAACTAGCTATGACTGTGAAGGCTATTTTCATTTTACATTTCAGAACCTCAAAGCCTCCAAAAAAAAGAAAATACAGATTATTTAAATTTTCACACACACACACACACACACACACACACACACACACACTTAAGATCCTGGATTGAGGAGCCTAGAAATCCGACTCTACGCTAGACCTGCTTACCTAACCAAAATAATAAAGCTATCTGACTACAATCTCAACAGAAAGGTTCTATGCTCCAAGAACTAAGGTAACATTACTTTCCAATTCAGATTAAGCCAAAAGGGAAAGAGACCTTCACGAGTTATAACTGTGTAACAATCTGGCTTTAAGTCTTCGGGTTAATGGTTCTAACTATAGATAAGTTCGATGTGAACGTACAGAAACCCTCCCTGGGCTTTCTTTCAGACAAGGACTCTGCATTCTCAGGTATATCCTCACAGGTGAAAACTATACGAAAAAATACCAAGCATCAGAAATAAATATGAACTCATCTGGTTTTAAAATTTTATAAATGGAAAGTATGAATTCAAAAGTATGACATATTTCCCTAGCCAGTATGGCTCAGTGGATAAAGCATCGGCCTGCAGACTGAAGGGAACCCAGTTCAATTCCGGTCAAGGGCACATGCCTGGGTTGCAGGCTCGATCCCCAGTAGGAAGCATGCAGGAGGCAGCCAATCAATGATTCTTTTTCATCATTGATGTCTCTCTCTCTTCCTTCCCCTCTGAAATCAATAAAAATATATTTTTAAAAAATAAAAATGTTTAAAAAATAAAAAAAGTATGACCTATTCACTTGAAATCAATAGCAACAGAGTCAGACCAGCAAAATGACTGGTCATTCACAAACACTGACCACATGCTCAGGTTCAGCTTGCTCCAAAGCAATTACTCCCACTCTATTAACAGCAGTCAGATTTAGGTCACCCACATTCTTGCAAGCTAATTTGATAAAAGTTGACCAGGCTTAATTCCTAGGTTTTATTTGTGGACTACTGTAAACTATAGTAAACATCACAAAAGGAGTTCCTCATTCCAAATCTTAAAAACAATCCTTAAAGAAAAACTTCTCTATTCTCTTTGGTTGTAGCAAAAGAAAATGCTTCCTTTCAAACACGGTATTATATTCTTAAAGAAAACACAATTTTTTAAATCCATGAATCTTCATTTAAAAGAAAACAGTTGACTTGTTTAGACCTTGATCTCACTTGGAAAAACGATGAAAATCATAGTCTGAAAAGTGAAAGGAGCGAGGCTCATCAAAACCACCAAGCTGAAAAAGAAACATTGAAAGAGCCTATTACTTATTTTACAAATACTCAAAGCCTATCTTAAGGAATCCTGATTTTTCAGGATACAAAACCCTGCCCTAAGCTTTTCTGATCTAGAAACAGAATTTCAGATTGGATCTGAAGAACCCATGCAGGGCCATCTAACATCATAGTTGCTCTATCAGCTCATTCTGATCCCAAAAAGCACCCGGTGAGGGAAGCGCTTCAACATCATCACCCCTGTTTTGCAGGTCAGAACAAGAAGAGAGGTCAATTAGCTCAAAAGTCACAAAGCTAGGAGCAACCTAGGACTAATCCCCTTGCCTGCCCAACCCTGCCAGAATTAGACTGTAACTTTCAGGTAAATATGTAAGGGCAAAGTACAGGTCTGAGGACTACATCAAGCCCAGGTGACCTGAGGTACATAGTAAAAGGCAGATTTTTAATGTCCTGACTTGAAATTTCTGGGGATGGACTACAGAAATATGTTGTCAATCAAGTTCCCCAGGTGATCCTGAAGACCATCAGTTTGAGGACCACCAACATGAATGAATCCTAAATCCAAGCCAGAAAACCCATTTGTTTACCTATCCTCCATGCACCACAGAACTTGCCAAGCAAACCAAGCAGCTTATTCAAATTTACTGTACCAGTGACCTAACCTGAGTTAGTCACAGCAAAAGACTTTATGTGGCTCAGCCTAAAGAGCCAGGTCAATGGACTTAGGTCAGAGGTACAGTTTCAGCTTCACTCTTTCCAAGTTAACTTCTCAGTTGACATTCATTACCCAACAGTATCTTCACAAACTCCATGCACTCCTGGAGGTATCTTCTTTTAGATTACCAACACATAAGGTGTCAAATTCCTTCTGAAGATGTATACATAACACCATTAACTTCTAGAGGAAGTAATGTGGGTGCAACCCTAGTCAAAATCATCAAGTTGGGTTTACATAGCATCCAAATTGTGGTAGGTATACTAAAGATCATACAAAAAAACTGCCCTCTACCCATTTAACTTATTTCGTATTGAAAATGAGAGCAAGTCTCCTTTTGAATTCATTTCTTACAGGAGAGAATTTTAAAAAGGAGAAAAAAATGGTGAAAATTGCCGAAACCGGTTTGGCTCAGTGGATAGAGCGTCAGCCTGCAGACTCGAGGGTCCCAGGTTCGATTCTGGTCAAGGGCATGTACCTTGGTTGTGGGTGCATCCCCAGTGGGGGGTGTGCAGGAGGCAGCTGAACAATGTTTCTAACTCTCTATCTCTCTCTCTTCCTCTCTGCAAAAAATCAATAAAATATATTTATTTTTTAAAATGGTGAAAATTTTCATGTTTATTTTATAGATTAAGATTGTGCTCCCGACCTCTGAAATATACTTTCAAGAAAAAGAAAAAAAAGAAGTATCTCCCCATGGTCCTGTTGTATATCTCAGGAGGAAATAAACTAAAAAGGCTATTTTCACAGGAGCTTGGCCAATCCTTGACTTCTGAAAGACCTCTCACAGTATTATGAGAATTTACAACAGCAGCAGGCTGAAAAATATAATATGAAGAATAGAGGAGAAGAAAGGAATAGGCTGAGAAATAAGCACATTTGAAAAACAGTAAAAGATTTTTAAAAGATCAATACTAATTTAAGAAAGAAGTATCAGTACCTTATCATTTGAACCTAAAAGAACACATACCAGGGCAAGACAAATTTCAGAAGACATGACACTCTTGAAATACAGAATTTTATTTAGAAACTGCTTAAAGTAGAAAAAAAAAAAAAAAAAAAAAAAACCCTGTCAAGAAAGACCAGGTGGAAAATGGGTTCCCAATAAAATGGAATTTTAGGGCAACAAAAGTCTAAAGGCCACAAAAGAGAAATAGCACCACTGTTATTTGAACAATGGCTAGTTACTTGCATTTTTGGCATTGTTAATCACTGAATCTGGGTTTCTCTCTGAATTTCACACAGAGCATGCACTACACAACAATTTATTATAAAATACCTGCTTTCTACACACATTTTAGACAAACTACCACCATCAACAAATCAATACAATTACATCAGGGGCTGAACAAGCTCAGTAGTGGGTGACACACATTTTGCAGAATTCTGCCAAACAAAGGAACTGAATAGGCTGTAAGCAAAGCAAATTACGGGTGTTAAGGAATGAAATAGTTTAAATATTAATAATTAATTCAGACATGGTACTGTATTTTCTGCAAAAGAAACTTAACATTTAGTAACACACTAACGAATTTCATCTCCAAAGAGATTAGTGCACTGGCAAAGTATTCTGATAACAGTGGAGGGCTGTGGACAGCAGGTACCAAAAACACCCAGCCTTGCAGATTTCAAGGTAGCGATGGCCTTCACTGATCACTCCCTTTGTCAGAAGTCCAAAAAGAACTTGCAGCATGATCACCTGCCTGCTGAGCTTTCACTCTAAGCAGCAAACTTTAAGGAGCCAAAGAGGAGTCCCCAGTGGGCAAGGGATGCAGAAAAAAGTGTTAAATGTAAACTTAAAAGACAGCAAAATGGGACACAAACCCCCATTCAAATCCCAGAGATGTGGGCAAGTCCCCAAAAGTAGTTGTTAGATTTTAAAACTGAACACACCTCATTTCCCAAAAACACAATACACAGAAATTTCAGGGGTAACTGGAAAAACCATCAGAGAAATGCTCAATGAATATCAAGCTATTCAACTCAAATATCTCAGGGCTGAAACATACCCTCTATTCATTCAGCCAACAATGCCTCTTGCTTCTTAGCAGAGATGCAATTGGTCAAGGACACCAAATGGCTTTCGAGAGCAACTTTTTAAATTTTCCTTCTGGGCCAAGGTTAGGCCTATGAAAATTCAAGCAGCCCTGCAAGGCCTGTGAACAGCAAGTTCTAAAGGTTCCAAGGTCTGGCCCTTCCTTCCCAGACACGAGGGCAACACACAAACTCTCCTGTCAGGTTAAAATTTATATTTTAAAATATGCAAACGTAATTTAAATACTCTTAAGGCATTCATTTATTAAAACGTTCTCTGCCAAGATTTCACATTAGCTTAAAATTAAAATCAATCTTTACATTTCGCTACTGAGGTATCCACCTCAGCGTATCACATAAAAACACCTTCTCCAGCAATCAGTGTTACCAGCATCCATATGGTGAGCCCATGGTCAGCCTCTTTGTTCCATAAGTGAACAACTAGATGTTAATACTGCTCTGCTACAAGGTAAAAGCTCCTAACTCAAACTTATTGAAAAAAGAGTGAAACTTCTGCAAAGTGCACTTTAAGAAGAGGTACTTTTTGCTTATGAAAAGAAACCAGTGAGTCCTCTAAAAATAATAAAAGGGAGTATTTTACAGTTAAGCACATGATTTGGAGTGAAGAATTAGGATGTTGCTCTGCTGGTCCAAGCTGTTAATACTCTTCTTGTTCCTCCTGTGGGCCCCCTTCATCAGGTATCACAAAGCCTTCCTAAAATAGGAAAATGAGAGGGAAAGCTATTACTCAACAGTGAATGATCAGCTTCTAATGTGGGTTCACTTTCCTCAAATTTCAAGTCCTACCTCTACCACACACTTGGCATTTAATGGCATAAGGCCAGGGAACCCCTATTTTATTCCTTAGGCAGAGGAATCACATCTCACAAAATACAAACACTGAGCACAATCAAATGGTGATGGACATGTATACATTGGCTTGATTATGATGATGATTTCACGTCAAGTTGTACTTAAATATGTGCAGTTCATTATGTCAACTCTACTTCAATAAGATTGTTTAAAAAAAAAAGTTAGCCCAGCTGGTGTGGCTCAGTGGTTGAGTGCCAACCCAGGTGATGGTTGATTCCTGGTCAGGGCACATGCCTGGGTTGTGGGCTTGATCCCCAGTAAGGGGTGTGCAGGAGGCAGCCAATCCATGATTCTCTCTCATGACTGATGCTTCTACCCCTCTCTCTCTCCCTCTCCCTTCCTCTTTCTGAAATTAAAAAAAAAAAAAAAGTTACCCTCAACAATCCCTAAGGTCACCATAAATTTCAGTACTACCATCACCACTCAATAAACTGTCTATAGACAGCTTTTCCTTTATACATTCCTTTGACTGCATTTAGAAACTATGCCTGCTATGTAGGAGTGTTGTGGGTGTTTTAAGTGTTTACACATAAACATGTCTGTACAAAAATAGCTGCAAGACTGACCTAACACTAGTATCATGGGAAATCAGATTTGGGGCTCCCACCTCACACCAGCTCTAGGGCATTCTGGCATATACTAATGGCTACAATAACATAAAAATTAGACTTCCCACCCTAGCTGGTTTGGCTCAATGGATAGAGCATCAGCCTGCAGACTGAAGGGTCCCAGGATCGATTCTGGCCACGGGCACATGCCTGGGTTGCAGGCTCAATCCCCAGTAGGGGTCATGTAGGAGGCAGCCAATCAATGATTCTCTCTCATCATTGATGTTTCTATCTCTCTCTCTCCCTCTCCCTTCCTCTCTAAAATCAGTAAAATATATTTTAAAAAATTAGACTTCCCTTCAACCATCATCTTATTTTTTTTAACAAATCTCTATGGCCAAATTTACTTAAGATATGACTCAAGTAAAATAATACTCAAAAAATAAATAAATTAAATTAAATTAATACTCAGACTAGAACAAGAACCCCTATATCCTCATCTTGGTTTTCATTATCTGGCACAGAGCAAGCCTGAAATAAGAATTTATTTAACAAATTATTCACTTTTCAGTCATTTTAATCCCTCAAATTCACTTCATATGTTTGAAGAACAGTATTAATAACAGCATAAACCTTATATCTGTACTAGTATACTACATATATACTACAAAGTACTTAGACATATACTATAGACCTTGCTAGGAATGCAGAAAAATTTTAATATAGCCACTAAACAGTGGATACATCAAGATACCAAAACCTAAATCGAAGAAAAATCAGTCTTCCCTGGTCAGCTAATATAATAATATCAGCAGATTCAGCCAGCCAACATGGCTCAGAGGTTGAGCATAGACCTATGAACCCAGAGGTCATGCGCATGCCCGGGTTGTAGGCTCGATCCCCAGTGGGGGCCATACAGGACGCAGTTGAGCAATGATTCTCATCATTGACGTTTCTATCTCTCTTTCCTTCTCCCTTCCCCTCTGAAATCAATAAAATAATTATATTTATATATATATATATTTATATATATATATATATATGTGTGTGGTTGTGTGTGTGTGTGTGTGTGTGTGTGTGTGTGTGTTTGTGTGTGTGTATATGCATGCAGATTTGGCTGTGTAAACACATAGATTCCCAATAAACCTGACCACAAAGCACTTTGAGGAAATGGGAATCAGACACAATCTTGGGAGGGAGGAGCAAAGGTACACTCTGACAGCTGTGGGCAGCACACACACAAAAGGAGCCACGTGCCTGGTTCTCCAGAGCATGCAAGAAGCCCTGATAAAATGGAGGCAACAACTCAGGCTGAGACTTCTAAGCTGCAGGGTGTGGAGAGGGGATGGTGCAGCATGATCATTTGGTGGCACTCATTACCTATCAGTAGCCACAAACTACAGAAGCAGGGCAAACCAGCCACCTACTTCTTCCTATTCCTGCCTCAAGGGCTCACAGACCTCAAGGCAAAGGCTGGAGCTGGCAGAAGTGCCCTCTGGCTGACTTTGAAGAGTCAAAGATGAAGTCCTTTGTGAACGCTATGCTGGAACTCGACAAGCATCAGCACTGAGTTTGCCAAAACCAACCAGACAAAATTCATTTTCTCTTAGGTGGCAAAATGGCAAATATCCTCATGTCAAAACGTACATCTGTGGCATAGAGAATGTCCACAATCCTCTGCAATACAGGGTTGTTTTCCCCCTCGTTCTCCTGGCAAATCAATTCAATGTTCCTTAGCTTTCCAAAGTAGAAATCTCTTTCTTTCTCCAAGTCTTCGACAGTAAGTTTCAATACGTTGACCTGCACAAGACATTAAGAAGGGTGAGAAACTTGGCATTCATGTACCAGTAACATATCACACAAACATCTAACCCAAAAGGAGATGTGGTGTTTCATCAAATTCTCTAACATGGACAAAAACCCATTTCAGTTTAGTATCAATTTTCTCTAGCCCCAGACAAATAACACGGGCTTGTTCATGGCCACCTTAAATATAATAACTCTCACAAAAGGGCAGATACCGCCATGAACATTCAGGAACTTCTTAGGGATTAAGAAAAGATCTAGGAGAAGAAACTATGGAAGCCTGAGACAATTATAGAAGCAAAATCCACCCCACCAGGACTCAATCATAAATTGAGTCCTTACCATCGATCAATCAAGTTCATATATTTTTGCATGTGGTGGTCAATGGAAACAGAGGGTCTGGTCCAGGGGACAGAGTAGAAATGGCAAGCCAGGAGGAGAAGACTAGTTAAAGATGACTAATACTAGCCAAAGACAGCTAGGACTTAGGGAGGCCTGGGCACAGAAAACTCAGTAGTTTTTCCCTTCCACCCCTCCTGTATATTGAGGGGAGGGGGCTCCTTAACTCAAAAGAAAAACATCTTCTGTGGAGTGTCCTGGCCCCCGTCTCTCTCGGAAGAGTCTGAAAAGGGAGAGAAGACAGCGGGGGGAGGGAACAAACCCCACCACATTCCACTGCTAGTTCCCTCCACTGAGCATCTCATCTGCTCACCACACATGCAGCAGGAGCTTCTAGGAGCTCCACTGAGGGGCTCTCAGTTCCAAAGGGACAACAAAGAAATCCATCTCAGTGCTTAGGCCAGGACTCTTAACTAGCCAAGAGTAATAAAAGTCATAACAATTTTCCCGGTCCTTTATGTATTTTAAGCATGGTGCAGCTTCATTCCAGTATATTTAAATCTATGACATGTGAATTCACTTTAACTCTCACTAAATGTAAATTACAAGGCTTACTGTGCAGCATAAAATCCTCATGGAACTTACAGGCTAGGGGCACATGGAAAACCAAGCCAGGAAATCAAAGGTAAAGCAGATGGGAACAATTTGGATAGCAGGGAATCTGAGCCAGAAGGCACTACAGAAATCTAGTCCGAACTCATAGCTGCAAAAACTGAAGTGAACAGCTGATCTAGCTTCCCTAGAGCCTGATGAAGAAGCCAGACAAAACCAGAGGGATCAGTACTTCCCCTATCTAGTTCCCCCTTCATAACCTGCAGTCAAGAATCATCCCGAGATGTGGAGCAGGTGACTAGAACCAGCAAGACCATTCTATCAAAGACTTCTTTTTAATTTCAGAGAGGAAGGGAGAGGGAGAGAGAGAGAGAGAAACCATCAATTATGAGAGAGAATCATTGATCAGCTGCCTCCTGCACACCCACACTGGGGATCGAGCCCACAACCCGGACACATGCCCTTGACTGAAATCGAACCTGGGACCCTTCAGTCTGCAGGCCGACGCTCTATCCACTGAGCCAAACTGGCTAGGGCTATCAAGGATTTAATGTTAATGTTCATCATAAAAGGCCTGAACAGACCACATCAGAAAAATAAAGAAATACCTTTATCAACCACAGAAATCACTTTTTAAAATAAATGAAAGTTTCAATAAAGTACTACCATTACCCATAACCAGATTACACTAAACTGTTCAAAAAAAAGATAAACAAAAACAAAAAACAAAACTAAATTGTCCATTTCCCTCAATTCTCCCCACCCCTGCTTTTAACTTATGCCAGTTGCCTTTCCTTAAACTATCAGTTACCCCAAAGTGCAATACAAAAAGGGATAGAAGGGCAAGAGTTGACCAACCCCAGCAACAGGAAGCTGCCTTGGATCTTCAGTTGCAAGATCCAAAAGCCTGGGAAGAGGCCTTCTAATCACATTAGTGACCAAGAAGGAAAGGGAAACCAAAATACCTTAAAAAGGTATGCTGGCTCATATTTCACTAGTGCCTTCCTCACAAATCATTAAAACCTTCTCTGGCCTACACATCATCCAGGGCACCGGAACCCAGCCTTCTGGGCCCCACCTATAAGACCAAAGCAGCGTTCCTCCTCACTAGCACTCAGTAACTAAGATTCCACAAGAAACACTCAGAAGTACACACTATGTCACTTGGCACTCCTCTAAATGCTTCTTTATGAGGTTATTAAAAATCTGTGGCTACTAATCAATGTCACTCTTAGAACATTCTCTTGAAGTAAAGTAATAACCATAATCTAAGAAGCCCCAAGAAGAATGCTTAGGACTTGCACTGACCAATTTGGCAGCTATGAGCCACACGTGGCTATCTAAGCCCTTGAAATGTGGGCTTCCAAATGTAAAACATCTCATTGATAATTATTTATATTGATTATGTCAGAATGATATTTTGGATATATGGGGTAATGTGTTATTAGAGTTAATTTAACCTTGTTTCTTTTTCCTTTTTTTAATGTGGCTATCAGAAAATTTCAAATTATATATGTGCCTCACATTTCTGGTTCACATTCTGTTTCTACTGAACAGTGTTGCTCTGGAATAAAATCAAATAAAGGTAAATTTCTCAAGAATGACTTAAGAATGTGGAATTGCTGCAGATCTCCCAATGATATGAACAGTACAAGGTAATTTGTATAGAATAGACTCTTCTCTTATCCTAACAAACTCATCTGGCTCTATTTCTCCTATTGGTCATAACCCCAGACCTCCACACCTTTGTTAGGGCCACAAATTCAATTATTTTCAGGGGCCAGAAAGTTCATGTAATTAACCAAGGGAGTAACAGGGTGTGGGAAAGCCTTTGACAATCTAGAGAGAAGCTAAAATCTTTTATATTAAAAAAAATTTTTTTAATTAAAACCTTGTACAGCCTAGTGGTTTGGCTCAGTAGATAAGCATTGGCCTTGGACTGAAGGGTCCCAGGTTCAATTCCAGTCAAGGGCACATGCCTGGGTTGCGGGCTCGATCCCCAGTGGGGGTTGTGCGGGAGGCAGCCAATCAATGATTCTCTCTCATCATTGATGTTTCTATCTCTCTCTCCCTCTCCTTCCCTCTCTGAAATCAATAAAAAATATGTATTAAAAATAATAATAATAACCCTGTGCAGACCAAAATATTTCTGAGACAGGGCTGAACCAGCTGAGTATGAGCTGGGTTCAAATCCCAGCTCAGGTTACTTAACCTCTCCGAGCCACACTATCCTTATCTGTGAAACCTCATAGGGCTAATGTAAAAGTGAAATTAAAGTGCTTAATAACATAATGGCATGCGCACTCTAAAAGTGTGAACTATTTTTGGTTTTGCTATTAATGTTCGAGTGTTCCATACAGGGTATTAACACTTGTGTACTTATTTCATACGCAAAGTATTTTATTCCTGTGAACTTTTAAAAAACACTTCAAGACCTATCTCACTGTATCAAGACAAGGAACAGGAACCATAATAACCACAACTGTCATTACCCTATTTATCCCAACACCATTCCAGGCACCTGACATAACATCAGCTCATGGAATCCACTCAACTCTCGTGAGCACAGTATGATGAGCCCACTTCACAGGAGGCAGTAAGTTCAGAGAGATTAACTGACTTGCTCCAAGTGGCAGAGCCAGGATAGTCCTCCAATCTATGCATCCCAAAGCCTGCGCTCCCTCATACAGGACACCGCTGCGCCTCTGCCTCTTCTCCTGAGGGTTCGAGATCAGCCTTGTGCTGGTCACCCAGTCTTCTGAGACTGCTTCCTGTGTACATCCAGGCCTGAACACCGACAGTTACAGGGAAGTCTCCTTAGTCTCCAGAACTTCTACACTTCAGTGACAGCACCCAGAGGGGATGCTCAAAGCAGCCACACTAATGGGGCTGGTGACCCAGTCACCTTGACACTTCTCAGGCACCTAGGACCATGAGCCACATGCAAATTAGAGAATAAATTAGAAAACATGATCTTTGGGCAGGCGTTTCTATCCTGGTTTCCTAGATGCAGGGACTGGGTCAGGATTAACATGAAGTTGTGACCCCCAGGTTTTAGGACGTGGCTTTTGGGAAATTAAAAGAGTCCAAACTCAAATTCACTAAGATGACAAAGCACTGCAATTTTAAAAGTGGGGTTAACCAAGAGAATCATTCAAAAGCAAACAAACAAAATAACTACCAGGATTTGTGAGAAAATGTTTAAAAATCTAAAATTTGTTCTGATCCATAGACCTGAGATGTATCTTCAGGATATTAATTAATCCTAAAGAAGACATTTCAAACCACTGACCTACTAAGAAAAGAAGAATAGGCTTTTCATATCAGTTCCACTCTCAACTTGGATTTCAGCAGAGAAACTGTAAAATCCTTTTTTAATATTACTCAGAAAGAAAATCTCCTTTATCTTTCTCAGAACAAAAAATTCAAGATACTCTGAATCCCACAGAATCCTAACAGCATTCCAGAGACATTCAACAGGGTTCTATTGCATAGGTGGGTTTCCAAACTAAGACATTGGTTTCTGTCACACTAACAGATCTCAGAAATGCCTGACACCCCTCTTCTACCTCCACACTCACACTGCTCCCCACATAGCACCTGACAGGCTCACACATGTCAGGACGATGACTGATTCAGCAAGCAGACAAAGTGGGTCTTCCTACAAGAACACAAACAAGCCTTTTCTGGCTAGTGCAGCAAGTATCCTTTCCACCAACATGACTCCAGTCTGGGATACAGGAGGGACCTACCTGCTGCATCAATTCAGCTGCTTCGTCGTCCCCATTGCCCACACCAGGATTCTTTCGCACCACACCTGGGCCAGCCTTAGGGGTTGCAGTAGTTCTGTGTGTTGCAATGGGCCTCTGTGGAGCTGAGAGATCAGAGGTTTTTTTAAGAGCAGAAATTTCAAAACCAAAAAGAACCTGCCAGCCCTGGCCAGGTGGCTCAGGTGGCTGGAGCATCAGCTGTACACCAAAAGGTTTCCAGTTTCATTCCCAGTTGAGGCACATATGGGAGGCAACCAATCAATGTTTCTCTCTCCCTCCCTCTCTCCCTCTCTCTAAAATCAATAAACATATCCTCGAGTAAGGATTAAAAAACAACAACAAAACACCAGATGACAAGAGGAGGCTGTGACCAACTTCCCTTCACAGTAATGCAGGAACCCAATGTGGAGAGCTTGGCATGTATGACAATACCCCCAAGTTTGCCCAAAATGGTTTTTTATCCTGGTAGCAAAGTACCAATTTTAGCCACAATCTCTTGTGCTGGGAGTAAGTCCTCCTATGAGGTCTTTTTGTGCTGTGGTGAATATAAGTATCATCTGAAAGAGGCACACACAGTTGATGTACCTTAATCCAGTTCCAACCAAATCCACCAGCAGGTCAGCTTCATGGCACAAAAGCATACTTCATGCCAGTAGTGAGCTCACAGTTCCAGCTGTTGCTCTGCACTCACAGTTCCCTACTTGGAAAGTAAGATGCCTCCGAACTCAGAACCTCAGACTCCTTGTATTGGAAGAGCGGGGAGGTAGACTGCTCTTACAAGTAATTACTTCAAAGCCCATATCTTGCTCACCTTTTAGAAGGTGGTGAGAAGGATTCAGAGAGAAAAGGAGCACAGTGACCAGGATTTACAAACTTCTCTCAGTGGTAGTAGCCGAAAGCAGATAAGGAGAAAGTAGTAAAGGAGCCAACCTATCTACAAGTTAAAATAATCAAGACTGGGCTACCTCACGGCAAATGTATAATTCATGATTTTATTCATTCATTCAGCAATCATTCTGGAAAGCTTATACATTATGCCAGACTTAGAAATATCTTATTTTCCTGACACCCCAAATTATTCAATAACCATATGGTAATAGGTATTACCTCTGGATGATCTCTAGTATCATCTCAAGTATGTTTATCACTAATAAGTTTATCCCAAAGACTAAGTGCTTAATGCAAGTCTCCACTTGCCTGTTAGCCACATCTGAAATATGAAATGCACAGGTTTATCTATGCAGTTCCCCATTCTAAGTAGCTAAGAAATAAAAGTACTTGGAGAAATCAGAACTTTCATATACTCTGCTTATGGGAATGCAAAATGCTCAGCCACTTCGGAAAACAGGTATTTCTGCAAAACGTTAAACACAGAGTTACCATATGACCCAATAATTATGCTCTAAGAGTATATACTCCCAGATCTATACCCAAGAGAAATGAAAACACATGTCTACAAAGAAACTTGTATAGGAATCTTCATAGCAGCATTATTCATAATAGTTAGTGGAAACAACACAAATAATCAACTGATGAATATATAAAATTGTGGTCTAGCCCTGACCGGTGTGGCTCAGTGGATAGAGTGTCGGCCTGCAGACGGAAGGGTCCCGGGTTCAGTTCCGGTCAGGGGCATGTGCCTTGGTTGCGGGCACATCCCCAGTGGGGGGCATGTGGGAGGCAGCTGATGGATGTTTCTCTCCCATCGATGTTTCTGATTCTCTATCCCTCTCCCTTCCTCGCTGTAAAAAAATCAATAAAATATTTTTTTTTTAAATTGTGGTCTAGTCATACAATGGAATACTATTCACCCATAAAAAGGGATAAAGTACTGATACATGCTACAACATGGATAAATGTTGAAAACATGCTAAATGAAAAAACAAAAGACACATATTCTATGATCCCATTTATATCAGATCATATAAAAATTTAAAAGTACTCAATGTTCTTCTCTTCCTACCAGATGGATCAGCCTCTTTCTCAAGGTATAATGAGACCTTATCTGATATTCTTGAAAAGGAGGCATTAGCATCTGTAGAACATCCACCCTGCCCCCAAAGTATATGTATCTATACTAATAAAAGGGTAATATGCAAATTGGTCAGGATGCCCTCACAGTAACAACTGAACAGCAGGCTGCATGGGGCAACAAGGCCGGTAGGGGGGTTAGTGAGTGATGCCAAACGACTGAACAAGCAGGCTGCGTGGGGTGAGCAGCCCGGCAGTGGGGGCAGTGAGGGGCGACCAGGCCAGCAGGGGGGGGCAGTTGGAAGTGACCAGACCAGCACGGGGGGGGGGGAGGGGGGGGGGGAAGCGCGAAGTTAGCGGCGACCAGGCCGGAAGAGCAGGGCAGTTGGGGGTGACTAGGCTGGGGGGGAGAGACAGTTAGGGGTGACCAGGCCAGTGGGGGGGGGGGGGCAGTTAGGAGCGATCAGGCCGGCAAGCAGAGGCGGTTAGGGGCGATCAGGCAGGCAGGCAGGTGAGCAGTTAGGAGCCAATGGTCCCGGATTGTGAGAGAGATGTCCAACTGCCGGTTTAACATCCAGACTGCAGGGGATCGGGCCTAAACTGGCAGTCAGACATCCCCCAAGGGGTCTTGGATTGGAGAGGGTGCAGGCTGGGGTGAGGGGACCAGGGTGACTGACAGGTAATTTTTATGAATGTGCACGAATTTCATGCACCAGGCCTCTAGTATTCTATAAATATACTACTACAAACACATTTTGGGAAACCTCCAGGCCAAGACTTTTTAGAGAAAGTCTCTAAAAAACAGCCCCCTACCCCCACCCCTGCCTCCCAGATTCTGCTGGCATCACAGCAAGCCAAAGCCACTTAACAGCTAAAGTTCTTGGGAGGGCAGGAAAGCTGTAAGTAATGTACAGGAAGCTGATCTGCAGACAGAATAATGATGCAGAGAGCCAAGAACAGTCCCTGAGAGACCTAGAAAGCTCCTTCAGTTCCTGGGAGCTCAGGTCTTACTGTTATTGGGCTCTGTATAATGTCCTTGTGTTCGAAGCTCTTTTATGTGAGTTAACCTGAAGGGTTTCTACTCCATACAACTAAAGAGCCTTGGCAAAACTGCATATAATAACTCATCCAGACCTCAAAAGCAACTCTCTGGGGCACATATTCAAATTCCTGTTCTATATAGGAGGCAACTATAGGGCAGGTCAAGTAGCTCACACAGGGTTACAGAGACCTAAAAACAACCACAGGTCAGCCTGATGCCACATTCCATGGTCTTGCCACATGGCTGTGACTAGGCTTATCCTTAAGCTCCCTAAGCCTATGGCTACTCAAAAATTCTGGTTAAATGTTGAATGAATGAATAAATACCTGCAAAACTATTATTTGGAATTGATATTTCTATATGGTTTTTTACCTGCACTGCTAGAGCTGAGAGGTTTCTTCGGTTTGTTCATAGCTGGAGCAACAAGGGAGGGAGCCACTGCAGTTTCTTGACCTTGTCTGGCAGCTACAGGATCATAGTCTTTTCCATCATAGTTTGCATCAAAAAACTTCTTGAACCACTGAACGAATTCAAAATTGTCCTGAAACTTTCCTTTTACTAATCTGTCCACAGGAATTATCTGCAAAGAAACATCAAGACTGTTTAGCTCAAAGCAAGAGGCTTTTGGAAAGCGTTAAACACATCAATGCATCAATCAATATAAAGCTCTGCCTGACAAGGAAAAAAATATAGTTTAGAGGCAAGAACTTACTATAAAGTAAGCCCCTGAACATTTATAGAGCAAATTTTAACCAGTTTGCCTTCCACAGAATAGTTCTACCTACCACGCCCCCTCCAAGTCCATCAAAAGGAATCAGAAATGCAAATGGAACAAGTATCATATACAAGCACAATTCCAAGCACATCCTAAGACATGTCATTCCATTATAAAAAGTAAGTCTCCTGTGTAACTTGCATGGCCACAGTACCTGTCATAAAATATAAAACCCAGAGCATAAACTAACCACAGGTATCTATAATAAACTGTTAAAAAAAATTTAATTGTCTTAAAAGTAAGTCAAGACACAAAATCAGTCTGAGGACAGATTTCTACAAAATGGTGTATTTTTCAAGTAAAAACAATCCTATTAAAGCACACTTTAAGGATTCTGTAAGTTTTGTTATTATACAAGAATACTGTGTTATCAGATATAACTTTAAGTCATTGGACTACTAGCCAGAGTTTACGTTCAAGGATTCCAGTTGAAATGGTATTTTTATAAATAATGTATGTAATAATCTGAAATATATCCACCCCTCTGAGCAAATAAACATAAAATTACTTTGTATGGGGTAGAGGTATAGTTGAAACAAAACATGAGTCGATAATTGTTGAGGTACATGGGGGATCAATGCACCATACTCTTTTTACTTTAGAAATTTACCTTATTCAAAAAAATTTAAATTCTACAAAAAGAAAAAGATAAAGTACTGTATATAATAAGCTGCATCTAGTTATACTATTCCTGGCAACTAAATGATATTCTTACAATACACATGAGTATTTTATATAGTGCAGAGACAAAACTAAAATAAAGACTGATTTCAAAGTAAACAAAAACCAGACACACAAGCAAAATAATTAGGGGGTGATTACAAGCTTTACTAAAAACGAATTTTCCCCAAGAAACGGCTTAAAAGGAAAAACCCTTCTAATGGGTGAGGAGAGAAATTGCTTAATTTTGCAATTATTACACATTATTTAACCATGGAGATATATATGCTCAAAGAAATGCATCGTTAGACAATTTCATCATTGTGCAAACAGCACAGCGTACACTTACACAAACCTATATGATACAGCTGACTACACACCTTGGCTATATGGTATAGCCTATTGCTCCTAGGCTATAAGCCTGCACAGAACGTAAATATACAAAACCTCACAGATCAAATCAAGCACAAGAGAGAATGATGCAAGAGATGTGGTAAACACAGGATGTATGAAGCTGCTGCAGGCATGACACAGCATACTGTTTACAGCAAACTTTTTTAGTAGAAAGAGTATGTACACTCTAAAATAATAATTAAATAGTATAGTATATACATAAACCGGTAACATAGTCATTTATTATCATCATCAAGGATTATGTACTGTTCATAATTATATGTACTACATACTAGACTTTTATACGACTGGCAGAGCAGTAGGTTTATTTACCAGCACCACCACCACTTAATGCATTGTGCTATATGCTGCAACGTCACTACAAGACAGGGACTTCTCACCTAGCTTTGTCATGTCAATAGGTGGTCCTTCATTGACTGAAACACTGTTATGTCACGTATGACTCTAATCTATTATCTGCTAAAACAGGGATAATATTTGTCCTAATGAAGCCTGGTTGAGGGTATCTTCAAAAACCTTGGGGGCAAGAGGAAACTTCCCAACCCACAGGGATCGTCCCTGTATCCTGCTTTTACAAAGCAAGTATTTCTAGAATCTTCTCTATGCTTTACAGAATTAAATCCAGATATTAAAGAGTTAGATCTCAGTAACAGAGATTAAACAGGTTGACTCCTATAGATGGCTGCTAACTTCACTATGAAGAAAGAACATAGCAAGGGAACTGGGATAGGAGAGGATAGAGGAAAACTTTGCTCCCAGTAAATTCTATGTTAACTGGAGAAAAGGAAAATATATAAATTGGAAAAAGAGCCCTATCCAGTTTGGCTCAATGGATTGAGTGTTGGCCTGCAGACTCAAGGGTTCCGGGTTCGATTCTGGTCAAGGGAATGTTCCTTGGTTGTGGGCACATCCCCTGTGGGGGGTGTGCAGGAGGCAGCTGATTGATGTTTCTCTCTCATCGATGTTTCTAACTCTCTCTCCCTCTCCCTTCCTCTCTGTAAAAAAATCAATAAAATATATACTTTTTTTAAATGGGAAAAGAACATGCCAAAGTCATGGGCCAGCAGCTGTATCCTTAGTAACAATCACTAGTCAAGAAACAACCTTAAATGAAAGAATAAAATTTACCTACTTTGTCAACACCCATCCTCTTAAAACCTGCTTGTAGTATTTTGAAGTTCTGGATGTATTCATGTTCTAGCTTTGCTTGAAATTTCACTTTCTTCAAGGCAATGGAGCCAGGGAACAGCATGTCCATAAACTGACAATAGGCAGCCCCTGAATGAACAACAGAAGAACCAAATATGCAATAAGTCATTAAACGTTATTATTAAAGCAGCAGGGGGAAATTTA
Organism: Eptesicus fuscus; assembly: GCF_027574615.1. Classification (NCBI taxonomy): domain Eukaryota; kingdom Metazoa; phylum Chordata; class Mammalia; order Chiroptera; family Vespertilionidae; genus Eptesicus; species Eptesicus fuscus. The sequence goes on along the minus strand of NC_072484.1, from coordinate 33,229,486 downwards.
CCCCAAAGACCCTTAACCCAGGTACAATTTTAAAAGTTGTAAAGTGGACCTTCAATACCTAAAAGCTTCAATACTACTTGACTTCAAAGTCATTTTTAAAATCTATAACAAGACTGGTTTTGCCTGATCGGTTCTTCAACACACTTGCAACTTGGAAGACAGTGAAGGGACTTAGAAGGCAATGAGAGGAAAAGGAATATGTTTCTATGAAATTTTAAAACTACTCTTTTATTAGAAACATAATAAAATGACCGCTGCAAAAAATATATATATATTTTAATGAATGCATAGAATTGAGAAAAGGGAAACAGAGGTTGACATTTTCTGATTTTTCCCAAGGACATAACCTCATCCTCATGAGCGGGAGAAGGGATTTCCCAAGTATTTCAAAGATCCATGTTCTGGGATTTAAAAGAATTTTTTTCTAAGATGTCTGTCTTCCTGAGCTTTTTACATATCTAAATAAATTTAATTATGTTCATTACAGCATTACTTACAAAAGCCAATATATGAAAGAAATCTAGGTGCTCATCAATAGAAGAGGCTTTCCTTCTAGGCTCTGCCTTAATAACAAAGGCTGGCAACCCAAGCAGGGCTAGAAGAGGACTCCTCTTAAATGGCCACTGTCCCAACTATGTTCCACAGAACAGGCCCACATAATTTGTGGCTTAAAGATGCAGACAGACTTAGGGTAGGTAGGACTAGCTGTGTCATGGCATCAACTATCAAATCTCACTAACCTCCACAGCCTCACCCTACCAGGATCTGTGCTGCAAGCAGAGAACACAAAACGAGGGCACTGTGTGGCCCCTGCTCCAAAAGCTTGCAATATTATCAAGGGCACTGGCTCTCAGCCCTTTTGGGTCAAGGGTCCCTTGGAGAAGTAGATGAAAGCTGCAGCCAACATTCTACACAGAACAGATGCTCCCCTATCAGAAAACTCCAGGTTAAGAACTCTCAATGTTTTAACTCAAACAGGCAGGAAATAGATGACTACTAAATGTAAGAGTATTCAGGCTTAAAGGAGTAGGTAAGGCTTGAGTCATTAGAGGATGAATAAAGTGTGGAAATAGCCCAGCTGGCCTGGCTCAGTGGTTGAGCTTCAACCTGTGAACCAGGAGGTCACGGTTCAATTCCCAGTCAGGGCACATGTCCGGGTTGTGGGTTCCATCCCCAGTACAGGGTGTTCAGGAGGCAGCCAATCAATGATTATTTTCTCATCATTGGTGTTTCTATCTCTCTCCCTCTCCCTTCCTCTCTGAAATCAATAAAAACAAATATGTTTTAATCCTATATAATAAAAGGGTAATATGCAAATAGACCAAATGGCAGAACAACCAAATAACCAATCACAGCGTAATATGCAAATGATATGCTAAAGTTGCTCAACCATTCGCTATGACATGCACTGACCACCAGGGGACAGATAGTCAACTGGTCAACCAGTCGCTATGACATTCACTGACCACTAGGAGGCAGATGCTCCAACACTGACAACACTGCTGCTGGGGTCCGGCCGATCAGGACTGAGCGAGATGGGCCGGACATGCCCCAATTGTGCACCAGTGGGGTCCCTCAGCCTGGCCTGCACCCTCTCGCAACCCAGGACCCCTCGGGGGATGTCGGAGAGATGGTTTCAGCCCGATCCCACAGACCACTCCCCTTGGGAGGGCACCAGACGCAGGGCTCATGGCTGGTGAGCACTGCTGTGGCAGCGTGAGCCTCTCCTGATCCGGACTGATTGGGCACGAGCCTGTGGCAGGCACAGTGGGCCCGGGATGAGCAGGAGCGGCAGGTAGGAACTGCAGGTGGCGTTGGACTGTGGATTTCAGCCCGATCCCCGCAGGCCACCCAGAGGGACCCCACCTGTGCACGAATTCGTGCACCGGGCCTCTAGTGTGGAAAAAAAGGACTGTGAGGAGTCATTAATGCAAACATTAAAAGTCATCAAGAAAATTAACTTGGGGAAAAATAATCCTATTGTAAGTTTAAAAGTAGGAAACAAAACTGTACGACACATGTTTGTATATGTTACTGCAACAATTTGTAATACCAACAGACTGGAAACAAACTAAATGTCCATTAACATGAACAGATCCAAGGAAAATTACAGTACTCCAGCCATAAAAGAAACTAACATGGCATCTGATGATATATGGATATGGCACACTCTCCAGAATATACACTGTGATTAAATATGCTACCATTTGTGAGAAAGGGAGGAATAGGTGCACAACACACACAAACACACACACAGACTACAGACTCTCTCTCGAGGCTGGCTATCTAGCTGATAACACTGGTTTCCTCTGGGAGGGGAACTGGGTAGCTGGTAGACCCAGTTAAGAGGAAGACTTATCATTGTTTTATCTTTTTGTTCCTTTTGAATTTTAAACCATTTTAAGACTCTTGAGTTATTCAAAAAAATAAAAATCATATATACATTATGTCAATTAAATTTAAAAATTATAGGAAAATACTGAAAGTACAACTAAAATGAGTAACCTTGGGCAAGTTGTTTAACCTCTCTTTGCTTCACTTACCTATGTGTAAAACGGTATGGATATTCCTGACCTCCCAGGTGATAGATGTAAAGCACTTTGGAAAGTGCCTGGCCTACAAGCACTCAATAAATAAAGCCATAACTAAGAAAAAATGCAGCTAAAAGATAACAGTAACTGTCACTAACTTGTGGCATTACAGTGGAATATGGTTATGATTTTCTTAATGTTTCAATAACAAAGACTTAATCACTTATAATCAGAAGAAAAGTTTCTTGGGAGGCAACTGATCAATGTTTCTGTCTCACACTGATGTTTCTCTCTCTCCCTCTCCCTTCCCTCTCTCTAAAAGTCAATTTAAAAAATTTTTTAAAATATATATATATATATATATCTATCTTCCAGTGAGGATTAAAAAAAAGGTCTCTTAGAAAGGCTGCAGACTAACGTGGTAGAACATGAAAGAAGTGAGGGTGGGGGAATTCAGAGGGAACCTAGTGCCCAGTCAGGGGCCACTGTGGCAGCAGTAGGCAAACTGATAAGGGGCTGGATCTGAAACACCCTTCAGAAGACATACAGAACTTTGTGAATTAGACTCAGATGATTCTCAGGCCTGCGACACTAGAATGGTGAAATCATGGCCCCAACTGGAGTGTCTGAAAAAGTGAGTCAACTTGAAGAGAAAAAGTGGGGTAGGCCTGGTTAAGAATGTGGTAACTGACAAGTTGTTTTATAGCTGGGGGAAAAGGAAATCTAGCATTTGCCTGGGAGCATGTGAACACCTCTCCTATTCAGTGCAGCACAGGAACAATGGAGAGGCCAGGCTGGAGAGGAGAAGGCAGAAGAGAGGGGAACCAAGAACTCTTTCAGCGAGGGACAATTGGCATGTTCAAAGCACGATGCTGGGCCCCTGGAAAAGTGCAGAGGGGCCTGAATATGGGAATAGACCTGAGGAAAAAGAGAATGGGTGACAAAAGGCAACCAGTATCCCTTTTTGAAATAAGCAATCCCTCATCAAAATCGTTCTGTGATCAGGTTTGTTTTCTTGATGTCTAGCTTTCCAAAGCAGGGAACTATAGAATGTAGTGAATCTTGAACAACCTACCAACTCTGTCACTGAAAGTTATCCTCACCATATCTCACTTACAAGAGCCAAGCCAAGGCTCACTTCACTGATTGGGGGAGGGGAAGGGGAGTCCACAATACTGACAAAACTCAGCCATTTCACAGGCAGCCAGCACATTAATAGTATAGGCCCCCAAGAGGAAAACCTATTCCTACCTTCTAAAGCTGGTGTTTGGCAGGGAATTTAAATCTGCTTGATCCTCTTCTCATCAGAGCTAAGAACAGGAGGAGGTACTAGGCACCAGAGTTAAAGACTCTTGGGATTCTGCTTTGGCCTCAGCACACACAAGGATCTGAGGAGCCTCACTTTTTCTATGATTCCAAGCCCCTGGCAGCAGGCCTTCTTCAGGGACCCAACAGTGTCTGTAGCTTATTCTGTTGGGTCTCCGACTGGAAGCTGAGACCAGGTTTTCTAAGCATTAACATGAAACACAATGCAACCATCTACATACTCTGAGAGAAGCCCTATGCAGCTGACAAGAGGAGAAATGGTATGAATGAATAAAGGTTTGCTTACAAATAACAGTTAAGTGTCCTGCACTTACCACTTTGTACTGGGGAAAAGCATTTTATCTAGAGCAAGAAAAGTAACAACCAACAGGCAAGTTAAAATTCTTCACATAATTTTTTTAATATATTTTTATTGATTTCAGAGAAAGGGAGAAGGAGAGGGAAAGGGAGAGAGAGAGAAACATCAATGATGAGAGAGAATCATTGATAGGCTGCATGCCCCCTTACTGGAGATCAAGCCCACAACCTGGGCATGTGCCCTGACGGGGGAATCAAACTGTGACCTCCTGGTTCATAGGCCAATGCTCAACTACTGAGCCACACCGGGGCAGGCTTGTCACAGATTTTTAATGAGATAATATCGTTGTAATTAATTATATGTAATCTACATTTAACTCTTTCAAATGCTTTTTAAAAAAAAAGGTATAATGTGTATACATCAGAAAAAGTGTGGGCTGTGTAGTCAGAAAAATCTGGGTTCAAAACCAGCCATGCCCCATGGACATTCCCCATACTGTAAAACAAAGTCTACACTTACCCCCGGGGTCTAGTAAAGAACCCGTATCTGACAGCTCTTTTTACAGTTGAGCCTCACAACAGCCCAAAAGGTCCTACTACCCCAGTTTACAAATGAAGAACTAGAACATTAAGGGACTCCAAAGTCAAAAGGCTCAGAGCAGACCTAAGCCTCGTCCTATCATGACAGCTTCCTGTCGGAATGAGATAAATCTGGAGCCAGATCAGCACATGCACAACTTATTTACACATGAAAAGAGAGCTAACTTTCTATTTAACTAAGTGAAATATACTTTGGTATATATTTACAGAAAGAAGTAAATTTTAGGGGGAAATTGGTGAAAAGGCCAGCTCCAATGAAAACTAAGATGACCTCATCCACACATTAGTCATAAATCACGGGTCAAACAAGTGCTTTAAAAGCCTCAAATAGAAATGTGGTGATAAAACTGAGGAAACTAATAGGAAATGGGGAAAAAGCAGTCCAGATTTAAGGCTAACAACCTGCGCTTCTGACTAACAAAGTAACTCATGTTTAATCAGTATGACTCTCGGGCACCAGTGTTTCACTGAACAACTTCACATGGAGCTTCCTCTGACCATCTATAAAACTTGAGATTAAGCTTCACAGGGGAAATAACAAAACGAGCTAATGAAACCAAGACTAGGACACAGTTATAAAATAAGGAAGTACAAGCTGAATTAATTTTTTAAAATCGTATAAATGAGAGCAATAATTTTAAATTGATCCAAATGGCACTGGTCGGTAAGGAAAAGTCTAGAGTAAGTAGGGTACAGGGGTTGAAGAGCCTGGGCTCTTCACTTGAATGAATGTTCAAGTCTCAATTTTGTTCTTGGCTGTATAACTCTGGACTTATTACTCAATTTCCCTAAGCCCATTTCCTCATCTGTAAAGTAAGATTAATAAACATCCCTATCTCATGGAGGTACAGTAAGAATTAAATGAAGATATACTTAAAAAGCATTTACATAACCCTGGAACACAAGTGTTCAATTAAATGACTGCTTTCATTTCTAGGAGAACCTAAGGATTCTAATTCTCTATCCCACAAACAATCAAAGAATTTAAGTAGCAGAGAATACATGTCTCATCTTTCTTCTGGCATATTCTTGACTTCACCTCCTATCCTGTAGTAAATTCAGTTTTGATAACCCTAACACATTCCTTATGTCAGGACAATCAGGGGTAGACAGCAGAACTCTCAAAAGGTGAGACAGTCAGAAGGAACTAACCCTGTCAACACCCTGATTTTGAACTTGAGCTTCCAGAAGAGTGACAGAATAATACATTTCTATTATTTCAAGCAAACAAAAGAAAGCGGGGGGGGGGGGGGGGGGGGGGGGAGACAGAAGTCTTTAGAGATGGTAGAAACTGATAAAGCCTTTATGAAAAATAATTACCAAGAACCTAAAGTTCATACCCTCTTAACTAGTTAATTCCATTTATAGGAATCACTGAGGAAATAAACAGAGATAAAATTTATGCTAAATGATTCTTAACCTAGCCATAGTCACAATGGAAAAATTAGAAATAACCTAAAATGTCCAAAAATTGGTAAGATATTAAAAAACTGCAGCATAGCTATAGAAAGAAATAGCATATAGTCACTAAAAATAACTAATATAAACAGGAGGGGATAGTAGAGGAATATCATGTAAGGAAAAATATCCTGTAAGTAAATTACATCTAGAAAATTAATACTTTAGAAAATTAATTGTAAGGCTAAAAGCAAGACACCCATGAAAAACATACAAGGTGACAAAACAAGCCAGAGGAAAATCATTTGGGCAAAAAATGAAATAGGATCCCCAAATTTATAGAAAATATTCCTTTATTAACTTTTGGTAGAGAATATATTTGTATATTTTCAGAAAACAACTCCGAGACCATGTGGATTCCAGCAACAGAGAGGAATCGACAGAACTACTCCAGCCATGAAGACAGAAGAGCAGCAGTCCAGAGACGGAAGACGCTGATGTGGCCTTCCAATACTAGCAGTTAGCAGCTGTGTGTCACTGCAGGTTGCCCAGGACCAAACCAGAGAGAGTCAGACCTGCATTACCACCATTTGTCCACCAACAAGAACTGTAATGTCAGTGCTGACATGTACACATAAGGAACTGTTGGACATTGAAATTGGGTCTCAAAAGAACTGTTGGCCCAGAAAGAAACTCACTACAGACTGATTCATTTGCCTGTCACCATAACCATTATTGCTTGTCTCATTTTCGGTTCTTATAAGTGTATTTCTAATAGCACATGATCTCACTCATCTAGGGGAAATAATGAACAACATAGACTGATGAACAAGAACAGACCCAGAAACAAGGAGGCATGGATCAGACTGTCGGGCCTCGGGGGAAGGGGAGGGAAGGGTGGGGGGGGAAAGGGGAGAGATCAACCAAAGGACTTGTGTGCAAGCATATGAGCCTAACCAGCGGTTAAGGACAACAGGGGGGTGGGGGCATGTGTGGGGAAGGGTGTGGGATGGGAATGGGGGGATGAGGACAAATATGTGATACCTTAATCAATAAAGAAATTAAAAAAAATAACTAATATAAAGAGAGTAAGTGACACTAAAGAATATCCACAATACAAAGCTAAGCAGAAAAAGTGCACAGAAAAGTAAAACATCTGAACAGTGGCTTTCTCTGAATAATAAACTACCAGCATTTTTTTCTTCTTCTAGTTTTCTAAATGTTATATTATTCGTATATACAGAAACAAAACATGTTTTTCTTCTTCTTTTAAATCATTGCCTCTCTGCCAAATTTTATTAAATAGAAGTTCAATAAAACTGTGGCTGAAATGGCATTTGTCCGACTTTGGTCTTGTGCTACTTGGAATAAGAAATGCCATAGAGCCGAAACCGGTTTGGCTCAGTGGATAGAGCGTCGGCCTGCGGACTCAAAGGTCCTGGGTTCGATTCCGGTCAAGGGCATGTACCTTGGTTGCGGGCACATCCCCAGTGGGGGGTGTGCAAGAGGCAGCTGATCGATGTTTCTCTCTCATCGATGTTTCTAACTCTCTATCCCTCTCTCTTCCTCTCTGTAAAAAATCAATAAAATATATTTAAAAATAATAATAAAAATAAAATAAAACAGAACTTAGTCAAAAAAAAAAAAAAAAGAAAGAAATGCCATAGATAGGCCCTGGCCGAGAGGCTAAGTTAGTTAGAGTGTCATCCCGATATGCCAAGGTTGCAGGTATGATCCCCAGTCAGAGCACATACAAGAATCAACCAATGAATGCATAAATAAGTGGAACAACAAATCGATGTTCCTTTTCTTCCCCTCCCTCCCTCCCTCCTTACCTGTCTCTTTCTCTAAAATCAATCAATAAAATTAAAAACAAAAAAAAGAAATGCCACTGATAAATTAATTAGAACAATTATAATTACTGTCCTCAAAACATTTCAAATCTAAACGTGAAAGAGCACAAAGGAGACTTGGAGCTAAGCTGCAGGCCTCAGAATTCAGTTTCTAAGGCCAGAGATGGAGGACTCACAGGCCAGCCAGAAGCGTGCTCTTTTTAAGCGCATTTCTTTCAGAAGTGAAACCAGGGCAGGGCTGAGAAGAAATGGGGCAGCCCCAACATAAAATTTGAACCTGTGGCTTTTGTAGTCAAATACAGACCTGCACATTCCTGAAGGACCTACAGGCTTTCCTGGAAAAGTGGTCTAGTGGATTTCTCTTACCTGAGCACAACTGTTCGACCTTTGTCAGATTCAACTGCAGGGACTCATTGATCCAGGCCAGCATGTCATGTCGACTTAGGTTATCACTGGTGACTGACGTTGAATATACGTTCACTGCCATCTTCTATAGCATGTGAGGAAAAGAAAAGGGTTTGCATTATTAAGCACGCAAGGGAGAGCAAGCATTTCCTTCCTACACATCACACAAGACTTGTGGGAACTCTCAATTTTTAAGCCTCACATTCTCTCCCAAAAGGCCAAATCTGAGACACCAGCATTCTAGCCATGAACCTGGAATAAACATGACTTGCCCAACAACAGCCAGCCTAAAATTTAGGCCCCATTTTAATGTGATTGGTATAAAATTTTAAGCTACAATGAACACTAAGTAAAGGGAAGGTTAAATGTTTTATGAAGGGATAAAACATTCCCTTCATAAAACGTTCTATTTAGAAACCATCAGTTCAAGTTTATCCATTAACATATTAAAACTAGAGGCCTGGTGCACGAATTCGTGCATAGGTGGGGTCCCTCGGCCTGGCTAGCTATTGGAGCCGATCGGGGCCATCTCGCCCAGTCCCAATCGGGACGATTGGGGCCAGCTGGCCGGGGGGGAGGGACTGAGGGAGGTTGGCTGGCCAGCCATGGGGGAGGGATCGTGGGAGGTTGGCCAGCCGCGGGAGATTGGCTATGGGAGCGCACTAACTAGGGGGCAGCTCCTGCGTTGAGCGTCTGCCCCCTGGTGTCAGTGTGCGTCATAGCAACCAGTCGACCAGTCTTTCGGTTGTAATGGTCACTTAGGCTTTTATACATACATACATGCATATATATATATATATATATATGTTTACATAAGTATTCTTCAGATGGTGGGCTTTTTATTAATTCCTCTTTTTTTAATTTTTAAAAAATAATTCTTTATTGTTGAAGTGTTACATATGTCCCCCTTTTTTCCCCCATTGACCCTCTCCAGCCCACCCCTGCCCCTCCCCAGGCCCTTACCGCCCCATTGTCTGTGTCCATGGGCCATGCATACATGCATACAAGATCCTTGGTTGATTACCTCCCACCCTCCCCACTCCCTCCCTCTGATATTCCACTCTGTTCCATGCTTCCATGTCTCTGGATCCACCAGTTTATTTTGTTACCTAGGTTCCACATAAGAGAGAGATCATGTGATACTTGTCTTTCTCTGACTGACTTATTTCACTTAGCATGATACTCTCCAGGTCCCTCCATGCGGTCTCAAAGGATAAGACATGCTTCTTTTTTACTGCTGCGTAGTATTCCATAGTATAAATGTACCACAGCGTTTTTCTCCACTCATCTACTGATGGGCACTTGGGCTGTTTCCAGATCTTAGTTATTGTAAATTGTGCTGGTATGCACATAGGGTACATACATTTTTTCTGACTGGTGTTTCGGGTGTCTTAGAATATATTCCTAGAAGTGGGAACACTGGGTCAAATAGCAGTTCCATATTTAATTTTTTGAAGAAACTCCATACTGTTTTCCATAATGGCTTATTAATTCCTCTTTATAATTTTCACTCTTTTAAAATCAAAAGTAAGCTTTTCAATAACTTAAGTACTACAAAGGTTGTGGCAAATGACCTTACAATGAAGAGTCCTTGGTACTAATTCTCTGCTGAGCCACCTGGTCACAGGAGGGCATCTGATAGCCTACTAAGTACCAGGAGCTTCACAGACACTTGTCCTTTAACCCTGACAACTCTCTTCAAGGTTCCCTTGATTCTCCTCATTTTACAGAGGAGGAAAGAGAGTTTCAGCATAGAAACCATAGGCGTCGATCACATAGAAGCGGAGTGTGCCAAGCCTGCCCAGCACCATCGTCAGCACTCTTTCCCCTAGCCTAGAAAGTGCCACCCCTCATCGTTCTGCCAGGCTTTGAAATTCAAAACAACACACAAAAACAAATCAACTTGAAACGCTATTAAATGCGAGTGCCATCATCATCCTCATTCAATCTACAAACATTTACCAAGCACTGTTCTAGGCACCAGGAAACAAATAACCAGTAGAGACAAGTGACTTGTCCTCAGAGTTCACATTCTAGTAGTGGAAGTCCTACAGAGCAAGTACTCAAACAAATGTCATTTCATACCAACCACCAAGGCAATGGGGGTGGTGGGAATGTTGGCAGGGAAAGCCTCTCTGAGTAGACGTTTGAGCTTAAGAATTAGAAGGAAGCAGCCATGGAGAGATCTGGAAGAAGTGTGGCTATCCCAGTTGGGCAAGAGGGAGAGCAGAACAGAGTGGAGAAAGCGAACAAGTCAGATCACGTTAGGACTCTGCAGGCCATGGTAAGGATTTACTGTTAAGGGTTATGGGATAAAATCAAACTCTCATTTAAGTTTGAAAAAGACCACCCTAACTGCTGGTAGAAAATAGACAGTGGGAAGGGATGACTCAAGCAATGTGAGCTAAGGACGAGCTAATCCAGATCTAAGTGAAATCCTGGGGCAATTACCATGAGGGCACACACTGTCAAACACTGGATTTCATAGTGACGTTGGCACTTAATAATTTCCTCATTTCATGAGACACCAATATTACCCATGGGAAGCGGGGGCGGGGGCCTCAGAACCACCATAAGATCCCATGCTGTCTTGTGGCACTTCATTCCCTCCACCCAGTGACCAGTATATGAGTTGTTCTTCCCACCCACCCCTGTCTTTTGCACTAGGCTGCTGCAAGCCTCATGACATAGCTCCAGAATGTGAAGGCTGGAAGAGACAGAGATCTACCCATTCAACCCCTTTTTATGAGCAGGGTGACTGAGGTCTGGAGAGGAAAATGACTTACCAAGTTTGTGCCCTCACATCCCACACAACTCTTGGCAGAGTGCCTTGCATACAGTAGGCGCTCATTAAAAGTTACTTGTTTTTTCAGGTTGGCAGGACAGTGTCAAAGAGAAAAAAATATATATCTATGTAAACTTTTTTCAGAAGCAAACCATCAACACTTTTACAATCTTAAACTCAAATGATAAAGCTGTAATAAAGAACCAGCATAGCCGAAACCGGTTTGACTCAGTGGATAGAGTGTCGGCCTGCGGACTCAAGGGTCACAGGTTCGATTCCGGTCAAGGGCATATACCTTGGTTGCGGGCACATCCCCAGCAGGGGGTGTGCAAGAGGCAGCTGATCGATGTTTCTCTCTCATCGATGTTTCTAACTCTCTATCCCTCTCTCTTCCTCTCTGTAAAAAATCAATAAAATATATTTTAAAAAAAAAGCCGAAACCGGTTTGGCTCAGTGGATAGAGTGTCGGCCTGCGGACTCAAAGGTCCCGGGTTCGATACCGGTCAAGGGCATGTGCCTTGGTTGCGGGCACATCCCCAGTGGGGGGTGTGCAGGAGGCAGCTGGTCGATGTTTCTCTCTCATCGATGTTTCTAACTCTCTATCCCTCTCTCTTCCTCTCTGTAAAAAATCAATAAAATATATTAAAATAAATATATATATATTTATATATTAAAAAAAAAAAAAGAACCAGCATAATTGAGCTCCTGATTCCACTGGGAAATTAATCCCCACATCCCCACAGCACTTCGTTCAAATCTCTATGATAGGCATTATTGCACTGCACTATCATTATCTCTTCATTTCTGAATCACTCCAGGACCAGATTTGGGCCAGAAAGCAATTTGCTCTATGCAAAGAACTGAGGATTTCAACCAAGAAGGACCTGAATTTGAACTTGAGGATGTCATTCATTAGCTGTATGACCTTGGGTAAGTTACTTAACTTCAATGCACCTCAGTTATGAGTTAATGCCACCTACTTGAGAAGGATGAGGTTTAAATGAAATTTTATGTACCTACATAAAATACTTGGCATGCAATCTAACACAGACATTAGGTCCAGGGCAGGGAGGGATCTTGTCTCATTCATCCTAACTTCAGTGCCAAAAACAAAGACCTGTCACCACCATCTCTCATCTGGATCACTGCCACAGTGTTCAAATTAGTCTCAATCTATTCTTACAAAGCAGCCAGAGATAATTTTCTGAATCACAAATCAGATCAAGGGTCTCCCTGTTTAAAATCCTTGAATGAACAAATAAATGACATGAATACTGTGTTGTGTGCAAAACACTATTATCAGGTACCAAAGGGCACATCCAAACAAAAAACATGGTCCCAGACTGAGCATTTGTAATCTATTTTGGTGACATTCATACATACATCAGGTATTGTGTGTGTCATGCTACCATAAAATGTAAGCAGCTGGTTAAGCCACGTGTGACTGCTGACCACACCCCAGCTCAGAAAACATTAGTGGCCTTTCATCATCATATAATTTTAAACTCTTCATTAGCAGTACATTAATACCGGGTCCTATGTGCTTCGAAAACTCTGCAGCCACTAAATACATGAGGTTAGGCACTCTGTGGATGTGCCATAAACATCTACTGACTTAACCAATTAACTGGCTTTTCCAGGCAGTCAAAACAGAGCCCAGTTCTTAGAGCTACAGCTCCCCCTTCCTCCATAAGGATACCATTGCTTGGTCTCAATGGATGGACCCCATGACCACCCCACAAACTTCACCCTTAAATGCCTCCTCCAACCAAGTTTCGACTGCCATGAAGAAGCTTCCTCTTGCCTCACCCAGGTAGCTCTCCTCCTTCACCAGTTCTCCTAGAAGGCTCCCAAACTCATTTTGATCCAATGCTAGCTATGAGCACCCTCTTACTTTCAAGGCACCATACCGAGTGCTATATGAAGAGGGAGAAGGAGATACCGCCAGAAAAAAAGTGATGTGACCCTGAATAAACACCTCACCTTTTGGATCAAAATGGCTCACCTGTAAAAAGTGAACAATATCTTCTGCAAAACATTGCAATGGGGATTAAATGAGGATCTAACTGAAAACATTCCAGTGAAAAGTACATCATGTCCTAGGCTTTCCTACGTACCAGAAACTGTGCTAGTCACTGACAAACCAGGAAAAAGGACACAATGGTATGAAATATGCTCTCTCTAGGTCTGGACCTCAGAGAGGCAGTGGAATATAGACGTTAAGAGACTGGACTTGCAAGTCGCAGAAGTGAGTTTAGCCACTTGCTGGACAGCATAAAGCAAATCTCTCCTCCTCTAAGAATCTAAGTCCATTCATTTATAAAATGAAGATGCTATCTCTTAGAGACAGAGTGATATATTAAATGACATAATGCCCCATCAAGCACTTAACACGATGCCGGACACTTAGCAAGTGCCCAATTAGCAAATAATTATTATTATTACTACTCTTTGAGACACCCCATTAGAGGTGGATGCCAGGCCTGGTGTATCCTTCAATGGGCCTCAGGATGGCCAAATGGGGCAGAGGCCAAGCTCTGCCCTGTAGCGCCCTAGGGCAGCTGTGAAGCAGGAATTGGAAAAGCGCTGTTCATATATTGTCTTCCTAGTAGTTATATGAAATTATCTTGTCCATGTATGCATCTTCTACTTCCTATCTGTCTCCCCACCACAATGTAGACTCCTGGAGAGGACTCTCAGGCCTTTGCCCTCTGCTCCTGGTGTATAGCCAGAGCTTAGCACAGTGCCTAGTTCCTTTTAGGCACTCAACAAATACCCAATTAAGAAAGGAAGGAGACCATTGAGCTGGCTTGGTTTCTGTTATGCACTGCGTTACAGTTTTCTGTATTATCCTTTTCCCCATTTCACAGATGAGGAAACGGAAGCCCAGAGAGGTTAGAGCATCTGCCCAAGGTTACACAGCAGGGAATCGAACCCAGGTCTGAATCAAAACCCTAACTTTTAATCATCAGGCAACACCGCCTACTACGGTGGGGGGTCCCCAGAGCTCCCGGCAGGCCTCACTTCAACAACACATACCCCCTCACCGAGTTGGCCACCCCGGAACCTCCCGCCACCTCGGGCCCGATTCCACACCTCGGGCCGGATTCCACACCTCCGCCACGACCCAGAAGCCCCCACGCGCCGTGGGGCAGCCCCGCTTCCGGTCCGAGACCCCGCCCCCTGGGCATAGAGAAGCGCGCGCCCCCCAGTCCGCGCGCGCCGGGTCACGGCCCCGCCCTTCCCCCCAACCCGGCCGAACCGTACCGCCGCGAGGAGCGGCCCGAGCACCGTCCGCAGGACCCGCCGGCGTCTGCCCAGCCCAAGGCCCACACAGCCGCCCCCCCCCCCGGCTGCCGCCCCGTGCCCGCTGCCCCGTGCCCGCTAGCCGGCTCACCGGCTCGCGGCGGAACCACGTCCACTGCCGTGCCCGGCTTCGGTTCCGTCTTCGTCTCGTTCAAACCGTCCGACCCCGCCCGCCCGCGCGATGACCTCACACGCACCCCCCCGTTACGCATCGACGTAAAAGCTCGTCATCGTCCGCCGGCTCCTTTTATAGAGACTCAGCGCGCGCCCGGGGCGGAACCCAGTCCCCTTGATCGACAGCTGAGGCACCCACGGGGCGGGGCAAGACTGCCGAGTCTTCGCAGCCACGTGGTCTGCCACATCCAATGATATCTCTCTTCGAGCGAAGTGTGACTCCGCCTGGAAGGCGGGATCCAGCTACAAACTCTCCGCCCCGGTAAGCCTCCCCTCCCACCCCCCAAAAAATTAGGTTTTACAATGAATTAATACAAAAATAGGTTATTAAGTAAAGATCCTTGATAGGAACTTTAAGGAAAAACTGTAAAAAGTCACCTCAGGGACACATTCTGTCACCCTGTTATCGACATGCATTTATTTTCTTGTTAATATAAAGCCATCTTGTTTGTTTACGCCTTTTTGTCTGCCTTTTCCTAAGTCCCGTGGAAGCAGAAATCTTCTCAGTCCTGTTCCACCTGGGTCCCAGTGCCTGATACATAGGTTCTTAGAGACTTGTTGAAGGAATGAATTACACCCACTTGACAGAAGAGGAAACTGAGGCTCAGTGGGTCACTTGACTGGCTAGGCATCAGAGGCTGATCCAGGTTTCGAGCTAGTTTTCTGGTCTAGATATCATTTCTTTATGTATTCAACAAACATATGCACTGTGTGGCCAGATTATTATGACCACCCCATCAGGACTTCGTTGGGCCACCTTTTGCCTTCAATACTGCGGCGATTCTTCTTGGCATTGACTCCACAGAGATGTTGAAAGGTGATGTGAGGAATCTGACACCATGCCTGATGAATAGCACTATCTTCAGAAAAAAATCACTTCTACTCTCATGGTAAACAACCTGCTTCCCTATTTATAACGGTCTGGCCCTCTAGCAACTTCAGCGCGAAATTATAGCTAATGTGCCTACAACGTCAGGTGGTCATCATAATCTGGCCACTCAGTGTATAGTCCCTAGTCAGTCGGGTCCTAGGGATTTGATGGTGAGCAAAAACTAGACAACCTGTGAGCTCTTCAAGTTTCCAGTCTGGCAGGGGAAGCGCAAATCATAACTAATGACACAAATCACTGTTTAATTACAAAGCAGACTTAGTGTTATGCAGGAGCAGTATGTGGCAAGGGTGATGGCACATCACTGCATGGAATAGGCTCCTGGAGACCCCTTCCGGGCCAGGGTCTCACCCAATTAGTTGCAGATTCCTGGAAAGATGTTCAGGACAGAATGTGAGGTGGGGAGCTGTGGCGGGAGCTGTTTACCAATCAGTCTGGAGGCATTTAAATATGAGTACTGCTGGTTGTCTGGTATGTAGTACTCCATGAGTACATCACAAGGAGACCTAACTTCACCTGAGTAGTATAGGAAGGCTTTTCTCAGAGATGATCTTTGCCCTAAAAGATTAGGTGTAACCTGGCAAAAACATTAGGGTAGAGCAAGCAAGAGGATATAGCAAGAGCCCTGTACCCAAATGATTACAGCAATATTAGTAACATTAGCATTATAGTGAATTGATAGGAAGCATGGATAATCGAGTAAAGATATTCAAATGCATTTAGGAGTATCGTTAGTCAATTACTCATGCTTCATATCAAAATGTATTACCCTTGCCTGGCCATCATGGCTCAGTGGTTGAGCGTCAACCTATGAATCAGGAAGTCACAGTTCAATTCCCAGTCAGGACATTTGCCCAGGTTGTGGGCTTGATTCCCAAGTGGAGCATTCAGGAGGCAGCCAATCAATGACTTGGCTTTGGCTTTCTCCACTGATTTCATCCACCACACTAATGTCCAATCAATGATTCTCTCTCATCATTGATATTTCTATCTCTCTTTCCCTCTCCCTCTCTGAAATCAATTTTTAAAAAATGTTTAAAAAGAAAAGTGTCCTCATTTGATACATGAGGACATTAAGTTTCCAACAGGCTAAGTGAATGTCATAAGTAGCAAAGCCAGTAGGTCCGGGTTCAAATCCTGACTCTGCTAGGAATTAGAATTAAATGAGATATGTAAAGTTCTTGACACTCCTAGCACACTAGTATGTGCTCAATAAATGTTAGTGATTTCTGAGTCCCTTTTGATTAATGTCAATATTCAATTAATGTCCATTATTGTCAGCATTACCTGAAGGCCATTTTGGCTGGAGGACAGGACATTAGTGTGGTGGATGAAATCAGTGGAGAAAGCCAAGTCAAGAAGAGCATTGAGTGCTAGACCAGGAGTTTGGACCTGGTTCTGCAAACACAGCGCATCACAGGAGGTTTCTGAGCAAGGGCCTCTGAAATCAAACTCATCTACCCTCCCAGGAGACAGCTCCCAGAGAGGTGAGACAGGGGCATGTGATAGGCTCACAGTACATTCTTGTCCCTGAGAGGGAGCTAGCCAAGGTCATCTGGGTCAGATTAAGCCTTGACTACAAAGAGCCAAAGACTAAAAAGAAAAAAAAGAATTTTCATCCAGAAGGAGAAATAGCTTTAGAGACTGTAATAGGCATCTTTAAGCAACTGTTTTAATATGTAATCTCATTATCACAGAAACAAATTGTGAGTCTCCTCTCCAAAAACAAACAGAAAACTAAAATTCAAGGCCTGAGTTTTCCAAATGTATTACAAGTTTATTGAACTCAAAAATGGTGTTAGGAAGTCTCAGCTGCTTTGAGGACCTCTAGTTCATAAAGGACACAACTACAAAAATAAATTATAACGCAGAGAGCTTTGTGCTGAGATAGATTCCTCCATCTATCCACAGAGAAGAACTCAGATTAGGGAATGGCTCCTAATCCTACTTTGGAATGGGGGCAAAGAAGGCTTCCTGGGAGAGGTTAGAACCAGAGGACTAGTCAGGCAAAGGGGAGAAGGCTGTTCCAGCCAGAGAACAGCATGTGCAAACACTCAGAGTAAGCAGTTACTAATTCTAGTAATGCCAACCTCTGCTTTGTTTCTGCAATTGTGGTAGGCAGTTAGACAGACATGAGCAGAGCAAGGATGATGGGCTAGGTACAGAAGGTCATCAGGGTGGAAAGTCCTGGGTGCTCAGCAAAGGACAAATGTAAGGTGGGACCTTGCCCCCACGGTGACCTTTCCTCCCCTAGCATATCACTGGTCATGTGGTTTGGACCCCTAACCTTTGCTCCCTAGCGACAGCATCTAGGCCTTTGTTGTATTTTAGCTCCAAGCCCAAAAGAGCGACAAAACCAGACCAGTGACCCCACGGCTGACCTCAGGACCAGCTTCATTGGATAATGCCCCCTGCCCTGGTGCCCACCAATCAATCAGTGGAGACCTAGACCCTGAAAGGACACACCTAGAAAGCTGCTGAATATTGTTAAGATTTTCCCCTGGGACTGCCCCTAAGATCACCCTGAAGGAGGACCCAGCACCTTTCCCTCACCCCACCCCCAGGTGTGATACCATTACCTTCCCAAGCTCCAAGGCCCCTTCTTTTACCTCTATAACTTGTTTCCTAAGCCCAGTTCTTCTAGGAATCACTTTTTCTACCTCTGTGACTTACCAAATAAATGTTCTCTTATAGTTGGACTCTTGGCTCTGAATTCTTTCCTAGCCAGAATTCAAGTACCAAGGTTGCTGATCCCATGTCCGGTCTGACCCCACCGTTTAACACCTGGTTCCCCCTGCCTTCAACACAATGCTGAGAGCTTAGGATGAACCTCAGGTCAGAGAGCACAGGTAGGTTATAAGGCCTGAAGCACCAGGACTTATATGTACACTGTTCTGTTTGTATATTTCACAATTAATTAAAAGTTTTAAGAGTAAAAAAATAATCAGGTGCAATGTATGATTCTGGAATAGATATTAGTCAAAATATGTTTACTTATGTATATTTCTTTTTTCTTCTTCTATAAAGGCATTATTGGAGCAATTGGCAAAATGTAAATAAGGTCTGTAGACTAGATAAAGAAGTGAATGAATATTCATTACCTGATTGTGATAAATGTACTGTGGTTATGTAAGACAATGTTCTGGTCTTTAGGAAATACACAGTGAAGGATTTAAGGGTAAAGAGACCTCATGTCTGCAACTTACTCTCAAATAGTTCAGAAAAAAAAAATAATAGAGAGGATGACAAACCAAATGTGTCAAAATGTTAACACTTGAAGATTTTGGGTGAAGGGTATTTTTCTGATGAAACCTATATAATTTTATTAACCAATGTCACCCTAATAAATTCAATAAAAAATTTTTAAAAATAAATTTAAGAAATCAATGAAGTTAAACAGAAGGTAGAAAGAAGGTAGAAAGGATAGAGGGGAGGTGGGAAGGTAAGCTGGAAGAAAGTAGGGAAGGAAGAAAGGGAAATAGGCAAATTGCATCACATGCTGCAAAGGTTAGCAAGTAATTTCAAGCTCCAGCAAAACAAAAAATAGCCGAAACCGGTTTGGCTCAGTGGATAGAGCGTCGGCTTGCGGACTGGAAGGTCCCAGGTTCGATTCTGGTCAAGGGCATGTACCTTGGTTGCGGGCACATCCCCGGTAGGGGGTGTGCAGGAGGCAGCTGGAGGCAGCTGGTCGATGTTTCTCTCTCATCAATGTTTCTAGCTCTCTATCCCTCTCCCTTCCTCTGTGTAAAAAAATCAATAAAATATTTTTAAAAAATAAAATAAAATAAAACTACACATACAAAAAAAAAAAATAAATAAACAAACAAACAAATAAATAGATGCAAGTAAGACCAAGGAGAAATAATAATAGATGTTGGCTTCACAGAACAGATTCCACCTCACAGCTCCTTTTCCACTAGCTGGGTGGCTTGGGTTTATTATGGGAGTCCTCAGTCTCAATTCTCTTACCTATAATCATGGTGATCACAGCCTCACTCCCGGGTTGCTAAGAGGGTTCTCTAGCATAGCAATAAAGCAGTGCCGTTTGCTCAGCACTCTTCTATGCGCTTCACATATGCTGAATCATTTGATTCACACATCAGCCTTAAGAGGTTGATATCGTTTATCACTGTTTTACAGTTGGATAAACTGAGTCAGAGAGGCTATGAAAACACCTAAGGTCACAACTCAGGAGGGGATAAAGCTAGAATGGGCACCCAGCCTGGCTGCAGAGAGGAATCAAGGACCAACCCAGGCCGGGAACAGAGGATCATTCAAGAAGTAGCAGTTGGCAAGAAAACCTTAGGAACTGAGGTCCAGTGGCAGGCCCTGTTTGTTTGGTGCTGTCCAGAGGCCAGTCTCTACACCCCCAAGAAAGATCCTGTCCACCCCATATACTCTCCCTAACAAGGAGCAAGGGAACCCTGTGGGTGTTGTGATGGACACAACTTCAATACCAGACGCTGCTGTTGCTACAGCCCAGCTCCTCTGCAACATCTGGGGGATCATTACCCTGTCCTTTTTTTTTTAACTTTTATTATCTATACTAATAATAGAGGAATATGCAAATTGTCCAGGATGCCATCACATAACGACCATTCAGCAGGCTGCGTCCCCGCCCCCTGCTCGGGCAGCTTCGAGGCCCAGGGTAGGTAGGATAGGATACAATAGGAGGGGATAAGAAAGGAGAGGGAGAGGAAGGCAGGCCTGCATGCAGACAGGCTGAGAGGAGAAACAAATACAGAAAGAGAACAAGAAAAAGACACAGGAATGGAAAAGGGAAGAAAATGCAGGGCTGCACACGGGAGCGGGTGGCGACCACGGGGGTCGGAGCATCTGTGCCTGGCGAGGGGCAGGGCACAGGCAGTGTGGAGCGGAGCCCCGCCCAGACGTGGGAGGAGGGCAGTGGCCCCCTGCGCGGGCCGTTGGGACGGACGGTCCAAGGCCTTCCAGGCGGAGGTGCTCCTGCTCTGTGGCAGCAGTGCCCGGGCCACACCGGCCTCGGCCACCCTCGCAGCTTAGCTGGGGCGGAGTTGGACACTAAGGAGGGTTCCACTTTCGTCCCTGAGGGCTGGACCCCAAAGACACTGGCCAGGATTAGGTTGGTGTCGCGTTAATTGTACTTTGTTGACTAGAAGTTGGGGCATCCCAGGCAGGGAATGGGAGGAGGGTGGTGGTGGGGAGGTCAGGGAAGGGGGGACTGCAAAGGCCTGGCTGGGGCTGGGTCCTGGGCTGGGGGTTAATGCCCCCCAAACGGAAGCTTTAATATCAAAGTGCGCTCAGGCGGGGCTGGAAGCAGGTCCCAGAGAGGAAAGGGGAAGGTTTAAAAGAGAAACCAATGAACATGGCGGGGGGTGGAGGGGGTAATAATAGGGAAGGAGGGAGGGAGGCAGGGTTCAGGCTCACAAGGAGAAAGGTGAATGGGGGGGAGGGGAGGAGTAAGAAGGAGACAGACATGGGGAATGAAGGGAGAGAAGGGAGGAGGGAGGGAGGGAGGGAGGAAGGGAGGGAGGAAGAGGGGCCATGGGAGGTTCAAAGGGAGGGAGGGAAAGAAAGCAGGAAAGAGGATGCTAAAATGGGGTGAGGCCAGGAAAATAAATAAAAAGAAGAAACAGAATGTGAGCGTGAGGGGAGTTGGTAAGAAAATTAAGTACAGGGTGATTTTTTAAAAATGTAGTCAGACATCCCCTGAGGACTCCCAGACTGTGAAAGGGTGCAGGCTTGGCTGAGGCCCGCCCCCCTGCCCAAATTTCGTGCCCCGGGCCTCTAGTTAATACATAATAAATAATTAATATGTTAGTAAATATTGCGTGTTACCATCACTTCCAGCACCCAGTCATTCACACTGTGTTAATGGCTTGCCATATCACAATACCATCCAACGCATGTGAGGGCTTGCTCATGCCAGGCACCAGGCAAAGCACTTTACCCAGATCATGCCCAAGAACGCTCACAGTAGCCCTAGGAAGCAGATAGGATTTATGATCCCCACCTTTCAGAGATAAAAAGAAAACCAAACAAAAAGTCCAAGCGTCACCTGCCCAAAGTGATCCTGGAAACGTGCCAGACCCTGAAAGATTGCTTCATCAAAGGCCCTCAAGTGCGGAACATTCATCCCCTTGCCACTGAGCCTGCGATCACTTGCTACCAACTCTCGCCATCTTGAGAAAACTCATAAAGAACTGCCCCCCTGCCCTAACCGGTTTGGCTCAGTGGATAGAGCGTCGGCCTGCGGACTCAAGGGTCCCAGGTTTGATTCCAGAAAAGGGCATGTACTTTGGTTACGGGCACATCCCCAGTAGGGTGTGTGCAGGAGGCAGCTGATGTTTCTCTCTCATTGATGTAACTCTCTATCCCTCTCCCTTCTCTCTGTAAAAAATCAATAAAATATATTTAAAAAAAAAAAAAAGAACTGCCCCCATAGAACAGGCCTCCCCTAGTCTGCCCACAAGCAGGCTAGGACCAAGGCCCCTCACCTGGAAGGCTCGTCCATCTCCTCTCTTGGAGTTTCGAGGTCGGGGCTGTTTATTTTGCTTCATCCTGTCCTGGCATTTGATGCAGCACTGTACACAAGATGGCTTAACAGGGCACCTAAGGTCCCTGGGGTCTCAGTACCTCAGAGAGGAGTGCCAACCAGCTCACTAATTGCCAACTGTCTCACCATAGCAACTCACACCTGGGCTGTTTCAAGCCCAGCAGCATTTAAAAACGTATTTGGTTTCCCATTCTCCACTCCAAATCTGAGCCATATCATTTAGGAACTCAATCTGAAGGTACACGACTACAATCATGGAGGTGGCTAGGATTATAATCTATCTTACATGTGAAGTAACAGAGGCTCAGAGATACCAAGTCTAAGTAATGCTCAACAAATACACTACACAGGCATCACCCATTTACACACCTTTCTCCCTTAAATCTTTGTAGACTCCTTTTCCCTGAGTAGGCTAGAGGTAGTGATAGTACCGAAAGGGGGCCTGGCCCTTAGAGGGTCTGCCTAGGGCTGGCCGGTGGTGTGTGGGTTCTTGAATTCATGCAGGAAATAATTTCACAACAAAAGTCTAAGTGATTTTTAAAAAATAATATATTTGTATTGATTTGAGAGTAAGGGAGAGGGAGATAGAAACATCAATGATGAGAATCATTGATCGGCTGCCATCCCCCACTGGGGATCGAGCCTGCAACCTGGGAATGTGCCCTTGACCGGAATAGAAGCCGGGTGGGACCCTTCAGTCCACAGGCCGATGCTCTATCCCCTGAACCAAACCAGGTAGAGGAAGTCTTGGTGATTTTGAGGGTACACTTATTAAAGGTGGGGACAGTGAAACAAGGAAGGCTTAGCATAGAACAGGAGAGCCTAAGCTGGGCTGCTTTGGTTCTCTAAGTTATAGGGAAGAAATGAGCTGAGGCGTGGCTGCTTTAGCTCACCGGGAAGTCAGAGGAAAGGGGGCTTTGGAGACTGGGTTAGGGGGTTAGCCGCTGCCCATTACTCCCCTGGTTGAGTCTCCTGGGGTCCCTTAGTTTAGAAGATGCATGCCTGAGGGGTGAGAGGAAGGCACAGGCTCACCTGGGACCTTCATTTTGAGGGTTTTTAAAGGCTGGGAGTTTTGGGGAGGTCTTAAGGGAGCTTAGCTTCTATGCTAAGCTCTTTCATATTCCCAATAGAATATTCATGTCTTATCCTGATATGCTAAAATGAGATTTATTCCCTTAACTTCATCTGTGCTTGGCTGTGGTTGGTACAAATGGCAGGTTGTTATTTCTGTTATCTCTGAGTACTGCGATTTAAGGTATTTACCGATTGGGGAGAAGTCTATAAACGATTTATTTTTTAAAATTTACATTAAAAGAAATTTATTTATGGATAGTGTCAGTCTGCAGACTCAAGGGTCCCAGGTTCAATTCCAGCCACTCAGCAGGCTGTGTCCCTGCCCCCTGCCTAAATTACAGGCTCGATCTTCCCCAGTAGGGGGTGTGCAGGAGGCAGCCAATCGATGATTCTCACATCATTGATGTTTCTATCTCTCCCTGTCTCTCTGAAATCAATAAAAATATTCTTTAAAAAGCTTCCAAAAAACTTATTTTTAGGGGGAGAAACATCCATTTTGTTCCTCCACTTATCCATTTATTGGTTGATTCTTATATGTGTCCTCACGAGGAATTGAACCCACAACCTTAGTGTATCAGTACATTTCTCAAACCAACTAAACCCATCTGGCCAGGGATTAAGCCATTGTGTTCTTGGTTTAAGGAAGATAGGATTTACGAGATGGATGCAAATGAACCGTTTCCCTATTCCACTTGCCAAGGAATTTTTCTAGCTTCTTACTATCCTACCTCAGTGAGACACTGGGATTATGGCATACTCTGGTCTTGGGGCACCTGGCTAAGTGGTTGAAGACAGAACTACTGAAGGGAGTTGCAATGTTAAATTTAGACCAACAGGCACACACTCCTCCCAAAAAGCTAAAGCCATGGGCAGCTATGTTAGAATCATGGGGCCACCCCAACCAGTCCTTTCCCTGGGCCAAGTCCCCCCATGAATGTGGCTGAACTGCAACACGGGAACAGTGGAAAGAGGTGCTAGAGAAGCATAAAGAACTGGGAGACAACAAGCCTTTAAGATTCCAGTCACTTACGTTTGAAGCCAAGATTTAGAAACCCATTTACTAGCCCAGTGTGATCTCTGACCCAGAGGCATGGAATTCTGTCTCCACTATACACATTCAATGAATCGAACACAAGGTGGGGCCCAGAAATCTCTTGAATAAGCCTGTCGGGGACTACACTGGAGCTTGGAGACCAGGGCCCTAGAGCTGGCCTGCTTAGTCACCAAGGGATTCACTGTGCTTTGGATGACTGACCTACTTCAGCAGCCCACCATCCCCACCCATCTGACCTGCAAAAGAACACAAAGGACACCAGACCGTTATAGAGAAATACTGATTTTAATCCAACATAAGGTAAACAATAGGCATCCTTTATCTTTCAGCCTAAAAATTAACAAAACTATTGAAACAAGGCACAATTTACCCCCATTTTTGTTATGTGACTGCAGTCACACACAAAAAATTTCTATGAAAATTGTAAAACAAAAATAGAAGTCTGAGTTTTAAAAAAATGTATTAAAAAAAACGCCCACAAAACCTGTCAATATTATTCCTTATTCTACAAAATAGCACCAGTAAGAAGAGTAAAAGGTGTTAAAAACCATTACGACAGCATTTCTGAAATGCAGCTTGTTCACCTCATGTTATCCCTACAAAAGAATTATCATGGAATAAAAAAGGACTTTAAAAATCTCTGGAAGGAGGGTCACGCTTTTAATCAGTTTCCCCCTGCAATCTCTTAGATGCGAGGAATGTGCTTCTGCCCCTGGCTATCACTGCTTCTGCGTTTTGAGAAAGACTGAGGAGCTAGGGTCATACTTCCAATCTGGGGGACTTGTATCTGTGATGTCAGGAGGGTGCATTTGTGTGTGTGTGTGGGGGGGGTGGGGGGGGGGAGTCCTTACCCAAGCATCCTCTTTCACTCCTCACATGGGGAAGAGATAGTGAGAGGCCATACCTACCTACATAATATGACCCAGCCCACTCCTTCCTTCCTGAACTGCCTAAAGGGTTCTTATTGCAGTCCCTGGGAAGGATTTAGCTAAGGGTGACCCTTCCTTCCCTTGAGTCTAGAGGGGAAAATAGCCCTGAAATTATCACCAGTGTGGACAATACTCTCAATGGGCCCCAACAGTGCATCCCAGCCCTTTATACTGAGGTGAGGGGAACATGCTGGGTAAAATTCAAGAATGGCAGACATCATTTCCAAATCTGCCCTAGAAAAAAGCATCCTGGTCCCTTAAAATGTCCCTCAGCTACATGTCTACCACTGTACACTCCTGGAAACAAGCTGCTGCAGACGCTTAAAAAATAAAGTATTGCAGTCACTGTCTCGGTTAACTTTTCAGCCTTAACCTGAGTACGGGAGAGCAGTCAGCACTGTGGTTTTGGTATATTAGCTATTGTTTCTGAGCGGTAAACCCAGGAGGAGGAAAAAAAAGCAATCTTTACTAACTACTTCAAGTTTCAAAGTTTTAGAAGATAATATGAGCACCGTGTTTGGCCATTCCAAGAGGGCCAAGTTGAATTGTGCGCAAGGAGGTGGCACCTGGGCACCCTCTGCCAGGAGGGTGTCAGGTGGCTGTGGCCCAAGATACATGCTGTGGCCCCACACAGTTGAGCTAAGGAAGGACAGAGCCTGGGATGTACCTCCGGGGTCCCAGCTCCGTCTCACACACCCCAGTGCCCCAGAGTGGCTGGGGGGCTATTCACAGGCAAAGTAGTCCTTCAGGGGGGCGAAGAGGTGTCGGATGACAGGCACACTCCAGGACCTCCCGAGCAGCTTCTGGCGGGCAACACGGCCCATGTTGGACACATCCGTGTAGTGTACAGGAAAGCCGAAGATCCTGGGGGCACCAGAGTAAAAAGACAGGAGTCACAACTGCCACCTGCAGCTACTTAGTGCCCATGGGAGATCCTCACCATGGCCAAGATGGCACCAGGCGCCACTCTCTGCCCTTTGTCCGGGCCCACTCTATGAGCCCTCTTATTTTAGAAAGACACTATTTTATTATTTTTACTTTTTCATTTTTATTGGAAATTAAAATTTTTGGAAAAGAATATACATTATGTCCCCTTTACTCATTTGCACATGAGCATTCCTTGACCCCCAGAGGTCAGGAGCAGGGTTCTTTCAGAACACAAATGTTAAGTCATGAGGGCATGGCCCCTCCAGGAGGGTACCTGCTATGTGCATCCCAGCATTTCCCCATGGTGGGTAACAACCAAATATACCAAAAGCCTCCCTTATGGGATTTTATCAGGCCTGGCAAGGAGGACCTTATTCTTATCGAGGTTTACCTTTTTAACAAACACTAAAATTCTCATCAATGGGCCAATGCTGAATGGGTATCAAAAGAAATATGTAACGTTGCAGCTCCAGAGGCTTCTGTCTTAATTTGTCTACATAATGGAGAGCCATCTGCACCAATTCTGTATCACAGGTCTGGCACAAACATGTTACGCTTGGACCTTTCACAAATTTCTGAAAATGTTCCAATATTTATTGAAAATAATCTGGATATAAATGGACCCACGTAGTTCAAACTTATGTTGTTCAAGGATCAACTGTACAGAATAATCCACAGGACCAGTTTGTTTTTACTAATGAGAACTTTTGTACTAAGAAAACTACTGTTTAGTAAAGAATAAAAGTAGTTGTAGAACTGAAATATCAGGAATGAAAATACTGCCTATCAAATCCTTCAAGACAAAGCCAAAAATGTAGAGGAAATATCTATAGCCCTTCTTACATCTTTAACAATAATATTCTAACAAAAATAAGACAATAAACAAGAAAAACAAAAGGAATGAGAAAAACAAATTGAAACCAGAATAGGAGAACTGAAACTTAGAAGTTGGTTCTTTGAATCAAAATAGATAAGCTACCAAACTTAGCCAAACACAGAGATTTGTGGCTCAGTGGGAATCAGCTATAGAAGAGCAACTTGGCAGAAGGAAGTCTTCTGAGAAAGAGCAATGGCATGTTGGTGGGGTTTTCTTTAGCTGGTTCCTTACATCCTAGTGTCCCAGCATGTTGAGGCAGGCAGATGCCAGGGCAGCACAGCCAATACACACACACACTGTGCTGTCTAATGACCTCATGTTTCAGATTCCTCCTCACCACCACCCTTCCGCCATTTATGGCAGGAAATAAGGACTAACTCTGAAAAGGTATTCCTCCCAGCCCCGCTAACATGGAAGGTCAGTGGGTCCATGCAGCATGAAGGCAGGCAAGCCTAATTTTTGTTGCTGGCCTTGACCACATTTCTTCCCCTTCCTCTCCGTCTGCATCATTCCCTTTCCACATGCAGCCTCGCTCACCTTTCTAGCTCAGTGCACCACAAAACATCTTCTTTGCCATTCATGACAACAGGGAAAAGTTGGTTTTTCCCCTGTCTGATCGAGTTCGACTTGGTGGTTATTGTCTGTACTTTCTTTAACTGGAGAACAAAATGACATCATGCAGTGAGCACGGAATGAAGGATTCTGGGGATGAGTCAAGACTCAGAAGCACCGAGGGAAGATGGGGGGTGGAGGCAGGTGGGGGAGAGAAGGTGGCAGTGCTGGGCTCGCAGAGAGAATAAGAAAAGGAGAGTTGGAAGGACAAGGACATTTTGTGCTTCCCACAAGCACCAAGATGTTAATGCACAGAAAGGATCAGCCTCAGGACAAGAGATAAACATGTGCCCGTGAATGAGACCACATGGGTGCCAAGAGAACACAACTGGTGAAGCAACGTTAAGCGAAATGTAACAGTCCACCCAAGATTATAGGGAAGAGTTAGCCAAACCAGGATTTTGGCTTGATGTTAACATTAAGAATTTAGTTTATGGACATCTTAATATAATTATCTATGACTTGCCAGCAGGTAATTTTTCCTTTGGCCAAAGTATTAATTACTTCTTGGGAGGACCAGCTGAAATTATGTGTGTGTCTCTATGGCATGTGCATTCAAAATTAGAAAGTCCAGTTGCCTTTTCTTTTATAGTGATTATTGTTTATCAAGTACCTCTCCTACTCTGTACTTAACAGGCAGGACAGAACAATTATGTGGGGAAAGAGTCCCAGCACCAAGGAGTTACATGTGAGGGAGAGGGGACAGGAACAAACGGTACCAAGATCAAGTCCCGCTTGGAGGTCACCAAGTGCATTTTCCGCAGACTGTTTGTGAGCACAGCTTACCTTTGCTGTCCTATTGAACTCCAAGCAGTCCTGCAGCTCGAGTTTATCATTCTTTGATGCTATCACGGGCCTGGGAACAGCCAAAACCCATTACTTTCTACCATCTGCCAATGGGCCATAGCTAGGCACCTCCCAAGGTGGGAGTGAGGGCCTAAGCCTGCAAAATGTGCTCTGGCAGCGAACTGTTACAAATAAATAAATTATATGGTGAAAAAGATCCTGGCATAAGCACAAAGCTGTGTGCCGAAGTCAGGGACAGACTAGTCCCTTCAGGGGGCAAGATCAATGTCGAGGAATAAATGATCCTCTACCTCAAATTTTAATATTAGCCCTTTGCACTTGCTTGCTTTTTTCTCGATACCTTTATTCTAATGCTAACCGTGTCGAGACACACTTGACATCCGAGTGCAAAAGGTTAGTCAAATTAGGCTCTCATTGAATAGAGCAGGAATGGGGACGCACACTGGAAAGAGTCGGGAGACCCTGTCCGATCCCAGCCCGATTACTAACCGAGTGATGATCTGAGCAGTTACACAGAACCTAGTGTCTCAGGAGCTTGGATTAGATCTTTGTGGGTCTACCTGCTACAAAGAGCATTGCAAAGCCATGATTTGGTGGCTTACTGCTAGAGATGCAGCCATGGGAGGGTCTCAGGACTAAAAGTGGATGCAGGTAGGAAGGACAGGAGGTGGTTCAAAAAACCTTAATTATCCTTGTACCTTTCACCATCAAACAAACCTGCAAATGCAGAGAAAGGCAAACGGGTGTTTAGAGGGGCATAGAGCTTTAGAACCGAAGTGGTTGAGCAGTTCAAGAGCAGAAACCATCAAGAGCTCTGTATCCACATTTGATCAATACCTCGGCAGCTCCCGTGTAAGGAACTTCAAGGTCACAAACAAAACAGACATAAGAATGGAAACAAGTGCCCACAAGAGAGGCCATTGAATCACACAAAACATTCCGTTAAGATTCATCAATCTTCCTTGACCTTACCTTCCACATTTCCAATGCCACTCTATTCCCATTCCCAGCTTTTCTTATAATCCAAGGGGGCTGAGGGACTTGGAGAAAAGGACAGAGCACATATAAAGTTTTCCACCTCCAGGCTGGATTTGGGTCTGTGAACCCTGGTTTGTGCTCGAGTCATCATTCTAGAACCCTGTAGCGTCGGCTATAGTACTACAGCTTGATTCTTATCACAGCTCAGACAGAAAACTTGGTGGCATCTTTGCTGACTCTGATTATCGTCTTTTATTGCAGCACATCCAGTGCCTCAGCAAATCCTGAAAGTCCAACACTCACATTATCTAGAATCTAATCCCTCCTGCTAAGTTTCACAGCACTGGAGGGAAATACAACGCCCCAAGGTGCAATGTGTGTATGAATGGCACTTCCTGGGCCATCAACAATAATTAGACTCCTCCTCTAAAGGACCATGACCATCTCAAGTTTCTCTTCATTTCTGCCCTCATCCCACTATCATCTATTTTACCAGAAACTACCATGAATCTAGGACACAACTCGTCAGCTTAAAACTTCTTAGAATTCCAAAAGTAGATCTAAGTGGACCCATAGGCCCCATGTAATTTGGCCCATACTAATGAGTTCTCTGTCCTACTCTCACAGCCCCTCACCAAATGAGGAACACAGTGCCCTGCAACCCCACCCCCTTACCCTCTTCTTTTTGCCTAGAATGTTCTCTCAACTAACTATGGCTCCATTCCTACTGTAGGTCCTTGCTGGAATGAGAAGCCTTCCCATCAACTCTTCCAATGCCCTGCCCCCTCCTGCCATGACCCTGAAATCATTTACTGTCTTCTCTAACCATCCTCCACTAGCATGTTAACTCTGAAAGAAGACTTACATCTGATGTGTTCACCAGTAAACTGACAGCATGTACAACAGTGACTGCTACAGAAGGAGAGGTCAGTGAATGAGCCCACTTCACTCCAAATTCAGATGGCATTGCACTATCTGATTGGGTGACTACCGAATAAAACTGCAAGATGCCTGGCCATTGTGGCTTAGTGGTTGAACATTGGCCCATGTACCATGTTGGGCACATGCCTGGGTTTTGGGTTCCATCCCCAGTGGGGAGCACGCAAGAAGTAACCTATCAATATTTCTCTCTAAAATCAATAAATATATTTTTAATTTTTTTTTTAATGCCAAGATGTCCAAGCAGAATTCCTCCAAGCTATACCAGTACCTTCTCGCCTCGGTCTACATTTTGCTAAATGGCCAGAGTTATTTATGCTTCCAACTCTTCCTTCTAAAGGAGAATCTTTATAAGCTTAAAACTTATTTGCCAGTCCGGGAAATCAAATTACCATCACGTTTTGTATCTTAATTAGAACACCACACAGCCCTGAAACCACATATATAGAATATAACTAATCCTCAGTAATATGAATGGACTAATGAAAAGCTGGGAAAAGTTCTTGGCTAAGAAAATCCAAGGATGACAGGCTTTGGGCTCCCAGTTGTCATCTCAGCTCTGCCACCTGCTTGGTCATTATCAGGGAGAAGGGCATGTCTAACACTCTCCTCTATTTCCCAATGGGACAGGCACTACGAGAAGAGGTGGGGTATAAAGCATGAGCATCTCCAGCGGGGAGAAGACGCCTGTCTGCTCCAGCACATGGCACTGTAAGCACCAGGCCCCTGGGCAGAGCAGGAAACAAGTTGGAGCAGACTGAGGAATCTGGGCCTGCGATTTCCAGGTAGCTGGACGTCTTACCAGATGTCAATCTGTAACACCAGAGATTGGTCTGAAGCCCAGGGTGGCTCTGTCTCACGTGAGTAAACCAGTCAGAGCTCACACCATTAGATGCATTTCACTTGGCGGTTATCTGTCCCACTCAGAGCCCTGTGTTACCTGTTCATCCCGGGCAGGTTGCCCCAGAAGTATCGGGCCCTGTGAGCAGCAGACACTTTGATGGCATCAATCATCACTGGATTACACTGTAGGGAGACAGAAGAACAACTCTGCTAGGAGCCCACAGCAGAATCCAGGTAGTAACCAGAGTGGGGCAGGTGACAGGGCTGCTCCTTGGCTATCGAGGACACACGATTCCTGCCAGCCAACGGACAGACCAATTCTCAGCAAGAATCTGGCTGGAGGCATAGCTAGTGCCCCATATTAATGGTGGGAAAAGAGACCAGATCAGACCTGCAAGTTCTGAGAAGGGCTGGAGCGCACCAGATTATTATGATGCACAGATGACAAGAACAGCTCAAAACAAAAATCTGGCAAATCAAGGCCCTAGTGTAGGAATTCAGTGTTGGCAACATATGCCCCATGACACCCAACTGTCAGGTTCACACAGCATGAAAGAACTAACTAGCCAGTTCTATAATCGTTCTCACAGAACTTAAGCTGTAAAGCTTTGGGGAAAATTAAATGACGTTGTCAGTGTATAAAAAGTATTACTACAATGCTTAATGCATATTAAGGATTGGATAATGAACCTATCTATGTGCCCTAAAGAAACAATTCTCAGAGTAAGGATTAAAAAACTCTCTAGAGTAAAAATCGGAGTCAAATCTCATGAGATCTCTAAAAGTGATGGTTTGTTTCATCATCCAACTTCAATAGGTTCGGGGTGAACTTAGAGATCATTTTCTTTTCCCCTCAAAAATATTTGAACCAAAGAAGATTGAACAAAAGAGACTCACCAACTTGACT
Organism: Eptesicus fuscus; assembly: GCF_027574615.1. Classification (NCBI taxonomy): domain Eukaryota; kingdom Metazoa; phylum Chordata; class Mammalia; order Chiroptera; family Vespertilionidae; genus Eptesicus; species Eptesicus fuscus. The sequence continues at coordinate 33,197,440 of NC_072484.1, read as the reverse complement.
CCATGATTCTGGGATCTAGCCAGGTCTTCAGTCAAAATCCCCAAAATAATTCACAACATAGAAATCCCCACTCTCATTGCCAGTAGGGCCTTCCCCGCCCATGTCGTCTTGACAATCAGGACCCTAGGTCCCCTCACCTCCAGGAACCGACAGATGTCCCTCTTGTCGCCAACCTTCATGGCTACCACATTCTCAAACATCCAGAAGAAGGGCCGGTCGTCACCTTCCTTGGGCCGTGCGTAATTCAGCAGGTGGTAGAACTCGAAGAAAAGTCGGCCTGTGCCCTCTGAGCCCACAAAAGAAGATGGCTGGCTGGGGTCAAAACCACCCCTCCACATTGCAACCAATGGGTTCCCAGAGATCAACTAACTGAGGCTGGTGCTCTACATCCCTACATTCCCTTAATCGGCAGTGCAATATTTTGAAGTATCTTGTGGGATTGAGGCTTCACAATGTGACATGGACAGAGCTGACAGGTAAGGCTGGCAAGAAGCTAAGAGCTCTTTCTCAGCGCACTCTTGGACCAACACTCAGTTGACATAGGGCAGTGGTGGGCAAACTGCGGCTCGCGAGCTGCGGTTTACCGCTCTGTTGACTGATGAGTTTGCCGACCACTGACATAGGGTCTTCTGGGGCTACCAAACGAAGGGATACTCACCATATAGGCCTTTCCTGGCGGGATTCACATTTGAGAGATCATTGCATGGGCTCCCACCAATTACCAAGTCAAAGGGACCCCATTCTTCAACCTGTGGGAAAAAAAAACAGTATTCTCACAGGAGGATAGGAGCAAGGATGGAGGGACAGACAGCCTGGGTTCCAGGTAACCTGTCAAGATAGCTTGCTGCTATGACCACAGGTTACCTTTTCCCACAACCCTGGGTACGGCTGTGAGGTTGTGTGGGACTCAGGGCCTGGAGGAGGAGGGTGTTACAAAGCCCCCAGGGGTGCAGGCTGTCCTCACATTTTTCTTTGTGATGTTCCTGACGTCATTCACGTATTTAATATTGCCTTCGTGCTTAACAGTTCCAACGGCGATGGACTCTTCACACACTTCAGAGGCGACATACTTCTCTACTTTGATCCCCAATTCTTTGAGGACCAAGTACCCTGTGTGGGATTGGGGAGACATAAAATACACTCAGGCTCATCTTGACTCCTGTGATTCTACATCATATCTAAGAACTCACACCAGACCCAAAAAGTACATTGTAGCCCTCACGTGCAACCCTGCATATGGCACAAACTAGCTGAAACAGCAGGGTCTGCAGAGTAGAGAGTTTTGTGAAGAAAATAGGTATGTATCAACTGGTACAGCCCACTGGTAGGACTAATTAAAACTGGCATGTCTAGCACTGGCTGGTTTGGCTCAGAGGATAGTTGTAGGCATGCAGTCTAAAGGTTCCGGGGTTCAGTTCTGGTCAAGGACATGTACCTCGTTTGCAGGCTTGATCCCTGGCCCAGATTGGGGTGGCGGGAGGAACCAGTGAATGTGACTCTCTCATGTCTCTCTCCCTCTTTTCACCCTCCCCATCCCTTCCACTCTATTTAAAATAAAATAAAAATAAAAATCAATGGAAAAATATCCTTAGGTGAGGATTAAGAAAACAAACACACACACACACACACAGAAACCTGACAGGTTTACAACCATTGGCCCAGCATAGTCAAGCACAGACACAAGGACAGGGATCTTCACCAAAACCGTGTTTAGAAAATAACCTCAAAGTCAGGGGACAATGGCCAAGGCTCCATTTTCTATTGTGGGTTACCTGTGCCAGCATACACAGGTGTGGAGGATGCAGCAGGGTGGGGAAAACAAGCAGCTAGCCATGACCCTGAGAATCATTAAAAACTGTCCGCTTTAGGCAGGTGGACACTGGTAGACACACACAAGTACAAATGATGCTAAATGCATAGCACCTCATCCCCACTGCTTCCTGCTCTGGTAAAATGGAGATATTCCTACATTCCCAGGCAATTTTGAGTATTAAGTGTGTTAAGTTAGGCAAAGCTCCCCAAGGGCGACATGCTTGTTGGTTATGCTTATTCTACACATGTGGAAACTGGAGGAATGGGAGAGAAAAAAATGGATATTAATAGGAATTGTCTATTAATCTCCAATATATCCATGTTTATGGAGTAAAAATAATTTTCCAAGATATCTACATATAATACAAATAAAATGTAAGATATGAAATATGTATATAAGACTTTTAAAAGGAACAAGAGGACCAAAGCGGGTGAAATACGTGAAGAGGATTTGAGGAGAGAAACAAGAAGCCACTGGTTTTCTCGAAACTGTTGACAGACAGATAATCCCAGGGGTCTTGCTTGGCATTCAGGACAGACACCTGGACCAGGTGAGCATCCCAAGGTGAATTCCAAACTCACCTGTGGCAATTCCATCAAACAGGGACAAGACTCGAATGGGCCGCCTTCGGGCTGCAGGAATCGCAGGGTATAACTTGGGGGCTTCCTGCCAGGTTAAAGAAGGTCATGGAGGTCAGGGTGCAGGGGAAAAGGCTCAACCTCTGGGCGAGGGGCGAGCTGACCTTCCTCTGAGGAACTCAAGCCCTAAGTTCTGCCATTTCTTAGCAGGGATCCCCTTAAGAGCTTTGGCACAGACTGGCTAGTCTACCCTTAAGACATGGAACACAGAGACTTTGAGACAGATGCACACACACAAAAGGACACGACACCCTAAACAGGAGGACCTGGGCCTGCCTCACAGACCTGGTAGAATGGAGCCCAGGAAGATCCACTCCCACTACAATTAAAGACTAAGTCACGGGCTTCTCTTTCCTTAGAAAATCCACGAAAGGCCACAAAGGAGAGAAAGGCCACAGGGGAAGGCCCAGGACTGTACAAAGGACATATCAATTGGCCCCGTCTCTGAAGTAGGAGCGACCCAGCCAGTCATTTGTATAATGGACCCCATTGCAGTCCCCTGACTCTCGGGGGTAGGTGGTGCTAGAAGGAGCCTGTGGCTTACGTATTCGAGCCCAGGGTCACTGGTGAAAAAGGACTGCAGGCGAACATTCCAGTCCTTCCGGCGCTGCAGGACCCCGTGACAGCGCTGCGGGAGGCACATGTAGCAGCTCCAGGGCTCCTGCAGCTTGGCATCGGCTGCTGTGCCCGCGCCCACCAGCAAATCCAGGCACTCCACACAGAAGCACCTGCGGCCGGGAGTGGAGGGAAGACATCAGGCCTTTCTCCTACATCCATAGCCCGCCTTCCCAGGTAGATAGTAATGCACTGGCCAGGAACCGGCTGCTTCTCCCCATGGGCAGAACGGCCCTACAGTGGGATGTGGGATACACTAACCTCTTTTCCCTAGGATATCAGTACCCTCCGTGCACAGGCTCTGCACAGCAAAGGATCTCTACCCCCCAAAGTGGCTATTCTCCCGGGAGGCTTCCACCACTCAGGCACCACCCTCAGTCATTTCTGTCTTAAACAGATGAGAACCACGACCCCTGCAGAGCAGTAGTAACTCTGGGCCCCTGTCCTCAGGTCCACTGGATTCCAGTCCCTGGGCCTGAGTTTTTTTGGGCTGTAGGAATCACAGATATGACGTGGGAGCCTCAGGGCCCTGCTGGGTCTCACCCACACGGCTGGTCTGAAGCTCACCGGCAGCAGCTTGTGTTGCTGCACAAGAGCAGCTCGCGCCCCTCACAGCACACGGTGCAGTAGGACTGATAGCCATCATCGTCGTACATGTAGAACAGCTCGAGGAACCGGTCCTGGCGGCCAGAGAGAAACACTCGTAAAACTGAGACCAGGGACCGCCGGGCCCGCTTGCTCGACGGACAGGTCACTGGTGGCTTGGTTCCCGTTACAGGAACAACTGGCTGGGGTGAGCGTGCCACTGCAGATGACTTCCTCTGTGGCAGCACCTGCCCTCCGAGGGGAGGATGGGGTGATGGTGTCCAGGGAGGGCTTCACTAGAACCTTCCCCAGTGGCTACCTGCAGGTGCTTTTCTCTGGGGAACAACAGGGAAGTTGTGTGGAGGGAAAGGGCAATAAAGTCCAGGGAGAGGACAGGACTTACCCGACATGTCTGACAGAGTCCCCCCTCAAAGAGAGGATGGAAGGACACGGGGTTTTTCCTACCACAGGACAAACAGCTGTCTGTAAGAAAGCATGCACGCAGCTTGTGACAGCTCAGGACCAATAACAGCTGCTAAAGCCTCGAGTCTACGGTTCCTGAACATTTATTCCATGCTAGCAATATACCAAGGTCTCTTCATGCTTTATTCCTTTCAACAATTCCTCCACGCCAACAGACCCACTGCCGACGGGGGACATACAGTGAGCAAGGGCACCTCCAGCACAAGGACACGCGGCGAAGGCCTGGCACACAAATCTGAGACTCTTTCAAGACCAGGACTTTGGGACAATTCGTGGTGACACCAATTGGCTCATTGTCACATCAGGAAAGGACTTTCCAATGACCAGACTCTACACACAGCCATAATCACAGTTTCAGACCCCAGGTGGTTATCTATTGGGCTACCCTGACTTCCCTTCATTATCAGCAGGCAGGACAGGGTAGACAAGCAGGAAAGGCCTGGACCTACCCAGACGGGAAGTGAGAACTTTGAGGGAGAGTATGACCATTACCTTCCAGACTACTCTTGTTGTTGGCAACATCCAAAGCCATTTGCTCTGTTGAGAAAAGAAGGTGTGACATGGGGTCAGGGAGCCTCTTACTGATCAATTAAACCCTGCTGAGCCGTCCTCACGATGTGCCCTCCCAGTAACGGGTGTTCACGGCGCCGTCAATCACCTCGGGTCTGGTCCTCCTCTCCTCGGTCTTTGCCATTGTTGTAGTTTGTCTTGAGGCGCTTCGGTTGGGGGCAGTAGTCCGTGGAGGTGGACAAGTCATCAGCTGTGCGTCTGCGCTTCTTGTTCTCTGTGAAAGGGAAGGACATAGCAGCCGGGGCTGGTAGGAGGTGCAGGGCGAACATGGGCCTGGGACAGGACCATGCTAGGCCTGGGTGACGGGTGCTTTTGGGCCATGACAGGGTCCACACTGGGTCCGCCATATGGTCCCACTATGGGACATAAGTCAAAATCCCTCACATATCTAACATGTTTATAGGGTTTTAAAGAGCTTTAGACCCAGCACAAACATTAGGCAAAGGCTAACCCATAGCTGAAACCCTGAAACATTTGTCTCCGATGCCCACAGTGACTGCCGGTCACTTAAAGCTACCGAGCACTTAAAATGTAACTTGTCTGACTGAGGAACTGCATTCTGCATTTAATTTTAATGTAAATTTTAAGATTGCTCCAATTAAGTAGTTCATTTGGAACTTGGTCAAGTGAAAATTTGGAACTTATACATTTGTGAAAATACAGATCAAGTTTTTCTAACAAAAATTTCACATCCAAATTGAGATGTTGTAAAACATATAAAATATGAGATTTTGAAAACAGTGCTAAAAGGAAATGTAAAATAACTTAATTTTCATACTGACTGTTAGGAATGCTTAAATGTTGGAAATACTGGACTAAATTAAACACATAATTAATACTAACTGTCTTTGTTTCTTTTACTCTTTTCAATGTGGCTATTAGAACATTCTTTAAAGTATATGATGTGGCAATTCTCTACATTTCTTTAAATTCCACTTATATATATATTCTAGCTCCAATATGTATATATACAGTATAATCTAAAAGGGGCATGGTTAAGTTCGACTCTGTTCCTAGGAAAGAAAATTATGCAGTCATTAAAAATCATAAGGACTCTTTAGTGACATCTGTCAGTGGCCATATGATTAATATCAAGAAGGGAAAGCAGGAATCCAACTAGTGTACAAAAAAAGTTGGAAGAATGTGCACACCCAACAAGATGAACCTGGATGGAGGACTTGTGAAGGTTGAGAGTGAAGTGGGGGATGAGAGTTCAGGTTGAGATTTCTTCTCCAGTGACCACTGTATAGGCAAAGAAATTGAAAGAAAAGTGCAGAGAAAATAGTGCATAGTCAAAGGATGGGAAGGGAATACCGTATTTCCTTGATTCTAATTTCATACTGCCTGCACGACGCACCTTCGACTTATTAACCACTTTTAATGGGGGAGACAAAACAAAACAGAAAACACTATGTTAAATGTATGAATTAGTAGACAAATCATGGATTTCAGGCATCCTGGATTTCCAGAAAGTGATAATGGGAAACTATACATAGCTTATAAAGGAGGAATTATGCTATTGGTCAAAATGTTAGAATAAGGTTATGCCTCTTTTGGAGGTGGCTCATGGTTTTAGGGTTTTGGAGGTTTTTTAAAATACTTTCCAAGTTTTCACCAATGAGCAGAGCTTAATTTTTCCTTTTAAAAGTGAAGGTGCTAGCGAAGATTCCATCTTGATCTCCTGTTGACTCAAGTTTATAGAACAGATTCCATCGCAGACCAGCGAAGCCAGAAAAGGCTGGGCTGCTTGTTTTCCCATAGCCCTGGGGTTCACAGGGTGACAGAGCCCGTCTCCAAGACTGACTGGTTGCTGAAAAGCTGGGGTGGGGCAAGGGGTAGGAGGGGTGGCTGCATCTCCCAAGGGTGCTCCCACTAGCAATGGCAGTCAGGGCTGTCACAGGGACCCATTCCCACCTGTTTGCTTGTTGTTGGGTTTGAGGCCCTCGATCCCGGTGGGCTTGAAGCCCCCATGGGCCCACTCCAACATGGGCTTCAGCTGGTCCTCCAATGAGTCTCCGGGGCTGCTGGGGAAGGTCTTGCCAGCCCGCACCCTGGCTTTCTGGCGAGATAAAGGCGAGTCTGTGATGAACAGCAGGGGTGGGTGCTCGCCAGGTGGCACCCAGGGATTCCCGCAGCTGGGGCCTGCATTCCCCTTCCCTCTGGGCCCTTTCATAACCAGGCAGCTGTCCTGGGCATGGTATGTGACAGGGAGGGGCCTGTGCAGGGGACGGGCGGGAGGCCGTGCCGGCACCAAATATGACCTCTTCCCTGTAGAGAACTTGAGTGGTCAGCTCCCTCTCAGAGAGCAGAGGATCAGAATTAGCACTGCTACTTTTAGATACAGAAGTATCACCAACTCTGAGAAAGCTCCAGATTTCTTGGTTTATTTTCCTAATGAAGATGGCGAGGTGTCAAGTTTTAGGTCTTATTTAAGAAGCACTAGGATTCCTAACTAAGCAGAGGCTGGTTCATAAATGCTGGGCAAAGGCCACTGATCTTTTCAGTTCTAAAGTCAAGGGAAAGGGAAAGATAGATAGAACCTGATGGATCCCACAGACAAGGGGGAAAAGGCAGCTGTCCTCAGCGGCTGCCCTGTGTTGGCCTTGAACAACGCCGTTTAAAGGAAGGAAGTTTTGCCCAGCTGGTGTGGCTCAGTGATTGAGCGTCAACCTGTCAACCAGTCAGGGCACATGCTGGGTTGCGGGCTTGATCCCCGTGGGGGGCATGTAGGAGGCAGCCGATCAATGATTCTCTCTCATCATGGATGTTTCTTTCTATCTCTCTCCCCCTCCCCCTTCATTTCTGACATCAATAAAAAAAAATTTTTTTAATAAATAAAGGAGGTTTTGCTAGCTCTGGAAAAGCATTATTCACTGTTGTAAACATTGTCCCCCACTTCCCAGTGCTCCTCCTTCTTAATTCAGTCAGCAATACTGAGAACCACCAGGGAGAAGCTGAAGTAGTTAGTCCTCAGAGTCATATGGAAGGCTCAAATCCCTTCCTTCCCTTCCCAGTCTGGCCCTTAGGCCCATAGGTTTGCATTCACCTCCTGCCTGGTGCCCCTTTCCCTTACAAGCCATCCTTGGTTACACTGTGGCCTGAGCTGGCTTTCTGTATGTCTCTTGCCTTAATCCTGCTCTGGGGGCCAGGTCCTAACCACCCACCACCGTGTTACCTCCAGAGCGTGGTACATGGCCTTCCTATAAGAGACCAGCTTATTGAAGGTCGCCAGGTTAAAGTGCTGGCTGAATAGCCCCAAGGCCACCAGCTTATCTGCAGAGACCTAAAAGAGAAAGACATCATCAACATCCACCTACCCTGCATCTGGGGTGACCTATCTCTCACAGGGTTATTCCAGGGGATCAAGTTCAGATTCAAAAAAAGGGGAAAGAGAAAATAGAAATGATATATACTCCTGATGCACCCAACAGCCAGAAGCATGGTTGACGCTCCCAGTGTGAGAAAGTCTCTGCTCCAAGTGGATACAATTAGAAGCACCCTGTAGTTGTACATATTTTAAGGGCACACGACCCACATGGTCCCTGGTGTGGGCCCCTTGCAGGTGAGTCTTGAAATTCTCTGTGGATGCTCCAACATTGGGGTTTTGCACATGTTCTTCCCTCTCCTTTGTAAATGTGACAAATAGCTATGATTACTACTTAGCCTTCTATTAATTTGTTAGTTGAACTTAGTATATGTTTGGCACAATGTAAGGATTTTTTTTTTTTTTTTTTGCTATTTGTTCCTATCTTCCTTCCACTGGGGCTAAAGATCCATAAAATCTCATGCCCCAAGTTCCAAGGCCATGCAGGAACCAATCAGGAAGGGATGAAACTGGGTGTTTGGGGTGCTGATCAGACTGCAAGACACACATGATGCTTCATATTCCACGGAACATGCTCGCACTCACATACACCTCTAGCCCAAGGTCCCACGAGGTGGGGGTTCCTGTCACCAGGCAACTCTACATCCATATCTAGGGCTAGAAGAAACTGGGGCTCAACACAGTTGTATACAGAATGCAAATGCTGTTCCCAACGCCAAGCTGCTCCAACGTAGCACGAGGGCGTAGCACCAGACCTCACATGGTAATCCCTTCCTTAATGCTTACAGCCCCACACTTTATCTTATTAGCATCAGGCTCAGTCTTGCAAAGTGCATTTTATGTCTCACTGAGCCAAAGCAATCACAAATAATCCATGCTTATTCATTTCACAGAATTCATTGCCCAAATCCCTGCCTTTAGATGCTTCAAGGCGAGCAGCGACAAGGACACTTATCCTGCTCCCTCTGCTGGCCAACGAGGACATCAGCATGCAGGGAGACTTGCCCTGTGGGAACTTCAATGTGTTTATAGCAAATGGCCCAAAGGAAGCCCAATTCCTAGGAAACCAAAACCTCAACTTGAGGCCAAATCCCACAAATGTACTTACTAGAGGTCCTTCATTCCCACATCTGCCTCCATCTAATTTGTTCTGTATCCTCACCTAATCTCTGGGCATACTGAAGGTTAAAGGAACATTTCAAAAAGAGATCACTCCAGGAAAACTATTGTCTCCAACATTCTACTCAAATCCTGGAGACTTCAGCCCCAGCCGGGTCCTCAGTGGTTAGAGCATCAGCCCGAGGGCTCGTGTGGGAGGCAACCAATCGATGTGTCTCTCTCACATCAATGTTTCTCCTCCATCTCTCCTCCTCCCTTCCACTCTCTCTAAAATCACTGGACTAAATATCCTCAGGTGAGGATTAACAAAACAAAACACCTGGAGATTTCAGCATGTGCCTTCAAAATAGATATAAGAATCACAACAGCCTAATTCATTTGTCTCTAACACCACTCTTATGGGGCAGACTCTCAAGAAAGATGAACTTAAAATGACTAACCCCAATAATTGAAAAACCCTGAAATCACCAACTCTGCAAAGTTGATTACCATCACCAGGCAACTCCGGACCATCTCCAGGCTACCTAGAGGTGCCTATCTGCCATGTCTGCAGGGCTACATGAGGTTCACCCTTCCTGTTCCTGCCCCAGAGGTGGGGGAAAAACAACAACAGAGACCAAGTGGCCATGGACCCAGAGGACTTCCCATCCATGTGTCTCCTGTAAGGGTAGACTGAGCTCTGGCCCACAAGACCCTGTGTGTGTCTCTTTAAGCCATTTTACAAGCAAGATTTGTTATTATTTCTGGATACAGAGTCAAAGATAGTCTCACCCATCTGGAAATAGCAAGGCACAGGCCCTTATCTCAAAAGGCAACTGCAAAAAGAAAGGACAGAGACGCTGTGGGTCTGCAGGCCCATGACAGTCTGCCCTTCCCTGGACTCACCTCAGAGAACTTGCCATCGCCAAACCACTGGACCCACCGCATGCCGGACATGGCCTGGCGCTTGGAGGTGACCTTCCAAGACACTACCATGGCAGGCCACCAGGAGAAGCCCTTGATCTTTCCCCACACAAGGTCCCCTATTCCAAACTCCTTCCCATCCTGCAAGATAAACCACATGAAGGAATCCTAATGAGACAGACGACCTGGGCCAAGCGAAACTCCTGCAGCCCCACTGACCCCAATGGCAAGCAACTGCCTGAGCGAGCCACCCAGGGTGCCTGCCAGAACGCCTCAGGACGTTACCTACCCACCTCCAACCCTTCATGGTAGGAAAAGTCTGAGTGAGAATGGCTTAAAACAAGAGGCAGTGGGCCCTTTCCAGGTAGCTCAGTTGGTTAGAGCATTGTCCTGGTCAAACTTCCACCCAATGAATACCAATAATACATAAACAAGTGGAAGAAACCAGTTTCTAAAAAAAAAAAAAAAAAAAATCAATCTTTTTCCCTCTCTCTCTCTCTCTATAAAATTTAAAATAATCTTTAAAAAATGAAATTAAAATCAAGAAATTTAAAAATATAAGGGGCAATGGATGGACAGGATTGGTTGTTTGATAGGAATGTGGGGTTTATTATATTAGATCTGTAACATTTAACCTAGCATTTAGGTATGCAAGAATGTTAACTGAAAACTAACAGGAAATAGATCAGAGTAAAATAATGACAATCAGCTGAATATTCCACCACAGGCCATCAGATGGGGTAGCACAAAGCCATTAAAATGCAAAAAAAAAAATAAATTTGGCCATTTACACATAGCTTGCCATAAAATGTGAGGTGCCCATAAAAATAAGCAACTTATTAAAATATATGGTGTAATCTACTCTGAAGTAATGTATGGTGAAAAAAGGATTTCTACACGATATGTGTACGTAGATATGTACTAACTATACAGCAGTGCTTGAGTGAAAACAAGCTCAGTTTGTTGATTATAGACATGAAAGACAACTCATTTTCCTAATATGTGAAAAAAGCCAATTAACACTTGTATGTATACTATACAATGATGAACAGAATCCTGCACTATGTATACAAAGTATATATATTTCCAGGTGTAAATATGTCATGTAAATATGTCAGAAAATCAGGAATCATGTGCTTGAGATACCTGGGAGACAAGTAGGGTAAAGGATCATGTTACATGTGGGAAATGTACCTGAATCAATTCAAATATTATGCCAAGAGTGACCCAAAATTGTAGAAATAGTCCCCTCCAGTAACAGTATGCTTTTCTCTCCTAAATTCACTCCTTCCTGGTGGTACCTGATACTCAGTGCCGTCTGTATCTCTGCCCTCTGTATACATCTGTGGGGAGTCCAAGTTCTCCTGTTGACTGTCCTGAGCCAGGCGGGTGTAAGGGGTACTACTGCTCTGGGGCACCACACTGTCATCTGTGAGGTCGATGGTGGGGTAGGGGCTCTCAGGGGACGGCCACGGTGTGCCTGCCAACGATGCCGTGCGCCGCCTCAGGGACTGTGGACAGAAAGACACACAGCTTGGGCCACAGCAAACCAGGTGGATGACCAGAGATTAGCGGCACCCCGATTGCTTCCCAGGCAAGCAGAGAAAATGAAGACAAAGACGTAAGTTAAAGGGTACAGAGACCAACAAGAATGGTTTTCCGTGACCAAGTACCCCTTAAGTGGTGAGAGAAAGCAAAGCCACGCCCATCAAAACAGACAGTTGAGGACAGAGGCATAGAATGAGTGATGCTCACGTAGAGGCTCGGAGCCACGCTCAGAGAGGACCACTGACTTCCTAAGTGCTTACACCGTGTGCCCAAACTTGCAACAGGAGCAGAGAGTTGCTGTAACCCCTGCGGGTGTTCTCAAGACAGTCAGTGAAGATACCAGGGAGACAAGACAGTTTCCAAGTCAGTGGCTTATAGCTCGTTTCCAAGGAGGGGCAAGAACCCAAGTCATCAGGTAATTCTTGCATTCCCACCACAGTTCCATCCGGGATCAGGCCAGAGAGGTCATCAGGCTTAAGAGAAGCTTACCCAGCACCCAGGAGAGAAAGGAAAGGCAAGACCCTGAAAAGCAGAGGAGTGTGAAGAACAGAAGCCAGTTAGGGTTAGACACCGGGTACTTTCATGGTGATCTTCCAATCAGAAGTGGGGACAGGGGTCTGAGCATCCGGGAACCAACCCTGGTAGTTGAGAACTCCACTGGGGACTCGTCCATGTGATTGCGGCCCTGCCGGCCTCGGGTGGAACGGAGGGAGAGCCTGTGCCTCTCCCGGCCAGAGGCACTGGTGTTATTTCGGGTTCGGACCTAGAAGCAAGAGAGGATAAGCACGAGGCCTTTGGTGACTGCAGGCATGTGGTGTCGCGCAGGGGGCCCAGAGGACTGGGCTTGAGAGGCAGTTTCAGGTCAACAGAAGTGCATGAGGCATGTAAGTGGGGGTAGAGGAGACTGCCGACTTCCCACCCAGACGCTCCCCAGCTCATGCGATAAGGCGTTAGGATAGCCAGCAGGGCTGACAGACCATCCACAGCAGACCCCACTGCCTGTCACAGCTGAAACTGGCACCTGTAAATTGGATTGAAAAATAAAATCCAAGTTTACTCTCAACGAAACATGTTTTCCCCAAAAAAGCATTAGAATAATTATTGCATTCTTCAGGAAGGTACTGGATCCTCAAGATGGATGGAAAGCCTTGGGCTTCTTTCTCAAAGTGGCATGAACTTGGGGGTTGCAGACCTGTGTTGGAATCCTACAGAAGAGTTAATGTTGAACCAATGGTAAGTTACCAGAATCTTCTCTCGTCCATAAAAAGGGGGATGATACACATCATATCCTAGAGCAGAGTGTGATTATAAACTGCACCTGCAATGGTCACCAAGGGTTAGCCAGCTAACATACTGGGTTGCCCGAGAGCAATAAGTATCTTCCATTCACAGAATCCACCCACAGAAGTGACTCTCATAGGTAACTGGCACTGAGCCAACCACCTGCCAACTCTATCACCCTTGGGCACATCCAAGAGTGCTTTAAGAGTTTAAAAACTACCATGTGAAAGAAAACAATGATATTTCATAAGCCTTGCTATCATTTTTCTACTTTCAAAACTGTTTACTTCTCTTCCAAGTCCCCCTAGGTCCTAAACATGTGTTGTTTTTTTACTACAGGCCTATGAGTGGTTGGAGATGGTGCTTTGGCTCAGGGGTGGGGACTTACAGCTGGGCTTTCAGACCGAGTCCTGGTTTCCCGGAAGAGTTTTGGCATTATTGGAGTGTCGGAGCCATCTCCATCTTCCTCATCGCCATCTCCATCACCCGTCAGATCCTTTATAAATGAAACATGTGCTGCTTCAGGATATCATGAACAGGTTATAAAACCAAAATAGCTTAAAAATGAATAGTCAATCATATTAAAAACAAGCAATCTTAATGTTGGTCCAAGAGACCTAAAAATATTTTCAACTACCTAATTAGGTTCCAAACAAATTTTACAATAGCTCAAACCATGGGATCATGAATTCAAGACATGAAAGATAAAACCCCAGTGGAATCAGAAAACCAAAGAAATTGTGTGACGGCAATATACATCATGAAGACTTCTTTGTCTACGCCTTAGACTAATTTGGCTATCTCTAGCAGGGAGACCGACCCCAGTCTCAACTGTGTGGCCTTCCGTGTGTCCATTCCCATCTTTAAAATGGGCACAGCAGCCCTGGGTGGTGTGGCTCAGTTGGTTGGAGCATTGTCCCCTACAGTGAAAGGCTGTTGGTTCAATTCCCAGTCAGGGTACATCCTCAGTGGGGATGTGTATGGGGAGACAACTGATCAATGTTTCTTTCATACGTTGATGTTTCTCTCTCTCTCTCACCAGTAAAAACATACCTTCAGGGGAGGATAAAATAAAATTGGAGCAACAGTACTTCCCTTATAAAAACAACAGGGCTGCTGAAACCGGTTTGGCTCAGTGGATAGAGCGTCGGCCTGAGGACTGAAAGGTCCCAGGTTCGATTCCGGTCAAGGGCATGTACCTTGGTTGTGGGCACATCCCCAGTGCGGGGTGTGCAGGAGGCAGCTGATCGATGTTTCTCTCTCATCGATGTTTCTAACTCTCTATCCCTCTCTCTTCCTCTCTGTGAGAAATCAATAAAATTTAAAAATAAAAATTAAAAAAACAAACAGGGCTATAGCACATTTTAGCCAAGGCCAGCACTGAGAAATTGCCCAGGCAGGAGACTTCATTACCATTACTGGTAACTACCGACCAAAACAGCTGCCCTGAGCCTCTCATCTAGCACACTGTCCCCAGCAGCTGGGTGCCCCCCAGAATAGAAGCTGTAATAAAGGGCGAGCTTTCATTTATGCACTTTTATCATGACGTTGTCTCTTATGCCTGACACTGGTTCTTTGAAAAAAGTTAACCAAGTTGACAAAACTCTAAGGGCATTAACAAGACAGAAGGCATAAATAATGTCAGGAAAACTGTAACTTGGGGAAAAAAACTGATCAAGTAGAAAGTCTGATACTGCAATGACTGCGAAAAAATTCCCTAGAACAAGCCAGGTGAGTTATTTCCAATGTGCATCAAAACCAGACACAGATATATTATGAGAAATAAAATCATACATCTAATTCATGGAATAGATGCTAAAACATAAATCAAATTCAAAACATAACATGCCCAAGTTGAAATTGAACTCATTCCAGGAATAAAAGGACAATTTGCTTCATTAGGAATTTGTTGATTTAAGTAACTGATTATTCAGGTTGAGAAAAAGTGATTTCAAAAATTATGCAGGAAGCAGCTAGTAAAAAACTTCATAATTTAGTAAAATAAATGTTTATGATTTTTTTAAAAACTTGGCATACAACGGCAGCACATGCCATTCTGAGTGTGAGGTTGTTCAACGTACCGTGTGCCTAGCAGTCCACAGACTCATCATTCAACAAATATTTGGGCCCTGGCTGGTTTGGCTCAGTGGATGGAGCATCGGCCTGGGGACTGGGGGGTCCCGGGTTCGATTCCAGTCGAGGGCACATGCCCAGGGTTGCAAGCTCTGTCCCCAGTGGGGGGCGTGCAGGAGGCAGCCGGTCAATGATTCTCTCTCATCATTGATGTTTCTATGTCTCTCTCTCTCTCCCTCTCCCTTCCTCTCTGAAATCAATAAAATATATATTTAAAAAAAACAAAAAAACAAATATTTGGGTGGGCCTTGTGTACCCCACTTAATGAAAGCTAAAGGGAATCCCCCTGAATCCTGGAAGAGGCAGAGCGGAGCCCATACCTGAGTATAACTTAGCAGGCTGGAGACCTCTCTCTTGGACAATCGTGAGCTTGATCTGCGGCCTGTGGAGGAAAGAGGAACGCAGCTTGTTTTGTGGAAGGGGCAGCACGGGGCTGGTCAGGAGTCACGTCTTCCTTTGCTCATGGGCAACCTTCTGTAGCTTCCTCTTTGGGCTGACGGGATCTCACTTAAGCTGCTGGCATCCTCAAGGGTTAACACCTATCCACTGGGGACCTGTAGTCACCTCAGTGTATTCATAAGGCAACAGGGAACAGGGCCAGGCACATTATACGATCCAAAACAAAACTAGAGGTTCCCATGAGAGAAGGCATCAAAAATTCCTTCCAGAACTGTGCTGCCCAATTCAGTGGCACTAACTACACTTAAATGAACGGTCCAGTGCCTCCCACATCAGCCACATTTTAAGTGCTCATATGTGGCCACTGGCTATTGTAGTGAATACAGAAATAGAACACTTTCACCCTTGCAAAGTTCTATCAGACAGTACAGTGTGAGGAGCTGTCAATAATAGGACGGGGCAATACAGGATTTTTTTAACCATCTGGGTTAGAAAAAGCTCAGTGAGGTGGATCCCAGGTCACCTGACCTGGGGAACTGCTGAGGCAAGGGAAAGGTGGAAAGAAGCCTCAGCCCCTCCAGCCTGAGTGATTTTCTTCCCGGTCACAGTCCCAGATGCCAGGGAACAGGGTCCCAGAAGAGCCAAAGACCCTAGGCTATGCTGCAACCACCCCCATTGTGACTGGAAAAAAAACAGGGATCGTCGCCTCCTCAAAGTCTCCGCTGAGGTGAGGAGAGGAAGGAGGCCAAGGGCTGTGGCAGGGATGACAAGCGGGCTTGGCTCTGCCTGCATCCTCCTCTTCCCTTCCCTGGGAGGTAGTCGGGGACCAGACCCTCTCCCCACAATCTGCCTGCAGCCTGCTCAAAGGGAGGCTCATGTCCCAGCTGCGGTCCAGTGTCTGTGCCACCCCACCTCCCCACAGGCCCGGCCACCTCTGATCTCCGGGGTGCTGATGGCCTCCAAGATCGGGGGTGACGGCGCGTCCTTGGAGTCAGAAGACTGGTTGCTGCAGTCCCCATTGGTGATGATGGAGTCTTCCCTCCCGCTGGCATCCTCCTCTCTGCTGAGTGGCCTGGTGTCTCCCTTCATTGTTTCCTGTGAGAGGGTCAGAATGGATAGGGTAGCAGTGAAGCAAGGGCTAGAGGGGGGCAGCATGCCCCCCAAACTTCCCACCTATGGTTCTAGGCCCTCGGGGCAAGAGAAACCCTAGGACATAGGCTCAGGGTGATACTCCTTTCCCCAGGACCCCACCCAGACTGCCCCCATAGCCTGCCCCCCTCACCAAACTCGGAGGCTCAGGACTTGGTTCCATGTGACCAGGCTGCCCGAAGGCTCAGACGCCAGCACCCAGGAGGCTGGGCCTTGGTCTGAGGCTCGGGCTGCTCTGTGCAATTAGCTGGCCACTTCAAACAATGCCATTTAGTAACCGCCTGCCTCAGCCTCGACTGCCGCTGGCCTTGGTCCCCTCTGCCCCCGGCCCCTTCTCCCTGCCCAGCTTCTGTGGGGCCTCAGGAAGCCAGTGCATTATTTTCCCTCCTGACCCCTTTGTTTGCTCTCTCCCTTCCCCTCAATCTCCAGGTCCTCTTCCCACCGCCCCCTCCTCCCCCACAGAACAGCTTCTCTCTTCTCCATGGCAGCACAAGCCCCGCCCCACCCCAACCTCAGGGACCCATTGGTCTGCTTGCCTGTCGCTCTCTCCTCTCCACCCTCACCAGCTGAGGCTGAGTGTCCCAAGTTCCCAAGGAGGGAAGGGATAAGAGGACGCACAGGCAAAGGACTGGGACAGTTAACAGGAGGCATGCCCCCAATCTGCTCCAGCCTTACCCCACTCTGGGCCTTTGTCTTCCTACTGCTGCTCCTCCTGGTAAATGCACCATCACTGACTCAGCTAAGACCAGCTCAGGCCAGGTCTTCACAAATGGGTTCAAGGGCTACGTGACCTTCGACCTGGCCCACCACCTATAACATATGTTGGCAGCAAGAACCTGTACCTTTCATTTATCCCTCCTAATGTCATTGTGGGCCCATTTTATAGAAGAGGAAAACTGACACACAGACCTTACTACTGTTAAGTCAAAAATCCCATCTAAGAAGTGGGGCCAATGCAAAACTAGAGCCTAAGTACAGGGTGAGGCCCTCAGACTGATATTTTTTCTTTCTCTTTTTTTTTGTTTAAAATATTTTTAATTTATTTTATTGATTTTTTTTTTTTTGAGAGAAATAGAAACATTCATTTGTTGTTCCAGTTACTTATGCATTCATTGGTTGAATCTTACGTGCGCCCTGACCAGGACTCAAACCCACAACCGTGGCTTATTGGGACGGCCTTCTAACCAACTGAGCTATCTGGCCAGGGGTAGACTCCTATTTCTTAGTTTCCCCAAAACAATTCCAGAAGTATCTGGTACCACACCTTCATGACGTGGAACCAGGCCTGGGAAAGCTTCCCCAGCAAATGGCTGCCTACAGGCACTCCGGACCCGGAGCCCTGTCTCAGTCCCGGAGTCCTGTCTCAGGGACTTACCATGTAGTGACAGATTACACAGGAAGCCAGATGACACAAAATGCCAGATGACTCACACTAGCATCCCGGGGTTCCTTCTAGAAGCATCTAGTATATAGGGCTGCAGTGGTGACGCTGGTGTCGTGCCCACCAGGGGGCGCTGTGGGGCTTAGTCTGAGTGGCCTATAGCGCCCCCAGGCGGATTCCCAATGTCACCGGGAGGGGGGGTCCCAGTTTCCATCCTCTGCAACTGTCCATTCCCCAGGCATGGTTGTAGGGCAGTGGTCGGCAAACTGCGTCTCGCGAGCCACATGCGGCTCTTTGGCCCCTTGAGTGTGGCTCTTCCACAAAATACCACGTGCGGGCACGCATGTACAGTGCGATTGAAACTTCGTGGCCCGTGCGCAGAAGTCGGTTTTCGGCTCTCAAAAGAAATTTCAATCGTCGTACTGTTTATACTTGGCTCTGTTGACTGAGTTTGCCGACCACTGGTGTAGGGCAACTAGACCTCTGCTATTCTCCACATGGCCCAAGGACCAGTGCCCTTGGCATCACCTGGAGCCAATTAGAACTGAAGAATCTCGGGCACCATCCCAGAACTACTAAATCAGGACAGACATTTTCACAAGATCCATGGATGATTAATATGCAAGTTAAAGGGGCAAGGTTCTGACCATAGCTGGTATGGCTAAGTGGATAGAGTGGGCCTGCGGACTGAAGGGTTCCAGGTTCGATTCCAGTCAAGGGCACATACCTAGGTTGCAGGATCAATCCCCAGCCCTGGTCGGGGCACGTGTGGGGGGCAACCAATCTATGTGTCTCTCTCTGTCTCTCCTTCCACTTTCTCGAAAAATCAATGGGAAAAAAAAAAAAAGTCCTTCCACTCTCTCTAAATAGCTATAAAAAAAATATCCTCAGGTGAGGATTAAAAAAAAAAGAGAGATACTGTTCTGGTTATAAATGTATATACTGATAGAGAGTACAATGTAATATTTACACACACACACACACACACACAGACACACACACGCAGGTTCACAGTTCCTCAACACATGTTAAGGAATCTCACCAGCCCCAGGGAAAAGGAATGCCTGACCCGGCCTACTAGGCTGCTTCTCAGTACCTTTCCCTACCAAGCCCTGACCTGGAATTAGAACAGGCTACCTGACCTATGGCCAGTTCCGGTGAGATCAAACAGGCAGAATCCCAGGAAAACTGCTGGAGTATGGTTCAAAGTAATAATTCCCTGCATTTCACTCCAGGCCAAACCAGTGAACTAAGTAACCTGGCAAAAGGTGGGAGGCTGGGCCATTGAGTGAAAGACACCAGGAGCCCGGTGGAGGGGTAGACATGGTTTCTAATCAGGAGCTGGTAGCAGATCATATGCTGAATCAAAGTGCATGACTTCCCTCTCATCTGGGGGACCCAGAGTTCCCTCAGACAGCTCCTAACGGGGTCAATTAACTAGACAGGCCCAGGTGAGCCTGCTGCCCAGAGCCAGCAATGATTAACCACCCCAGGCTTCCCTCCAGGGCTCAGCACTGCCAATTTGTGCTGCAGGCCTGCCTGAGGGACGTGTGAGCAGAGCACCTTCCCAAAGCCAGATCTCAACTTTCAGGAAACATCTGCCCCTAGAACCAGATCCATGGGACCTGGAGGAAGATTCAGGGAAGAAAACCAACCAGCTACCTCGGTGCCCCGGGGTGAGCTGGGCAGATAAAAATACTCTTTCCAGTTGCATAATTCAATGTGATTTCATAAAATATTCGCTCTCGCCCTAGCTGGTTTGGTTCAGTGGATAGAGCATCGGCCTGCGGACTGAAGGGTCCCAGGTTCAATTCCGATCAAGGGCGTGTACCTTGGTTGCGGGCACATCCCCAGTAGGGGGTGTGCAGGAGGCAGCTGATCGATGTTTCTCTCTCATCGATGTTTCTAACTCTCTATCCCTCTCCCTTCCTCTCTGTTAAAAAAATCAATAAAATATATTCTAAAATATATATATATATATTCGCTCTCTGTAGTTTTCATCAGAGGGTTTGTGATAACATTAACTACCCTGTGCTGCCTTTCTGCCACAACCTGCACCCAGCCCATTTCCTCTCTCCCGTCCACACTCTACAGCGACAAATAAAGCCAGCCTCCAGGTGTGGACTGCTGCTGAAGTCCTTCCATCTCCCTATCACCTGCCTCCTTATTACTCAGGTTTCAGAAACCACATCTCAAAAGCCGGGAAGGTTTCTCCCACAGGCCTTTGCTCCTCAAGTAAATATACAAACCCTCTCACCTGATAATAGACTAACTTTTTCAGTGTTTACTAGATGCCAGGCATTCTTCCGTGCTTCGCCTGTATTAATTCATTTAATCCTTAAATGTGGTGAATACTGTTATCCCTGTTGTATAGATGGATAAACTGAGACAGATAGGTTAAGTAACCTAAGACATACTTGATCAATGTGCATTGAAGTGCAATCGTCCAGGGAAGTTAAATAAGAAAAATACATGCCCTTGGCAACAGGAATAAATTAGCACCAGGGACTGGTGGGTAAGGACAGATACACACCTCCCTCACCTCATCCCATGTATCTCAGTTTGGTTTCTGGTGATTCAAGATTGGCATTTTCCGAATAATGTGTTCTCCCAACACAAGCCAACTGCTTTATCTAGTGTGATCATGCCAGGGCTAGAGGAAAAATTGGCTGGGTTACCTCATTGGAAGAGGTGGCACCTTCCTGTGAGATTTTTCCAGAATGGCTGGCATACCAGCTTTCGAACTGCACCTCGTCATTCCACTGTTGTAGTAACAGTTCCCCAGTTCCTACTTAAGCTAAAGGCAGTACAAACATCTCTTATCCTGTACCCCATCCTGAGGCAGGTCCTGTTATCAATCTGCTCTCAACAGGCTCAGATTAGTTAAGTCACTCAACAAAGTGGCAGCACCAAGACTCATGCCCAGGCAGTCCAGGGCACGTGCCTGTAACTGCTGTACAGGAAACAAGGCCGCGGAGAATATATTAAAGTTCTAACAATGCATCCTCCATCCCAGGAGCTATAGTTTTTTTTTTTTGGCTGAGGGACATGATATACCAACTGAGTGTTTAGCTAGACAGGAGGTGGTGATCTAACCTCCTGAGGCAGGGTGAACTCTGACCCTTCCCCAGAGGCTGGGGTCCAGCATGTGATTGAGGGGTGTGCAGCCGTGCGAGGTGGGTTCACCCTCAAGGTTCTTCCTGCAAGGCCCTGCCTCATTAGTGAACGGTGCTTGTGTTCAAACTGAACCAGGTCAGATGTGTCCAAATGAGATGTGGCAGACATTAAGGATGAGTGGCACCCCCAATTAGACCCTGGGAGGAGGCCCAGGAACTCCCCCCAAACCTTCTATAAAGCTGAGAAGTGATGTCATTCATTTCCTGCAGGCTGGCAGCAGCACCTTGTAAATGTTAATTGCATTAATTAAACTCACAATGCAGAAAGGGAGGCTGGAGGGTATTACTAGGAAGTGAGACTGAAATAAAAAGGGAGAGGTTGGAAGATCTTCCCACCTCCCCTATTTTAAAACCTACGGGAGGGAAATCTAGCCTTCTGAATCTCCCCTTGAAGGGCTCAGGTCTTCTTTAGCTGTTCCCACTGTCCAAGATTCCAAAAGAAGAGCTGAGATGGACCACTCATTATGTACCTCACCAAAAAACAAGCTACCGGCACTTCTGATTGTCCCACTTTACAGATGAGTACACTGAATCTCAGTGGAAGCAGATCAGCAGACCCCCTGTCCAGGCTCACACAGCAACAAAATGATGGCGATTTAGGCCTCATCCAAGGGACAGAACTTGGGAACATCTTTAAAACAATGTGGCAAATACAGTTATAAAGTTAAGCCCCGGGAAGAGCACCACCCACATGCGTAGAAAACAGGGAGGCACCAGGCAGGGGGCCCAGAAAGCAGAGCACAAGGTCCCAGTTCATTGCCTTTGCTTGATAAGGAAATAACCCCTAAATTCCAGAAGAGAACAGACTCACAGGAAAGCAAAAGCCTCCAATGTTTTTCTCAAACCCCAGTGTTATCATCTGTAAAATGAAGTGACCCTGCCTAATTAATTCCCTAGGTCCGTGGTCGGCAAACTGCGGCTCGCGAGCCACATGCGGCTCTTTGGCCCCTTGAGTTTTTAGCAAAGGCCAGCTTAGGAGTACCCTAATTAAGTTAATGACAATGTACCTACCTATATAGTTTAAGTTTAAAAAATTTGGCTCTCAAAAGAAATTTCAATCGTTGTACTGTTGATATTTGGCTCTGTTGACTAATGAGTTTTCCCACCACGGCCCTAGGTAATTGGTGCTAAGGATCCCAAGGTAGGTGACAAAATCCTGAGACATGGCCGAAACCGGTTTGGCTCAGTGGATAGAGCGTCGGCCTGCGGACTGAAGGGTCCCAGGTTCGATTCCGGTCAAGGGCATGTACCTTAGTTGCGGGCACATCCCCAGTAGGGGGTGTGCAAGAGGCAGCTGATCGATGATTCTCTCTCATCGATGTTTCTAACTCTCTATCCCTCTCTCTTCCTCTCTGTAAAAAATCAATAAAATATATTTAAAAAAAAAAAAAATCCTGAGACATGGAAATAACGCATTCTATGCCATCTTGCCAGACTTCCCAGCTATGCCTCACACAAAGCAAAGTATCCCTTCATCCCTGATGACTCAGAAGGCACTTGAGAATTGCTCAGTGCCTCTAGGTCTTTGTACAAACACCGGGCCTTGGAATATTGATCAGAATTATCAAAATTGATCCCGCCTTAGCCGGTTTGGCTTAGTGGATAGAGCGTTGGCCTGCAGCCTGAAGGGTCCCGGGTTTGATTCCGACCAAGGGCACAACGCCCGGGTTGCAGGCTCGATCGCCTGTAGGGGGCATGCAGGAGGCAGCTGATCAATGATTCTCATCACTGATGTTTCTATCTCTCTCCCTTCCTCTCTGAAATCATTAAAAATATATTTTTTAAAAAGAAAGAAAGAAAAGAATGAGGTAACTAGCCCTGCCAGCTTAGCTTGGTGGCTGAACATCGACCTAGGAACCAGGAGGTCAGGTTCTATTCCTGGTGAGAGCACGTGCTGGGGTTGCAGGCTGGATCCTGAGTAAAGGGTGTGCTGGAGGTAGCCAATTGATGCTTTGCTCTTGCATGGATGTTTCTCTCCCTCTCTTCCTTTCTCTAAAAATCAATTTTTAAAATTTAAAATATATTTTTATTGATTTCAGAGAGGAAGGGGAGAGGAAGAGAGAGATAGAAACATCAATGATGAGAGAGATCAATGGTTGGCTGCCTCCTGCACACCCCCTACTGGGAATCAAGCCAGCAACCCGGGCATGTGCCCTTGACCGGAATAGAACCCGGGACCCTTTAGTCTGCAGGCTGATGCTCTATTCACTGAGCCAAACTGGCTAAGGCTTAAAATATTTTTTTGAGCCCTAGGACCAGTTTGGCTCAGTGGATAGAGCATCGGCCTGCGGACTAAAGGGTGCCAGGTTCAATTCCGGTCAAAGGCATGTACCTTGGTTGCGGGCACATCCCCAGTAGGGGGTGTGCAGGAGTCAGCTGATTGATGTTTCTCTCTCATCGGTGTTTCTAACTCTTTATCCCTCTCCCTTCCTCTCTGTAAAAAAAAAAAAAAAAAAAATAAAATATTAAATATATATTTTTTGAAAAACCAAAAAGTTACCTGATGATAGGGTAACAGGTTTCAGGTCTACCCACCTCAGCAGTGGTGCAGTGTAGCAGGCCTGCAGACAAAGCATCTTAACCAAACACATCTGTGCATCCTACCAGTTCTGTGGCTCCAAGCCCAGTGGAGACTAGGGTCTCAAAGAAATTTAACAGCATTTCAATCAAGATTCTACTCCTCACTAGCTGTGTGGCCTTATGTAATGGTGACTATTTAATATTAGAGCAATAATATGTTAATATTTATTTTTTTAAATATATATATATTTTATTGCTTTTTTACAGAGAGGAAGGGAGAGGGAGAGAGAGTTAGAAACATCGATGAGAGAGAAACATCCATCAGCTGCCTCCTGCACACTCCCCACCGGGGATGTGCCCGCAACCAAGGTACATGCCCTTGACCAGAATCGAACCTGGGACCCTTGAGTCCGCAGGCCGACGCTCTATCCACTGAGCCAAACTGGTTAGGGTAATATGTTAATATTTAATATAACTGTGCTTATAGCTCCACACATAACATCCTAGGACAGTTCAAGACACTGGGAAAGGCCACTCTTACCCATTCATCAGATAGGAGGTTCCTGCTAAGCTTCAGGAACCATGCTCAGTACTGAGAATCGATGAAGGCCAGATAGCCCCTGTCTTCATGCAGCTGCCAGTGGGTTCAGAGAGGGTGTAGGGAAAAGAAAGCTAGGAGACAGTTACGATAACAACAAGGTTGGTTCACCCCAAAATCTACACTATTCTTACACTACAGATACCCTTTTGCCAAGAGCTCAAGACGAGATTCTACACATTTGCTCAGAATTTTCCAAATCCTACTACCCAGTTACACACTGCCTCCCAAGTAACCCAAGAAAACCCAGAACAACCCTGAAAATCTGTCAACAGCACCTGCCTGTTCAGGCATCCAGCCTAGTTAACACTCCATTTCTCACCGCATCCCAGGTGAGCTGGTTTCCTTCCACTCACTCTCAGTGTCTCCTGTGGGTTCCATTGCTGCAGCTACATGGCACTCAGAGCAATGCCTGCTTTTGCTGCTTTAGCCAAGTTACAGAACATAGCCAAGGAGCCAGGTGCCAGGGGCCCAGTGAATGCCTGGGAACCAGCCCCAGCGGTGGCCCAAGCATGTTTACTTGCAACAGGAAGCAAATGCAACTGGAAACAAATGCTACTTAGGAAGAGGCCCAATTAACCTAACATGGGGCTGCAGGGAAGAATGGAAAATAGGTACACCCCACGTCCCCTTCTCCAGCCTGTTCTAGAGGCAACCAGTCCTCTACCCAGCATGCAACAGCTGAAGACTTCTGAGGGCAAACTGAGACCTCCCCCGGATTTGACACTCCCTGCCCCCCCCCTCTACCCCCCTACCCCGCAGTACCCTTCCCCTACAGCCAGGCCTGTACCTCCTAGGCAGGGCACCAGAAGATTCCTCTGCTCTGGGAAATAAGACAGACCCAACAGCCAAGAAGTTCCTTCAGATCTTGGGAAACCAAAAGACAAGTTCAAGGCATTGTCTCACAAAGAAATCCTTCAGTACTCAAGTCCCAGACAATTTTGGTTGCTCTCAAATACGGCGATAAAGTTTGAACAGTAAAAAAATAAAAAACAAAACACCAAAAACACAACTATATTCAGAAATAAATATTAAAGGGATCACTAAACACTAGAATTAATCTTCTCAGGGAGATAAAAACAAGATGAAGATACCATTACAAATGGAATTTGTAGAATAAGAACTCTTCAAAACACAGAACAAAAGTTCAAACAGAGGGTTGGTAGCTGAGGATATCACCCAGAAAATAAAACAGTAAGGGCCAATGGTCACTCAGCCAGTATGGCTCAGTGGTTGAGCGTGGACCTATGAACCAGGAGGTCATGGTTCGATTCCTGGTCAGGGCACATGCCTGGGGAGTGGCGGGCTCCATCCAGTAGGGGGCGTGCAGGAAGCAGCCAACAGATGATTCTCTCTCATCATTGTTTCAATTTCTCTCTTACTCTCCCTCTCTGAAATCAACAAATGATCACGGAAAATTCCACCAGGCCAGGAGAGGCAACATCTGAATAAGCAACATCTGAATAAGAATTATAGGATGAGAGCAGGAAAAAAAACAAGGAAGATGATGATCCAAGAAAATTTATTCCCTCAACCTTAAGATAGGGTCCCCCTCCCTTCTCCCTCCACACCCCCTTCTTTCACACATCTGATCAGCATCAACCTGTCCCCAAAAGGAAATTTACTGGTTAAGAACCTTTCCCCACTGACAACTATTTATCTCCCACCCATCCACTCGGGCATTTTTGGAAATGCATTTCTAATTTCCTGCTCATAATCTTTTCAATGGCTACCGCTCTCCCACAAATTTCAAAGGCTGTAAAAGACAATTTTCTGGAAATTTTAAGTTTAATTCTTATGTCGCAAAACTAAAAAGCAGAGTGGTTGGGGTGTGGGGAACAGGCCGGGGTTTGCAAGGGCAGAGGCCATAGACCACACTGAATGAATGGAAAGCTCTGTGGGTGATGTGACTTAAGTACTTTGGTCAGGCAAGCTGGTCAAAGCTTTGCAAATTCCAAAGAATCTCTTCCCACTGTTACCCAAAACTGCCTTCGATCAGGCCCACGGTGACAGCAGTGCCTTCTAAATCTAAGACTTCACCCTTCTTCCCCAATCTGTCTTTTCCTGACTACCCTGTTCTCCATGCTTAGGAAAAAGGTGAGGTACTTTGGGACTGAGCTCACAGGTGATGATCTGTTTCTTTTTAGCATCAGAAGGTGAATTTGATTTTTATTTGTATGAAATACAGTGAATATCATTTTTTTGAAATATTCAAATTCCCTACACAAAACAGTCCCCAAATTCTTTATTACCTGGAAAACTCGGGAATGCTAACTAACTGAGACTGCATTTCTTTCAGGAAGTGAATCATAACCACTTACCAATATTTGAGTGTTTAATACATAACATGCAACATTTATTGAACCCTCAGTTTGTGCGTTTTTTAATCTGTAGCAACTCAATTTATTTAAACTTCAACATCCCCTGGGATTGGCCAACAATTCCCCTATTTTTCAGATGGAACAACTGAGGCTCAGGTCACTGGTTTATAAATGAAGGAAATAGGACTATAAATCAAAAGTTAATTTCAAAGCCCAAACCCCTTTAGTCTATTGTCTGGGACAAATAACATGACCCAACAAATAACAGCATCTTTATAATATTTAGAGCCCCCCCTCCCCGCCAACTTATTGTGAATGAGCAACTACTAAAAGGCCCCTGGATTCCATTTAGTCCTCCTAGGCACTCTACTGGGTAGATGTGTGCTTGTACCCATTACACAGATGGAAACAAAAATCGAGAAAGGGAGGGGGGTTTGCCTGTGGTTTTAAAGAGCAGGATGCAGCAGCCCTGTGTGCAGGCTTCCTCTGCCATTTTCCAGGCATTTTCCTCCCAAACTCTGTCCTGAAATAGTGGCAGATGTAAAAGCGTTCTGAAAAGAACTAACCACCAAATTTTGAAAGTGACTGGATATCCCAGGCCCTCAGTCCCATCAGCTGCAAACGGGGCCCAGTGAGAACATCACCCCCCACCCCAAGAAGAGAGGCAAGTCCATCCATCACTTTACAAAGAGGGTGGTCTGCAAGGAAAAGGAGGTATTCTGGACTCCTTCAGCCCTGGTCCACCAAGAAACTGAAAATCAAGTGCGATTTTTAAAAAACTTGCTCAACACAAGGGCATTTCTGAACTGAGGCCCTGTACCTATCAAGGGCTCTGGGGAGGGGACACTTGCTATAGGGTAGGACCCGGAGTTTCACATTCAGCCAGGGCCATCTCAGATGAAATTGGAAAGGGGGTCTGAGCCTGGAAGCGCGGCAACTGACATGAGAGCTGGTCTGAGACAAAGGACTCAATCTCAAGGTAAGTTTTCCCAGAAGAACTTGCCCAAACCCAACATCAGAAGCAGGTCTCTGGGGTTGCAATAATAAGGGGCGACAGGCACTTCTGGGTCATAGGGCACCCCCCCCCCCACGTGGCTGGAGGAAGGGAAGAAAGGGAAGCAGCCTCCCCCAACTTCTTCTCCTTAGCTCCTCCCCTTAGACCCCTGCAGCTCCCAGATGCTTCCCCCCCCACCCCCACCTTCAAACATTTGCAAGGGGTGGAGATTATGCCTATGGTTTTAAGGAGCAGGATGCAGCTAGCCCCAACCTGGCCCCTTTGTCTCAGCCCTCTCCACCCCAAAGGGGCAAGGTAAAGGACCTTCCTTAGCTTGAAATTAAGAATTCAAGGCCCCAAGCTGGGGGGAGGAGGAAGATGGGCAGTTTAAAATGTCCCCAACCCATTCAACGAAAAAAACCATGGCTCCTTTCAAAAAGGAACCAAGGCACTCCTTCCTGCCAACTCCCAAATCAAGGATGATGATTAGGGGTGCCTCCCCTCATCCCCAAGTTTTATTAATGGTTACCCTTAAAAGAGGAGCTACTGGTTACTTAATACAGATGTCAATATTCACCACCTGCTTTGTCACGCACTATCTCGTTGAGTCTCCACCCGAGCCTACTATGGTATGTGATAGGGACTACTCCACCCATCAGATTATCTCAGGAGCTTTGGGGGTTAGAGGTTAAATCACTCAAACTGGCTTCATTTACACAATCTGGGGTTATTTTGCATGTTCCCATTTCACAGAAGTAGTAATAACACGGACATAGAAAACAATGGACTGATTGGGGCGGATTTAAACACTGGCCAAAGATTCATGCATCCCCCTCCCCCCCCCAAACAGGGCAGCCTGCTTAGCCCAGGTGCTAGATAAGGATGCCAACAGTGGCAAACTTGTATTGAGATTGAGGGATTACTCTATGCAATTCCTATCAAAATGGTACCACCATCCCGACTCCAGAAAATAATCAAGTCTGCACCTGGGGAGTCCAATGGCCTCCACTCAAGAAGCAAAGCAGGCCTCCTAGAGGGCAGAGGCAGGTCAGCCTCCTGGGCACTTCAAGTGAGAGCCCCAGCAGGGATTTGCTTCCCAAAAACAATTGCCACCAGTTGGCCAAAAATCCACAGCATCCAGAAATCAGGAGGCAGTTCAAGGTTTACACTGTCTTTAATTCTGTTTGATTCATGAACCTTTGGGCTTGGGGGGATGGGGAAGCAGGTGGGGGGAGGTGGAAGCACAAAGGCCCAGCCTACCTCTCAGCCCAGGGGGTAAAGGAAGGAGGCCGGCTGGAAGCACAGGCCTGGGGCTGGGCCCAGAACTCCTGCAGCCTCTCCCTGCCACAGGTGAGTAACTCCAGCAGGAAAAGCTGGGCCCCAGAGCTGCTCCTGGTTGCTAACTTGCTAAGTCCGCCCTCCGTCTTCCGTCTTCCACTTTCTCACCTGTGAAGTGGGACTCACCATGCACCTTCCCTCGCCAAACCGTCACCCAGGTCAAGAAGCCCGTCTTCTAGGAGGTGGTGCTAGATAGATAGCAAGCAGTCTTGAGGCCTCAGCTTACAGGTTTGGGAAGTGGGACCAGCCTCATTCCAGAAGAGGGGTTAAAAAAAAAAATGGAAAGTGAGCCCCCAGGGCAGGCAGCGGCCAGGCAGGGAGGCGCCGCCCCCGGGCCGCTCCTCTCGGCCAGGTGTGCACTGGGAGAGAGAGGGCAGCCTCCCCCCGGGCCCCCCTCCGGGCATCCCTGCAGCCCCGCTGCGCCTCACCCCCCGCGGTTCATCGAGGGAGGACCCCGGGAGCCCGCCCCTCCCCGGCGGCGCGCACACCCCGGCCCACCTGCTCGCCGGCACCCACGCACAACACTTCTTTCCCACCCCTCGTAGGGGAAATAAAACAAGTTCTCTCAGCTGAACCCCCAGGTCCAAGCCAGAAGAACGGACGCCGGATGCCCACCTCCTAGGCAGAACTCTCTCCTATTCCGCTTCCCCCGCTCCAAGGAGGATCCCCCACAAGCCGAGGCTAGGTAAGGACACCCCCTCCCACTGAGCTCCCCTTTTCTCCATAGGGACACCTCCTCCGCTCGACTCCAGACCCCAGGAAGGCCGCCCGGTCTTCCTCCCTTGGAATGAACTTCTCTCCTAGGGGACTTGGGAGTCCCGCAAGGGTAGCCCTTCCACTCGAATCCCTGGGAGACACGTACTCCGCCCTCCACCACCCACCCCCCATTTTGCCCTTCTCGCGCGCGCTTCCCCCAAGTAGGGCCGGGGGACCTCTCCTCCCCTGGCACGCCTGGTCTCCAGCCGGACGGGAGCCGCTGTCCCGGCAGATACCCAGGACAGGGTTCCTCCTCGCAGTCCCGGCACCGCTGGGGTGCCCCCCCTCCCCCACCAGCCCCGGCGCCTCGGGACGGGCAAGCCCCCTCCGCACCACGGGGCGCTCACCTGCCGAGAACCCGGCTCGGACGCGGCTCCGAGGTCAAGCCACAGGTCCCGACCGGCGGGCGGGAGGCCGGCGGGCGGCCGTGCGGGGCACTCGGCTCGCGAATCTCCGGCGCCGATCGCGGAGCTGCGTTTACTTGGGCCACTTAACCCCCGCGCTGCCGGCCGGGCGCGGCCTCTCGCTCGTCGGCGGGCCAGCGGGCCGGTGGTGTCGGGCCGGGACTCGCGGAGCTCCACGCGGGCTGCGGCCGGGGCGGCTGCGGCGAGGGAGCCGCGCGGGCCGGGCGGGGCTGCGGGACAGGGTGGGCTGGGGGCGGTGCCGAGTCCCCTTGTAGCCCCGGCCCGGCGCTCGCCCCGCCCCCGCCCTGGGGCGCCCCCGCCGCAGCCACTCAGAGCCCGGCCTCCGGCGCCGGGGGGAGCGAGGGGTGGGGACGAGGGAAATTTGAAATCACTCCGGAGCCTCCCCCCCCCGCCCCTCCTGCACAGGCGCCGCCTCTCGTACCCGGGCCAGTTAAGTCACCCACCGAGATACCAAGACTTAATAGGGAGTTCGCAGAGGTCCCCCCAAAACACGAGACTCCTTCTGAGTCTCCTCTCTGGCTCCCACCCCGGTCCCGGACCCAGAAACAGAGTTCTGGGTCTGGATACGGGGGCCCAGAGAAGGAACCGATCCCCAGCAGCCATTTACCCCCACCTCCAGCTGCAAGGTCACCTGGGCGCTGCGGTGCCCCTGCCAGCCAGCCACCCGGTTCTGGACTCGCAGACTGACTAGTCAGCCCTTCCTTCCTCCGGGCTCAGCCTTCATCAGCCATCTTAGAGGGGAGGGGGGAGAGCAGGGGAGGAAAGGCGGTCCGGTCCCTGGCTGCCTGGGTTCTTGGATCTGCTCGCATCAGGAACAGGAGAAGCCTCATTCTGTTCGCAGGTCTCAACTTCCTCTACCCTTAAAGGGGCACTAAACTACTGGAAAACCGCACTTCCTAATATTTATCATACCTGGTATTTATACTTCTTACAGGGTGGGGCAAAAGTAGATTTATAGTTTTAAGTAAATGAAAGTTTATTCCTGTATTATTATTTATTAATTATGGTATTATTTTCCATACAAACAACTGTAAGCCTACTTTTGCCCTACCCTGTATTTGTTTTTGGGTTGTTTTTTGTTTGTTTGTTTGTTTGTTTACCTGCTTATGTGTATCTACACATTAGACTGTGAAGACAGGGTCTCAGTGTGTCTTAGCACACAGTAGGTGCTCAATAAATGTGTTGCATGAATGAAAGAACAAATGAATGATGACATGATGGCCTTCAAAGCCTTATGGCTGGCTCCTGCCTGCCTTTCTAAGCACCTCCTACCCTCACCCTCCCTCACATCACTCTAATCTTCTCACCTCCTTGCTGTCCCTCAAACACATTAAGCATGTTCCTGGACATTCTTTGCCCAGATCTCTGCAGGGCCAGCTTCTCACCATTCAGTTCTCTCTCCTTCTGGAGAGGCTTTTCCTGACCATGCCACCAGAACAGTCTACCTCTCCATCACTCCTATTTCATTTTCTTTGTAGCACTTACAGCTGTTTGAATAATTTTGCATAATTCCTTGTTTACATCTTTGTTTTCTTGTTACACACACACACACACACACACACACACACACACACACACACACAGTCAACTCTACTTCTTGAGGGCAGAAAACACCTGTCTGTCTTGTGTCAAGCTTTATTTCCAGTGCCTACAGGAGTTCAATACAAGTTTGATGAATGAATGAATGAATGAATGAGCACAGGTTTCCTGCCTCCTGGGCTCTAGGCTCTGAGTAAAACCACAGCTTTCTCCCTTCATCTCTTACCAGGTATTTGCAAATAAGTAAGTGGCAAATTCTCTGGAAGCTGCGAGTGCTTCTAAACTTACTGGCTTTTGTTCAACCTAGGAACGTGAAGAGAGGCTAAGGAGATGCAAAAGTGAACGCGCTCAGCAACCAGTGGAGCCCGTGTGAACGGGCAGCAGGAACTCCTTGACCCCCGGCACAGACATCCAAAATTGGGTTCCAGTCCGTTGGTACAGGAAGAAGAGGTATGTCTTTAGAGGGAAGAAAACATATATGAGCTGGTGGGCCTCTGGGCAGGCTGCCGGGCCTCTGTTTTCTGATCATAAGCTAAAACCTGCCGTATGGTAAAGGATGTCTGTGCCCCACCAGGAATGCCTGGGAGGCCTAGTTAAGATGCCAGAGTGTTGAGTTTTCTGGGACATGGCCCACATTTCTGGGAACAGTAGACAACCTAACTCCAAGAAATAAAAAATAGAGGGTCCAAATGCACAAGCTGTCTCAGTCCTGTCATTTGGAAAGGAGCGTGAACACCAGGAGAACCATGAAAGAAAAAAGGCATGATGTCTCCCCAGGGCACAAAACTTTATAATTTGGGGGAAAAAAATTGGTCATAGTCACCATCTCATTTGAGCTTCACAGCCACTCCAGGAGGAGTCAGGGCATGGAGAATGAAGGGCCCCTTTTCAGATGAGGAGACTGAGGTCTAGAGAAGAGAGGAACTGTACAAAGTAAGTCTGTCAGGCAGCCTGACCTTGGCTGAGCACCTGCTGTGTGGCATGTACCTGACTGTGAATTCAGACAGGGAGGCCCAGGGCTTACATGCTGGTTGGGGAGTGTCAAACAATAAACATAAAGAAATAAGAGAATGGCGGGTATAGACACATCTGGGAAGAAGATAACATGGAGACTGAAGTGATGCAGTCTGAGTCAGGTCAGGATTCAGCTTGGCATGTGGGAAGGACAGCCTAGAGGCCAGTGTGGCCAGAGCAGAGGGCGTGAGGAAGGGAGAAATAACTAGGGATGGGAGAAGATTTTGCAGGGTCTAATAAGTTTTGGTGACTTTGGACTTTGGATGTCACCATTTGAACCATGATCCAACTCCTATATCAAACAGACCCAAGTAGGGAGGTGGATGAGGAGGAGGCTGGTACCTGATCAGGAAGACTGAGAATGTGGTGGCCTGGACCATGGTGGGACCAAAGGAAGTGGGAAAGTGACTGGATTTGGGATAGGTTGTGGAGATTGAGTCAAGTGGTGCCGATGGTTCCAGGGGTAAAGGGGAGAGTGGATGATTTACCCTGAGCACCCATGGGAAGGGAGGTTCACTAACTGAATGAGGAAGGCTCCCAGAATGTGCATTTGGAGGGGAGTTCAATCTGCTTTGGCCATGTGACTGTAAATGTGAATGGGGAGTCACACCCACTGTGTGCGGGGCTAACGCCCAGGTCCTGCCTCTCATTTCTAGTGTTCCTCTCACTGTCTGGGTGGTAGGACATGCCATATATATCTCCCACACCACACCCTCTCCTCCAGCATGCATTCCTAGAGGGACTGACTCTATGTCCTGGGGCGGGGGGGAGGCTTTTTATCAGACTGTGGTTTGAATTCCACCTCCAAGATCACATGACTCTGATAAATCACCTGGTTTCGCTGAGCCTCAGTTTCCTCAGCCATAGAAAAAGAATCCTTCACAGAATTGCTACTGGGACAATGGAATGCACTTAAATGAAACATTGATGCTGGATTACCCAGTTGGGCAGACAAAGCTCCGGCCCCCAAAGACACACACACACACACACACACACACACACACACACACACACACACACACGGTGTTCCAAAAAATATATATACACTTTGAATAATTAATAATTCCAATGGGTTAAATCTGAAAAGAAAGAAACATCAATTGAGCTATCAGCTGTTAAGTGTGTATGCATTTTTTTGGGACACCCTGTATTTTTAATCCTTATCCAAGGACACATTTTTATTGATTTTAACAGAGAGAGAGAGAAAAAAAAAGAAACATCAATTGATTACATCTCATACACACCTCGACCAGGAATTGAACCTGCAACCTAGGTATGTGCCATGACCAGGAATCAAACCCACAACCTTTTGGTGTAGGGGACAACACTCCAACTAATTGAGCCACCCGGCTAGGGCAGAAATATTTCTATGAAAGATTTTGTTTGTCTGTAATTGGAAAAAAATTTTTAAAGGAAAGATTTTGCTTTTATTTTCACCGTTTCCCCCTCCCCCGCCAGCAAGATTTTGCTTTTTAATGTTTAAAAAATATATCGGTATTACTATATACACACAAAGGCAGCAGAGAACATGGAAAGTTAGAAAAAAACTTTTGTTTCTAGACTGATTTCAAATATTCCTCTGGTTGCATACTGATAAAACGGCATTTACTTAAAATCTTATTGTAACATCACAATCATTGTAATCCTGATGGAAATCAATGTTTATAAAGGAAACAACAAAAATTCTGTGATTAAAGGTCATTTGTTTCATCACCCAAAAACACACAGATAAGAGAATGTCCTTGCTGTTAGGAAATAAACACTAAAGTATTTAGGAGTAAAGGACACAATGTCACCAATTTGCCCTTAAATGGTTCAGAAACAATAAGATGCATATATATATGGGAGAGGGAGAATATAAAGCAAATGGGCAAAATGTAAATA
The DNA here is from genome assembly GCF_027574615.1 of Eptesicus fuscus. Classification (NCBI taxonomy): domain Eukaryota; kingdom Metazoa; phylum Chordata; class Mammalia; order Chiroptera; family Vespertilionidae; genus Eptesicus; species Eptesicus fuscus. The sequence continues at coordinate 33,162,933 of NC_072484.1, read as the reverse complement.
AATGGTGAGTCAGATTAAAAAGACATTTTAAGAGTTCCTTGTACTAGTACTAGTATTACAACACTTCCATAAATTAGAGATTATATTGATTAAAAAGGTGCCCGTTCTCCGCCCTCCCCCCCCCCACCTCCAAATTGATGTTGCCCTGGCCAGGTAGTTCAGTTGGCTAGAACATCTTCCTGATATACCAAGGTTGTGGGTTTGATCCCTGGTCAGAGCACATACAAAAATCAGCCAATGAATGCATTAATAAGTAAAACAACAAAATTGATGTTTCTCTTTCTATCTCTCTCTCCTCCTTCCTTCCTCTCTCTCTCTCAAATCAATATACTTTAAAAAAAACTTTTTAAAAGACTCAATATTATCACTTTATTCAGGAGATAATAAAATACAATACAGAGCTGACACTGAAAAATAGTTATACATAGCCCTGGCCAGGTAGCTCGGTTGGAGTGTCATCCTGATGCACCAAGGTTGTGAGTTCAATCCCCAGTCAGGGCACATACAAGTATCAACCAATGAATGCATAAATAAGTGGAACAACAAATTGATGTTTTTTCTCTAAAATCAATACATACCTAAAAATGTTTTTAAAAATAGCTGTACATAGAATTACATAAATCTGCTACCTTTTCCAGAAGAGATTCAATCATGTAAACAAAAAAGGGAAACCAGGCCTGGCCGACATTGCTCAGTGGGTGAGCATCAATCTATGAACTAGGACAGTGATGGGCAACCTTTGGAGCTTGGTGTGTCAAACTTCGCCAAAAAACTGAGCATAACTCGGGTAGTGTGTCACTTTGAGGAAAAAACATTATTTTGCAAATGTTTCATCCTCAGGAGCAGCAAATGTTTCATCCTCGGCATGCGGCCGCGTGTCATCAGAAATGGCTACGCGTGTCAGTGCTGACACGCGTGTCATAGGTTCACCATCACTGAACTAGGAGGTCACAGTTTGATTCCCGAATCCAGGTTAGGGCACATGCCCGGGTTGTGGGCTTGATCTCCAGTGGAGGGTGATCAGGAGGCAGCTGACTGATGATTCCCTCTCATCGTTGATGTTTCCATCTCTCTCTTCCATTCCTCTCTGATCTAAATAAAAAGTATATATATATATATATATATATATATATATATTTTTTTTTTTTTTAACAAGAAGAAGGGAAACCAGGAGGGTGCCTCAATGACTGCAGTGTTTTAAGCAAGTGTCCCCACACTCCCTTGAGTGAAGATGTCCCTGGGGGGGGGGGGGGTGGTGGCGCGGGGATTCCTTTTAGCAGGAAGAGGAGGAGGCAGTGCCAATGTGCAAGCCATGCCTCCTGGCCTGCCAACGTTCAGCGGTAGGCCTTGTTCAACTCCTGGAGTGCCCAGCACTTGTTCTCAGTTGCCTGCTTGAGGTAGGTGAACTCTTCCAGCTCTCATGCTAGTAAGTCAAGACATTGAACTTACACCTATGTTGTGTTTAAATATCATATTTGTGTTGAATTATGCCATCATCTTTGCAACGCTTAGCGCAGCTACAGGTTTTTGTTTGTTTTGTTGTTGTCAATCCTTACCCAAGGATATTTTTCCATTGATTTTTTCTTTTTTAGAGAGAGTGGAAGGGAGGGGGAGAGACAGAGAGAGAGAAACATCATGAGAGAGAGAGACACATCGATTGGTTCCCTCCCACATGCACCCTGACCCAAAAATCGAGCCTGCAATCAAGGCACGTGCAATCAGTTTTGACCAAAATTGAACCCATGACCCTTCAGCCCGCAGGCCAATGCTATATCCATTGAGTCAAATTCTCTAGGGCAGGTACAGGTTTTTAACAACACATGCAAAGTGCTTAACACAATGCCTGATGCATTATAGATACTGCATCTATGGTAGGTATTTTTATGAGCAAGTGGCTTCATTTTTCTGTGCCTCAATGTCTTCATCTGTAAAAGAGGTAATAGCAGTACCTACTCCATAGGATTTTTGTGAGAATTATATGAGTTAATACATGTAAGGCATTTTGAACAGTTCCTGGCACGTGCAAAATATCAAAAAAGAGCTTGTTAGATACAAACATACATTGTTATCAATAATAATGAATACATGCTGCCCTGCTCTCCCGGCTGTCCCAGCTTTTGGCAGGCTTGGAGATGGCCCTCTCCCTGCCTTCACAATCTCATGGGCTCCCAGCTTCTAAGGCAAGCCCAGCTCACCTCTAGGTCTACAAGCAGTGTCTAGTATCATGAGCCCCATTTTATAGCCGAGGAAACAGAGGGAAGGCAGTTTGCCTGGAAGCCACAGCTAGTTGGTGGCAAAGCTGGGACTAGACGCCGACCTCCAGCCCCACCCCCCTACTCTGAGTAGCTCTGAGTGTACTATGCTAAGGAGTCTGGACCTCAGTCATCTCCTCATCTAATTGGAATAATAATAATAATCCTAATGCCTACTTCCCAGAATGACTGAGGGATTCACAGAGCCCAAGTTTGTGAAAGAACCTCATTGTAAAGTACTCAGTCTTAATTGCAGTGTCATTAGAGGTCATGTTCATTTGCAAAGTAGGTTCCTCACCTTTCATTTTCTTTTCCTTTTTTTCTCACCTTTCATTTCAACAGGAACATCCTGTTAACCATTAGAAGGAATTCCTTTCTGCTTCATTATTTTAAAAAACTTTTATTTATTGATTTGAATCTTTTTTTAAATTGATTTTAGAGAGAGATGAAGGGAGAGAGAAACATTTATCGGTTGCCTCTCCCCCACACCCCAACCGGGACCCAACCTGCAACCTGGGCATGTGCCCTGACCTGAAATGAACCGGCAACCTTTGGGTGCACAGGACGATGCTTAACCAACTGAGCCACACTGGCCAAGGCCTATTTATTGATAAGAGAGAGACAGAAAGAGAGCAAGAGGGAGGAAAAGAGAGAGAGAGAGAGACATATCAATTTGTTGTTCCACTTATTTATGCACTTTCCATCCTCCTTCCATATATCTTCGTCCAATATGCAATGTATTTACTTACTTATTATTGTCTACCTGACTAGAATAAGTCTTTGAGGGACAGCTTATTTATATGTTTGACCACTGCTATCTGTTGTTCATTGGGACCTAAAATAGGGCCTAGCTCATAGTACCGTGGTCGGCAAACTGCGGCTCGCGAGCCACATGCAGCTCTTTGGCCCCTTGAGTGTGGCTCTTCCACAAAATACCACGGCCTGGGCGAGTCTATTTTGAAGAAGTGGCGTTAGAAGAAGTTTAAGTTTAAAAAATTTGGCTCTCAAAAGAAATTTCAATCATTGTACTGTTGATATTTGACTCTGTTGACTAATGAGTTTGTCGACCACTGTCATAGTGGGTGCTCAATAAATATTAGTTGATGAGTGAGAGAACACAGGTTTGGGACTTACTATAGCACTTACCTTCTCTAAGGCTTGGATTTCTTCCTTAAAAGGGGGCTCCCAAAGTTTTCCTCATTGTGTTGTTATGATACGTTACACGGTACGTGGAAATGCACGTTGTAGAATACTGCCCAAGTATTGCTAGTGAAGAGGTCCTATGGCTTAGGACATTGGCTTCTGACGTCTGTGTGACCTTGGAAAGGTCACTCAAATTCCCTGGCCCAACTAGTATCTGCTTCAGAAGTTTACTGAGGGTTAGATAAGAAGCCCTGTGGAAACTGAACACAATGCCTGATATGCAGTAATATTAACTACTGTCATTGTTGTTGAGGGACTGGAAAGGAAGGATTCCACTTCCTGGATTTGCTGTGGATCCGGACTCTGCCTCCTCTTTCGTTGTGGGATAAAATAGAGGGGATGGACCCCCTAGTGCAGACCTGTCCTTATCTCTTCTGGGCAGGCCCTCTTGCTCAAAGCTTCAGGAAGTGCACGGACACAGCATGCTGATAACCCTGCCTGCGGGCTGGGCTTTGGAAAGTGATTACAGTAGTGCTCCCCCTTTACTCCCAGGGGATACGTTTCAAGACCCCAGTAGATGCCTGAAACCTCTAATACTACTGAACCCCATTATACTATGTTTTTTCCTAGACACACCCATGATAAAGTTTAATTAATAAATTAGGCACAGTAAGAGATTCTTAGTAACACTAAGAATAAAATAGAACAATTATAATAATATACTGTAATAAAAGTTATGTGAATGTAGTCTCTCTCTCTCTCTCTCTCTCTCTCTCAAAATACCTTGTTCTATACTCACCCTTCTTCTTCTTGTGATGATGTGAGATGATAAAATACCATACCTATTCCTGAGTCTGTGTAACCAGCCTTTACTTGCAGTAAATTGCTCGGTGTCACTTGTTTCAGGGGAACCCTTGCTGAAGTCTTCATACAGGCTCAATGCTTTCTGGTGCAACACATTGCCCTCAATATCAACCCTTCCTTCTTTCCTTTTCTTTCTTTCTTTCTTTCTTTCTTTCTTTCTTTCTTTCTTTCTTTCTTTCTTCCTTCCTTCCTTCCTTCCTTCCTTTCTTTCCTTCCTTCCTTCCTTCCTTCCTTCCTTCCTTCCTTCCTTCCTTCCTTCCTTTCTTTCTTTCTTTCTTTCTTTCTTTCTTTCTTTCTTTCTTCCTTCCTTCCTTCCTTCCTTCCTTCCTTCCTTCCTTCCTTCCTTCCTTCCTTCCTTTCTTTCTTTCTTCCTTTCTTTCTTTCTTTCTTTTTAACTACCATGCTCTTTATTCTCTTGATTTTCCTCCAGGATTTTAAATAGCTATACCAAGAACAAGTATTACAGAGTTTATTAATGAAAAACAATGTTTGGGTGCAGGGTTATCATTATTGTAGATAATGTATACAGCCTTTAAAACCACCTGTTCAATGACCAAAGCTTTGAGAAAGTCATTAAAAGCATTTCCTCTTAATGTTGGGTGGGGTTCAATGCTGTCCGAAGCTATTCATCAACATTTTTTCTGTTCATGTCCTCCACCCACAAATTTAATGTCTTTTCTATATTAACTAAGCATTTATTATGTACTGTGGCCATAACTTTTTTGCTGTTGTTAATCCTTACCCGAGGATATTTTTTCCATTGCTTTTTTAGAGAGAATGGAAGGGAGGAAGAGAGACCGAGACAGAGAGACATCCACTGGTTGCATCCTGCATGCCCCGACCGGGGGTCCAGGGATCAAGCCTGCAACCAACGTACATGGTACGTGCCCTTGACCAGAATCAAACCAGGGACCCTGTAGTCCTCAGGCTAATGCTCTAACCACTGAGAAAACCTGGCCAGGGTTGTGGCCATAACTTTTATAGTTTGAGGTACGATAGCAAAACTAACACAAATTTTTCTTTCCTTCTTCACAATTTCATTGATAGATTTATTCTTATCATAGATCTTAGCAACCTCAGCTTATGATTTTTTTTCTTTCTTTATTAAGTCAAGAACTTTCACCTTTTCACTTAAAGGAAGCATTTATGGCTTCTTGGACATATCTGAATTGCCAGCATCGCTATTCTTGCGCTTTTGGGCCAACATTAAGTAAAATGAACAGAAGCATTGCAAGGTTGGCTACTAAAGTGACTAAGGGGCGGGAAGCATACTCAGCCTGGGGATGCTGGACAAAGGGATGACCCACGCCCTGAGCAGGATGGCGTGAGATTTTGTCAGGCTACTCAGAATGGTGCACAATTTAAAACTTATGAATTGTTTATTTCTAGAATTTTCCATTTAATATTTTTAGACCATGATTGACCATGGGTAACTGAAACCGTGGAAAGCAAAACTGCAGATAAGTGGGAACTGCTGTACTCAGTTCTGTTGAGCTGGGCAGTAATGAGAGAAGGCAAGGTGGCATGCCCAAGACCCCGGGCTTCCCCCTTGACTGTTATATTATTTTGTTCAGGGCCTGACAACTCAGTCTGCTTAACTTTTTTTATTCATCCTTCAGGTCTACCTACACCTGGCTTCCTCTCCCCGCTCCCAAGGTTATGTTTGAACCTGCTCACAATCCCCACTCTTTCCTAGTATTTATCCCTTTTTAATGTCTTCAAATACAGTCTGTCTCCTCCATTAGATTGTGAGCTGCATGGGTGAGGAGCAGTAGTCTGTGTTGTTCACTGCTGTGCCCCTAGCACCTAGCAACGGGCCCAGCACATAGTAGGTGCTCAATAAATAAGTGCTGCCTGAATGAATGAATGAGTGGACTCCTTAATCTTTAAGATAATAAAAATGGTCTGGAAGAGAAAGTTCTTCAGGTAAATCCTCCAAGGTTATACCCCAAGGTTGTGTTCACAGCACCCAGCAGCAATTTGCATTGCAGTCTTAACCTGGGCCAAACCAGGCATTCCTGAGGAGAAAAACAAAGCGGACAATAGAGATCTGAGCCCTCATTTTCTTAGGCAAAGGAGTCCTCCCTTGAATTTGAAATAAAGGGTGAGATATCCAAAAGGTTGGAGTCATTATCACCCCCACCCTCCAAACTAGGAATTACCAAAAGGTCCTTTAAAGAGCAAATTTCTAGAGGGGACGGTTTAAATGTCCATTGAAGTTTAGGCCAAGGATCTTGAAAATACTTAAACTTTACTCCAGGAATTACATATCTCAAATTTGTCTCAAGGAAAAAATCTTGAGATTTGGAAGAATATTTTTAAACAGAGAAGCGAATCCATCACCCCAGCCTATGAAAAAATCAGAATTGGAGCTGTCTTAGAAATCCAACAATAGAATAGTGTTTGTATTAATTTGCCTGTATAAAGATAAAAAACTAAACATGGAATTGCCTCTTCTTCCCCAGCTTCCAGCAAGCTCTATAGTCAATTTGACAACTAATCAGTAATCTCGCCACAGCTCCATATGATGGTGAGTTTGCATCCGACCTGGTCCGGATTTACTGTTTTTATTTTTTCAAACTCCTTTTTTACCTGTCTCATCTTCTCTGGCTAACAGCCTCCCAACAAGGGAGTTTTAATCTGGCTCACTGTTTTGTCCCAGCACCCAGCAAGATGTGGGGGTGCATAATAGGTGTTCAACTAAGACATGCTGCATGAATGGACTAAAGTATCTACAAGGCTGAACACAAATCTTGGGCAACTTGGCAACTCCAACCCAAATGGAAGGTACTGACCTAGCAATTCCATTCTAAGATCGAGTAACTCTATTCATCAGATATCTGTATATGCAGAAATGTTCTCTCTAGCATTTGTAATAGTGAAAACCTGGGCAAACCCTAAGTTGTTAAATCAGATAGGACTTTTCCATACAATGAAACACTATGCCGCTGGAAAAGAACTAGCAAATCTGAAAGTGCTGATAAGGCGAGAGCTCCAAGATACACCGCTAAGTGAAAAGGCAAGATGCTATAAATAGTGTAAACAGTGCACGTACGAGTCCATGGTTCAAAAAAATAATAATAATATGGAGAAAAAGCTAATCATTACAGAGTGATCCTGATGTGCCCCTAACCAACAAGTGACTGGGTAACACCTCTCTAAGCCCCATCTCCCCTGCTACAGAAAACAAGGATAAGAGTTAACACCTCCTGGTGGTGTTACTGAGAGGATTAAGGGAGAAAATGCATGTAAATGGCCAGCACCTCTCCCTGAGTGAGTACACAAACAGATATTTGTTCAAATAGAAAATGATTTCCCTTATGACAGGATGGAAACAAAGATCATTTCACTTTTTTTAACCACCACTTTAAAATTCATTTTGTAAATGAATTCAAATTTACAAAAGAGCTACAAGAATAATACAAAGTCAATGTCACCAATTGTTAACATGTGCCATATTTGCACTACCCCCTCAATTTTTCTTGGAACATTTTATCTTCCTTTACCTTAAATACTTTTAGCATGTACTTATTTTTTTAAAAATATGTTTTTATTGATTTCAGAGAGGAAGGGAGAGGGAGAGAGAGGTAGAAACATCAATGATGAGAATCATTGATCGTCAGCATGTACTTCTTAAGAACAAAAACATTCTCTTAGATAACCAAATACAATGATCAAATTCAGGAATTAAACATTGATATAAAATTCTTGTCTAATCTTTAGTTGTGTTCAAATTTCATCAATTGTCCCAATAATGTCCTTTTTAAAAGTTGTGATAAAAAAGCCTATATAACATAAAATTTACCATCTTAGTGTACAGTTTAGTAAAGTATATTGACATTGTTGTGCCAAGATATATTCCATAGCAATTTTGTACTTCCTCCAGGATCATACATTGCATTTAGTTATCTTTTTTAGTTTCTTTGAATCTGGAAAAATTCCCCAGACTTCCTTTGTTGATGAGTTTCATGACGTCAGTGTTTTGAAAAGTCTAGGCCAACTGTAATTTTGTGTGTTTGATATGTGCTTTTATAATAAAGGACCTAATATGGAAGGTATGATTAGATAAATGGAATCATAGAAATGTCCATAATTTTTGTTTTGTTTTCTGTTTTTGGTAAAAGAGGACCTGGAGTTTGTCTCTTCTGTTAAAATGCCCTTGGGCTTCCTAGTGTTGAGTTGTATAAGTTCTTTATGTATTTTGAAAATTAATCCCTTATCAAATGTATTATTGTCTGTCAAATATGTTCTCCCGTTCTGTGGGTTCTCTTTTCTTTTGTTAATGGTTTCTTTTGTTGTGCAGAAGCTTTTTAGCTTGATGTAGTCCTATTTGTCTATCTTTTCCTGAGTTTTCCTTACCCTTGGAGATAGAGCAGAGAAATATTGCTGTGAGAGATAGCTGAGATTTTATTGCTTATGTTTCCTTCTAGGATTTGTATGGTTTTGCGACTTACATTTAAGTCTTTTATCCATTTTGAGCTTATTCTTGTGTATGGTGGTCTAGTTCCTTTTCTTTCTTTCATTTTTGTTTTGTTTGTTTGTTTGTTTTGCATGTGCCTGTCCAATTTTCCCAGCACTGTTTATTGAAGAGACTATCTTTATTCCATTATATGCTCTTGACTCCTTCGTCAAATATTAATTGAACATAGAGGCATAGGTTGATTTCTGGGCTCTCTATTGTGTCCCATTGGTCTATGTGCCTGTTCTTATGCCAGTATTAGGCTGCTTTGACTATAATGGCCTTGTGGTATAGTTTGATATTCAGTATTGTGAAACTGGATAAAGAAGGTGCAGGGATTAGCTAAAGACCATATATGCATACTGCTTGGACACAGACAATAGTTTGGTGAAGGCCAGAGGAGGGAGAGTTGGGGGTGAATGGGAGTGGGCAAAAGGGGGAAAAAGAGGGACACCTTCAATTATGTCAACATTAAAAATAACATTTTTTAAATAAAAAAGTACCCTTGGGCAACATGCAGGATCCTTCTGTATCTCACCTGTTTCAATGTCAATCTCCTGGTTGTGAGACTGGGTACAGAGACCTCTCTGTATGATTTCTTACAACTGTGCATGAGTCACAATTATCTCAAAATAAAAAGTTTCATTTTATAAACTGTCCTTTGGCCTGTCAGAGTGAAGGGACAACCCTTCTCCTGGAGAGAATCTGGCCCCTTGGTGAAATTCCCAGCAGGAATCCTCACGCCTGAGAAAGGACTTCTTAATGAACTTCTTTCACTTGCAGGGATTGGGGGAGGGGGGGTTCCTTTGCTTTCTTTGGGGACATTTTAAAGTGAATGAAGGGAGCAAGGTCCCTCATTAAGGATGAAATGGGAACTGTTGGGGGCAGCGTTCTTTAGAAGGGTGGCCTGGCCCCAGGTCTGCATTTCCTGCTACAATGTCACATTAACAGTAATCACTGCTCCTTCCTCTATCCAAGAGTGGACTGTGACTGAGAATGTTGGAAACACCATTTTTATCTATTGTCTTTGTCAGTTGAGACGTTCTTAATAAAACTGAAAAATCATAAAGACCTAAATAGGCAACCATGGGAATTCTATGTGGGTACGCAGTGGCATTTTATGATGTTTTTGTACTACTTACAATTGAAGCCAAGAATGGGGTTGTCTGAGATTCTGAGGCCTTCTTGCCTTCTTTTGGAGCACTTGAACTTCTCCTTGCGGCTCAGGGAATGTGGGTTGTGGGCAGGATCAACCTGCTGCCAGGTGCCTGTTCAGGCTGAAATGCTAATTTCTGGGTGTTCTCAGAGAGATCAATGATGGCCTAGCCTCTCCCTACCTTGGAAGTTTGTCCATCCTTGTGCTGTTTTGAACCCAGAAACTGGGAACATAGTATCCTTGACCCTTCTAGGAGTTTCTCCCAAAGAAACAGATATGGCAAAAGAATTGTGTACAGGGATGCTTTTTGACTTGTTCTGTTTATAAGATTGGAAAATTGGAATAATAATAACAAACATGTATTGAGCACTTACCATGGGCCAGTTGCTGTGCTGTTTTACAAATATTATCTCATTTCATCTTTTCAAGTAGGTTCTATTAAATATTTCTTTTTTTTACAATTGTAAAAAGAAATGAAGGCACAGAAAGGTTAGTAATTTGCCCAAGACAACATAATTAGTAAGTGGGGAAGACAAATGTGTAAACAACAGCAATAACACAATGGGATAAGCATTAACATAAAAATAATATGGGCAACAGTAGGTAGGCAATGCAAAGTGTTAACATTACACATGCTATATATTTGGGTGCTTAAAATAAAGCCCTATACATGGTAGGCATTAAAAAAATGCTTATTATTTGTACCTCAAACTTAAATGTTCCCAGTGATCACCTGGAGATCTTGTTAAAAAACGCAGGTCCTGAATCAGCAGGTCTAGGGTAGGCCTAAGAGCCTGCATTTCTAACAGATTCCCAGGTAATGTCCTTACTGCTGGTCCAAGGACGACAATTTTTAATTCAGGGCGTTTGAGAGCCCTGAATATATAAAAACAAGACATATCACTGAAACCCCAATGACCTGTCATATGGAGAAAGACTATAAGATAATAGTTACTCATTGCAGTGTTGGCCTACAGTTTCAAATGAATTTCTTTCCCTTTCCCTGTTTTCTGTCACATAGGCTAATCAAATTCCACAAGTATTTATTAAGTGGCTCAGCACCGTAGGAGTAGAAATAAAGGAAATCCAGTGGTTTCCTCAAGGATGTTTTTTTTTAAAAAAAGGCTAAAATAATTTAAAGAAACACACTTAAAATGGGTGCATTTAATTGTATATAAGTCATAACTCAACAAAGTTGATTTAACACTTAAAGATATAAGTAAATATAATGCTCTGCCTGGGATCTTTTTTTAAAAGGTTAAAAACATTTTAAAATAAAAATTCCTGGATGGTGAGTCAGGAAGTCTGAGTTCACTCCCTGTCTGTCTGTGACTGGAAGGTTTACTCTCTTCCAGGTACCTTGAACTTGGAAACACTTTGTACTTCTTGGCATCAGTTAATGATTTCATACACACATGAATTTCACATGTGTGGGTATGCCTTCCTAACTAAACTCACTTCTCCCAGGCCAGGCTCTGCATCTGGTTTTGTCACAAGGGGTCCCAGCACCTGTCCTGGCATCTGCCTCACAGTAGGCACTCAATAATATTTGTTGAATGAATGCATGAATGAAATAATGATTAAATGTGAGGAGCTTGGCCTCTGGGTAGAAGACATTTTTAAAAAATATATATTTTTATTGATTTCAGAGAGGAAGGGAAAGAAACATCAATGATGAGAGAGAATCATTGATTTACTGTGCCCCCTACTGGGGATCGAACCCGCAACCCAGGCATGTGCCCTTGACCAAAATCGAACCCAGGACCCTTCAGTCTGCAGGCCAATACTCTACCCACTGAGCCAAACCAGCTAGGGCTGGGTGGAAGACATCTTTTTTTAAAAAATATATATATTTTTATTGATTTTTTACAGAGAGGAAGGGAGAGGGATAGAGAGTTAGAAACATCTATCAGCTGCCTCCTGCACACTCCTCACCAGGGATGTGCCCTTGACGGGAATTGAACCTGGAACCCTTCAGTCCGCAGGCCAATGCTCTATCCACTGAGCCAAACCGGTTAGGGAAGGTGGAAGACATCTTGTTCATACCCTCCCAGAAGGTGAAAAAGCTCTCGCGCTTGGAGATCAGGTCCTAGATTGCAAGGAGCATGCCTCCATTTTCCAATGGGGAGCTGGAGAATTCGAGGGGTCCTTGGGAAGAGAGCCTGGGGGTTAACAGGGCTGCAGTGATGATCAACTGTCCCAGTAACCTCCTCTCACCCACCTGGTCACTGCCCTCCCTGGCACTAGCACAGCCCTTGCACTTCTGTGTGTTTTGTCAATCCTCACCTGATATTTTCCATTGTGTGTGTGTGTGTGTGTGTGTGTGTGTGTGTGTGTGTGTGTGTGTGTGTGTTTAAGAGAGAGTGTAAGGGAGAGAGAGAAACATGGATGTGTTGATTGGTTGCCTCCCGCACGCCTCCCGACCAGGGCCAGGGCAGCCCTTGCACTTCTTTGGGTCAGTTCCTCCCCTCCGGATGTCCTCCAAGTGTGGTCCCAGGGAGCTTGTGGGAAATGCAAATTCTCAGACTCCACCCCGGCTCTTCTAATCTGACCCTCGGGCTGGGACCCAGCAATGCGCCCTGGAGCAAGCCCCCCAGACGGTGCTTCTGCAGGTTCCAGCTGGAGACCCCCGGCTCTCACCACTCCGAGGAAGCCCTCCGGACACCTCCCTGTCTCCGGGCCGGGCCCCGGGAGGCACTGGCAATGGGAATCTGCTGAATGACGACGATAGGACCTCCTGTGTGTCAGGCTGTGTTCTACACAACGCCGGAGGACTAGCCACCCCGGGGTCATTTTAGGGATAGTGAAACGGGGGTTCAGCAAGGCCGAGCTGCGCCCGGGGAGGGGGGGTCCCCCAGCGGGAGAGCCGGTAGGGAATCCCTTGTCTGACCGCTGGTTCCTCAGGGACATCCACGGGCGCAGCGGCCACCCAGGCGCCCCGCCCCCGGGGTCTGCGCGTGTCCGCGGGGGCGCCCCGCCCCACGCCCCGCAGTCCGCGCGTGTCCGGGGGAGGAGCGAGGCGGCGGGGGCCGTGGCGAAAGTGCGGCTGCGGAAGCGCGGCGAGGAGGCAGCGGGCGAGGAGGAAGCGGGGGGAGGCGGCGGGAGCTGCGAGTCCGCGGGCCGGGAGGACGCCATGGGCCGCCTGCACTGCACGCAGGGCCCGGTGCCGGAGGCTGTGGGCGGCGACATGCAGCAGCTGAACCAGCTGGGCGCGCAGGTGGGCCCGGCGGGCGGGCGGGCGGGGGCCTGCGGGGCGGCCCGAGGGGGCGCCGGCAGGGCTGAGGGCCGCCTGGCGTCGAGGAGCGTTTGGGGGAACCAGACCGAGCCGCGTCCGGTGTGCGTTGTGGCGACTCCGGGAGGGGCTGAGCGGAATGGGGGTCTGCGGCGCGCTCGGGGGGCCGAGGGTTGTCGGGAGGCCTGAGGGCCCGCCGAGGGGCTCGGGTGGAGGTGGGGTCGGGCACTTCCGGGACGAGCTGAGCGTGAGGGGTCCCAGAAGAGGGACTGAGGGGCGCCCTGACGAGGCTGACGGGAGTTTGGGGAAGGAAGGACTAGACCGAGGGCGCTGGGAGGCGGAGGGGCTCCGGGGAGCGGAGGGGTCCCAGCTTCCCGAGGGGAGGGGGCGGGGAGCGGGAGGCTGGGCTCGGACGTGGCGGCCGGAGTAGCCGGCGGCCTGGGCTGCGGGCCTGAGGGCTGCGGGCGGGGCCGGGCCGGGCCGGGCCGAGGCTGGTGAGGACGGGCACCGCCCGCCCCCCCAGCTGAGGAGCCGCCCGGGGGTCCCGAAGGGAGAACCCGCGTACTGTCCCTCCACAGCGCGGGGCCCGGCCCGGGAGGGTGGAGCTGGCACAGCCGTCTGTCCCTGCCCGGCCTCGGGTGCCAGCCCGCCCGCCTTGGAGGCTTCCGGTGCCTGTGCCGGCCGGGATGATGCCCCTTTGATGCCACCAAGGCGGCTAAGTGAAAAGGTTAAGTGACACCTCTCACCACCACTGCAGAGGGACAGCTCTCCCTCACCTGGCCCCTCTTTCATCTCCGCACCCCCACACAACTCACTATTTTCTCATAAAGTAATGCTGAGTAATTATAATGCCAGGCATGTTCTCAGGCGGTGGTGTCTGATAGAAATAAATGGCAAGCCCGGCCGGTGTGGCCCAGTGGTTGGCCGTTGACCTATGAACCAGGGGGTCACAATTCGAGTCTGGGGTCAGGGCACATGCCGGGTGGTAGGCTCCATCCCCAGTGGGGGTTGTGCAGGAGGCTTCTGGCCTGTGGTTCTCTCATCATTCGTGTGTCTCTCTCTCCCTCTCCCTCCTCTCTGAAATAAAAAAAATATATACATTTTTTTAATAAAAAGAAATAAATTGCAAGCCACATGTCTAATTTTACATTTTCTAACAGCCACATTTAAAAATTAAAAAGAAACAGGGAATTAATCTTCATGTTTTTTTTTTTAAATCCACTATGTCAAAATATTATTTCAACGTGTAATCCTCATAAAAATATCAATCAGATATTTTACTTTTTGGTACTGAGTTTTCTGATTCTGGTATGTATTTCCATTTATAGCATGTCTCAAATTAGACCAGCCCTTTTAAGTCCTTTATAGCTATATGTGGCTTGTGGTTACTGTACTGCACAGCATAGGACTAAGTGCTTTTATGTATATTAACTCATCGAGTCCTTGCAACCACCCTCTCAGGTAGCTACTATTATAAATCCCATTTTACAGATGAGGAAGCAGAGCCACGGAACAGTTAAAATACCTGTCATTGACTGAGCCAAGCACCGTTTCAGGTGCTTTATGTCTTAACCGTAAAAGTCAGTTACTAGCTTTATTCCAGTTTTACAGATAAGAAAAATGGTTCAGGGAAATAAAGGGACCAGTTTTTATTTGTGTGTTTTGTAATATTTTTTTTTCTTTTTGTTTTTTATTGATTTGTAGAGAGAGAGGAAAGTAGAGAGAGCAAGAAACATCCATCAGTTGCCTCCCACATGCACACACCCTTAACGAGGATGGAGCCCAAAACCTAGGCATGTGCCCTGACCTTGGGGTGCACTGGAAGACACTCAACCAACTGAGCCACATCCGGCAGGGCTAAAATGACCAGTTTAAAGTCAGGCAGCTCGGAAGTGATGGAGTCAGTAATTCAGGACCAGACATCTGATTTAAGATCCTGGGGAATTAAACACACTGGAACAGAGCTTTGTAGATGAACTCCCAAACTAAGTAACTTAGCTGTTATTTATATGTAGGTGTTTTCTGGAAGACTTCCATTTGGAGAATAAAATAGATTCTGCATCCAAAAAACTTTAAGCATCCACCTGAAGCTAATATAATATTGTGTACCAACTGTACTTTAATAAAAAAAACACCCACAAAACTTTAAGCTACTGGATTATATGATCCCTAAGGTCACCTCCAACTTGGCAGTTATGGAAAATACAAACCATTTCCTTTAAGACCAGGGCTTGACACATTCTCTAACTTTGAAACATACTCTACACCTTTACCTTCGTTTTTAATACAGAAAGCTTTTTCCTGATAAGCAACTTACCAACTTTGGGCCATTTTTTCTTCTTTTGTTGAGTGATCAGACATTTTCTAGTACCCACTCTATTATCTGAATTTGTTTTGAAGTCCATGGCCTAGGGCTAAAGGAGAAAAGGAATCATTTTATTAATATTGGCATCACCATTTATTGTTCATTCAGTGGATATTGATCTGAACGCTTACTGCATACCAGCTAGCCACTAAACCCAGTGAGGTTTACAAAGGCTTAGTGGATGCAACCTATTGTGCTGGGGCAGTTGTGATCTGAGAGAGCAGCTCAAAAATGGAGATGCAATATAGTACTAAGTGTATCTGCATGTGCTCTCTAATGCCTATAATCAGTTCTGGGTAATGTGGAGCCTTGAAAGTAGGTGGGATTAAAAAAAATACTCATTTTTAGAGTGGTTATGAGAGAGGAAATTTAGAAAAATATAAAGAAGAAAATAAATGGCCTGCAAGCCTCTCACCTACCTATAAACGAAAGCAATACACACACATTAGAAAATTCAAACAGTATCTGAAGGTATAAAATAAAAAACAAAACACCTATTTATCTTGTCCCCAGAAATAGTCATTTTAATAGTTTCTTGTGTACCTATGGAGGAAAAATGTCTGCATCTGTCACCACATGTAGGTATCCTTAAAAAAATTTTTTTTTGGTATTAAAGGGATTGTGTGATATTCCTTTAAATGGATCTACCATAATTTATTTAGCCTGTCCCCTATTTGACACTTACGTTGTTTTCAGTTTTTATGAACAATGCTGTCAAAGAACTGCTTTGTGTAAATGTGTCTGGGATTACTTTTTGAACATATCTGAAGGATGTACTTACAATGAAATTACTAGGTCAAGGGGCATGGTCATTTAAAAATTAGATGCAGCCCTAGCTAGGTAGCTCCACTGGTTAAGAATTTTGTCCTGCCGAGACCGGTTTGGCTCAGTGGATAGAGCGTCGGCCTGCGGACTGAAGGGTCCCGGGTTCGATTCCGGTCAGGGGCATGTGCATTGGTTGCGGGCACATCCCCGGTGGGGGGTGTGCAGGAGGCAGCTGGTCGATGTTTCTCTCTCATCGATGTTTCTGGCTCTCTGTCCCTCTCCCTTCCTCTCTGTGAAAAATCAATAAAATATATTTTTTAAAAAAAGAATTTTGTCCTGGCCCTAGCTGGTTTGGCTCAATGGATAGAGCTTCAGCCTGCGGAATGAAGGGTCCTGGATTCGATTCCGGCCAAGGGCACATGCCTGGGTTACGGGCTTGATACCCATTAGGGGGCATGCAGGAGGCAGCCAATCAATGATTCTCTCTCATCATTGATGTTTCTCTCTCTCTCTCCCTCTCTCTTCCTCTCTAAAAATCAATAAAATATATTTTTTTTAAAAAGAGAATTTTGTCCTGATATGCCAAGATTGTAGGTTCGATCCAGTCAGGGCACATGCAAAAATCAACCAATTAATTCATAAATAAGTGGAACAACAAATTGATATCTCTTTCCTTCCCTCCCATTTCTCATAAATAAATAAATAAATAAATAAATAAACTTTAAAAATTAGATGCAGATTGCCAAATTGCCCTCCAGAAATGTTGCTCTATCTTATCCTCTCATCAGCAGTGTGTGAACATGTGTATTTCCTTGCACTTCGACCAGAACTGATGTCATCAAACTTTTATTATTTTTAACTTTTATTTTTGAAGATCTCATAAGTGAAAACAACAATCATATTTCCATGTTTTACTAATTTGCATTTCTTTAATCTGGAATGATCTTGAGCATCTTTTCATATGTTTACTGGTGAGAATAGTTAAGATATTGATTTAGTGAATAGTCACAGGCAGGTGAGCATTCCAGGGAGAGGTAGCTATGCAGGTACAAAGGCAAAGAATGGGGGAAAGTATTCAAAGATTTATTCTATAAATACTCACTGTGCCCTTACAATGGTTAAGGTGCTGTGACCATACAAAGCCATACAAGGAATCTCTGGAAGACTTGTTCTTGTTCCTTATCTGGATTGAAAATTCTAAGTTCCCCCAGGTAAAGTTCCAAGGGGGAGCCTCAGAGATTAAGAATCTGGATAGGTCCCTTTCTTATTGGGAGTGTCCTGGTATCTTGTCCTAGGTTTTGAAGGACAAAGAGGGTTTGGGCAAATAAAGATAGGGATGGGGGTCTGTAACAACTGACAGACCAGATTAGCTTGAGGCCCCTCTTGAGAAGTGGGGGATGAGACCTCACAAGGGGATTGAGCCTGACTGCTAGGCTGAGGCCTGGAAATGGAAAAGCAGTTGGAGGGCTTCTCAGCTGCCCTATTTTTTGTTTATTTTTAAGGCCCTGGGTATCAGGAAATACAGTTGGCCAAAGATCTGATAGTTCCACAGATTTGCAGCACAAATGTAAAGAAATAAAAACTCATGAATAGTTTGAGGACACATTCTCCAGCCCATCCTGTTGTGTTTACTTTATAGAATCAGCAGTTAAGCAAGGCTACTACCCAATATCATAAATACTAGAGAAAGACAATGCCTGGATCAATATTGGTTAACATGTTTCCAGGGTATATTAAAATTTCAAGACAATAGACACTTCCAGGAGTGTAAATCTGTACAACTTCTTTGCAAAGCAGTTTGGCAAAATTTTCTCAGAATTTAAAAAATGCATATATCCTCTGACCTAGGATATGTTTTAAGAATTTATCTATATACTCTATAATAAAAGAGTAATATGCAAATAGACTGAACGGCAGAACAACCGAACAACCAATCACAGCGTAATATCCTAATGATATGCTAAGGCTGCTCAACCGCTTGCTGTGATGTGCACTGACCACCAGGGGCAGATGCTCTAACCAGTAGGTTACTTGCTGCTAGGGTCCGGCCGATCGGGACTGAGCAAGACGAGCTGGACATGCCCTGGAGCCCTCCCATGATCCCTCCCTGGCTGGCCAACCTCCCGTGTCCCTCCCCGGCCCCAAATGTGCACTGGTGGGATCCCTCGGCCTGGCCTGTGCCCTCTCGCAATCCAGGCTGAGGGCCCCCCACACCCCAGTGCACAAATTTTGTGCACTGGGCCTCTAGTTGTTTAATAATACCAACAAGATACACACATACACACACACACACACACACACACACACACACACACACTAATGTGCCTCTTTAGGAAGCTAACTTATGTTGAATGCCATGCAGTTGTTAAAAGAGTTGGGTACATTTATATCTGCTGACATGATTGATCTCAATGATAAAATTGAGTGAAAAAAGGCATGGTGCTGGGAGTCAGTTTGTATTTAAAATAAATGAAAATAAAACGATGGGAAAGCCACAGAGGTGTTAGCAGTAACTACTTGTGGGGAGTGGGACGGAGGTGTGGGCAGGGAGAAAGAGAAATGTTTATAATCTTTTATACTAGTTGGGTCTTTTCAAAACCTTGCACATATATTGGTCTTATATTTTCAAAAGGCTAGTGTGGTGGTTTTTTTTTTTTTTTTAAAAATATATTTTATTGATTTTTTACAGAGAGGAAGGGAGAGGGATAGAGAGTTAGAAACATCGATGAGAGAGAAACATCGACCAGCTGCCTCCTGCACACCCCCTACTGGGGATGTACCCGCAACCAAGGTACATGCCCTTGACCGGAATTGAACCTGGGACCTTTCAGTCCGCAGGCCGACGCTCTATCCACTGAGCCAAACCAGCTTTGGCGGTTTTTGTTTGTTTTTGATTAATTTAGAGAGAGAGAAAGAGAAAGAAAAACATTGATTTGTTGTTCCACTTATTTGTGCATTCTGACTGGGGGTCAACCCTAGAACCTTGGTATATTGGGACAATGCTTTAACTTAGCTACCTGGCCAGGGCCTCAAAGACTAGTTTTTAAACAGAATACATTTTAGAAGAAAATAATACAGAGCTATACCAGGGATTTGTGTGGAATTTAGTGGCTCATAGCAAAAGGGTTAGGTGCATTTGATAATCATATTACATGTACAGCTTTAGGGACTTTGAGCTGAAGTTTCTGCATATAATTTTGTTTAAGTTGTATTGCTTTAGGAAGGTGGATCAAGTGGTATAGTGACTCTAATTATCCTACCTAATAATAGACAAATATGCAAATTGACCATACCTCCGACACACCCACAAGCCACGCCCACCATCCAATCAGAGCAAGCATGCAAATTAACCGAAACCAAGATGGCTACAGCCACAGAGAGCAAGGTTTCCTAGGTAACAGAGGAAGCCAAGCTTTCCGCCTGCCGTTGCCAGGCCTAAGCTTCCACTCAAGCTACAAAGTTTCAATTATAGAAGGTAAACAAATTCAAACAAATGGCGGCAGAATGGAGCTTGAGAGAGCAGGCCAGGGTTGCCGCCGGCAACAGGGGAAGCAAAGCTTTCCGCACACCCTGGCCAGGCCCACCCGCTTAAGGCAACAAAGTTTCAATTATAACCCCAACAGAAATGGCTGCTGCCGTGGAGGGAGCCCCAGGCTTGGCTCCGCTCCAGGCTACAGTTTCAATTGTAGAAGGAAAATAAATTCCAGATACCAGGGCCTCCGCTTGGGTTGCCAGGGGGTGTGGCCGGCCTGCAAACCACCACAGGCCCCTCGCTCAGGCCGCCCCACGCCCCAAGGGAACCCCCACCTGATCTGGGACACCCTTCAGGGCAAACCAGCTGGCCCCCACCCCTGTACCAGGCCTCTATCCTATCTAATAAAAGAGTAATATACAGATTGATCATCACTGCAACACACAATATAGCTGCCCCCATGTGGTCAAAGATCCTGCCCTCATGTGGACACAAGATGGCCACCACAAGATGGCCAGCAGGAGAGGGCAGTTGGGAGGCACCCAGCCTGCAAGGGAGGGCAGTTGAGAGGGACCAGGCCTGCAAGGGAGGGCAGTTGGAGGTGATCAACCCTGCAGAAGAGGGCAGTTAGGGGTGACCAGGCCGGCAGAGGAGGGAAGTTGGGGGCAAACAGGCTGGCAGCAGAGTGGTTAGGGGGTGATCAGGCTGGCAGGCAGAAGCAGTTAGGGGCAATTCAGGAAGGCAGGCAGGCAAGCAGTTGGGAGCCAGCAGTCCTGGATTGTGAGAGGGATGTCCGACTGCCTGTTTAGGCCCGATCCCGCCTAAACGGGCAGTCGGACATCCCTTGAGGGGTCCCATATTGGAGAGGGTACAGGCTGGGCTGAGGGAACAACCCCCTCTGTGCACGAATTTCGTGCACCGGGCTTCTAGTGGCTATTATAATTGCTACTGTTTGTTTAGCCTCTAGCTTGGCACTGTGCTGGAGGCTTTGCATATGCCACTTTTAGTATGTTCTGGAAGCTATGTATTATTACCTTTGTTTTCCCTCTGGGGACTGAGACACAGAGAGGCTAAGTGACTTGCCCAGAAGCACATGGTGGGGTAAGTAGCAAAACACTGATTCACATCTGGGTCTTTTAAACTCTTTCCCACACTGTGCACACACTGTCCATTGGGAGAGAACATGGTAAAGTTATGGTAAATGTGTCAGTCTGCTTGGGCTGCTATAACAGAATACCGCAGACTGGATGGCTTTAACAACAGAAATTTATTTCTCACAGTTCTGGGGGATGTTAAATCCAAGATCAAGGTGCGAACAGATTTAGTTCCTGGTGAGAGCCCTCTTCCTGGCTTGCAGATGGCTGCCTTCTCATGTGTCTTAGAGAGAGCGAGCTCTGGTGTCTCTTCCTCTTCCAAGGAATTTAGGGCCCTACCTTTATGACCTCTTTTAACCTTCTTTACCTCTTCACAGGCTCTATCTCCAAATACAGTAATAAATTCATTATATGAATTTTGTGGGACACAAACATTCAGTCCTTAAAAGTACAATACCAATAAAGAGAAGATTTACATGCACAAAATAATAAGAGACTGGTCTAAGACAATGTAAAATAAAGTGTTAAACTTTACTGTTTTATTATATATATTACAAATAATATATATATCACACACACACACACACACACACACACACACACACACGATCTTTCTATGGGGTAAGCCCCCAGAAAGATAGATAGACAAAACAGAAGAAAATAAAAATTACTCCAAATCTCACCGCACAAAAGTAACTGCTTTTGAAAAGGTACAGAAAAAGTTTATAGGGTATATTATCTTTTTTTTTGGGGGGGGGGGAGAATTTGTATATTTGGGTTGGCTTATGTTTGAATAAGTATGTGTAAGTATAAACAAACAAACAGAAGTAACTGCTATTAATGTTCCAGTGAACTTTCCTTTTAGGCTGTGTGTGTGGGGGGTGGGGGAAGAGTGTTCATTTTTCGTATATTTGGGCCCTTGAGATGTATGTGTGCACCTGTGCACACACACTCACACTCTCTCAATATATACCTCCCAGGTATCCCAATAAAATATACAAGTTTTTCAGAGAATATAGTGACACATATATTGACACTGGTGGTGGATATTGTAAATATTTTTTAACTCGAAGATGATCAAAACCTGCATGTTATTCTTTCTCTCTTAATGGTCTATGGTTGGATGGAATGTGGGAACACTGACCAGGGGTAGAATTTTACTGATGTTCTGTGTTATTCTCTTCACAGCAGTTCTCAGCCCTGACAGAAGTGCTTTTTCACTTCCTAACTGAGCCTAAAGAGGTAAAGTATTTTGTGATAAGGGGAGTTTCTGGGTGTGGGTCTACAGTCCTGAGATGCTTAGAAAGTGACAGCCTCATTTGTGCCGTTCCCTTTCTGCAGGTGGAAAGGTTTCTGGCTCAGCTCTCTGAATTTGCCACCATCAATCAGATCAGTGTTGGCCCCCTCAGAAGCATCGTGAAAAGCTTCCTTCTGGTTCCAAATGGTGAGTAGCCTCTGTCAGCAGCTGAGGTCAGAGACATTACTTGAACATTCCTTCAGTCCACAGAGTAGGCAAGCGTGCTCTGGGCACTGAGCCAGAGCATTCAGTAGTAAACTAGACATGGGCGGGAATCACAGACACGGGAGGGAAGCCAGGTCGATAGATAACCCTGGTAGAGTATAATAGAGTTGCAGTTCAAAGTGTAGTCTGCATCCCGGCTTCAGTCCCCAAAATGTTATCTAGTCCTCTATACAGTAAACATTTAGAAACTTTTGAGAGTAAGCATTTAGAAACTTTTAAAGCAATTTGACAAAGTCTCTTAAGTCTAATACAGTTTTTTAAAATGGTGCTTGGTGGGTTTTTTTTAAATGTGGTAAAATATATGTAACAAACTTTATTATTTTAATCATATGGGGCTTGTATGTTTGCTTTCTTTCTTTTTTTAATCCTTACCAGAGGATATTTTTTCCATTGATTCTTTTTTTTTTTAAGTTTATTGGAGTACATTGGTCAGCATGATCATATAGGTTTAAGGTGTGGGTTTCTATGTCCATTGGTTCTTAGAGTGGGAAGGAGGGAAAGGCGGCGGGCCGGGGGAAAGGGGGGGAGTGCGGGGGGGGGGGAGAGAGAGAGAGAAAGAGAGAAACATCAATGTGAGAGACATATCGATTGGTTGCCTCCCCAACTCGCCTGACCAGGGCCGGGGATTGAACCAAAGCCCATGTATGTGCCCAGAACCCGAGGCCCTACTATCAAGGCCTGATGCTCTAATCACTTAGCCAAACTGGCAAGGGCTCATTTCCTATTTCTAGGAATTAATTTTTGTTGTATTTTACAAAAATATTGATCTGCGATAGATTGAAAACAAAAAAGGTGCAGGTAGTTTGATAAGCAAAGTTTGCCTAGGCCAGTCGGGAAGTTTCTAGCCAGGAGGGAGGAGTTGAGAAAGGTGTGGCTGCAGGGATGTCCATTGTAGCACTGTATATGATAGAGAGAAATTAGAAACCATTAAGTTGGCAACTGGAGATTGGTGTAAGGAGTTGTGGTCTATTTTTACCAGGGGACATTATGGTGGTCAAGAATTCACAGTTCTGAGTTAGATGGACCTGGGTGTGAATCCCAGCCCCTACCAACATTCCCCCCACCCCAAGCTAAGGCTTTTTTTTTTGGTGTGTATTGGGGGGTGGGGGGGTGGGCGGGGACGGGAGGCTTGCTTTGAAGATTGAGATCGTGTAAATAAAATACTTAGCACAGTACCTCAGTAAAAGTTGCTCTTATTTTTCAAATTATGTAGTAATTTAAAAAGATGCTCTTGAGGAAAATGTAATGATTTGGAAAACCTTTCACAATATACTGTTTAAAGTAGTAGTTTACAAAACTTTCTACCACAGTGGTATTTTTTGTAAAGGAAGGGAGGAAGGATGAAAGGAAGGAAGTGAATGTTAACTGTGGCTATATCTAGGCGGTAGGACTGTAGGTGGTTTTGTTTATTTTTGCCTATGTACTGTCTAAAAATTTGCTAGAATTAAATTGGTTATTTAAAGAGAGGTAACATTTGAGCCCAGTCTGAAAGAACCAATAAATGTTGACAAGACTGAAAGGAGTAAAACAGCATCCCTTGTTTGCGTTTGCACAGTTTAAAAATCATGAATAAACTGATCTTCCCAGGATTCAGCCAAATGGTGCGCTAAAAGTTGGGGGCTTAAATTTGTTTGTTCCTTTTGGGTGTCTTCCCGTATCTTAGTGCACATCCCTTTCCTTTGCCTGTCTTGTGCTCCAGAAGTTCTGGAGGCTTGAATCAAAACATCCCTGAGGTTTTCAACTGTGAGATTTTATGAACCTTTGTTTGTGTGATTCTTACATTCTTTTTTTATTTTTTTATTTTATCTTTATAAATGTTGAAAGTATTACAGATTTCTCCTTTTCCTCCCCAATACCCTCATGGAAGGTTAAAGGCTTGTGAACCACAAGGCTGGATGGGAACTTGCAGTCTTTTAAACACAGGACTAAATTTTCATTGCAAACTTAAAACAGTGCAGAGCTATGGAGAGTCAAAAGTGAAAATTCCCTTTTACTGTCATCCCACTCTTGTCTCTAGAAATAATCACAATATAATTTTGATGTATGTCCTTTTGTATTTTTACGTACACTGACAAACTTACATGCAGTGATGGTAGCAAACCATAGAATAGATATGCAGCTTGCATTTTTTTCATACCTATCATGGAGATATCTCCACATCAACTGCATTCTTCTGATAACTGTAATACCTTGGACTAAAAGTCTCATTTTTTAGTGAATCCATTTCCTATTGCTGGACTTTGAGTTGTTCTAACTTCTCACTCTTAGAAACAAGGCCAGTGAACGTTTGTGTGCTCACCGTGTGTGAGCATTTCTGTAGGGCAGGTGCCCAGAGTGCAGAACCAGCACTTTGCTGTCATTGTCAAGTCTATACCCATGGAAATGGGTTGGTCTGCAGGTGGAGACCTGTTTATACAGTAACTGTTATGGACACTGATTTTCTGGAGACCTCTGTCTGGTGTCCCTGCCTCCATTCTTTCCTGTCTTTTTTCTCATCTCTGCTCCCTACTCCACTCCATCCTGTCAAACTGCCTCCAGTCCTTCCCAGCCTCTGGGCTCCAGCCCCTGCACTGTCTCCTTCAGAAAGCCTTCCTCAGTCTGCAGTGACCTTTGTTCCGCTCAGCAACAGATCTGGGTGGTGTTGTTGTTTTCTTGCATCTCTCATTTTGAACATAATCATTTACTTTTCTATTGTTCATACTGCTTTGTATGTATTTGTCTCGTGGCTCTCGCAGATAGCTAATTCCTTGAAGTCGGGCTGATCTTGTACTACTTTCTGAACTCAGGGTTACAATTTAATGACATAGAACAAGTGCTTAGTACATGCTGGGTGAGTTGAACTGAATTTGAGATATCCTGTGGCTGGGTGTCTTTTAAGCAGGAATGATTATAGAAGGTCATTTTCTATAGATGTAGAGAACACTGAAGAACTCATAGCATGTCAGTCCAGACCTGGGCTTTGGAGGCTCACTGGATTTGACTGTTGTTCATATCACCTAATGCAATTATTTGACCTTGGACAAACCAGCCTCTTGGAGGCTCAGTTTCTTATCTGAAAAAATGAAGTAATAAGAGCAGATTATGGCAGTGGCATTAGGAATAAGTGGGTTAATATGTGTAAAGCACTTAATACAGTACTTGCTAAATTTTAGTTTTATTTGTTGATAGTTCAGTTAGTTTCAGCCCCATGCCTCAATATCAGGTTATGCAATAAAATTTTCCTTCACCTAATGGAGAGAACCTGAATTCCCTTCTTGTCTGTTGATGCTCCAAAGCTTTCAAGCTTTTTAAATTTTAGTACTGAAGTCTCAGGTTTGCTGTACTTCTCAGCTCTCAACAGATTTTTTTACTGTTCTTTTTGTTCCCATGCAATCTGACTTTTGTCTTCTTGCAGAGTTTTCCTACTTGAATTCTCCGTTTCTTCTAGAGTGACTCCTAATCATTTGCTATTGTAGCTTGTAAGTCTCTTGGCCTCTTCCTCAGATCTTGGTCTTGTGTGTCATTTTCTTTCCAGTCCCAGAGTCTGCCATCCCAGAGCAAGGTCTTGGCCCTTTGTACCTTATTGTGGCAGTAACAGCTTCACTTCCATTCTCCCATCCCAGATTCCAGTTTGCCCTGGAGCACGCTTATACCGTACAACTCGGAACATGCTGCTCCTCTCAACTATTTACTTTACATAATGAAGTCTGCAGTCCTTAATTTGGTATTCAAGGCCTTTTTAAATCTGAAATGTAAGACCCTCATCCTCTTCCACTTCCCTCATCCTCTTTCTGCCTGTGCAGTTAGACCTCACTGTAGAATCATAGCTTATTAGAGCTGAAGGGGCCTCAAGGACCCTCCAGATCAGTCTTCCCCAAATTTGTGTTTTCTTTTCTTTTCTTTGTTTTGTTAATCCTCAGCTGAGGATATTTTTTCCATTGATTTTTAGAGATAGTGGGAGGGAGGAAGAGAGAGAGAGAAATATCAATGTGAGAGAGAGAGAGAGAGAGATTTTTTTGAAATATATTTTTTTATTGATTTCAGAGAGGAAGGGAGAGGGAGAGAGAGATAGAAACATCAATATTGAGAGAGAGTTATTGATCGGCTGCCTCCTGCACGCCCCCTACTGGGGATCGAGTCTCAACCCAGGCATGTGCCCTTGACCGGAATTAAACCCTTGACCCTTCCGTCTGCAGATCGATGCTCTTTACTGATCCAAACCGGCCTGGGCGAGAGAGACACATTGATTGGTTTCCTCCCACACACGCTCTACCAGGGCCAGGGATCAAACCTGCAACCCAAGTACGTGCCCTTGACTGAAAATCAAACCTGCGACCCTTCAGTGCATGGGCCAATGCTCTAACCACTGTGAAACACTGGCCAGGGTCCAAAGTTTTTATTTTCATTCAGAAAAGGTTTCAGCAGCCAGACAGTCTGAAGATACTGTCTCTCCACCTCTGCAGCCTTGGGACCTGCTTAACCAGTATCTGTAAAACAGTTAATCATGGAACTCGTTTTTTGTTTTGTCAGGATGGGGGTCAAGTAAAAGCTTTATAAAGTGCTAATCTAGTCTAGTCTTGGTCTTGGATATAAAGAAACAGAGTCCTAACAGAAGGAAAGCAACTTGATTTAAGATCTTGTAGTGCAAAAACTGGAGCTAGAACCTCCCTTGATTGAGTTAAAGTCTAGTGGAATTTTTTAATGTTTATCTTACACTATTTAGTATGTAATTCTAAAAACCCTGACTTCAGTTACTCAACTCATGTCCAAATTGTTTCATCTGTATCCCACCCACTTCACCTGCTGCTCTATAAACTGGATTATTTTAAAGCAAATCTAAATCTCTCAGACATCATATCATGATGAATGAATTCCTAAATACCTAGTTTTGTATCTCTGAAAGGACTTTTTCAAACCCTTATCAACTACAATGCCATTATCATATCTAAAACTAGAGGCCTGGTGCATGAAATTCGTGCATGGGGTGCGGGGGAGAGGGGAGCTCAGCCAAGCCTGCTCCCTTTCACAGTTCGGGAGCCCTCAGGGGATGTCTGACTACATTTTTTAAAAATCACCCTGTACTTAATTTTCTTACTAACTCCCCTCACTCTCACATTCTGTTTCTTCTTTTTATTGAACTATTTTCCTGGCCTCACCCCATTTTAGTATCCTTCTCTTTCCTGCTTTCTTTCCCTCCCTCCCTTTGAACCTCCTGTGGCCCCTCTCTCCCTTCATTTTCCATGTCTGTCTCCTTCTTACTCCTCCCACCGTCCCCTTTCCATTCGCCTTTCCCTTGTGAGCCTGAACCCTGCCTCCTTTCCTCCTTCCCTATTGTGGGTACTCACTAACTGATTTTTTATATTTTGTTTTGTTTTGTTTTTTAAAGAAAAGGTGTTAACTCCCTTTTCCAACTCCCAAAGAAATTATTTCTCTGTGTGTGTTTGGGAGGAACAATCAGCATTGAAAAATAGCTACAAATAGTATTTAATCAACTGTTGAACAAAGTTCCCCAGGATTTCCATTTTTAAAAAATATATATTTTATTGATTTTTTACAGAGAGGAAGGGAGAGGGATAGAGAGTTAGAAACATCAATCAGTTGCCTCCTGCACACCCCACACTGGGGATGTGCCTGTAACCAAGGTACATGCCCTTGACCAGAATCGAACCTGGGACCATTCAGTCTGCAGGCAGACGCTCTATCCACTGAGCCAAACCAATTAGGGCAGGATTTCCATTCTTAACCTACTCTATTACTTTGCTCTGTGGCACTTTTCATCTTATACATGGCTTACTTATTTGTTATAGTTATGGTTTTCTCCTTCCAATAGAATGTAGACCTAATGAGGCCTAAGAGTTGTTGTCTGTTTGGTGCATTGATGTTTCCCAGTGTCCAGCACAGTGCTGGCAATAGCAGGTGCTCAGTAAATCCAGATACTGTTCCCTCACGAGCCTTGTAGGGGTGGATTCAGTTGGTCAACCTTCAGGGTCTATAATCACTGAATGAATACAGCTCACCATCCTCTCTCATATCCCTCCAGGAATTTTCACCAAGGCTTAGTTCTGTTCCTTGGGCTTTTCTTATTACACTGAATAAGCTTACATAGATTTTTTGGTTAGAAGAACAATGTTTGCTCATTTTCCAATTGTTCCCTGGCAAAACTGAAATTCTCACCCTCACATACATCTCTGTCTTGTCCACCATACTGTATAATGGCAATGAAATTTTGCCATTCCAGTGGAAATTTGTGTTCAAGGAATTTATAAACTATCCCAGATGGTTATCTGTGTTTAAAGGACATTCTTGCTCAGTGATTGACCATTGACCCATGATCCAGGAGATCTCAGTTCGATTCCTGGTCAGGGCACATGCCTGGGTTGTGGCCTTGATCCTCAGTAGGGGGATGCAGGAGGCAGTCGATCAATGATTCTCTCTCATCATTGATATTTCTATCTCTCTTTCCCTGTCCCTTCCTATCTGAAATCAGTAAAAATATATTCTAAAAAAAGGACATTCTCAATTTCCACCAATTAACATGTTCTGGTGATTCCAGCTCTGGAATTCACAGTTTTCTATCTGGTACAGGATCTAGGCTGCAGGCCTGTCTTGTGCTTAGGGCAAAGGAGTCACCAAAGGAAAAAGCTGAAAAGGAAGTTAAGAGTTATAGCCAACTATACTATATTATGAATTCTAAAATTGCTGAGAAACTAGATCTTAAATGTTCTCACCACAAAAATGAAATGATAATTATGTGACCTGATAGAAGTGTTGGCTGATGTTATAGTGGT
This sequence comes from Eptesicus fuscus, assembly GCF_027574615.1. Classification (NCBI taxonomy): domain Eukaryota; kingdom Metazoa; phylum Chordata; class Mammalia; order Chiroptera; family Vespertilionidae; genus Eptesicus; species Eptesicus fuscus. The sequence continues at coordinate 33,133,842 of NC_072484.1, read as the reverse complement.
AACCATATTGCAATATATAAGTGTGTCAAATTAACACCTTAAAATTACAATGCCATATGTCAATTAGATCTCACAAATGAAGGAATGGAAGGAAGAGATGGGTTAAGGGTTTAAGGCTAGCACGATGCAAATATATTTTTTAAGAAAGATGGAGGGAGGAACTGGAGGAGGAAAGAAATTAGTTAAGGACTTAGGCCTAGTGTGATGCATATATATTTGTGTTGTTAATCTCACCCAAGGATATTTTTTTCATTGATTTTTAGAGAGAGCACAAGGGAGGAAGAAAGAGAGAGAAATATCAATGTAAGGGAGAGACATCGATTGATTGCCTCCTGTATACACCCTGGAGGGGGCCAGGGATCAAACTTGCAACTCAGTCAATCAATTAAAAAAATGTCCTTGACAGGGAATTAAATCCACGACCCTTCAGTACAAGGGCCGACACTCTACCCACTGAGAAACTTTTTAAGTTTGCCTGGCAGAGGTAATACAGGATGGAAAACTAGCCCTTTGGTCCCTGCAGTTGGGAGCTTTCGTGGTCACTGTCAAGGTATTGCTTCACCGGGACAGCATCTCAGAATGACGATGTGGAAAGAGCCAAAAGCTAATTGTCTCTGCCATTTGCCAGCTGTTGTGGTCCTGGACAATTCATTTAATTGCTTTAAAAAAATTCTTTGGGGCTTCAGACCTCAGATGCCTCCACCTGGGCCGTGGGCCCGCAGGCGTAGGCTCGGAGCACATGAGGGCGCGGGCGCGTGATGTAGTAATGCGATGGCGCCAGGGGTCTGGAGCCGGCGCGGCCTGAGGCGGGAGCCATGGCCGGGGCGCGGGCGGGCGTGGCGGGCAGCGGCGCCCGCCGGCGGCGGATGCGGGCAAGAAGGCTTTGGCCGACCAAGTGTGTACCTTGCTGCAATTATAATCTTCCTTGAATTCTTTGCTTGGGTCCTGTTGGAAATTCCAATGCTAACTAGAGGAAGAGAGAAGGAGAAGAGATGGAAACATCAATGATGAGAGAGAATCATTGATCGGCTGCCTCCTGCATGCCCCCCCGATAGGGATGGAGCCCACAACCCGGGCAGGAAAAGCGCTATAGCAACATCAATGATAAGAGAGAATCATTGATTGGCTGCCTTCTGCAGGTCCCCTACAGGGGGTTGAGTCTGCAACCCAGGCATGTGCCCTTGACCGGAATCAAACCCGGGACCCTTCAGTCTGAAGGCCAACGCTCTATTCACTGAGCCAAACCGGCTAGGGCTGCCTACTTACTCTTAGATGGGGATATAATTAAAGCTATAAATAAGGGAGAGGGAGAGAGAGATAGAAACATTAATGGTGAGAGAGAGAATCATTGATCAGCTGCCTCCTGCAAGCCTACTGCTAGGGATTGAGCATGCAACCCGGGCATGTGCCCTTGACCAGAATCAAACCCGGGACCCTTCAGTACACAGGCCAACGCTCTATTCACTGAGCCAAGCCGGCTAGGGCCTCCGGATACTTTTGGAGTGAACCGGTTGGGTGAATTCTTGGCAGTGCAATTGTTGACTATGTACATTTTATAAATTTTCTCCCCCAAAAGCTTGCTATTTATGTTCCTGATAAAGGTTTCAATAATGCCCACTTCAGAGTATTTGGGATAATCAAGCGGAATGTGGGTTTTAACTGGATGAATATGAAGGAGTTGTACATGTGATAGTTTGAGTTCATTGGATTGGCTAGGAAGTGACCCCCTGCTTGGAAGGTCTTTATGGCCACAGTTTCCTCAGGTCTTGCCTTATTTTATTTCCCTGTGGCTTCCTTGCTCCGACTGATTTTGGAGATAAAAGATTTCCTCCCTTTGTTTACATGGTTTATTTTTCAGGCACAACAGCCTTTAGGATTGTTTTTCTGGAGTGAGATGAGGGTGGGGTGGGGACTTGGTGTTAGGGAATTACTTCAGAGCCCTCCTTATTCTTTATTCATCTTCTGGAAGACTAAGAAGTGGAAATTTTTAGACCGGTTGCCAAATTGTGACTCTAGGCTGTAGCCTGCAGGTTAAACATTGAGACATTCAGATTGCTGGCAATACTTAGTTTTCAGGAATTGGAGCTTGTGGGCAGAAAGAACAAAGCAGCCCCCACTGGGGAGTGTTCCAGAATTTCTGAGGGGAAGGTTTGATACGCCTCTTGGAAGGGACTTGTGAATTCTAAAGGCCAAATATTGAGCCCATCTGGGTGTACTTCCTGAAAGCTGGTTTTCTAGGGCAGTACTGTCCAATAGAACTTTGTTTTGTTTGTGTGTGTTTTAATATTTTTATTGATTTCAGAGAGGAAGGGAGAGGGAGAGAGAGATGGAAACATCAATGATGAGAGAGAATCATTGATCAGCTGCCTCCTGCGCACCCCACACTGGGGATTGAACCCGCAACCCCGGCATGTGTCTTGACCAGAATCAAACTGCGACCTCCTGGTTCATAGGTCAAAGCTCAACTACTGAGCCACGCTGGCCAGGCTAGAACTTTGTTTATAGATGGAAATGGTCTGTAATCTGCACTTTCCAGTATGTATTATGGCCACTGGAGCCATATGGCTATTAAGCATTTGAAATAGCTAGTGGGGCCAAGGAACAGAATTTAAAATTTTATTTAATTTTAATAAAAATTTTCAATGTATTTTATTGATTTTTTACAGAGAGAAAGGGAGAGGGATAGAGAGTTAGAAACATTGATGTGAGAGAAACATCGATCAGCTGCCTCCTGCACACTCTCTACTGAAGATGTGCCTGCAACCAAGGTACATGCCCTTGACCGGAATCGAACCTGGGACGTTTCAGTCCGCAGGCTGACGCTCTATCCACTGAGCCAACCCGGTTAGGGCTAATTTTAATAAATTTAACCACACGTGTTTAGTGGTTATGTACGGCACAGTACAGTTCTAGGTTGTTGCCCCTGTACCCAGCCCAGCATTGAGCTTCCTCCACTTTGCTCCAGGAATCTGTGGCCTTCTTCTTTCCTCAGATCAGATACCCTACCCCTAAGTTCACAAAACCCTTTCTTCTGTCTCTAATGTCTTCTATACTTTCGGGGAAGGTGGGAGGTAAACACTTGTGTTGTACAATAAACAAAATAGTCTGTCTTGTTCTCCACTTGTCTCAATGTGACTTTTTTCCCCAGTTGAATTGAGATCTTCATGGAGCAACTGAGTTTTGCCTATTCCTTGTGTCATCTGTGTTGTATAAGTTGTGCCCAATAAATACTATTAACTGATTAATTGATTTGTCCTTTGTAACTGATTTCTCCCCTTTTTTCCAGGTGCCTTGAAGAAGAGTCTCACAGCTGAGCAGGTCCGGGCTGATTTCATAACTCTGGGTAGGTCATTACCAAGGTTCCTCAGAGTGATAGGCCTTGCAACTCTTTCATATATTAATGTCTCCCTATGTTCTCTCATAGGTCTTAGTGAAGAGAAAGCCACTTACTTTTCTGAAAAGGTATCATAATTCCTCTTAATCAAGGTTAATTAAGATCACTTGCTTTTATTTCATGAAAAGAAACAAATGGAAAATGCCAACTAAGGAAAAGTCATCAATCATTATGTGTCATTTCCCCAGCTTAATGTTTTTTATTTGGTTTCATGCAAATGACATACATCCAGCTTTTAAATTGCACTATTTAACACATTTGTATTTTTTGTGCATTTTTTAGTGCACCCCATTGATCTGATTAAATATTAATGTCATACTGTTGTTCCAACATAGATTAAATCTGAGAATGAAAGAAAAAATTTATATTAACTTCTGCGCCCTCTACACTCCCCCACCACCCAGATCTGTGTATATAGACCAGCCCTTGGTTCTGCTTTCTTCTCACTGTCAGTATAAATAACTAAACATTGCTGTGGGGGGTGGAATGAAGAGGGAGAATTTTTCCCATTGTTATGACTTTGGCTTTTTGTTTTTGTTTCAGTGGAAGCAGAATGCCCCCACCCTTGCTCGATGGGCCATAGGTCAGACTCTGATGATTAACCAGCTTATAGATATGGAGTGGAAATTTGGAGGTAACTAGTTAGAGCCAGTCTCGGGTCCTTTGGGTGATGTAGGGTTGGGTTGCAGAAGCTTTTAGATCAGGCGTCCTCAAACTACGGCCCGCGGGCCACATGTGGGTGTTTTTGCCGTTTTGTTTTTTTACTTCAAAATAAGATAGTGCAGTGTGCATAGGAATTTGTTCATAGTTTTTTTTTAAACTATAGTCCGGCCCTCCAATGGTCTGAGGGACAGTGAACTGGCCCCCTGTTTAAAAAGTTTGAGGACCCCTGATTTAGATAGCTTCTATGGGGAAGAGGTGCCCTCCATCCTCAAACACCGTTGGGGCCAGCACCTGCCTCTCGGTATTGCCGTCCATATTCAGCAGCTGTTTCTACCCACGGCTGTTGATATGTTGACTTCCTGAAAAACACATTTTGCTGTCCTCATACTCACCCCCATGTGGCTTCTGCTGCACAACCTGCAGGATGGGGGTCTTCAGAGTGGGTCCTCAACCAGCCGCTTACTAGTTTTTTCTTTGTATCATAGTGACTTCTGGGAGCAGTGAACTGGAAAAAGTGGGAAGTATTTTTTTACAAGTAAGTCTTCTCTTGATTGTTGAAAATGGGTAGATTTTTGACCTGGTTAAAAATTATTAAACCTACATTGGATTTCTTTAAATATCCAGTTAAATGGATGTTCCACTGAAGTGCCTCAGAGCAATGTGGTCAGCCAAAGACATGGTCATCAACATGTTTACTTTCAGATTAATAGGATCCAGGTATTATTTTTAAAAGCTTGATTGCTCCTGTAATCATGGGACTTTTTAGAAGTTTTGGTGGACAATCCAGACTGCTCTTGTAAGCCCTCAAGTTAGAAACTGGATGCTTTGATGTTTAAGTGAAAGTTCAGGTTTCAAAAATTTCTTTGCCCAGTTGTCATTTTAATTTAAATTTTTATATTTCTTCTTTTTAATCAGTTAAAGTTGGTGCTTAAGAAAGGAAATCAGACTGAAAATTTATATATAGGTGAGTTCAAATTCCCATTTGAACCTTTCCCCTTTTTCTCTGTTCTCTTCACTCAATGGGCTCATGTAGAAAAAGTCATTACTAAGTTGTATTATAACCACTGCCTTTCCTCTCATAAAAGATGGTACAAAGATACTTAATAAGCCGCCGGCAAGTTGGAGACCCCAGAGTTGAAGAACCTTTCTGCAAAAGGGGGGAAGGAATGGCAAAGATCGAAGAGCAAGAGGCTCTTCTAGTAGAAGTCATTGTACATCCTACTAATGCCCTTTCATCTCTATGCCCTGGAGTTGGGCCTTTTTAAACCTCCTTCCTTTTTTAATGGGGCTGAGAACTTCCCTATATTCAAGGCTCTCAGTTTTTTATTATGATCAATTACCCATCAAAAGCTGCCTGGTTGTACTAAGCCAAAAAAGAAAAAAATTTTTCTCTGGGGGGAAATTAATTTTCTTGGATGATTCTGTGGAGTTGGAAACATTTACCTGAAGCTGACTTTTCTTCCCCCAGAGTTAACCTTGCCTCAGTTCTACAGCTTCCTGCATGAGATGGAGCGAGTCAGAACCAGCATGGAGTGTTTCAGCTGATTTCTGTCCCCCTGCATCTCCACCTTTGCCCTCCCCTGCTGCCTCTGCTTCTGTGGGTGACTGCTCTGAGAAGCACCTCACTCACAGGCTGGTGGGGCACTGATTTGGCCCTCCTTGCTTCTTGGGAGCCCAGGTGCAAAGGCTTCTGAAAAACAACAGGATTAAGTACTTAAAGAGCCCTACACAATTGTTCTGTAAACTCTTTGTTAAGGGAACCTCCACCACCTATCACCCAGGACACTTGTTTGATATTCAAACAGGCTAGCATCTCAGATTCAGGGAGGAAATAAGTGAGTTCCCTCCCCATCAAAGTTCCAGAGTAAACAAATGGTGCCATCACTGAAGATACAGGCTGATCATCCTGTATTTCTATTCTTTCTCCCTAAAAAAGCAAGGGCTTGTTTATAGCTGAGGAAGAGGCTGGCTCTGAGAATGACACGTTAGGAATCCCCAACAGGATTTTTACACACTGTGGTTTTGGTGATGGTGCACTGCTAATCCGTTTTTTGGTGTGTTTTTTTCTTTATTGTTGGAAGTATTACATATGTTGCTAATCAGTTTTAATAGGGCAACTATGTACAGATACATGTTTGGCCTACTCTGAAAAGAACGGAGGCTAGACTGTCTTCATTTCTGGTTTTGCCCTATTGTGTTGTAATGAAGCAGGCCTTTTTTGAGGCTGTTACAGCTGACCACTTTTGGTTCAAGCTGACCACCTTTGTTGGTTAGATGATTAATAAAAAAGGTTCCAAAGAAAGAGTCTGCATCCAGTTGTCTTTGTGTGTGGAGTAAAGAGTCCTCTGCCTTGCAGAGAGTTACTGATCTGATCTTCAAAAATTACTTCCCTGGTTTTGGTGAAGGCCCTGGGTCTTCAGTGAAATTAGCTGTGGTTCGAGGTTGGAATTTGTAAGAGCAGTTCAGGGGAAACTTGGGTTAAAAACATGAAAAGCGGAGCATATCACTGCTTTGTGTTGAGATGACCTTAGCCACCACTCTAGCATGTGACTTCCTCCTACCTCTCCCCTCAGAAATTAAAAAAAAAATTTTTTTTAATTTTATTTATTTATTGATTTTTAAAAAATATATTTTATTGATTTTTTACAGAGAGGAAGGGAGAGGGATAGAGAGTTAGAAACATCGATCAGCTGCCTCCTGCACACCCCCTACTGGGGATGTGCCCGCAACCAAGGTACATGCCCTTTGACCGGAATCGAACCCGGGACCTCTCAGTCCGAAGGCTGACGCTCTATCCACGGAGCCAAACCGGTTTCGGCGTTACTGATTGAATTTAGGAGAGAGAGGAACAATCAATTTATTGTTCTACTTATTCATGCATTAATTGGTTGATTCTTGTATGTGCCCTAACCAGGTATTGAACCCACAGCCTTGGCATAGCAGAATGACACTCTAATCAACTGAGCTACCCTGCCAGGCCAACATTTTTTGAATAGATAATATATACCCATGACTCAAGAGATACAGTGTAAAGTAATTCCTTCTTACCCTCATTTCCCAGTTACCTAGTTCCCCTCCCCAGCGGCAACTACTGTTATTAGTTTATTCTGTGTATTTCTGTAATGTCATGCATTTGCAAAAATATATGCATAGAGTTTGACTTTTCCTCCCACACAAATGATATTGTACTATATGCATACCTTGCTTTTTTCCACTTAACTTGGAAATCATTCCACATCAGAACAGAGAGAGCAGCCTCATTCCTTATAACAAATGTACCATGTTTCTTCAAATGAATGGTTTATTTAACCAGTTTCCTACTGATGGGTGTTAAAGTTATTTCTATTCTTTTTCTCTTATAAGCAATGCTGCAACTGAATATTTTTGTATATGTATCATTTTGCATGTGTGGAAGTACATTTATAAGATAAATATGTGAATGTGGAATTGCTGAGCCAAAGAATACATGCGCCTTTTTATTTTATTTTTTAGAGAGGAAGGGGAGCGGGGGGGGGGGTTGGGTGGGGGGGGGGAAGTGCGGGGAGAGAGAGACATCAATGTGAGAAACATCTATCAGTTTTGCCTCCTGCACCCGACCTGACCAGGGATTGAACTCACAACCTGGACATGTGCCCTTACTGGGAATTGAACATGCCATCTTTCGGTGTACAGGACAACACTTCAACCAACTGAGCCACATTGGGCTAAGCTAAATATGTGTTTATCAAAGAGTTTTAAAAGGAGTAAAGCAAAAAGGTCTCCCTTCCTTGTTTCCCATTTACTGGGCTCCCCTACTGCCCTCCAACAGGTAACCCTGCTATTAGTTTCTTAGGTGCCCTTCTACAGGGTTTTCCCCCACATATAAGCAGTAGGAATTTAAATTTTACTCTTTTTTGTTACTGTTTACACAGATGATTGTATACTATACATACTATTTTTTAAAATACTTTTTTAAAAAAAATTGTTTTTATTGATTTCAGAGAGAAAGGGAGAGGGAGAGAGAGAGATAGAAACATCAGTGATGGCCCAGCCAGCGTGGCTCAGTGGTTGAGTGTCGACCTATGAACCAGGAGGTCATGGTTCAATTTTCAGTTAGGGCACATGCCTGGGTTGTGGCCTCAATCCCCGGTGGGGGGCATGCAGGAGTCTCAGCTGATCAATGATTCTCTCTTACCACTGATGTTTCTATCTCTTTCCCTCTCCCTTTCCTCTCTCTTAAATCAATAAAAATATGTAAAAAAAAAAAAAAAAAAAAGGAAATACCAATGATGGAAGAGAATCATTGATCAGGTGCTTCCTGCACACCCCCCACCGGGGATCAAGCCCACAGCTTGAGCATGTGCCCTGACAGGGAATCAAACTGGCATCCTTTTGATTTGTGGGTCGATGTTCAATCACTGAGCCATACCAGCCGGGCTATTCACACTATTTTTAATACGTTTTGGAGATCTTTCCTTCAGTACATCGAGTCTACACCCTTTTCTGTGGTTGCAGCATATTCTCATATGTGAATGGGTCATAACTAGCACTTGCAATTTTGCTAAATAGAGCCAGTATTAGGGCTCTCTAGAGAACAGAGCCAACAGTGTGTGTGTGTGTGTGTGTGTGTGTGTGTGTGTGTGTGTGTGTGTAGAGAGAGAGAGATTTATCTTTTAATTTATTGATTGATTTTAGAGAGAGGGGAGAGAGAAACATCGATCTCTTGAGAGAGCCATCCATCTGTGGTTCCACTTATTTATGCATTCATTCGTTGAGTCTTTTTGTTTGTCTTGTTAATCCTCACCCAAGGATATTTTTCCATTGATTTTTAGAGATAGTGGAAGGAAGGGGGAAAGACACAGAGTGAGAAACATTGATGTGAGAGAGACACATCCATTGGTTGCTTCCTGCACCCACCCTTACCAGGGCTGGGGATGGAGCCTGCAACCGAGCTTTGTGCCCTTGGCCGGAATCAAACCCAGGACCCTTCAGTTTGCAGGCCAATGCTCTACGCTCTATCCACTGAGCCAAACTAGCTATGGCTCATTGGTTGATTCTTATATGTGCCCTCACCTGGGATGGAACCCACAACCTTGGTGCATCAGGATGACACTCCAACCAACTGAGCTGCCCGGCCAGTGCAAGGTTTATTTATTTTAAAGTATTGGTTCACATGCTTTTGGAGGCTTCAGAAGTCCAAAATCTGCAGGAAGGCTGGCCAACTAACGACCCAGGGAAGTGTTACAGATCCAGTCCAAAGCAGTCAGCTGGCAGAATTCCTTCTTGCTGTGGAAGACGGAACGGTTAGTATTTGTTTTAGTAAGACCTTCAACTGATTAGAGGAGGCCCACCCCACTATGAAGGGGAATTTGCTTTACTCTGATTGAAAAGTCTACCAATTTAAATGTTAATCTCATCCACAAAGTACCAGGACTGACCTGCAGACCCTGAGCTATGGATGAATGGATTACTCTGACACGTTTCTGTGAAAGAGAGAGCTAAGGGACTGCTTGGCTATAGCAACCAAAACAGCCCCGTTTGCCTACCTCCTTAGACTTTTATTGTAACAACAGCTTGAACTAGTATTAACTATTAGATACTATCAGCAGGGTAAGCATCCTTGAGAAAACAAATGTATCTGTAGTGTCTTTAAAACAAGGACATTTTGAAGTCTAAATATAAAGATTCTAGTGAAACACCCAAGGGCTTAGACTTGTTTGGAAAAGTCAAGGCAGGCTCTGCTGCCTTTGGCAAGGTTCACCTAGAGGCCCCCGACCTTTTGGAGATTCCTCCTTACAGACTTTCCAACCAAGTCCCATGCTTCCTCCCCACAACAGAGCACTTTCACAGAAACATCCAGAATAATATTTGACCAAACATCTGGGTATAGTAGCCTGCCCAAGTTAATACACAAAATTAACCATCCCAATGCCAAACTGACCTCTACAGAGATTATTCCAATTTATGTAAGATTCCTGTCCACAAGTACCAAAGAAGAACAAATTGGTGTCTTTAGACAGAGTATCCCAAGAATGCCCATGAGGTTTCTGAGGGTCTCATGTGCCTGAGATCACTAGAATCTACTGTAAAAAGAATTCATAGAATGTCAGGACAGGAAGGCACCTAAAATACAATCTAGTTAAATTCACTCATATTATAGACTAGAGGCCCGATGCATGAAATTTGTGCAAGAGTTGGTCTTCCTCCCCCAGCTGCCAGCACCGGCTTCCCTCTGGCACCTGGGACCCGGGCTTCCCTTGCAGCCCTGGCTTCATCTGGAAGGTTGTCAGGAAGGATGGCTGGTCTAATTAGCATATTATGCTTTTATTATTATAGATGGGGAACCGTAATGCGGTCGCTGGCCAATGCTCAGTGTGCCCATGACCTGTGGGGTCCTGCTTGGTTCGGAAATGGGACCCTGAATGCCCTGGCGGGGACTCAGCCTGGCAAACATCAGGCTCCCATCAGGGTTCTCTGTAAGAGCTGCACCTAGTTGGCCACTGGACAGATTCTGACCAAGGAGCTCCTTGTGCTGCTCAGTTCAGGTCCTCCCGCCCTGTCTGCCTTCCCGTGCTCTTCAGTCTTCGGCCTCACAGCCTCTACAATCTGGCTTACTTCCTGCATGAGCATTCTTACGGAAAAATTTCATGTCAGCTGTCATTCAAACGCTCATGACTGCATTATGTCCAGGGTAAAATCCAAACTCAGTACACCAAGTCCCACTGTGTGGCCCTGCCTACATCTTCGACCACTGCCATTTCCACTGCCTCCTAACAGGTGTCCTGTGCTAGAATATCCAGTCTACCAGATGCTGACAACCAGCACGCCATGAAGCCATATGCCTCTTCTACCCTTGGGCCTACAGTGCTTCCCCACACTGCAAGTGTCCAGGGCACTTCTGAGGCCCACCTGATAGTTCTGCGCCATAACAAATTTCAAGGGTCTCCTCCAGACCTCTGCCGCAGGGGCCAGGCGTGGAGGCTCTAGAGTCAGACTGCTTGGGTTCCAGTTCTGGGCCCTGTGCTACCAACCCTGTGACCTCGGGCAAACTCCTAACCTCTCAGAACTTCAGTTTCCCCTTTTGTAAACCAGGTATAGTTCTTGTCTTACATGGTTATTGGGCAGCTGTTCAACCAAAGCTGAACTCATCATTATCAGATTTTTGTAATTCTTTTTTTCAAGATTCTTTTTTTTTTTAAATATATTTTATTGATTTTTCACAGAGAGGAAGAGAGAGGGATAGAGAGTTAGAAACATCAATGATAGAGAAACATCGATCAGCTGCCCCTTGCACAACCCCCACTGGGGATGCGCCCGCAACCAAGGTACATGCCCTTGACCGGAATCGAACCCGGGACCTTTCAGTCCGCAGGCCGACGCTCTATCCACTGAGCCAAACCGGTTTCGGCTCAAGATTCTTTTTTCCACAGCTCAGGAACCCCAACACTTAGCATCAGTCAGTTCCACTCCTCCCCACCCCCACCTGGTAATAGACCCTATTGTTAGTTGAAATGAAATGAGGCTGTGGGTAGACCCGCCATGGCAGGACTATTAACAAGCAAACCTGCCTGGCTTTAGAAGAATAAGTCTGGGGAAGTTGGTTTGATGGTTGCTCTGTTTTAACATAGATCATAGATGAGTCTTTAGTGTAAGGCAGCCAGGCTGGGAACCCATCTTCCAAAGGACACCTTCCAAGAGCAATGGAACACCTGCTACCTGACTCAAACATTCTTGGAGCACCTACTTTGGGCAGGGCTCTATTGGGCCCTGGGAGTAGGGTGATAAGCTGAGGACAGAGATAACCAACAGTTTGATTTTTATCAAGAGGAGATTATATCCTTACTCCCATTTGCTATATAGTTCAGATCCCATTATGAACTCCGGGAACTATTCCAGCCCCTTTGTTGTATTGGAATGTCGTCACAGTTATAACCTATTGAATAAGGAGCATTGATCAGGGCCCAAGAGTGTTAGGCAAGGATTTTGCTGCAATGCTGGGGGATTTGAGGTAGGTTCCTTCTTACCATTAGCACTTTGTCTTTGCATCAATTCACTCTTGCTACTATTTTGCTTAGAAATCTGTCTGTTAATCTGGTCTTTAGCTGTAGGTTATTATTTTATATTTTACTTACTTTTGGAGCATAGTGTTCCTTAAGATGGCAGTGGTCAGGCCAAGAGAGGATATTCTCTCCCTGGAGGAAAAAGGACTGTCTGGCTGGGGTTGGGGAAAATGTTCAGTTCTGATACTGTTGTTTCTGTTTACTCTGGTGATTATTTTTAAATGTAGGTTATGACAAGGAAATTCTAATAGTCCAAATGGCCAGTTGATCCCAAAGGGGACCTAATACATGAACATTTGCTGGACTGTAGAAATGGACTTTTCAAACACAGATAACCCAACAACAAATACTTTCCTAAGCATATTTGGTCTCTTTTAGATTGTATTTTTTTATTTTTTGTAAATACCTCACACCAGGTCTATGCAGCACTGGAAAGAGCAGTGACTTGTGAGCCATACTCTGTACTCATCATTTTCTTTCTTTTTTTTAAAATATATTTTTATTGACTTCAGAGAGGAAGGGAGACGGAGAGATAGACACATCAATGGTGTAAGAGAATCACCGATCGGCTGCCTCCTGCATGCCCCCCACTGGGGATCGAGCCCACAACCCGGGCATGTGCCCCTGACTGGAATTGAACCTGGGACCCTTCAGTCTGCAGGCTGATGCTCTATCCATGGAACCAAACCAGCTAGGGCTGGATTGTATTTATTTTTGCAAATGTCATATTTCACAGAGGTATTTCAGAATTTCTATGAAAAGTGCTACTGATAATGTACCTTGTAATTTGGGCAGCACTATATTTTTATAGTGAGTCATGTTTATTGAAGCATATTTTACATAGAGCAAAATTCACCCTTTTTAAGTATACAGTTCAATGAGTTTTGATAAATGAGTAGTTATATACTACTATCACAATTTATATATATAAAAGGCTAATATGCAGTGTCCCCACAGGAGTTCGACCGGGAGACTGGGAGTGCTATCGCTCGCTATGATGTGCGCTGACCACCAGGGGGTGGCACAGGACGAAGGAAGGCCCCAGCTGGCAGCCGGAAGGCCCCAATTGGCCCTGATCGCCAGCCAGGCCTAGGGACCCTACACATGCATTCATTTCGTGCACCGGGCCTCTAGTCAAGATATATAATATCCACCCTAACCAGTTTGGCTCAGTGGCTAGAGCGTCGGCCTGTGGACTGAAGGGTCTCAGGTTTGATTCCAGTCAAGGGCATGTACCTTGGTTGCGGGCACATCCCCAGTAGGGGGTGTGCAGGAGACAGCTGATCAATATTTCTCTCTCATCAATGTTTCTCTCTATTCCTCTCCCATCCTCTCTGTAAAAAAATCAATAAAATATATTTTTTTAAAAAGATATAAAATATCCATCACCCCAAAAAAGATCCCTCATAAGACTTTAGAGTTAGCTCCTTCCCCTCGTCCCCAGTCGTAGCAACCACTGACCTGATTTCTAGTCCCACAATTGGCCTTTTCAGAATGTTGTATAAATGGAATAATTCATCATGTAGTCTTGTGTGCTTAGCTTCTGCCACAAAGCATATTGTTTTTTGGTGTGGTTTTTTTTTTTTTTTGCTTTAATCCTCACCTGAGGACATGTTTATTGATTTTTAGAGAGAGGGTAGGGACTGGGAAGAGAGAAAGAGAAACATGAATGTGAGAGAGAAACATTGATCGATTGCACCATTCGGGAATCAAACCATGACCTTTCAGTGTACGGGACAACACTCCAACCAACTGAGCCACACTGACCAGGGCAGCATAATGTTTTTTAGATCCATCTATGTTATTGACATATCAGTAGTTTGTGTTTTTTTTTTTTTTTTTCCTTTTTAAGCCTGGCTTGTATTTCATAGAATGGCTACATCCCAGTTTTGTTTTTTTGTTTATTTACCTGTGACCAGTGGACTGGGTTGTTTCTTGCTTTGGTGATTATGAATAAAAAACAACTAGTTTCCGGCATTTGTTTCATCATATACATAATTTTTTTCCAAATATGTTTTTATTGATTTTAGAGAGGGAAAAAGGGAGAGGTGGGGAGGGAGAGAGAAAAAAAGAAACTTCTATGTGAGTAACATTGATTGGCTGCCTCCTGCATGCCCCCTACTAGGGACTGAGCCAACAAGCCAGGCATGTGCCTTGACCGAGAATCTAACCTGCAACAATTTGGTGCATGGTACGATGCTCAACCAATTTAGTCACACTGGCTGGGCCATGTACATAATCTTGTTTGAAGATCAGGACCCCCTGAGAGTTGGTGTCTGAGAAAAAGGACACACAGGGCGTTACACTTATGTGAGGTCACATGACAGTAATGGGAATTTTGGTCTTCTAACTCCCAATTGGAAAGGATATTGTTTGTTTTTTTACTTAGATGTAATCCACATTCCATAAAATTCCAATTGGAAAGGTTTTAACAGAATTTACATAAATTCAGAAGTATTACAAAATCAAACCCCCACTGAAACATCCCCAAGAATATTTTATTTCTCACCTGGTGGGATCAGGCCTAAACGGGCAGTCGGACATCCCTCTTAAAGCAGGAGGAATCTTAAAATATCATCTCTTGATTCAAATGGGGCTCTTTTGAACCATGGGTAACCCTATAATGAATCAAATGCACTAGTCCATAATAAACTAAAATTTATATTAGCAAACAATTGAAAACAATATCAGGCAATGGAGGTTTAGTTATATACTTTATGGTGTAGGTATATAATGGAATAGCATGTAGCCATTGAAACTAATATTGAAGAAAACAGTATTAGGAAAAGGATCATGATCATAATGTGAGGCTAAAAAAAACAGTAAGAACAAGGTAAACCTACTCTTATAAAAAAAATGTTTACATAGAAATAACTAAATGGATAGAGTGGATATAAAGGAAAACATTATCGGTAGCTATTTCTGTGCCATGGAATTACAGGTTTTTAATATTTCTTTTTGCTAATCTGTAGTTTCCAACTTGTTCAACATAAGCAAAAATCAGTGTGTTCTGTTTATAGAGATAATACCTGAAAGGTGCACAATAAAACATTCAAACTGAACTGAAAAAAAGATAAAAAGTTAAAAAACTCTTCCCTGCCCCTCAAATTGCTAAGAACATCTATTATTTTTGTAAAAGAATTTTTTTTCCGAACAAAGCAACTGAACTTCCTCCATACCAACCACCTGAATGCCTTGTTTCTAGGGCTGATCTGGGCCCACACCTGGGAGTCTTCAGTGTCCCACTTCTCAAGGTCCCTCTGGAACCAGCTCATTACCATTTCTTTTCATTGTCTCTCCCATCTTGACAGTCAACACTAGGTACAGAAAAGCTTTAGTCATATCACTACTTTCATAAAATCCAGAAGTAAGGAAAAGAGGCAGAGGAGAAAGAAAGGGAAAGGAAGGGGAGGGGAAGAGAGGATGGAAGGAAAGGAAAAAAGAAAGGGAGAGAAGGAGGGAAGAAGAAAGGGTGACCCAGGGAAGGAGGGTGGGAGGAAGGAAGGAAGGAAGGAAGGAAGGAAGGAAGGAAGGAAGGAAGGAAGGAAGGAAGATGGGAAGGAGGGAGGAGGAAGAAAGGAAGGAGGAAAGGAAGGAAGAAGGGAAGGAGGGTGGGAGGAAGGGAAGGAAGGAGGGAAGAAAGAAGGAAGGAAGGAAGGAAGGAAGAAGGAAGGAAGGAAGAAGGGAAGGAAGGAAGGAAGGAAGAAGGGAAGGAAGGAAGGGAAGGAAGGAAGGAAGGAAGGAAGGAAGGAAGGAAGGAAGGAGCTTTAATTCTTTCCTTCCCAGAACTTAGCTTCCTGCTAAGGTAGAATGAGTTGAGCTTTAAAGTCAGACTCTAGTTCAAATCTACCTCTTACCATCCGTGCTCACGAATGTACTCATTCATTGAGAGTATTGGCCACCCACTGTGTACCCGCTCCAGAGCTAAGCTGTGTGTACCTTGAGGTTTGCTTCACTTCTCTGCACTTTTGAGGTTCATCTATAAAATGCAGAAAGTATCCATCTCACAGGATAATTGTGAAGATTGAATGATGTGGTCTCTGTAAGGCACCAAGCCCAGTGCCTACTTCAGAGTGGTGCACCATCAACACTATCACCTATCTTTGGGTCATTAGTTTTAAACCACAGTATTTGGAGAAAAAGTAAAATGAAACATAATGAAATTTTCACCTCAGGACTAAATGAATGGCTAGACCAGTGGTTTTCAAAGTGTGGTCTCTACACCAAGCATGTCAAACTCAAAGGCTAGCAAGGTTTAAGTTTATGTGGGCTGCAAAAAAAACAAAAGCTTCAATTTTTATAAAAATGTAGGTTTAGCCCTAACCGGTTTGGCTTAGTGGATAGAGCGTTGGCCTGCGGACTGAGAGGTCCCAGGTTCGATTTCGGTCAAGGGCATGTACCTTGGTTGCGGGCACATCCCCAGTAGGAGGTGTGCAGGAGGCAGCTGATCGATGTTTCTCTCTCATCGATGTTTCTAGCTCTCTATCCCTCTCCCTTCCTCTCTGTAAAAGTCAATAAAATATATTTAAAAAATGTAGGTTTATTTCGATAGAGATGCTGAATACAAAGGGCTGAAATATGTAATAATTAACAAAGGAATAGAACATTTTAATAAAAATTAATATTGTTCTTGAACATTAACTTACCAGACACTGAATAACTGAACAAATTAATAAGCGTAACGCAAATCTATTTTTCTTGTTCTCCGAAAGTGAAATATTTCCTGTTGCGCACACCAAACAAGTCAGTCCAAGACTAATGACGTGGCAATCAGCTGCTAAAATATTTGCTGCTAGTATTAGTGGAGAGAAATGGTGCGCCTGCACGTAAGGCGCGTAAGGGAAATGAATGCAACACGATTATAGTAATCAGTCATTAGCGAACTAATTATTAATAATTATGTATAACAGGATATTGTAAAAATTAAGTTATGAAATTTTTATTAAATTGTTTCTTACATACAGTTATATTGGCTGGGCTACAAACATATTTGTTGTAGGCAGCGAGTTTGACATGCTTGCTCTAGACCAGTGGTCGGCAAACCGTGGCTCGCGAGCCACATGCGGCTCTTTGGCCCCTTGAGTGTGGCTCTTCCACAAAATACCACGTGCGGGCGCGCACGTACAGTGCGATTGAAACTTCGTGGCCCATGCGCAGAAGTCGGTTTTCGGCCTGGGCGAGTCTATTTTGAAGAAGTAGTTCTAACGCCGAGCCACACTCAAGGGGCCAAAGAGCTGCATGTGGCTCGAGAGCCTCGGTTTGTCGACCACTGCTCTAGACCAACAACATCAGATTACCTGGGAACTTGTTAGAAATGGAAATTCTTGGGCCCCACTCTAGATCTGAGTCAGACACTCTGGATGACACCCAGTGATCCGTGTTTTTAACTAACCCTTAAAGGATGATTCTGATGCATACTCCAATTTGAGAACCACTCAACTATACACTCCATTTCCTGCCTTAGACCCCTGAATAGGTCTTTAATAAATACAGACTATGACCAGCCTACTGGGAACCCTGCCAAGATTCTACCTCTAACCGATGCCGCTGGATCGTGGGTTGTGCTGCCTTGAAATCAACCCAAAGTTGGGGACATCCCTGAAAACACCCTGCTTTCCCCAGGAGCTTGTTATGACTCAAGTCACACTTGAATTTAGTCAAGAGTTTTATTTACTCTTTTGAATTGGGGGTTCTTCACTTTTTTCATCATCTTGCTTAATAAACGGCACATTTGAGACTTCCTGGGGTGCTTTGTCAGGGTAGCAGAGGGAAGGGGAGATTCTTCCCTTTACGCCTGGTACATTCAATTCAACCAGTAGTGCTATGAGCCGCTCACAACTAGTGTACGGCAGCCCAATTTCAAATATTTTGCGCCCTTGTCCCTTTGAGAACCCTTATACTGGTTAGATCTTTTTCATGGGTTTTTGATTTGGAAATAATGGTCCCTGTAACTTTGTGCAAGGCATGGTGTCAGGGTTGTGGGGGCCCAGTGCATTCGGAGACTTGGTCTCATCCTTGAGGAACTTGAAGTCAACTTCGAGAAACTCAAGCAACACACAGGAAATCGTAAATCCCTGTGGACAGGCTGTAAATGGCTGACGAGGAGGACTCCGGGTTATGGTGCCTGGTGAGGAGAGGGAGTGAGTGGTTGGGGAGACCTCACTGCAGGCCCTGACAGGCCCGAAGAGGGGGTGTCTTAGGGCGCACTTCCCTTTCACGTGGCCCATGTGTTGAGGGAGATCAAGAAGCTGTCTCTGGCCTCTTCTGAGAGGCCCGTTTACCCACTGTTGACTAAATAGAGGCTTAGAGAGGCTTATGGAATAAGGCGGCTTTCACATCAAAGGACTCTTACAAAGCAGCCTGGTGATGAGTTAAGTACAAATGAATCAGAAACAGATGGGCTCAATTTCCTAGAAAATACCCCTGGGCTTCCACAAGAAGAGGGAAAGTGCTCAGCCAAAGGCATTGTGGGTTTTTGCTGATCCTAAAATATGCTCAGCGATTTTGCCTGAAACAGAGCTGAGATGTTGGGACTCCACGTCATTAGAAACTCCAGGCTGGAATCCTGCCAGCCCATCACCTGACTCCTGGCAGCCCCTCACCAGCTCTCAGTGGCCCTGCTTTGGGTTTCCAAGCCTGGACAGAAGTGCCAGTGAGACCTGCCTATGTTCTGCGTTGGTTCCCTGGCTATAAAATCCAGGAGTAATTTAATGGTTTCTTAAGGCCTTTTCAGCACAGGTGTTTCATAAGTAATAATAATTGCCGACATTTACTGAGTGATTCCCTATGCTAGGCACTGTTTTAAGTGCTTTATGTACATTAGCTTGCTTTACTGCCTTTAGCAACTCTGAGTTAAAACTATACTTATCGCTGTTATACAGATGAGGAAACTGAGGTGCAGATAAGTTAAATACCTTGCCTAAAGGCCCACATCTGGTGTACAGTAGATTTTAACCAAGTGATAAGGCATCCCTTGGTAATTTCTAGCCTGTCAATTCCTGGATTTGCATTCTGTGGCAACTTTCTAGTCCTTGGGTTGGTACCAAACTCTGACTGCCCTGCTTGAGGTTCTTGTTCTCTAAAAAAATCTTTTCTTAAAATTGATGTTACAGAGAGAGGAAGGGAGAGAGAGAGAAACATTGATTTGTTGTTCCACTTATTTATGTAATCATTAGGGGCCCAGTGCACAAATTCGTGCACCTTGAAAGGAATTGTGGGCCGCAAGACTGCGGTGGGCACAGGGGCAGGTCTCGGCCCCTCCCGCCACCGTCTTCATCCCCTGTCTGCCTGCAACCCCGCTACTGCTGCCACTGCTCCCACACACTGACAGCACCAGCTCAGCTTGCACCCGCTGAAGGCACAGAGCTATTGGGGCCGGCGCCATCAGCAGGTGCGAGCAGTGGCTGCTGCCCCGATCACCCCTCAGGAGCAGGGGGAGGTGGAGAAACCCTCAGGGGCACCTGCTGATGGCACCGAGCATTCGGGCCCAGCACCGGGTGCTGGCAGCGGGTGTAAGCAGTGTCTCTAGCACTGGCAGCAGGTGCAAGTGCCTGGCGGGACTGCAGCACATGGGAGCAAAGAATTTTCAGTAACCACCAGAGGCTCGCCCCAATGACAGCAACCAGTGCTCTACCCTGGCCTGGCGCCCCCGCTCACCTGTTCCACCATCCCACCATGGCCACGGCAGATGCCCGGCTTGTTCCGCGCTCTGCCACCTGCTGCCAACGCCCGCTATGTTCCGCATACGCCCCCTGGGTGGTCAGCGCATGTCACAGCGACCGATTGGTTGGTTGGTTGGTTGTTTTGCTGTTCAGTCTATTTGCATATTAAGGTTTGGTTTTATATATATAGATTGGTTGCTTCTTGTATGTGCCCTGATTGGGAATCAAACCCCAAACTTTGGCGTATTGAGACAATGCTCTAACAAACTGAGCTACCCAGCCAGGGGCCTAAAGTATTTTGCACCTGGCCAAAATTACTTGAAAGCACAACTTACCCTTGCTTACCCTCTGCTCCCCCAGATTCCTATGTGCCTGTGTATATGCCTATGTTTAGATGCTGGGAACACACAGCCTTGCCCTCAGGGAGGTGGACGTCAACTCCAAGGCAGTGTGACAGATGCCCACTGGAGGAGGTGTGTGGCACACAACCTAGGAGCCCAGAAGGAACGTGTCTGATTGACTGGGGCAAGGCACCAGCATGAGTGAGGCAAGCAGGCAAGATGGGTGATGGTGCTGCTATGGGGGAAAGTGTTGCCTTGTAGGGAGGTGGGAAGGGGCATGGCGCTTATGAAAGAACTAGACATAGATTAAGATGACACAGGCTGCCTGGGGTGAGTGTTGAGGAAAATGCCAGGAGAAGAGTCCAGGGAGACAGTCGGGGGCCAGAATGTGCCAGGCGAGCCTTAGGACTTGGCCCTAAAAGGAACCATGGACAGGCATTAAGCAGAAGAGTAACAGAACACCCGTGTCCTGCCCTCTGGTCTTGCCTTCTCCTAGCTGTCTCCCAGCTGCAGTGGAAGTGAAGGCATTAAGGGCAGGGGGTGTGCCCAGCACAGCCATAAGAAGAGTTCAGGCAGGGTTCACTAACAGTGCTGGCAGTGGCAGTCAGGTGGCCTTGACCCTAAACATCCACCTCCCACAAGATGACCCAGGTCCTCTGACTTGGGGCAACTAGAATAGTCTAGAAAGCAAGGATCTGGCACAGGATCTCTGGTAGAAGAGGGGCCTGGCATCCGTGTTTTCAGAAGCTCCTCAGGTAGTTCCAGTGCATGGCCAAGGTTTAGAATCACTGACAACATTTGCTGTGTGTCAGGGTCTTCCTGGTCATTTGCCTTACCCCAGCTCAGACCTATGAACTCAGCATGGAGTGAAATGGGAGGGATCAGGGCAGCTGTGTTTTTAACATGCTCCCCAGGTGATTTTAGTGTACATACACAATTGAGAACCCTTTAGTCCTATCATCTATACTAATAAAAGGGTAATATGCTAATTAGACCAGGAGACCTTCCTGGAGACCTTCCGGACGTCCTTCCAGACAAAGCCATGGTGGTGGGGCCAAAGCAGAGGCCATTAGGGGCGAGCAGGCCAGCAGCGGGGGCTGTTGGGGGCGAGCAGGCTGGTGAAAGGGGCAGTTGGGGGCGAGCAGGCTGGTGAAAGGGGCAGTTGGGGGTGAGCAGGCTGGTGGGGGGGGGGCAGTTGGGAGTGATCAGGCCATCAGGTAGAGTAGTTAGGGCTGATCAGGACGGCAGGCAGGTGAGTCGTTAGGAGCCAGCAGTCCCAGATTGTGAGAGGGATGTCTGAGGGGTCCCAGATTGGAAAGGTTGCAGGCTGGGCTGAGGGACACCCCGCTCCCCTGTACACGAATTTTGTGCACCAGGCCACTAGTTTGAGAATATTTGCCTTGGCTTCTAATGTAGTCCTGGTGGGTACTTGGTAAATGCTGATTAGAGATAGATCAGAAGGGTGACCCAGACGCAACTTGAAACCCTTCTCATGAAGCAGCAAGTGTTTGATGACTCTGCTACTACTGGTGGTGCAGAGAATAGAAACACTGACACTGTGTGGCGTGTCTTACAGAATGCTCTCACACACCATCCACTGTCCGATGCTTACCTGGGCTCCCTCCAGTGCTCTTCTGAGCCTCTCTCTCGTGAACATCAGCTAAGAACGATGAATGAAGAGGATGAGTTTGCTCATTTAACTGGTTGACTTGGTGGTATGGTGAGAAGATAGAAGGACTTGACTGCCATCTTGAGGGGTTCTGATCATATACAATGAGAAGTTATTCAGGTGTTGTTGTTTTTAAATTGATTTTAGAAAGGGAGGAAGGGATATATATATATATAAATATAGATAGAGAGAGAGAGAGAGGAGAGAGAGAGAGAGAGAGAGAGAGAGAGAGAGAGAGAGAAAGAGAGAGAAACATCCATGTGAGAGAGATACATTGATTGGCTGCCTCTTGCGCTCCCTAACTGGGGATCAAACCCACAACCTAGGTATGTGCCCCAACCGGGAATTGAACCCGCGACCTTCTGGTGCATGAGATGATGCTCAGTCAACTGAGCCACACAAGTCAGGAGTTGGTTTTCATATAACAAATATTTACCAAGGGTCTGCTTGGCACTAGGCATGTGCTAGGCCTTGGGGGTACCACGTGAGCAAAACCAACCTCACAGGCTTACTCTACATGTGGAGACAGACAGTAGGTAGGCAAAGAAGTACACTGGCTATGGGTTAGGATAGGAACTGTTTTCAAGGAGTGAACCGAGGAGCTGCGTTTTTAACATGCTCCCAAGGATAGGGAATGTGTGAGGGGGGCTTCTTATGGTGGTCAAGGAAGGTCTCTCTGAGGAGGTGACAAGGAACCTAGTCCTGCAGGATGATGAGGAGTCTGACCTGTAATGAATGAAAGAGAACAGGGGTGACATGTGCAGTGACCCTGAGGCATGCTTCCCATGTTTGAGAAACAAGGAGGCCAGACTGGCTGGAGAAGGTGAGTAGGGGAAGTGTAATGAGGTTGGAGGTTAGCAAGGTCCAGGCATTCAGTTCTTCAGCAAGAGAGCAACCTGCGGTTTATCTCCCCGGTAAGGGCATCAGGGTTGGAGTGATGGAGAGTGAAAAGAACAAAATGGAGTATCATTTACATTTCAAGGACGTGGGCTTCAAGTGTGAACTCACATGTGGCCTGGGACAGGTCACTTCTCCTCTGTGGGCCTCAGTCTTCCATTGGCTCAGAGACCTATGTCTAGCAAGGTCCTGAAAGCCTCTAGTTATCTGTACATAAACTGGAGATAAAGAAGTGCCACCTCCGGAGTGGCCATGACCGTGAAAACCTTTTGCCAGTCCTGTTGCTGACATTTGTTCATAATTGAGTGAAGTCGTTGCTCTTCTTGACTCTGTTGTTGTCCCCAGGGCAGGCCAGTAAATACTGATTTACTGAGGCCAAGTTGGCCTTATTTCGGGGTGGTCTCATTCTTCTTTATCCCAGGAGAAAAGTGTCAAGTGGCTGGGGGAAAGGTGGGAGGGAGGGAGCTGCAGGCAATGTGCTGTGTAGCTGGCTGGGGACCGTGGTTGGGGTGAGGCTGGGAGTTGGGAACGTGTCATATGTTATGAATGATTTCCTGACAGGTAAAGAGGCTGACTCAGCTGGCAGCCTCCCGTGGGCTGGTGTGTGGGGCCTGCTTTTCCGGAGCCGAATACTAATCTGCCTGGGGCAGCTGGCTCAGGGAAGGAAGGGCCTCCAGCTCAGTGGGGAGGACAACTGTGCATCCTTGGCGGTTTTTCTCGCCCAGAGCTTTTCTTAGCTTGTCTGGGGTGGGCTGTGGGGGAGGGAGCAGGACCCACCTGGCCTCTCTCCTCCTCCTCTTTCTCTTCCTTCTCCCTGCTCCTCCCCACCACGCTCCTCAGAGGCCTCCTGTCAGCAGCTTTCAGCTCCATTGCACCTCATATGGCATTGCCTTCAGCAGACGTGTGTCCGTGGGAGGGGGGTGAAGGCTGCTCCCCAGGAACCCCTCTGCCCTGCTAGCCTCTGTACCCAGGAGGCTTTTCCTGAGGTTGGATGAGCTCTCAGGAATCAGGACAGCAGGGTGAGAAGGGATTCTGCCTTCTCCATCCATTCACCAGCCCCTGAGAGCTCTCTCCCCAGAGAATTCCCTCGCTGGCTGTGTCAACTCCCTCAGGTCAGAGAAACCATTCCAGAGAAGCCCAGTGCTTGTGGCCAGGGTGGGAGGATTTTTAAGCCTGTCTCAAAGCCTCGGAAGAAGGTGTGTGTCTCTGAGCTTGGGTGTATTTGCCATCCGAGAGGGAAGAGAATCAGTGGGATGGATGTCTGACCACCCAGTAGGTATTAGCAAGACCTGTCATCTCCTGCCAGGGTTCCAGGAAGAACTTGCCATTCTGTAAGGTTATTTCATTAAGTTCTTACCACAACTTAAAGAAGCGGTTATTATTTCTCCCATTTTACATACGAAGAAACAATTCAGAGAAGGGGATTCATTTGCCCGAAGTTACACAGCAACTAAGTGGGAGAGTGAGACTTCAGACCCCGCCCCCAGGCTTCACTCCCTGCCCGCTGAAGGGAGAGCCCATGAAGAAGGTGAATTTGGAGGAAGAGCCCCTCTTATCATTGCCAGAGGAGGAGTGCAGGGTGGGAGCCTGAGTCTAACCTGCTGCGTGGCCTTGGGCAGACTGTGCCCTTTCTCTGCTCTTCTGTTACCCCATCCATACCAGCAGAGCTTTCAACTAGGTGCTCTTGAGATTCCTGCTAGTGCTAACATCTTCCTTCTGAGATCACCTCACCAAGGCCCAGACTTTGACGGGGGCTGACGCTAGCTTGTCTGAGAGTCCTGACCGGCTGTGGCTACCAGGACAGCTTCCTGTGAGTCTTCCACTTGCCCTCCAAGGCTCGCTCGGCTCAGGAAAGGAGACGTGCTGCTGGTAAATGGGAGCTGAGCCCTAACCCCAGCTTTACCTGGAAGGGTCTGCATGACCTTGGGAAAGCCAGTGGCCTGTTCAGGACTCAGAGAAAGGGATCCATGACCCATGCCCTGCCTCCCCTCTGTCCCAAGGGCTCAGGGGAGATAAGGACGCCAAGCCCCTGGGACACCCAGTTCCCTCCCTCTCAGGTGTTGATTAGATTGGGCCTGCTGTAATTATCAACACTTGGAAGCAATTTGCAGGCGACTGCAGGCAGCGGGAGCAGAGGGGAGGAGGCCGCCTCTGGGGGGGCCTAGAAAATCTAGTTGCTGAGGAGCATCTGGGTCAAGGTCTTCTCCCAGGATTGTCTGCAGGCAGAGTCAGGCCTGCCCCCTCATCCTGGTCTTTGTGCCTCACCACTGGGAAGAGGCCCCACCCTGCTTGTGGAGAGGGGCCAGAAGTAGCAAGGGTGGCTGGTGATGATGGAAATAAGAGGGAACAAGTTGGCAAGTTTACACACACTGGGTCCCTGGAAGCTCTTGTCAATGTTACCTGGGATCCAGCATGTGGCTTTTCCTTTTTCCAGACCTATCCTTACTGCCTGAGGGCCCGTGGGCAAGTTGCTCACCTCTGTGCCTCGGTTTCCCCATCTCTGAAATGGGAGCAATGCCAACTCTGGGGCTGTTGGAGGAATACATGAAGCCAGTATGTGTTCTTGGCGCCTACATGAGCCACTCAGTGACAGGGTGGCTTTATTGTCATTGGCATCACTCCTCGCCTGGCCCACCTCCTGCATTGTTTTGGACACTGTCCTTGGATGGACGACCTCCTTTGTCTGCCAACAGTACCCTGATGGGACTTCCATCTGAGCGCCTGAACTGTGCTTGCTTCCTTATGCATGTCTCCCAACTAGGCTGTGAAGCCCTAGAATTCTCGGGCTGGGCACCCTCCCCCCCCGCAGACACTGTTATTGGATGGATGTTCTGACAGTTTCAGCAGGTGGAGGAGGGGAAGCAGGGCTTCTCCTTTTGCCTTGTCTTGCCAGCCTCTCCATCGTTTCCTCTGCTGCTCTGGCTTCCTGTGGCCTCCCAGGCTAACTCCTCCTTCACCAAGTCTCAGCACAGGTGCCATCTCCTCCAAGAGGCCGCCCCTCCCATTCCTCATTGTTCTTTATGACACTTGACATCAGGTGCAACAGTATGTTTATGTGTTACCCCTTTTATTGTCTTTCTCTCCTTAGCCCAGAGCTTGGCACTGAATAAATGATTGTTGAATGAATGAGTGAATACTTCACTTGGATGAATACAAACTGGAGGTAAAACCCAAGCGAGGAGCCAAATCCCATGTG
This sequence comes from Eptesicus fuscus, assembly GCF_027574615.1. Classification (NCBI taxonomy): domain Eukaryota; kingdom Metazoa; phylum Chordata; class Mammalia; order Chiroptera; family Vespertilionidae; genus Eptesicus; species Eptesicus fuscus. Next base: position 33,107,982 of record NC_072484.1, on the reverse strand, counting down.
GCCTTGCTCACCACACCAAGTGCTGTTCCTGGAGGGTGAGAAGCCAACAGGATCTTAATGAGGCAACAATACCACCACCAGGATTGTGTTGTTAAAAGGTTTCCTGTCACCTCCTGAGGGGTGGGGAGAGAGGAAGGCAGGAGCCCAGACTTGAGCCTGCCCCAGTCTCTTCCTTCTCTCCCTCCTTCCTTCCTAGGTCTCACCCTTTCTGGAATGGCACTTTGTCAGCTCAGAGCCCAGTTCTTCAAGAACTGTCATTGTAAATGTCCCGGGGGCAGGAGATTCTTTTTAATTCTTTTCTCCTCCTTGAAAGACTAGCTAAATGAAAAGCTGCTGCACTGGGGATAGAGGAGGAAGAAGTGCAGCACCTGAGCTGAGCGGAGCCTGTGGATCTTCTAGACTGGGAACCCAGACTGAGAATCCAGGCCCAGAGAGAGGCATCCTAGGGCCGAGCAGCCCTGCCCCTCAGCGGGGTGGGGTGGGGGTGGGGGTGAGGGTGGAGGTGGGGGGTGCTGCTGCACAGTGTGATTGAAAAGTGAACGGAGTGTGTGTCTGGCCGAACTGGAAGGGCAGGTGCTGCAGGAAGCACGCCAGGCTAGCGGGAAAGCCTAGAAATTCAGGACTGTCCTGTGGGAGATTGGGTCCTGTGAGGGAGCATCCTCACTGCCTATGGCTGGGTGGGCGTTGGACCGATTCCCTGGGCAAGTGGTGGGTCCTGCTGTTAACTAGCTTTAGGCAAGCCCCTGCTCTGCTCTCAGCCTCAGTGTCCCGGCCACATGGGTAGGCCTTTAGCAGAGGATGTAGGGCAGTGATGGGCAACCTTTGAGCTTGGTGTGTCAAACTTCGCCAGAAAACTGAGCATAACTCGGGTGGTGTGTCACTTTGAGGAAAAGACATTATTTCGCAAATGTTTCATCTTCAGGAGCAGCAAATGTTTCATCCTCGGCATGCGACCGCCTCAGCGGCCGCGTGTCATCAGAAATGGCTACACGTGTCAGTGCGGACACGTGTGTCATAGGTTCGCCATCACTGATGTAGGGGGTGGGAAGGAACCTCCAATGGAGGTGAAGAACCCTTGCCTGGACTCCTTGAGGTGGAGACACAGTAGTGTGTGTGTGTGTGTGTGTGTGTGTGTGTGTGTGTGTTTCGGGGGAGCGGGGAGGAGCAGGAGAGGCAGGCGGGGATGAAGAGTGGCCGACCATGAGGGCCCTAAACCTGAGGAAGCCAGAGGATACAGAGACAGGGGCCAAGGAAAAGGATAAGTGGTAGACTCACAGGAGATGGGAAGGAAAGATTGCATTTAGAGACATGAAAATGGGCGAAAATGCAGAGAGCAGAGGAGGCAGCAGGAGCCCACGGTCAGCACTTAATTCATTTACTTTAGGTTACTCTGGGCCCCTGGATCTGCCATTGTCTATTTTTTGGCCTTGACTGTGCAGGGCATCAGTTTCCTCATCTGTTTGTAGGAATAATAATATTTATACCATCAGTTTGTCATGAAGCCCACAAAAGACACTGTACAAGTCAATTTTCAAATTCTAACAAACTGAATTCTGACAGGGGAGGTTTGAGAGATGAACTGGAGAGAAATAAGGCCAGCAGAACAATATAAGAATTTAGGAGTTAGAATTGCCTTTTTTTGGTAAAGGGTATTGTGAGGAAGGGCAACAAGGATGTAAAACATGTAGATAATTGTCTATAACAAAAACTTTGAGGGTGAGATGATGTCCTTTGAGAAGGGCTGGGTATTGGCATTTGTTTTTGTCTTTTAAACCCAGGCTTGCTAGGCTAACCTGACCAATCCCCTGGCCTAAAGGCGCCCCCTACTGGTTAGTTCTAAAAATACTGAATACTTTTTAGCTTGCTTTTTCTCCCGTATTAAAACAATACATTGTACTTTTTTTCCTGAGCACCAAACCAATAAATCCAAATACAACATTTCTTCTGTAGGGAAAATTCCTAGAAGAATAGGGCTGGATTTGTGGACATGAGCACTTTAAACATAGGTAGGTTACATTTAAGCCTCTTTTCAAAAAAAAAGTTTGCACCAATTGGCATTCCTTTTTTGGCTTATTTAAATATAAATACCAAGCCCAGCCAGCATGGCTCAGTGGTTGAGTGTTGACCTATGAATCAGGAGGTTATGGTTCAATTCCCAGTCAGGTCACATGCCCAGGTTACAGGCTCAATCCCCAGTGTGGGGCGTGCAGGAGGCAGATGATCAATAATTTTCTCTCATCATTGATGTTTCTAGCTCTCTCTCCCATTCCCTTCCTCTCTGAAATCAATTGAAAATATATCAAAATAAATAAATGTAAATACCAACTTGGGACTGGATGGATCACTTCCCCTCAGTGTCCTGTCCATAAAATGAAAGGACTGGATTTAAAAAAAAAATGTAAAAAAAAAAAAGAAGAAGAAGAAAATGTTAGGGAACCAATCTTCTCTAAAGAACATGGGCCCTGCCCTAGCCGGTTTGGCTCAGTGGATAGATTTCAGCCCACAGACTGAAGGGTCTCGGGTTCGATTCCGGTCAAGGGCATGTACCTCGGTTGCAGGCTTGATCCCCGGCCTCTTGGAGGCAAACAATCGATTTGTCTTTCTTACATGGATGCTTCTCTCTCTCTCTCTCTCTCTCTCTCTCTCTCCTCCTCCACCTCCTTCCACTCTCTCTAAAAATAAATGGAAAAATATCCTCGAATGAGGATAACAACAACAACAACAACAAAAAGAACATGGATCCTGCTTTGCACTTTACAGCTGAGCCGGTTAAAGTTGGGGGAGATAGCTGTGGGGAGAGGCTTGCCAGGCAGTGACCTGCCCAAGGTCATGAAGTTAGTGGGTTTCATCTGGCTTTGCTTCCCAAGCCTCCCATCTCCAAACTCTTTGCTGCCCACCCCCCTCCCATTCCCAGCTTCTTTATTCATTCCACCAACAAACAGCTCTGAGTGGCTCCTACTGTAGCCAGGCTCTCTTCTTCATGTTGGGGACGCCATGGTGAGCAGAAGCGATGTGTCCCTGTGCACCCGAAGAATCTCACAGATAAACGTATGATTGCAAACAAAGCCAAATGGTCGGAGCAAGAGTACAGATGAGTGCAGGTGAGGGGAGTCTGCATTGCCAGGCACAGCCCCTGTCTATCCTCAGAGCATGGGGTGACCATGAGGACGTTTAAGCAGTGGGGGTGACTGAGTGAAAGACTGAGCGGGAAGATCAGTGTGTGCTTTTGAAGCTGCTAAGGCTCCCTGTCCCTCTCAGGCCCCACCTGGGCCTCCTGGCCCACAGGACCTGCTGTGGCTGGGGTTCCCCAGCTGTGGGGAGCATGTGGTCTTTGAGCCCACCTCCAGCAGCTAGGGCTGAAGCACCGGCCACTTCCTCCCTTTGCTCTCCTTGTGGTTGGCTCTTTGGGCTGAGACATCTCAGGCCAGTGTTGAGGAGAGTGGAAGGGGGTAGCTGGACTGTCCTAGGAGGCACCACAGACCTCCTAACTTCCAGTTTGTTAGTTGAAGAGGCCCACCTCAGCCTCTTCCTACCATTTGTCCCAGCCCTGATCTTATCGGGAGAGACTATTTCCAGAACCTCTCACACCCTCCCCACTTCCTCTCCCTATCCTCCTCATCCTCCCCACGGACTGTGAGGTGGGACAGAGAGGTGCCTGGCCCTCACTGCAGAGGGGTCTTGCAGCTGGGGGGAGGCATGGGGAGGAGGCCTGGGTGTGTGTGCCCTTCTTACGGACATTCCTTTTCAGCCCTGTTGTTTTGCTGGTTTCTGTTCTTTCCCTTCTCAAGTCTTTCTGAGTCTCCCAGGTCTGATGCATGTCTCAGTCAGAATCTATTTTTCACCTAACAATATTCACGAGGCTCCTACCCAGCCTTCTGAAGCTTACAGCCCAGTGGAAAGACAGCAGAGCTGGCCAAGTCAGAGAGAAGCATCTCTCTGGAACTGTGTACCAAGTGCCTTGGACTTGGGGAAGATGTGGAAGGAGAGGTAGTCAGAGAAGAGTCCATGGCTTCCTCCTCTAGACTCCAAAAGACAAGGCCTAGTGCAATGAGAAATTAGGGAGAGGGAAAGAGAAGGGGAGCAAGAGCTAGAGAAACACCCACTATGGCTAGTATTCCCTCACAAAACAAAGCTATTTAATTGGAAGGACTATTCTTTATTCTGAGATGATGTGCTTCCTAACTGTTGGTGGTTTTTTCATTTTTAAGTATTTTTAAATATGTTTTTATTGATTTGAGAGAGAGAGAGAGAGAGAAGAGAGAGAGGAAGGGAGAGGAAGACAGAGAGACAGCCATCAACTGGCCCCCTCCCCTGCATAACCCCACCAGGGATGGAGCCCAAAACCCAGGCAGGTTCCTGACTGGGAATCAAACCAGTAACCTCTTGGTGCACGTGGCAACGCCCAACCCACCAACTGACCAGGCCAGGCTGCACCAGCCTATTTTGATTGCCCTGTTCTCAGCCTGTGGCCCAGAGTGGTTGAAAAGTGGTTCGAATCCAGCTTAGTGGGGCTTGTACCATTTTAGTTTCTTCCCAAGCTGCCGGCTTGGTAATGCATGAAGGAAGGGATAGCCAGCAATTTCAACTGAGAGGTTGTACCATGTAAATAAGAGCTAGAAATTAAATTTAGATTCTGCTTCCTGTTGCGCCTCAGGTTTGCTGAGTGACATTGGACAAGTCCCTTCTTGAACCCAGGCTTTAGCTATCTCATCTGTTAATAAAAACAGCAATAATGGATAGCGTGTAATGAGTGCCTCCTCTGTGTCAGGCACTGCTCGCACTTAAGCACTTTTATAGGTATAAATCCATGTGCTCCTCCCAGCCACTCCCAGATATAGAGATTATTAATGCCTCATCTGAGGAAACAGAAGCCAGGGGACTTAAGTATCTTGTCACACAGCTAGTTAGAGGGGCATCAGAGATTCAAACTCAGGCAGGCTGCCCCAGAGATCACCTAATGACTATATGATACTGAGCATCTAGAAGATTTATTTTTCTTGCTCAGAAATGCAATGATTCTATGAGATACAGAAAGTGGCAGCCGTTTCAATTCTTGGCCTTTGGCGAAATGATTCTGGTTGAGTTCCTTAGGCTTTGTTAAATAGCAACCATGCGGATCTCTCCCTAGAAGGAAGGCAACTGTTGGGACGGGTTACTTGGGAAGGAATTCTGGCAGAGGGGAGGAAAAAGGCAGGAAAAAAAGAGGCAAAGCCTGTCTCACTGCCTCTCCATGGCTATGTCAGTGTTCCCTGCAGGCCACCATGGCCATCCTCAATACAAGGTCCAGGCAGGCCACTTTGGCCCTCTCCTGGGCGTCTTTCTAGGCAGCCAATCTCATCTGCTCCGAAGCATTCCAAGTGGTGCTGGAGTCGAGCTCTAAAGAGAGCAATCACAGCTCTGGCCTAGTGGTCAGTTGGCTAGAGCCGTGGTCGGCAAACTCTAGCTCGGGAGCCACATGCGGCTCTTTGGCCCCTTCAGTGTGGCTCTTCCACAAAATACCATGGCCTGGGCGAGTCTATTTTGAAGAAGTGGCGTTAGAAGAAGTTTAAGTTTAAAAAATTTGGCTCTCTCTCTCTCCGCCGAAACCGGTTTGGCTCAGTGGATAGAACGTCGGTCTGCGGACTGAAGGGTCCCAGGTTCGATTCTGGTCAAGGGCATGTACCTTGGTTGCGGGCACATCCCCAGTAGGGGATGTGCAGGAGGCAGCTGGTCGATGTTTCTCTCTCATCGATGTTTCTAGCTCTCTATCCCTCTCCCTCTCTGTAAAAAATCAATAAAATATATATAAAAAATATCTTAAAAAATTTGGCTCTCAAAAGAAATTTCAATCGTTGTACTGTTGATATTTGGCTCTGTTGACTAATGAGTTTGCCGACCACTGGGTTAAAGCATTGTCCTGATATCCCCATGTTGTAGGTTTGATCCCCAGGTGTCTCTCTCTCTCTCTCTCTCTCTGTCTTTCTTCCACAAATAAAAATTTAATTAAAAAAAAAACAGAGGAACCATCAACAAAATAACAAGAGAGCCCACTGCATGGGAGAACATATTTGCCAATGTTATTTTTGATAGGGGTTTAATCTCCAAAATTTACAGGGAACTCATTCAACTTAATAAAAGGAAGATAAACAATCCAATAAAAAACTGGGCAAAGGATGTAAATAGACACTTTTCGAAAGATGACATACAGAAGGCCAAGAGACATATGAAAACATGCTCAAAGTCACTAATCATCCAAGAGATGCAAATCAAAATGACAATGAGGTACCATCTCACACCTGTCAGAATGGCTATCATCAACAAATCAACAAACGACAAGTGCTGGCGAGGATGCGGAGAAAAAGGAACCCTCCTGCACTACCGGTGGGAATTCAGACTGGTGCAGCCACTGTGGAGAACAGTATGGAGTTTCCTCAAAAAACTAAAAATGGAGCTCCCATTTAACCCACTAATCCCACTTCTAAGAATATATCCCAAGAAACTAGAAACACCAATCAGAAAGGATATGTTCATAGCGGCACAATTTACCATAGCTAAGATTTGGAAACAGCCTAAGTGCCCATCAGCAGATGAGTGGATTAAAAAACTGTGGTACATCTACACAATGGAATACTACTGCTGCTGTAAAAAAGAAGGAACTCTTACCATTCGAAACAGCATGGATGGACCTGGAGAGCATTGTGCTAAGCAAAATAAGCCAGTCGGAGAAAGATAAATATCACATGATCTCACTAATTTGCGGAATATAATGAACAACATAAACTGATGAACAAAAATAGATCCAGAGACAGAGAAGCATTGAACAGACTGTCCAACCTCAGAGGGAAGGCAGGGGAGGGGGAGTGTAAGAGATCAATCAAAGGACTTGTATGCATGCATATAAGCATAACCCATGGACACAGCATATGCTGGGGGCTGGGAATGGCTGGGAAGAGGTCAATGGGGGAAAAAGGAGACATGTGTAATTCTTTAAATAATAAAGAATTTAAATAAAAAACAAACAAAAACAAACCATAGAGCCCAGCGAGGTGTGGCTCAGCAGTTGAGCATCGACCCAGGAACGAAGAGGTCACCGGTTCAATTCTTACAGTCAGAGCCTTTGCCTGTGTTGCAGGCCTCAACCCCCACTGGGGAGTATGGAGGAGGCAACCAACCGATGATTCTCTATCATCGTTGATGTTTCTATCTCTCTCTCCCTCTGCCTTCCTCTCTGGAATCAGTAATCAAAGCACATCACTCCTCTGCTTAAGGCCCTCCCATGGCTTCTTGGCATAAAACCCAAGGTGACCCCAGCCCACCTCTCTGAGCTCATCTCATGCCTCCTAGGCTGTGCAGTCCCAACCAGTGGCCACTAGCTGTCTGGGGCTGCTGAGCACTTGAAATAAGGCCAGTCCGAAGTGAGATGTGCTTGTCCATGTAAAATACACACCGGATGTCAAGGCCATAGTACCAGAACAAGAGGAAGTAAAATACCTCAACAATTTTTATATTGATTGTATGTTGAAATATAATGTTTTAGATATATTGGTTAAATAAAATATATTATTAAAATTAATCTCACCTGTATCTTTTTGCTTCTTTATTATGGCTACTAGAAAATTGTAAATTCCATGTGTGGCTTGCATTCTGTTCCCATTGAACGGCGCTGTTCCAGGTGCACTGGCTTCCCTTCAGTTCCTGGACCACCGGGCTCTTCCAGCCTCAGCCAGGGCTTTGCATCCCTCTTCCCACAGCTCTTCTCACCATCCCCTTTCAGTTGCCTCCCCTCCCCATCGGCTTCTCCATAGCCCCTTCAGGGAAAATTTTACCTACCCTTTGCATGTTTATTGTCTTTTTCCCCCCATAGAGTGGAGCCCCCACCTCCACCCCTCCCAGCAGTCACTCTGCTCTTGGCTCAGCACCTGGCTCTAGGCTGACAGTCAGAGGCCCCAGGGGAAGGAAGGATGGTAACTGGCCCGAATTTCTCAGCCTGGGTCCGTGGGAAGGGGTCTTCAGCCAGAGGGCTCTTCCTACTGCTGCCGGCCAGGGTTTAGCTGAAGCAGGAACAGTGATCAATGGCTCTAAGCGAAACACATGGGCTGTAAGAAAGGGGCTTTGGGCTTTGCTGTGTCTTGTGCCCCAGTACAGCCAAGGTGAACTTAGACTTTGCTGAGGCGCCCCAGATTCCATCCCAGCCCTGCTGCTCACCACAGGGTGACCTTAGTATGTCATTCAGCTCCACTCTAAATGAGGATCGGCTCCCTGCCGAGGGCCGGTGAGGACCAGAGGGAGGGCTGTGTCCAGCACCAAGGACACAGCATGAGGCAGAGCATGGGGACACATAGGTGCTCAGGTCATTCCCAATATCCTCGTGAACAGCACCCTCCCCTCCGTCAGCCACCTCTGCAGGACACTGGCCACAGTGGGGACCGAAGGAATGCATGGCCTTGGTTCCTGAGCAAAGGGTCCCTGCTACAGGAGGACCCAAGTCACCTCCTCATTCCCTGTTTTCACCCTGTGGACCCCAACTCTCGCAGGATCTGGAGGAGGAGGAAGAGATACCACCATTTCTGTGAAAAAGGCCTGTGGGTTTTAGTTGACCGTAAGCTTCGCTTGAGCCAGCAGGTGAGTTGATTACAAAGCCAGTCCAGGAGGAGAGCAGAAGCTGCCAGGACCAGGAGACGGCGTCCAGGATCAACCCTGGAAGGAGGTGAGGGCACCGTTCTTGGAACTCGCCTAACATGGTGGCTGCCTCTGAGGATCACGGAGCGTCTTTTCTGCTGTGGAGAGACCCTGAGAGTGAGGACAGGATGGGCAGGAGGAGGCGCCCGCCAGAGGCAGGGCTGGATCCTTCCCTGAGTGTAGCAACTCGGGAGGGCAAACACTGGGTTCTGTCCTTTTCCAAACACTGATCTTGAATGGACCCAGACAGCTTTTCTAAGACCGGGGGCAGCACCCCTGGGCCTTCACCTCTCAGGTTAGAAGAAACCCAGGACGTTGGGGCTGGAAGGGCCAGGGAGACCAGATGGACCTGGTGCTCCTGTCCCACGTCAGGAAGCTGAGAGTCTGCCCGAGGCCCACGGGAGAGGGTGACAGAGCCCAGCTCTCCTCCAGGCCTCCTGCTGCACTCGGGGAACTCAGAAGACGGCTTCTCTCATACAGTTGATAAGGAATGTTCTGATCTCAGCCTTCAGAGGACACTTACAGGCTGCAGTGGACTCTTCCAGAGGGCCTGGGAAGAGCCTGGCTCCGAGAGGGCAGTGCCCCCTTGCTGGTTCCTCCATGGGCAGAGGTGGCTGGGAAGTGCTCTCAGCGGGGGTCCTGCAGCTCTGGCTGGGCCTGCACCCGCCACTGGGCCCAGCGACCTCCCAGCTCAGCGTGGAGGGAGGTTGGGGGATGAGCTCAAGCAAGGGCAGCCCCCTACTCTGTTTTTTTGTTAAAGTCCAGTTATGAAAGCAATCCATACTCATGGTAAAATTTGGAAACTACAGAAATGTAGAAAGGAAAGAATTAAAACCATCTGTCTTCCCACTGCCCAGAGATAACTGTGGTTGCTATTTTGTCTATTTTTCTATAAGGATCATACATCTATATCTATATATCTATATCTATATCTATATCTATATCTATATCTATATCTATATATCTATATATCTATATATCTATATATCTATATCTATATCTACATCTATATGTGTGTGTGTGTATTTTAATTATAATCATACTCTATAACTGGCTTTTTATCCCCCAAATTACATTATATTGTGAACATTTTCTCACAGCATTAAAATTTTCTTTAAAGTTATTTAATGGCTATAACATATCTACTAATAATTTATTTAGCCAATTTTTCTCATTCTCTTATTTTAAAAAATGTTTTTATTGATTTTAGTGAGAGGGGAGGGACAGGGAGAGAGAGATAGGAACATCAATGATGGGAGAGAATCATTGATCGGCTGCCTCCTGCACACTCCCTGCATGCCAGTAACCTGAGCATGTGCCCTGACTTGGAATTGAACCATTGACCGCTTGGTTCATAGGTCAGTGCTCAACCACTGAGCTGCCCTGGCTGGGCTCATTCTCTTATTTTGACTCTCTTTTTTTACCAAGGGAATTTGGCAGTTTAAACATTTTCACTTAACAATATAAGTCCAACTTTTTGGCTGCAAAGATGGGGCAGTTCAGGGGTGCCCTGTTTACCATTCACACTGAGAGGGACCCCTCAGTTTAACATCTGAGTGCAAAGGTTGAACATTTGGAAAAACCAAAATATAAAACCCACCCTCACTAGGGAGGTGTAAGGTTAGCATGTGCCTGCAGCTCATGCGAGGCCCTGGTTGGAGTGCTGTCCAGCATCACCACCGTTCCGTCCTCCTGGGTGGCACCCTGCATTCACATTTTGCCTGTGCCACGAGTCCACAGTGTGATCTCAGGCAAGTCCTTTCACTGCTCCGCTGTGTCATTTCCTAGGCTGTGGCTGGAATCGAGTGCCATAATCTGCCGCTGAGCCAGTCTTCTGTCGTGAGGAGCAAGGGAACGGAGGCATGGTGGCGCTTGGTGTAAGAGCCATGGAGCCCCGCCCGGCTCTGAGATTCTCTGATGTGTCCCCTGCCCCTTGGGTCTGTGGCTGCACTCTGAGTGGCTGGTCCTTGTTGGCCTTCCGTTGTTCAGGTTTCAAACCCCTTTGAATAGCTCTATTCTCCCAGGGCCCTGATTTAGTCCCTAAGGAAGGCACCAGTCAGGTTCCCCTCCTTCTAGATCCCTGCTCCGTAGCTTGGAACCAGGCCTGAGTGTGACTCATGGAGGACCCCTAGGTCTGCGGTGTCCCCCGACCCTTCTAGAGAAGTTCCCCATTGTATTCCGGGCTCAAGGTCATGCAAGCAGGGTTTCTGGAGGCTCAGGGCTGAACACAGATGGAACATATGCTTCAGGAGGGCAGGAGCCTTGTGTTCCTCATTTCCGTGGCACCCTCAGTGCCCAGCACTGGGCTGGCCTACAGCAGACCCTCAGTAAATACTGGCAGACCCAGGCAAGTGGTGGCCTCTGCCTGCCTCCCTTTCCCTTCCCATTCTGCCTTGCAGTGAGCTCTGTGAAAGCAGAGGTGAGCCTGATTTACCTGAGTCCTCAATGCCCAGAAAGGAGACAGGCATGTAGAAGGAGTCCATGAATGTGTAAATGAACAGAGAACTGATAGATTGAAGAGCAAGTCATGTCCCAAGAGAGAACGCACAATGCAGGCCCTCCCTCCCCCACCTCCTCTCCACAAGGGTTTTGGATGGTCCTTTCCCCTGCCCCTCCTTGGTTGAAACTGGCCACCAGGAACCTCTGAGGCTTCCTGGCTGTGTGACTTTGGAAAAGTCACTCGACCTCTCGGAGCCTCCGTTGCCTCTTCAGTAAAACGGGGCTGATATGACTCATTGAAAGGATTTTTGTGAGGTTTGATGCTGGATTGCTGGGCACAGTCTGTGCCTGGCAAGTAGTGGGCACTTGTGCAGAAGCAGCCCCACTTGTTGGCAGTGATTGGGCTTCTGTCCCTGGTGTGAGCTCTCTGATGATCTGGTTGACCGATTGCCGACTGACTGATGGAGGGACACGGATGATCGTGGGCTGGGAGAGGAGGCAGTGGGGGGTTATGGTTCCCCTGAGGCCCTGGCAGCTGTCCCTGGCACCTTGCCCTTGGCTCTGTCATTCAGTGTTCTTTCTCCTGCGGGGAAGGCACAAACGGTAGCTGGGGGCGTGGCTCCTCTGAGAGCAGCTCGCCTGTCTCCTCTGCAACGGGGAGCCTCTTAGAGCTCTCACACCAGGCTGCCCCCGCACAGGGCAGGGATAGCAGCTGCATAATGGAGGCCCAGGCCCTCTTAACCTGTCACTCAATTCTCTGGGCCTCCAGACTTTAAAATGGAGGAAATACAGCCAGACTGAAGATTTACAGGTCTGATGAGAGGAGCAAATGAGATGGTGTATATGAAAGCACTTTGGCCACTGTCAGGCATGCTCCTGAAGTTATAATACAGTAACTCTATTAACATCTCTAGGAGCTAGCCCACAGGGTGGGGGACCTGCCCATGGCTCCCCGCAGGGGGTCGGGGGGAGGCTGCCTGGCCCTGACACATGGTTGCTGCGGGATGTGCACAAGTGACTTTCCTCTCTCGGCCTCAGTTCTCACCTGCAAAATGTGGGCAGCCACCCTTTTGGGTGCCACTGAGGCCACAGGAAGGGTGTGGCCAAGTCCAGCCTCAGAGACAGTGACTGCTCCAGGCACCCTGTTTTCAGGACCTCAGTTTGCCCATCTGTAATATGCAGATGATGATCCCACCCATCGCTCAGGTCGTTGGAAGGACTCAAGAGATCAAACCACATAACCCACCTAGCAAGAGTGCCCGGATTGTAGAAATTGCTCATTCAGCTATTATTATGGGGATTTTTTTGCTGGTTGTTGCAAAGCCAGCCAGGATGAGAACTTGCTCCCACCTCTACTCACTCTCTACCTAAGAAGTCTCCTCCTTGCTCACGACAGAAACCTGTACAGATGGGAGCAGAGTGATCTCCATCAAGCTCACAGGCCAGAACTGCATTTCCAGCGTCTGGTGGGTGGGACCGCTCTGAGCAGCTGCCACCAACAACCTGCAGGGGGCAGAATCTCCTGGAAGCCGAGGTGGGGACTGGGCTTTGGGGGTCGTAGCCAGGCCCTGGGGGGCTGAGCAGGCAGTGAACCTTGGTCTTCTCCTGTGCCATCTGCAGCTGCTCACCATCCACCTTTCTGCTCACACAATGTCAGACCTCCAAAGAAACCCTCTAAACACAGCAAATAGCTTTATCTTTTTTCCTAGCTATAAAAGTAATTCTTGTTCATTGTTGAAAAATAATGTGAACATTCAGAAAAATATACATTAAGAGCACCCCAAATCCCAGACTTCCAGGTGTTTCTGTGTCTATACACATAGATATGTGATTCTATTTAACCTTTGGATGAACTGGACTTTTCACACAAGAATGGAATCTGCCCTGACCAGGTGGCTCAATTGATTGGAGCGTCATCCCCATACACCAAAAGCTTGCGGGTTCAATTCTCAGGGGACATACCTAGGTTTAGGGTTTCATCTCTGGTCGGGGTGTGTAGGGGAGGTGACCCATCAATGATTCATATTCTCTCTCTCTCTCTCTCTCTCTCTCTCTCTCTCTCTCTCTCTTTCTCTCTCTCTCTCTCTCTCTCTCTCTCTCTCTCTCTCTCTCTCTATATATATATATATATATATATATATATCTCCAAAACATATCCTTGGGTGAGAATTAAAAAAAAAAGAATCTTATAATACTTAGTTTTTAAAAAATTGTAATGAATATACTTTATTTTTAACTTTTTTATTATAAAATATGACATACAAAAAGACCACATACAATAAGAATTCAGTTGGTAAGTTATTATAAGACAAACACTCTTGTAACCACTGCCCCAGGGAAGAACTCTGACAGCCACCCGAAGCCCGCAGCGTGCCCCATTCCCCTACCTCTTCCCAGAATGTTACTCCCGTTATCCTGACTAAAGGTAATCACTTTCTTGCTTATCAACCAGGTGTGCATCCCTAGATGCTATAATTTTGTCTTCTTTTAAGAAATCTTTTTAAAAAAATTAAATTGAATTTTAGAGTGCGAGAACAAGGGAGAGAGAGAGAAACATCGATTTGTTGTTCCACTTAATTGATACCTTCATTGGTTGATTCTTGTATGTCCCCTGATGGGGCTCGAACCCACCATCTCGGCATATTGGGGCAGCGCTCTAACTGAGCTACTCTGCCAGGGCTAAAAAAATCCTTTAAGTCCTTTTTAATCTACGGGTTTATTTATGTATTTATTTTTGTTAATCCTCACCTGAAGATATTTTTTTCCATTGATTTTTAAAGAGAGTAGAAGGGAGGGTGGGGGAGGGAGAGAGTAAACATCGATGTGATGCGAGAGAGATACATTGATTGGTTGCCTCACACACATTCGAAACTGCAACCCAGGTATGTGCCCTTGACCGGGAATCAAACCTGAGAACCTTCAGTGCATGGGCTGATGCTCTAACCATTGAGCCACTGGCCAGGGCTCTACCGGTTTATTTTGTTAACATTCTTTAAAATTTGACGGTACGTCTTAGACCTTGTCCATATGAGTAAATGTGACTCTCATTTGTAATTTTTTCTAATGACCCCACTGTTCCATCCCAGGGTTGAACATAACTGACCTGGTCCATTGATGGGCAGTTGGATTATTCTCACACTTTTATGTTAAGACAATACTGTGGTGGAAATCTTCATGTATATGTCCTTGTGCATGTGAGTGGTTTTCCTAGACAAAATTTCTAAAAGTGGAGCCATGGGTCCAAGAATAGGTTCTTTTTTTTTTTTTTAAATATATTTTATTGATTGTTTTACAGAGAAGAAGGGAGAGGGATAGAGAGCTAGAAACATCAATGAGAGAGAAACATTGATCAGCTGCCTCTTGCACATCTCCTACTGGGCTGTGCCTGCAACCAAGGTACATGCCCTTGACTAGAATCGAACCTGGGACCCTTCAGTCCGCAGGCTGACGCTCTATCCACTGAGCCAAACCAGTTAGGGAGGATAGGTTCTTTTAAAAAAATATATAGTTTTATTGAGATATGATTCACATGCCTTACGATTCACCCATGTAAAGCACACAATTGGTAAGTTTTTTCTATATTCAGAGTCATGCAACAATCAATTTTAGAACATTTTTATCATCCTATAAAGAACCCCTTACCCATTTCTCCCCAATCCCAGCCTTAGGCAACCACTGTTAGGAAAAAAATCTGTTTTTAGTCTCTATAGATTTGCCTATTTGGATATACTATATAATAAAGAGGTAATATGCAAATTGACCTCATGCCGTAATGCACAAGATGGCAGTGCACACAGCAGAGGCTGGGTTCCCGTAACACAAGATGACTGCGCCCACAGTGGAGGCGGGGTTTCCACAAGGAGCCGTATTGAGTGATCAGCAGGGACCTGAGGCTGCATGGTGCCGGGCCAGGCCGAGGGACCCGAGACCGTGCCCCCACCAGGTGGGGCTTCATGGGGGACCTCAGGCCACGCCCTCCCATCCTGGGCCAGAGGACCTGAGGCCTCGTCCCCTGCCCGGCACCAGGCGGGGGGACCTGAGGTTGTGCCCCCCACCAGGCAGGACTTGATGGGGGTGGGGCTGGCCAGGTCTGGATCTCACTCAATGGGGTTGGGGCCAGCTGGATCTGGGTCTTGCGCAATTTCGAGGTACATGCGGGTGGGTGGGGACTTGACTCTGGTCCCGCGGTGTGCCCCAGACTCTGACAGGAGGAAGATTTTCATATACATTTTACTAATTTTCTTTCATCTCTGACACTTCTATTATAGAGAAAGGGCAAATAACTATATTAAAATATTTCCTCTAATTAATTCCCTTTTAATGTGCACGAATTTTGTGCACCAGACCACTAGTTTCATATAAACGAAATCATACAATGTGTGATCTTTTGTGACTGACTTCTTTCATTTAGCATGAAAGGATTATCCATGTCATAGTATTTTGGTAGTTAATTTCTTTTTTTTTTATATGCTTTTATTGATTTTTTTTACAGAGAGAGGAAGGGAGAAGGATAGAGAGATAGAAACATCGATGAGAGAGAAACATCATCAATCAGCTGCTTCCTGCACGCCCACTACTGGGGATTGAGCCCGAAACCCGGGCATGTGCCCTGACCGGGAATCAAACTGACCACCTGGTTCATAGGTTGATGCTCAACCACTGAGCCACTCCGGCAGGGTGGTAGTTAATTTCTTGTTATTACCGAATGATATTCCATTGTACAGTTAGACCACATTTAATTTATCCATTCATCAGTTGATGGACATTTGGGTTGTTTCTACTTTTTGGCTATTATCCTATATAATAAAAGCCTAATATGCAAATTGTCCCCGCGGACAGTTGTTTGACCGGGAGTTCAACCAGGAGACCGGGAGTTCGACCGCTCACTATGATGTACGCTGACCACCAGGGGGCGTCATGGAACATGGTGGGCATCAGCAATGCAGTGCTGGCAGCGGGCAGCAGTGGAGGCACTGCCGGCCCCAATGGACCCTGACGAAAGTGGGACCGTGGCGGGATGGTGGAGCAGGTGAGTGGGTGGCACCAGACCAAGGCAGGTGCGAGCTGGGGTCCTGATCACCCCGCTGATCACCCACCGATTGCTCCACAGACAGAGACCAGCAGTGGCAGCAGGGGGCAAGGCCACTGCCCAGCTCCCAGGCCCTGATTGATCATCCTGCAGGCAGGATGGTTGAGCAGGTGAGGGGGTGGCATCAGGTCACAAGGTGGGGTGCCAGGTGGGGCTGCAGGGCTGCGAGGCTGGGGGCACAAGCTGGGGCCCAATCTCTGCAGGCCACCCTGAGGGACCCCACCAGTGCACAAATTTGTGCACTGGGCCTCTAGTGAATAATACTTTTGTGAACATTCCTTTAAGTTTTTGTGTGAATCAATGTTTTCATTTCTCTTTAATATATGCCTCCTAAGTGTGGAATTGATTGTCATATGTAATTCTGGTTAACCTTTTGAGGAACTTCCAGACTGTTATCCAAGGTGGCTGCAACATTTTACATTCCTACCAGTAATATGGGAGGTTTCTGATTTCTCTGCATCCTTGCCAACACTTGTTATTATCTGTCTCTTATAGCTATCCTAGTGGGTGCAAAGTAGTGTCTTGTGGTTTTGACTTGCATTTCCCCAATGACTAATGATTTTCAACATCTTTTCATGAACCTATTGGCCATTTGTATACCTGTCTACCTACCTATCTATATCTTTTATATGTATATGTCTATTCAGATAATTTGCTCATTTTTAAATTGGGTTGTCTTTTATTATCGAGTTGTGAGAATTCTTTATGTATTCTGGTTAAAATTTCTTAACAGATATATGATTTGCAATTATTTTCTCTCATTCTCTGGGTTATCTTTTTTTCTAATTTTAAAAAATGTATTTATTGATTTCAGAGAGAGGAAGGGAGAGGGAGAGAGGGATAGAAACATCAATATTGAAAGAGAATCATTGATTGGCTGCCTCCTTCACAAACACACACACACACACACACACACACACACACACACACACACACACACCCATGAATCGAGTCTGCAATCTGGGCATATGCCCTGATCAGGAATCAGATCTTGACCTCCTGGTTCATGGGTCGACGCTTAACCACTGAATCACATGGGCTGGGTGGGTTATCTTTTTCTTAATGACGCTCTTTAGCAGCACAAAAGTTTTTTATTTTGATGATGTCTAATTTATCATTTTTCTTTCATTGCTGTGCTTTTGGTGTGATATTTAAAAAATGAATTCTAATGCTGACTCTTAGGTCATTTCTTCTAAGAACTTTGTAGTTTTAACTGTTACATTTGGTCTGTCATCCATTTTGAGTTAATTCTGTGTACGGTGTAAGTCCAGCTTCCTTCTTTTGCATGTGTATGACCAGTTGTTCCTACATCTTTTGTTGAAAAGACTTTTCTTTCCCCATTGACTTGTCTTGACACCCTTTTTGAAAAGCATTGACTGTAAGTCTCTCATGGTTTATTTTTGGACTCTCAATTTTATTCCATTGATTTATAGGTTTACCCTTATGTCAGTACCACACTGTTCTGATTACTGTAGCTTTGTAGAATGTTTTGAAATCAGAAATGTGGATCTTCCAACATTGTTCTCTTTTTTTTTTTTAAGTACAATTTCCATTTATTTTCCCCCCAGAGAACTTTTCTTCACTCTTTAAAGACTTAGCTCCTTACATGGGCTTTGGTGGAGGTCGTGGGGCAGCACCCGCAGGCCTAAATCGGGGTGGGGGTGTTCGGTCCTTCCGGGCTTCACGAGATCGATTCCTGACTACCTTGCTGTGAATGGCACAGCTCACACAGTAGTGCAGCTTCACATACAGCTTGGGAAGCACATAGGCGTCGAAGACACACTCGCTTCGGAGATGTCCCTGACGGCCACGGCCTCTACTATGTTTCGAATGACAAACTTCTTAATGGCCTTGTCTTTGGGCGCAGTTGGTGCAACGAATAGGCTGCACGTGGCCTCGGCCTTTTTTGGCACGACCGTTATTCCTTCTTTTCTTGGTCATCTTGGAAACGAGGACCCGAGAGAGGCATTGTTCTTTTTTCAATATTGTTTTGGCTGTTGGGAGTCACTGAATTTCCATATGAGTTTTATGATCAGCTTGTCAATTTCTGCAAAGAAGCAGGTTGGAATTTTGATGGGGCTTGTGTTGAATCTGAAGATCAATTTGGGGAGTCTTGTCATTTAAACAATATTAAGGTCTTTGCACCCATGACCACGGAATGTTTCCCCACTTATTTAGGTTTTCTTTAATTCCTTTCAACAATATTTTGTAGTTTTTAGAGCATAAGTTTTGTAGTTCCTTGTTAAAGTAATCCCTAAGCATTCTTCTTGATGCTAGTGTAAATGGAATTATTTTATTAATTACATTTTGAAATGTTCATTGCAAGTGGATAGACATACAATTGACTGGTCTATTCATCTTGTACCTTGCAACCTTGCTGAACTCATTTATTAGTATATATAAACACTAATATATATATTATACACACACACACATACACATACACACACACATACACACACGGTAGATTCTTTGGGATTTCTTCTTCCTTTGAGGTATGGATGCCTTTTGTCTTGCCTGAGTGCCCTGGCTGGAACCAACAGTACTATGTTGAATAGAAGTAGTGAAGAGCAGATATCCTTGTCTTGTTCCTGATTTCAGAGGGAAGCATCCAGTGTTTAATCATTAAACATGCTACTGCTGTAGGAAGGCTTGTTTTCGTGTTTCCTGAAAGATTGGCTGGTTACAGCCTCACCACTAGCTGCATATGAGGAGGACCCCAGTCCCCTCACCCCTTGCAACACGGTAGCCCCAAGTTTTAGAGGTGAGAAATCCAGGGCCAGGGAGGGAAAGTGCTGCCTGCCTCACCATACAGCTGTCCATAGTCACTGGGGAGACCCAGTTTTCCCTCCCCTGGTGGGGGTGCCTTGAAACCCACCAAGGCCAGCTATTAGTATGGAGAGAGGTCTAGGTTCTGTTCTGGGCTCAGCCACTGAGTTGCTCTATGATCTTGGGTCTCCGTTTTCCCAACTGTGCCTCGGGAGAGCTGGTACAGTTGGAAGTCCTCTAGTTCTGACGACCCACCCTTAAACCCACAGCTGCTTCTACCACTGCCCATAGTGGACACCAGAGGGCGCCGCAGACCAGCATTTGGCCCAGCTCCGCACAGGAGCCCTGGGAGGCTGAAAGGCAGGGCGTGTTTTCCAGGAGCCACTAGTTTTGCTTGAATGGGCTTCCTTATGGCTAGACCTGCCTGGGCCCTTGGCTGAGCCCTGATCACTAAGGAGGGAAGTGGGAGGCATCGCCCCCAGTGCCAACGACCTTGCACTCACCCCTGCCTGCTTTGGGTTGGCTGCCTAAGGCCAGGCATCCCAGCGTCAGGGCCAACAGCCTCGAGTTTCTCAGTCTCAGAGGTTTTCACGGTCTCTGGGCCTCTTACAGGCACTGCATTCTTTCTCCACTGCCGTGTCCAGCAGTCAGAAGCCCCCATCCTGGTGGGTGCCTGGTGTCCTGGAAAGGGCACATCACAACCCATTTCAGATGTGGATGGATCATTGCTGGGGGTCCTGGACAGGTAGGCTCTGAAACCACAGCCTCCCGGATCCCTGGGGACCTCGAGTGACAGACCCCAGAATCACAGAAGCAGGCACCATGGACAACAGGGACCACTTGCACTTCCTCTATCACCCCCTGCAGGCTCCCCTAGACCGATTTACCCTCCAAATACAAGCAGAACCTTTGTTTTGCAAATCGAGCTCCAAGACAAAGTAGCATTTCTCAGCCCCTGCTCGGAGGATTGCCTTCCGGGAGGCCTCCAGATGCCTGCTGGTTTGGCCTTGCATTCTCAGTCCTTCTGTAGGTGTTTTCTCTCTCCTTCCAGGCTGGGTTTCCCATTCTCCTCAGTTCCTTAAAGGGTGGCTGGTTCAGGACTTGGAGTCCAGTAGAAGGTCAACCAATGTCATCGTGGAACACCACTAATCCCATCCTCTCCTCCCTCTCAAGGGCCTCAGGGCTGCCGTTGTCCCTTACTTAGCTGTGTGGCTTTGGGGCAGTCACGTAACCTCTCGGAGCATCCGCTTTGTTTTCTTCTTTGCTATTGTACTCCCCTCTCCCCTCCCCCCCCCAAAGGTTGCCGGCGTCGGGGAGGATGCTAGAGCCTTTGTATGAAAGGTGACATGCTCTCCCTGTGTCAGGTCAGGGTTGTCACATGGAGGAGAGGTGGGTGGCCATGCCTGCTCACGTGCCCCAAGTTGTCAAATGACAATGACTGACATTTCCTGGCTTGTTCTGTGGACCAGACACTGTGCTGAGTACCTTACCTGGATTATCTCTCTTGATCCCCTCAGTGACCCTCTGAGTAGGCAGAATTATTGCCCCACCTTTGCAGATGGGGAAACTGAGGTACAGAGCAATTAGCTATGATGCTGAGGTCACACAGCTGGCAAAGGGCGGGACTGGGACTTGTGCCCAGATGTCTGGTCCCTGGAGCCCATGCTTTTAGCCACTGAGCCCTTTGAGCTGAGGCTGGGCAGGGACGGGCAGCTCTGGGGTCTTTCTGTCACTGTTCAGGGATCTCCAGGTGTCAGAGAGCATTCATTCCAGTCTCCCCTTTTCCAGACTGGAGTGCTGAGGCTGGGAGGGCTGGCTCTCTGTCTCTCTCTCTCACACACACACCAGGGCAAAGCAGGACTCACTAACATCAGGAAAATTGGGTAGTGCCTACAGCCCCCAAGAGGCTCAGATCTACGGCACTAAAAGTGGTTTTGGGACCTCACTTGCATGGCCGGCCGCCGTCTTGGTTGGACTCATTGTCCAATTTGGGGTCTTGGGAGTGGGGGTGGGAGAGAGCACCTCAAGGCCCTAAATGAACCCACCCTCCAGCCCAGATGCTGGGCACCAGCGGGCCCCTCCTTCCCAACACAGGGCCCTTATCTGGAAAGCAATTTGGGTTGGTGGGGAGGGGGAAGTTTGAGGCCTCAGGCTCTGGCAAGGTGGGTAGGAGAGATAGGGAAGTGGGGAGGGGGCCCTGGGGCCCTGCTGTGTGGGCCTGAGGATGGAAGGCACGCCCGCCCGGAGCCAGCATGGTGGGGGCTTTCGCCAAGCGCTGTCCTCACTGGCCTGGCCCCCGGACACGGTGCCAGGGCTGCGCCTGCCTCCCGTACTTGCCAGGCAAGACGCCTGCATCTTTAATTAGCAGGCAGCAGCCTCTCCCGATTCATCACAGTCACTGTTTAATTAGCCGCCCCTACCCCCCAGCTCTGGGTTGAGCAGCCTGCCTCTCTCAGGGATGCTGCCATCACCTCATGGTGTCCCCTGTCACCCCCCCACCCCCATACTTACTCTGCTCCCCAGATTGGGGGATGGGGCAGGCACGCCTGGCTGAAACCTAAAGGAGCTTCTGGGCATTGACGCTTGTATTCAAAGCATCCAGCAAACATTATTAGGGCCTCCAGTCTGCTCCAGGCTGGCGCTGGGCAGAACCCAGGCTGGACAGAGGCGGCTGGCCTCGGGCCTATCTGACTGCCTGAGAATGGCTTTTCCCTCTGGGAGGTGCTGGGACATCTCTCCAGCTGGTCCCAGGGTGTTGGGAAAAGACAGTAGTGATCCTCCATGTTGCTCCACCCCACAACCAGAAAGAAAGGAGCATTTCTTCTTCCCCACCCCCGTCCCAGAGCCCAGCAGGCCCCCTGAGAAGGCTGAATCCTCGGGGATGGGGAGAGCCCACCCCCACCCCCATCTCCGGCAGCTAGATCCTGGAGGCCCAGGCCACAGGCCAAGGGGGCCTCAGCCCGTCAGCCCAGGTGTGTGTCTGCAGGGCCCTGGGGAGTCAGGGACACAGGAGGGAGCCCCAGTTTGTGACTGAACCGGCTGCCCTCTGTTTCCTGGAAGCAGGGCGGGGTTGGTGGCCTGGGAGAGGTCCCCACCCTTCTGGGCAGAGGCCTGGCAGCCATGGCCTGTGGCAGCCAGCTGGAGGCAGGAAGCTCAGGTTCCACCCCAGCCCTCCTGTGGCTTCAGGTCAATCAGCTGCACGGGGCCTCGGGGTGCCAGCAGAGCAGTGGCAGACCCTCCTGCTCTGACAGGGATGATGTCTGTGGAAGGACTGGCATTTATTCTGGTGCCTGAGGACAGGGCTAGAGCTCATCCACTCTGGAACTGACCATCCGCCTGGCCTTGGCCAGCTACCCAACTGCACCGTGCCTCCATTTCCCCACAATTAGTAGCTACCTCATGAGTTGTCATGAGGAGTAAATGATTTACAATGTTTAATGCACTCAGAACAGTGCCTGAGAGTCCTCTGTAACCACAGGCCGTTTTGCCATTATTTCCCCTCCTTTTACCCAATATTTACTGCCAGGTCTGAGGGAGCTGGTGATGAGAAAGAGAGGTAACCTCCTGCTTTTCAGAGTCTTCCTTCCAGTGGGGGAAGCAGCTGAAAACAAGTAAATAAATAAAGGAAAAATGCAATTTCATATGGGGAACATGTGCAGTTTAGTTCATGGTAATTCATTAGCGTTAATTTCTTAGTTTTGACAAAAGTGTGGCGGTTAGGTCCTGGAATTAGGAAAACTGGGTGAAGCGTATACAGAAACCCTGTGTACGGTCTTTGCAGATTTTCTGTGTTTCTAAAATTATTCCCCCAAGAAAGCTTTTTTTTTTTTTTTTTAAATACAATTGCGGGTAATGGTACAAACCATGAAGGAAATAAACGGGCAAGAGATACAGAGAAGAAGATGTGTGGCCATTTCAGACAGGTTGGTCTGGGAGGGCCTCCCTGAGGAGGCAGCATTTGTGAGAAACTGAGTAATGGGAAGGAGCCAGCCCCGAGGAGACGGGGAAGGGGCTGATAGGAGGAGGGAGCAGCAAGTACAAAGGCCTGGAGGCAGGACCTGGCTGAGGAGGTTTGAGGTCCACTGTGGGGTAGGAGGCGGCTCGGTGGCTAGAGATGAGCTCCAAGAAGTAGGCAGCTCTCTTTCAACCTCATTTGTCCTTTCAAAGGACAGGAAGGAGGTGGGAGACTCAGCCAGAAACTGAATCTAGCACTTCCCGTGAATTTGTACCTCGTCTTGGTCCTTATAGTTACTCTGTGAGGGAGGTACCATCATCTCATTCACAGGGGAGATGGAGGAGGAGCAGCCATCAGCCCATGCCACCTGGTAAGCGACAGGCCTGTGCTTGGAAGGAGAGACCTCATGGGCCCTGGGGCCTTACCGGGAGACAGGGAGTGGCTAAAAGGCAGGGCCAGGACAAGGCCTGGGTGTAGCTACAGAAACGTGGGCCAAGCTGGGAGCAGGGCGACCCAAGAGATGGGGGTCTCTGGCCAGCATGAGACCATGTGTCAGGGCCAGAGAGCATCTTTGTACAAGTTACATAATCAACTTCAGTAATGGTAACATTACACGCATATCATACACAATTCTGAAGGTACAAATAACACACAGGGGCAAGTTCTCCCTCCCCCACTCCCCTGCCACCCACTTTCCCTCCCCAGAGATGCCCTCTGAGACCTGTTTCTTGTGCATCTTTCCTGGATGCACAGTCTGGATGGCGGGACCTGGACCACAACACCGGTAAACAGTCAGCCGGCCCCGAGGGCCGCCAGGCGCCACCGACCAGAAAGCCGCCGGCTCACGGTGGTCTCTTAATCCTCCACCAACCCCTGCTGTATGCGTATCGAGCTCTCTGTTTTACATTGGAATGAGCTGAGGCACAGGCAGGTTAAGTCACTCACCCAAGGTCACACAGCTAACACGGGTTTGGACTCAGGGCCCCTTTGGCAGCATTGTACAGATGAGAAAAGGAAGGCACAGAGGAGGTGACAGCCCCAGGGGGCCCGGCAAGAAGGTCGAGGAGCCAGGACTTGAATGAGTCTGGCAATCTTGCTCCAGAACTCACACCCCTGACCAATGCATTGTTCTGGGAGAAAGGACCCCCCAAAGTCGGAGTCAGCCAGACCTGGGAGTGATGCCCATCACTGCCTAGGTGCATGGCCATGGGCAATCACTGTCTTCCCTGTCATCTGGCTGCCCAGCCGGGACAAAGAGGAAGCCTGCCTCTCAGGTGGCTTAAGGATGAGCCAGAGCGGCGGTCAGACCCGCCTCTCCCACGGCCTCTTCCTGTGATGGGCAGGGAGAAGGGTGCTGCCAGGTGGACATACAGGGAGCCAGAAGCTCAGGGGGGTGGGGGGGGCCTTCCTTCCCTGCAATGTGCAGACAGAGCAGGTGAGAGGTTTCCCCGGGAGAGGGATGGTGGAGTCCCCTGCCCTTCCTTGACCTCCTGCCCAGCTCACAGACATGCTGCCCAGCCAGGAATTCTTTGGAATCAGAAAAGGGAAAGGGGTTTCCAGAGGTTTTTCCCAAAGGTCATGTGCCCAGTCCTTACCCCCCGCCCCAGGTGGTGGTCAGTGGAACAGGACGCAGGAGGAGGCTACAGGCAGGAGCAGGCAGGAGCGACACAGAGATGAGCGGCCAGGCCCAGGCGCCGGCTCAGGCTGGGTTTCCAGGGAGGTCTTCACATCGCAAGGTCACCTCAGGCTGGTGGGCTGGCCTTCAGCTCAGCGGCTCAGAGCACAGACTATCTACCTGCACACCCCAGCTCCCCCAAGGATGATCAGATTATGAGGCTGAAACAGGCAGATTCTCCGGGACATGGAGACAAACCCAAATGCTAGTTTCTTCCCCTACAACATGGGCCAGACTACATTAGCCTCCCTTCAATCCCCTTCTTCATAGCCCCTGCCCTGAGGCCCTGGGTTAGTGATGCTATGAGGGCCTGGGAATACGTATGGATGGTCTTGGGGCATTTGTTTCCATCTCAGCCAGGCTGCCGCAGAAGGCACAGTGGAGTGGGGAGCACTGGGGCTGACGAGGCAAAACCAGGCTTGGGTTTGAATCCCAGCTCTGCTGCATTCCTGGGCATGTTAATTAATGCACCACCCTGAGTCTCAGTTTCCCCATCTGTAAAATGGGGTTGTTATCAGACTTGAAATCTCATAACAATAGAGCTTCTGAAACAATGCACGATATGTAGTAGGTGCTTGATAAATGTCTTCCTCTTCCATTGACTAGCTGATTAATCTCATTTTCCAAACTCCACGGGGCCTGGAGACAAACCTTGGCACTTGTCCCGTGTTCACGGGGCCGTCTGGGAGATGTACTTTTGTTGCCAAATGTTGGAATTGCTGAAACATGTAGAGGGAGATGGGAGAGACTAGTTGCCAGTGGCACTGGCCCTGCTAATGGGGCCTGGTGGCCATGGGGCCTGCTCTGCAGGCGCCAGGAGACTGACTGATCCTGCACACAACTCCCTTGCCGGAGGCAGGGCTGGCTCTACCCACAAAGGCTTCTTTTGGGCAACTCTTTTCTCTAGAAGGCTCCTGGAAGACACTGCCTTCTGTCCTGACAGTGTTCTGGGTGTTCTATCCAGCCTGTGGGAGGCAGCTGCAGGGGTGGCAGGGAGCTGGGCCAGTCTTCCCGGTGTCCCCGAGGGGTCCTTCCTGTCCCATCCTCTCTGACCCCTGGCGCAGAGCTGAGAATGCGTTGCAGGGGCTGGTGCTTTCCCGTGGGTGGGTGTGAACGTGCTTAAAAAACGGAGGGGCCTTTTCAAAGGCAGAGATGACTTTTAGAAAACCTCCCGTCTTTTCTGTGAGGCAGAAACTACGAGCTAGAAATGACCTTGACCATCAGTGTTTTTCCAGGAGGATGTTAAATTGATATTGGGCAGAAAAGGGCGTTCATGGTCCAATAAATTTGGGGAACACCAGCTTAAACATCTGACGGGCTCCTCTCTGCGGGGTTTCTCGGAGCCTTTCTTGTGCGTTTGTGAAGTTCTGAGAGGCAGCGGCTCACCCGCACCAGCAGCCAGGCCCATTTGATGTGTCCCTTTCAATTGTCCCCTGCACCTTGCGAGTTTAGAGGCTATGAAAGCCACTTTGGGAAATGCCAAAATTGTTGGAAACTCCCCCCTCCTCCACGTACCACGGCTGGAGGCATCTTGGGGACTCTGGAGGTCTCTGGGGGAACCCGGGGTTTAAATACGTGTAAAGGATTCAGAGGATGCTCCGGCCTTTATTTTACAGCTGAGACTTTAATCCTCATTTTACCTGTATTAACGCTTTAATCTTCACAAGGGCCCTACAAAGTGAACACCGTTGTCCTCTCCATTTTCCAGGGGGTAAACTGAGACACAGAGAGGCAGTCCTTGCCCAAAGTTCACAGCTGGTACATGGTAGTGCTGGGATTTGAACCCAGGCAGCCTGAGTGAGGGGCTGCATTTATACCCGTTGTGCAGCTTGCCTTCACCACGGAGGCATGCAAAGTGTCCTGCACCCTGCCCCCTCCCCCCCAATTCGGCAGTCGCACACTTAAGCTTCTGACCTAGGGTGAAGTTTCCTGGAAGGAGAAGGTCTCATGTGTTCTCAGGAGAGTCCGTGGCTTCCATTTCGCAGGGTAATAGTTTTCTGGCTCTGAGTCCAGAGGCTGGGGACACCCCCTGGGTGAGTCCTGCCGTCCACAGCTTCCCCACCAGCAGCCTGGTCCCTCCCAGAGGCTGTGTTATGGTCTATTTCATCCTCACCCTGATTATCTTCATTCCACAGGAGAGGCTCAAAAGGGAACCAAAGCTCAGAGAGGGGAAGTAACTTGCCCACAGTCACACAGCGAGGAGATGGTGAGGCTGGGATTTGAACCCAGGCAGTTGGACTCTAGCTGGATGATCAAGATACGGGTGCCCTTGGTGATGAAGCTGTGGGTTTCTGGGGCCAGGGCAGTGGCACAGCTGTAGGGCCATGCCCCATCAGGCCCCTGCTCTCCTCTGATTAGCTGCTGCCCCTGCAGACTCACTACAGTCCCCTCTCCTGAGAGATACGCTCTTGGGTACCCTGCTAATCTCTCCAGGCATCCCCTTCCCAGCCTCACGTGGGCCAACAGTCAGTAGCATAAAAACAGGCAGATAGGTCACCACCACTGAGGACGCAAGAGGCACTTGTCATAGTGGCTTCTTGGGGCTTTATCTCTACCTCCTGGAGCAGAGCCTCGGTCGCTTCCTCCTTCTGGGGTGCAGACTTTTTGTTCCTCGGGTTATTTCTTCCGCTTTGGCTCATCGGTTCTTAGAGAGAGAGAGCTGCTTGCTGTCTGTCCACCTGTAGACAGCAACTGGACACCTCACGGGGCTTGTTTCTGCAGTGGCTGTGCTGGCCCTCCCCTCCCAGAGCGGGGGCAGGACTCGAGGGTGCTTCCAGGTCTCGTTGGTAGATGGTAGAGCAGGACCTGGATTCAAATTCTTCTTCCAACAACTTAATAATAAAGACACAACCCAGTTTTTAAAATGAGCAAAGGATCTGAATAGACATTTCTCCAAGGAAGGCATATAAGCAGCCATCAAGCACATGAAAGATGTTCAACATCATTAGCCACCTGGGAAATGCAAATCAAAACCACAAGGAGGTGCCACTTCACACCCACTCAGGTGGCTACAGTTAAAAAGACAGATAACAGGAAGTGTTGGAGGTTTGTGGAGATACTGGAACCCTCATGCATTGCTGGTGGGAATGTAAAATGGTGCCATCATTTTGGAAAACAGTATGTCAGTTCCTTAAAAGGTTAAATATAAAATTACCATATGACCCAGCAATTCTGCTCCTACATACACCCAAGGGAATTGAAAACATACATCTACACAAAAAATTACACAAATGCTAATAGCAGCATTATTCTTTTTTTTTTTTCAGTTTGAGAAAAAACAGAGTGATTTTATTATTTTTTTGCTATTAATTTTCAATTTTATTTTTATTTATTCTTTATTGATTAAAGTATGACATATGTCCCCTTTTCCCCCCATTGACCTCTCCCCAGCCACTCCCACCCCCCAGCATATGCTCTTACCCCCTACTGTCTTTGTCCATGGTTTATGCTTATATGCATGCATACAGGTCTTTTGGTTGATCTCTTACCATGCCCCACCCCCCTACCCCCCTGCCTTCCCTCTGAGGTTTGACAGTCTGTTCAATGCTTCTTTGTCTTTGGATCTATTTTTGTTCATCAGTTTATGTTGTTCATTATATTCCACAAATTAGTGAGATCATGTGATAGTTATCTTTCTCTGACTGGCTTATTTTGCTTAGCATAATGCTCTCCAGGTCCATTTATGCTGTTTCAAATGGTAAGAGTTCCTTCTTTTTTCCAGTAACATAATATGCCATTGTGTAGATGTACCACAATTTTTAATCCACTCATCTGCTGATGGGCACTTAGGCTGTTTCCAAATCTTAGCTATTATAAATTATGCTGCTATGAAATAGGGGTGCATATATCCTTTCTGATTGGTGTTTCTGCCTATTAAATTTTCATTCACTATTATATTGTAGCTATCTTTCTTGGGATATATTCCTAGAATTGGGATTACTGGGTCAAATGGGAGTCCCATTTTTAATTTTTTGAGGAAACTCCATACTGTTTTCCACAGTGGCTCACCAGTCTGCATTCCCAACAGCAGTGCACGAGGGTTCCTTTTTCTCCCCATCCTCACCAGCACTTATTTGTTGATTTGTTGATGATAGCCATTCTGACAGGTGTGAGATGATACCTCATTGTCATTTTGATTTGCATCTCTTGGATGATTAGTGACTTTGAGCATGTTTTCATATGTCTCTTGGCCTTCTGTATGTCCTCTTTCAAAAAGTGTCTATTTAGGTCCTTTGCCCAGTTTTTTATTGGATTGGTTATCTTTCTTTCATTAAGATGTATGAGTTCCCTGCAAATGTTGGAGATTAAACCCTTATCAAAGATAACATTGGCAAATATGTTCTCCCATTCCGTGGACTCTCTTGTTGTTTTGTTGATGGTTTCTTTGCAGCATTATTCTTAATAGTCCAAAAGTGGAAATAACATGAATGTTTTTCAACTGATAAATTGATAAATATAATATGGAATTTTATTCACTATAAAAAGGAATGAAGTATAGCCCAGTCAGTGTGGCTCAGTGCTTGAGCATAGGCCTGTGAACCAAGAGGTCACCAGTTCAATCCTGGTCAGGGCACGTGCCCAGGTTGCAGGCTTGATCCCCAGTAGGGAGCATGCAGGAGGCAGACGATCAATGATTCGCTCTTATCATTGACTAGAGGCCCGTTGCACGAAGATTTGTGCAATAGGCCTTCCTTCCCCTGGCTGCTGGCACTGGTTTTCCTCTGGCACTCAGGACCCAGGCCTTCACTCTGGCTGCCGCCTTCCATCTTCGCTCCAGCCAGAGTCTTTAGTCTTCTCCGCTCTGGCCGGAGCACCACCCCTGTAGCTCCCTCTGCCCCCCGCCTTCCCTCTCATAGCAGGTGTCCCGCCCCGCCCGGCAGCTCTGTGCCTGCATATGCAAATTAACCCACCATCTTTGTTGGGTTAATTTGCATACCAACTCCTGATTGGCTGGTGGGTGTCACAGATATGCGATCAATTTGCATATTTCTCTTTTATTAGTGTAGATGTTTCTATCCCTCTCTCCCTCTACCTTCCTCTCCCTGAAATCAATAAAAACATAAAAAAGAAAGAAAGAAAATACAAATAGAAGAAAAAAGAAAAAAATTTATGAAGTCCAAATCCTACCACCTAGAGACAACCACTGTTACATTTTAATGATACGCTCCCAAATTACACTCTGTTGCCTATTAAATTTTCATTCACTAATATATTGTAGCTATCTTTCCTTGTCGCTAAATATACTTCTACACAAAAACCAAACTTTATTCCCACCACTCACTCACTGTGGACCTCTCCATCTGTAAGGGGGGCGTAACTGGAGGACCCACCTCCAGAGGAAGTCATGAGGACAAAAGGAAGGAGGTCACACACCTACAGCACCTGGGAGAGACCAGCCGGAGGAAAACACTCTAAAAGGGGAGGCCCTGCTCTGATGCCCTTTGTGCCAGCATTGAGCGCTCCAACCAGAGCCAGCTCATCTCCGTGCTGCTCTTATGTTTCAAACACACCATGGATTCTGTAGTTTAAAAGTGGGGTGTGTGGCACTGGCTGGGTGGCTCAGTCATGGGAGTGACGTCCCGTACGCCAAAGAGTTGCAGGTTTGATCCCCAGTCGGGGCATGTGAGGAGGCAGCCAATTGATGATTCTTGCTCACATCAATGTTTCTCTTCCCCCAACCCCTCTCTAAAAAATAAAAATAAAAATAAGTAAATCAATAAACATATCCTCAGATGAGGATTAAAGAAAATGTAGGGCGTGTGTGTCAGGGACAGACCCTGGGAGAGCCCTGGAGGCTGTTATGACCTTCAATGGAAATAAACCACCCTTCCTGAGAACCTACTGTGTGCCTGGCACTGGCTCATGTTGTCTTCTCGCAATGACCATGATCAACCCCATTGACACAGTGACTTGCCTTTGCAAACAGCTGAGGGTGGGGCTGGGTTAATTTCCAGGTTTGCCTGGTCGAAAGCCAGTGTTCTTGTCTCTTCTCCATACTCTCCGGAAGGGATGGCTTCGAAAATACTTGAATCCTGTCCAAGTGAGGGCTTGTGCTGTTATTCCCCAGATCTGGAGGGTGGCATGAGAAGGGGAAAGTCGCTGCTCCTAGATTTCAAATCGCGAGGATGTGTTTGTGTGTGCCTCCTGCGTGAGGGGCCTTCCACTGGCTGTGGGGATGCAGCGGGGGCTGGAGTGCGGCGTCTGTGTCCTGCGCTGCACAGGCTGGCGGGCGGGAGCGGGTGAGGGTTAGTGCACAGGCTCTGGAGTTGGTGGGGATTGGAATCCCCCTCTGCTGGTGACTAGGGCCATTGCCTCTGTGTGAGAAATCAGAGCACCTTGAGTGGCAACTGCGGACGTGGGATAAGCTATGCTATCACCAGGGTGAGTCAGGTGGTGAATGCAGGGAGCTCAGGAGGAGCGGCCCAGGAAAGGGGCCGCCGCCCGCCAGCTTTTTGTGCGCTTCTCTCTAAGCCCAGTGCATGGGCAGCCAGCCCGCAGGAAGGGCTGGAGATGAGTCATTCACCCATGGCTTTCAGACCTATTTATCAGGAGAGAGGAGGGAGGGGGCTCATCTCCATTAAAAAGTCTGCCCCATGCCCCCAGCCAGGCCAGGTCTCTCCTGTCCCCTTGTCCCAGGCCCTGCTCTGCAGGCCTTGACCATGGATTCCAGCCCACCTGGCCCTGGTCTTTGCGCTCCTCCCCTGCTCCCTGTCCCCCTCCCTTTGGTCACCTTCAGTGTCAACTCCAAGCTGGTCAGCTGGTGGGACCACAGCTGTCTCTGGAGTCCTGTGGACCCAGGTGTGAATCCCAGCCCCCCACCCCACCCCCAGACCTCAGGGAGTGACTCCACCTCTATGAGCCCGCCCTCCTTCCTTCGGTGCAGCAGGGGTTCCAGATTCTAATTCTGACTCTGCTTACTCGACGTGGCCGCCTGAGAAAGTTACTCAGCCTCCCCAGCCTCAATCTTCTCATCTGCAAAACAGGAGGACAATTGCACCTCAGAGATTTGAGAATTAAATGAAAAAATACAAGAACTCAGAACAGTGCTGAGGACTTAGCAAGTGTTCACTATATGCTGGCCAAGGTTACTACGATCCTGGCCTTTTAGAGCTGTGGCAGTCCACAGGGCCCTGCCCCAGAGGCCGCATCCCTAAATGCCAGGTCCTTGGCCTCACATACAACCAGGCATGATGGCTGTTCCGGTCCTTATCCTGGCCTCTGCCTCTCCCACCCTCAGGCTACCAGATTGGGCATGGACACTCTACTTTGCACCCCCCTCCCCACCCCTAAAGAGCCGAGTGTAGCCCCAAAGCCGAGCTAACCCCAAAGAGTTGAGCCCAGCCCCAAAGGTCTGAGCCTAGCCCCAAAGAGCTTAACCTACAGCCTAGGCCAGTCCCGAGGGCGGAGCCAAGCCCCAAAGAATCTAACCTAGTCCCTGAGGGCCCAGCCCAGTCCCTAAGCGAAGCCTAGGTCCCCAGAGCCTTTGATCTGTTAGGAAAGTTTTACTTCATTTGATAACTTATAGCAGAGAGGTAGCCCCAAAGGGCTGAGCCCAGCCCGAAGGCCTGAAGCTAGTTGCATCTGCGTTTTAGAAGGAGCTTTGTTGTGCAAGGGCAGAGGACAGAGAAGGGAGCAATACCAAGTCCTTGTTCCTTCTTTTCTTCATTCCAGTGGGCACTGAGCACCTTCCAAGTCTCCAGCCCCAGCCGAGGTGTCTGTGCTGGGTCAGCAAGACAGAGCGAGGGAGAGAAAGCAAATAGTGGCGAGTCCAAGTGAAGGGCACATGGGTGTTTGTTGTACTATTTTCTGTAGGTTTAGACATTTTCAAAATGAAATGCTGGAGGATAAATAAAAATAAATTCTGGGCCCCGTATAACGCATCGGGGAGGGTGGAGCTAAGGCAGGGTTCTTCCCGCCAGCAGCTCAGGGTCCAGTGAGGAGACCGCGTGGGCACTCAGTGCTCATGAGGTCCTCCGAGGAAGGGCCCCGGGGCAGGCTGGGAGGCTGTGGGAGTGTAGCCAGATGGAGAGGGAAAGGGAAGGGCATTGGCACAGAGGAACAGCAGGGGCGACAGCATGGAGGCTGGAGGCACAGGGACGCTGGGGCAACAGGTCATTGTGGATCAATGGAAGGTTCTTGGTGGGCCCGGAGTTAGTTTACAGGAGGCTGGAAAGGGGAGTCATGGCCTCCTGGAGCTGGTCTCCTGGAATTGGTCTCTGAAAATAAAATTGATACTGGCCCACTGTTGCAAAATCAGAGAACACAGGAAATTATTTTTAAAAAGGAAGTACAACCCCTAAGTTAGCCCATCACCAGAGATAACCTCTGTGAAGCATTTGATAAATTTCTTCCTAATATCATCATCATATATATCTCCTAAATCAGAATAATAAAATAGGGTGCATTGTGCTGTTTCTTACTTAAAATTACTTAAGGTGCATTTTCCAGAACCACTGAGTAGTCTCTGAAAAGCTGGCTTCTTTGGGGATCACTCCAGCCAGAGGTGCATCTTGGCTACATGGCCGTTCTCCTGGTTGGGCACCGAGGCTGATTCCACTTGTTTGCCATAACAAAGACACCGTGATAAACATCCTTCATACATACGTAATCCCGTGTTTCTTTTTGATCGATTCCTGGACATGAGATTCTTGGAAGGCCTGCCGGGCCCGGAGCTGGCTGGGTAACCAGGAGAGGGGGTGGGTTTCCCAGGACCACATGTCCCCACTTGAGGACAGCCTGGAGCTCAGCTCTAAGGAACAACTTGCACTTTCTGAATGCCTCACACTCTCTCTTACCTCCAGGCCAGTTTGTCCGGTGTTACAGCCCCCACCCCCAACTCTCTCTCCTCCAACTCCTCCTCATCTCTCCAGATTTCGGCACAACCTTCTCCGGGGAGCTTTCCCCCGAGACCTCAGGCTGGAGCGCCCACTCCCACCCTCTCGGCAGCTGTGCCTGGACCAGCTCCATCAGAGCTGCTGTCTTGCTGGGTTACGAGTGCCGTTTCTTTGTCTGGTTTCCTTTGTCCCCCGAGGACAAGGTCCAGGCTGGATTCATCTTTGAATTTTCAGCACCAGGGGCTGAGCTGGCTCATTTTGGTTTCAGTAAATATTTATTGAGCAAAGGAGTGAAGAGTTGGACAAATGACTGAACGAGTGAAACAAAATCCTCGAGAGAAGGCTGAAGCTCAGCCCTTGGGCTCCAGTGAGCATCGGTCTGGGGCAGTGGTTCTCAACCTTTCTAATGCCGCGACCCTTTAATACAGTTGAGACCCACAGGTTGAGAACCGCAGCTGTAGAGCCTAAGACCATCGGAAAACACAGATATTTACATTACGATTCATAACAGTAGCAAAATTACAGTTATGAAGTAGCAACGGAAATAATTTTATGGTTGGGGGTCACCACAACATGAGGAACTGTATTAAGGGTCGCGGCATTAGAAAGGTTGAGAACCACTGGTCTAGGGGAACACAGTGGGGTGCGTGCAGGGCCCTGAGCCAGGAGTGGGAAGCAGGCAGGCAAGGCTCCTGTGAAGGGAGGTGGGACCAGGGGCCTGGCAGTGCAGTGAAGGAGGCTAGCCGGGGGGCCGACCTGAGGAGTCAGAGGGAGGGGGCACCAATGGGCAATGGAGACAAGAACATTCCAGAAGAGGGAAAGGTGTCATGGGCTCTCGATCCTCTGTCCCTGTTCAAATCCTAACCCTGCTGCTTATGAACTGTGTGACCCTGACTGGTGATTTAGCTTCTCTGTGCCTCAGTTTCTCCATCTATAAAATGAGGGTAATTAGTGTAAGTACTTCACTCATACATTCATTTTTCTCTTCTTTTTCCCCCACTTGACAAACACTTGCTGTGTGTCTGTCCTGGGCCCAGGGAGGAGCTGGCCACCCCAGCCACACATGCGGTGAGCCCTGCGGCTGAGATCAAACCCGGGTCTGTAGTTACAGGCTCCATCCCCGCGGCCCTGCGGTCCTTATCCTGCGGCTGTTGTGCGACGAGGATGAGGCACCAGCACAGTAGCTGCTATCTTGTCCTCCTACGGTCTCATCCTCATCAGACGGACTTTAGTTGCTGTCTCAGGGCTGTGCTGACCAACCGCAAGGTCCCTCCCCTCTGAGCTTCAGTTTCCTGTAAGGTGACCAACCCTCCTGATTTGCCTGGGAATGAGGGCTTTCTGGGGATAAGGAACTCTCTGCACTAAAACCAGACCGTCCCCGGGAAACAGGGAGG
Source organism: Eptesicus fuscus (assembly GCF_027574615.1). Taxonomy (NCBI): domain Eukaryota; kingdom Metazoa; phylum Chordata; class Mammalia; order Chiroptera; family Vespertilionidae; genus Eptesicus; species Eptesicus fuscus. Next base: position 33,073,169 of record NC_072484.1, on the reverse strand, counting down.
TTGGTCACCCTGGTTTCCTGATCTGACGTGGGGAACCGCCTGCCTCCCAGGGCTGATGTGCAGAACAGAAGTAAGCACACGGGAAGGGGAGGAAAACCATGGGACCAGCATTCCAGATCTGGATCCATTAGAGTAAAGATGCGGAGTGCCATGGAAATCCAGGCATGAAGCAGAATGAGCCAGCTCGCATGTACTGCTTTGGAAGAAGCTCTGAGATACATATTTTAGGGAAAAAAAGGCGAAGTACAGCATACTTAGTGGGTATGCTTCTGCTGGTGTCGGAGGAGGGGTGTGAATGCACACACGCATGCTGGTGGGTGCGTGGATTCTCTGGGGCGGGAACTGGGCAGCTGGGAGAAACGGTGGGAAGAAGGTTTGCTTTTCACTCTACATTCTTTTGCATTGTTGGGATTATTTTATTATTATTATTATTTTAATCCTCATCCAAGGTCATGAAAAACATGAGAGAGAGAGAGAGAGAGAGAGAGAGAGAGAGAGAGAGAGAGAGAGACATTGATCAGTTGCCTCCCATACGCACCCAGACTGGGGATCAAACCTGCAACCTGGGTATGTGCCCCGATTGGGAATTGAACCTGTGAGACCTTTCTGTGCACAGGATGACACTTAACCAACTGAGCCACACGGGCCAGGGCGGGGATTATTTTAACCCTTTGTTGTCATTGTCTAGCCAAAAAAAATCTCTCCCATATTTGTCATCCCCCCACCCCTGCCCCAAACAAAATTAAAAGGCCAAAGTGACAGAGTAGGAGACATGCCTAGTCTACTCCCAACCAAGACCTCTTTGAACACTGGGTTGCATGGGGGCACTGCTGAGTCCTCTAATGCAGAGTGTGTCAGGCTCAGGTGCAAGTGCAGTCTGGGGAGACACCTGTGGGCTCCACATGTCATCCACACACAGGCCTGGGGGTCCCGGGGTCCCTCACCCACTTCTCTGCCTGCTTGTCCAAGGTTGCCCTGCGTCAGGTCCCGGACAGGGGCAGAGGTGGCCCATCTCGCAGAGCAAATGGTCCAGGTTTCACATACCTCCCGGCTAGGGAATCTGTGTCTGCTGCGGCCGCTGCCAAAGCCTGTTCGCTCCGCCTCCGGCCTTCAGGAGAAGGAGCCAAGCTGGTTGAGGAAGAGGCTCCAGGCGCAGCCTCAGACCAGCAGGCCTGACCCCACAGGCCCTGGCTCCTGCGAGCTGTCCGTCCAGGCTGCCTCGAGCTCCCAGCCACGTGGCAGGCTCTTCTTGTTTTAATTTTAGCGTCACATACATATTTTGGGAAAATATTCTTGTAATACCTCCAACATTAGTTAAAAAAAAAAAAAGCCAAGTGATCCCCCTGCACTTCCTGAGCCCCATTCCCCTCCAGCATTCTTGTAAGTTTCTTTCCGAATGTTTTACCGCCACATGCATGTATCTATATCTATTTCTCTATATTTGTATTTATACCCCTATCTCTATACCTCTATTTATAACTATACCTTTATCTGTCTCCACATCATCTATAGCTGTAACTATGCATCACTAGTAGATATGTGTGCAGTGTTTGTGTTTCTCCTATAAATGGTAACATTCTATATGTTTGGTTCTGCAAGGTACCTTGTTTTTCATCGAACATGTCATGAACATTGTTTGGGTCCGTACATACACAGCCACCTCCTTTCACAATGAGCCGGCCCATCATGTCTTGGTCCAGGCCCCATTGCTTCACTTCCACAGACAGCCCTGGGCAGGCCTCCTCGCACACACAAGCGCCGTTCTCCAGGATAGGACTGGCTAAGCCCCAGGCACTCCTGAGGGGGTGGGTACTGAATTGGTGACAGGTCCTAACGAATTTTGCTCCAGAAAGCCGAGCTAAGCACTCCGCCACAGGACACGGACGCCTGTTTTCGCGGATGTCGCCAACACTGAGCTGTCTAGAGCCACTTTTTTTTCTGCATCCGCATCAGCCCATCTTTCCCCAGCATAATCCCCACTCCCCAAGCCTCCAATCACTCCACTGGATTGGCTTTGAAAGCTGGGCCACAGAGAACTTTCTAGCCACCTTAGCTTGCCCTGCTGGTGAATGGTCTCCTCCTGCCTGGGTGATTTCAGGGAGAAGGGGGTGTTCCCCCAACCCCCACCTTTCTCTCCCATCAAAAGGCCAGCCCTCCTGAAATTCCTCCAGGAGGTGGGCAGTTTGGTGAAGGCTCTGTCCCCTTTAGGAGCCCTCTTGCCTAAGGTTTCCTACCACACAAGCAGCGTGGAGCAAGGAAGGGTGGGCTTGGGAGCTGGAAAGCACACGGGAACCCAAAGAAATAGAACCATAATAGCAGCCTATTCCTTACAAGTACCTCCCGTGCGCCCAGCACCTCACCAAGCCTGAGGCACACACCCTGCACTGGGTGCCACCACTCCTGCAGGTGGCGGGGGCTGGCTGTGATGTGCCCTCCGCAGCCCTCCTGGTTCAAGTCGCGTTACCCAATAACCTGCGAGTGCCCAGGGCTGACGCTGGGTGCAGGGTGGCTCAGAACCCTCTCTCCTGAGGCTGCATCCAGAATTCTTTCTCCCACATCCCAAACGAGCACCCCACATGTTGCTGGGCAGCTGAACCCCACAGAGCTCTGGGGATCCATGGGACTTACCCACCTAGTCCCGGATCTGTGAAACAGCAGGCTCTTGGGGTCTGGGCCTGGCCAGAGCCTCAGTTTCCCCATCTGTAAGATAGAAGTGGGCTGGATAATTCCCAAGGGCATTCCTCTTTGTCTTAGGCCTCTGCCCCTCTGGCTTCCAGTCTTAGAAAAGGGGCTGCTAAGGGGAGGGGAGCCTGGCCTAGCCTCAGGCTCCTGCCAGCCTTCGTCTCAGGAGGACAGGGCACCCCTGGCCTAGGGGTCGGCTGTGAGTTCAAGTTCTGCTCCTCACATGCTCTAGCTGTGTGCACGTTTCCCGCCACTCAATGGGTACTCGGCACTGTGACCCTTCTCCTCCTCTGCCTCCTGGGGAGATCAGCTTGCTTCTCCGAGCCGCAGTCCCCTCCCGGCCCGGCCTCGCGCCAGGGCTGCTCGAAGCTAGTGGAAGATCCTAGATGGGAAAGAGCTTTGCAGACGGAAAACCTCGGCCGATTGGGGAGATTTATTGCTGTACCTGCAAGTATGAGGTCCAAAGGCCACTGGGTCGCAGAGACTGTGCTGGAACCCCCATCAGCAGAGGAGGGGTGGATGGCCTTCTCCCAGAGGTCCTGGCATCTGGCGGCACCTCAGGGCTGGCCCTCACTTCCCCTTTTGTTTAGAATAGAGGCCTGGCACACGAAATTCGTGTGCGGGTACGGTCCCTAGGCCTGGCCTGCGATCAGGGACATCTTCCCTGGCTGCTGGCAGCTGGCCCCCCCCCCCCCCGCCACCCACCCCCAGTTCCCCATTCGCCATTGGGAGATCAGAGCCTGCCAGCCAGGGGGAGGGACCAGGAAGTTGGCCATTCCCACCCCCTCGAGGCCCCACCCCTGCCGCGGGTCGCCCTCTGTGTGTGGGGTGACCGGCGGGGCGGGGGCCTTGGCCTGGCGCCACCCGCATCCCCCGCCACCCACCCCCAGTTCCCCGTTCCCATTTGCCATTGGGCAATGGGAGCCTGCCGACCAGGAAAAGGAACCAAGAGGTGGTCAGTGTGCCTCATAGTGACTGGTCGAGCAGTCATTCTGGTCATTTCGCCGTTAGGGTCAATTTGCATATTACCCTTTTGTTATATAGGATGTCTGTTCCCATGCAGGGCCCTGGTCAGCACCTATATGACCCAGGTCTGGGGAGGGGGCTCCAGCAGCCTGAACCCCTGGGTAGGTCTGGAGAGACAGGCCAAGCCCCCCTCTGTCCCCAGGCCTGTCTATTCTCCTTCTTTTCCCCTCTAACCTGCTGCCCCGGGGCCCTAGCCTCACCATGGTCAGCTTCCCACCTCCCTGGTGCCCCTCCATTTCTACCCTGGCCATCAGGGATCTTTGGAAATCAAGGATCCGGTGGATCTCTCCTGCTGAGCTCTCAGGAGCCCTCTGCCAAGTGTCAGCCTGTACAGAGTCCCAAGGGTGGCAGGGGCCAAGGGCGGGCAAAGGGGTGTCCCTTGCTCTGTGGCCTGCTGGAGTGACCTCCCACTGCTCCCGAACCCTGTGTCCTGCTTGAGGTGCACCCCACACTCCCACCCACACAAGATGGTCCCAGGCCCAGACCATGCCCCATCCATCTCCCCTCTGCCTAGACCCCCCCTCCCCGCCCAGTCCTGACATCTCACCTACATCAGGCCTCAGTCAGGCCCTCTTCCAATGCTGCTTCCAGTCTTGCGTCCCCTCCACAGAGTGAGCTCCTGGGGCATAGCTTTGTCTCGCTACGGGCCCGTGAGCCCTGGAAGGCAGGGGCACACGTGCTTCACTGCTGGACTGCATGGTGCCCAGACCAGCAGAGGCTCCCGAAATGGCTGCTGGGCACCCAAACGAACGGACGTCGTTCTCTGCCCTCCGCGTGGCCACCCCAGGCAGTGGGGAGTGCATGTGACCTCAAACCCAGCCAGCTGAGCTATATTTAGACACCAGGGCCAGGGCAAGCTTCTGGGGCTGAGGAGGTGGCCGGCCCACTGTAGAGCCCAGGGGAACCTCTTATCTCGGGGCCTGTGTGAGAGGCCGGAGCCCAGACCAGTGGCTGTTGGCTCCCACTGTCCCCCAAAAAGCTGAGGAAAGACTCCATTGGAACAAAGGAGGCTTTCTGGCTGGTTGTGTGTGTGGTGTGCGTGTTGATAGCTAGAAAAAAATAAGTTCCGGGCTCGTTGGTCAGCTCCAGGGGTGGGCCAGAGATGGGGGACAGGGGTGAACGTGGGGGTCTCCCGGGCAGCCCCGTGCTGGCCCCGGCTGCAGCTGGCCTGCCTGTCTGCCCTGCTGCCTGCACGCTTTCCTCCCCTTCATACTTCAGGTGGGCGCAGTGCCAGGCCAGGGTGCGGCCACCCGGCGGGTGAGGAGGGGCCACCCTGGCCTGGCTGCTCGCTCCCCTGCTCTCTGGGGCGGGCAGGAGGCAGGATGGATGTTCGCAATAATTACCCAGCTGCAGCTTCCCCAGAGCTGCCGCCATAGCAACGGTGCCGGGCGCCCCAGCAGAGCGGCCAAGTGGCAGGAGGGGGTGTGGGCGCTCTGGGCAGGTCGGGAGGGGGTGGCATGAGCCCCAAGCACAGTCCCACTGGCTCTCTTTGTCAGCTCCCTCCCCCGCCTGCCCCCTCCCCAGAGGCTAGGGGGTGGGACTTGTCTGGGCACAGGAAGGTTGGCATGGCTCGGGGAAGGCTCCAGGGGAGGCTCCAGCAGACGCCCCGTTCCCCTGAGCAGGTGTCAGGAGGACTGATGCCCCCACCCGGGTGCACACCCAGGTCCTCTGGGTGTAATCACCCAGGAGGCTGTCTTCCCTTTTCGGAGAGGGGCGTGTGGTCCTGGGTGCTCTCCAGGGAGGGTGTTTATGACTCCCTTCCCCGCCCTCCCAGGATCCTCTTGGAGCCAGAGGCAGAGTAGCCTTGGGTAGCACTGGCTTTGGGTGGGGGGTTCACCTGTCTCGGAGGTCCTGGTCCCAGTGTTTGGGGACACCCAGAATCCTGCCTTCATGGCACCTATCTTGCTCTACTCTGTAGTAGATGCCCTGTTGGCCTCTGTTCTATAAAATCCAATCTGATGAAGGGGACTGTGTTTATCCGCGTTTTACGGAGGAGAAAACTAAGGCAGAGAGTCATGATACCTGTCTAAGGTCACACAGCTGAAAACGTGGAGCCTCAAGCCAGCTCAGTGTTGTCACCGCCCCGCCATTGACGTGTTCAACGTGGTTGTTCCGATCCCTCTGTCATCTAACAGCGTCGCCCAGTGGTTAGCTGAGCGTAGTCTCTGTGTCCTAGTGGGAGGGGGTGATGAGGCAATCTCTCTCAGCCTCAGTTTTTTCCTCTGTAAAATGGAGATATAATTGAACCTCCGCTTTGGGGTTGTGAGTACTAAAGAAAACTGCATGAAAAGTGCAGCACCTGGCATGTGGGAAGTGTTAGCTGTTGTTATTGTTGGAATTATGATTATTTTTATTGTTGTTGTTACAACACGAGGAAGCAGACCTAGATGCTCACCAAGGCCCCTTTGGCTCTGGCCCCAGGCAGCTTTCTGAAGGCGAGGCCTCTCCAGCAGGCGCCAGTCGGGATGGGCGAGCTGGGAAGTGGGGAGTTCACAGCCTGGTGAGGAGGCGGGTGTTAATCGCCTAATCCCACAAGTGTGTCTGGGATGGGGCTGTAAGAGTGAGGGAGGAGATGAACATGAACACGGGGCTGAGATGCAGCCGGGGCTGGGCAGGGTGAGGCTCCGTTTACACAGAGGATCAGGAAGGGCCTCTTGAGGGGGCTGGCCTGGAAAGGTCAGGAGGAGGGCCTTCTACAACATGACCTGAAGGGAGGCCAGAGTTCTAGAGCACAGAGGGGAACAGAGAGGGACAGGGAGCCCGAGGTGGGCGAGCCGCCTAGGATTGAATGTTAAATGAACGAGTGATTAAATGAATGGATGTGTTATTCTGCATTGGTTTACACAGAGTGCTTCTCCCTCCACTTTTCTTCCTCCCCCATCATCCCAGCCCTCCCTGGCTGGTTCAGGTCAATCATTTGTCAGCTGCTGCCCTGGGAGCCCACAGTCTTATGGTGGAGATTCAACAAGTAAATGGAAAAATTCCAGATCAGCTGTTTGGCCAATGTGGAGAAATGTTCTGAGGAAAGAGAGCTGACACCAGTTAGGGCACTGCCTGAGAGGGGGTGTTGAAGGATCAATAGGAGTTCACTAGGCTGCCAAGGCAGAAGACACAGCACCTGCACAGGCTCAGAGACAGGAAATAGCACAGCATGGTAAAGTTGTGTGTGTGTGTGTTTTACTTTATTTCATAGGGCCAGTGATAAATAAGAATAGCTACCTTTATTGAGTATTGACTGTATACCCAGCGCAGGGTTACTTTTTTCTTGGCATGATCTCCTTGGAATCACACAATTAAAATCCTTCTCCCTTCGCGGCAGAGGCCTATTTCACTTTTATGAGTGAGGGATTGAAATTCAGATAAGTTAAGTAACTTGGCCAAGGTCACACAGCATAGAGCCCATGTTCTCAAACATCTGGGGTGGGGTTAGACAGACAGTCCAAGTTGGGCCATGAAAGGCCCTGAAGGCCAGCTAAAGTGTCAGGACCCAGTCCCTGGGTTGCTGAAGGGCCGCAGTACTACAGTAAGGTTTAGAGTATGTGGAGAGAGAGGTCAGAGCTGTGTGTGAGAGAGAAGACTCTGTGACCTCGGTGGAGGGTGGAGTGACAGTCCAGGTAAGAGATGATGAGGGCTTGACTCCAAGGAGGTGTCTGGGGAAGGAAAGGAAGGGATGCCTTTAAGGGGGCCCAAGAGGCAGGGGTAAGGACAGAGGGAGCGGAGAGAAGCCAGTGTCGTGAAGGCATGGATCATGATTAGAGTTCATGTCCAGTGAGTCTAACAGGAAGTTGGTGCTCTTTCCTCCCCTCTGGCCGGTTATTCTTTCACTGATATGTAAAAGACTTGGCATGTTCTCCCTTGTGAGATTGCAGGCGTATTTAAAAAAAAAAAAAAAAAAAAAGGTAGCTGGGTCAAGGCGATTTTTAACCCAAAACGATGGTGCCTGATGGTGACATTTCAGGCACAATGCACCACTGTGGGCTTCCGGAGTCTCCAAGACCCCTAACAAGCCAAGGGCAGAAGGCATCGCCCTTGGTGGCAGTGTGTGTGCATGTGGGAGTCGGCACTTGGGAGGGGGTCTGGGCAGGGGTCAGGCTGCCTTGGGTCCATTCCAGAAGTTGCTGGGGCTGCAGAAATTGGAGAAGCTTCTGGAAGCCTGGCAGCAGCATTCCTGACCTCCCTCTTTGGACTTCCCGAGGCTGAGCCAGTGAGCGGAGGCCCCTGGCCTGCCTGCCCGCTGCTCTGGGAATATTGTAGCCAGCATCCAGGCAGGCAGTGGGTGGCTTGAGCTGCAGGTGCTGTGTCACCTGAGCCCGGGTCATGGCTGCTCCGTGGGGAGGAGGGAGCCATGTTCCCACACAGCCTGGCGGCTGGCCCACTTCTTCCCGGCCGTGGAGGAACCGTGGCCCAGGGCCTTCCCTGGCCCAGACCTGGAATGAAAGTGTTGTTTTGTCAGCTCCCCACCCCACTCCAAACCTCTTCTGGGCCTCTGGTGCCACCAGGAATTGGGACTTGGTAGAAAGTGCTGGCCTGGAGTCTACCAGTCCCAGGTTTAAATCTTGGTTTTGCTTCTTAACACTTAGGTGGCCTTGAACAAGTCACCATTTTCTCAGAGCCTCAATTTCTGCACCTGTCGAGGGGGGTTGGTATAGGAGATGATGAACATCAAGGCCAGCTCAGTTCCTGCAGAATAGACAGGGAGTGAGCGCTCCTGTCTCCCCTCCCTTTCCCTGTCGGTGCAACTGGGAGAGGAGATGGGCCAGAACACAAAACAAAACAAAATCGCTGCAAGCCTGGTGAATCTGTGAATGATTGCTTGTAAGATGCCCTGCTTGAGCCGGATGTGCTCTCAGCTTGGCGTCCAGATGGGCACCCCAGAGCAGGCCACGCCTGGCCAGCCGCAGCGCACAGATGGTGAAAGCGCAGAAGGCCAGACCCAGGTCTGCCGAGTCAGAGCCCTGACGACGGTGGGACAGGCAATGGAGGTGCCGGGGCCTCCGCCAGCCTCCACACCCTCTCTTCCTCCGGGTGGGCCTCAGCTGCCTGGTTCAGTCCCTACCTCTGGCGGTGAGACTGCTGATCACGGCGCTAAGGGTCACCAGCCTGCTGGATCCCTTCTCCGTTCCTGGCCTTGTCCCCCAGTGACGAGGCAGACAGCTGAGGCTCTAGCAGTGGGCGCTAGCTTCTGTCAGTGTGGCCAGGTCCTCTCCAGAACATGCCAGGATCCTCAGTGGGTCCTCATTCCTGCCGGCCTCACCCCTCTGAGATTTTCTCTTCTCAGAATCTTTTGCAAGGCAGCCCATGCAGCTTAGGCCACCGCTGTCCCATCCCACAAACAGGACTGAGGGGGCAGCCTTATTCATATCAAGCCCTATTTGGAGCATGCCAAGCCCCTGCTCAGAGCCCTCCAAAATGTCTGTATCATCCCTGGAGTCGTCCAGTGCCTGAGAGCCCTGCCTGGCAGCCTCTCCCCACAAGCACTCTGCTCTACCATTTGCTGTCCCCCAACCACCCCAAGCAAGGTCCCAAGTCATGCCTTTGCACTTACTGTTCCCTCTGCCTGCAACGTGCATCCCCCAGATCCCACAGGGCGAACTCCCTCTATTCCCCCGAAGCCGCTGCTCTAATGCCCCTCCTCAGAGGAGCCCTCGCTGACCCCCTAAAGGCCTCTCCCCTCTCACTTGTTACCCCTCCGCCTTGCTTTGGTTCCCTTCCTAGCACTTATACATATTTCAGTTCCCATGTAACCATCTGTCTCCTCACACCCTGCCCCCCGAGAATGTGAGTTCCACGAAGGTGGGGGCTCAGTCTTGTTTGTGGCTAAATCCAGAGGCCCAGCACAATGCCTGGCACAGAGAAAGCACAATCGTTGAATGAGTGAGCAAATGAGCCAGTGAACGGATTCATCACGCAGCCAACATTTATGAGCACCTACTGAGGCCTGATCCTGATGTTGGTACGGGCCTGGGAACCAAATCCCCCACACCCGGGCTCGAGGAGCACATTGCTAGGCAGAAGAGCCGAGGACAGGAGCGGAGAACCGAAGGGAGGCAGTCAGGAACCTGACAGGCCTGGGTTCTCTCTCTTTGTTGTTGTTGTTAATCCTCACCTGAGGATATTTTATCCATTGGTTTTTAGAGAGAGTGGAAGAGAGGGGGAGAGACGGAGACAGAGAGAGAGAATGGAAATAAGAGATCGATTGGTTGCCTCTTGCACATGCCCCGACTGGGGTTGGGGATTGAGCCTGCAACCGAGGTGCGTGTCCTTGACCAGAATGGAACCTGCGACCCTTTAGTCCATGGGCTGACGCTCTAACCACTGAGCCAAACCTGCTAGGTTTCTCATTTAAGCCCAATCTCCATTTCCTAGCTATGTGGTATGGGGCTTAGCACTTGACCTCTTTGAGCCCCACGGTCCTCATTTGTAAACTGGAGCTAAAAATACTGGCCAAAAGCCCCAGCCTCCTCCCCACTCCCCTCCTAGCTGCCCCCCGAGTATCTGTAATCCATTATCCACATGCAGCCAGAGGGGCCTTCTTTTTCTTTTTCTTTTCTTTCTTCTTTTACTTTCAAAAAAGAATTTGTTTATTTTTTGAATAGGCAACAAATTTGCCCGGCTCAAAATTCAAAAGGTGCTAGAAAAAAATGCAGAAAAAAGAAAGTAGCCCTCCCACCCAGTCCCAGCCAGCCAGAACTCCTCCCCAGAGGCAAGCACTGTTTCCTCCTATTTTCATCTATCATGCCAAAGATAATTTTATGCATATACAAGCCAATGCATACCTTTATCTCTCTCTCTCTCTCTTTAAGCGCACAGTAGCATACTGTGCACATGGTTCTGCCCCGTGCTTTTTTCACTTGACAGTCTAATCTAGAGAATTTTCAGGAGGTTCTTTTTAAAGCATATACTATAACTGGTCCTTCCCCTGCAAACTAGCCCCCTGGTGGGTCTCCGGCATTCTCAGAATAAAATCCAAAGTTCTACAGGGTTCTCTGTGACCTGGCCACTGCTGGTATCTCTGACCTCACCTCCTAGCTCTCTTGCACCAGGTCACTCCACTCCAGCCGCATGACCGCCTCACTGCTCTTCCAATATAGCAGGTACAGTCCCACCCCAGGGCCTTTGCACTTGCTTTTCCCTCTGCCTTCTTCCTCCATAAATCCTCTCATCTCCCTCTCTTTCCTTCGGGTCTCTACTCAACTGTCACCTGCCCAGGGGGGCTCTCCCTGATTATCCTAACAAGGGTATCCACCCTTCCACCCTGTCCCTTATTCAACTTTCTTTTTCTTGATAGGATTTATTATCATTTGCAATGGGATGCAATTTTTAAAAATATCTTTTTATTGATTTGAGAGAGAAAGGAAGGGAGAGGGAGAGAGAGAGAGAAACATCAATGAGAGAAATGTCAATTGGCTGCCTCCTACACGTTCCCTACTGGGGATCAAGCCCACAACCCGGGCATGTGCCCTGATCTGGAATCGAACCAGTGATCACTTGGTTCATGGGACGTTGCTCAATCAACTGAGCCACACTAACCAGCACAGGGATGCATTTTTTGTTCATCGTTGGACTCTTCCGCCAGACTGAGCTCCATGGAAGTGAGCACTGGTCGTCATAGTCACACTCCATCCCAACAGCTGGATTTTAACAATTACTCATAAATAAGTGTTATTTGAGTAAATAAACAGATCCCCATTTTATTTTATTTTTTAAAATATGTTTAATTGATTTTTTTACAGAGAGGAAGAGTGAGGGATAGAGTTGGAAACATCGATGAGAGAGAAACATCAATCAGCTGCCTCCTACACACCCCCAACTGGGGATGTGCCCACAACCAAGGTATATGCCCTTGATGGGAATGGAACCTGGGACCCTTCAGCCCGCAGGCCGACGCTCTATCCACTGAGCCAAACCGGTTAGGGCGACAGATCCCCATTTTAAGATGAGAAAACTGAAGCACAGAGGAAGGGAATCCCTTGCCCAAAGTCAGGGTGGCGTCATTGTAGTTCAACCACCCCAATCTGGATTCTCATGTGAGCTCCACCTTCCATTTTCTAGCTGTGAGCTCTGGGGCTGTGCTGCCCTCTCTGAGCCCCCTCGTCCTCACCTCCCTCCCCGGGGACTGTGAGGAGAATGACATGGGGGTCCCTGGTATTTTCCTGGGGCGCACAGCTTTACTCACACACCACAGTGGGTCACTGTGTCACTGCCCTTGGCCCTCCACCAGGAGCCCTACCCAGCCTGGCCCATTACGGTCACCTAATGTGATGAGCAAGTTCCTGACCATTAACAGTATTTTTAAACAACGATCCCATGGAAATATTTTTTAAATCCTGCATCGTGCTGGGGAGCAGCTCTGAATTATTAACTATCCGGCAGCCCTGCTATATTTCTTGACAGAGTTTATTCCGACACACACAATTTTCCTCCTGGTAATTTATGAAACTCGCGTTCTCTTCAGGAAATCACACCCTCTTCTCCTGAGCACCGCCTCCCCCACCCCAGCTGAAATGTTTACTGCATAAACCAACAAACTTTTATCTTAAAGAGTATCTGCTTGCTCGCCTGATGTCAGAGGACATTTCCCGGGGAGACACTGCAACCGTGTTTTCCCAAATGCCCAGCCCAGGCTTTTTAGGAATTCAATAAAACCCTGTCAATTAGAATGAATTAGTCATTGGGAGATCTTTTTGCTCACATCCTCCAGCAATGCCCCCTTCCCTTCCCCCCAGCCTCACCCTGTGACACCGTGGAAGGTGCAGGGTCAGGGGGCGGGGGAGAGAGGGGGAAGGATCAGGGGAAAGCTCATATCTGCTTCATAACCAGGTGGTCACGGGTTCGAGTCCCAGCGGAATCCTGTTTCCTGGGATCCACCTACTCTCTGTCTCCCTCTGCATTGCCCACCCTGTCCCAAGCCTGGCTGCCAAGGCTGCAGACAGAGTTAAGGAACACGGACATAGAGGCAGAAGCCCTAGGTTCCAGTCCTGATGGTGTCACAGACTCAGCTGAGTGACTTAGCTAATCAGACAAACCTCTCTGATCTATTTTTTTTCCCTGATCCAGTTTTTGTTTTTGTTTTTTTCTCATAAGGCAGGGAGTGATGTTCTGAATTCTAATGTGATGAGATGGTTCCTGGTCATTAACAGTATTCTTAAATGACCACTCATCATATACATAGAGTGCCCTGTGCTGGGCATGGGGGATCCAAGCCAGTGCCCACCCTCATGGAGTTCCATCCAGGTACTGAGTCAGGGCAGCTAAACACACAAATGAACTAAAGAAATGGTCGATGCGCCTGGCCAGCGTGGCTCAGTGGTTGAGTGTCGACCAATAAACCAGGAGGTCAGGGTTCAATTCCCAGTTAGGGCACATGCCTGGGTTGCAGGCTTAATTCCCAGTGTGGGGCATGCAGGAGGCACCTGATCAATGATTCTCTCTCATCATTGATGTTTCTCTCTCTCTCTCCC